>NC_049226.1:15325000-16575000 GCF_011100685.1 Canis lupus familiaris
CGAGCTGGGCGGGCCGTCTGCCCCGGGCCGGGGACCCCGGGAGGGTCCCGGGGTCGGGATGCTCCTCCATCCCGATGGGGGAGGGGAGCGGGTCCGCGGAGGGTCGAGACCCCGGGCCGGGGGGTTCCTCGCCCCCTTACCTCTCCGCTGCCGCCTCCCCCGCCGCTCTCCCCAAACACGGCCCGGAACCGGCGCAGGTTGGTGCCGATGGCGGCCGAGACCTGCAGCGCCGCGTCGAAGCCCGGGCCCACCCGGAGCAGGGCCGGCCCGGAGGAGGCTGAGGACGATGACGAAGACGAAGACGAGGCGGACGACGAGCAGGCTGCCGAGGCGGCGGCCGCTCCCCCTGGAACCCCGGCCCCGCTGCTTCCCGCCGCCGCCGCCGCGGCCGCCACGGCCGGGGGGGAGGGGGGCGCCCCGGGGCCGCCGCCGCCGACCGGGGGCCCGGGGGGGAGCAGCAGGGCCGGGACGCGTTGCCGCGGGGCGCCCCCCAGGCCCCGGCGCCCCCCGCCGCCGCCGCCCCCGGTGGTCCCGGGCCGGGCGGGGAAGCGCCACCGACAGCTGTGCGCCATGTTCGCCCCGTGAAGTGAAGCAGCGAGAGGGAGAGGCGACAACACAGGGGGGCGGGGAGGCGGGGGGGGCGGCGGGCCCCGGAACCTGCCTGAGCCGCGCGGCGCCGCCCGCCCGCCTGCGCCCGCCCGCCGCTATGCAGAGCGCCGGGCCGCGCCCGCCCGCCCCGCAATCTGCATGGCGCGCCCGGGCCTGCGCTCCCGACGCCGGGCCGCCGCTCCGCCAGGCCG
Organism: Canis lupus familiaris; assembly: GCF_011100685.1. NCBI lineage: Eukaryota > Metazoa > Chordata > Mammalia > Carnivora > Canidae > Canis > Canis lupus. The sequence continues at coordinate 15,325,801 of NC_049226.1, forward strand.
AGCCCCGGGCCGCCGCCGCCCGCCCGCCCGCCGCCCCGCAACCTGGATAAGTGCGTGCCCCGCCCTCCGGGAGCGGCCAGGCGGGGGGAGCGGCGGGCGGGGAGGAAGCCCGGGAGCCCGACGCGGCGCGCGGGTTCCGGGGAGGGCGGAGGGGGGCGGGGGCGGGGGCCTCGGGGACGGCGGAGGCGGAGGGCGCCGGCCGCCCGCAGCCTCGGGGCCGCGCCGCCGCTTACACACGTTCCCGGGACGCGCCGGGAACCGAGCCGCCCGGGAGAGCGGCTTCCAGTCTAGCGCGGCTGCCGGGCCGGGGGGCGAGGGAGCCTCCTCTGCCTCGAGGCGCGGATGCGGGATGGGCTAGCCCTCACTCACTGAACGCTTCTGGAATAAAAGAGCCCTTGTTGTACCTGATGCAAAAAACGGAAGCGTCGCCCAGTTTACTCTATGCAAAATAGACAGGCCCTCAATGAACGCGCTTTAAAATTTAAAAAAAAAAAAAAAAAAAGGAGAGGGAGAGAGGAGAGGAGCCCCTCCCATTTTCATGCTGGAGCTCCCCTCTCTCGCCCTCTCTCTCTCCAGAATGCGCACGCCGAGTGGCAGGTCTCCCGCCACCTCCTCGCCCGACCGTGCTCTCGGGGCTCAGGAGCCCCTGGCTCTCGTGCCCTTCCGCACAGAGTTGGGTCGTGTTTCTCCAGCCCGGGCACTGGGGCCACGGCGTGCTCCGCTAACGAGGCGGTGTTACAACGAAGCTGAAGCTGGATGGCTAACGGGGCCTGGAGGGAAGAGGCGGGCAAAAGCGCCCCCGCCCCTTCTTCCTCAGTTCTCTGCCTGCCGCTGCATGCAAAGCAGACCCTAATGTATGCATGCGGAGGGAGGGGGGCTCGCGAGCACGTTTCTGATTAAGAGAGGGGGAGGAGAAGAGCGTTGGGCATTATGATACACTGGGTGGAAGGGGCCCGCCGGCGGCGAGCTCTGTGCGCGGGGTTAGTAGGCTGAGGGGGGAGGGGGGAAGGAAGGAGGCGGGGGAGGGCGGGGGATGAATATCCACCCGGTTTACTTTATTGCGGGAAAGAGGGGAGGGCGCCTCGAGCTAGGCGTTAGAAGCCTGCGAGGCTGGGAAAGCGGAGAGGGGAGGGAGGGGATTGTGCCGGGAGAACTTGGGTTGAGGCTGAGGCTGGGGGATCGATACACACAGCCTGCAGGCCCCGGGGCAGCCTCCATCCCCCCAGCCGCGGTGGAGTTCGCTGGAAGGTCACGCAGCCTTCCTGGACTCCCGCACGGGTACAGAGCACGCTGCTTGTAATATTACAGCCTGGGGCGGCGATTTGGGGAAGGAGGGGGAGGGTCGTGGTGAGCAGGTTGCAATCGGCTCTGGCCCTCTGGAGGGTGCACTGCACGCCTCCAGAGAAGGTCCACGGCCTCCTGGTGCTGAAAACCTAACGTCCCTCCGCCGGCGAAACGTTAGTGCCGAGCGAACGACGGGGTGGGGGCTAGAGGCGAGCAGAGAAAGGGAGGAGACGCGGGCAAGCTCCAACTCCCCCAACTCGTCCGGGATCGATCGTCGTTCCAACCGCGCAGGATGGAGCCCAGATGGTTTGCAAAGCGCACACTCACAGCGCACACACAGAACCAGATTCCGTTGTTACATCGCGTGGTTTACTGGGTGCAAAAAAAGGGTGGGAGTAGCGGGAGAGTCTCTTCAGCGGCAGCCCCAGGACTCTGCTAAGGATATAGACACCCCATTGTGGACGGTTTCTCCATTGCAATATATTTGGCGGTAGGCGCTGGGGGTTTTGCTTCAGCGTAGCTGCTCTGATCAGTTACAGATTGGCGACCACGTGGATTCCCTCATGCATCCTGATTTGTTCACTCTCTCACTCTTTCTCGCTTATTTTTCTTTTGTATTTGCCGCCCCCCCCCTTCTTTAATATGCATAACGGTCTGCAGAGGTAACAGGCAAGGGGACCTAGTGACAGCCTTTACATAACTGTGTCAACAGGATTTCTTCCCGTCCCTCCACCCCTGAGAAAACATAAACTGCCTGGGTTCCCAGTACCCTCAATCCAAGCACACTTCATTTGGCACAGGTGGGAGGTCTGCAGGTTGGGTGGGGGCGGCTGAAAGGAAGCATGTCAGTGAAGATTGTATGAAGTCCCCCCAGACTCAAGCCCCTGGGTAGAAAAACTCCTTGAGAAATCGAGTTTGTCTCTTTGCCTCCAGACTAGTCCAGAAGGAGCCAGAGCAAATCAGAGTTTGGTTTATTTTTGGAGCTTTGAAGGCAGAAATAATAATAACTTACATTTGTAGGGTGCTTTCCGTGACCTGAGTGTTTTATGTGCATTCAGTTCTCGCCAACCCTCTGAGATTAAGTCTCGATTTTACAAATGGGGAAACAGGCCCAGAATAATGTTCAAGGTCACACAGCTAGTAAGTAGCATCATTCAAAGCCATGGGAGTCTGACACCAATATCCACTAACCATATTGCTGATCCCCAAAGACATACTACGCTACCTCACACCCATTAGGATGGCTACTATAAACAAAGAAATAAAAAAAAACGCACACAAAAAAGCAAAACAAATGCGGGTGAGGATGTAGAGAAATTGGAACCCTTGCTGGTGGGAATGTAAAACGGTACCACTGTGGTGGAAAATAGTAATGAGGGATGCCTGGGTGGCTCGTTGGTTGAGCGTCTGCCTTCAGCCCAGGGCATGATCCTGGAGTCCTGGGATTGAGTCCCACATCGGGCTCCCTGCATGGAACCTGCTTCTCCCTCTGCCTGTGTCTCTGCCTCTCTTTGTGTATAAATAAATAAAATCTTAAAAAAAATAGTAATGAGGGATCCCTGGGTGGTGCAGCGGTTTGGCGCCTGCCTTTGGCCCAGGGCGCGATCCTGGAGACCCGGGATCGAATCCCACGTCGGGCTCCCGGTGCATGGAGCCTGCTTCTCCCTCTGCCTGTGTCTCTGCCTCTCTCTCTCTCTCTATCATAAATAAATAAAAATTTAAAAAAATAGTAATGAAACATTATGATGGTTCCTCAGAAAATTAAAAATAGAATTACCATGTGATCCAGCAATTCCACTTCTGGATATATATCCAAAAGGATTGAAAGAAGGCTCTCAAAGAGAGTTTTGCAGACCCTTGTTCATCGCCGCATTCTTCACAGTAGCCAAAACAATTCATGTGTCCATCAACTGATGAACGGGTTACCAAAATGTGGTATATTCATTTATTGGAATATTAAGCCTTAAAAAGGAAGAGAGAAAAAAGGAAGGAAATTCTGCACCGTGCTATAACACGGATGAATCGTAGACACGACACGCTAAGTAAAATAAGCCAGTCACAGAAAGACAAATAATGTATGATTTCACTTATGTGAGTTACTTAGAGTAATCAAAATCATAAAGACAGAAAGTATGGTGGTTTCCAGGGGCCAGGGTGAGAGGAAGATGGGGAGTTATCGCTTAATAGGTATAGAGTCTCAGAATTCCAAGATGAAGAGTTATGGGGGTGGATGGTGGTGACAGCTGTACAACAATGTGAATGCCCTAAAAATGCATGTGCTTTATTTTTTACATTTTAATTCAATTTATTTTTCTTGAATACCTAAAATATTCATATGGTTAAGAGTTTAAAGGAATTAGGAGTCCCTGGGTGGCTCAGTCGGTTAAGTGATGGGTAAGAGTCCCACTCTTGATTTTGGCTCAGGTCATGATCTCAGGGTTGTGGGATCGTGACCCACAACAAACTCTGTGCTAACGTGGAGCCTGCTTAAGATCCTCCTCCCCTCCCCCTCCCCCCGTCCTTCCTCCAGCTCATGGCTTTCTCTCTCAAACAAAACAAAACAAAACAAACAAACAAAAAAAAAAACGGGATCCCTGGGTGGCTCAGTGGTTTGGAGCCTGCCTTCAGCCCAGGGCGTGGTCCTGGAGTCCCAGGATCCAGTCCCACATTGGGCTCCCTGCATGGAGCCTGCTTCTCCCTCTGTCTCTGCCTCTCTCTCTCTCTCTCTCTCTCTCTCTCTCGCTCTCTCTCTCTCTCTCTCTCATGAATAAATAAATAAAATATGTAAAAAAAAATTAAAAGAATTAGTCTTCACTCCACTCTTGTTCTGAACTCCCCCCTCCCAGTCATCATCTCACCTTTTCTTAGGAGCAACTAATGTTATCAGTGTCTCATACAGTCTCCCAGGGATAGTTTGTGCCTAGACAAGCAAGTGCGTATAGAAGTTGTCTTGGGATCCCTGGGTGGCGCAGTGGTTGGGTGCCTGCCTTTGGCCCAGGGCGCGATCCTGGAGACCCGGGATTGAATCCCACGTCAGGCTCCCTGTATGGAGTCTGCTTCTCCCTCTGCCTATGTCTCTGCCTCTCTCTCTCTCTCTGTGATGACTATCATAAATAAATAAAATTAAAAAAAAAAAAGAAGTTGTCTCATAAATGAGACAGGATCGACCACGCTTCCTGGATCTTGCTTGGAAATCTATATCTCAGAAATAACTCCTATTAGTAGATAGCTCTTCCTCATTCTTAGGGCCTCATGGAATAGTTGTTTATGCACATAATTTATTTCACCTCTTCCTCAGAGGTGGCCACTTGTTTCCAAACTTTTGTGATTTCAAACAATTTCGCAGTGGATTACTCTGACCATTTGTAATTTTGCAAATGTGCAAAATCTCTGTAGTATAAATTTCTAGAAGTGGAATTACTGAGTCAAAAGGTACATACATTTCAGGGTGCCTGTATGGCGCAGTCTATTAAGCATCTGACACTTGACTTTGGCTCAGGTTATGATCTCCGGGTTCTGAGAGTAAGCCCATTGGGCTCCACACTTCTCATCCTCTTCCTCTGCCCCTCCTGCTCATGGGATCTCTCTCTCCCTCTCTCTATAAAAATAAATAAATAATCTTTTTTTTTTAAGATTTTATTTATTCATGAGAGACCGAGAGAGGCAGAGGGAGAAGCAGGCTCCAGGCAGGGAGCCCGAAACGGGACTCGATCCCAGGTCTCCAGGATCACACCCCGGGTTGAAGGTGGCACTAAACGGCTGAGCCACCAGGGCTGCCCTCTTTTTTAGAAAGATATGTACATTTGTAATTTTGATAAATGTTGTCAAGTTGTCCCTCATAAAGATTATACTAATTTAGGGGAGCCTGGGTGGCTCAGTCCATTAAGCCTCTGCCTTTGGCTTCCATCATGATATCAGAGTCCTGGGATCAAGCCCCACACTGGGCTTCCTTCTCTGTGGGGAACCTGCTTCTCTCTCTCCCTTTGCCTGCTGCTCTCCTTGCTTGTGTGCTCTCTCTGTCAAATTAATAAATAAAATGTTTTTTTAAAAAGTTGATAGGGCAATCTGGGTGGCTCAGCAGTTTAGTGCCACCTTCTGCCCAGGGCGTGACCCTGGAGACCCGGGATTGAGTCCCACATCGGGCTCCTGTGTGGGGCCTGCTTCTCCTTCTGTGTCTCTGCCTCTCTCTCTCTCTCTCTCTCTCGTTCTGTCTCTCATGAATGAGTGAATAAAATCTTTAAAAAAATTAAAAAGATTATATTCGTAACTCCCGCTGACAATGTTTAAAGTGCCTCTTTACTCCACCCTTCCAGAAAGAATTTTTAACTTCTTGATCTTTGCCAACCTAAAGGAAATGCCCATATTTGACATTTCTTCCAAATGACAAAGGGAAAATTTAAGACAGGAACCCCTAGGGACTTGTGGCTTAGTGATGAAAGTGTCTGCCTTTGGCTCAGGGCATGATCCTGGCGTCCCAGAATCGAGTCCTGCATCAGGCTCCCTACGTGGAGCCTGCTTCTCCCTCTGCCTATGTCTCTGCCTCTCTCTCTGTGTCTCTCATGAATAAATAAATAAAATCTTAAAAAAAAAAAAAGACAGGAACCCCAAATTATGCCCCTTTTTGCAAGCTTATGAATTACTTCTGTTTGAATGGACCTCTAGATGTTCATTCCCTTTTCCTCTCTCTAGAATACTTTTCATTGCAAGCCAGTATCATGGTGGAACTAACGTGGGCTCAGAGAGTCACAAATTGGCTTGAATTGCAGGTCTAGGAATTGCAGCTATGTGATCTTGAATCAGGCACCTAGGCTCATTACACCTGTTTCCTAATTTACAAAAATAAATATATTAATAGCAACTTCACAAGACTATTTTGAAGATTGAATTACATAATCTAGGGATGCCTAGGTGGCTCAGGGGTTGAGCATTTGCCTTTGGCTCGGGGGATGATCCTGGGATTCCGGGATGGAGTCCTGCATTGGACTTCCTGTGTGGGAACCTGCTTATCTCTCTGCCTGTGTCTCTGCCTCTCTCTCTCTCTCTCTCTCTCTCTCTGTCTCTCATGAATGGATAAATAAAATCTTAAAAAAAAAAAGAATTACATAATCTAAGTAAAGTGTCATCTCTCTCATTCAGGTAGACACATTCTACCCTTAGGGATTTCCCTAGGCATTAGTGAGGATGCCCTCTCTCAAATCAGCAATGTCCTTTCTCCAAACAGGCCGCCAATGGAAAACATTGCATTAGTAGTCCTTAAAGTCATCAAACTAAGAAAAGAACAGTGCCTGAGTCATTTAAACTTGCCCATTGGATGGCGTGATCATCACTCAACAGAAGACAGTTCAGAATCTTAGTAATTTTGGGGATGGCTGGGTGGCTCAGTGGTTGAGCATCTGCCTTTGGCTCAGGACATGATCCCGGGGTCTCAGGATGGAGTACCGCATCAGGCTCCCTACAGGGAGCCTGCTTCTCCCTCTTCCTATGTCTCTGCCTCTCTCTGTGTGTCTCTCATGAATAAATAAATAAAATCTAAAAATAATAATCATCATCATTTTAATAATTTAAAAACATTTTTTTATTTTTTAATTTATTTTGAGAGAGTGGGGAATGGGGAAGGTAGGGGGCAAAAGGAGAGAAGCAGACTCCCTGCTGAGCATAGAGCTGATGGAGGGGCTGCATCCCACAACCTGAGATCAGGACCTGGGCTGAAATCAAAAGCCATGCACTCAACGAACTGAGCCATCCAAGCCCCCACCATGGTTCAGAATCTTTAGATGCTACTATCTTCTGGGGAAGGAAGGCCCAAGTCCATTACCTTTCTATGCAGGCACCCTTTTATAAGGAAGTGATGGTTACATTTTGCTACTGCCCTGAACCCATTTCTGAGCTCCAAAAGAATTAGGTATAGCGATGCCTAGGACTAAAAGGACTGTAAATACTGACCCTGGTGTGGACAGTTGGCTTTCTGTAGTCCTGGCCAAAGGCAAGGGCTAGATGATTTTGAGGCCATGAGTTCTTTGAGAACTGGAATCATGTGTTACCTTTCGTTGTATCCCCTTGTGTTCAGCAGTGTCTGTATCAGCCCAATTAATGTTTGCAGAATAAATGACCCTTTCCAGCTGAACTCTCAGACCTTGGGATTCATACCCAAAGGGTCTTGTTTTATCAGAAGATTTTGGCAGCATGTACTGGGCAATTTATTTGTTTTAAAAAAATTTATAAAATCAGTTTAATTGTCTCCCTTTGAAATTCTACTGATGATGGTTGCTCAGTCTGTGAAGCCTCTGACTCTTCATTTCCACTCAGGTCATGATCTCAGGGTTGTGAGATCTAGCCCCTCACAGGGCTCCATGCTGGGCTCAGAGCCTGCTTAAGATTCTCTCTCTCCCTCTTCCTCTGCCCTTCCCTGCCCCCTGTACAGGTTCTCCCTTTCTCTCAATACATACATACATAATACATAATTGTACCCATGACCAAAATTCATATCTCTCAAAGACAGAAAAATGACAGGAAGAATTATTATTTGATTATTATGATTTCATCTTGTAGAAGCTTGAAGCAAATGTGATATTAAAGCATTTCCTAAAAAAAATAAATAAATAAATAAAAATAAAGCATTTCCTTTCCCTCTCTTCCTAGGTCCTCTAAACTGCAGTCCTTTTTTCTTTTTTAAGATTTTATTTATCAGAGAGAGAGAGAATGAGCGTGTGCACAAATGAGGGGAGGAGAAAAGGGAGGAGAAAGAGAGAGAGAAGCCCAAATAGACTCCCCACTAAGTGTGTGTAACTCTGCATAGGGCTCAACCTGGGGCACAATCCCACCACCCTGAGATCACGAGCTGAAACAAAATCAAGAGTTGGCCATCAGGCTGCCTGGGTGGCTCAGTGGTTGAGCGTCTGCCTTTGGCTCAGGTCGTGATCCCAGGGTCCTGGGATCAAGTCCTGAATTGGGCTCCCCACATGGACCCTACTTCTTCTCCCTCTGCCTGTGTCTCTGCCTTTGTCTCTGTGTCTCTCATGAATAAATAAATGAAATCTTTAAAAAAAAGAGTTGGCCGGGATCCCTGGGTGGCTCAGCAGTTTAGCACCTGCCTTTGGCCCAGGGCATGATCCTGAGGTCCCGGGATCAAGTCCCACATCGGGCTCCTGCGTGGGGCCTGCTTCTCCCTCTGCCTGTGTCTCTGCTTCTCTCTCTCTCTCTGTGTCTCTCGTGAATAAATAAATAAAATCTTAAAAAAAAAAAAGAGTTGGAAGCCCAACCAGCTGAGCCACCCAGGTGCTCCTTCCCAGGACTTTATTTTTTATTTTTTTTTAAATATTCATTCATTCATTCATCCATTCATTTATTCAAGACATAGAGAAAGGCAGAGACATAGGCAGAGGGAGAAGCAGGCTCCCTGCGGGGAGCCCAATGCAGGACTCAGTCCCAGGACCCTGGGATCACAACCTGAGCCAAAGGCAGACGCTCAACTACTGACCCACCCAGGTGCCCCTTCCCAGGACTTCAGACTCATATAGCCACATGCAGTAGTCCAGGTATGGGTGCAGGGGCAGTGGAGATGTAGGAATAAGGACAGATTCCAAAGATATTTAGCAGATAGAAGGACTTTTAGTGTCCATTTAGATATGGAGGGTGAAGAAGAGGGGCTTTCCTCAGGTTGCTGGCTAGGGTCAATCAAGCAGATGCTGACACTGCCAACTAAGATAAGAACAACAGGAGAAAGATGATTTTGTTCAGAGATGATGAGCTTGGTTTTGGAACAGCCAAATTTGAGATGCCTGGGAGAGCTGCAGGTGGAGCTGTTTAATAGGCAGCTGGATATATCAGCCTGGAAGCTCAAGAACAGGCTGAAAATCTAGATCTAGGACTTGGAAGATCAGAAAGGGCCACTGAAAGCTTGGGCCTGGGGGTACCTGGGTGGCTCAGTGGTTGAGCGTCTGCCTTTGGTTTAGGTCCTGGGATCCGAGTCCCGAATCGGGCTCCCTGCGAGGAACCTGCTTCTCCCTCTGCCTATGTCTCTGCCTCTCCCTCTCAGTCTGTGGCTCTCATGAATAAATAAATAAATCTTAAAAAAGGGAGGGGGGTAGAACCCAAAGAAACCCAGGTCTATTGGATGGGCTGATAAAAAGTAGCCAATGAAAGCAAGCGGAGGAAGAAGGCTCCGTGACCAAAACGGGCAGGAGGGAAGCCAAAGGAGAAAGCCTTTGAAACAGAAGAGCTGTAAAAAATGTCCAACACAGCTGAGAGCAAAAGGACTGCAGAGTGTCCCTGGTAGTCCTAGGGAAGTCACAGGCGATCCCTGCAAGAGCAGTAGTGGGGGGCAAAGGTTAAGTGTGAGGTCAGATTGTATTGGGTCAAGGAGGAAATGAAAAGGACAAGGAGAAGCAAGTGGAGGCCACTCTCCAGAGGGGCTTGGCTGAAAAGGGAAAGAGAAAGACTTTAGCAGAGCCCAGCTGGTGAAGAGGTGTTTTTTGTCCTGGTGGTTGTTTTTTAAGCTACTTTTTGATTATTAGAAAAATAATGTATGGGGGCGCCTTGGGTGGCTCAGTCAGTTAAGCATCTGCCTTCAGCTCAGGTCATGAACCCGGGGTCCTGGAATCGAGCCCTACATCGGTCTCCCTGCTCAGTAGGGAGTCTGCTTCTCCCTCTCCCCCCTGCTTGTGCTCTCTCTCAAATAAATAAAATCTTTAAAAATAAATAAGTAAAAGTAATGTATGTAAGGTGAAAATTTTCAAGTAGTATGGAACAACATAAAATTAAAAATCTGAATGTCCCCTCCTTTAAAAGGTAATCACTGTTAAGTTTGTTGTCTAATATTTCAGAATATACAGAAGCACAGATATATGTACATATTATATATATAATATGTACATATATATTATACATATACATATATAATGTATATATCTTTACATATGGATACACACACATTTCTTTACTCAATGTGATAACATACAAGCTAATATGCCTGATCCCTTCATCTTATTCACTTAGCAATATATCCTGGAAACCTTTCTGTATCTTTCTGACCTTATCACCTTTCTCTCTGTAACTCACTGTCCTTCCACTGCAATGACCTCCTTGCAGTTCCTGGAACACACCGGGGCACACTCACACCTTAAGGCTTTTGCACTTGCTGTTCCCTCTGCCTGGAATGTTCTTCCCCCAGATATCCTCTTGGCTCACTCTCTCACTTCCTTCAGATTTTTACTTCTGTGTCACCTCCTCAGAGAGGCAACCAGGTACCATTCATGAAACCCTACCCTACTTCATTTTTCTTCATGGCACTTATTGTCTGCTTTGATTTTTAGTTATGTAATTTTATTTTATTTTTTAAGATTTTATTTTTTTATTCATGAGAGATACAGAGAGAGAGAGGCAGAGACATAGGCAGATAGAGAAGCAGGCTCCCTGCAGGGAGCCTGATGAGAGGATCGGTCCCAGGACCCTGGGATCACGCCCTGAGCCAAAGGCAGATGCTCAACCATTGAGCTACCCAGGCGCCCCTGTTTTTTTGTTTGTTTGTTTGTTTTTAAGTAGGCGCCATGCCCAACTTGGGCCTTGAACTCATGACTCTGAGATTGAGAGTCATGTGCTCCACCGACTGAGCCAGGTAGGCACCCCAAGGTGCATTGTCTATCATGCATCAGCTGATTTGTTCAGGGTCAGTCTCCCCCTCAAGGATATGAGCTCCAGGAAGAGAGGGACCTTATCCACCTTACTATTCTACATCCTGACCCTTAGTAGGTACTCAATAAAACACGGAAAAAATAGAGAGGTAGCATAGTATAGAATGATGGATAACAACATAGTGGTTAAGAGGGCTGCTTGAGACTTGGGTGACTCAGTGGTTGAGCATCTGCCTTTGGCTCAAGTCATGATCCCAGGGTCCTGGGATCAAGTCCCGCATGAAGCTTCCTACAGGGAGCCTGCTTCTCCCTCTGTGTCTCTACCTCTGTGTGTGTGTGTGTGTGTGTGTGTGTGTGTGTGTGATGAATAAATAAATAAAATCTTTTATTTTTTATTTTTTTTAAATAAAATCTTTTAAAAGGGGGGGGCTGCTTGGGTTCTAATCTTTATTTTTTAGTAGATGTGTGCACTTGGGTAGGTGAATTTCACAGAGTTTTCTGTGTAAGGTAGGGCCATACTGGTGCCTCACTCCCCGGGTTTAATGTATGAATATATGAAACAGGCTCAGAACAGTAGGTGACACTAGCGAATTATGAGGAATGATCCTTGCTTGACTATTAGTAGTATTCCATACAGGCTCTAGTAGCGATGACGTCAGTGGCTCACTCTTCCAGCTCTTCCGCACGTCGTTGATTATTACTGTTCCTTCTTGGCCTCCTTTCTCTGACCTTCACCCCTTAAACACCGGTGTCTCCTGAGCATTTTTCATTTCTTACATTCTCTTTGAATGAACTCATGGTTTTAACTACTACCCAGGCTGAAGACTGCCCCAAACCGCACTGTTCCCTGGGGCCTCAGACTCTTGGATCCAACTGCTTTGAGCATTTCCATTCTAATTACTTGTTAGGTGATATGACTCACTGAAGTGTGGGTTCCTCAAGGGCAGGGATAATTTTCTTGGTTATCTTTCTTTCCGCTTTTCCAGAGGAGGTGCTCTCAAAAGGCGTACTTTGTAGGTGTTCACAGCCTAGTGAAGGGAAACAGACAATAAATAAATTACTAGAATAGGTCTGTTGGTGACAAGTGCCATTGAGCAGGACAAAGAGAAGATAGAGCTGGGAGAGACCGAGGTGTGATCATTTATAAAGATGGCCAGGGAAGCCCTTTGGATATATATATTTTTAAAAAGATTTTATTTATTTATGAGAGATAGAGAGAGAGAGAGGCAGAGACATAGGCAGAGGGAGAAGCAGGCTCCATGCAGGGAGCCTGATGTGGGACTTGATCCCGTGAGTCCAGGATCATGCGCTGGGTCAAAGGCAGGGGCTCAACCACTAAGCCACCCAGGCTTCCCTATTTTTTAAAGATTTTATTTATTTATTCATGAGAGACACACAGAGAGGCAGAGACATAGGCAGAGGGAGAAGCAGGCTCCCCGTTGAGCTGGGAGCCTAAGGTGGGACTTGATCCCAGGACCCCGGGATCAAGACCTGAGCCAAAGGCAGATGCTCAACCACTGAGCCACCCAAGGGCCCCAAGACCTTTGGATATTTGAACAGAGTGCTGAAGAACTGATGATGTCTGAGGAAAGAGTGGTTAGATACCAATCTCAAGTGTTAACAGCCTGTGGTGGCGAGTGTTCAGGGAGCAATGAGGGGGCCAGTGTGGCTGATATAAAGGTGGCTGAAGGGTATGGGTGTTGGACATGAGGGAAGCCAAGGAAAGGGGGGGATTTTCAGATTATACAGGGACTTGAAATGAGATGACGGATCATTGGAGGGGTTTCTAAAGAGAAGATTGACAAAATATGACTCAGAATTTGGAAGGATGAAAAAAAAAAAAGAATTTGGAAGGATGGCTCTGACTGTGGTAGAAGAATACACAAGAGGGAGGAGCACCTGGCTGGCTCAGTCCATGGGGCATGTGACTCTTGTTGGGGTTGTGAGTTCAAACTCCATATTGGGTGTTGAAGTTACTTACAAAGAAAATCTTAAAAAAAAAAAAAAAGAGAATAGATAAGAGGGAAGCAAGGGTTGAAGCAGGGAAATCTGTTGGAAGTTATTTCAGTGGTCCAGGTGACAAGATGATAGGATCTTGGCCTTGATTGGTAGTGTGGGCATGATGAGAAATGGTCAGATTCAGGATATATTATGGAGATCGAGTGAGAATTTGCTGATGTATTAAGTGTAGGGCTTGAGGGACCCCTGGGTGGCTCAGTGGTTGAGCATCTGCCTTTGGCTCAGGGTGTGATCCTGGAGTCCTGGGATCGAGTCCCACATCAGGCTCCCTGCATAGAGCCTGCTTCTCCCTCTGCCTGTGTCTCTGCCTCTCTGTGTGTCTCTCATGAAAAAATAAATAAAATATTCTAAAAAATAGTGTAGGGGGGATCCCTGGGTGGCTCAGCAGTTTGGTGTCTGCCTTCAGCCCAGGGCATGATCTTGGAGACCCGGAATCGAGTCCCACGTCGGGCTTCCTGCATGGAGCCTGTTTCTCCTCTGTCTGTGTCTCTGCCTCTTTTTCTCTATCTGTGTCTCTCATGAATAAATAAATAAAATATTAAATAAATAAAAATAAAAAATAGTGTAGGGCTTGAGAGAAAGAGAAGAAGTGAGGATGAATGGATAAGTAAATGAATAAGTGAATTGGATGGATATATATATATGGAGATACACACACACACATACACATTCATTATAGAGTGACGGATTACAAGGGCTGCCTAGGTCAGAAAATAAATAAATGAGGGACGCGTGGGTGGCTCAGTGGTTGAGCATCTGTCTTTGGCTCAAGGCGTGATCCTGCGGTCCTGGGATTGAGTCCTGCATCAGGCTCCCCTCAGGGAGCCTGCTTCTCCCTCTGCCTATGTCTCTACCTCGGTCTCTGTGTTTCTCATAATAAATAAAATCTTAAAAAAAATAAATGAGAAAAATTATCTAATGACAGTGCAGCCAACTTTCTGAAAAGAATATCTATACTCACAGCCTCCAGTTCCGTACCATCTTCCCTAGGTGCTTCAAACCACTGTCATCTGCCTTCTACCCTCATTGAAACTGCTGACACAAACAACCCCAGTGACTTTCAGTTTGCTAAAACAAATGGAGATCTTTTTGTTATGTAGTTCTTGGTCTTTTTGCAGTATTGTTGAACTTCTGGAAGTTCTCCCGCCTTGGTACCTGACCCCCCACTCCTTCCTTCCTGCCTTCCCCTCACTTCTCTAGACTTTCTATCTCAAACCCCTGCACTGGCTTCTTTTCACGTATCCATCTTCAGTGTGGGTGTTTCTCAAAGTTATGTTGTTTTCTTTTTTTTAAGTTTTTATTTTAATTTTTTTATTTGACAGAGAGAGCAAGTGAGCAAGCACAAATGGGGGAGGGGCAGAGGGAGAAGCAAGCTCCCCACTGAACAGAGAGCCCTATACAGGACTCAATCCTGGGACTCAGGGATCATGACCTGAGCCAAGGGCAGACACTTAACCAACAGAGCCACCCAGGCGGCCCTCTCAGTTATGTTCTTAGCCCTCTTTTCTTTTCAGTATTTCATTCATTTATTTAAATACTTACTGAATCCACCTGAAACTATGTCACATTGTGTGTCAACTATACTTAAAAACAAACAAATTATTGCTTGCTTATTAAATTCCAGGTACAGGGCAGCCTGGGTGGCTCAGTGGTTTGGCACTGCCTTTGGCCCAGGGCATGATCCTGGAGACCCGGGTTCGAATCCCACATCAGGCTCCCTGCATGGAGCCTGCTTTTCCCTCTGCCTGTGTCTCTGTCGTTCTCTGTTTCTCTCTGTGTGTCTGTCATTAATAAATAAATAAAATCTTTATAATTTTTTTAAAAAAGTAAATAAATAAATTCCAGGTACAGTTCTGGGTGCTTGGGAAATAGTAATAAACAATGGAAAAATGCCTGCTTTTCCCCATGGAACTCACCCACTCTTCCCAAGCAACCTCACCTCATACTCAAGTCCCCAGATGCCCAGCCATGTCTGTGACTTCCAAATTTACATCTCCAGCACTACTCACTTTTAATTTTTATTTATTTATTTATTTTTAAGTTTTTATTTAAATTCCACTTAACATACAGTGTAATGTTAGTTTAATTTTTTAATTTTAGATACATTTTCACTACTGTGTCCTTAAACTGAATTCCTCTTTACACTGCAGTCTGCTTCTCTCTGTATCACCCTTTTTTTTTTCAAGATTTTATTTATTTATGCCTGAAAGACATGCAGAGAGAGAGGCAGAGACATAGGCAGAGGGAGAAGCAGGCTTCCTGTGTGGAGTCCAATGTGTGACTTGATCCCAGGGTCCTGGGAAGGCAGACACCCTGAGCTGAAGGCAGACACTCAACCACTGAGCCACACAAGTACCCCTGTATCACCTCTTCTAATGGCACCACCATGCAATAACAATTGCTCATTTTTCTTCAGGATTCCTGCAATAGTTCCCAATCTAATCATCCTGTGCTACAAAGGCTGAACTTCCTAACCTGAAAATTAAAACATATTTTAACAAATACTTAAAATATTTTAATAATTCCCTATCATCTTCAAGATCCTTCATTATTTGGTCCAAATTTCCCTCATGTCTTACCTCCAAACACACCTCAGATTCCTTGCGTCCTTGCCTTATTGAGCTTGAATTTTTTTGTATAGCCGTATTTTGGTGTATGTTATTCCCTGGTTTCATTCATTCATTCATTCATTCATTCATTCATGAGAGACACACAGAGAGAGAGGCAGAGTCACAGGCAGAGGGAGAAGCAGGCTCCATGCAGGGAGCCCGATGTGCTACTCAATCCCCGGACTCCAAGACCACGCCCTGGGCCGAAGGCAGGCACTAAACCACCGAGCCACTCAGATGTCCCTGTTATTCCCTGTTTAAAACGTCCTTCTTGGGACGCCTGGGTGGCTCAGTGGTTGAGCATCTGCCTTTGGCTCAAGTCTGATCCTGGGATCTGGGAGGATGTCTCTTATGAATAAATAAAATCTTTTTTAAAAAATGGGGAATGGATAGGGAGAGATCTCTGAAGAATAGAAAGGAAGAGAATCAAGAGCAAATATAAAAAGATAGTCGGTGGGCAGCCCGGGTGTGATCCTGGAGACCCCGAATTGAGTCCCATGTCGGGCTCCCTGCATGGAGCCTGCTTCTCCCTCTGCCTGTGTCCCTGCCCCTCTCTCTCTCTCTTGCTCGTGAATAAATAAATAAAATCTTAAAAAAAAAAAAAGATAGAAAGAATGTCCTAAATGTTTCCTTCTAGGACAAGAGAAAGGAAGGAAGTGGACAGTTAGAAGCAGATCAGTTTGAGGTGAAGAATAAGAAATTGAAGGTGTCCATGCTGGACAGTTTCTACTTTCTCCTTGACGTAGTAGCTAAGATATAGCTCTTTTCTGGAAGGCTTGCATGTGTGTGAAGCTTCGTGACAAGTTTTTTGAATCTTACCTTTCATACCTGCAAAACACTTGATTCTATTCTCTGTTCTGTAAACATTATCTCTTGCAAAGTTGTAAGAACCAAGGAGATCATGTAGGATAGGGCTTTGCTCTGTAGATAAGTAGCAATGGACCTGATGATTATTACTTAAATATGAGTTGAAATCCATGCAGGTGAAACCTGCTAAATTCCAAAGCCCCTCCCACTTTATCACCCCTTTTCATTCTATGTATTGTCAGTGCTGCAGTTCCTAGAATTGGAGACACTGTTTGCCTCCAAGTTACTTTGAAAAAATTCCCTAGACCTAACATTACCAAGTGATTTTCTTTCTTTCTTTCTTTCTTTCTTTCTTTCTTTCTTTCTTTCTTTCTTTCTTTCTTTCTTTCTTTCTTTCTCTTTCTTTCTTTCTTTCTTTCTTTCTTTCTTTCTTTCTTTTCTTCTTTCTTTCTTTCTTTCTTTCTTTCTTTCTTTCTTTCTTTCTTTTCTTTTCTTTCTTTTCTTTTCTTTTTTTCTTTTCTTCTTTTCTTTCTCTTTTACTAGAGGGGGAAAAAAAAGTAATATACCCTCACTGAGATGTCTAGCATTCTTTTGAGTCATGCTTAAAGTCTAAATGGTCTAAAAATGGTTTAGGATTCCTTTCAGCCACCAATGCTAACTTATCTTAGGCTAACAAGACTAGAGTTCAGTTGATTTAATTTAGAACAAATTTTTATCTGTAGATGGGATGGAAAATCTAGGTGAGGATTAAGGTCATGGCCAAGGTACAAAAGGAGGAGGAAGTCTGAGTTAATTATAACCTAGGTTCTGCAGTCTTAATTCCAGGAAGCTGTCCTTTAGCTAGGTGGACAACTTGTTGATTGAAGAATATTCTCAGAGGAGCTAGATGCTACCAGTTCCTGAATTCTGAGATGAATTTCCACAAGTGAAGATGTGAGTAGTGAAAGACTTGATTTTCTTGTCAGTTGAAGAAGTCCTTTGAGTCAATGAGCATTTGGTTATTGTCTCTCCAGCAATCATGACTGGCCTGGAAGATTTCCCAAAGGTTATCTTTCTCAAGGTCAGTTGGGTAAGGTTGCTTTGACATGTTTTTGAATCTCATTACAATGCATGCATTGTGTTTAGTTGTTTATTCCCAGACTCTTTTGGTAGATAACTAAAGTAAAAAAACCCAAATCCCCAAAACCCATGAGAATATAACCATCATTGCACAAGGTAAAGATCTTATAATCTCTAATGCAAAATGTAAGCCTGAATTAAAAGCTACATGTAGGGGCCTCAGGTTGGAGGGACAAGCAAGCTCCTAACTGAGCAAGAAGCCTGATGTGGAGCTTGATCCCAGGACCCTGGGATCATGAT
Organism: Canis lupus familiaris; assembly: GCF_011100685.1. Lineage (NCBI taxonomy): Eukaryota > Metazoa > Chordata > Mammalia > Carnivora > Canidae > Canis > Canis lupus. The sequence continues at coordinate 15,343,508 of NC_049226.1, forward strand.
CTGAGCCAAAGGCAGATGCTTAACTTACTGAGCCACCCAGGTGCCCTAATTTTTAAAAAAGATTTATTTGAAAGAGAGAGTGCACTATACTTGCACACCTGCAAGTTGGGGAGGGGGGAAATTTCAAGCTGAGTCCTCACTAAGCACGGAGCCCTACGTGAGTCTCAATTTCAAGAGTCGGAAGCTCAACTGACTGAGCCATCCCAGGCACCCCTAAAAGCTACATTTATTAATGTCTTTCATATGTGAAGTCATGTGAGCTTCTGATTTCAAGTTTAAAAACTAAGAACCATTATTTTGAACCATTATGGATAGAGGCTGCATAATTAATGATGATCACTGGTTAATTTAACTTTTAAGATGCTTAGGATTAGGTTTTAGCCTCTCTCTAGTCTTATTCTCTTTATTTTGAGCCCTATTCACACCTAGCCAACTCCACTGCTGACAACCCAGGAAATATTGTCATGTCTGGGGCTCTGATGCAAATTATACACTAGGAATTATCATCTACTCCTGCTAGAGTTTAACTGGAGTGTCTCACATGTGGGTTACAATTCAGATGTCAGTAAGTTTCTGAATAAAAACATAAAAAGCAAACCATCCCCTTCCCCACCACTGCCCCTCACGGTGCAATAAGCAACTTAAATATTCCAGCGTAGGGAGGATGTGGTTAGGGTTAGGAAACCAGGAATCAAGTCCTGCATTCCAGTCCTCTCTGCTCCTGACTCACTCACCTCAGGCAAATGGTTCCACTTCATCTCATCTTGCCCTGCAAAGTGAGGAGAGTAACATTTTGTTTCAAATCTAAGACGGGTGGCTTCTGTTAACCTGCAAGAGGTCTTTGCTAAAGTAGAGATGGACAAATAAGGAAAACATGCAGCTATAGATACCATCTTAAGAGAGATAAGAGATGGGTTTTGTCGCTGATTTGTGTTCTGTGCACTGATAACTCTGTGAGCTTATTATTGAGTCTTTACAGGCAGCTTTCTTTTGGGATGAAGAGTCAGACGGTGATGGTAGAGCAAACAAAGTCAAGGGTTCCAAATCAAGGGCCATTTGGCTTCAGTATTTAGTCTCAGTGCAGTGGGGGGTAAAATTTGGAGCCTTGGGGTGAGGTGGGAAATAGTTTCCCCCCATGTCATAGTAACACGGGTATCACATAATAAAGCATACTTCTTTCCGGGGCACCTGGGTGGCTCAACAGTTGAGTGTCTGCCTTCGGCTCAGGGCGTGATCCTGGGATCTGGAATTGAGTCCCGCATCAGGCTCCCTGCAAGGATCCTGCTTCTCCTTCTGCCCGTGTCTCGGGCTGTCTCTCTCTGTGTGTCTCTCATGAATAAATAAATAAATCTTAAAAAAAAAAAAAAAGCATACTTCTTTCTACTAGTATATTCAAGGCAGACAAAACCCTAACAGGATCCAAGGTAAAGCAGTCATGATCAAAACATCACTGCTGACTTAATATTTATTTGGCTGATATCACTTGTTTGTTTGCTTAACCAATCCTGGGCTTACATGGCTTTCATTCCATTCCTCCACCCACCTGAAGGTCACTAAAATTGGTAACTAATTGCCTATCATCACCTTAGAATTCACTGTTATCTCAGAACTATATTTATTCACTTGTTCCATTAAGTTCCCTACCCCCTTGAGACCCAGAATGAGATGACATCAAGGTAAAAATGCAGGCTGTCCTTAGGGACAACAATAGCTATTTTAACAAGTAGGCTATAATTCAAAACGGCACAACAGTGTTTTAATTGCTTTTGGATTTGACAACACTGGAATGCATTGAAGCTTGGAGCCCCTGAAGATAACCTGTCTTACTTTGTGTAAGTATTCAACATATAATTCTTTTTTTTTTAATTTATTTTTTATTGGTGTTCAATTTACCAGCATACAGAATAACCCCCAGTGCCCGTCACCCATTCACTCCCACCCCCCGCCCTTCTCCCCTTCCACCACCCCTAGTTCGTTTCCCAGAGTTAGCAGTCTTTACGTTCTGTCTCCCTTTCTGATATTTCCCACACATTTCTTCTCCCTTCCCTTATATTCCCTTTCACTATTATTTATATTCCCCAAATGAATGAGAACATATAATGTTTGTCCTTCTCCGATTGACTTACTTCACTCAGCTCAACATATAATTCTTATAAAAACTCCATCCATAGCATAGGTTGCATGTATAAGCCCAATGAGGAAAAGTGTGGGGTTATAAATCTGCATATGGGGGTGCCTAGGTGGCTCAGTGGTTGAGCATCTGCCTTCGGCTCAGGGGGCGATTCCAGGATCCAGGGATCAAGACCCCATCGGGCTCCCTGTGGAGAGTCTGCTTCTGCCTATATCTCTGCCTCTCTCTCTGTGTCTCTCATGAACAAATAAATAAAATGTTAAAAAATAAATAAGCCTGCATATGATGTACTTCTATCAGTTCTACTAAGGATATAAATCCCGAAATGCAGGCTTGGCAAAGCCAAGAGGGAGTTAAGACGGTCAGTTCCTAAGGGATTTCTGGGATTTTCAGATTTCAAGCTAGGTCTCCTCTAAAAGATCTGCTGCTGCCCACCAGCTCGTTGCTCCCTCCTAGGCCTTATGCAAAGGCAGCCCTGCACTCTCACCTTGCCCAGGAAAGGCCTTTAATCAGGGCTCTCAATCTCTGTTTCAGAGTTAGAGGCTGAGATGCAGGAGTGACTCAGCTGGCATGAGCTCTGGAGCAGTCTCAGCCTGCAGGCCTTCAGGAAATGAGTCCCCCAGGCCTGCATCTCCCTCTGTGGCAAACTGCCACCAGACTCTGCTGTTTATCAACCTAGTACCAAACACAGTAAGGACAGTTTGCTGTTTCATTGTTTGAAAACCTACTATATACCAGCCAGATAGATAATGTGATAGGCTAGGATTACAAAGGTGAGTACCTTCCTGAAAAAGCTTACAGTTCAGTAAGGGAAATAAACAAATGTAAATGTATCATTAGGGTACAATGAGAGGTGTTAGAAGAGGCCCAACAGGAGGGCAAAAGGAAACAGTCTGAGAAAATCAGAAGAGACTTTTCATGGGATCCCTGGGTGGCGCAGCGGTTTGGCGCCTGCCTTTGGCCCAGGGCGCGATCCTGGAGACCCGGGATCGAATCCCACATCGGGCTCCCGGTGCATGGAGCCTGCTTCTCCCTCTGCCTGTGTCTCTGCCTCTCTCTCTCTCTCTCTCTCTGTGACTATCATAAATAAATAAAAAAAAAAAAAAAAAAAAGAAGAGACTTTTCAAAGTGAAACAGGGATGTGCCAGGTAGACAGAGCCAGGATGAAGGCAGAGGAAACAGCTGTTTATGAAGGTATGGAATCATTAAAGGGCAGTTTATTTATCACCTCTGTATTGAGTGACTTCTATGTGCTTGGAACTTGGACTATGTAAGTGAACAAAACAGATTTTTAAACATTTCTGCCTTTGGGGGCCTTACATTTATTTTAGTAAGGTAAAATAATTAAGCAATAAACATAAGAAATCAGTAAATCATACAGAATGTTAGAAGTTGGAGTGCCTGGGTGGCTCAGTCGGTTAAGCATCTGCCTTCGGCTCAGGTCATGATCCTGGAATCCCAGGAGTCCCTGGATGGAGCCCCATATCAGGCTTCCCGCTCAGTGGGGTATCTGCTTCTCCCTCTGTTCATGCTCTCTCTCTCACACTCTCTTTCTCACATAAGTAAATAAAATCTCAAACAAATATATATTAGAAGTTGATTTTGGGGAATTTGGAGATGGGGAAGCAGGAAAAAAAGTCTATGGAGAGAAGTTTCTTGGAATTATGATTAGTGTGGTTGGGGAAGCCCACAATAAAAACACCTAATGAGGGGAGGGACCAGCTCTGGCACTATGTTGGGGAGGAGCATTACAAACCTAGGGACCAGCAGGTGCTGAGGCCAGGAGGTTTGAAGTAGAGCAAGGAGACCGATCCATGAAGCAGGAGAAAGTGGAAGAGTGCGGGACAGTGAGGCCAGACACAAAATAGAAAGCCAGATCTCGTTGGGCCTTGCAGTCCACTGCAAGGATTTTACCTCTGAATTTGAGTAAGGTGAAAGCCACTGAAGAGTTGTGAGCAGAGGACTGACCTGGTCCAACTGATGTTTTCATGGGATCGCTCTGGACGGTGTGAAGAATAGACTGCAGACAGGCAAGCTTGGAAGGATGGAGTTGGCCAACAGTCGAGAGGGAGAAAACTGTGGAATGGGTTTCTGGTGGGGGTGGGGAAGAAAATCAAGAATTCAATTTTGGACCTGTTAAATCTGAGATGTCTGTTAGAGTGAAGGTTGTGGGGAGGTATCAAATGGGCAGTTGCATATATGTTTGGAGTTCAAGGGAGAGGTAGAAACTAGAGATAAATTTCAGAGTCATCAGTGCATAGATGTTACTTAAAACCACAAGACTGGATGAGATCACCAATGGAATGAATACAGATAGAGGAAAGACTGAGCCTTATCTCTGATATTCCAAAGATAGGAAGACAGAGAAAGAAGGAACCAGAACAGGAATCCAAGAAGCAGGAAAAAAAAAAAGAAAAAAAAAGGAAAAAAAAAGTAAGGAGGAAGGAAGGCCACAGGAAAGCTCTGGAAGTCAAGTGTATCATAAAATGTATCAAGCAGGAAGAGATATTCAGGGGAGTCAAATACTGCTGAAAAGTTCAAATAATACGAGGATTGAGAATGGACTCTTGCATTTAAAACATATTTTATTTATTTATTTGTGACAGAGAGAGAGAGAGAGAGAGAGAGAGAGAGACAACGGGAGCAGAGGGGAGGGATAGAAGGAGAGGAGGAGTCTTTTAAAACATTAAATAATTTATTTTTATTTTTAAAGATTTTATTTACTTATTTGGGAGAGAGAGAAGAAAGAGGCAGAGAGGGAGGGAGAGAACCCTAAGCAGACTCTGCACTGAGTGGGGAGCCCAGCTTGGGGCTTGATCCCACAACACTGAGATCATAACCTGAGCTGAAACCAAGAGTTGGATGCTTAGATGACCATCACCCAGGTGCCCTCAATATTGGTTTCTTTTTTTTTTTTTTTTTAAGATTTTATTTATTTATTCATGAGAGACACAGAGAGAGAGGAAGAGACATAGGCAGAGGGAGAAGGCTCCAGGCAGGGAGCCCGATGTAGGATTTGATCCCAGGACTCCAGGATCACTCCGTGGGCTGAAGGCAGGCATTAAACCGCTGAGCCTCCCAGGGATCCCTCAATATTGGTTTCTTTTGAGGTGTTTTGCTGCAAAAGGGAGCTGGTTTAGTAGCAGATAGACTAGGTAGTACCATGTGTATACACTCATAGGAACAATACAGTAGGGAAGAAAATTAATGACATAGGAAAGGAAAGAAATTATGGCACAAAGACATTGAATGGAGGGAATGGTTTTAAAAAGGAGAATGAATGGAGTGATGGGCTGGCTCAGTCACGGAGCATGATTTGTCATCTTGGGAGTTGTGAGTTTGAGCCCCATGTGAGGTATAGCAATTACTTAAAAGTAAAATCTTAAAACAACAAAAAACAACATAAAAAGGAGCATGAACAACTCAGTAGGCAAGATGGAAATATATACATGGGTGCAGATAGTAGTGAGTAGATGATGCTGTGGGAGTCAATGGAAATTCTCCAATTGCTTCAACTTTCTTAATAAAGTAGGAGGAAAGGTCATCTGTTGACAGAAATAATCATGGGTCAAAGAAATAAAGTATGCTTGTCAGGTAGTATTAAATGCTTTCTTAAGGATTCTTTTAAAGATTTTATTTGAGAGAGAGAGCACGAGGACAGAAGCTTAACCAACTGAGCCACCCAGGCACTCCCTTTCTTAAGGTTTTTCTTTTTTTTAAGATTTTATTTATTTATTCAAGATTTTATTTATTTATTCAGAGAGGGAGAGAGCACAAGCAAGGGGAGAGGGAGAGGTAGGCAAAAGGAGGAGAAGCAGACTCCCTGCTGAGCAGGGAACCGAATGCAATGCGATGCAATGTGATGCGGGGCTCCATCCCAGGACTCCGGGATCATGACCTGAGCCAAAGGCAGATGCTTAACCAACTGAACCATCCAGGTGTCCCTGTTAAGATTCCGATCAGGAATTTATATTATTGCAGTGAGACTGGCCAACTTACTTTTCTCCAGCTACATTCCACTACACGGGTGCAAGTGCAGAGCACACAGACTAGCCAAGGATGTGGCTTGTTGGCAAATATTCACAAGAGTGGTGGTGACTGACAATGGAAGGAAAAGAGGACGTCAGAATGGTGAACAAGATGGTAGCATCCATTTATTGATGGTCACAGTGACTCCAAATTAATGTATTAGGGCAGCCCTGGTGGCTTGGCGGTTTAGTGCTGCCTTCGGCTCAGGGCGTGATCCTGGGGACCCGGGATCGAGTCCCACGTCGGGCTCCCTGCGTGGAGCCTGCTTCTCCCTCTGCCTGTGTCTCTGCCCCTCTCTCTCTCTGTCTCTCATGAATAAATAAAATATTAAAAAAATTAATGTATTAGAGGAAATGGCCTAGCAAGATAATAGGTGATCAGAGAGAGGGATGCATGAAATTCAAACTATAGTGACTGAAAAGACTGGTAATGACTTGGGAATGAATGCCCAAGGAAGGTCAAAGACCTAATCAATGGACTTTCACAGGAACCAAGAGGCTTGCTAGTTGGATCATTTGTCAATGGTTTTCAAACTTTAGCATGTGTCAGAATTACCTGGAAAACCAGTGAAACCACAGATTGCTAGATCCTACTCCCAGAATTTCTAGGTCCGATTCTGAGGATTTTCATTTCTAAGTTTCCTGGTGATGTTGCTGCTGCTGTGGTCCAGGGACCATACTTTGAAAAATACTGATCCATGTGTATGTTGAAATTGCCAATTATTAACATGTAAGTAGTTTTGCAGAGTGACAGCGAGCCAAGAGAAAAAGATTGTCAAGAAATAAAGAACAGCTGGGGTGTCTGGGTGGCTCAGTTGGTAGAGTCCAACTCTTGGTTTTGGCTCAAGTCATGGTCTCAGGGGTCATGAGACTGAGCCCTATGTCCTGTTGGTCTCTGCACTCAGCGGGGAGTCTGCTTGAAAACTGTCTCCCTCTGCCCCCCTTGCTCCCCACCTCCCTGGCTTACATGTGCACATTCTCTCAAAATCTTGAAAAAAAGGGCAGCCCTGGTGGCTCAGCGGGTTTAGCGCCGCCTCCAGCTCAGGGCGTGATCCCGGGGACCCCGGGGTCGAGTCCCACATCGGGCTCCCTGCATGGAGCCTCCTTCTCCCTCTGCCTGTGTCTCTGCCTCTCTCTCTCTGTGTCTCTGAATAAATAAAATGTTAAAAAAAATACTGAAAAAAAGTAAACATTAAAAAAATGAAATAAGTTTGGTGACTAATGAACTGCAACCATCAGGAATAGTGGCTAATGTGATGAGATCTAAAATTGGCTTTTATGGGGACTGGTTGGAAATTGTGTGGCTGAAGCAAAGGCTGGTAGCAGAATGAGATTAAGGCAAGGCTACAGGCAGATCATCAAGGGTCTTCCATGTCAATACTTTAATAGTAGTGGGGTAAGCAGTTCAGTGTGGGTTCCCTGCTAAGGGGATCTCTGGTGGAGCTGCTTTGTGGTTATCTTGAGTGATAACCATACCAATTCATTTCTGGAAGAAATAAAAAGTATACTAACTAGGAAATATTAAGTCTCACAAAGTTAGATGTCACTTAACATGAGTTTAGGTAGGATGATATCTGATGGGACAATAAAGCTTAAGTAGCTTGATAGTAGGGCAAAATAGAACATTACTATAGAATGGAACTGTGAAAGTACAATACAGGGAGGTTTATGAGGCGGTCAGGCATAAACTATGAAGTCAGGGCATAGACTATGACATGGGGTCACTATCTGGGCCCAGTTTGGGATGCCACTTATTACTCATGGGATCATTTAATGTTTCTGCTTAGTACCTATTAAATGGGTCTATCATTTATGCCACATACCTGAGGGAAAAGTCGAGGGTGAAATGACATAGTGCAAGTGCTTTGAGGATGTGAAGAAAGTAAAGTGCATTGAGCTATCCTCAGAAATCAGGGTAGAAGAAACAAGGAGAGCATGAGGTATATAGAACAAAGGATTAAGTGTAGACAGTTTCACATCCATGTGATCTTGAAATGAAAGCCTTCTAAAATGGCTCTGATATTTACTGACATTCATGTGGAAAATTTACTTTTACATAGTGGTTTCTTTTTTTTTTTTTTTTTTTTTTAATTTTTTTTATTTATTTATGATAGTCACATCAGAGAGAGAGAGAGAGAGAGAGAGAGAGAGAGGCAGAGACACAGGCAGAGGGAGAAGCAGGCAGGCTCCATGCACCGGGAGCCCGATGTGGGATTCGATCCCAGGTCTCCAGGATCGCGCCCTGGGCCAAAGGCAGGTGCTAAACCGCTGCACCACCCAGGGATCCCTACATAGTGGTTTCCTTAGAAATTCTACTTTTGGGGACGCCTGGATGGCTCAGTGGTTGAGCATCCATCTGCCTTTGGCTCAGGGTGTGATCCCGGAGTTCCAGGATGGAGTCCTGCATTGGGCTCCCCACAGGGAGCTTGCTTCTCTCTCTGCCTATGTCTCTGCCTCTCTCCGTGTCTCCCATGAATAAATAAAATCTTAAAAAAAAAAAAAAAAAACACGAACAAACAAAAGAAAAAGAAATCCTACCTTTGGACCACAGGTATGGACAAACATGTATGACTGGGTTGAACTTCAGCAGCCCGTCACCTCCCCTCTTTGCTGGTGCCCTGTACTAAGAATGTCTGTGCTCCTACACACTGAGAAAAGTGCAGAGCCACCTGTGCTCTTATATGCACCCCACGTGGGTTTCTGTCCTGGCTTCTGTTACCTGGAATTGAAATCGCCTGCTGCTGTCAGACCATACAAATCAAGGGGAGAAATTGTGCCTTGTCAAATCCCTCCATGGTTGCCTATTCACTGGTCTTGACAGTACAATCCTTCGTACGGTGTTAAAGGCACTTCCGAGATCTGGTCCCTGTTCCCTGGTCTTATAACACTACCACCCCCTGGGGATTCAGTCACATGTTCTTTCACAACCTCTAGCGTGCTTTACTTTTTCTGACTTAATAGCCTTTACACAGGCTGTTGTACCTGACCGGGGTACCATGTCCCATTCTTCGGCTCTTAGTCTTCCGGTTTATTTATTTTATTAATATTTTACTTATTTATTCATGAGAGACATAGAGAGAGGCAGAGACACAGGCAGAGGGAGCAGCAGGCTCCATGCAGGGAACCTGACATGGGTCTTGATCCCGGGTCTCCAGGATCAAACCCTGGGCTGAAGGCAGCGCTAAACCGCTGAGCCACCCAGGGATCCCCCCAGTTTACTTTTGATATTGATTCCTGTGACAGCTTCCCTTGAGTCCCCTTCTCAAGTCTGGGTTAGACTCTTTCAAGCGGACTTTCCACTTCTCTCATTAGTTCTTCTCACATTGTTGTAACTGCATGCTTAAATTACCTCTCACCAGACCAAACACTGAAAAAGGGGACATTCATGTCTCCACCACAGTGCCTGGATTCAGAAGGCTCACAATGAAGATCTGAGGTATGCTGAAGTTGTCAATGGCAGACACTTGGCACACAGATTCAGTGAAAGCCAGCCTCAACAGTTCTTTACTAGGAGACAAGACTTTTGGGGTTCAGGAGGGCAAAAGGTAACTGGCTAGCAAAGTTGCCACTTCAAGGAGCCCACCGCTATTTTAACTATTTTCTATATTTAAGAAAATACTGTACATGCACTATTAGCCACCACACATAGGTGTGTTGTATGGCAGAGAAGGAAGTTGCAGTGAAGTGAGTAGCAAATGTTTATTTTGAGGACTTTCTGGGTGTGTGTGACCAGATGGTTACCAAAAAATTACATCATGAATCAACTATGCCTTGTTGGTTATTAGTGCTAGCTGATCTCATACCTTAGAATTTATTAATTTTAATATACATTGTGTGAAATGGAGAAACTCCTAAAGATCGCCATGACTGTTGTAGTAACTTTCAGTCTTTCACCATGCGTATTTTAAGTTACTGAATGCCTTTTGAAGAGGTAGTTTCAGTTTTGACCACCTGTGATTACTGGAAGAAGTGGTAAGTTAGGCATTACTTAATTTCAGAAGAGCAGCAGCCTCTGTGGAGACTTTCCTGCTGATCACTTAGGAAAACCCTTGACTAAGCTAAAGCTTAGTTTTCTAAGTGCAGTGGATAAATTTGAGATAGACTGGATAAATGTTCAATAGTACTAAAGGATTAATACTGTACTGTGAACCATGATGTTTTTCTAATACGCAGTTAGCTTCTGGTTATCAGGTTGTAATGCATGTATTACGATGGCTGCAGGAGTTATAATGGATTTAGAAACATACCAATAAGCCATTCAAAGATGGTGAAACCCCCCAAAAGCCAATGAATGATTAAGTCTCTCCTGTATCCTCAATAAAACAGCTTGACAGACCAGTAGCAAGCATTTCTATTTATTTCAGAGTATAATGTATGCTTCAGAACCATGGAGGATACTAAATTTATAACTATTTAATATCCATAGGGTATTTTATTTTTGTAAAGATGGGTTCTAAAAACCATAAAACTGAATAGATTAGTAATACAACACACATCAAAATTAGATTTAAAAAGGAGGTTGTGGCTCTCAGTAGCTCTGTCCTGGTGTTAAAGATGTCATACTTAGAATACCACCAAGTACTTTAACATTTATAAATGCAGGTGTTATCTCTGATTCTAGCAAAAAGAAACCACTGAAATTTTATTCTTTATATCACAGACATGATTTAACCATATCACTTTGGCACGTGGTATTGCTATTTTTCCTACTGTAGCAAATCCTAGTTCTCCCAAGACCTTTCCTCTGACTATTCTGGAAATAAAAATAAATTTATCATGTATTTCAAATCTTCAAATTAGAATGTTATTCTTATAAATGTATTTCCCAGGTTGGTATATTCACATACATCCTTCATCCTTTCTGATTTTAGGCTATGCAAAAGACATGCCCTGAGAGCTGTATTAATGTATTAAAGCAAAAAGACAATCCATCTTATTATTAAGAGAAACTGTGATCCTTCCATGTAGTATCTGATAGAGAAAACACTGATTTTGATACATTATCTTATTTTATTCAAATACCAGTCTGATCACATATGGTCCAAGAACACTCAAATTATAAGCCACATAGAAAGAGATGTTAAAGATTGGTCTTCAAACATTATAGCCAATGATGCCACGCTTGCCTATGATCTCGCCGACATAAAACCACATCCACACCTCGGTGGCCACCAAACCATTCAGCAGAGCTTCCTGAAAAAAGCAGCACAAATTTTAATGTGTATTTCTTCCTTACATATTTAAAAGTATTCTTTTCCAGGATTAAGTAACAGAAAATGTAAGGATGCTATTCATTTAGAGAGCAGTTTTAGCCAAAGTCAAGATTTACTGATGTTAACTTTGTTCAACTGCTGAGAACACTTGAACTTTCAATTATGTAAGGTAAGTAGTCCAGAGCTTATAAATTCTTTCAAAGCATTCTTTAAAGACCTGAACTGACTTAACCCTTTCATTATTAGTTTATGAGACACTTTATGAGCCCTAAAACAACCCACATCCTGGAAAGAGCTGACACATTTAGACAGGGCATTCGTATGAAAGGATGGCTATAGGAAGGTAAGTCTCTGAAGAGACATTTCTGTCTGGTCAAAGGGAATTTGTTGAGAGATGAAGAGCTTTGTCTCCTCCTTTATTCATTTATTATTTGGTTTAGCTCTTTCTAAGTATTCAGTAATTACTCAGTTTCACAGATCAATGTTTTATTGTCCTGAGAGAAAAAGCACATGACTGGTTCCAAAAAGCAATGTTATAGCATGCAAGCACAGCTATAGATCTTGAAACTCTAGTTGAAAAAAATTATTTTTCCACAACAACACTGAGCCTTTTCCTTTTAGCACCTGGATGTGAATTTTAATTTTCCCCTTCAAACTAGACCAGAAATACCAGAGGTCTCCTGAAAAAACTGTTTTCTAGGATGTAGATTCTAGAGTCAGCAATAATTTAGTTATTTAGGTTTTTTTGTATTCTGTGTTTGGCTCAGGCAAGCAAACATAAAATCCAAGTTCCAATTCTTATAGTCTTTAGATTTTATCTTAATGCAATTCAATAGCCCTTCATATTACATGATATGCTTGCTAGGTTTTGATATTTTTATCTTTCATGTGAGTGTTAGCCGCCTGATAGTCCAAGAAATCTTTTGGCTAAACTGGGAATATTTCCAGGCCTACAGATGAAAAAAAGTATAGAATCAGCAAAGTAAGCCATCCTATTTTAGTATACTAACCAAAATAGGAGAGGGAAAAAAAGTTGCCCAGTAAAAATGCTTGTGTCTTTGTCATAAGACTAATAGGAAACGAAGACATAAAATAGCTGAATTATTTCAACCCAGATGACAAAATTAGAAAGGTAAATATCTTTCTCAGCAGTCAAGAAAGAGATTATCTCTCATAATGTAGGTTTCAGCCTCACTGGAAAATACATATATTAATCAAAACAATCAGAAAACTCCCAAGGGAAGACATTTTGTTATGCACATACGTTTTCATTTAGCCATAGTTACCTTAACTGTGAGCTGTTTGAAGCTACCAGTTTGAGCACTCTTGACTATTTTTTTCAAGCTCTGAATAGCTGTAGGGATCTCAGCAGGGGTTGGAGGAACCAGCTCAACCCTGGCATAGTGCCAAAATGTGGCCAATCGAGGCTTCGAGTAAGTCACAGCAGCTGGAAAACAAAACAAAACAAAACAAAAAAACGAGGATGAACTCACTAGAGACCGAAAGAAGCAGATGTGTGGGTTGGACACAAATATTTATTCATGCATCACATTCATTCACTGCTTGTACCAAATGTGCACCCGGTGTGAAAAGTCAAAGCTGCTCCCTGGTAACAAGAGGCTTTTAAAGATGCAGAACACCTGTGTCACAGGGAAGTTCAATCAGGCAGGAAGCTATAAGCACATTCAATTATGCCAGGACTTCACTAGTAGGCCAGCTAGTACTGTTACTTATGAATGGCAAATCTAGCTAACTGTAAAGTCACTAGAAGCTGGATTCAGAGACAAGAAAACAGCAGCAATGTAACCATTTTCTTGGTAGAGGAGTAGAAAATTGGGAGAGACGAAGTGCAGAAAGGGAGGGAAGGAGTTACAGAGAACAACGCATCCTTAAGAATAAAACTTGTCACAATGTTGGCTACAAATCCAGATGGAATTATACCAATTAGGGCCCATTTTTGGTATCCTCATCAATATGTGAATTAAATCTTTCTTTAACAAAAGCCCAGCTGCTCCTCCTTCAAAACAACACAAATAATAAAAATAAGACCTACATGTATTATGTATTGTTCAGAACAGCCCAAACTCAAATCTATTACTATGCTGAAATTCCTCAAGGTAGTTACTATTTCAGAGAACAAAAAATTCTTAATAACCAGAATAGATGTAAGATTATGGTAGTGACTTCAGAAAGAAAAAGGCATTTTATAAGAAAGTTACAAGACAAACGTGATAAAAACAGCACACTTGCATGAACATCCATAAATTACTATTCAAAGATGGATTATCCAAGGCTCTTGGTACTTTTCCTATTATTAGCTTCCTGAATTTGGGTATTTCACTACCGAGAATTACTATCTGCAACACCCTTCGTGCTTAGGGCCATGAGCAGACACAAGGCTCTCAGTTCTACATAGAGCTGACAGTGCCCGTAAAATGGGACTATCACAGAGTACAAAGTCTTGTGTAACTGTCTTTAAAATTATCTTCAAAACACATATATTTCATCCTTTAAAAAAAATAGGTAAATAAATGGTGGATGATGGGAGCCAGATTTGTCACTGTAGGAGAGGAAAATGACAAATAGGCAAGAAAAGAAGCAAGAATAACCCCATTGTACTAGATTAGAGTTGGAGACATTCATATGAACTCATATGTAGTTTAATATATTTACAGATGGACAGATACAGAGACCACCATATATATGCATGTATACACATGGGTTACTACATACACACCCTTAAAGAGGGCATAGAAGCAATGATATTCTAGCAATCTAGTAGCAAGAAATTTATTTGGTGCCTAGATATTAGTTTCAAAATACCATTGTCCAACAAAAGAAACTAGGGCTCCTTGGAGAAATGGTCGATTCTAAGGCTGGGGCAAGGAAAATTTAACTTGAGTCTGAAGGATTTTGTAGTACAAGAACAGGGGGTAGGTCAAGAGGACAGAGATGCCAACCTGAAAGAGTTTTCAATGGCCAAGGCTGCAACAATTTTTTTTTTTTAAGATTTTATTTATTTATTCATGAGAGACACAGAGAGAGAGAAAGGCAGAGACACAGGCAGAGGGAGAAGCAGGCTCCATGCAGGGAGCCCGATGTGGGACTCGATCCCGGGTCTCCAGGATCACACCCTGGGCCAAAGGCAGGCGCTAAACCGCTGAGCCACCCAGGGATGCCCGGCTGCAACAATTTGAACAAAACATACTACTGGAGGTAGGAAGTATGAAACAAATGTACATGAATCCATACAATACACCACTAAATAAACAACTGGGAAGAACAAATCTTTCTGATAGAATTCCATTTAATTATATGTAAATACTCCTTCCTACAGGAGATGGAATCCCTGCTGTTGGCAGCTGCTCCCTACCCCCTCAATGCACACCACGAACTAGACTTGGTTACTTGCTTCTGAAGAATAGATTATGGGAAAGGAAAAACAGTAACCTTACAGTAAGAAACCTAGCAACATTAACCATAACCAAATGATGAAAGCTAATTTCACCAGTGATGTTAAATGGGTATCACATACACCCTGATAGGTGATTATGGCATTTCACTTTTGTGTTATTCTTTCTCAAAACCCACAGCTCCAAACTACTCATGAGAAAAATACCAGACAAATACAGAATGGAGAACATCTTTACAGGATACCTCAACAGGTATGTATCTACATAGATAGCTTAAAAACTGTCAAGATTGTGGGAAGTAAAAAACCCTGATATTAAAGTGTTACAATTCACAGGAAACTATGAAGATTAAAAACTCAGTACAACATGGAACCTGGATGGGCTTCTGGAACAGAAAGAGATTAATGCAAAGCTGGTAAAATCCAAATAAAGCCGCAAGTTTGGGGATGCCTGGGTGGCTCAGCGGTTGAGCGTCTGCCTTTGGCTCAGAACATGATCCTGGGTCCGGGGATCAAGTCCCACATCAGGCTCCCTGCAAGAAGCCTGCTTCTCTCTAAGCCTATGTCTCTGCCTCTCTCATGAATAAATAAATACATCTTAAAAAAAAAAGTCTCAAGTTTAATAAATAGGAAAGAAAAAAAAAAATCGGACTCCATGACTTCCCTGGGGAAGTTACTTATTCCTGTAAGCTTCCTTGTGCTCCCAGGAGAATTAACAGATACATTAAGAAATTTTTTAAAAGTAAGCTCTATATAAAAAAGAAACAAAAAGAACTCTAGGCCAAACATGGGGCTCAAACTCACGACCTAGAGATCAAGAATCTTGTTCTATAGACTGAGCTAGTCAGGTGCTTCTATGGTTATTATTATTATTTTTAATCTTTTTAGGGACGCCTGGGTGGCTCAGTGGTTGAACAGCTGCCTTTGGTTCAGGGTGTGATCCCAGGTCCAGCGAGTCTCTTATCAGGCTCCCTGTGAGGAGTCTGCTTCTCCCTTTATGTCTTTCCCTCTCTCTCTGTGTCTCTCATGAATAAATGAATAAAATCTTAAAAAAAAAAAAAGTCTTGTTAAAAAAGATTTTATTTTTAACTCATCTCTATCCAACGTGGGGCTTGAACCCACAACCCCAAGATCGAGAGTTGCGGGCTCCATTTACTGAGCTAGCCAGGTGTCCCAATTTTTATCAGATACTAGAAGTACACATAACATACTGAACTATGTTACAAAGCAAAATACATTTCTGCATTTAACAGTCTGGCCCCAACTGAGTGCTTTTGGAAGAATAACAACTGTTATCTTTTAATTACAATGATACAAGAGTTTATTTTTTAATAAAAATTTTTTTGTATTATTTTTCTTTTTGAATTTTATTATTAAAATCAGTTTCAGGGCCACTGCTGCCTTTGGCCTAGGGTGTGATCCTTGGGTCCCGGGATGGAGTCCCAACGTCGGGCTTCCTGCATGGGGCCTGCTTCTCTCTCTGCCTGTGTCTCTGCCTCTCCCTCTCCCCGGTCTCTATGTCTGTCATGAATAAATAAATAAAATCTTAAAAAAAAAAAAAATCAGTTTCAAACCCATCACCTGAAAGATATGAAAACCATGCTGGGGGAGGGGGGATCCACCTGAAACAATTTTTTTTTTCCTTCGAATCATCCACAAAGTCCAAAGGATGAAGCCCACAATTTCTTCTTTTTTATTTATATACAACTATAGAGCTTTATCACAATAGGTACCGTGATACGCTGCAAACTTAAGCGCTTCAGGAAAATGTGTTAAGTTAGTGGATTGTGGAGTTGTGTAGGAGACACTCCAGCATTACTGTATTTGGCATTACCAGGCCTTCAATAACTCACTGTTTGGCTGCTGACAGGAGCAAAGAAAGATGATTAAGATACTAATCACAGTAAAATGGGTTAAAAAATACAGGTGTTCGGAAAATTGTTTCCATTCACGTTTCATGATCGAATGTGAGCGAAAGCTAGAGATCTGTGCTTCAACCGCTTCCTAGAATACAACGCGCCCCGGTTTTACTTTCTCGCCTTGCGGGTAAAACGGAACACCCTGCTACCCAGCAGACGAACGCGCTACTTTGGACTGAAGAGGCTGCTACTCAGGGCTGGGGCTCTTCAGGGTTGGTCTTAAGTACAGCGGTCCGCCAGCTGGGCTTTCGTTCACGAAAAAGCCCATGAATATTAAGCCAGAATAATAAAGACGGCTGTGGACACGCTCCCTTCCTAGGTCTGTTGGAGTCAGGGATACCCCAGGTCTACAAAGCTCGATTCCGCCTACCATTTCCATTAAAGCAGCAACTTCACAACCCGGCCAGGACGAGGGCAGAGCCCACGCTCCAGGGCAGCACACCCATCCCCAGACAGTCACGGAGCCTTCCAGGTAGCCGGTCTGAGAGGCAGACGATCCACGGCGCTCGGCGGGCCTGTGCCCTCCTGCCGTCGCCCCGCCGCAGGCCGCACCGCCGCCGGACCCCCGCCCCCCGAGGCCGAAGGGGGCAAATGGCGGCAGAGAGGGCGACCCCAGCCTGCCCGCACGCCCCTTCCTCCCTTCGTAGGCCGCACCGAGGACCCAAGCTGCGGGACAGGCGGCGGAAGGCTAGAGGACAGTCGCAGGCCGGCCCCCGCCGCCCCCGCCGTCCCCTCCCCCCGCCCCCCGGCTCCCGCGCCGCCCTCGAGGAACCACCGCCCGCGTCGTCTTCTCAGGCCTCCCGCCCCGGGCCGCGGCCGTGCTCACCGTTCAGCAGCGCCGGAGCCTTCTCGGCGAGGTTACGGACGAACTGGGCCATGGCTCCAAGAGGGACGTCCCGCCGCCCCGCACGGCCGCTGAATGTCACCGCCCGGAAGGACCCGCCGCAGGACCCCGTTCCGCTCCCAAGGGCGGGCTCCCTCTCTCCGCGCCGGTCCAAGGTATTTAGGCGTTCTGCGATCTGTCCGGAATCTGGCCGGCCCGATCGTTTTCTTCCGTCGCAGAGGACAATGCGGGTGTGAACAGGCGAGGCCGGGGAGCACGCGGAGGGCGGCGGGCTTCGGCGGGGACACAGGCATTTCTTGGGGCAGCCGCCGTCGGAGGCCCGGAAGGCCGGCGGGCTTCGGCGGGCGCATGCGCCGTGAGCTTCCCGTGCTGGCCGTGGCGCCCACCTGCGCCCTTGTCCCAGGTGCGGCCGGCGAGGAGGTTAGGAGGGGAAGGCGTCTCTAGGGCTTCCCTAGGCCAGGACGGTCGTCTTATAACGGCAGACAGCGTCCTCGGCCAAACGCGGGAAGTAATGGCCAGAGCAGGCGCCACATCACCTGTCATCCGAGCCAGTCCTTTGCTTTTCTTTAGCTGATTTTCCCTAATCCCCATCTCCGCCCCCCCGCATCTTGAATCGGGGCTGAATCGGAATTCAGTTCCCCTAATTACCTAGTGAGTCGCAGGGAACTATGCAGATGGGAGCAACGAAACATTTACCGAGGGTCTCCAGTATTCCAGGCATTTTGGAATCTAAAGGAAGCCTGTAGAGTGGCGTCAGGCAGCGTCCCCCATTTAAGACTGGGATTGGTAAACGGCCACACAGCTAGTGAGTGGCAGAGTTGGGATCTGAAGAGGTTGCAGTGTAAGCAGGAGAAGCGGCCTTAGTATGGGAGGAGGAGTGGTGGTGGTGATCTGGGAAGATTGCTAGAGATTAAGGTGATGTAGAACACAACAGCTCTGTACTACAGGGTCGAAACTTTATAGTTTAATAGGAGTGGAAGAAAAGATTTATGTAGGAAGTGGCATTCGATGCAAGAAACATAAGTAATGTATCCTGGAGAAGCATGAGCAGATCTGATTGATGGAATGGTCAGGTGGAAGGAAAAATTAGGGTTGATATCCAGGAGCCAAGAGCATCATTTCAATGAAGGAGTGATTCAGCTGCCTACTATTCCAGAGAAGTCAAATTAAGGTTGGGAAAGGTAATTTACCAATATGGAAAATATTAGCTAGAGCATTTTCAGAAAATTACGATAGAAGCCAGAGTACATAGGTCTATAAGGAATGTGAGTCAGAAAACCAGGTAAGGGGGGGCACTGGGCGGCTCAGTCCTTAGGCCTCAGACTCTTGATTTCTGCTCAGGTCATGATACCAGGGTGTGAGATCTAGCCCCAAGTTGGGCTCCACCTGGGCGTGGAGCCTACTTAAGATTCTTTCCTTCTCCCTCTGTCCTTCCTCTCCCCCCATATAAAACCAAGTAAGGCTGCGGAACTTAAGGTAGAAACTGAAGATAGAGAAGGGGGATTACTAAGATTATCTGAAGAGACAAGAAAGAAAACGGTGGGGATTAGCCTTGGAACCGTGGGGCCTGATCCATGGATGGGATGATGGGAGAGAAGTTTGAAAGTGAAAATTCTGAGGTCTCTATCTTTCCAGTTAAGAGGAAGTCAAGATCTTCAGTGAACGCAAACTGGGAGGGTCGGAAAGATTGGTGGAAAAATGTTAAAGTTTGGTTTGGTGTTGAATTTCTGGACACAGAAGGGTTGTTGGGCACTGTTAGCAACCACGGATTTGTGGTCATAGTACTCTAAAGATTATGTCATTTTTCTCCCAACAGTAGTCGGTAGCTTGGATACTGGAATAGAGGGGAGTGACTGGGCCCATCTAGACTGAGGTCTTACAGCGCAGGGGTAAGACAGGGAACACGATAATGATTAAAATGAAAGACCTGGGGTTTAGGCCAGATAAAGAAAAGTGAAGCCAGAAGTGAACTGATTAGGAAAAAACATGTCCTAAGACTCATCTGGGAAACTCCAGGGTCCAGAAGCCTGGTAAGGGAGGTTAGCTCAGCTGGGTGACCCATGTTTGATGTCACCTTAGAGAAGTAAAGGTCAGAGTCCCCTAAATTTTCAGAGGGATTTCTGAAACTGCCACTAGCTTTTCATACTGTAATGAAGGAAGTGATAACAAAGGTTGTAAGTCAGGTGTTCATTTATTAAATACAAGCTTTGAACAAACACCCCCAGGCAAGTTTGACAAGAAGTAACCTTCCTGGAATGTTTCAAAATACAGTTATGGTTGATCAAATTTTATTTCAACCAACCTTTTCGTTGTTTTATTTTTTATTTATTTATTTGTTTATTTTTTGTGTCTAGGTTTTCCTGTGTAGCAGTTAGAGCATGTGCATTATTTCCTCACATGACATCAACAGTGCAGCATCAGCCTCTCTGGCTTGTAAAGGCACCCAGTAGACTTATGCTCTGGGCAATGGCTGCTTAGCAACCAGCATCAAATAAAGTAATGAAGCTTTCGTAGACTGTGATACCAAACAGCAACCGGCACTTTCACCTGCACCATTAAAAAACCTTTAAAGTTTGTTTTTACATATCCATTACAAACTATATTAAAAAAAAACAAACACAAACCAAGATTGCTTGATAAAGCCTACTTAAATAATTTTCCAAGTTTAGTTATTACCCTCTTGGTAAGCAGTACCAGAGCTGATAAAGAGTCTTCATTTTCCTATCATACTCCAGTAAAGCCAACACATAAAACTAGGTAGATCAGAAAGTCTCTAATAGATTTAGAGCTGTTTCTGAGTTCCAGACAACAAAACATCTCTTTAAGCTTCCAAGCGCATATACACACCATGGTGTTCACCAAGATGATAATTTTTTAGTCTCATTTTTGGGATGTTCTTAAATTACTTCAAGGAAAGAAAAAAAGGCACAGAGGACACTTGGTTTCCTTACCAACAGTGACCTTAAGCTATACACTTGCCTTTCTGATGAGTTTAAAGATACTCAGCAGCATTAATGGTGCCGTAGCCATTCATAAAAAGTTTCAGGAAAAGAGACTTCAAGAAAAAGAAATAAAAGCTTGCTAGAAAAAGCTTACAATCTGAAGACCACAGAAGTAGAATACAGACACAGATACAAGAGGCAGCATAGAGGTTGTTAACTAGAAAGCTGCTGGAAACAGCTGCCTTCTGAGGTTTTGTGCCCATTTTCCCTCCAATTTTCTCCTATAAAACTCTGGTCTTTCCCCCACTTAAAAAAAAAAAACAAAAAAAAAAAAAACGAAAACATCCTATTACATTGGGTTTGGAAGATAACTGCAAGTAGACAGAAGCTTATTTTATACACAGTTCATTTGCAGAGAAGTAAAGGAGGATAATAAATAGGAAATGAAGCTCATTTGAAGAAAAGGAACAAATCCTGTTAACCCAAGCCTTAAAGGCCCAACTTGCACACTGAATTAATATCTTACATTCTAGCTTTTCCAAGAGTCCTGGACTCCTTTTTTTATTTCTAAGCACAGCAATAGGCAACATCTACTTTACACCTCATGAGGGATGCCCTCCGACGTGAGGTTTTCCCAAGTAATGACACTGAAAGCACATTAAGGACTGTGTAAAGCAAATCGTGTTGGAATATCATAAAACTACCATCTGATTTGAAGAGTCCATGGTTAAAAAGGAAAGTGACCCCTGTTTCTGGCTATCACTTTTCTTGTCACTTATGGTATCTTCAGGCTTACAGGGACAGTGACATGGTCCAGAGGAGAATGTGCCTCACTTGGCATGTTACCCTCCGCAACGGAGTATCAGGGAGCACAAGCTCAATTTGCAAAAGTGGGGCCCATCCACCTACTAACTACACGGAGCTGTGTGGATATTTAAAACGGCTGTAGACAAGGTTGTGCTCAAATTCCTACTTTGTTAATTGATGACCTAAGGCTGAGTTAGAAGCAGCTCTTGGAAGTTAGGTCACAAGCCCAAACAAACATTAACTATATACATATTATGGTCTCAGAATTTTCTCTAGATTAAGTGTGTCCATAAACATGGCCACACACTGCATACATCTTACCACGGAAGAGACAATATAAAGTGGTACTCAGTTGACACTAGACCAATATAAAAATGCATGTGGTGTGTATATATATACTGAAGTATACTGTTGCTAAGTGTCTTAAAATGACATCTTTCATGGTTACAATATTTGTTCCCTAACTTTTCCACTCAACCTTGTCCTTGTAGCAACAGATTTCCATAAGATAAAGAGGGTCTAACAGCCTCCTTTTTTCTTTCACCTCAGAATTTTCTAAATAAAGTGTCAAAAATTCACATTTGTTCTACCAATCCTGCAAAAAATATTATGGGGCTAACTTATTTGTGGTGATGACAGCCCCAGGGGAGAGTGTTCATCTTCCATCGGATCTCTGAGTTACGAGGTAACACAAAATTAAGAACTACCAACAGAAACTGCCTAAGATTCCTTTTTAAAAATCTCATCTATTCAAAAGTCAACTCAAACATCAAGGTATCTCCTTTTGTGTGAAAGGTTATTCTGTTAACAGCAGAACTGTAACAAGAAAAGGGCTGACATCTGGGTCATGAAGACCAGTAAATACCTCAATGATACAGGACCTTCTGATGGTGTAAGTGGTCGCCAGAATATGTGACGTCATATACTTAAAAGCCAGGCTCACCAAAGGTCTCTGAGCAGTTCTTGGCAGAGCAACAGTAGGGTGGCAGGAGGTTTTAGTAGTTGCAGTTAATATAACTTAAGGCAGGAAAAGGAAGCAAAGTAGAAGAGAGAATGAAGGGTACAAATGAATGATCATTTCTAAACTTGGTGCTGCTATAATCAGTGTAATTTCCTGCAAGCCAGGAACACTGTAAAATTCTTAGGAATAAATCTAAATTGTCATAATTTCAGCAAGAGCAGTTCTCTAATTTAGTTAAAAAAAAAAGAAAAGAAAAGAAAAGAAAGAAAGGAAAAGGAATAAAACCAAGGAGAGAGAAACCACAAACAATTGTTTATCTACACTCTGGGGTTGGTTGTTTTTGGTTTGTTTGGTTCACAGTATTTATTCAAGTTGCTCCTTTTGTTGTTTCCTCTCTGCAAGCCATCGTTGGATTTTTTCTTTTAGTTCTGTGTTTGGCCGGATCTGGTCCATGGTGAGGGGACTACGGTTAAAGGGGTCGGTTTGGTCACTGGGACAAAGAGAGAAAAGGGAAAGGGGTTATTTTTGTAAGTTCTAACACCCGAAGCCCAAGCTAGAAGTGCAGGCGTGTCTCCCTCTAAGATGGAAGCCAGATGCCCTGTACATCTGTGTCAGGCGCTGACCTGAGGTTAGAGAGAAGGAGACAAGAAAAGAGTGATTCATGGGGTTTCTGGGATTTCTGCAGATGACTTAGCTACTCGGTCTCTCTGCTTCTTAACAACCTTTATTTCAACACTGCTGTTCAGATCATACTTGATTTGATTTTCCTCAGGTAGAGAGTCTGGACACTCATGTCAGCACACAGAGCCACTTGTGGTTCCAGTGACAGGCTCTCAAGATAGTCGAAGGTGTTAGGGCATAAAACCTTGTAGATTGACACCTGATTTTGTTAGCTAATCACAACACACGTAAATGCAGATTACGGTTCTCTGAAGGTTTACAATATACTTTAAGGGGTTATATATCTTTTCTGTCTATATCCTGAGGCCACAATAAAATAGATATTTTCACTGACACTTTGGAAAAGACATCCACCTACTATAGTATTTATGCATATAGTGAATGCTTAAATATCAAACACCACAAAGTCAAAAATCCTCTTTTGCAATGTTTAAAAAACAGTATTTCCTTAAATTTGGGTCAACTTATATAATTTAATTTTAAATGGAAAAAGTTTCTCAGTACCGACTTCTATCTAATGCAGCAGGTCCCTCTTGCAGGTTGGGTGAAACTTATGGCCACCATGGCTGAGTACAACAGCAGCAGCAGAAGCTGGGTTAACCTATAATATGATGGCTATAGCATAAATCTTGACTTACACCAAACAAAACAAACTTGTCATTTATATTTTTACAACTTAAATACAATTAAAGCGAGTTCAAGTCAACTTTTACTTCAGGTTGACATAATTTATGACATATGCTGATAGAAATTATTTCCTCAAGGAAGAGATAAGGCTGGAGCCAGCATTTCTCAAGACTGTCCTGTTTTGGATGTTTAAATCGTTAACAATCAAGTGATACACCTCTGCTGAAATGCCTCCCCAACTCATTAACAAATCAGCAATACGGAGCACCTACTGGGTACACAGTACTGTATTGGGAAACTGGGAAAAAAGGACAACAAACAGATGTGTATCTGTTGTCTTGAGGCTGCTCTTTTCTTTTTTTTTTTAAATCTTTTTAAAAAAATTTTTTATTTTTTATGATAGTCACAGAGAGAGAGGGAGAGGCAGAGACATAGGCAGAGACATAGGCAGAGGGAGAAGCAGGCTCCAAGCACCGGGAGCCCGACGTGGGATTTGATCCCGGGTCTCCAGGATCACGCCTGGGCCAAAGGCAGGCGCCAAACCGCTGCGCCACCCAGGGATCCCTTGAGGCTGCTCTTTAGGGCTAGCGTACCTGAGCAAATGTCTGGCAATGGTGGATCTATCCACAGTGACTCTGGAGGATGGCAGCACCACAGGGTCGGACATGAGTGTGCTCATGATGGGATCCAGGAACTCATCACAGGCATCTGCATAAGTTTCCTCCTCCTGTTGCTGGAGGTCTGCTAGAGACTATGCACAAACACCTAGTTGTTAAGGTGAATTCACAGAGCAGCGGATTCAAAATACTCGGTTACTACGATCTTTTTATATTTTATTATTTTATTTTATTATATTTATTTTATTTTATTTTTTAGTGACTACGATCTTTTTTTTTTTTTTTTTTTTTTTTTTTTTTTTTTTTTTTTTTAAATTTTTATTTATTTATGATAGTCACAGAGAGAGAGAGAGAGGCGCAGAGACACAGGCAGAGGGAGAAGCAGGCTCCATGCACCGGGAGCCCGATGTGGGATTCGATCCCGGGTCTCCAGGATCACGCCCTGGGCCAAAGGCAGGCGCCAAACCGCTGCGCCACCCAGGGATCCCAGTGACTACGATCTTAAAGCGTCACTGAGAACCCTTTACAGAGAGAAGGACAGACAATTCTCAGCTTTATTTTCTAAACAAGCAAAGAAGGATATTTTATTATTATTTTTTAATTAAAAAATATTTAATTTATTTATTCATGAGGGACACAGGGAGAGAGAGAGAGAGAGAGAGAGAGAGGCAGAGACACAGGCAGAGAGAAAAGCAGGATCCATGCAGGGAGCCAGACGCGGGACCCGATCCTGGGTCTCCAGGATCACGCCCCGGGCCGAAGGTGGCGCTAAACCACTGAGTCACCCGGGCTGCCCCAAGAAGGATATTTTAAAAGTGAGTTTAGTATTCAACCCCAACTCCCAAGCTTCAGGTTAGCCCAGCTGCTAGCAGTCATGACTAGAGATGGGTTTAAGTGTTAACAGAAAAAAAAAAAGAGACACATCCTATATAAGGTGGTTCTGGCAGCCGTCCTACTGTAAATATCATCATTGAAAAGGAGATAGTGGTAGGAAGGCTATTTGCAGAATCACTCATGCAGTCAGTGTATGAAAAGCAGCTTCTGGTTTTAAGTACAAACAGGTATAGGAGGAGTTTAAAAGTAGCTTCAACATTTTGTTCTTTTCATGACTCTAGTTCCTTGGGGACCCCTCTGGCTCTAAGCAATATGGAGCCCAACTCTATAAATAAGTGGTCCAATGAAGGAATCATGGATGTCAACAAGGAAGGTTTTCTTTAAATAAGCAAGGTTTTCTATCAGGCTGTGCCATGATTTTTCCTTCTTCGTAACTAATGGAGCTCTGTCAAACTTCAACCAAAAGGACTGGCTGAATATAAGAGAGTATTTTCATCTATAAAATGTAGGGCTATTCCCATATAAGCCAACTACTAACTATAGATATAACAAATGGAGGTTTTCCTAGAAACTGTCCACAAAGTCTATACACTCTTCTCTTCTAGTAGAAGCTTATTTTTATTTTTTTTAAAGATTTTATTTGTTTATTCATGAGACACAGAGAAAGAGAGAGAGAGAGAGAGAGAGAGGGGCAGAGGCACAGGCAGAGGGAGAAGCAGGCTCCATGCAGGGAGCCCGATGTGGGACTCGATCCCAGGTCCCCAGGATCACACCCTGGGCCAAAGGCAGGTGCTAAACCGCTGAGCCACCTGGGCTTGCCCTAGTAGAAGCTTCTTAAATCAATTTTCTGTTCTTCCCTCATGTCGAGAAGAGAATAAGGATATGGTAGTGATGACGTGATATGACACGGTGATGTATGGAATTCCTGAATTACTACACTGCATACCTGAAGCTAGCACTGTATGTTAACTAACTAGAGTTAAAATAAGAACATTTTTTTTTTTTAATGTAGGTCTAGTTATTCATGGACCAGGAAGAATCCTGTTTATATCTTCTCAAGGCCATAAATACCCTTTTACCCCTTGAAATAGGAGAACCAGCAGAACAGTTAGTTAACACAGTGATTTCTATTGAATATGTTAATAAACAGATTCCTCCTTCTCCTCACCTTGATTCTCTCTGCCAAGTTGCTGAAAGCCACAATCATATTCCCGGGCTTATTTATTTTCTTCAGGACTCGGACTGTCTGTGCAAAGAGAGTTGGGGAATAGGAACGTCCGTCCTTGGGCACCGTGGCACAGAAGTTCTCCTCGTCCCTGGAATGTCAGCATCAGAAAGACACTGAACATCAGAGGGTAGGTCAGTGAGGGAGACAACAGCTGGGTTGAGGAACAAGATTCCCTATCACTTACATGCCATCAATGTTCTTTTGATATAGAGAGGTTTCTTCTAATTTTTAGGAAGGAAGTCTATCAAGTATCCTGTCACCTTAAAAGAATACTGCTTCTCCAAACACTGGTTACTAGTAGTCAAGTTTATCTTCACACAAAGGCAGAATGTTGAAAATTCTAAACAGCCTCCCGTAGGTCATACAAAATTTCATTATGAAAACTACATATTTTACTATCATTAAAACTACAAATTTTAAAATTCCTTCAACCAACCAGAAATAAACCGTTTCTCCTCTATTTCTACATAATTACCAGTTATTCCATTATCAAAACCCCAAATTAGAAATCAACATGCCCTCTGGCCTGCCCAATTAAATCTCAGGTACCCAAGGTTTAAGTAGATTGTGCAGATATCTGATACGAGCTGCTGGGGCTTGAAGTCAAATTCACTGAAGTCCTTGACTTTTAAGGCCCCCATCTTGGGGCCAACCAGGTGCTGCAGGAAGTAGTTCAACATGGAGATGATGCGCTCAGCCAGGAAAGGATGCACAAAGAGTGATTTGATCTCTAGAAAAAAAGGAAGTCTGTGAAAACTCAATCCATAAGCCATCTTTTACTTATTATGTCTTAAGAGTTTCACTTGGACACCTCTGGGGAATATTTAAAAATTATGTAATACATTTTCATTGCAGGAATGTTAGAAAACATTGGTGAGCAAAAACAAAATATAGAACTACCACCCAGAAATAAACACTGTTAGCATTTTGCAAATACATCCTTATAGCTTTTTTTTTTTTTTTTTAAAGATTTTATTTATTTATTCACGAGAGACACAGGCAGAGGGAGAAGCAGGCTCCCTCCTGGGAGCCCAACGCCATACTCAACACAGACTCTGGGATCATGACCTGAGCCAAAGGCAGATATAGATGCTCAACCACTGAGCACCCAGGCATTCCACATCCTTCTAGCTTTTGTCCATATTTACAAACATACACATTTTTACAACAAAATGATGATCATGTATACATATTCTGTAACTTACTTTTTCATTAACTGTACCATAAATATCTCACCATTTTGGTAAATATATGTCCTTGTGTTGCCCAACATGGTAGCCACTGGCTGGCCCCACATATCTATTTAAATTAATTTAAAAATTCAGTTCCTCAGTCACAGTGACCTCACATCTCAAGTGTTCAACAGCCACACGTGGCTAGTATCTACATTATGAGTCCAGATTTATAGAGCATTTCCATCAGAGAAAGTTCTAAAGGACAGCAGTGATTTGCACCCTTTTTAATGGCCACATAACTTTCCAATGTTGTGACTGCATCTGAAGTTATTTATTTATTAAAGATTTCATTTCTTTGAGAGAGAGTAAGAGAGAGAAAGAAAGCATGAGCAGGGGGAGGGGCAAAGGGAGAAGCAGACTCCCCATTAAGCAGGGAGCCCAATGTAGAGCTTGACCCCAGGACCCAGGTATCATGACCTGAGCAAAGGCAGATACTTAACCCACTGAGCCACCCAGGTGCCCCTGAAGTTATTTATTTATCTTTATTGCTGGATGTTATTTTTACTGCTGGACATTCTATTATAAACATTTCATATCTATCTATTTAAAAAAAAGATTTTAAGTAATCTCCACAGCCTGCAAGGAGGCTTGAACTCACAATCCTGAGACTGAGTTGCATGCTCCAGTGGCTGAGTCAGGCAGGTGCCCCAGCATTTCACTTATTAACTTCATTGTGTACATACTTTCTAGATTTATTATTTCCTTATAATGAGTTCGTAAGGAATTGCTAGGGCACAGGACTCAAACTCCAAAAATTAAAAAAATACATTAACACACGCTGGGTTTGGGCAGCCTGGGTGGTTCAGTGGTTTAGTGCCGCCTTCAGCCCAGGGCGTGATCCTGGAGACCCCAGATCAAGTCCCACGTCGGGCTCCCTTGCATGGAGTCTGCTTTTCCCTCTGCCTGTGTCTCTGCCTCTCTCTCTCTCTGTGTCTCATGAATAAATAAATAAAATCTTAAAAACAACAACAACAACAACACACACACACATGCTGGGTTTTAATAAGCCAAAAAGTATGATCAGGAGGCTTACTTCATACTACTGGTTCTTGATCTTTTAGTTTTAGCCACTCTACTGGCTTCACTACTGAGGAGTTTAGCTTTTACTTCCCGTCCTTCTCTCCCAAATACGAGTCCCAGTATATAACCACATCTTTGGTTAAATAATTTAGTTTATGTCATGAAGATTATATAAGTATCATTCACAGCACAACCACAGTGTTCTAATGATTACATATATAAAGTTATATACTTTAAAAAAAAAAAGATTTACCTATTTGGGGGTGTGTGTGCGAGTGGAGGGGGAGGAGCAGAGTCAGAAACTCTTCAAGCAGACTCCCCACTGAGCATGGAGCCCAAAGTGGGGCTCCATCCCAGGACTCTGAGATCATGATCTGAGCTGAAACCAAAAGCTGGATGGACACTCAACTGACTGAACCACCCAAACACCCGGTAATATATATGTTTTAATCTAACTTTTAAAAATTTTGTTTATTTTCAGAGTACCAATCACTAAATCTTTCTAAACTCTCCACCAGAAATGTAAAACTCTGGATAGGATAATTTCTAGCAGTTCTGTATTTTTTGGAAATGCTCCTTCTGGAAGCTCCCATCTGTCACTCCAATCTGGACTCCTTGCTCTATAAGTCTACTGCGTGGTGGTCACACAAGCTCCTTTTACCACCATCCTGGACACTTTCTTTGTCTCTCTCTTATGGGATTCCACTTTCCTCCTGTAGATTTACCCTTTCACTTTGATGGAGAATAGCTTTTTGTAGCTTCTCAAGAAATGGTACACTGGAAGTAAATCTGATACTTTCACCCCTGAAAATGTCCTCACATTTGGCTGGCTATAGTTTTCTGGGCTGAAAAACTATTTTCCATGAGACGCATGCTCTGGTTTCCAATGCCACTGTTGCGAAAATCAAAGACATTTTATACTTTATACATTTTATATTGTACATGACCTGACTTTTCTCTGGGACCTTTTAGGATCTTCTCTTACCTTGATTTCCTGAAATGTCACAATGTCACCTTAGTGTGAGAATTTAAAAAGTCCATGTGGTCAGCCCACTGTGGCCCTTTTTGGAAGCTTTTAGTCTTTGGGGATTTTTAATATTATTTGATAATTTCCTCTTCTCCATTTTTCTCTTTCGAGACTTTCTGGATTGATCCTTTATTTTACCCTTTCCATTCTAATTTCCATTTCTTTTCTTTCTGTTCTACTTTCATGCAAGAGCTCCTTAATTTGATCTTCTAACTCTTTTACTGGCAGATAGAAATTACTTAAGTTATATATTTTCAATATCCAAGACCTCTTTCTTGTTTTTTTTAAGTAATACTTCTTATTGCCTCTTGTTCTTGTCTTATGGATGCTATGCCTTCTCTTGTTCCTCTGAGATTATAAAGATTTTTTTTAAAGTTTTCTTCAGGGGATGCCTAGGTGGCTCAGCAGTTGAGCATCTGCCTCTGGCTCAGGGCATGATTCCAGGGGTCCGGGATCGAGTCCTACATCAGGCTTCTTGCACGGAGCCTGCTTATCCTTCTGCCTGTGTCTCTGCCTCTCCCTACCCCCCTGTGTCTCTCATGAATAAATAAATAAAATCTTAAAAAAAAAATAAAGTTTTCATCAGATACCTGTGTTTCATGTTGGAGGATTTCCTCAAATGTCTGGTGATCCTTGGTAATCATTTCATATGTTATCAATATAAAATTATTATCATTATTATTATTTTAAAGATCTCTATTCATTCATTCATTCATGAGAAACACAGAGAGGGGAGAGAGAGAGAGGCAGAGACACAGGCAGAGGGAGAAGCAGGCTCCATGCAGGGAACCCAACGTGGGACTTGATCCCGGGTCTCCAGGATCACGCCCTGGGCTGAAGGCGGCGCTAAACCGCCGAGCCACCCGGGCTGCCCCAATATAAAATTATTAATGAAATATTTTACATTAAAAAAATACTAAGTCTTGAGGCATGTATTTTTTTTTTAATTTTTTTCTTTAAAGATTTTATTTATTTATTCATAGAGACACAGAGAGAGAGAGAGAGGGAGAGAGAGAGGCAGAGACACAGGCAGAGGGAGAAGCAGGCATCATACAGAGAGCCCGACGCGGGACTCGATCCAGGGTCCCCAGGGTCACGCCCTGGGCCACAGGCGGCGCCAAACCGCTGCGCCACTGGGGCTGCCCTTGAGGCATGTATTTTATACTTTTAGCATGGCTCAATTCAGACCGGTCACATTTAAAATGCTTGAGAGCCACATGTGGCAAGTGCTACTGAATTGGACACTAGCTTTTTTTTTTTTTTTTTTTGGACACTAGCTCTAGAGGGAGTGGAGATAAATATTTTTGTTTGATTTACCACATTTAACCAGAGTTTAAGAATATTTCTTAGGTTAACATACACACATACTCCCCCAGATATATATATATTTATTTATTTTTTCCCCCAGATACATTTATATGGCTAATTTATTCTCAAGAAAAATTATAGCAACGTAAGCTTCCTGGTAGCTGTGTGAGGAAGAACATGCCCCTGTCAACAATGGGCTGCTTCTTCTTTTTTTAAAGTAGGTTCCATACCCAATATGGAGCCCAAAGTGGAGCTTGAACTCATGACCCTGAAATCAAGACCCGAGCTGTGATAAAGAGTTGAATGCTTAACCAACCGAGGTACCTAGGCACCCTGGGCATCATCTTTCTTGAAGTTTTTCTGGGGATTCATTTCCCTGTCAGATTGTGTCTGAGATACTATTGCCAGAGCCTGAATTCTTAGTTTCAGCTGGATTGATCCCTCAAATGAAGGAGATCTTGACCACTAGATTTTTTGGGGACATAGTGCTTTGTGTCCTTACCTGATGTCAGAAAGGCAAGGGTACCAATTGTTTCATTGGACATGATGTTATGGAAACGTGCCAGCTGTCCAAACATCTGTAGGCCAGCCTCCTTCTCTCGGCGGGCTTCTGGAGTCAGACTATCCCATTCACCTCGGTCTTTCTCAATCTGTTGAATCTTTATCTTGCTCAAATACTACAGAAACCAGAAGCAAAATGTATCAGAT
Organism: Canis lupus familiaris; assembly: GCF_011100685.1. Taxonomy (NCBI): domain Eukaryota; kingdom Metazoa; phylum Chordata; class Mammalia; order Carnivora; family Canidae; genus Canis; species Canis lupus. Next base: position 15,375,050 of record NC_049226.1, read on the forward strand.
AAGAAAGTGCAGTTGAAGAGAAGATATGTAAGCAGTTCTATTTAAAATCTAGTTTAGTAAGTCAGGAAAACCAGGGACTATGTAAGAAACACGAGCCTTTATTTCTCAACATAGGGCTGAAAATCCATATAGATTTGTTTTAGCCTGGGTGGAGTTATGGGTAGGTTCCACATGACTATTATAGTCTGTGATCTAAAAGGGAGGATAAATAGTATCATGTGTGAAACCTAGGCAAAAATAACAGACTGAAGTGAAAAAAAAAAAAAGGGACAAATCTTTCCCTCAAAAAAACCAACAAAAAAACAAAAACCCACAAAAACCCAACAAAAAACAAAACAAAAAAATCCCCCCCAAAACAACAAACCCAAAACAAAACACCAACCCCACAAAAAACAAAAAACCAAACCCAAAACTGCCTATAAAAAAACAAAGCTCTATCAAATATGCAAGATGTCTGGAAGGAGAAGCATAAATATTAAAAACTGTCTACTTCTCATCATTCTTGCAGTCCTATGACAATGCCATCTGGTGTCATTCTTTGTATCACAGAGCTCTTGCTTAGAGGGGTCTGTTTATTACAGGACGTGTTCTTGTTTTCTAAGAAAACCTATCTAAAATCTTGAAGTATGGGATTATGAAAAAAGCAAGAACTCTTCTCACAAATTAAGTACAAGTTACTGGGGGACTGCTAATCAATATGAAGAGCTTGTGGCTATCCAATAGGCCACCTTCGTGACTTCCTTGCCTCATTTCCCTTTGGGACACTGCCTTATCTATCTTTCACTTGTCAGAGATAAGGGAAGTTTTTAATAGGAGCAAGAAGCAGCTCCTAAGGGATGATTAAGGATATGATGTACTGAAGCTGCTGAGAGGCACCCAAATATATATATACTTTGGGAATCTCATGTTTCAACTATAAAGATTTGGGAGGCTGTGGATAGATGAAGAGTATTGGGGAATGTTTATATGAAAAAATAACCCAAACTAGAGATTCTGTTTTTCAAGTAGTGGTGCAAAAATCAGAATCTTTCAGGAAGGAGATAAGAATCATTGCCTTAGCGAGTCACTGTTACTGATGAACCGGTTGGGATGGAAAATGGTTGAGTCACTGACCAAACCCAAGGTCCTCTGATTTCTTTCTGTGTTGCTGGCCTGATTAATCCTGCCAATGGACCTTAGTTTAACTTCTTCACCCTTTCTTTTCCACTCTGCCAAAATTTCATCCTAGCTTAGGAGGCTTCAATGACCATTGATCTTGGTCTCTAATGGAACAATACCTATTCAATCTCCGTAAGAGTTGTAGTATACTACTACCCACAAATTTCGGGGGTCCAAAGTGGTACTATGGGCATATGGATTGCTCCATTATAATTTGAAGGTAAAAAGTATGTACTTATTATTACCTGATGATATAGGGTGAGTTAAATCTGTTCTAAAAATATTTTACTTATTCTTACCTGTATGGCTTCATCCAGGAGGAAGATGGCGTCGTTCATTAGCAGGTTAAGAAAACGGAGGAAAAGTGGGGGATTCATGGCTTCTAAATTCTTAGAGGCATAGTCAGCCAAATCCTGTAAGTCCCAGCCCAAGACAAAACCATTTTAACTACTGAACCACAACTCACTGGGGCTTATCTGAAGTAAAATTCAGACAACTCAGCGTGGCTACACCAAAAACTCTCTCACCTTAATGCTCTCTCGATAGGTATCTGTTCCCCACATGTACCTTAGGATGGGATACATGGGACGCCGGTAATTAAACTTCTGTTCAAATTGATGGGGGTCTCCTGAAATAGGGTAAGAGCAAAAACCCAGCAAAGGTGGTGCTACCAGAGAAAGAGTAAGAGCTTATGTCTATGTGGAGCCATTTTCTTTTTTTCTGCATGTGCCAAGACTACTGGTAGAATCTGCCCTGGGAGTTTAGAAAGGCCCAGAGTTACAGGCAAGTGTTTACTTATTTCTGTGCTGACAGAACAAGAGGGAAACAGACACAAAAGATACCTCATGCAGAAAAAGACAAGGACCAAGTTGTTCAATAAGAGCCAGGGGAAACCAATGCTTCCATATCCAAATGTAGAGTACTTATCGGACTTTGAATGAGGCCTCTGAACAGGCCATTGTGGCAGCAGCCATGTGCTGAATGGGTTACTAAGTACCCCCCACATTCTTCATAGATAACATCCCAACTGTGAAATGAATTGGTTCTTAATTACTATGAGAAATCAGGTCAGAGGCTAAAAACCTGAGGCTTGGACTGTTGTGACCTATGAAAGGAACCACTAGAGCTTCGTAGTTTGGGTCATATAAGAAGAGCATGGGATTCAGAGTCAGAAGATCTAGGTTTTCCTTTTGGCTCCACTTAATTCAAGCCTCTTAACATTTTTAAACTTCCACTTCCTTAGAAATAAAATAGGAATTATAATACATTCTCTATCATTCCAACTAAAGGGTTGATATGGTCATATAATAAGATAACTGTAGTGATTTACTGTGTGACTATATATGTATTGTAAAGATTTACACGCACTATCGTACTAGTCATCACTTCAATCCATTTTATAGATGAAGACACTAAGGCTCAGAGGTGAGCAAGTGACAAAACCAAAATCCAGATGTGAAAGGCACTCAGTACAATGTTAAATGTCTCCTTAAGTATTAGTTGTATTTAACACCAGATGGTAGGACAGCTTTTATTTAGGATACTTCTTTTAAAAGAGATCTTAAGTAACTGCCTAACATGTTGTTTACTGGTTGAGATGGGGTACAGTTTACTCCTGATCTCAGGGTGGTGAGTTTGAGCCCTGCATTGGGGGTAGAGTTTACTTAAAAAAAAAAAAAAGAAAAGAAAAAGAAAAGAAACAAGAACTGTCCCACTATTCTGCAATTTGAGGCAGATAAAAATCAAGACCTGGGAGGCAGGGGTTGCGTGACTAAGTCTGTTAAGCGTCTGACTCTTGATTTCGGCTTAGGTTATGATCTCAAAGTAGTGAGACTGAGCTCTGCATTGTGCTCCACGTTGGGTGTAGAGCCTGCTTAAGACAGAACATGAAAGACTCCTAACTCTGGGAAACGAACTAGGGATGGTGGAAGGGGAGGTGGGCAGGGGGTGGGGGTGACTGGGTGACGGGCACTGAGGTGGGCACTTGATGGGATGAGCAATGGGTGATATTCTATATGTTGGCAAATTGAACACCAATAAAAAATAAATTTATTAAAAAAAAAAAGATTTGCCTCTACCTCTTCCTCTGCCCCTCCCCCCACTAAAAAAAAGACCTAGGTGTAATCAAACCGTTTGCTTTTCTTGAGCATAATTTTTTTTTCTTGAGCATAATTAAATCAAGCACACAATTAAATTTGGAAGAGCATGTGTTTTGTTTTTACTATTTTTTTTCTTTGCTATTTTTAAAAGGATTTTATTTATTATTTATTTGAGAGAGAGAGCAAGCGCATGAGCGAGAGCACACAAACAGGGTAGGGGAGGGAGAGGAGCAAGGAGACTCCCTGCGAGGGAGCCTGATGTGGGGCTCGATCCCAAGACCCCAGAATCATGACCTGAGCTGAAGGCAGACGCTTAATCAACTGAGCCACCCTGGTGCCCCCTCCCTTTTTAAAGATTTTGAGAGAGATTGTGTGTACACCTGTGCACGTGAGTACACAGGTAGGGGGAGGGGCAGAAGGAGAGAGAGAAGCAGACTCTCTGCTGAGCATGGAGCCCAACACAGGCCTCCAACCCAGGACCCTGAGATCATGACCTGAGCCAAAGTCAGACGCTTACACCAAGCCACCCAGGGACCCCTTATTTTTCTTTCTTTTTAAAAGATTTATTCATTCATTAAGAGGGAAAGGGAGAGGAAGAATCTCAAGCAGACTCTCCATTGAGCGCAGAGCCCAACATAGGGCTTGGTCCCATGACCCTGAGATCATGAATTGAATTGAAACCAAGAATCAGACACTCAACCAACTAAGCCCACCCAGGTGCGCCCCGTTTTTTTTTTTTTTTGAGGTGAGAATCAACCTGATCATATCACTTAGTTGTGTGACACAGACAAATTATCTTTTCAAGCATTCATGTCCTTATATGTACAACAGGGATAATAGAGTAAAACTTGCCAGATGGTGACAAATTATTATTGAAACAATGTAAGAAAAGCACTTAGCATCAATGCAGATACATAACAGATATTCAATAAATAATGGCTGTTGCTATTTTTCTCACATTAAGTACTGATCAAGCTAGGAAACTCCACTAGTATCTGCTTCTCAGTTCTGGATTGCTTTACCTGTAAACTCAATGTCCACAAAAACCTTGATTAGAGCTTCTGCAAGGTGGGGTGCATGAGGAAAGTTGCAGAACACACGTTTCCGGTGGAACACACTGGATACCAAGGGATTTGGGGTCTGATCCAGGTGGGGCATCACTGCTTCCAGCACCTCCGCCAGTTTGGCCCGTAGGTGGGGATTCTTCATCCTGCAAAAAGGGCAGAAAGCAAGCAAAGCAGGTAGAAAACTTAACTCTCAAATTCATGACTGTTTTCTCCACATGAGGAGCCAAAACACTCTATGCTACCATTGGGAGGAAATAACAGGATTCTGTAGTTTCAAGTCTGTTAATTTCTGGGGGATAATGCAGGTACATCATTCAACTTTTGAGATCACAACCTACCAAGTATAAGGATGAATACTCAAATTGCTATGTAATACTAGCCATTCTGTTTATTTTTCTATAATAATCCATTACTGTTTTTATCCCTGTTTCATTGAGGTTAAACTTGCCTCTCTAAGCTTTCTGAGAGCAAGGGTCAGGATGCAGTTATACTACGTTATTTACGATGTACACATGTACCTAATAAATATTTATGGACTTATGATTTCTCATTAGGTCTACTCAGCTCAGTGAAGGATTGGCTTCTACCTACTTCTTACTGACATGGCTTAGGGGACTGTGCACCATTCTCTTCATCCAGCAAATCTTCACCCTTGCACACATGGTTTCCTTTGGCCTAGACACCAAAAATACCAGAGAAGCAACTCTATAGGACAGCGGGTATCTCACTTTGAGAAAAGAAGAAGTAGAGAAGTAGAAACTATGAATGAGATTAGAAAGCATTTACCTGTGCTTACTGCTCATGCAACTCAGAATGTTAAGGGTAAACTTTGTTACCATGCATCTGCTAGAACATTAGAACCTGGCTGCCCTAGGTAAGGTTTCTGGCATTAAGGTAACTATTTTAACCAGTCACTAACAGTGGAATTCTTACCAAATATTCTACATGCAGGTTCAGATTCTCTGTGGGGAAAGTCCTTGGCTTATAATGCCTCTCAAGAGGGGGATTTCTGGCTATCCTTAGGGACGGTCAGGAGATTCATGAATGTTAACACAACTTCTGAAGGCAAGCCCTTATGATTCAGGCTTGTGTGTTGCTTGGTTTAGAAGTCTTCTGAATGCTTTGTACCTCTAAATGGTGTTAGAGCCAAGCTTTCAACACCTCACCTTTCTATGCTTCCAGTGAAAATCGTGATAAAGTGAAGGACATGTTCCAGGGAGTCTGCTGACGTCTCCAAGATGTCATCGGCAAAGCGGCGTAGAAAAATGAGGAAATCACCCAAGTTATCTGCAAAAAATTCTGAAAAAAACCCAAACAAAACAAACCCCCCCAAAATAAACAAAAACCCCCCCTCAAAAAAACCAAACAAACATGCACTGCGATTAAGTGAAACATCTGACTTTCTGTACTAAGCAATATTGAAAATTTTCCCTTCACTCTACCTAACAAAGGTTAAAAAAAAAAAATCACAAATGTCTTATAGGTACTGGGAATGGTGACAAGTTCATAAATGTAGAATCTCCTTTTTTTTGAGTCTCCTTCTAAGGTAAGTCAAAAAAAATTTTTTTTTTAAAGATTTTATTTATTTATTCATAGGCACAGAGAGAGAGGGGCAGAGACACAGACAGAGGGAGAAGCAGGCTCTATGCAGGGAGCCCGATGTGGGACTCGATCCCGGGTTTCCAGGATCACACTCAAGGCTGCAGGCGGCGCCAAACCGCTGTGCCACCGGGGCTGCCCAGTAAGTCAATTTTTATTTCTAACCATGTCAATATGAGAATAGCAGAGACACAAAATACTGTTCACATATCAGTGCAACTTAAGAAAGTACACTGATACATACTCTTTTCCACACTCAAGGGTAACTGTGCATTAAATAACCCTTCAAATGGGCAAAGAATCTTCAACAAAGATGAATACATAAGATGATTCTGGTCATCAGTCTCGAGGATGGTCCTCCAATTGTCTTTGCTTCCTGGTACTCGTGCCCTCATGTGTCCCTCCCTACATTCTTCCAGGGTAGAGGCACATAGAAGCAATGGCATATCATTTCCTTGTTAAGTTATAAAAGCCTAGAGCTTCCCTTTGGTCACTTGGCCTGAAGGAAGCCAGCTGCCATATCATGAACAGTACTAAGGAGAGATCTGTATGATCTGGAAAAGAGGCCAGTAAGCAATTGAGATCCAACAACCACATGACCCAGCTTATAAGCAGATCCTCCAGTTTTGGTTGAGTCCTCAGATTCCTGTGGCCCTGACAGCTTGGCTGCAACTTCATGAAAGATCCAGAGGCACAACCATATAGCCAAACCACTCCTGGATTCCTGATCCACAGAAACTATGTGAGACAAAATTTGTTTTAAGGTGCTATGTTTTGGGATGATCTGTTACTTAGCAAAAGATGGCCAATACAATGATCAAGAACATAAAACCTGATTTTGATGGACAATATCTGCCAACTCCTCACCAACATATGTACATACACAATCTCCTTAAACAACAGGAGATGGTAATTTTTTCCTCCTAAGAAACAACACAGGCACAGTCGAACAGATAAATTTAGAAGTTAAACAATGAAAACAATGCTAAAACTAACAGCTCTGAAAACCCTGGCTGCACTTAATCCCTTGAAGACTAGTTTATGATATACACAGAAGTGGGGACACAAGGCTGAGGAAAAAGCTGATAGTTCCCCCCATTCTTTGACCAGTAGATATTATCTACAAATTTGAGTTGTTTCTTCAAAAACAGTTGAATGATAACTAAGGGAGGGTATTCTGAGGATTATACTTCCAAAGTGACCCAGTTAAACTTAGACAGCTATAAATAGGCAGTTGGTTCCCAAGGAAGAGCCTGCTTACCTGGCACATAAGCCAAAGAGCTGTAGCCATCTGGCAAAGGAAAAGTTAGTTCTATTGGCTGTGAGCCCTCATTGCCTATGGCCAGTTGAACAAGCAGAACAGCCATGGACACCTGCAAGTTTAGACAGTTCTGTAGCATCTGTGGCTCTGTCATGGCAGTCTTGGTAGAAAGATAGATGGTCATCAGCCGTTCAAATTGCTCACGAAGGTTGTCAGCAGCAGGGCTAGAACTTTGCTGAGCATCCCGCCAGGCAACCTGCAGCCGATGCAGATTTTGGTTGATTTTTACCATCTGATCATGCAACCTGCCCCCAAGAAAGTAGAAGAGACTGGGTCAGGAGGTTCATACAGGACAGAAGAGTATACATTGTTCTAGAAAAACAAATCCTCGTTTATTTATTCTAGTATTCTCTTTTAGGATATAGGGAGCCGCAATTGTGATGATACAGAAGGCACTCACAAAAATTATCGACCAGACAGGGGCAGGGGTCATAGCAGCGGGAAAATATTATCATGCATTTGACGTAAATGATGCTAATTACAAATAGCAGCCTTTAGCTGAAACGCACCATCCAAGGAACAGTAGCTTGGTTGAGCAGGGTGTAGACTTGGCTGTTACCATGTAAAATAACTATTAGACAAAGTACAAAAAGACCCCAGCAGGATCATTTGACACAGCACAGTTGCAATGATTGTACTTGGATGCAGTTATATGGACAGTTCTTCTACGGTTAGCTGAGAAATAAAACTGGTGAAAGAAGATTCTAGGTTAGTAACAACCACATATAAACTGGTAGCCACCTGAGATGCAACCTCAGAAACAGCTTCCAGTCCTCTGTTGTTCAATATAAAATTACATTATTCTTCACAAAGGGTCAGCCAAATGTTCTCTAATGAAAGGAAGCCCCGTAATTCAATGTTATGGATAGTTATCTCTAAAGGTATAGCCCAAAGTCATCTTCTTTGGCCCTGTAGGTAATGTCTAGGGTTAGCCAGCCAATATGGGGAGACTAGATGACATTCATTTCTGTATCTGAATGCAAGTGGTTGAATAAGTTAAACATATGCTGCATTATCTATTGTCTCATTTAAAATGTCAATGACTGGGGAACTCCTGCGTGGCTCGGTTAAGCATCTGCCTTTGGCTCAGGTCATTATCCCAGGGTCCTGGGACTGAACCCTGGGTTCGGCTCCCTGCTCAGTGGTGAGTCTATTTTTCCCTCTGCTCCTCTGCCTGCTTATGCTCTTTCTCTCAAATAAATAAATAGAATCTTACAAAAAAAAGTCAATGACTGGGATAGAAAAACTCTAATAAAGATATAATTTCATTTTTCCAGAAATTTGCTGAGAATTTCTGGAAAATTTTAAAAATGTTTTAAATTAAAAAAAAATTTTTTTTAAATGCTCTGTGCCAGTGTAAGTATCCTGAGGAGACATTAAAAACTGCTGTACTCAGTACCTCTTCCTAAGAACTGTAACAACTTTCTTATGTATACTTGCAACTAACTCCTAATCAGCTAAACCAAAGGAGAGAAAAATCACAGAAAGGCACATGTGGCCAGCCTCAACCAGAACCATTTTTGGAAGTCCTACACTCTAGTTCTTAATTCTCCGTATTTCTAGAATCGTTTTGATCTTTGGTACACAGATCTTTTGTGTTCTACTGATCTTATCGGAATCCCTTATAAACATTTTTCTTTTTTTTTTTTTAATTTATTTTTTATTTGAGAGAGGTGTGCATGTGCATGTGTGTACTCAAGCCCCAAGCACTTCATTTTTGTCAATATTGTCTCTATACCACAGAGTAGAGCTTGGTCTTTTTCATCAGGAGTAGTAAGATGAAAATTCAAGAGGAGAAAGTGAAAAGTTAAAACAATTTCACTTTCACAAATCATGATAGATAGTTGATTTAAAAAATTGCAAATTTAGGGGCACCTGGGTGTCTCAGTTGGTTAAACATCTGACTCCTGATTTCAGCTCAGGTATGCTTTCAGGGTTGTGGGATCGAGCCCTGAGTCAGACTCTGTGCTCAGCAGGGAGTTGGCTTGAGGATTCTCTCTCTCCCTCTCGCCCCTCCTCATTGTGCTCACACTCTATCTAAAATAAGTAAATCTTTGTAAAAAAATCTGTGAGTTTAGAGAAAAATACTAATGTGTCTTTAATTTTCAGAAGGGTAGCAGGTCAAAAATGAAAAGTAAATTCAAGTTCTCTGGACAAAGCCAATTCATATAAACATGGGTAAGTGCATACAAAACCCTTTTCCTGGGATGCCTGGGTGGCTCAGTGGTTGAGTGTGTCTGCCTTTGGCTCAGGTGAGTGATCCCAGTGATCCCAGGGTCCCGGGATTGAGTCTGCCATCATGCTCCCTATAGGGAGCCTGCTCCTCACTCTGCAGGTCTCATGAATAAATAAATAAAATCTTAAAAAAAAAAAAAAAAAAAAAAGACAAAACCCAAACCCTTCTCCTGTGAGATCCTAATGGGAGACCTCAGAATCAAGGGAGACTCACTTTCAACCTTCTGGTTATTAACACCATGAAGCAGTTCTTCTTTAATGACATCAGAGCAGTTACCTGTGAAATCCCAAGTACAAAGTATACTCTGTCAGGACAAGGTTCTCTGTCACAAGGTTGTAGTTCTGGGGAAACTTTGGCTCTTGCACCGCTGGGATCAAACAAGTTTCTTTGTCCAAACCTCAAAGAATGTAAAAGGAACAGTAAATGACTTGCTACAGACTTCTGTCCTGCGTCTCCAATGTCCCCTTACTCTAGCTCAGCTCTCTTTCATACGGCTACCAGTGAGATTTTTTTTTTTTTTAGTAATTTCTTTTTAAAAGTAAGTGTAGAAGACACTGTGGATTTTGCCAAGTGATAAGACAGCAGATCATCAGTACCTATTTGTGCTTTTCCAGATCTATTTCCTTTTGACCATGTATTGCTTTTATGATTAGAAGATTCATAAAACTGAAAGGAAATACACCAAAATTAAGAGGGTTTGTTTTTTTTTTTTTTAAAGAGTGATTCATTTTGAGTGACTTATTTTTTCTGCATTGAGTTTTCTCCAAACAGGCCTCAACATTCTTCCTCCCTGGACTCATTTCCTGCCAATTCCCAAACCCCTTCCCCACCTGGCTCTAGACACACTGAACTTCTCATTATTCTCCAATCAAGGCTTTCACAGCTTTGTGACTTTATACTTTAAATCCAACTCATCTCTCAAGATGTAGCCACAGAGACCCCCAACTTCTGTAGAATTTATTATTCACTTCCTCCTCTGTACTCCCAGTTTAGCCCTATACCATATTATGATTATGTGTTAATATATTTGCTTTCATTGGAGGCTTTGAGTTAAAAAACAAAACAAAGCAGGGATTGTGCTTTATTTATTTTTAGGAAGAATGAATCAATCAATACCCAGGGCTGCTAAATTCAGAAAGAATGTTTCACTAAAACACAACATTGAAAAGATACCAGTTTTTTTAAACATCTATCTTTAAAATTTATACTAGTGGAATGCCTGGGTTGCTCAGGGATCTGCTTCTTCTCCCTCTCCCTGCCGCTCCCCCTTCTTGTGCTCTGTCAAATAAATAAATAAAATCTTTTAAAAAATTTATACTAGTTTTTCTTTTTGCCTTATCTTGAAAAAGATGCACTTTTGCGAAAAAGGATAAGTGAATGCCTTAGATGTTACACGCATGCACACGCACATACACACACACCATCTTGAGAAGCCCAGTTCCCCCCTACCTCTCATGTGCACATTTTTAATTTTTCGTTCTTCATCATTCAATTCCTTCAGGGCACAGTAAGTGGGATTAAAGGTGAGGAGCCGAGAGGATCTGGGTTTGCAAAATGGCTGGCATAACTTCAGGAGAGCAGCACCCAGATTCAAAAAGAAGGCATCCGAGGCATACATTTGGAAGAAGATTTCTGGCATCTGATTGGCCCAAATCTTGGTGCGGCCTGCATTTGCATGCAAACAGTTTCCAAGCCAGGACAAGATACAGTGTTTGGTTTCTGGAGAGAGCTGGAGTAAGTTCTTCAGCATCTGGTAGATCTTTTCATGGAACTGAGCCATGAACTGTTTAACCAGAAAACACAACCACAGAACATTCCAGTTTCACAATCCTCATATTGTTACTCCCAAACCTTAGCCACTGGCAATTTCCACAAATATCTTAATCTTTTCCCTCACTCTCCCTGTGCTTTATACCCCAGTTCCGATTTTAAGAAAATTTCTGGGCACTTAGGAGAGCTTCCCTGATGATCTGCCAAAATGCAGATAGCATTTGGATCGCTTTAGAGTAGAGATCAGTAAACTTTGTCTGCAAAGGGCCAGATGATAAATATTTTCGGCTTTGCAAGCTATACGGTGACTGTGGCAACTATTCAGTTCTACCACTGTGGAGTGAAATAAAACCATAACAATGTGTGTCAATGGGCATGGCTGTGTTCAACAGAACTATTTACCAAAACAGGTGGCAGGCCAGATCTGGCCACTGCAGTAATTTGGGATGGGAGACTTAAACCATCCCTAATTCAGCCATTTACCTCCTCATGTTGGCCAGACCTCTGCTAGAATTCACACTAAGAAGCCCAAATGGAGAGAACATAGGTGGAAGGAAGAAAAAGGAAAACAATTGTTTATAAGCTGGAGTTCAGTTGGAAGATTTTAGGAGCCCAGGTTATAAGAAACAGCTTGGTGACAACAGTGGGGGCTGAGAGGAAGTGGCTGTGTCACAGCAGGGCATGGAGGAGCAGCAGCTTATTCTTAAACCACATACCAGCTTATCTTCTTCCCTGAGCCCACACTAAAAAAGAGGACAATTTCTTTACGTGATTATGGTAGAAAAAAGCCAAGCAGATCAATCTGCTTCCCCAAAGAGGCTCAAGCGGCCTTATCTGCATCTGCTCCCCGAGGAAACATGACTTCATCTAAGATTAGGGGGCTGAGATACAGTGGTAAACAGTTCCACCTGATGGATGTTGGCCTCCTGCACTTTGATCTCCTGGGGACTGGAACGAGATGGATTCAGAAAGTAGCCATGATTTTCTACTACACCCGGAGTCTTTAATAAGCAGGAGATATTCAGGATTACTCCCAGCAAGGTCTTCTGGTACATCTGCCCATTGCTAGGGTCCTTGGGCTGAATGTACTCTACAAAAACCTACAGAAGAAAACAAGTCCTATTTATAAGTCTGTATGATGAGTTAAGGGTGGTGGGGTGAAAAGGTCTCAAAGAGTTAAGTCTATAGGACAACCAATGTATCTTTCTCTTATTTGAGAAGTAACATTAGAGCACCCTCAAGATACAGGTGCATAAAGTATTAAATCTCCAGCTCAAATGAATACATACCACCTTTTAGACCTACCTTTGCCATATCCTTCTGCCTAGTGAAATAGAGAAGAATATCCAGATATGCATAAAACAGGATCTGACATAGTTCTAGATCTTTTATTCGGCCCAATAAAATATCAAACACTGGAATCATGACTTCGGGAAATGTGCGAACTTCCTCATCCATTATCAAGGCTTCAATAACCTCTTCCAGAAACTCAGTTACATCTTCAAAATCTAACAGATGACAAATGGGAGGAAACAAAGTCTGTAGTGATTTTTAGATGCTTTTACACACAGGCTCTCTACTCTTCTCACACTTCAGTATCGTACTGCTATTTGACACAGTATGGTCAAGATATGAGCTCTCTTCCTTAATTTATACTTCTGGAACTGTAGTGGCTCTGAGGTTTTCTAACACAATAAAAGTAATTTTAAATTTGGAAATCAAAATGTAGAAATCTAGAGATCTTGCTTATGTACTCACGGGCTCCTTGGATGGCTTCCAACATTAAATCTACCAGTTGCTCATGGATGTTTTGGTCAACATAGATCTCTGGGGTGAGGAGTACTGTTCGGGTATTGGACACAGTGAGGTTCCTGCACTGCACCGCAAAGGGGAGCAGGTTCTCTGGAACTTTGGTAATCTGGAAGTAGAGTGAAGAAGAGAGGGGAGAATCTAGCTGTATGATCTGAACAAGGGTGGACTCAGCAAATAGAATAAAAAAGACAATGTACCCCAAAACAATACTGCTGTCCTGTGGATTCTTGAAAATTCAATAGAGTTCATTCTTTGGTTTAAGGAATTACCTAACTGTAGAATTCTAATCCTGGAAGTGACCAAGCTTAGCTCACTCATTATTTACACCTCAGTGGAAATGAACTTATCATACCTTTCTTTTTTTTTTTCTTCTCCCCAGACCTTTGTTAATTAAGAGTATGACTTTTTAAGGTTTGTATGAGAACAGGAGGCACTGGTTAGCTGAGGAATGGAGTAGACCGCAAGCTACAGAAAGGACAGACTAAAATTTGACAACTAACACTGCCTCTTATATCTAGTTCCTGATATATTATGATGATGAATTGATATAAAAGACATTGATCCAACTCTGGCTTACGTGTTAAAGTCAAACCCAAGAGTACCACACAGTTTTCAATGGGGATTATTCCTTTACCTCTTCCTTAGCTCTTTGGAAGCAGGAATAAAGGTAACAAAAAATGTGCCTCTCCCCTGCATCTCGATCAGCAGAGAGATTCAACGTTGTAGAAGAAGTCATGTTAATCAAGTGGTTGCCTGGATCCTGAAGTAATAAGCGAGCGAAGACAGCCTTTAAGAAAAACAAGCAAAACACTAAATCACTGCAAAGTTACTCTTAGAATATCAAGATGTAAAAGGTCATTCTGACACAGGTTACTGCGAGAATCACAGGATGAAGAGTGAAGGGGCCGTAAAGGACCCCACCTTACTATTTTAGAAAATATTAGGTATATAACTGTATATGCCATTTATCCTTGAACACTATGGGTTTGACATGGATTTTTTTCAATAAATACAAACACTGTAAATTTATCTTCTATTGCTTATAATATATTTTCTTTTCCCTCGCTGACTTTATTGTTTGGTATCCATAAGGCTTCAGGTCAACAGTAGGCTATTTGCTGTTTTTGGAGAGTAACAGGTTATAACATGGATTTTTGACCACCCCTAACCCCCTTGTTGTTCAAGGGTCACCTGTACAGTTATCCTAAATAGAGCTCAAATGTCTAGTATAACCCTAGCATAGAGTAAGCATTAAAACAGCATTTGTTGAATGGTGTGGAGAATCAGTGACTGAATTTATACATGAAATCTATTCCTCTGTGTGACTGCTGGCACTCAGACTTCTATAAAGATAATTTAAACATATAAAGTTAAACTACAAGTTGTCAAGTGTCTGCCCTACCAAACTTTTATTCCTTTACAGTTAATTAGACACTTATAAGGTAAAGCGTACTATTTTGATTTTGGTAAAGATATAAAGAAAGACACACACCTCACCCCTGAGAACTGAAGGAACTGATAGGGGAGATAAAACAGGTACATAAAAAAGCCACTACATGTTACAGAAGGTGATAATTGCTATCTGAGAGGCATAGAGAGTTCACACCAGGAATTCAGATATGTGGCCATGGAAAATAAGAAGATCCCCAAAGAGGAATACCACAGACAACGTTAAGAGATGGAAGTAAGCAAAGTCATGGTTGGGGAAACATAAGCAGAGTTCAAGAGCATGGCTAGTTTGTGCTGAGGGCACACAAAGGAACATCAGAGTGGTACCTGCTCAACGTTGTTCATATCAAGCCAGTCTTGATCTTCCAGGTCTACTGCCATTTCTTCCAAATACACACAACGGCTGGGGATGCCATTCCCACTTTTCAAGCTTGGGTCACCTGGGAAATGGTTTTAATCTGGTAGGTTAAGAATAATGCTTCCGTCTTATACAGACAACTGATTTTTTAAAAAAAGATTTTATTTGACAGAGAGAGAGAACAAATGAGCACACAAGCAGGGGGAGCAGCAGAGGGAGAGGGAGAAGCAGGCTCCCCACTAAGCAGGGAGCCAGATGCACAGCTTGATCTCAGGACTGCAGGATCATGACCTGAGCAGGTGCTCAAATGAGCAGATGCTTAACCAACTGAGCCACGCAGGTGCCCCCAGACAACTGATCTTGAGCATTTCTCTTGAATGTCAAGTCCAACTCAGGTGGTATCAATGATAATCTTTTTTTTTTTATCAAGGATAATCTTGACACACAAAGCAGTATCTAAAGACTTAAATCTTTTCCAAGAGTCAAAGAGCATGTCAGGTTTTGTCATAAACTTAACATTATGACATTTAAAAGAGTAAATCTCAGGGATGTCAGGGTGGCTCAGTGGTTGAGTGTCTGTCTGCCTTTGGCTCAGGGTGTGGTCCCGGGATCTGGGATCAAGTAAGTCCCACATCAGGCTCCTTGTGGGGAACCTGCTTCTCCCTCTGCCTATGTCTCTACCTCTCTCTCTCTGTGTCTCTCATGCATAAATAAATAAAATCTTAAAAAAAAAAAAAAGTAAATTCCAGACAAAAGCACATACTTTGGGGTTTAACTACAGATAGGACATAGAAGGAAAACACTATGACACCTCTTGGTTGACACCTCTTGGGTTCCCATCTAAATGTTTAGGTCACCTCTGAGAAGAAAAAGGACTTGGCTACCACTTGCATTTCCTTTTAAGGTGGTAAAGGTAAGGAGCTATTGACCCAGTCCATATCAAAATGGTAACGAAAGCTGCACTTGTGTCTAAATACTATTTTTAGGTCAATCAAAAGCTTCACTGAAATGTCAAAACTGTGTTCTAGGCAGTACAGTTAGTTTAACCACTAGATACAGTAGGTTTCTATGAACAAGTTCCTAACCCAAGCAGGAAGGGAAGAGTAATGAATAGATTGGCTGCAAGTCTGTAACTCACTGTTGTCCAGAGTAATGAGGAAGATCCTTTGGATCATGTGATTGATGTTGAGTTGCTCACATATTTCTTGCTGTGAACGGAAGGAACGGCTAATCTCAGCCACAGAGTAATCAAATTCATCCAGGCTTTCTGACACACTATTATCCGAGTCATCTGGGCTAGCTGTGAGTTCATCTGCCAGAAAATGTAAGCCATTAAGAGTTAAGCTCTTATCTTTAAGAGACAACCAAGTATACTATCAAAAATGATAAATGTTATCAAGAGAAAGATAATTTGGGATGTGAAACAAGTTAATCATCTAATTAGTGAATATCTCAAGTCACGAAACTTTTTTTTTAAATTTAGATATAAATGATGTATAACATTATATTAGTTTCAGGTATACAATATGATTTGATATTTGTATATATTGCAAAATGGTCACCACAATGATTCTAGTTAACATTCGTCACCATAGAGTTATAGTTTCCTCTTGTGATAAGAATTTTTCAGATCTACTACTCTCGTAGTAACTTTCAAACATGCAATACAGTATTATTAACTATAGTCACCATGCTATTCAATATATCCTTAGGACTTATTTATTTTATAACTCAAGTTTGTATTTTTTGATCCCCTGTATCCACCTCACCCCGGGCAACCACCAATCTGTTCTCTGTATCTATGAGTTTCTTTCTCTCTTTTTTTATGTATCATCTATAACTGAGAACATTTCTTTGTTTTTATTTGTCTTTTTCTGTCTGACATTTCATGTCACATGGGTCTGTGTTGCAAATGGCAAGAATATTCCATTGTGTGTGTGGTATATTTTCTTTATTCATTCATCCACTAATGGACACAGTTGTTTCCATGTCTTGGCTATTATAAACAATGTTGCAATGAACATGGGTGTACTGTGCTTTTCAAGTTAGTGTTTTTGTTTTCTTTGGGTAAATACTCAGAAATGAATTCCTGGATCATATGGTAACTGTATTTTTCATTCTTTAAAGAACCTCTATAATGTTTCCCATAGTGGCTGGACCAACTTACATTCCCACCAACAGTGCACCAGGGTTCTCTTTTCTCCACATCCTCGATAATACTTGTTATTTCGATTGTAGTCATTCTAACAGATATGAGGTGACAACTCATTGTGGTTTACATTTGCATTTCTTTGATAAGTGATGCTGAGCACCTTTTCATGTACCTGTTGGTCATCTGTATGTCTTCTTTGGAAAAATGTCCATACAGATCCTTTGCTCATTTTTAAACTGGATTATTTATTAATTGAGTTGTATGTGGCAACATCCTAAATACAGGATTCTGAAATTCCTGGCTGTAAATCCTACCACATTTTACAAATCAAATTCTTTCCACTCATAATTGCACTCTGTATTACCAAAAGTAGTAACACTATGCAGAATCTCAGTGAACAAAGAATTACCTAACAGACCACTATGCCTTTAATTTTAAATATATAGATTTTTCCTGATTTTAAAGAACACGTTTTATTTTTTTTTTAAAGATGATTTATTTTATTTATTTATTCATGAGAGACAGAGAGAGAGAGAGAGAGAGAGAGAGAGGCAGAGACACAGGCAGAGGGAGAAGCAGGCTCCATGCAGGGAACCTGACATGGGACTCGATCCTGGGTCTCAAGGACTATACCCTGGGCTGAAGGCAGGCGCTAAACTGCTGAGCCACCTGGGCTGCCCAAGAACACATATGTTTTAATAAATAATCCCAAATTGTATAGGAAAATATAAAGTAAAAAGTCTCCTCTGAACAAACTCCCTATGGACAACCACTTAAGTTAACAAAGTGTTTCAGATTTTTTTTTTTTTTTTTCCTATTCTGGTGCTAATGTTTATTGCTAGGGCTTTCAGTTACCAAAAAAAAAAAAAAAAAAAAAAGAAAAAGAAAAAGAAAGAAAAGAAAAAAAAAGGACGGATTATACTATATATACTGCTTTCCAGCTTGCTCTTTAAATTTAATCAGCACCAACATCCTTCTCTGTTAGGTCATTTATAGGCCTACCTCATTTTTTGTAATAGCTGCACTGTATTGCTTTGTATGCACACACTCTGACTTGTGTAGCTACTTCTCAACTGATGAACATTTGGGCTGTTTCCAATTTTTCATGATTTCAAACACTACTGCATCGAATAGTACTCTTTTTGTACACCTGTATGAGTAATTCTGCAAGGTAAATTTGTAGAAGCAGAATTGCTGAGTTAAAGAGCTTGCACATTTAAAAGTAAACATATATTACCAAATTATCCTCAGAAAGACTGCTCTCCTTTACAAGCCCCTCAACAACAGTTTATGAGAGAGTACCTGTTTAAATCTTCACATATTTCATACAGTGCTCTAATTATTAGCAGGCTAGATTTTTAAAATCATTTGATTATTGCATATAAATTGCTCATTTGAGTCTTTTCCCCTCTAATTTGTTACTATTTTCTTATTGACTGGGTCTTTTTACTTTTTAAAAAAAGCAACCTTACATTAGGAGATTGCAGGAGGAAAAGGGGCGTGAGGAATAGGAATAATAAGGAAATGGGAAGATAGGATTTATGAGTATGTGGTTGAGGGAAATTCTGCTACATAGGTTATTAGCTCTTATCACTCTCGGGGTTCAGAGAACTTATAGGAGAAGATTGACAGACCGCTTGTCCTGGCTGTCAGTAGACAGAGCTCCCCCTCCGAATGGACCTCATGCTGAAAGAGTTAAGGTGGTATTGTTCACTAAAAAGCCACATGAGCCTGCATCTGCTTTTTTCTACCAACAGTGACTGTTCTGAAAGGCCAGGCAAAACTCAGAAGTTAAGAGTTGCTTTAGTGTGTTGAGTGTAGGCAATGTGAAGCTCAACATAGGAGGCCAAAGGTTTTGGCAGAGTACTAACTACTGGTGGAAAACAGGTTAGACCTGGTGACATGGTAAGCTGTAAACAAACTAAAATGAGGAGAAGCCAAAATAGTAACAGAAGCGCATGTATCTGATTTGTCCCACTGCTTGGTGCCTGCAACACTCCCAACTCAAGCCAGCCTGATGTCTGACAGCCAGAAGAACAAACATTTGCCACTCTACTCCTATAAGGTTAAGTTCTTCTCTGAACCCTGAGAGTGACAGGAGCTAAGAATCTCTGCAGCAGAATTTCCAACTACATACTCATAAATCATATTTCTCCATTTTCTTATATCCCTATTCCTCACTCCCCTTTCCTTCCTACAATCTCCTAATGCAAGAATCTGGAAGAGATTGCAGAGATTGAGACCGAGCTGCCTTTTTTTAATGTTTGGAAGTCAGCATTACATATACGCCCCCCCTTTGCTTCATCATTACTCTGTCTACTACTCTTCTGTCTTGCCCTTACCTCCTTTTTATTCAGTCCTGAGCAGAGAGCAAAGCTACAACTCAGCTATGTATACCAGCACTTTTGAAATAAAATCAAGGGAAAATATAAACATTTCTCCTTTCCAAAAAATACTATTATTCCAAAAAATATCATTTTTTTTTTTGGAGAGAAGGGGAGTAGTTTCTGGCTTGAAAGACTGTGACTACACTCAGAAGCCTAATAATGTGAGAAACAGTATCCTGATTCTCCTAGGCTGTATGTCTTCCTACAGAAGGAAGTTAGGCTTGATCTTAACTTTGGTCCTAGATAAGGAAAATCATTTTTCTGATTAGTGAGATCTTATTCTGATTTTTTTTTTCACATTAAGGCAAAGGATCAGATATTCTTAGAAGTCACGACAGTACACTATAAAAGTGACCACTTCTCAGGATGGAAGAGGTATTTTGTTTGGGATCAACTCTGAAGCACTGGGCTTAAGAACAAATTTCATTTATTTGTCTACCAAAAAGCCAAAAACCATTTTATAATTCTTCCTTTTACTTGTCTGCTTTCTACAGCTGCACATAACCTGCTTTCCACACCTATGACTACAACCTCAGCTTCCTATTTAAAAAGATTTATTTAAGTATTTTTGCTAGGTGATTTTTAAAATAAACAGCTCGACAGCATTGGGATCACGACTGGCATCTGTTACTACGGAACCACCTGTTATCTGGTTTCTCTTTATGCAGTGGGGAGGAGAGAGTTGAAAACAAAACAAACAAGGAAAATAAACAAAAAACCCCAATTTATGCCTTTAATGAACAAAAAACAACCTGTGCCCCCAGATCAACTCCAATTGCAATTATAGACCCTAAGAAGACTTTACTTGGGAAGACCCCATTCTAGGTCACCTCATCCCCTGCTACTGGCTCCTCTACTTACCAGATTGCTGCTTCAGCTGCTCTTTTTGGATTGCTGCAAACTGCTTGGCATCAGCCAGGGAGCCAAAAAGAGCAGCAAAGGGGTTACTCGAGATGTTGTTGTTATTCTCCTGGTCTGTCATTTCACTTTAAAGTATCCTCCATCCAGACCTAGGGGGAGGGGCTGCAGAAAGGACAGGTATCAGACATGGGGGGCAGATAACACAACAGCCAGGATTATACCCAAAGTTGGTTCCTTCCTCATTTCTTGAACACAACTTGTAAAAATGCTTTGGGTAAGACCTTCCAATTCCTGTTCCAAGATTCAAGGCATTTTTGGCAAAATGGTTACAAAACCCACCAACTGGATAAGGTGGCCTGATTTGGGGGCATCTAAAATCAAATAGCTTTAAAAATGTTCAAGCTGAAAAAAAAAAAAGTTCAAGCTGGAATGCATTTAATCTGTTGACATGTTTCTATTTGCCATACCTTTAAAAAATAAGTTAAGCAGGGGGTGCCCAGGTGGCTCAGGCAGATAAGCATCTGCCTTCCACTCAGGTCCTGATCCTGGAGTCCTGGGATCCAGTCCCATGGGGGCTCCTGCTCAGTGGGGAGTCTGCTTCTTGCTCTCCCTCTGCCCCGCCCCCTGCTCATGCTTGTGTGCGCGTGCGCTCTCTCTCTCTCTCTCATATAAATACATAAAATCTTAAAAAAAAAATAGGTTAAGCAGAATTACTCAATGAGAGAACTCATCTACTCATTGTAACAACAATGTGGCATTGTCTGAAAAATAGGACAACAGCTACACATTTCCCATAAATCTCTAGGCCAGCCAATATGTTCTCATTCACCATGAACATAAGATGGCACTTGCTCAGACCTCTAGGACTTAAAGCTGGAGCTGGGAACTCTTTAGCTACATATAAACTAACTGTAAGCCTCTTGGCAAATCAGGACAGGAACCTGATCAGCAGCGTGCTGTGGGCTTTAAATATGTATCAGGCAATTTATCTCTACTCCTAGGCTTATACCAATTGAGATTTCTTCCACTAAAACTAAATGGTCTTTGCTTAATTCTATATTTAATCGCCACTACTAGATAAACACTGCCGACACACACAAATTCCTAACGTGGAACATGAAATAGGTATATACCTCAAAGGTATTTAGTGGAGCTGACTGAGCCTGCATTTGCACTCTTCTGATTACATTTCCTCATTCAAGTGCCAAGGGGACTCAGTGGCACAATGAGATGAGCACAGAGCCCTGAAAGGCTGGAACCCTTTCTGAAATTTTAAGGCCACAGCATAGAAATACAACCCTGAAAAAGGTGGGAAGAGACAAAGGGTATGAATGTTCTGGTCACAAGGATACTGAACTGCTAAAAGGACAGAGGCCTTAGAAATATGGGGATGGGGTATGAGGGAAGGAGAAAAAATATTTTTGAGGTCTACCTTTAATCTGAGGTAAGACTCCTTAAAGAATCATATTCACAAGAGCTAATACAAGTTGGAAAAGTTACCCTTATTTTTTGGAAGAAGAGAGACTAACATTTCTTGACAATTCAGAGACATCTCCACCAGTTGTGTCACACTCCTCTGTCGTGTTTTCTGCATAAGACCTAATGACTAATTATTTGTAATTACTTAGGTACATGGTCTAGTCTCCTTTCAGCATGGTTCTGGGCTTTACTGCTCAAGGAACTGAACTATTAGATGTTGCTCTATGTATTTTATTTTTTGCAATGTATAGTTTAGTTAAGCTTAGTAATCCAAAAATAAAATTAGCACATTTAGTGCTGGAAATCACAAAGATCCTTGAGAGGACTTCCATCTCATTTAACCACTGCATAAGCTTAATTGTTATCCCTAATTCACATAGAGACACTAACAATTGTCTCATTGCCAGCTGATCACCCCCCACCTTTATCCTGAGATGTTCTGAAGTCCAGGGGCATGCATAAAGTATAGTGAGCTCTTGTGATTTTGTCTTCAAAACATCATTCTCTTTTTTCAACATGACACTCCAGATTTTTCCTTTGGGGATCCACCCCATTCTTAGTCCATGTATTCAGAAGAGGATGGCCTCACCCACTAGCTCAAGGAATGAGCATATGAATCTGGGCTGGCCAAACAAAATGCAGCATGCTCTGACCAAAGTGACTGACTGAGGAGTAGGCCTATCAGAATCAATCAACACCCAGCTTCAGGCTGAATCTACAAAAGAGGGAACTCTTTCTTTCCTGCTTGTGTGGTTAAGAAGGTAAGAAATAAATCTGGAATTGCCAGGAATTAGCCCAAAACTAAGTCAAGATATAGGAAAACAGAGTTGAGAGATGGAAAGAGAGTCTTTCAGTTATAAAAAAAGCCAATAGATTTCCCTCTCTTGCGAAAGCCAGTTTGAATGGGCTTTTAAAAACACAACTGAGGGGTGCCTGGCTGGCTCAGTCAGTAGAGCATGCCACTCTTGATGTCAAGGTTCTAAGTTTGAACCCAATGTTGGGAGTAGATTACTTAAAAATAAAATCTTAAAAAAAAAAAAACTGAAAAGAGTTTAGATTAATGCAAAGGAGATGCATCATCTGCACCCCTATAAGAGGTAGAAAGGAAGCAAATTGAAAATCAGGGATACAGAACATATGAAAAGATAGGGTCCTAAGACCATCGAGACAACTAAACAGGATTTATGATAGTAAATCGCATTATTTCCTCCTTTTTCAATATTATACTGTCACATTATAAAAAGAAGCTAGGGGCACTTGGGTGGTACCGTCGGTTAAGTGTCCAATGCTTGGTTTCAGCTCAGGTCATGATCTCAGAGTCGTGAGACTAAGCTACAGGTCAGGATCCACACTCAACTATAGTCTGCTTAAGACTCTCTTGTTTTCCCTCTGCCCCTCCCTGCTGCTTGTGTACATGCTCCAGCTCTAAGATAAATAAATCTTAAAAAAAAAAAAAAAAAAAAAAAGAAGTTAGGGAATGCCTGGGTGGCTCAGTGATTGAGCTTCTGCCTTTGGCTCAGGTTGTGATCCCAGTGTCTCAGGATCAAGTCCCACATCAGGATCCCTAGAGGGAGCCTGCTTCTCCCTCTGCCTGTGTCTCTGCCCCTCTCTCTCTGTGTCTCTCATGAATAAATGAATAAAATCTTAAAGAAAAAGTTAGCTTCCTATTATCTTTTATCTCTATTAATAGGATTTATAACTTTCAACTATTATATTCCTAATGCAGACCTTTTACCTTGCTAGACAGTAAGCAATTTGAATACAATTTCCTATCTGATTAGTTTTTCTCTGTGTCTGGCATTATACATCACAACCACAGAATACCAAATAAATACTTATTGAATGATTCAATCTTACATGTCATTACTCCTGACCTCCTTGTAAGCACCCATGATCCTACTTCAAGATAAGAGCTTTATTATGTGTCTTGGGTCGCAGTAGCAGGTCACGCTTCTGGGCCAGACACTTGTGGCTCTTTCATATCTCAGCTTGTGTAGAATTGAGAATGGAAATAAATCTCTTGTCATCTCTCCTGTAAGTCTTTTTGAAAAACAAAAAAGTTTTTGCCTACTTCATTAAGCTCATCTTTCTCATAGGAACTTCAATTCTGTGCACAAATTACTTTCATCGTCAAATACTGTGTAACCACTTGCAGAAAAGTTTCACAGAAAAGGGACAAAAGATCACCTGATGGAAACCTTTGTAGAGATGTCAGTTTAGATATGTTCAATGCTTTCACAAATATAAGAGTACCTAGATATCACCCACTCCAAGAGGTCTGAGAAAACGGAGCCCTGATATTTTGTTTTCATATTCAATGTCACTGATTATTTATAATCTTCCATTTTCAACTGCCATACAGAGATACAATACCATTCTGTTGTTAGCCTTTGGGATGGTGCCTCCATCAATCCTTAGGAGCTTTTGGATTTGATTCTGTCTTTTTTTTTAAAGATTTTATTTATTTGAGAGAGATTGTGAGCGCACACGAGTGAGGAAGGGGGTGGGAGGGGTATAGGGAAAGGGAGTGGCATTCAATTAGTCTGCCTCTCCCTATGTCCCTGCTCTCTCCATAGGGAGAAAGCACACACTCCTTGAGCAGGGAGCCCAAGTGAGGGCCCAATCCCTGGACCCCGAGATCATGACCTGAGTCGATGTCAGACACTTAACTGACTGAGCCACCCAGGCGCCCTGGATTTGATTCCTTTTAATATGTCCTACTTAGAAACACATTTCACTCTGATATACTCACTGTAAGGGTCTACATCTACAATAGCTATTTACCTCCAGTCCTACAAAATCCCCTCACACCGCCCCCTCCGGAATTCAATCTTTTGTTTATGAACAGCACTGCTAATCCCTAAGGATCAACTGTCAACTCTTAAAAAGCCACGCCCACAAATGTTTTGACATCAGACTTGGTGTTGCAAATTAATTTTCTTTAAAAAGTTTGTTTATTTATTTACCTGAGCCAAAGGCAGATGCTCAACCACTGAGCCACTCAGGTGCCCCTTGTATTGCAAATTTAAAAGAATATCCTACATATTCTTTTAAACAGAAATATGTAGAATACTTTGTAAAACTGGGTTGGCAAAAACCAAGCTCTATTAAATCATACTTTTTAAAGGTCTCTCTCCTAGTGAGACATTAAATCAAACAAGAATTAAAATGTTTTTCACTGTTATATGCTCCACCCCGGAAATTCTTTCAGGTCCCGCTGAAGTGGCAACAGATCCTAACAACACACGAGCGAGCAAGAAGGATCTCACATCAAGTCAAAAAGCCGACAGCATTCTTTCCTGGGTCCCCCATGCGTCACAGGAGGGTCCCAGGTGACACCAAAGCAGCGAAACTAAACGTATCCTTGCTCTGTGAGCGGAAAAATGATCCCAAAGACACGACCCTTCAAATACAAGCTCCTGGGCTGCGGTTACTCAATCTTATTAGCGTCTTCTACACCCTATTGGTGTAGGGTGCACGAAGCACGCAGCCAAGAGTTTTGAGTAGCGACCTGATCACGTGCCATAAGAAATGTCAATGTCTTGCCGCATGTATTCAACTTGTTGGGTTGCTGCGACTGGTGCTCAATTCTCCCTTCCCTGGCATCCGGCTATTGGTTGTCTATGCTTCGCATTTCATCTCCCCAGGTTCCATAAGGGATCCGCGGCAAGGGAGACCCACCCACTCGGCGCTCGTTCCAGAGAAAGGAAGTCAAAGACAACGCAAGGCCAATGTTCTGGCCTTTTCCCGGAGAGGAACGGGCAAAAAGGGGAGCGATGATGCCAGAAACTGGGGCACCTTAACCAGGTCCCAAATTAGGGTCGAAGTTCATGAAGGAGAGGGTCAAGGGTCAGGAAAACACCGAAGGAATGTGGAGGCAAGCGTGCAGAGGCCTGGAGTGGCATTCAACCAGGAGAAGAAAATCCCATCGCGGATTCAACGATCCCCTCCCGTCAAGCTATTTCCTCTCTTACCAGAGCCTGAAGGGCCACCAGCGACGACACGACAAGAGTCTCAGTGGCCGAAGGGTTCCCACTTCCGACTCAGCACGGCAACCGGAACTTACGTCATGACCAGGCGCCGGGCCTCATAGAATCTCATCCGGGTGCGGGAAGCAGGACGCGCGGCTCTGCGCGGGGAACTGGCGCGCAAACACCTCCACGGCGCACGCGCTAGACAGCTGGGCGGGGCGGAAGTGGCCGGAAGTGGTCTTGGGGACGGGGCGGGGGCGGGGTTTGGCTGGAGCTTGGTGAAGTAAGAGGCGGGTTTGAAGTCTGGTGTCTCCGTGGCGGGTGGGACTTGGTGATCCTTGGCGCTGCTGGCAACCTCTGTGGGCCTTTGCTTTCTATCTTCCCCACCAGTGTCGTGCCTTTTTGAAGCAGCTTCTGTTACTCTTCATAGATTATTATTATCCATGAGGCAATGACAACAGCAATAACAATAACAAGGCTTTGAGCTCTTACTGGGGGTCAGGCAGGGTGCTAAGGTAATGCTAGCTTTGGATTTCAGTTTTCTTATTTGTAACGTGGGGACATCATGCGTGCTTCAAGGTTACATTGAGGTACGCAAAGGCAGCGAAAGCAGCGCACTTTTCAAGAGAATTCATAGAATGAGGCAAAATATTTGTAAAATCCTATGTCTGATAAAGGATTAATGTCCAAAACATGTAAAGAACTTCTACAGCTCAACAACAACAAAAAAACCACACAGTGTGGTTCAAAAATGGGCCATGAACTTGAATAGACATCCCTCCAAGGAAGATACACAAATGGCCAATAAGCACACGAAAAGATGCTCAATGTCACTAATCATTACAGAAATGCAAATCGAAACTTCCAATGAAATAATACCTCACATCCTTTTGGAAGTTTATTATCAAAAAAAAAAAAAAAAGGAAAAGAAGTGTTGGCGAAGAGAAGGAGAGCTAGGAACCCTTGGGCATTGCTGATGGGAATGTAAAATAGTGCAATATTTTGGGAAAATTTTGGTGGTTCCTCAAATAGTGTAATATAGAATTACCATGTGATACAGCAATTCCACTTCTGGGTATGCACCACAAAGAATTGAAGGCAGGAACTCAAACAGATACTTGTACACCAATGTTCATAACGTTATGTAGAATAGCCAAAAAGGGGAAACAATGCAAAATGTGCACTGACAAATGAATAAATACATAAAATGTAGTATATACATACACTTGACTATTATTTAGCCTTAAAAAGGCTGAAATTCTAATACATGCTACAACATGGATAAACCTTGAAAACATTATGTTACGTAAAAAAAGCAGGACACAAAAGAACAAATATTGTATGATTCCACTTATATGTGGTACCTAGAATAAGCAAATTAATAGGGATAGAAAAGTAGAATAGAGGTTACCAGGGGCTGGGGGAAGGGAAGAATGGGAAATGATTGTTTAATGGGTACAGAGGTCAAGATGATGAAAAAAGTTTTTGAAATGGATAGTGGTGATTGTTGCATAATATTGTCTATGTACTTAATGCCACTGAATAGTACACTTAAAATGTTTAAAATGACAAATTGCATGTTATGTATATTTCTCCACAAACACATATACACACAGAGTGCTGTGCAATTTTTAAATGTGTATCTTGTTCCAGCATGATACTAGTTTCTGAAGATACATTAGTAAAAATACGTAAGTCTTTTCTTTCCTGGAGCTTACAGTCCAGGTGAGAGTGGAGTGGCAACTCCATTTAAAATCAATGGGCACAGGATCATTCAAAAAATTGTTCTAGAATAACTGGGTAGCTATGTGGTGTTAAAGTTAGTCAATGTGTTAGGCCTTTACATGAGAATTAATTCAAGATGAATCATTCATTTAAATGTATAAAATGAAACCATAAAGTGTCAGGAATTCATAGGAAAACTTTTTAAAAAGAATAATCTTAAAATGGAGAAGACCTTTCTAAATAGGAAACAACCTACAAGCCATAAAAGATCAATGAATTCTACTGCATGCAGATACAGATTCTGCTATACTCAGATAAGTAAAATATGGACAGAAAACCAACCATCATGAAGTCAAAGAACAAATACCAAAATTGGAAAAATATCTGCAACTAATATCACAAACAAAAAATCTAGTTTCCCACATATGCAAAGTGCTGTTGCAAGTCAATAAGATAAAGGGATATGAGCCTATATATCCTGAGAAGGAAAAATACATGATTCACTTCCATTATTATTTTTATTTTTTAAAATATTTTATTTATTCGTGAGAGACACACAGAGAGAGGCAGAGACATAGGCAGAGGGAGAAGCAGGTTCCTCACAGGGAGCCTGATGCGGGACTCGATCCCTGGGGCCTGGGATCACACCTTGAGCCAAAGGCAGATGCTCAACCACTGGGCCACCCAGGTGTCCTCACTTCCATTTTTGATAAGGAAAATGTAAATTAAAACTATACTGAGATGTCATTTTTAACTTATGAAATCGGCAAAGTTCAAAAAGTATGGAGTAAAAGGCACTCTCAATTATTGTTATTGGGAGTAAACACTAGTCCAACCTCCATGAAGTGCAATTTGGCAATATTTAATAAAATTAAAAGTGCAAATACATTATGGCTCCCAAGTATCATTTATTTATATTTGTTTTGAATAGTCCTAAGTATATTCTAAATGACGTTTGTCAGAACTAAAACTATGGAAGTTTAAAAACTATAAAAAGGAGACATTGGAGAAATCGTCATGACCTTGGGTTTGCCAAAGATTTCTTAGATATGATACCAAAAGCACAATCCATAAAAGAAAAATATGGATAAAATGGACTTCGTAGAAATTAAAAATTTTTGTGCTTCAAAAGTCACCATGAAAAGAATGAAAAGAAAAGCCACAGACTGGTAATGCATTTGTAAATCATATATGTAATAAAGGACTTGTATTCAAAATATAGAAGAACTTTTTCAATTCAACAGTAAGACAACCCAAATTAAAAAAAAGATTTAAATAGATATTTCACTAAAGATATAATAATGGCTTATAAGGACAGGAAAAGGTGTTCAACAACATTAGTTATTAGGGGAATACAAATTAAAGTACAATAATTATCTTTAAAATTTTTTTTTTAGATAAAGGTAGCATAAGATGCCATTTTATGCCTCGGAGAATGGCTGTACTAAAAAAAATATAGTAACAAATATTGGTGAGAATGTGGAGAAACAGAAACTCTCAACCATTACTACCGGGAATATAAAATGTTACAGGGAGTTTCTTAAAAAGTCAAACATAAATTTACCATACAACCCAACAATTCTTCACTCCCAGGTGTCAATCCCAGAGAAATGAAGACATGGATCCACATAAAGATTAGCATAAGAAGAATGTCCAGCACATTGCATAACTACAGCATATTGTATAATTCCATTTATATGAAACAGGCAAAAAAGGCAAACCTGATAAGACAGAAAAGAGATTAGTGGTTGCCTGGGGCTGAGGGTAGGAACAGGGAATGTACTCTTAAGAGGGTGATGGCAATGTTCTAAAACTGGGTTATGGTGATTGTACAACTGGGTACATTTTATAAGACTTACTAAGAATAGTGGAAATTGCTTAAAATGGTGAATTTTATAGCATGTAAATTATACCTCAATACAATTATTTTTAAAATGACATTTATATAATGTCATTGCAGCATTGTAGGAGAAAAATATTGGCAGCAATATTTTGTCCATCAATAGAGGACTGATTAAATAAATCATGGCAAGTCCACAATGTGGCTGGGTTAAAAAAAAAAAAAAGGTGCTCCTTTACTTACTGGTATGAAATAATCTTAATATTTTATTAGGTGAAAAGTGCAAGATGTATGTTATGATACTATTTGTGTGAAAAATAGGGAAAGGAAGAATAAGGTGTACCTAAGAGTTTGCTTATATATGCCTAGAATACCTCTGATTTATAATACCTTATATATCTTATAAAGAAACTAGGTATATTGTTTGTCTCTGGAGACCGCAGCTGAATGGTTGGGGATGGAGGTGAAGGGAGGCCTTTTATTGCATATTTAAACCGTGTAAATTATGACCTATACAAAAAGTAAATAAAAGTTAGAACTTTAAAAAATAATATTCAAATAGAGGGGTTATTGACCTTTTCAATTTTTTTTTTACAGAAAATTACCTTCCAATAGGTGGCGCTCCTGCAACACCATACATATTTTTACTTTTTGTTTATTTTATTTTGAGAAAAATCCAAATTTGCTCTGATGGGCTTTCTTCTCCATTTGTCACCTTTGGAAAACTTGATTCTACATTTAGGGCTGAGAATCTCTCGCTAGGAGTGCTCCAAAACGTACTGCCATGTTTCCGAGAACTATCCAGAAGGGAGAAAAAAAAGAAAAATTGGATTGGTTCAGAAAACCAAATAATGCTCTGATCCAGTTTTCCTGATAGAAACTTTTTCTGGTTGATTGAATCAGAATTTCTGACTAATTGTTTGATTGAAAGGTTAATATAGGTCAGTGTTTCTGAACCAATGGTGATCTTGCCCCGGAGGAGACATTTGAAATATCTGGAAATATTTTTGATTGTCACAGCTGAGGGTATTACTAGCATCTGGTGGATAGAGGACAGGGATGCTGCTAAAAACTGTACAATGCACAGGACAGTCCCCTCACCCCAAAGAACCATAAGTTACCCACCCTTCCCTAAGCTTATGGTGGCTTGGAATATGGAGATAGACTTGGCAGCAGTTGGGAGGGCAAGTAAAAGAAAGGCTGATTTTTAAGAAAGAGAGAGAGAAAGCAGAGGTGTGCAGGGTGGGGGGTGGGCAGAGGGAGAGGGAGAGAATCTTAAGCATGTTCCAAGCTGAGCACAGAGCCCAACGCAGGGCTCGATCTCATGACCCTGAGATCATGACCCTGAGATCATGACCCTGAGATCATGACCTGAGCTGAAGTCAAGAATTAGATGTTTAACCAACTGAGCCACCCAGGCAACCCCAGGAAAGGTAATTTCTTAGAATTGGTATAGAAGGACACACCTACTTTGAGTCCTGAGTTCAATTTTTCCTCAGTCGCTTTCCTTGAAGGTGGCCATATTGGTCATTTTCTCGATCCCTGAGGGGCTAATCAGGACAGCACAGTCATAAACTCATTTTCCCTTGTCCTCTATGAATTAACTTGATGCATAGTTATTGAATGTTTTCCATGTGCAAGGCTTTGGAGTGGGTGTTTCACTGTCCTCGGGGTGGAAAGAGGACAAGGGGGATGGAGGCTCTGTATACAGTTTCTTTGTGTGTCCCTCTCAGTGTGTTCTTCCACTTTTTCTCGCTGGATCCTGACCTCAGTCTCTCTCAATCCTTCTCTTCATTTCATCCATTCTGCCCAAAGTGTGACTATGTAATCATCTGGTATGCCCTAAGTAGTTCCTTACCTGTATAGTAGCCTCCAAATGACATGTCCCCCATCCCCAAATTTTACTATTAATTGTAGTAATGTCTCTTTCATTCCCCCATGCCTTACCTGGTAAAGCTGGTCATTGGACAACAGAGTCTGCTTGTCTGAGGCTGCACAAAAAATGGAATATGTGAGGTAGAATGGCTAATAAATTGGGTTATAGTCACACAATGGAGCACTGCATAGCAATAAGAATTAGTGAAATACATTTACATACAACAATGTGGAAAGATCTCACAAGCATGTTTTTGACTAAAAGAAGCACACACACGAGTGCTTCTGTATGAGTCCATTGACATAAGGAATGAAAACAGGAAAAATTAATGTTGTTAGAAGTCAGGCTAGTACTCACTTTGGGGGATAAGTGGAGAGGCTGGAACTGACCACAAGGGGGACTTCTAGGGTATTGGTAATACTGTTTTTCTTAAGCTGGGTGTTGGATTCATGGGTATGTTTGCTTGTTTAGCCGTACGCTTGTCATCCATGCACATTTCTCTATGTAGTTTTTAGTTCAACAAAGAGTTTTTTTTTTTTTTAAATCAGAGGAGGGCAGACCCGGTGGCGCAGCGGTTTGGCGCCGCCTGCAGCCTGGGGTGTGATCCTGGAGACCTGGGATCCAGTCCCACACCGGGCTCCCTGCATGGAGCCTGCTTCTCCCTCTGTCTGTGTCTCTGCCTCTCTCTCTCTGTGTATCTATGAATAAATAAATAAATAAAATCTTTAAAAAAATCAGAGGAATCAGAGGAAAATCAGAGGGAGGTGGATTGTATAATATGCTGTCAAAATATCACTGTCGTATTGCTCGTTAGCAATAGAAGAGATGAGCAACCTCATCTCTTCTATTAGGTCAATTTTGGTAGGAAAGAAACTGGGGATCCCAGGTAGTCCCATCTCTTATTGAAGAGCATTCTTTTACCTCTTGACTGGCGAACTCCATCCTGTCCAGCAATGAAGTAAACCCCAACAGCAAGGAAGAAAATGCTGATGATTTCAGCGAAGACAAAGCCGATTATAGTGCCTGCATTCAGCTCAATGCAGTTCTGACACACTATGGGGAAAGAGAGGGACAAGTCTCCTTCAGGGTGTGAAAGTGGTTCTTCTGAATCTTTTTCTTTTCCCTACAAGTGCTGATGCTTCTATTTAGGATAGCAGACTCCTCTCTCTGTGCAAGGTATGGTAGGGGAAGATCCTTGGACTAAGAACACAATACTTCTTGATATCCCTGCATCTCCCAGCTGTCCTGGGGAAGCCCATGTAGTCTGACCATTGACCATATGAAATAGGAGGAAGATCAGATCCCCTTCTCTGTGGTCAGCCGCCTTCTACATATTATTGCTGCTCACCTTGTCATCTCCTCCATCTCCCCGAGCTACCCCAACTCAGCTTATATAAATAGCTGACTGCTCTGATCCATGACAGCCTATCCAAAATTAAACCAGGCTTTACAGGACAGGTTATGCTTTTCCAAGAAGATGGGGGAACTGTCTTGTTATATTCAAAAAGAGGTAAGCTGTGATTAAGAAAATGAGAACTGGGGGATCCTTGGGTGGCTCAGCGATTTAGTGCCTGCCTTCGGCCCAGGGTGTGATCCTGGAGTCCTGGGATTGAGTCCTGCTTCAGGCTTCCTGCATGGAGCCTGCTTCTCCCTCTGCCTGTGTCTCTGCCTCTCTCTCTCTGAGTCTCTCAGAATAAATAAATAAAATCTTAAAAAAATAAAGAGAATGAGAACTGTTTAGTGTCTATTCCCACACTCACCAGGGATAGGAAGCCTACCAGAACAGAAAGAACTGCTTAATTGTACAACAAGCAGACCAAAGGGGGTTACATACTTCTGTAATATACTTGGAGTGGCTTTGAAATGTTCTTTGCTACTTGACACTGATATATCCCTTGAGGGTCCTTCATACTACTTCCCAGATCCAACGTCTTTTTATCTTTCTTTGGTAAAGTTCTTTCCTTCCCGTCTTCAAACCATTTGATATCTTTGCTTTGTGAGTCACAAATCAGAAGTACTGAACCATCTTCTCGATTACCATCTACTTTTATCATGGGAAATCCTGAAACGGAAAAGCCATTGCCTGTTAAATGTCTTTCTTCTGCAATTTTCACTGTCCCAAGATATCAGGACAAGACTATTGTAGCAGTGCTTCTCAAACTTTAATAGGCACAAGGATCATATGGAGGATCTAGTTAGAATTTCAGATTCTATTTAGTAGTTCTGGGAAGGAGCTGAAATGGGGCATTTCTAACATGATCCCAGCTGATGCCAGTGGTGTTGGTTCATGGATCCCACTTTGAATAGTGCCTAGCTGCTGGAGTTCTGGTTCTGCTTCAAGAACTTGAGAATTATTTGCTTAGCTGCAGGAAAGCTGACCAGAAAGTACATGACTGGCCACTCACTTGGTTGCCAATGAGAGGTTTGCTACTTATGACTCATCATTCCATCCCTTCTATCACTCAGTCCCTATAGGACTACTATTGTAGGAACCATATTTCCATGACTTTCTTCAAAGTTTGAGGATAGAAAGAAGCCACTCATCCTACCTTGTTCCTTCTGGGCTGTAGCACCTGTAAAGACAGAAAAGAGAATTAGCTGGGCATAGAGTTGTCCAGATGCCCTGAGGTATCATTACCTTGGTCATTTGAGGCCAAGATAGATATCCTAATCTAGGAAAGTGGAAATTATCTATACTTACTTCTTTTGGGTTGCAGCCTAAATCACCAAATTGAATTCAGGGTGTTGTATAATAAAGAATTTGTCTGATCTTTGTCATGGATTCCTGGGAGGGAACTTCTAAACCCTTGGAATTTAATGAGTGTTAGGAGTGTCTTTGTTAGTCTTGGTGCATTTCTTCTTTTTCTTTTCTTTTCTTTTCTTTTTTTTCTTTTTTTTTAGATTTATTTATTTATTTTAGGGAGAGGGAGTGGGAGACAGTGCATAAGCAGGAGGAGGGGCAGAGGGAGAAGGAGAGAGAGAGAGAGAGAGAAGCAGACTCCCTGCTGAGTGAGGAGCTCTGCTCAGGGATCTATCCCACGACCCTGATATCATGATCTGAGCTAATATCAAGAGTCTGATGCTCAACCGACAGAGCCAACCATGTGTCCCTTGGTGGGCTTATGGACCATGCATGAGTTTATGCTAAAGAAATGACTCAGGATGGAGTTGGTCAAGACCCATGTAATCTGGGAATTTGAACCCTGAGAGAGGAAGAGAGCTGGAGATTGAGTTCAGTCATATGGCCAATGATTCGAACATTATACTTATGTCATGAAACCCCAATAAAAACTCAGTGGAGGGGCTGGGTGGCTCAGTTGGTTGAATGTCTGACTCTTGGTTTCAGCTCAAATCATGCTGGGTAGTGAGATCAAGCCCTGTGTTGGGCTTTGTGCTCTGCACAGAGTCTGCTTGAGAGTCTCTCCCTTTTCTTCTCCCCCTATCCCCAGCTCTCTTTTACTCTTAAAAAAAAAAAAGTCAAGAAAAAAAAAAAAAAACAACTCAGTGGAGTTTCCTCATTGGTGAATGCATCAATGTACTAGGAAGGTGATGTATTCTGATTCCACAGGCAGAGAGCACAGAAGCTCTGTGTTCAAGGCCCTCTCAGACCTTACTTATGTGTCTCTTCATTTGGAAAATCCTGATTTTATTTTCTATAATTAAACTTTAATAGTAAATATGGTGCTTTCCTGAGTTTTATGAATTGTTCTAACAAATTATCAAATGTGGGAACCCTCCAGATTTGTACCCAATTTGTCGGAAGTGTAGGTGGTATAGGAACCCCTAAACTTAAGAAATAGAAAACCTGAACAGGCCAATGACCAGGGAGGAAATTGAAGCAGTCATCAAAAACCTCCCAAGACACAAAAGTCCAGGGCCAGATGGCTTCCCAGGGGAATTCTATCAAACGTTTAAAGAAGAAATCATACCTATTCTACTAAAGCTGTTTGGAAAGATAGAAAGAGATGGAGTACTTCCAAATTCGTTCTATGAGGCCAGCATCACCTTAATTCCAAAACCAGACAAAGACCCAACCAAAAAGGAGAATTATAGATCAATATCCCTGATGAACATGGATGCAAAGATTCTCAACAAGATACTAGCTAATAGGATCCAACAGTACATTAAGAAAATTATTCACTATGACCAAGTAGGATTATTTCCCAGGACACAAGGCTGGTTCAACACTTGTAAAACAATCAATGTGGTTCATCATATCAGCAAGAGAAAAACCAAGAACCA
Source organism: Canis lupus familiaris (assembly GCF_011100685.1). NCBI lineage: Eukaryota > Metazoa > Chordata > Mammalia > Carnivora > Canidae > Canis > Canis lupus. The sequence continues at coordinate 15,410,452 of NC_049226.1, forward strand.
TATCATCCTCTCATTAGATGCAGAGAAAGCATTTGACAAAATACAGCATCCATTCCTGATCAAAACTCTTCAGGGTGTAGGGATAGAGGGAACATTCCTCAACATCTTAAAAGCCATCTATGAAAAGCCCACAGCAAATATAATTCTCAATGGGGAAGCACTGGGAGCCTTTCCCCTAAGATCAGGAACAAGACAGGGATGTCCACTCTCACCACTGCTATTCAACATAGTACTGGAAGTCCTAGCCTCAGCAATCAGACAACAAAAAGGCATTAAAGCATTCAAATTGGCAAAGAAGTCAAACTCTCCCTCTTCACCGATGACATGATACTCTACACAGAAAACCCAAAAGCCTCCACCCCAAGATTGCTAGAACTCATACAGCAATTTGGCAGTGTGGCAGGATACAAAATCAATGCCCAGAAGTCAGTGGCATTTCTATACACTAACAATGAGACTGAAGAAAGAGAAATTACGGAGTCCATCCCATTTACAATTGCACCCAAAAGCATAAGATACCTAGGAATAAACCTAACCAAAGAGGTAAAGGATCTATTCCCTAAAAACTATAGAACACTTCTGAAAGAAATTGAGGAAGACACAAAGAGATGGAAAAATATCCCATGATCATGGATTGGCAGAATTAATATTGTGAAAATGTCAATGTTACCCAGGGCAATTTACACGTTTAATGCAATCCCTATCAAAATACCATGGACTTTCTTCAGAGAGTTAGAACAAATTATTTTAAGATTTGTGTGGAATCAGAAAAGACCCCGAATAGCCAGGGGAATTTTAAAAAAGAAAACCATAGCTGGGGGCATCACAATGCCAGATTTCAGGTTGTACTACAAAGCTGTGGTCATCAAGACAGTGTGGTACTGGCACAAAAACAGACACATAGATCAATGGAACAGAATAGAGAACCCAGAAGTAGACCCTCAACTTTAGGGTCAACTAATATTCGATAAAGGAGGAAAGACTATCCACTGGAAGAAAGACAGTCTCTTCAATAAATGATGCTGGGAAAATTAGACATCCACATGCAGAAGAATGAAACTAGACCACTCTCTTTCACCATACACAAAGATAAACTCATGGATGAAAGATCTAAATGTGAGACAAGATTCCATCAAAATCCTAGAGGAGAACACAGGCAACACCCTTTTTGAACTTGGCCACAGTAGTTTCTTGCAAGATACATCCACGAAGGCAAAAGAAACAAAAGCAAAAATGACCTCTTGGGACTTCATCAAAATAAGAAGCTTTTGCACAGCAAAGGATACAGTCAACAAAACTAAAAGACAACCTACAGAATGGGAGAAGATATTTGCAAATGACGTATCAGATAAAGGGCTAGTTTCCAAGATCTCTAAAGAACTTATTAAACTCAACACCAAAGAAACAAACAATCCAATCATGAAATGGGCAAGAGACATCAACAGAAATCTCACCGAGGAACACATAGACATGGCCAACACGCACATGAGAAAATGCTCTGCATCACCTGCCATCAGGGAAATACAAATCAAAACCACAATGAGATGCCACCTCACACCAGTGAGAATGGGGAAAATTAACAAGGCAAGAAACCACAAATGTTGGAGAGGATGCGGAGAAAAGGGAACCCTCTTACACTGTTGGTGGGAATGTGAACGGTGCAGCCCCTCTGGAAAACTGTGTGGAGGTTCTTCAAAGAGTTAAAAATAGACCTGCCCTACAACCCAGCAATTGCACTGTTGGGGATTTACCCCAAAGATACAGATGCAATGAAACGCCAGGACACCTGCACCCCGATGTTTCTAGCAGCAATGGCCACAATAGCCAAACTGTGGAAGGAGCCTCAGTGTCCATCGAAAGATGAATGGATAAAGAAGATGTGGTTTATGTGTACAATGGAATATTCCTCAGCCATTAGAAATGACAGATACCCACCATTTGCTTCAACGTGGATGGAACTGGAGGGTATTATGTTGAGTGAAATAGGTCAATCGGAGAAAGACAAACATTATATGTTCTCATTCATTTGGGGAATATAAATAATAGTAAAAGGGAATAGAAGGGAAGGGAGAAGAAATGGGTAGGAAATATCAGAAAGGGAGACAGAACATAAAGACTCCTAACTCTGGGAAACGAACTAGGGGTGGTGGAAGGGGAGGAGGGTGGGGGGTGGGGGTGAATGGGTGCCGGGCACTGAGGGGGGCACTTGACGGGATGAGCACTGGGTGTTATTCTGCATGTTGGCAAATTGAACAATAAAAAATAAATTTATTATTATAAAAAAAGGAACCCCTAAACTTGTGCCTGGCATTTAAAGTGAGGTCAGTCTTGTTGGGGACAGTGCCCTTAACCTGTGGGGTCTGATGTTAACTTTGGATGGTCAGAGTCAGAACTATACTGGAATATACATAAAGGTATTTCCTGTACAGTCTGGAATGCTTTGCTTTTTTAGCAGCTAAAATCCTGGCAAGAAGTTGGTTTACACTAACTAAAGAATTTTTAGATTTCTTCTAAAATCCTCAGCCCTGGGGCAGCCTGGGTGGCTCAACAGTTTGGTGCCTGCCTTCAGCCCAGGGCGTGATCCTGGGGACCTGGGATCGAGTCCCATGTCAGGCTCCCTGCATGGAGCCTACTTCTCCCTCTGCCTGTGTCTTTGCCTCTCTCTCTGTGTGTTTATGAATAAATAAATAAAATCTTAAAAAAAAAATCCTCAGCCTTGGTGATCCATTTTTCGTAGAAACCCTGGACATCCTAGAGGAGGTAGCTATTCAATAGCTCTCAAAACTGTCTCAAAATTCAGAGTAGTAGAATTGCATGATAGATATACTGCAGAGAACTAGCAATGGAATTCAGTTCAATTGGATTGAATCAAAACACCAAGCACTATTATGTACCTGACATGATTAAACAATATGAAAGACATGAGTGGTGATACAAAGAACTTTCTGCTTCCAAAGAGTTTACAACAAAATAGGAAAAATGAACACATATGTAACTAATATAATAGAACTTATCAATTAGTTTTAGTACTTATGTGAATCCATATGAAAGGGGCTAGAAGCTATTGATTTTGCCCAAGAGTGAGGGACAGGGAAAACTTAACAGAGAAGGTGATATTTAGTTGGGCCTCAAAGAATGATTAGGAATTTACCAGACAGAGAAAGGCATTCTGGGGAAAAAGAATAGCTGAGCAAAGACAGATTGGAAAAGGACAGAGAGGTAGTGTGTCTAGGGGTAGAATGTGTGATGGGGACTGATGAAGCATGAATCAAATTACGATGGGGAAAAAAAAGTATAATGGAAACAGTTGAAAGGAGACAACTGTTTCAGAACTTCTTGCAGGACTGAACCAATTATTAATAGTACCTAGCACGGTGTTTGGAACATGGTAGGAGCCTTATATTTGTTGAATGAGGGCATGAATGAATGAATGAATTAATTAATTAAAAAAAAAAAAGCAGGGCAGAGAGTTAGGCAGATTTTTCACTAGTGGTCCTCCCTGAACACTTGATCACCATGGGAGGGATGAAGAGGCCCTTTGTTCTAACTCAGATTCTATAGGAGAGAGGGTCCAACTGATTGTTAACATCCTTTAATTTGCTTCTCTGAGTCTTACTCCTTTTTAGGAATTGAGAGATCATGCAGCCAAAGTTCCTAGGTTGACTAGTAAGACAACAGAGCCCACAGGAAGGAGGCATCATCCAAGTTCACACAGCTCATTCGTGGCTGAACTGAACCCAGAGCTCAGGTTTCTGTTGCTCAGCCCAGTACCCTTTCTGCTATATCTAGCTGCCTCACACAGGCTTTCACCCCTGCCCTTCAACCTGTGTGGCCTTTAGCTGGCTCTTCTTCCATTTCCATTTAGAAATCATTCTAAATTCTCACTATCCTCTTCAAGTCTCCCAACCAGCAGTCACCCAGCTCAGTTTCTGCAAGTGGTATCATCTGCTACTTGGTTTGTTGAGAACATAGATGCTGTAATGATCTTCTCCAGCTTCTTTCCCATCTACACACCTACCCATGGCCAAAGCCATCTGCACGTCCTTTCTCCTCATATCAGAAGGTAAGGTTGCCTTCTCCTCTGTATCCTTGAGCCCAGTCTTGACTCCATCCTTTCAACATCAACTGAGGGAACTTGCTCTACTCTCTGTTTTCCTTTAGCCTGAAAATGTGCTCAAATTTCTCTTACACTCAAAAGTATTTTGTCTTAGATCCTATTTCTTTTTTTATTTACCACTTAAACTCTTTTCTCTTCTCATCCAAAATCTTTGAAGAATAGTCTATACTTGGTGCACATTATCACTCACCCTTCACCTTCTACACAATTCCATTCAGTTGCTTTTTTTTTATTACTTCATTTTTTCATTTGTTTTTATTCAAGTTTGATTTGCCAACATATAGTGTAACACCCAGTGCTTATTCCATCAAGTGCCCGCCTCAGTGCCTGTCACCCAGTTACCCTAAGCCCCTGCCCACCTCCCCTTCCACAGCTCTTTGTTCATTTCCCAGAGTTGGGAGTCTCTCATGGTTGTATTCCTAATTTTTCCCACTCAGTTCCCCTCCTTTCCCTTATAATCCCTTTCACTATTTCTTATATTCCCTGTATGAGTGAAACCATATCCATCCAGTTTCCACTCACACTACCCCCAATGAGAGTGTTATAAATCATCCATGGCCTTTATTTTGCCAAATCCCACAGATTAAAACTTCTAAATATATCTTTCTATCAACGGGACCTCTCTACAATATTTCATTAGTGGTGATTCTTTCCTTTTGGAAGCTCTCTACTTCTTTGGTTTCTTTTTTTTTTCTCTCTCTGTTGGCTTCTCTCTCTATTGCACTCATCCAATTATTTCAGCTTTTTGATCATCCTTTTATCTCTTTTTTGAGATGTTTTTCTCAAACTATCCTTTAAAGGTAAATATCCTCTCATTCCCATTCTCAGCCCCTCTTCCTCACATCTCACATAGTACTTGTATGATTGCAACAGCTTTTGTGGTTTTAGCTTCCCCCAGTGTGTGGAGAATCATCTCTAGCCCAGATTCCAGGCATCGACCCAGCTCATCCACTTCCTACCATTTATTTCCAACAGAATATTCATACAGATACCCCATACTGCACCTTGCACTCAATCTGGTGACACTGAAGCTTATCCCTCCAGTTAGACTATAAGCTCACTAGGGCAGGAGGCTTTTATTCACCTTTATATCCTTACAGCCTATCATGTAAAAGGATCTCACTCATATTTCGTAACCAGTTAACCAACTGACCAAATGAGTGAGTGAATATCTTATAGGTCTGCCTTTAACTCAAGCTCTGAGTTAAGGAATACATACTTTTTCTTTTCCGGTTTCTGGCCTGTGCTCTTTTGGGCTACAATCAACCTAAGATGGCTGTATCCGGGTCCTCTCTCCAGCCAGTAAAGTCCTTTGCTTTCATTTCTTTTTTTAAATTTTATTTTATTTTTAAAGATTTTTATTTATTTGAGAGAGAGAGAGAGAGAGAAAGAGAGAGAGAGCACAAGCAGGGGGAGCAACAGAGGGAGAGGGAGAAGCAGGCTCCCCACAGAGCAGGGAGCCCGATGTGGGGCTCAATCCCAGGACCCCGGGACCATGACCTGAGCTGAAGGCAGATGCCCAAACAGCTGAGTCACCCAGGTGCCCCTGTTTTCATTTCTTAAGAGACAAGGACTCCATCTCTCCCATGGGACACTGCTTCTCTCTAGCAGAGAACAGTAAGAGGCTTCATTTTTGCCCTTCATTCTCAGAATTCTAGCGTGACAGCTGAGGTAGGTTTGAGGTTAGAGGCCCCAATATTCTTTCACCCCTGGTGATGATCTCTTCCTTGAGCCTTTCTTCAGACTGCCAGAACTCCTTACCTTGAAGAAGAGTGACAGCCAAAATGAGGCCAGCCAGATGCTTCCCCAGCTCCATGTCAGCCTCTGCCTTTCTCCCTGACACAGAAGCACTAAGCAACCCCCAGCAGCCAGCCAGCCTGCCGAGCAGACACTCTGGCTCCGCCCAGCATCATTTAGGCTGGGGCCCCTGAGAGAAGGCACAAATCCAGAGCCACCACCCTCTACTTCAAATGTGGGCAGAGAAGGGCCTCAGCAGGGTTGCAGGTGCAAATGTATCTCACTTTCTGTTAAGGAGTAGAGAATGGGAAGTGTTGGGAAAGAAAAGGAGAGAGTGCTGGATCCCCATCTCAGAGATGACTTGCACAGAGACACCCCTTGGGTTGTGGGTAGGAGATGGCCTGGGCTTCTTTCTTCAAGAGAGGGGTAAACATCTCTGCCACCACTTGTTGCTAGGATTTCAGCCAGTTATTGCTTCTTGCTAGTACTAATGAATTTAAATGAGAACACTCATGTGCTCAGGGCTGGAGCTCTGAACAGAAAACCATCACAGTCTAGGCCCTTGTTCAGGAATTTTTCATCAGTCTTTTGAGACAAGATCATCAAGAAAGTACCTTCCTGGACAAGAATAGATAGGACAATTGCGATGAGACAGGCCATACATTTCCAAGGGCTAGAGCCTGAGCCGAGTTTCCAGAATCTTAGGCTCCTTTCTCCCTCAGCTGTAAGTCAGTGAGTCAACAAAAATCTACAGACCTCTTGTTATGTGCCAGGCACAAGCTAGGTGTTGGAGATACAGAAGGGAGCAAGACATATGCTATCTCTGCCCTCAGGTAAATTACAGTTCAACTCTGGCCCCGTAGAGAGTTTGGATCCTCCTAGGCCACAGGAGGGTATAGTCCAATTGTCTACTGGGGAGACTCAATTATGCCTGTGAGTCAATCATATTGGCTTTTTTTTTTTTTAAGACTTTATTTATTTATTCATGAGACACACACACACAGAGGCAGAGACATAGGCAGAGGGAGAAGCAGGCTCCCTGCAGGGAACCTGATGCGGGACTCAATCCCAGGACCTCAGGATCATGCCTTGAGCTAAAGGCAGATGCTCAACCACTGAGCCACCCAGGTGCCCCAATCATGTTGTTATTAATAATGATCTCTTACTGAACGAATACGATGTGTTACGTACCATGAAAACTTTTTGTCTGAATCCTTATTGGGATACTGAAGGAATTAGCCTCTGAAAAATTCTGACTGGCTCAGGCCAGGTGGGTAGGCAATATAGGAGTTGGTATTCAAATACCTGTCTGGGCTGGGGGGCTCCAAAGCCCAACCTCCCACTGGTAAGAAGCTAGTCAGTCTGGTGTTCCAGGCTGCCTAAGGAGGAACTAGGGCAGGGTCCCAAGAAAGACCAGAAATGGGAGGAACCTTGTTGGTATGGATTATGGGATGGGGCTCACAGTTTCTTTCCAGAGTTTTGAGAGCTGGCAGTTTTCAGGTAGTGAGTAAATGTAGTTACACTGTTGACAGCAACTCTGAAATTACTGTTTTTCATCAGTGACTCAGGAAAGAACATTCTAAATCTTCTTTCACTTCCTAGAGGTCTAGGCAAACTTTTCCACACTCTGCTCTCCCTTCCACCTCACCCCCCCCAAGCTCCCTGCTTGGAGAAAGAACAATCTGCACCTGTTTCCTTCCTACCCCACCCCCAGTCTACCCCTACTCTGACAGTCTCCCATGATCAACGGCAGATAGCAGAGACACAGCCGTCTTTTAGTTCTTCCTCCACCCCTTTACTTTTTCCGGGTACCCGTGAGTCAGTTGGGGGAGGGCACTCTTACCCTGGTTGGTGGTTCTGTGACCTGGGTCTACCTACTGAAGGAATTCTCCTGGAAAATGGAACACTGCAGGTTTCTGGCTGGCCTGATCCTGGCTGTCCTCCTCTCCCGAGGTAAGGCTTCTCTAGGTGGTGGGGGCATCTCAGAGAAGAAACCCCGAGAGGGACATTAGCACCTGGAGTGAGCTCCACTTGAAAATCCTTCTCAATGCTAGCTACACTTCACCTGGCAGAGTTGTCAGGGAGGGCAGGGTTGGGATGTAGCACACGGTTTGAATTTGGGAAACAGGTTCTTGGCTTTGACTGAATCCGGCTAGGCGTGCATGTTGGCTTTCAATGTCTCTCTAAAGGCCTTGGGCCAGAGATCTGCAGGAAATGTGCAGTCTGCAGGGGCCTGAGCCTAGGGCTGGTAAGGGAGCACTATTCCTTCTAGAGCAGAAAGCCTCTGGGATCTAGGACTCTTAGTCATTTGGCCATCATTTGTCGCCACCTGTAGCTATGTCCCAGTATTCAGGGGCATGCTTTAGGAGAAAGTTAACTTTAAATTGAGAAGGAAGGAGGGAATATCTGAGGTGGTAGGATGATCAACACATCTTGGTTTGCCTGTTTTTTTTTTTTTTTTAAGACTTTATCCATCTATTCATGAGAGACAGAGAGAGGCAGAGACATAGGCAGAGGGAAAAGGTTCCCCATGGGGAACCCGATGTGGGACTTGATCCGAGGACCCCGGGATCATGCCCTGAGCGAAAGGCAGATGCTCAGCCACTGAACACCCCAGGTGCCCTGGTTTGCTTGGTTTTAAAAGTGATCTTATCCCAGAAACCCCCTCAGTCTCAGGCAAACTGGGACAAATGCTTTGGGATATCTAGGATTTCCATTGGAAGCAAATCCGCATGGAAGGCATGACTGTAGGATGTGAAGCATCTGATGTACATGTATCTCTCTGATATATGCCCATATAATCTTGGTCTGCTGGAGAGGCATGAGAAATAACTCTCTTGGGGATTTTCCAGAGGATGCTCTTGTATTCAAATTGGTAACTGAATATGGAGTCAGGAAAAATCTGGATTGCACTTTTCACTGGGATTGGAGATACAGATCCTTGTGCCTCTGTGGACTCTGGACATACTCTCAAAGTAATTCAGTGGATCTAGAGAGGCACTGTGCATACCTCCAGTCCTTAAATTCCCAACAAAACTTCACTTGTGTGGAGCCCCAAGAATGAATTTGATAATTTTTTTTCTGTTCCCTTCCCCCTAAGCAAGGGTAGAATAACTAAAAATCATTACATGGATTTTGCCCTGGGCCTCCTTCTGGAACACTGGGCTGGTAATTCATACCAGCTTCTCTCCTATCCTAACCATCACTGGTCCCAGGAAAGACTTTAGTAGTGAGAGTCCCATTTTCTTGGTAGCTGTTGGGGCAGGGGCAAAAAGGGAGAGAAGAGGATGAGAAATTAAAGTGGAAGGGTTGTAGATGGCTGGGAAACAGAGTTAAAAGTTTTGTTGGTGGGCGCCTGGGTGGCTAGTCAGTTAAATGTCTTCCTTTGGCTCAGGTCATGATCTCAGAGTCCTGGGATGGAGCCCCGTGTGGGGCTCCTTGCTCAGTGGGGAGTCTGCTTTTCCTCTCCCTCTGCCTCTCCTCCCCTGCTCGTGCATTCTCTCTATCTCAAATAGATAAATAAAATCTTAGAAAAAAAAGTTTTGCTGGAGAACAAATGTGGACATTTCCAGCCGAGGAACATTCTTCTGTCTTTCCATGTCTCTTTGGTGCTTCAATAGTCTACGCTTTCCTTCTACTTCTAATCAGTGGTCTGAACGCATTTCCAGGAAGGTTCTTGGATCAACCAGCTTCCATGGTTTCCTCTTTTGCTCCATGTCTGTCAGGGTTTGTGCTCTGCTTGGACTGAATTCTTGCATCCTTCCTGGTTCTTGTAGTTCATGGGGAGCCCCCCAAAGCCTTTTTCTTGGGACTTCTTTCTCTCTCACTGGAAACCATAAATTGTCCTAGACTTAGAAAGAGGTCCTTTTAAAATATAAACTTCAGCAGAATCAGGCATCTGCTACAGACCAAACAGCTGGCTGCAATCATTGTTTTTTGTTTTTGTTGTTTGTTGGTTTGTTTGTTTTCTCCTTAGTGAGCCCCTTCAAGGTATCTGTGGAGGAACTTGAGGACAGAGTGTTCCTGAGTTGCAATACCAGTGTCCTAAGGATAGAGGGAACTATGGGAATACAACTCCCACACAGTAGAACTCTGGACTTGGGGAAACGCATCCTGGACCCACGAGGAATATATCGGTGCAATGCGACAGAAGAACAATCCGACAAAGCACCTTATATGCAAGTATATTATCGAAGTATGTGCCTTTTGGACTCTTTGAACTGAAATGGATGGGACCTCTGGATATGAGAACCTTAGAGCCAGAGGGCACTATGGTGGACCAATCTGTTCTCTAAACAAAGTGAAGTTACTCTTGTAATGGTGTGAGCCAGACTTTGGAACTTAACTAGCAGAAAAAAACAGTAGGGGCCTTGTGACTCAAGCAGTAGAATCTTGGTTAAGAGAGTTGTTTGGGGGGGGGGGAGTGAATGGGTGAGGGGCACTGAGGGGGGCACTTGACAGGATGAGCACTGGGTGTTATTCTGTAAGTTGGCAAATTGAACACCAATAAAAAATAAATTTATTATATATATAAAAAAAGAGAGTTGTTTGGCCTTACTGCCTTGTTTACATTCCTACAAAGCTGAAAGTACTTCTTGGCTCTTCTCAGGGATTCCTTGGGATTAAGGGCAGAGGTGGATGTAGCAAAGGCATCAGCAGGCCTTTATCCAGGGGTCTTACTAAAGTCTGAGTCTTAGTGTGAGGTTCTGGGGCTGCCCTAGGGGGCAGGGATGGTTCCCTGGTCTTGAAGGCTCTCTAGCTCTCCTCTTACCCTCATTCCCCCACAGTGTGTCAGAACTGTGTGGAGCTGAACTCAGCTACCCTGGCTGGCATTGTCATCGCTGACATAATCGCCACTCTGCTCCTTGCTTTGGGAGTCTATTGCTTTGCTGGACACGAGACTGGAAGGTCCTCTAAGTGTAAGTGGAAAGGACAGAGTGTGCATGTGTGTATGTACATGCGTGTTGTGGGTGTGAGCGTGCACCTGCTAAGAATGGGGCTGGCAATGGGTTGTGTCTCATCTGAGTCACTCTTGCAGTCTCCTAAGAACTCCTAAAACTGGTTGTTGGAAGACTTGTGCCTATATTGCTCATGCAGACTTCTGAGGGTATGACCAGCTGTAGTCCTCCTGCAGTACTCATGGAGTCTCACTGTCCCATCCTCCTAGGCCCTTGATGACTCTTTCTCCCTGTTTCTTCTAGCTGCTGACACTCAAATTCTGTTGGAAAATGACCAGCTCTATCAGGTGAGCCCTGAGGGGAAAGATACATGAATGGGAGGAGAATGGGAGGAGAATAGGAGGGGATGAAGAGGCTGATGCTAGATGTTATGTGTATGGATGAAGAGTCCTGGTGAGGAATTCATCCCGGGGGGTGGGGGGCACTGGGAAATTTGGTATGAACTCTCATCTCTGGGGCTGACTGGGGTCTTCACTAGGAGAATCCTGATCCTGCTTCACTGTTCCTCTTCTTACCTCCTAGCCCCTTCGAGATCGGAATGATGCTCAGTATAGTCATCTTGGTGAAAACTGGCCTCGGAAGAAGTGAACCTGAGAACCTTATAGCAGTATCAGCTATCGACTGTACTTTCTTTCCTTGCTCATTCAATAAAGAAGTCTTATTTCACTTGGCAGGTGCCTGGATTTTTCAAGACTCTTGGGCAAGGCATGGGAGTTGTCCTGACTTGGCTGAGCCCTTGCCTTCCCTGCCCACCTGTGTCCTTCCTTCATTGGTTCCAGTCCTTTGCCCCAGATGGACAGTGTGATGGGCAGTCTCCCACTCTATTCTGGACCAGTGGGCTCCCTGGTGCAGGGACCTGGTGTTCCTGACCCAGGGGGCTTCCTGGGTGCAGGATCTCTTCTACCACACTTGTTGCTACTTGTTGCCCCCAGCTCCCTATTACAACCCCTTGAGGGCTTTGACTTCCTCACCACAGCCGAGGGCAGGCTGCTATGTTTAGATACCTAGCCACACAGAGGTTTCCGTGACATCATGAGCAGAGGAGGTGGAAACATCAAGAGCCCAAGAGATCACTTCTCATCAAGACTTGGAGAGTATGTGTGACAAAGTCCCACTTCTGCTAAAGGGCTGGCCTTGGCTTTATGACCCCATGGAGAGGTAGCCACTAGCTGTGAGGAGGTTTTAATGTAGGTCCATTCAGTACCCTTTACTGCGGTATAGAAGGTACCATTCATCTTCTTTTTCTCAGAATCTGTCCCTGTCCTGCCCCTGCCTTCTGCATAATAAACTAATATCAGAAACTTTTTTTAAAAAAAGATTTTATTTATTTATTCGTGTGAGACACACAGAGAGAAGCAGAGACATAGGCAGAGGAAGAAGCAGGTTCCTTGCGGGGAGCCCGATGTGAGACTTGATCCCAGGACCCTGGGATCACGCCCTGAGCTGAAGGCAGATGCTTAACCACTGAGCCACCCAGGCGCCCCTAACATCAGAAACTCTTCAGCCACTTGGAAGCCTGGAACTTGAGAGTGAACAGGGCCTTGGGATATTTTCAATAGATGTCATCTTCAGCTACTGGGTTAGTGGTGGTTCTGAAACCTTGGGACTCTGAAGGATTTCTTAAAAATATAGACACTTGGGCTCCACTCTAGGCATGTAGCCTCCAGGGGATTCTGAAGCAGCCCCAATTCAGAGAGTCTCTGGTTTAGAGGAAGAACTGAGGCCACTGATTCTTTTGGGTCCTTTATGCTTATTCCCATCTTCCACAGGGGCAACCCATCTTTTTGTTCTCTGAGTTATGGTAATTGAAAGAACTTCAGGACCAGGGTTCCCCAAAAGAGAAAGAATTAACACCGCACAACCAGAGATCTGTATGATTCTGCCCACTATATTCCTGCCCACAGATGCTAATTTTGTTAGAAACAGAATGAACTTCCAATTTATACATGCTTCATTCATGGTTACGGCTCATTCCTACCTTTTACATTCCTACTTCTGTTCTCTGAGGCCTGCCTCCTACTTTCACATTGGATCACTCCACCTTGGACAACTTTCCCTTGGCTTCTACTGCACCAGTGCTTGTATCCTTCCCACACCTTGCACTCTTCCCTTCACCTTGTATTCCTTGTATGCTCTTCTATCTCCTTATACCTCTCACCAGTTCTCAACATGGCATATACTTTGGAATCTTCAGAGATTCTGATTATCTTGGGACTAAGGCACCAGGGCTTTCAGAATGGCTTAAAGTGATTTTATTGCGACGCCAAGGTTGAGAAAACTGCCCTCCACCTGAGCCCTTCTGGAAACATGTGTCCCGTTGGTTCTCTCTCTTTTTTTTTTTTTTTTTTTTTGTGTGGTTTTAACAAACAGCTTTACTGGGGCCCCTGAGTGGTTCAAATGGTTGAGCATGTGACTCTCGATTTTGGCTAAGGTCATGATCTCAGAGTCATGAGATTGAGCCCTGAGTTGGGCTCCACACTCAGTGGGGAATCAGCTTGAGATTCCTTCTCTCCCTCTCCCTCTGCCCTTCCCCCCTACTCACACTTTTCTCTCAAATAAATAAACAAACAAACAAATATTTTATTTTTAAAAAGACTACTCGAGAGAGAGAGAGAGAGAGAGAGAGAGAGAGAGAGAGAATGAGTAGGGGGAGGAAGAGGGAGAGGAAGAGGGAGAAGCAGACTCCCTGCTAAGCTGGGAGCCTGACATGGGGCTCGATCCCCAGAACTGGAGATCATGATCTGAGCTGGAAGGAGACACTTAACCAACTGTGCCACCCAAGTGCCCCAATAAATAAATCTTTTGAAAAATAAATAGCTTTGTGTTCACCTCAGCAGCACATATATTAAAAATAAACAGCTTTATTCAGGTAAACTGACGTGAATAAACTACGTATACTTAAAGTGTAAAATGTGATATTTTGTCATATGTATACCCTTGTGAAACATCACCACAATTAAGGTAATGAACATATCCAATACCTTGAACAGTTTCCTTGTGTTCCTTTGCATCCTATCCCTCCCTCCATCCTCTCCGTATTCCCCCACCCTCCAGGCAACCACTGAGCTGCTTTCTGTCATTATAGGTTAGTTTTTGTTTTTCTAGATGCTTACATAAGTGTAATAATATAATATGTACCCCCTTTTGGGCTGGCTTCTTACACTTGAGCATAATTATTTTGAGATTCATCAAAATCTTGGTGCATCTATCAATATTTTATTCCTTTTTATTTGCCAGTAAATAGTATTCCATTGTATAGACATACCACAGGCTGTTTATCCATCCACCTGTTAATAGTTTTTTGGGTTATTTCCTGGTTTTGGCTATTACAAATAAAGCTTCCATGAACATTCACATATAAGCTGTTGTGTGGACATTTACTGTTATTTCTGTTGGATACTCAGGAGTGGAATGGCTAAGATGCAACTTTTTTTTTTTTAATTTTTATTTATTTATGATAGTCACACAGAGAGAAAGAGAGAGAGGCAGAGACACAGGCAGAGGGAGAAGCAGGCTCCACGCACCAGGAGCCCGATGTGGGATTCGATCCCGGGTCTCCAGGATCGCGCCCTGGGCCAAAGGCAGGCGCCAAACCGCTGCGCCACCCAGGGATCCCAAGATGCAACTTTTAAAGAAAGTAGTCAGGCTATTCTAAGTTCTTTGTTTTATTTTACTTATTTATTTTATTATTATTATTTTTAAAGTTTTTATTTACTTATTTGAGAGAGAGAGAACCAGAGAAAACACAAGAAGGGAGAAGAGCAAGGGGAGAGGGATAAGTAGACTCCCCATGGAGCAGGAAGCCTGATGTAGGACTTGATCCCAGGACCCCAGGATAATGACCTGAGCTGAAGGCAGACGCTTGACCAACTGAGCCACCCAAATGCCCGTCTAGATTTTTTGTAGTCCCATGTGAATTAGCTTCTCAGTTACTACAAAATGCCTGCTGGGATTTTGATCAGGATCGTGTAGAATTTAAAGGTCAACTTGCAAAGAATTGACATCTTAATGATATCGACTCTTCCAATCCATGAATACATCTTTTGTCAGATTTATCCCTTAAGCATTTTATATTTTTTGATGCTCTTTTATATGGTGTTTTTAAACTTTCAATTTCCAATTGTTGTTCATTGATAGTATCTAGAAAAACAGTTGTTTTTTTGTATATTGATCTTGTACCCTGAAAACTTCACATATTAATTCACATATTAATTCTGGTACTTTTTTTTTTTTTATATGTAGTCCGTCAGAATTTCTACATAGGTGATCAGGTTGCTTGTGAATAAAGATCATTTAACTTTTCCATTTCCAATCTGGATATATTTTACTTCTGTTCCTTTGCTCATCACAGTGGCTAGAACCTCCAGTACAATGTTGAATTGAAGGGAAGGGAGGACATTCTTGCCGTATTTGTGATCTTAGGGGAAATGTGGTCTTTCATCATTAGGTATGATATTGGCCATACGTTTTTTTTTACATGTTCTTTAAGAGGTTGAGGATGTTTCCTTCTCTTTCTAGTTTGCTGGGAATTTTTAGTAAAAACAGTTGTTGAATATTGTCAAATGCTTTTTCTGTATCTGTTGAGATGATTATCCGGTTTTACTTCTTTAATCTGTTAATATAATAAATTACATTGGTGGCATGATCTATTACATCAATCCTGCATTCCTGAAATAAACTATACTTGGTCATTATATATTATTCTTTATAACATATATAAAACATATATTAACATATATGAACATGTAAATGTTTATATATAAACATATAAATATATGTTATATATATTTATTATATATAATTTATAAAAATATATTTTATAAGCATATTATATATATATTTATATATATTTAAGTAAACTCTATCCTCAACGTGGGACTTGAACTCACGACCCCAAGATCAAGAGTCACAGGCTCCAATGACTGAGGCAACTGGGTAGCCCTATTCTTTTTTTCCTTTTTATATATTATTAGATTAAATTTATTTAGTGAAGAAATTTTGCCTCTCTTCCTAAGGGATATTGGTCTTCAGTTTTTTTTTCTTGTAATGTTTTGCCTGGTTTTGATATCAGGATTTGTCATTAGGGTTCTCCAGAGAAACAGAACCAACAGGATGTTATATAGGAAAGGGAAAAGAGAGCAGAGAGAGAAAGAGAGAGATTTATTTTAAGGAATTGGTTCATACAATTGTGAAGGTTGGCAAGTCCAAAATCATCAGGGTGAACCGGCAGGTTGGAGACCCAGGGAAGAACTGATGTTGCAACTTGAGTCCAAAGACAGTCTAGAGATAGAGAGTTCCCTCTTCCTCAGAGGACCTCATGCTGTTTTTTTTTTTTTTTTTTTCTGTAAGGCCTTCAATTGATTAGATGGGGCTAATCACCCACCCAGATGCTGGAGGATAACCTACTTCACTCAAACTCTGCTGATTTAAATGTTAATCTCAACTTAAAAAATACATTCACGACAACATCCAGATGTGTTTGACCAAATATCTGGACACTGTGGCTCAGCCAAGTTGACACATAAAATCAACCGTTACCATGAGTTTGGTCTCCATAGAATGAACTTCTGAAAGTATTCCCTCTTCAATTTTTTGGAGGAATTTATATAGAATCATTATTATTTCTTCCTTAAATATTCAGTAGATTTCACTTGTGGAGTCTTCTTGGTCTCAAATTTTCTTTGTAGAAAGGTTTTAAACTATCAGTTCAATTTATTTAATAGCTTACTGCTTATTTAGGTTACCTGTTTTGTCTTCGGTGAGTGGAGTTCCTCCTTGGGGCACTGTCTACAGCACCCATGGGGGCTAAATTACATTCATTTTCCTGTTGTTGTTCAAACTTCTGCACTCTTGGCCACTCTTCTATAATTGCAAACTCCTTGAAGGCAAAAACTATTTTTTTTTTGTCTCCCCTTAGCCCTTAGCACACAGCTGGTCTGCCCCATGAGTGATGAGAAAAGCCCTTGACCGAAGGAGTGCCTAAGTGATTAAACACAGAGCTTTCTTTTCTTTTCTTTCTTTTTTCTTTTTTTTCCCAGAGCTTTCAAGCCAGGAAAACGGCGAGCATTCTTTTTGATCACTGTCAATCCCACAGAGCTGTTCAGAGCATTGGAGTTGGACAGTCTTGGCTGCTCATTCCTGTTCCGTCCCTCACTAGCTGTGCAACTTGGACAAATAACAACCTCTCTGAGTCTCTGTAGCCTCATCTGTAGAATGAGGACAACAACATCTATTTTGTCAACTTTGCTGAGCTGTTATAAAGATTTTAGGAGCAACACATGGAGAGTGCTAAGGGTGATTTCTAGAACCTAGTCATTGCTCACTAGACAGTAGCTGTTACTGCTTTTCTCACCCTGAGCCATCCCTCCCCTTCCTGAAACACCTGGGACAAGAGGCCCAGACTGCTGATCAGCAGCTAATGATGGTTAACATCACAGTCTCCTTATGAGCCTATGGTGCTGAGTGCACAGAGGGCAACAGGCATCCTTCAACAGGGACCAACAAATCTGTGGCCACGAGCCCGAGACTGAGTGTGAAAGGCATGTGGCACATTGCTAACCACAAATGGCCCTTCGTTGTGGCCACATGCATAAATAGCCCTGTGGTCAGCGGGGAGGTTTCTGGGTACACAGAGGGAGAAGGGGGTCCCTGGAGCTTCTCATAGTTCTGGCCTTCACTCTGAGCTAGCAGTGGAGCACAGGGTGCTGGGTGGGGGTGAGGCCCTCCAACCGGGCCCCACAGACCACATCCGGGCGTGTCAAACCACAGCTGCCTTCTGGCTGCAGGCTGCTGGCTTGCAGGGTAGAGGGAGGGGTACCTGCTCCAGAGCACCTCCTTCCCCACGGCAGGGCAGGGGCTCAGCCCTGGATTCTTCTCCCGGGCAGCTTGTGGAAATCAGACCCCCCCACCTCAACCCCCAAGCTCCCCATCCACCACCCTCACCTGTCCTTGAAGGTTTCTGCTTCTGTCCCTCTGTTTTCTGAACTGACAGCTCCATTGGGGACCCATCAGTCACTCTCTGTCATCTTTAAGATAAGTTAGTTTTTAAAAAATATATATATTTATTTATTAATTTTTTATGATAGACATAGAGAGAGAGAGAGAGAGAGGCAGAGACACAGGAGGAGGGAGAAGCAGGCTCCATGCCAGGAGCACAACACGGGACTCGATCCCGGGACCCCAGGATCACGCCCTGAGCCAAAGGCAGGCGCTAAACCACTGAGCCACCCAGGGATCCCCTAAGATAAGTTAGTTAGGGATACCTGGGTGGCTCAGGGCTGAGCGTCTGCTTTCAGCTCAGGGCATGATCGATCCCCCAGTCCTGGGATCAAGTCCTGCATTGGGCTCCCTGCAGGGTGCTTGCTTCTCCCTCTGCCTCTGTCTCTGCCTCTCTCTGTGTGTTTCTCATGAATAAATAAATAAAATCTTTTTTTTTTAAAGATAAGTTAAAGGACTATTTTTTTCCTTTCTTTCTCCCTCTCTTTTTTATTTCTTCCCTAATGGCCTCTCCAAAGGTACCAGGAGCTAACACCCCCACCAGTGGTGAAAACAAGTAGGACTTGCATTTGGGATCCTAGGGGGGCATTGAGTCAAAGGTGGGAGGATGTGAGGAACCAGCCTCTGAGGGCCTCCCAGAAAAGAGGCACAGCAACTCTTTCAACCAAATACACTTTATTATTTTCTCTCTCAGCTGTCAAGGAGCCTAGCACATTTGTAAGAATGCAAATGATCATCCAGGGGCCTGCTGGCAGAGGGTGGCTCTGGGCCAAGGTCATGGATGGGGCAGGACCTCTACCAGAGTTACCTAGTCCATCCCCACAGAGGGTCACCAAAGAGAGAGCTGGAAAAACGGAAAGGTAGGTGGGATAGTAAGGGATGGGGGCAGGTTCTGTCCGGGAGGAGGGGTACGGAAGGGAGCAAGGATACCTCTGAAGGGTAGGAAGGAATTGGTGATGGTGGGGGCGTCAGGGTAACAGAAATAAATACCCCGACCAGAGGGCAGTCTGGCTGGTGGGGGGGCGGTGAGTGGCCATGATGAGGAGGTGATATTGCAGGACCAAGTGCCAGCAGAGAAGGCGGATTGGAGGGAGCTGGGGATAAGGCTGCAGGCTGGGAGTTAGTTCTCCAGAAGGCAGAGGAACAATTCTCTTCTGGGGTTCAAGATTTACCCAGGGTACTGGGAGTAGCAGGACCTGGAGACACCAAGACCTGGGCCCTGGGGAGGCCGTGTCCTCAGGAGCCGTCAGATGCCTCTCTGATTCAGGCCAGAATACAGGTCCTGCTGGCCTTTCCGGATGGGCTGTGGGTGGAATAGAGAGGTCGTGGTCAACAGGACAGGAGGAAGTAGCTCCCCCCAGAAAAAAGGGGCCACTGAAGCTCTAGCTTTAGTGCAATGGAAAGGACCGCAGACTAGTAGTCAAGAAGCTGGCTCGCATTCTCACCTGGCACCCACTGGCAACAGACTTGCCCCTGACACCTTCTGGGAGCCTCAGCCTTCCCATCTCAAAAATGGGCATCTAAAGACTCATCTCTCAGGGCATTTGCCAGGATTAAATGAAGTCACTTATATGAAGGTGAATACCATGTGTGTGGCTGGTGCTCAGTAAATAGTTGTGGAGTTTGTTTAGGTGTGAGCATCCCGATATTTAACAATTGGTAGTGCACACACACCAGCCAACCGAAATAGTCCTGGTGGTTGGTTCTCTCTGAGGCCAGGCATTAACTCTTTAGTTGTCAAATGGAAAAGCAGTCTAGTGGGGGAGAGGCTGCGATGTCTGGCAGCCTGTGTGTTGGGAGAGGGGAGCTGGAAGCTTGGGGCTATTTACCAACGAAATACTTTAATATTTCAACAACCAGCGTGGTCGTACCCATGCATGCTGTTGGAAACTAGTCCTGAATGTATCGTGTTAGAAGGTGCGGATATGGTATTCCCCATGTTGTATCCCAGCTAACGACTAAGCCGCAGAAAGAGGAGGGTCACCCCACCCCCAACCCCCATGCCATAGTCGTAGAAGCCACACAGCCTTGGAAATGGCCCTGTTCTGAAGGAGGAGAAGGTGGGCATGGGGCAGGTTGTCTGGGAGCCCTGCGTGAGGGGCATCAAAGTGTCCAGCAAGCCAGATGGACAGTCCCACCTCTCCTCTTCTCTAGACAGATCCCCTCCCCGACTCTATCCCTTCTTACCTCGTAGTCTGGATTGGGAACAGGTGGTGGCTTCTCCTTGTTTTGTCCTGCAGAGGAGGGAAGGGAAAGGATTAGTTCCCATGTGGAAAACTCATCTTGTGGCAATGAGACCCAGATCCCGGATGGCAACCTCCTTCATTCTCTCCTCTGGCCCTCTCCTTTTTTTATCTTGGGTCCTCTGCCTCCTGTTTCCTTTTCCTTTCATCCCATCTCTAATGACCTCCATACTCTTCTCATCATTTTATGACTTCCCTCAGTGCAAAGTCCTTCCATGTGTCCTTTTCTATGGGGAAGGGAAAGAAAAAGGCAGGAGCTAATAATATCCCAAAGTCTCTCTCCCCACAGATTGGGGGCGTGTGCAGAATCTGGCTACTCTAGAACACTCACAGCCATCCTGTTAATAAATTTTTTTTTGTATTTCTCTAGGGTAGGAAAGAGAGAAGCAATCTGAGATGTGAAACCGTCTGTCCAGATGTTGGCCACACAGTGAATGTTCTATAGAAGTTGTCTTGACCTAGCTGTGGACTTGCCACCCATCCTGGCCCAGGCTGGACGTCCCCATTGGTGAGACTCTTCCAACTTAACTCCATGGTCTTACCCCTGGGCCTGCTGCCGGCACCTGTTCCTCTCATCACAGGCTTGGCATTGGCCTTTCTAGTCTTGCTCCAGTAATACACCATCAGCAGCAACCCCAGAGTAAGGCAGATGTCAGCTACAATGATTGTGACCACTGCCATCAGATTCACCTCTATGCAGTTTGCACACACTGTGGGGGACAGAGATAGGGGAGAGGAAGAGAAGTTACTGAGAAAAGAAGATGCAAGTACAGTAGAACCAGCAAGGACTAAATAAAGGTGATTCTCCCCTTACTACTCACATGCTTGCCATGACCAGAGCCGGGCCTTTCAGTGTTTTTAACAATAAGCAAAGAGTGAAGGTTATAGGTAGAGGCTCTGCAGTCAGACAGTCCTGGGTTCAAGTCCCAGCTCCTTTCCTTTGCTCACTAGCTGTGAGAATTATAAGAAGTGTTTTCAACTCACAAAGCCTCTGTTTCCTCTTGTGTAAAATGGGAATAAAATAATACCTAACTCATGTGGTTGTTGAAAGGATTATATGAAAAAAATCCCTGGCAAATGTTTGGTATGGTGCTTGAAACTTAGTAAGTACTCAGTAAATGTTAGCTACCATTATTATGCCTTAGTTTATGATACTTTATTATAGCAGCTCTACAAACCCTTCTGAAGAATTGATCTCTGGATAAGGCATCAGATAAACCCATATCTATGCCAGAATTCTGGATTTGATAAAATGCAAACAACTCCATCCTGTCTCTTGGGAAGTTGTTAATTTTAGATCTAGTGCTGACCCAGGCAACCCCCTATTCGTGTTTAATCCATATTTCAGAAAACACTGATGCCCTATGGCCCCTGAGAGTCTCAGGATTGAGTGTAAGAGAAGCACAAAATGCCAGGGGACTGCGAGGTGAGTTTGGGGAAATAATTGAGAGTGCTCTCTTGAAGTGGCCTTTTCTAAAGTGTTCTGTGGTGTTTGCTCTGGAGACCTATATTACCTCTTGCTCTCAGGTAGAGATAGCTCTTCTCCTTTATGGAATCTGCATAGCAGGCATAATAACCACTGTCGTCCACTTCTGAAAACTCCTTCTGAGATAGCTCTCTGTTACTAGCACCTTCCACAAGGTTATCATTTTTTTCCCATTTTATATTATCATATCCAAAAACATCAGGGCATGTCACCACTACCTCGGTTCCAGAGATGGAGACCTTAAACCCTGGAAAACAGGAAAGAAGAGAAGAGAAACTGGAGGGAGAAACCAGCAAGATTTTGGCAAAGGCAAATTAGGAATAAAAGGATCGACCAGATACAGAAGACCACCTGTCATCCAGGTCTTGAATCTTGTCAAAGGGGAACTCTGCTGGCTAGAGGGCATGAAAGAGGGGATCTGAAGGAGAAGGGGAACTGGAGAACCTTTAAGAGTCACCATTAAGGGTGACTTCAGAGTTTAGGCATGGACATGGGGGCTTGGGAAGGGGAGGAAGGAAGTAAAGGAAAGCCTAGAAAAGCCCCTTGGGGAATATTTCCAAAATAAGAGTTGGAAATGTGATGTTGGAAGGACTTCAGTTCTTGAGAGGTTAATCTCTCACAGCCAATTCCTTTTTTTAAAAAATTTTTATTTATTTATGATAGTCACCCAGAGAGAGAGAGAGAGAGAGAGAGAGAGAGGCAGAGGGAGAAGCAGCCTCCATGCAGCGAGCCTGACGTGGGATTCGACCCTGGGTCTCCAGGATCGCGCCCTGGGCCAAAGGCAGGCGCCAAACCGCTGCGCCACCCAGGGATCCCAATTCCTTTTTCTCTATCCACCCCCCCTGCCTCTTCAGGGCATACATGAAAGACAGACAAACTTACGTTTCTCTGGAGATATACTTGTCAAGTCATCTGAACATGAGAAAAGAAAAACACCGTAAGACAGTAACCTTGGCTTAAGTTTAAACTGTAGATAAACATTTTCAAGTGGGACTAGACATTATCTCCAAGAACCCCCAAACAAGGCCCTTCCTTTAGGGAGCCCCAAGCATTGAAGGTGAGGTATTTACATGAGGTATGTTCCTGGATGCAGCTCAGATGCATACCAGCATGTGCCCCTAGATCTAGATCTACTGAAGCTCAGAAAGTCTTAAAACCCTAAAACTGAAAAATTCTAGAAGTCTTCAAGCTCAACTTCCTACATTAGCAAGAACCATATTTTAGATAGACATGAAAGGGTCTTCTTAGAGATAAAGACCTTCACTCGTCTTTGCAAGATCTTGGACCCATTGATGCTTGGGCTTACCTATTTTTCACCATTCAGAAGTTCTCTCATAATGCATGGAATCCCTCATAATGGAGACCAAACATCCTTCTTATCTTAGACCATGTTTCTTTTATTGCCCTTAAATTATGTACAGGACCGTATTCCTTTTTTTTATTTATTTATTTTTTTTCCTTTTTTTTTTTTAATCTTATTTATTTATTCACAAAAGGCAGAGAAAAAGAGGCAGAGACACAGGCAGAGGGAGAAGCAGGCTCTCTGTGACGAGCCTGATGTAGGACTTGATCCCAGGATCCTGAGATCACGACTCGAGCCAAAGGCAGACGCTCAACCACTGAGCCACCCAGGTGTCCCAGGACTGTATTCCTTTATTTTTATTTTTTATTTTTTGGACTGTATTCCTTTAAAGGGAATGGTTCTTCCAATAAAAAGTGGCTTTATCGTCTGCCTTTGGTCATGATACCAGGATCCTGGGATTGAGCCCCACCTCAGGCTCTCTGCTCATCATGGAGTTTACTTCTCCCTCTCTGTCTATCCCTCCTCCCGCTCATGCTCTCTCTCTCTTAAATAAATAAATAATATCTTTTTTAAAAAGTGGCTTTATGTTGAACCATCTCTTGAGTATAATCAATTCTCAATTATTTTTCTTAGAGGGAATCACTATTGGTATGGACAACTGAAATCCACTAATACAATTTGGGGCCTGGGCACATTCCCCACAGCAGGCAGTGTTGTCCTGGGATGTGAGGCTGGGGTGCATCCTTGTTTTCTGGAAGACTTGTGGACAGGACCCAGGGTGGCACTAAGTTATGCTCAAGCCTGAATGTGGCAATTGGAAGACAGGAGAGGTGGTGATGCTCAGAGGCAGCTCTCTCTCTATTGGGAGCTTTTTTGCTACAGTATGCTGTTGGGGACAGAACATTGGACTGAATTAGAAGTCCTGTGTTTGAATCCCACATCTGCTTTAGGCTGTGTGACTGAAGACAAGTCATTGAATTTTTCTGAGCCTCAGTTTATTCATCTGGGAAATGGAGATAAAACACCT
Source organism: Canis lupus familiaris (assembly GCF_011100685.1). NCBI lineage: Eukaryota > Metazoa > Chordata > Mammalia > Carnivora > Canidae > Canis > Canis lupus. The sequence continues at coordinate 15,434,319 of NC_049226.1, forward strand.
ACCTCACAGGTATTTGTGAGTATTAAATGGGTTACACTGGTAAAAATGCATGGTACAAGGGGCACCTGGGTGGCTCAGTCAGTTTTAGGTGTCTGTCTTCAGTTCAGGTCATGGTCCTGGAGTCCTGGGATTGCCCCAGTTGGGCTCCCTGCTCAGTGGGGAGTCTGCTTTTCCTTCTCCCTCTGCTGCTCCCCCTGCTTGTGCACTTACTCTCTCTCTTTCTTTAATGGATGAATAAAATCTTTTTTTAAAAAATGAATGGTACATAGCAGATGCTTAAGAAAAATGTTAGTTACTTTCTTCCTTTCCTTCTTGCGGTCCTGCTAAGATGAAGAACAGAACTGAGTTCTGACCCAGTTGTTCGGGCAACTCTCCGGCTGACATCATACAGGATGATAAACAAGTCATTCTTCAATTTATCTATCTGCTAATAATTGGGAGTTGAATAGAATGACATAGATGGTTGAAATTATTTTGAGTTAGAAATAATTTTTCAATACTGCTATTTATTAGCAATGTTAAATAAGCTAGAAATTATAAATAAAACAGCTTAAAAGCAAGTAGACATTTCATTCTGTTGGTATGTTTGTTTGAAAAAGAAATGTAAAGAATGTAAAGAAAATTGTTCATGAGTTTTATTGGCACAGATACGGTAGCAGAGCTTAGACTTATGTATGTAACTCCAAAAAGGACCTAGCATCATAGGCTAGACATCTGTGCCTAGAAATTGTTTGAATGCTCACAAAGATTTGGTGCATATCCAGAAACAAAGTTTCATGATAGTTAAGAAAATGAGTTTCAGTATCAGTTAAATCTGCATTTATATTTATCTTGGTGTTTGGACTATTTATTTTCTAAACTTTGGTTTCATTATCAGTAGAATAGAGATGTTAGGAGAATTAAATGAGAAGTTCAGGTAAAATATTTAGGGCAATATCTAGAACACACATGTTCACTAAACATTAATACTTATTATTTAGTCTGTATGCTTCCCATATAATAATGACAACTAAAATTCACTCATTGCATCTATATGTCAGATGATGTTCTAAGCGAATTACTTATTCCGTCCTTATAACAACATTACAAGCTAGGTATCTTTATTATTTTCATTTTATACATGATAATGCTATAGCACAGAAGAGTGAAGCAAACTATTCAGGCACTCGTCAAATAAGAAATCAACCAAGGATTCAAATACGGCAATCTAGCTTCTTTTTTCTTTTTCTAAAGATTTTATTTATTTATTTGAGAGAGAGAGTGAGCAAAAGAGAGAACATGAGCAGAGAGAGGGGGAGAAGCAGACTCCCCTACTGAGTAGGGAGCCCAACGAGGGGCTCGATCCCAGGACCTTCACCTCATGGCTTGAGGTGAAGGCAGACACTTAACTGACCGAGCCATTCAGGCACCCCAGCCATCTAGCTTCTTAACCTCACACTACACAGCCTTAACTCCTCTGCCTAAAATATTCTTCCTAAAATACAAATTCATCTTTATTATTATCATTATTACTATTACTCTTATTATTTTTAGAGAGCTAGAACTTGTGATCTGGAAGGGGCAGAGGGATAAGGAGAGAGAATCGTAAGCAGGCTCCATGCTTAGCACGGAGCCTGATATGGGGCTGTATCTCATGACCATGACATCATGACCCGAGCCAAAATCAAGAGTCAGATGCTTAATTGACTGAGCCAGCCTGGTACCCCAAAGCTCATCCTTTAAAACTCAGCTCAGGAATCACCTCTGGGGAGGCTTCCCCAACTATCTTCTGTACAGTTGGCCACTATTATTTTTGTATTTCATTTTAGCCTGTACTTACCATAGCACAGCACATAACATACTGTATTGTCAGTTATTTTTCACACACAAGACCATCAGCTTCTTAAAGAGAGGGAATTAGTGATCACTTACTGATTCAAAAAATACCTACTATGTGCCAGGCACTGGGCCAGGTAAGTAAGACACCATCTGTGCTTTCCATGAACTTAGGATTTACACAAAAACTCAGTGACGGCTCCCACCCCATGTATATTCTTCTCAATGCATTCTCAGGGATACGTGACAGCAACAGACATTGGCACATCTACAGATCCTACAGACAGAAAATTGTATTTTTCTTATGGTGGTTCTGGCTCTCAGTGTTTATTACTATGACTGTCCTCAATACCATTTGGTTCCACATTTGAAAAGAGGTGGTGTAGAATGAAAATCCTCTTACCAGAAGCTTTGAAATCCTCTGAAAAGGAAATGATAAGCAACTATTAGTTACGCTTGTATCAGCTACTAAGAACAGACCTAGTCCCCTGGGTTAGGACCTTCTGAAACTAATGTAACATTGTATATCAACTCTTGTCAAATAAAAATAGAAAAAGAAAAAGGAAAAAAACCCTGCACCATGGAACTGCGTCAATGTTTATGACTGGTGAAATGATTATGGACAAGTTTATATTTATCTTTCAAATTTTCTACCGTATTAAATGTAATTTTCTGGGGTAACTGGCTGGCTCGGTTGATGGAACGTGTGACTCTTGACCTTGGGGTTTTAAGTTTGAGCCCCACATTAGGTATGGAGATTTCTTAAAAAATAAAAAAATAAAATGTCATTTTCTATATGTGCTGCTGAAGCAAGCACTAAAATGTCATTTTCTAAATTAGAAAAAAGGAAAAAATGATTGGATCTTCAAATTCCTCATGGCTGCATAGGAAAATCTGTTTGGGGCCCTATATCTTACGTTAAACAGCCGACGGCAATTTACAAAAATGGATCTTAAGTAGTAATTTTGCAATGTCAATTATTATATCATACACCTTAAACTTACATAGTGTTATACATCAATTATATCTCAAAGCTAGAGAAAAAAGAAAAGAAGATATGGATTGCACATAAATCAATGATAAAGAATAATCAACTCTAAATGACAGTAGCACGCAGAAGAGATTAATTACTCTGAAGCATATTCAGTAATTTTGACATATTCCGTCTGTCAGTAAAGTAATAATAAAGCATGCTGTATGGTAAAAAGGGGGAAAAAGGATTCTAAAAATATTGCAAATGATTCAGTGTCATGGAATATAAGCAGGCACAGCACAGTGGCCATCTTTAGACACAAAATTGGTTCACTAAGCTCAGAGGAGCTGATTGAATAGAAAGGGTTCCAATTGGGATGCTCCTGACTCCACTGCTATGATCAGGACATAAGTCCAGGCCAGGCATACTCACATGTGTGTGTGTGCACGTGAATGCACATGCACACACATATTCAGGGTATTTGGACATGTGACTCAAGATGTGCACCCAAATGATGCCCCAGAGGCTTATTCACCACATCCCCGTGCATATGTTCATGCCCTCTACAAAATCCCACATCAAATATGAAATTCAAACAAATGAAAACTTTTGGCACATTCAACTTAACAGTCTCAATTTTTTCTTTTGAAAATGGTTTGGACTCATATTTCCTGTGCTCTCTGTTGCTTTCCTCTTCTTGGCCGGAACTATCGCTAGATTGATCAGAAAAAGGCCAAGGAGAAGGTGGTAGAAACTCCTTTAATGGGTCTCTGTGGAAGTTTTGTGTGTGTGTGTGTTGTTGGCAGGGGTGTCTAGAGAAAACTTCACTCATAAAAACAAAGAATGCAGGGTTGATTTAATAACAAGGAAAGAGAGCATATCTTACTTACCGTCCTGCCCCCAAGCACCAACTAGAAAATAAATACAAAAAAAAAAGTTAGTAAATGTTGTGGGTCCCTGAAATTCCAAGCAGAAAAAGTGACGTGGTCTGATCTGATCATTTCTGAACATGCGAAGTCTTTCCCAACCACCCCAGGGTCACACTCATCCCTGTCCCCCAGGTAAGTGATGCATACTGTTGGGTATAGACCAGGGGTTCCTGGTCAATTTGGGTGACACAAAGCAAAGAAGCATTTGGCATTAAATATGAACACTCAATATTTGACAAACAGGAGTTACAAAAAGTTGAGTCTACTTTTTGGGCCACTGGAGAAATAGCAAAACAATTTTTGTAGCCAAGCTTCCATTTTAAAAATCAAACTGAGGAAAAAAAACAAGCTCTTCGTTAGGTACAAATGTTGACTTTCTTGTTCCATCTCTCGCTATGGCTTGTCTGATTGTTCAGTTTTTCCATTGTTTTCTGCTTGCTACAGAGGTGGAGATATTTGAAACTCCCATTACTCACCATTTAAGAGCCTGTGTGTTGAAGAGCCTGGTCACACTTCCACTGGGTTCCTCACTCAGCAATAACTTGGATTCATTATGATGACTAGTTTCCCTGATGTTGCCTGAAAGTTTTCCATAAACCTGGAACTCCCTTTTTACCATTAGTCTCTACATGGAGTGAGACCCTTCCACCTGCCTCGTGCTCATCCATTTCCAGAGCGGACTGGGCACAGTCCCTCGTGATGCCAAATCTTTAGGGGTGCTTGAGTCTTTCTCTCTCTTTCTCCCTTCCCCCCTGACCTGGGAAAGATTAGTTTATATCATAAGCCTCTAAGAAAATGCCTAACCCCTCCTTGCAGGAGCCACACCCTGCCCCTTGACACTCAAAATGTGTTCCTTGGACCAGTTGCAGACTTAGAAGCCCAAGAGTTTATTAGAAATGAAGAATTGCAATCCCCATTCCAATCCTACTGAAGCAGATGCTGCAGAATCCCAGGTGATGTGTGTGAGCATTCAAGCCTGAGAAACTCAACAGTGAAGCAGGAAATGGAGACATGATGGTTGTGGCTCTGAGTTCGGAGCCCCAGCTATGTTAGCATTTTCTAGGTCTCTGAACTAAAACCATCGTGAGCCATTTTATACCAAGCAGCCATGAAGTGCATAGGCCTTGTAGACAGACCGTCCTATTCCCCAGGTCGGCTTTAGCACTTACTATCTGTGTGACTTTAAACAAGTTATTTAATATCTTTGCATATCAGTTTCTTTGTCTGTAAAATAGGGGATATAACTTTTACCTTCCAAGATGGAGGTAAGAATTAAATTATTTGACACACATAAAGAATTTCTTCTTTCTTTTTTTTTTTGAATTTTTTCTTTATACAGTTTCTGACTCTTAATAAATGGCAACTTGTTAAAAAAAATCTTATCTCCTATGAGATGTGGAATTGCTTTTGGTTATTTATCAACTTATATTCTCCCTTGCTTCAAAAAGGACTAAATTAATGGAAAGCTCTTAGTCTACAGAAAGGGGCTGGAAGTTACTGTGTGCCTATTGTTTCAGAGGTCAACCCTGTTTTACCCTGCACCGTTTGGGTTCAACTATCTGCTCTCCTCATGATAAGGAATGGAGATAAGCTCTTCTAATATCTTTTGTGTTAGTTTTTAAAGGCTGGGTTGTTCACTGATGACCGAGCTTGTTTTTGGAGGCAGAGAGACTTCTCTGCTCTGCAAAGCTATGATCTTAAATGCTTTTCTTTGGCTGTTCCCTGAATAGTTTCCTGTACAACCGGAGCAAATCTTTCTCCATACCCTGCAGTCTTAGATCTTTGCCCTGATGTAGGACAAAATGTTCCTTACATCGTCTGGTAAATGAGGCTCCTTGGTAACACTAGGCCTCCCCATAGTCTGGAGAAATACCACCTTTTCTCATTTTACCCTACTTACCTGATAAGAGACAGAGTCCCAGAATTCTCCAGAGGTTCCTCGACTGCATCCTTCTCTCACTGGATGCACCCTTATTCTACCCAAAATGGCGGAGGCGGGTGGCTTATTACTTCTGAAAAAGAAACCAGAGGACTTTCTCAAAACCCCTGCTGAAGGTGAAGACCCTGAGGTCATTGTTCTCAACGCCAGGTTGAAAAAGGGGACCCGTTAGAGGGAGACTCACCATTTTCCGAAGTAGGCACCTAAGGCTGGGAGGTGAGGCGAGTTTCTGAACCCCACACAGGAAGTGTGGAGGGGCCTCTGGGTCTGTCAGGGTACTGCGTCACTTGAAAACGTTCAAGGCAGGGGCAGCCACCTGGGTTGGCTGGGGAGAGATGGGCCCCATATCCTCCCATAGCACAAGCAAGGGGGCTGTGGCAAAACCTGAAGGGAAGATGAGAAGTACCTGCAATTTAACTGTTCAGGGGACCTTGTACAATAATAACACCATGTTGGGTCTCCTTTCTCAAACGCCCCCTCTCTCCAAATAAGCTATGACAAGGAAGGGAGCACTGAATATTTGCTCTTTTTTTTTTTTTAAGATTCAATTTTATTTATTTATTTGAGACAGTGAGAGAGTGCAAGAGGGAGGGGGGAGGGAGAGAGGGAGACCCAGGCTCCCAGCTGAGCAGGGAGGCAGCTGCCAGGGGTCTCCAACCCAGGATGCCAGGATCATGACCTGAGCCCAAGGCAAATGCTTAATGGACTGAGCCACCCAGGCACCCCTAAAGATCGTATTTTTAAGTAATCTCTATACCCAGTGTGGGGCTCAAACATACAACCCTGAGATCAAGAGTTGCATGCTCCATGGATGGAGCCAGCCAGGTGCCGCCCTTGCTTTCTTTATGGTATGCCTGTTGTGGACTAGTGAGGGGCAGACATCTCATTAACAAAGCCTCTTGGCTTGAAAATACATGTCGGCTTAAAGCCATGAGATGAGATCCTCCTATTTTTTTGCCTTTATTATTTTACAAAAAATATATATATTTACAAAAATATTTTAAAATATTTTTAAAATATAAAAGAGGTAGAGGGTGACAGTCTTAAAATCTGCTGATGTGAATGTATATTGATACAAACCTTTTTTTATTTTTAAGACACATTAGTCAAATGCTTACTATATGCCAGGCACTGTGCTCAGGGCTTTGCCAACATACCTCATATAATCTTCAAAATAACCATTCAAGGTAGGTATTATTTTTATCCCCATCTTATACCGGAGAAAACTGGAGTTCAGACAGGTTACCTAACTTGTTGGGTACAGAATTGAGACTCTAGAAAGCATTTTGGCAAAACTCAGTAAATATATGATATATACTATGCTGTAGTTGTGCTCTGGGTAGTAGTAATGACAGATATAGCAAGACAGCCCTTGAGGACATCCCTTGTGGATGATTTCAGGAGACTGATACTAAGAAAGAGGGTGTATAGGTGCTATGAGAATGTTAAAGGTGGGAGCGATATAATCTGAGGGGCAGTGAAGGTCTTCCTGAGAAAGTGACATCCTGGTGGAAATCTGATGGATGGAATAGGAGTGAACCAGGTAGAGGGGAGGATGGCTAAAATAGTCCAGACAGAGCAGGGATGTTTGAAGCCTGGGATAGGAACAGAGGCCCATTTGAGAAACCAGAAATCCAGAAGGCAGCTAGCTGAGAGAGTGAGGGTAGGAAACTAAGCAGAGACCAGACAGGGAGGGATTTATAAGCCATATGAACAATTCTCAAGGATTATTCTAAATGCAATGGGAAGCAATGGAAATATTTAAAACAGGAGAGCGACAGTATCAAATTCTCTAAAAAAGTTTAAGAGAAAAGAGGTTTTAATGAGAATTAATACCTGTGTGTTAAAAAGAAGGACAAGCACAGAAGGGTATGTAACAATAGTCTCCTGCCCCACCTTGCCTCAGCCCTATTCCTCTCTCTAGAGAAAACCACTTTTAAATATGTGAACTGGTTTCTTCTGGGGGTTACCTTCTTTTTTTTTTTTGTCTTTGTTTTTTTGGGGTTACCCTCTTATCTCTGAATGGGTGCTGTCATCATTTGGGTTCTCTGGGAAACAAACTTCGAGATTTGTTTGCAGAAGGCCCAACAAGGGGGTGTAGGAACAGCATGGAAAAGAAGGAAGCAGGATTAGGGGTTGTGGGGGAAGTGAATTAAGGGTAGCAAGAGAGAGCTTGGCCAATCCCACGGGGAATTCTCAGGCTGGGTGAACCTCTCAGGACGGTCCTGAATGGAGGTAACTGGCACATCATCTAGCCTTGGATGTGAACTGTTCCCAGAAAGGGGGTAAGGACTTGGGCAAGGCAGCTGCTTCTGCTGAGAACAATGCCTGTGAAAGAGCTCAGCTGAGAGCTGCCAGGGAACAAAACACCCCAGCAGTGGTGAGCAGTCTTCAAGGGGACACCTGGGCAGCACCATGTGGCACCCATGCTATTCACTCCTTGCTCCTCGGGTCCACTTGCTGTATAATCATTTCAGCCTTATCCTTTTTTTTTTTTAAGATTTATTTATTTATTCATGATAGAGAGAGAGAGAGACAGGCAATGGGAGAAGCAGGCTCCAGGCAAGGAGCCCGATGCGGGACTTGATCCCGGGACTCCAGGATCGTGCCCTGGGCCAAAGGCAGGCGCCAAACCACTGAGCCACCCAGAGATCCCCTTTTTCAGCCTACCCTTAAACAGCTTGGATCCTGCTTGATCTCTTCCCAGAGACCAAGGACCTGCTCGATCTCTTCCCAGAGAAGTTTGTAAATGGAAAGTTAATGGGGCTTGTTATGGTCCCACTATAGAGAGGTTCTGGAGCTCCACCCGGCAGTCATCTCCCTCCTTTGTTACCCATTCTGGATTGCTCCCAGCCTCAGCTAGCGCTTCTGCTAGGGGAAGACATAGGTTGAGGAGTCTGAGCTCCAAGAGTCTGGTCTCATGGCCTTTTTAGGCTGTGAACCCTTGGGTTTCGGATGCAATCTTTCTGCTTTCTGAAGCCCTGACTCCTCCTGATGCTAAGGAGAGATTTCTTCTGCTGGGACAGTGAGTCTTTTTTTTTTTTTTTTTTTTTTTTTAAAGTAAGCTCTATGCTTAGCGTGGAGCTTGGACTCACAACCCCGAGATCAACAGTCACATGCTTTGACTGAGCCAGTCAAGTGCCTTGAATGAATTTAAAATTTTATTTATTTATTTATTTATTTATTTATTTATTTATTTATTTATTAATTATTTAGTCTCCAGGTCTCTTGGCCATGGTAGAGAGCAGGTGTAGCTTAGTTTACTAGGTGTGTGTGTGTGTGTGTGTGTCCTGCGGTAGAAGCATTCTGCTTCTGGAAACCGTGACCTCTAGAAACTCAGAGTCTAGACGTATGAGAACAGGAATTTCCTGAATGATTCACTGACAGTAATGATAAGCATGGATACTCCCACTTCCATCCCTTAGTTCCTGGATGCATGTATTTTACCTCTTGGGGACACAGTACCATATTATTGTCATTGACATAAAATGTATAATACCACATGCTGAAGGCTAGTGCCCCAGGCTGCAGGGTGTCATCTCTGAGTTGATACCTTAGCTATGTTTTCAAAGGGCTTTTCCATTGATCCATCAGATGGCGGCTTCAGGATGGTGTGGCATACGATAGTACCAGTGGATCCCCAGGTCATATGTCCAGATACTTTTGTTATAAAGTGGGTCCCGTGATCCCTAGTGATTCTACGCAGGATCTAATGCTGATGGACCAGACAGTATGTGAACTCTTGGAGAGTAGGCTTTGCAGACAAAAAAGTCAAAGCCACACCCAGAATATTTATCAATTCCTAAGAAATGAATCAAGCCCTTTCCATGTTTGGTTTGGAGGGAACCCAATGTAATTAACATGCCAAGAAGTGGCTGATTGATTTCCTCTAGGGATGGTCCCAAATCGGAGTCTCAGCATTGGGCTGTTTGCAGCAACCGTAGCCTTGGTTGGCAGCAATCAGTCTTGATGAGTGGGAGCCCACACTGTTGTACCCAGGTATAGCCTCCACCACTGCTGCCATAGCTACTACATTTATAACCTTTTTGTGATGGCCAAGTAGAGAGACTAGTTGACCCTAGCTGGCTTAGTCATTTTCTTTCACTTTGTGTTGTAGTGTCTCTTCCATGACGGATGTTCTCTCGTGGGTGTTCTATGATACAAAGACCTTCGCATTTTCTGATTCCCATAGGTCCATACACACACCTCTTCTGCATACTTCCCTGCCCCCAAGCTTCTAATCTTACTTATTCGAGGCTCCTGATCGAAAAATTAAGCCATTTACCACTGTCTGTGAATCTCTACTCTAACACCAGGCTATTTCTTTTTTCCACACGAAGTGGATGACCATGTACAGTGCCAGAAGTTCTGCTTTTTGGGAGGATTTCCCCTCACTACTGTCTCTCAAGGCCACTTCTGAGTGGGCATTCAGGGCTGCAACAATTCATTTGGGCTTGCAGTGCCATATTGAGCTGACGCCTGCCCTACTTTTAGCTGTTTCCCTTGTGCCATTGGAATTCCACAGTATAGAGATTACCTGAAATCTTTAACCTCTTCACACAATGCTTTTCCCCATACCTCCTATCTTGCAGAAAGCTTGGCTCCTCTTCTCCCTCCCTCTTCAAGACACTTCTTTTTTTTTTAAGACACTTCTTTTATTATTTTTTTAATTGGAGTTCAATTTTCCAACATATAGCATATCACCCAGTGCTCATCCCGTCAAGTGCCCCCCTCAGTGCCTGTCACCCAGTCACCCCCACCCCCTGCCCACCTCCCTTTCCACCACCCCTTGTTCATTTCCCAGAGTTAGGAGTCTCTCATGTTCTGTCATCCTCACTGATATTTTCATTCTTTTTCTCTCCTTTCCTCTTTTTTCCCTTTCACTATTTTTTTTATTCCTCAAATGAATGAGACCATATAATGTTTGTCCTTCCCTGATTGACTTACTTCACTCAGCATAATACCCTCCAGTTCCATCCACCTCGAAGCAAATGGTGGGTATTTGTCGTTTCTAACGGCTGAGGAATATCCCATTGTATACATAGACCACAGCTTCTTTATCCATTCATCTTTCGATGGACTCCGAGGCTCCTTCCACAGTTTGGCTATTGTGGATGTTGCTGCTGTAAACATCAGGGTGCAGGTGTTCCAGCGTTTCACTGCATCTGTATCTTTGGGGTAAATCCCCAGCAGTGCAATTGCTGGGTTGTAGGGCAGATTTATTTTTAACTCTCAAGACACTTCTTTTCTTGCTCTTCTTCCAAATGCCCTTTTCTCCTATGGGACAAGAATGAAAAATTTGGCCCCGTATTCTTCATTATCTCTTTCAGCCTATTATATGTCCACTCTGCTGTACAAACACACAACCCTCATGGAGATGCTCTTGGTGTCTTATGTCACATCCCCTTAGCTGACCTATGACTTTAGCTGCAACTGTGGTCACTTGTGATTGCACACTGATGTTGTCTCACTCTGACAGTCTGTGCAGGCAGGCACAATTCTGAATGGGAAGGAGAAGATAGAGACATACTGCCCCCAGAGGCGGCCCTAAACTACTGGGAGAGGAGATAGTGGATCATGCCCCAGGCTTCTATCATTTCTGAAATGCATTCTCCATGGTTCCTCATTTCTTAAGAGACTTGAATCATAGGTACCCGAAGAAGTAACTAGCTTACTAAAACATTCTTCCTCTGCCCTCTCCTTTCTTGTCTAACTCTCCATTCAACATAATTTTGGTTACCTAGGTCACATATATTTTTATTAGATTTTTGTTGGATATACTTTCATACTATGGTAGGAGGTATATATATTTTTTGTTTTAGCTATGTTTATAGTTGGTTTTTGTTTGGTACAGAAATATCTGTTAATATTATATGTATTAAATTTTGTTGTTGTTGTTAAGTAGGCTCCATGCCCAGTGTGAAGCCAACACAGGGCTTGAACTCACGACCTTGAGATCGAGACCTGAACATGATCAAGAGTTGGACGCTCAACTGACTGAGCCCGCTTGGCACGGTTTATGTATTAATCTTATATCCAATTTCATTTGATAAGTTCTATTATTCTTAATTGTTAGTTTATACTCTTTTGTTTGGTAATGTAAAAAATCATATCATCTTTTTTGTTCTGTAAACTTTATTTCCTCTTTTTTGTTCTTTAAGCCTTTATTATTCTTGTTGCACAGTTCTGTGTAGGGCCTCTGATGTAGCATCAAATAAAAGTGAGGACGTCAGGCTTTCTTCTCAATTCTCAGTTTGGGAATGAATCAGTTATTTCCCCATTTAGGATAATATTTGCTGTAAGATTTCAATAGTTATTATTTATCAGGTTAAGGAATGCCCTCTAGTTCTAATTTACAAAGTTTTTAAATTCTGAATAGGCACGGGACTTGATCCAATGTTTTTTTCTGTTTCTACTGAGATATTCTTATAGTTTTCTCTTTTATTTTTTTATTTTAAAGATTTTATTTATTTTTTCATGAGAGACACACAGAGAGAGGCAGAGACATAGGCAGAGGGAAAAGCAGTCTCCTCGAGGGGAGCACGATGTGGAACTTGATCCCAGGACCCTGGGATCACTCCCTGAGCCAAAGGTAGACGTTCAACCACTGAGCCACCCAGGCATCCCCTCATGGTTTTTCTCTTAATCAGCTTATATGGTCAATTACATTGATAGATTTTCTAATATTAAACATTGTTGTATAACTAGATAAATCCTTTTTTTTTTTTTTTTTTTTAATTTATGATAGTCACACACACACACACACAGAGGCAGAGACATAGGCAGAGGGAGAAGCAGGCTCCATGCACCGGGAGCCCGACGTGGGATTCGATCCTGGGTCTCCAGGATTGCGCCCTGGGCCAAAGGCAGGCGCTAAATCGCTGCGCGACCCAGGGATCCCGATAAATCCTATTTTGTAGTGGTGCTTTTTCTTTCTTCCTTTCTTTCATCTGGTTAGATTCAATTTGCTAATATTTTGGGTAGGATTTTTGCCTTTGTTTTCATGAGTGAAATAAACTTGATATTTCCTTGTTACACCATCTTCATTAGATGTATTAGGTTATGCTGGCCTCAATGAAGGACTTGAATAGTATTTTATGTCTTCAATATTCTAGAGGAATTTATCTTTTTCTGGCATGTTAATTCATTTAGCACTCATTCACTTGTTTTTAACCTTCTAAAGTTTTGTTCCATTTACTATCTGCTGTTACCTCTCCATTCTTCTTATCTTTTATGGGTATATGCCATTCTAGTAGGGTTTCAGAAGTTGGAGATCAATGTTTGTTCAGTTTGTCGTGTTTAACTCCAAATCTGGTATCTCTAGTTCCTTTTTATTTATCTGTTTAGTTTTTTTAAAAAAAGATTTTATTTATTTATTCATGAGACACACACACACACACAGAGAGAGAGAGAGAGAGAGAGAAAGGTAGAGACACAGGCAGAGGGAGAAGCAGGCTCCATGCAGGGAGCCCAATGTGGGACTCCATTCTGGGACTCCAGGATCATGTCCTGGGCCGAAGGCAGATGCTCAACTGCTGAGCCACCCAGGCATCCCTGTTAAGTTTAATTAATTGAGGATTGATTATATTAAAGAGCAGGTTCAGGTCTGAGCCTGCATATTTAAATTATTTTTTAAAGGATTTATTTATTTTAGATATATATATAGAGAGAGTGCACATGGGGAGAGGGACAGAGGGGAAGGGAGAGAATCTTTAGGCAGACTCCCCACTAAGTGCAGAGCCTGACACTCGGCTGTATCCCAGGACCCTGAGATCATGCCCCGAGCCAAAACCAAGAGTCAATTGCTTAACTGACTGAGCCACCGAGGTGCCCCTTAAATGGGGGCACCTTTTAGTGGAAGACCTAAGAAGCCTATATAACATGAAACAGTATATAATTCAAAAGATATTTATCAACTGAGGAGCAATGAGCACCCCCAGTATCCAGTCTGTAGCTCAAATACTATTCCCCACTAAAAGAATCTGGAATCATTGAAGAATTGTGGGTGATTTCAGGTCTAGGGCAAGAAGTGTACAAGACGAGCCTGGAATACCTTATCATGTGTCAAAATGATTATTATGTGAGAAATTACCTTGATGTTATGATAGCCTCTTCATATACTATAGAACAAGTAATCCCAGAGATCACTGAACAGAATGGCTCACAGGCAAAGTTAAGATCTTTGGATCATTTGGTTTATTTAACCAATGAAAAACATTTAGTGAAAAGCAGTGGAAAAGAGATGGGGAAGGTTAACCCCCTTAGGATAGGCTGCAACTCCGTAAAGAACCATCCAATGTGAACTTGTGGTATGTAATGTTCATAGATCCTATCCTTTCTGCTGCACCAGCCTGTTATAAGGACTAGAGTTATGGGTGAGCAAGGGGACTCAGCAGATTGATGATCACTGGGCCTCAAATGCTCTTGCTCTTGATGGGGTTCAGGACATGTTACCCCAACTATGACACCTTAGCATATTGAATACTTCAAGCTGAAGGAATTTGAGAAAATAGCAAAGCAAGACAGTCTCTCTGATCTTTCCCTGACCTTCCCTGACACAGGTCATAAAATCCTCACATAAGGGTTTCTCCTATGCCTGAAGGAAAAGAGTATCCTTATCTCCACCCTGAGAAGAATCTGAACAAAAAGCTCTTGCTAAGATTCCTCCAGTTTGCTACAATTACCTCGGACTCCTCAACTTATTCCTCCGCAGCTGTCCTCTTTTCATCAAATGTTGCGTTAAATACTCAGGTCTGTTTCTTGGCGCTTTCATTTCCTTGTGAAGTCTCCTGTGTCACATACAACTTATATTAAATTTGTAGGATTTTCTGCTGTTAATCTGTCTTTGTCAGTTTAATTTTCAGACTCAGCCACGGACCCTAAGAGGGTCACGGAAAGCTTTCCCTTGCTTACACCCTGTTGTAGGAGCACAAGGGCAAGAATTTCAGGCTCTTGATGGAGTTTGCAAGTTACCATGATGGGTAGCTCTGAGTTTTAGCTGTAAATCTTAGGCAGAGGACACAGAGTGTCAGAAGAGGTGTCACAAAGGTATAGCTGATTTAAGATTTTATAAATATTGAGTGTCTCGTATTTACTGGAGTTTCATGTGACTCATGAATATTCGTGCTAACTTATTTGTTCTTTTCTTCCATATCAGCAGACACTTGTTCTACTCATCAAGGTCTAACTTGTTTCAAAGTTATCTGCTTCTTTTTTAAAATTTAATTTATTTATTTACTAGAGAGAGAGAGAGAGAGAGAGAGAGATCATGCATGGGCACAACCGGGGAAAGGGGCAGAGGGAGAGGGAGAAGCAGGCTTCTGAGAGCAGGGAGCTCTCTATGGGGAGGCTCCATCCCAGGACTCCGAGATGATGACCTGAGCCGAAGGCAGATGCTTAACTTACTGAGCCACCCAGGGACCCCAAGTTATCCACTTCTACACTTAATGTTATCTATCTTCTGTATTTGTTTCATTCTTTTATTTTCTATAGCAGATCTCAATATTCTTAATATTCTTAAGTAACGTGGCAAACTCATATCACAAGTGATGTAGTTTTTGAATGTTGGTGAGGTCTGAAGCTGATGGCTGAGAAAAAAATTCTTGGGAAGTCTTTGGTGTGAAAAGGTAATTTTATTAAAGTACAGGGACAGGGCCCGTGGGCAGAAAGAGCTGCTGCACCGAGGCTGTGAGGGGTGACTGATTATATACTTGGGAGTTGGAGGAGGTAAGAAAAAAGGGAGGTTTTCAAAAGAAATTTTCCTTTTTAAAAATTTTTTATTTTTTATTTTTTAAAAAAGATTTTGTTTATTTGACAGAGAGAGAGCACACAAGCAGGGGGGCAGCAGAGGGAGAGGAAAGGGCAGGCTCCCCATTGAGCAGGGGGCCCGATGTAGGGCTCGATCCCAGGACCCTGAGATCATGAGCCAAAGGCAGATGATTAACTGGCTGAGCCACCCAGGTGCCCCCCAAAAGAACTTTCATATACTGAAGAGAACCTACAAGATATTGGAGGCCTTGCCATGTCAAGTTAAGGTTGTTTTCCCCTCTAGCATTATATTAAGACAGTTGGGAGTTTCCTTCTGGAAGTTAGGTTATTGAGAAGAATGCTTTTTTTCTTGTAAATCACTAAGACATTTCTAAACTGAAGGAGTCTGCCCTCCGGCAGGATTGTAATCTCTATAAATTAACCATTTGTTTTTCCTTCCCCTGCCTTTAGAGCAGCCAGGAGTACCGGAGGAATGTCACACATATCTCACCTCAGGGGAAGTGGGAGTGTGGGATGTCAGCTTGTGCTTTGCCCTCAGCTTGCTTTCTGCTCCTCCATTACCAGGATTCAGGAGCCAACTTGAAGAGGATCCCACTGGTCAAAGATGAGATAATTTAAGAATCAATAAGGATAATAATTGTAATGTAAATGGAATAGAAGGGATGGGAGAAGAAATGGGTAGGAAATATCAGAAAGGGAGACAGAACATAAAGACTCCTGACTCTGGGAAACGAACTAGGGGTGGTGGAAGGGGAGGAGGGCGGGGGGGTGGGGGTGAATGGGTGACGGGCACTGAGGGGGGCACTTGACGGGATGAGCACTGGGTGTTGTTCTGTATGTTGGCAAATTGAACACCAATAAAAAATAAATTTATTATTAAAAAATAATTGTAATATTCAAAATACATCAAACACATTTAATGACATGAGTTTATAATGACACTACAAATAAATACAAATACAAACAAAAACAAATCTTTAGCTGGTAACCATTAGATGATGCTGGTGAAACAACTCATTATTCTCAAAATGGGGCTTTCCGATATGAACTATCCCACTGGGTAACTATTTAGTAGATGAGGAAGTTTCTCTTCCCACAAACAGTCTAGTTAGTAAATGAAGAAGGAATGATAAGAATATCACCATTTTGCAATACCAAATAAATGAATAGATCTAAGCACTGAGCATCAAAGACTATTCATATCACACAAAAAAGACAACCACACAGGTACCTCTTTTTAAATTTAAATTCAATTATTTAACACAATGAATTGTTAGTTTCACAGGTAGAGTTCAGTGATTCATCAGTGGTATATAACACGGCATTATGTGTCTCTTGACAGGAGAACACAATACCACAGGTGAGGTAGTCTTGCATACAAAAAGCCAACTCTGAATCTGAATGAGCCCCGGTGTAGTTTATGTCATCCATTCTTGGGTAATGTCAGTATCACCTGATGACTTGTTAGAAATGCAAATTTTCAGGACTGCCCCAGACCAGAATCAGAAACTCTGAAGGTAGGGCCCTGCAATCTGTTTTAACAAGTCATTCAGATAAGTCTGATACTTTTGGGAAGGATTGAGAGTCACTGCTTAATTTTTTTGTTTTTAAAAAAGATTTTATTTATTTATTCACGAAAGACACAGAGGGAGAGGGAGGGACATAGAGGGAGAAGTGGGCTCCTTGCGGGGAGCCAGGAAGCAGGACTCGATCCTAGGACCCTGGGGACCATGAACTGAGCCAAAGGCAGGTGCTCAACCACTGAGCCACCCAAGTGCCCCGAGAATCACTGCTTTAAATACAATACCGATTTACAAGAAATCAAAGGAAAATACTACACAACATCAAACTGATATAGGTCAAATAAATCCAGACTGTGGAAAATTCTTATCAGAAAAAATGACCCAGGGCAGCCTGGGTGGCTCAGCAGGTTTAGCGCCTGCCTTTGGCCCAGGGCATGATCCTGGAGACCCTAGAATCGAGTCCCACGTCAGGGTCCCTGCATGGAGCCTGTTTCTGCCTCTGTCTGTCTGTCTCTCATGAATAAATAAAATCTTAAAAAAAAACGAGAAACTTAAAAAAAAAAAAAGAAAAAACGAGCCCAGTTTCTTTACATTTAAATTGTATGGAAATAAAAAGCAATGAAGGGGAACTATGCATTAAGAGACTTGGGTAACATGCGGACCAATGACTTACTGAGTTCTTTGAAGCCAAATGCTGCGGCATCTTCCAACATTTTTTTTCAGCAGTGCTTATTATATAACAGGTGCCTTGTAAATGTTTAGCTTCAGTATTCTTATTCAATTAAATCATTATTTATTAAATGAATGAATAAATAGGTACACTCCAAATTCTGGGTTTCAGATCCCTAGATCATTTATTTAATAATTTATTTAAGTTCCATTATTATTCAATAATTTTTGATACTCATTCAATAATTAAGACTTTTTAAAAACGATTTTATTTCAGAGAGAGAGAGAGAGAGAGAGAGAGAGAGAAGCAGACTCCCGCTGAGCAGGGAGCCAGATGTGGGGCTTCATCCCAGGACCCCGAGATCACAACCCAAGCTGAAGTCAGACACTTAACCGACTGAGCCACCCAGGTGCGCAATAATTAAGACTTTTAAAAAAATAATTGAGACTTTTATTTTTTATTTTTATTTTTAAAAATATTTTATTTGTTTATTCATGAGAGACACAGGGAGGGAGAGGCAGAAACACAGAGGGAGAAGCAGACTCCACACAGGGAGCCCGATGTAGGACTCGATTCCAGACCCCGGGATCACACTGAGCCAAAGGCAGACGCTCAACCGCTGAGCCACCCAGGCTTCCCAATAATTAAGACTTTTAATGGTTGAATGAAAGTAGGAGACATCTTCTGACAATAATTATTCAATGTTGCATTATACATATTCAAATAGAATCTATTATATATTTTATAGATTACTTTGCTCTTCTTATTTCATCATGGCTTCTAGGCTGAAAACAGTGGAAGATGGGAAGCTCTTGTGCAATGCAGATTTTTCTGTCTTGGCAATGATCTTTGTAAAAATACGCAAAGTTGAAGCGGGGACTGATTTTAGGTCTTTCCTCTTGGAGCTTCCTTGGGTTCCACCAGAGGGCGCTCCATACTGCGTGGCTTTAGGGAGGCACGGGGTACACAGGACACTACTCAGTACCGGCACATTCACTTATTTAGCAAATGTGTGTTGAGTATACAATGGAATATTCCTCAGCCATTAGAAACGACAAATACCCACCATTTGCTTCGACGTGGATGGAACTGGAGGGAATTATGCTGAGTGAAATAAGTCAATCGGAGAAGGACAAACATTGTATGGTCTCATTCATTTGGGGAATATAAAAAATAGTGAAAGGGAATAAAGGGGAAAAGAGATAAAATGAGTGGGAAATATCAGAAAGGGAGACAGAACATGAGAGACTCCTAACTCTGGGAAAGGTACTAGGGGTGGTGGAAAGGGAGGTGGGCAGGGGGTGGGGGTGACTGGGTGATGGGCACTGAGGGGGGCACTTGACGGGATGAGCACTGGGTGTTATTCTATATGTTGGCAAATTGAACGCCAATAAAAAATAAATTAAAAAAATTATTTTTCTTGTATAAACTTAAAAAAAAATGTGTATTGAGTGCCTATTATATACCTAGAAGTCTTATGTGCTGAGGTTGCAGAGAAGACCTGGAATCTGGGGGACACCTGGGTGGCTCAGCCCTTAAGCGTCTGCCATCAGCTCAGGGTGTGATCCTGGAGACCCGGGATCGAGTCCCACATTGGGCTCCCTGCATGGAGTCTGCTTCTCCCTCTGCCTGTGTCTCTGCCTCTCTTTCTGTGTCTCTCATGAATAAATAAATAAAATCTTAAAAAAAAAAAAAAAAAAAAGGACCTGGAATCTTCCCTCAAGGGAGTGGACAAAGGTAGCACGTGGATGGCTCAGCAGGTTAAGCTTCTGACTTGATTTTGGCTCAGGTCTTGATATTAGGATCCTGGAACGGAGCCTGGACTCCGTGCTCAGTGAGGAGTCTGCTTGAGGATTCTTCCTCTCCCTCTGCTCCTCCCCCTGCTCCTGCTCTCTCTCTCTCTCTCAAATAAATAAATAAATCTTTTTTAAAAAGCGGAGGCAGACATGTAAACAAGTAATGATGGCATAGTGCAGCAAGGGCTGTAATAAAAGTTTTGCAAGGTGTTAAGGGAACTATTAACTCTGACTGGAGGGGCAGGAAAATCTTCATAGAATGTGAGCTGAATCTTGAAAGGCAAATCAGGGTTCATCAGGTGGACATAACATGTATGGGTACACATGAGGAAGTAAGACGAAGCACGTGATTAGTTTGGCATGGCTAAGAATAAGGTTCAAGGATGCTGGAAAAAGGGGAAGTGGGGCTGGATAGTTGGCAGGGGCCAGATCATCAAAGGCCTTAATCCATGAAAAGAGAATACCCATTAATGTGTAGATCAAGTCAATAACTGTATGAGAAATCTTAGACTTTTAGAATATATATATTTTATTTATTTATTCATGAGAGACACAGAGAGAGGCAGAGACACAGGCAGAGGGAGAAGCAGGCTCCCTTTTGGGAGCCCAATACAGGACTCAATCCCAGGACCCTGGGATCAGGGCCCGAGCCAAAGGCAGATGCTCAACCACTGAGTCACCCAGGCATCCCAAGATTTTAAACTTTTAGGGGAGATTATGCCCTTATCATACTTACACACAAAATAGTTGTTTATTTAAAAAATTAAAAAAAATTTAAATTAATCTCTACACCCAACTAGGGGCTCAAACTTACAACTCCAAGATCCAGAGTCTCATGCTCCTCTGACTGAGTCAGCCAGTCACCCCTATATTTTTATTTCTTAAAGGTCCTCAGGGACCATTTACACAATTCACAAGATAACCATTCTCGTGATTTTACAACTAATGCCCAATTTGGTCACTCATTTCTTCCCCCACCTTCTTAAATTTTGATCTGTGTGACTTAAATGTGTCTAAATATGAAACTCACTCTCGCAAGTGTGAAGACTGGCCACGACTAAGGATCTCAAAAAACTTGTGGTTCTTTCACCCTTCTAAGACAATTCCAAAAGAGTCATTCTAGAAATGTTTGGGATGATGTCAGCATCATTACAATAAAAGCTTGCAGTGAAAGGTGACAGCTCTAATGCAGGAATAAATTTTATTTTAAAAATTGAAGTATAGTTGATGTACAATGTTGCATTTGTTTCAAATGTTTTATTACTTTATGTAATTTAGTTTTTAAATTGAAGTATAGTTGATACCCAATGTCAAGATGACAGCTTTATTTTTTTTATTTTTTAAGATTTTATTTATTTATTCATGAGAGACACAGAGAGGCAGAAACATAGGCAGATGAGAAGCGATCCCAGGACCCCAGGATCATTGCCCTGAGCCGAAGGCAGACGCTCAACCACTGAGCCACCCAGGTGTCCCAAGGCGACAACTTTAAGTGATACTTTTTGCTTTTTCTTTAAGAGAAAGACCCTTCCTCTGGTTATTTACTAGCCTGGCACCGCAGACATTGATCCTGGGGCTTCACACACTGGAACTAACTTTTCCCTGAGCATTTCCACCTTCTGAAGCTGGGGGTAGTCCCCCACCAAGAGGGGCAGGAGCCCTTTCCCTCTCTTGCTCTGACTCACCTGAGAAGACTCACATCCTATTTGCCTGGACAAGTGGCTGACTGCCCTTTCTACCCAGAAACACTCCTGAGCCAACAGGTCCAACCTGCTCTCTTCCCTTCAAGGCCTTAGGCCTCAGTGGGGAGGGGAGGGGAGAGGAGACAGGCTAAAATGCCTTAGCTAACTCAGCACTTTTGCTGCTTCTCCACATTCAACAGATCCATGGTGAGAAACAGTGGTCCTGAGGCCTGAGGCAGCTTATTAGTGAAAGAATAACCTGACTTTAATTTTCTTTCTGAGTTCGACTGAACTCAAGGACAAAGCACTATATATATTTTTGAATTTTATTTATTTATTCATGAGAGACACAGAGAGGCAGAGACACAGGCAGAGGGAGAAGCAGGGTCCCTGTGGGAGCCTGATGTGGGACTCGATCCCAGGACCCCAGGGATCATGACCCAAGCCAAAGGCAGACGCTCAACCACTGAGCCACCCAGGTGCCCTGGATGAAGCACTTTAAATCAGAACAGTAGACTCTTTGAATGGAATGGCTGGCAGGGTTCTTGGAAGTCACCCTGTCCACTCCCATCGTCTTATAAATGTGGAAACTGTGAACCCAAGAATTTAAAGTAGTGTCCCTGTGACAGTCCTGCTGTCTGCCTGTTTTTCCCATGTAAGTGTCAGTAATGCCACTTTCACTCTCAGAAGTGTCCTAGTTTGGATGATAAATTATACGGCCACCCACACGCCCTGACTTAAAAGAAAAGAAAGGCTGTGAGTAGGTGGGGAGCAGAGGAAGAAAGTTAGAAGGAGGAGACAGTATGAAAAAGAGATAGAGGTACATGTGGCCGGCTCAGTTGGACCCTGTGATCTTGATCTCAGGGTCCTGAGTTCAAGCCCCATGTTGGGCATAGTGTTTACTTTTAAAGAAAAGGAGTGGGTAAGAGATGAAAGTAAGAATGCATTTAGTATGTCTGATCTCTTGGTCTCTTTTTCAGTGATTCTGTTACTAAATAACATTTTCTTTCATGAGTTTTTGCTTCTCAGGGTAAAAGAGATAATAATAAATATAGGGGTGCCTGGGTGGCTCAGTTGGTTAAGTACCTGCCTTCGGCTCAGGTCATGGTCTCAGCATCCTGGGATCCAGCCCTGCCTAGGGTGCCCTGCTCCATGAGGAGTCTGCTTCTCCCTTTGCCACTCCCTCTGCTCATGTTCTAAGTTTCTCTCAAATACAATCTTAAAAAAATAATAAATATAAATTTTAAAATTTTAGCCAATTTGGGGCTCCTGGGTGGCTCAGTCATTAAGCATCTGACTTCAGCTCAGGTCATGTTATCAGGGTCGTGAGTTCAAGCTCTAAGTGGAGCCCCTATGTTGAGGCCACAGAGAGCTCTGAGGGCACTGTGCTCAGCGTGGAGTCCACTTGAGATTCTCTTCCTCTCCCTCTCCCTCTGTGCCTCCTCCTGCCCATGTTCTCATGCCCTCTCTCTCTCAGGTTGATAAATAAATCTTAATTTTTTTTAAAGCTAATTTGGAGTTTCTTATTACTAGTTCTATGGTTGAATTTGACTGTTACAAGCAAATAGCCACAAATCATTACATATAAGAATACCAAAGAAACAAACTAGGCAAAAACCTCAAAATGGTAGTGGCTTTTTGGGAAAAGAACAACCTGACTTTGGTCTTGTCAAGAAGAAAGAATTTTTACTCACTACTTATGCTTTCACCATTATCCTTAAGAGAACTCACTTCTGCTAAGCCAAGATCAGTTTACTCACCAATGTGTGGGGAACACCTGCTTTGTGTTAAGGTGCTGTGCTGATCAGTGAGATGGGGCACTTCTTTTCAAGAAGCTGGTAAACTTTTTAATGACCATGTGTTTCAGTGAATGATTACAGATATTTTATAAGAATGTCACAATGTCACATCTGTCTTATGTTTTAGAATTCTCTGTGTTCCATTGTACCATCATTAAGATGTCAGGTCATTGGTATAGAGAGTTTTCTTTTTAAGTCAGGTTTTTATTTACCTAGCTGTAGAAAAGCATACAATCAGAAGCATGCAGCCTGATGAATTTCCACAGAGTGGATATATCCATGGAATGAGCACCAGGAGAGGAAAACAGCAGGTCAAGAACCTCAGAAGCCAGACCTATGCTCCCTGCTGGTCACTGTCCTTACACCAACGATAAACCCCATCCTGCTCTTTACCACCATAGATTAGTTTTGCCAGTTGTTGAACTCAATATAGATTAAATCATATAGAGAATGTTCATATGGTTTTAAAAACACGTGTATTCAGGGGCACCTGGGGGGCTCAGTGGTTGAGCGTCTGCCTTTGGCTCAGGTCATGATCCTGGGGTCCTGGGATCAAGTCCCATATTGGGCTGCCCTCAGGGAACCTGCTTCTCCTCTGCCTATGTCTCTGCCTCTCTCTCTCTCTGTGTTTCTCGTGAATAAATAAAATCTTAAAAAAAAACAAACCCATGTGCATTCATTTCAATACTTACAGAGTGGGTTATTTAACCCCAAATCCAGATTTTTATTATTTATTTATTTTAAAAGATTTTATTTATTTATTTGACAGAGAGTACAAGTAGGAAGAATGGTTTATTTATTTATTCACGAGAGACACCGAGAGAGAGGCAGAGACACAGGCAGAGGGAGAAGCAGGCTCTCCACTGAGTAGCCCCCAGATTTTTTGAAATAAAAGATGTGGGACGCCTGGGTGGCTCAGTAGTTTAACATCTGCCTTCCGCTCAGGGGCATGATCCTGGGGTCTGGGATTGGGTCCTGCACTGGGCTCCCTGTGAGGAGCCTGCTTCTCCCTCTGCCTGTGTCTCTGCCTCTCTCTCGGTGTCTCTCATGAATAAATAAATAAATCTTAAAAAAAAAAAAAAGGATGTGATAGGATCCTTGTGGTGATGGGAATATTCTGTATTTTGACTGTTAATATCCTGGTTGTGATATTGTGCTAGAGTTTCACAATATGTTACCATTGGAGGAAACTGAGTCATACCATCTCTGTTATTTCTCACAGCTGATGTGAGTCTACAAGTATCTCAACATAAAAAGTTTAATTAAGAAACTTGTTAAGAATCATTTTAAAAAGCAACGTGACAGTATTAGGCCTGCCTTTCTCATGTCAACAACATCAGGTGTCAGTGGATGGGGATGTGTTCTTTCTGGTTTGCCACAGTGCCCACTCACTTCCTAGTCTCATCGTTGGCCAGCTTCACTCATTTGTTACCTGCCTATGCCTAGGTCGAGGTCCATGCTAGATGGAAAGAAGGGCTACAAATGGTTTTCCCACTTTTTTTTTTTTTTTAGGTATGTGCTATTTCAAGATTGGATTTCCTCAATCTAGTTCATTATGGAGATTCTTACCAGATTTTGACATTAGCTTTGCCTCTTTTGAATTCATTTTCATTTCACATCTTTGTAGCGTTGCTGGGAGGGGCTGCACAATGATTTGCTGGCTGAATGCCATTGACAATCAGAAACACCATCATGTAATCATTTTCAGTGACATTCTCCTCTTTTTAATTTTTCTAGTTCTTTAGATAGCTTTTCTTCCACTTGGTTCCCCCCGTTGGCAACCCATAGGCTCACCCTTTGCTGCTGACCTTCATGAGCTTGAATAACTTCATCTCTCTGGGTGTGAACACTGCCATATGTATAATAGAGATTAGGCCCATCAGTGTTTCCTTAACCAGCACTCAGCCAACACTGGAGTATGACCAATATGTGGTTCTACTGCATGTGCTTAGTACAAGACTCACACCATATGCTTCCTGCCGTGCCATCTGCGACACCCACGCTGTTCTATACCCTATGTGATGAGTCCTCTGATCATGGCCTTGGATGCAGCAACAATGTCAAGTTACTTATAATACCTTTAAACACTTAGTTTTGCATTTTTCTCCTTAAGGACCTATAGTGTCCAGGTAGTCTGCAGATACCATTTGGAGAAGCACTGTCCTCAATTTTTTCGGTGAACAGAAAGTTCTGGAAAGATTAATAGGTGATGTGTACAGACATTTTTTTTTTGTTCTACATTAGCCTATTAAAACCCCTGAGAAGTACTGTAGCTATAAACAAAACAAACAAAACAAAATCTGTTTTTGTTTAACCTAGCATTTCTCCTGAGTACAGAATCATCTTTTTATTCAACACTTACTAATGCCTGGAGAAATGGTGTTTGTCTGAATGATCATTTAGGGCATGTTAGTAGCAGTGACACATCTCCATGATTCCTTGCAGTTCTAAGACTTGGACCCTTGATCCTATGCTCTTTTCCTATCTCCTTTTTCCCTGGAACAAACACCATCCTTCCCATTGCTTGAGTTACAGATGCCATACTTCTCTGGCTTGTGATGTCCTCTTAAACCTAGTGTGTCTCCAATTCCCCTTTCCCTGTGAGATGATTGTTGAAAATAGTAAAGAATGAGAGGTGGCATTAAAAGGACGCAGGAGAGAATAGTGCTGAGTCTGAGGCCAGGGGGAGAACAGAATTGCTGATTTGGATTTCAAGTAAAGACTTGCAGCAAACTTGTTCGGGAAGCTTCCACTTGCAGTTATCCTGTCAGCAGGGTGATTGCAAGTTCAGCATTATTCTGGGAAGCTTAGGTTTGTTTTCAAAGGTAAAGCATGCTGTTTTCATGATGTTTATGGAGCAAAATATTTGGAGGTGTTGGAAAAGGTGAAGCCTTTTCCTATTTTGCTTGGCACAGTGTGGCTCAAGTGGAGACTCTGTCTTTTAATTAACCAACAGATTATTTTCCATCCTCTTACTGTTATAATTCAGTGGGTGCTTGTTGCCACCACTTTTGATTATCTTTAAATCCTTAAGTGGGTGTAAAACCCTTTAATAACGTCTATTACCTTCAGGAAAAGTGAAGCCTCTTTATCATTACTGACATTCTTATTGCCGTTATCTTGTTTAAAATTTCCAATACTGGGGTGCCTGGTTGGCTCAGTCAGTGGGGCGCATGACTCTTGATCTCCAGGAGTGAGTTTGAGCCCTATGTTGGGTGTAGGGATTACTTAAAAATAAAATCTTTTTTTTTTTAAAGGTTCTATTTATTTGAGAGAGAGAGGGAGAATGAGCAAAAGAGAGAGAGAAGAGCCAGAAGAGGAGGAGAGGGAGAGGGAGAAGGAGAAGTAGACTCCCCACTGAGCAGGAAGCCTGATATATGACTTGATCCAGGGACTCTGGGATCATGACCTAAACCAAAGGTAGATGCCCAACAGACTGAGCTATTCAGGTGCCCCTTAAAAACAAAATATATTTTTTTAAAGATTTTATTTGTTTATTCATGAGAGACACACAGAAAGAGGCAGAGACATAGACAGAGGGAGAAGCAGGCTCCTCACAGGGAGCCAGATGTGGGACTTAATCCCTGGACCTGGGATCATGCCCTGAGCTGAAGGCAGGTGCTCAACCACTGAGCCACCCCAGGTGTCCTTAAAAATAAAATCTTAAAAAAAAATCAATTAAATGCCCATGACTTATTAAAATATCCCTTACATTTTCAGAATTTAACTGAGAACGCTTGTCATACAATGGAGACAAAAGAATCTTACCTTCCATGGCTACTTTCCTGACATTCTGCTCTTATATTCTAAGCTTTCTTTGTAGAAGTACCACAGGGTTTAGAATTAAAACCCAGCTACACCTGGGGAACCTGGGTGGCTCAGTCAATTGAGTGTCTATTGGTTTTGGCTCATGTCATGATCTCAGGGCTCTGTGCTCAGCAGGAGTTGCTTATGATTTTCTCTCTCCCTTTCCCTCTGCCCCTTTTCCCCACTTGGGTGTGCGCACTCATGCTTTCTCTTTCTTTCTCAAATAAATGAATAAATCTGGGATCCCTGGGTGGCGTAGCAGTTTGGCGCCTGCCTTTGGCCCAGGGCGTGATCCTGGAGACCCGGGATCGAATCCCACATCGGGCTCCCGGTGCATGGAGCCTGCTTCTCCCTCTGCCTGTGTCTCTGCCTCTCTCTCTCTCTGTGACTATCATAAATAAATAAATATTAAAAAAAAATAAATGAATAAATCTTAAAAGAAAAAAAAAAACCCTGCTACATTATCTCCCAGCTATGCGGTCTTGGGCAAGTTTCTTCTAGGATCATTTCCTCAGCTGTGAAATGGGGATATAAGGGGTGCCTGGGTGGCTCAGTCGGTTAAGCGTCTGACTCTTGATCTCAGCTCAGGTCTTGATCTTTGGGTTATGAGTTTAAGCCCTGCATTAGGCTCCAAGCTGGGCATGGATCCTACTTATAAAAAAATAAATAGGAATATTAATAAAGTACTTTCTAAGGTTGTTGTGAGATGTAAAGATATGAAAAGTAAGCTATGTAACAAGTGATGGTTCTAGTATTACCACACTCCAGCATCCTACTTGAAATTCCTACACAGGCCACACTGTTTCAACCCTAATGCCAAGACCTTGGCCCAGAGAGCTCTGAGCTTTTGACAAGTAGATGCCAGGTATGTTTAACCTCTTCAGAGCGGGCTTCTCGAGTGCTCCCAGGCAGAATTTGTTCTTATTCTTGTGCTATCACTTGCACCTGGCATGTACTTTATCATTGCAAAACACCTCATATTGTGATACTTCTTAAAAACCTGATCACTCCTTGAGGGCTAAGATCTTATCTTTTCTTTAATCTTTGCATTCCTGAAGACAGCATCTGACTCTAGTAGTTGCTCAAAACTATTTAGTTTTTGAAACTGTTAAAAAAAAAGAAAAACAAAACACCTCCCCCCCCCCTCCAAATGAGTAATAGGATACAGATAGAACAAAATGATGATACTTTGGCATAATCCAAACCCACGGTAGACACAATTTCCAAGTATTTTCCCATCAAATCTTTTCTTTTAGGAGAGATGCTGAGAAGAGGATGCCTAATGTGTACTTCATTGATGTGTGTTTCAAAAGTCTTTCAGAATGATGGAGGTGGTAGTCGTGGAAAGGGAAGGAAGGCCCTGTGGGTCAAAGAGTGGCCTGCAGGTCCAACTGAGGTTGACTGTAGACATGTCTGATAAATTCTAATGAGGAAGGGAGACTAGTATTGTAGGGAGACTTACTTGGCCCTGGAGATGGCCTGGAAGTTAAGCAGGCCTGGTTCTGGATTCTGGTCATGTCACTAGGTGGGTAACCTTGGGTACATACCATACCTGACCTCTTAGTCTCAGACTTGGGTGAAATTCCTCTGTCATTCTTGCCATCAGCTTATCGCAGACCTCCTACTTTCTCTTTCACACGACTGATCCCCCATCTCCTGTCTTATTCTGGGACAGTGACCTTTCTTTCCTACCAAACACATAACGGAGAAGTCATTAGGGGAGAACTCCCCCAAGAGGAGAGAAAACTTGATAAACACACACACACATACACACACACACACAGGAAAACTTCTTCAGTTTTTGCCCCCCACCCTTTTACCTTCAAAGTTAGCCTTGTCTATGCCCATCTTGGGGCTCCCCTTATCTAGGCTGACCATATAAATTACCTCCCAAACCATAACACTGAGGTGTGAAGGGGTACTGTTAATCATTACAGCAGGACAACAGGTATAAACTAGAATGTTCCTGAGCAACCAGAACATTCTTAATCTCTTACTAACAATGAAAGGAGTACACTTCCTTCTGTTTACTGGCTCATTCCTATAAGCATTTTAACCTGCTAAAACTTTCCCTTCTTAAAATCAATATATGAGCCCAAATCTCAAAATCTTCTTTCTACCCGTGTTCCCTTCCAGCTATCTTGTTTTCTGCTTGTCTTCCTAAGCTCTGTCTGTTGAAAACTTCTTCCTCACCTTGTAGTTACCCCTCAAACTCCTGCAAAATAGCCTCCACGTCATAACTTTTCTGGTGAAACTACTTTCACCAAGGTCACCAATTGGGGCATCTGGTGGATACTTTTCAGTCCTTATTTTACTTGACTCTCAGCAGCATTTTCTATTTTGTATATTTGCTCTGCTTTCCTTTAGCTTCTGTGACAACCACTTTTTCCTGTTGCTTTCCTCTCTCCTTCCCTTTCACCCGGACACACCTCCTCAGTCTCTGCAGACATTTCCCTCTTCTTGTTCCTTAGGTGTTGTTCAGCCTGTAGATTCTGTCCTAGGACCTCATCCTTTCTCCCTCTACAGTGCTACCGGGACATCTCATCTATTCTCATTCCCACAATTGCCTTCTAGAAGGGTGAAAGACCTGAAACTGGAATCTCTAGCCCAGAGCTCTCTTTGGAGCTGAGGTCTGTTTATCTGGTGAGGTGCTGAGCATCTCTGCTTGGCTGTCCCACCACAAGAATGTCAGATTCAACCACTCCTCATCTGCTCTAATTCAGAGAAAGGCAGCCACTGTCCACCAAGTCAATTATGCTAAAAACTTGGGAATTGTCCTTCAGTACTGACTCACCCTCACTTCCACTTCTGATCATGTACCAATCTCTATCCATTCTATCTCCTCTCCTTCAGATCTCCCAAGTGCCTAACTTCTCTCCATTCCCTCTGCCATGGTTTCTGTTCAGGTCAGATCACTGGCCTGAGTTACTATTCCTAGAACAGCCTCCTGCTTCCAGTCTCATTCCTCTCCATTTGCTTTCTCTATGTATTAGTTGAGTGATCATTAAAAAAAAATTTTTTTTAAAGTAAACTCTATGCCCAATGTGGGGCTTGCACTCATGACCCTGAAATCAAGAGTCACATGCTCTACCAACTGAGCCAACTGAGCCAGCCAGGTACCTCCCAGTTGAGTGATCTTTCTTTAAAATATTTTATTTATTTAGGGGCACCTGGGTGGCTCAGTCAGTTAAATGTCTGCCTTGGGCTCAGGTCATGATCCCATGGTCCTGGGATTGAGTTCCACATCAGACTTCTTGCTCAGTGGGGAGTCTGCTTGTCCCTCTGCCCCTCCTCTGGCTCATGCTCTCTCTCATTCACTGTTTTTAAAAAAGATTTTATTTATTTATTTAAGAGAGAGAGAGTGTGTGTGTGTGTATGGGCACGAATAGGGGAAGGGATAGAGGGAGAGGGAGAGAGATTGTGACTTGAGCCAAAATCAAGAGTCAGATGCTTAATTGACTAAGCCTCTCAGGTGCCCCTTGAGTGATTTTTTTAAAATTTTTATTTATTTATGATAGTCACACACAGAGAGAGAGAGGCAGAGACATAGACAGAGGGAGAAGCAGGCTCCATGCACCGGGAGCCCGACGTGGGATTCGATCCCGGGTCTCCAGGATCGCGCCCTGGGCCAAAGGCAGGCGCTAAACCCCTGCGCCACCCAGGGATCCCTTGAGTGATTTTTTTAAATACACAAATCTGATCAGGTTATTTTTTGGTTAAAAGTTTTAAAAGTCTCTCCACTTGTCTTCAAGATAAAGTCCAAACATCTTAACCCTTATCAAGAGCCGTTAGGGCCTGGCTTCTGATTAGATTTTCAACCTCACCCCTGGTTAATCATTCTTTTTAGTCTTTTCTCTCTACCTACAATAGGGCTCAATAGGTACTAGAATGAATAAATCTCTCTGAGCCTCAATTTCCTCATCTATGAAGTAGAGACATTTGCTTATCTCGCAATTATGGAGATCAGAAATAATATGTATAATTTGCCTACCACAGCACTGGGTACATATTAGACAACTTAAAAAAAAAGATTTTATTTATTTATTCACGAGAGATACAGAGAGAGAGGCAGAGACACAGGCAGAGGGAGAAGCAGGCTCCACACAGGGAACCTGACAAGGGACTCGATCCCGGCACTCCACGATCACGCCCTGGGCTGAAGGTGGTGCTAAACCACTGAACCATTGGGGCTGCCCAATATTAGACAACTTTAAAAAAAAAATATTTTTAAGTAATCTCTACACCCAACATGGGACTGAATTTGTAACCCTGAGATCAAGGGTCTCACACTCCCCTAGCATGGGGAAGGATAGAAGGAGGGGAGAAACAGACTGCTGAGCAGCTAGTCCAACTGAGCCACCGAGGTGCCCGGAATTATTTTTTTATTAATGGTAATTTTTATTTGTTAAAAACTACTAGTGGGACACCTGGGTGGCTCAGTGGTTGAGAATCTGCCTTCGGCCCAGGGCATGGTCCTGGAGTCCCAGGATCAAGTCCCACATCGGGCTCCCACGGAGGGCCTGCTGCTCCCTCTGCCTGTGTCTCTGCCTCTCTCTCTGTGTCTCTCATGAATAAATAAATAAAATCTTAAAAAAAAAAAAAACTACCAGTATTCTAAGGAATAATGTTTAAACTAGAATAATGTAAAACAATAAATCTTAAACATTTTATAAACATTTACTTAATGGGAGGCACCTGGGGGGCTCAGTTAAGCATCTGCCTTTGGCTCAGGTCATGATCCCAGGGTCCTGGGATTCAGCCCCATGTCGGGTATCCTGCTCAGTGGGGAGTCTGCTTCTCCCTCTGCCACTCCCCCTGCTCGCTCTCTCTCTTTCTCTCTCTCTCTCTCACTCTCTCAAATAAGTAAAATCTTTAAACAAAACAAAACAAAAACATTTACTTAATGCTAAGGAAACTTGGTGAAAGAGGGAATATATTTTGCCAACATCTTATGAAAGTTTTCAAAACTGCAGAGAAGTGGGAAGAATTTTATAGTGAATATCTGTATGTCCCACCTTGGTTCTTCAATTAATATTTTATTATACATGTTTTGTCATGCATCTGCTCATTCCTCATCCATCCCTTTATCCACTCATCCATCAATGTATCTTATTTTTCTGATGTATTTTAAAATTAAATTGCAGATATCAGGACCCATCCCTCTACGTACTTTAGCATTAATGAGTCCAATAGTTGTTTAAAATTCCTTTTAAAAATATTGAAATGGGTAGCTCGGGTGGCTCAGCGGTTTAGCGCCTGCCTTCAGCCCAGGGCGTGATTCTGGAGACCCTGGATCGAGTCCCGCATTGGGCTGCCTGCATGGAGCCTGCTTCTCCCTCTGCCTGTGTCTCTGCCTCTCTCTCATTCTCTCTCACTTTCTCTCTCTCTGATGAATAAATAAAATCTTTAAAAAATAAAAATATTGTAATAAAATTTTCATACACTGAAACACACAAAACATTAAATGTACACCATTCAAAGAGTTTTTTCAAATGCACAAACCTGTGTAATCATAGCCTCTATCAAGATGCAGAATAATATCACTCTAGAAATTTCCCTCATGCCCCTCCTGTCAACCCCTGTCCCCACTTTCCTAAGAGCAAACACTGTTATGATTTTTTTTCTACCAAAGATCAGTTTTGCCTGTTCTAGAACTTCATATCAATGAAACCAGAGAGTACATACTACTTTACATCTGACTAATTTTGTTCAACATAGTATTTTTGATATGCATACATGTGCTTGAATGTATCAGAAGTTTGTTCTTTTTTATTGTCGAGTAATATCCCATTGTATGAGTATTCTACAGAAGTACCCATTTTTCTGTTGATGGAGACTTAGACTGTTTCCAATTTGGAACTGTTATGAATTAAGCTTTGTGCAGTGGCAGTATTGTAGCCAATGAGGTTTATCCGAGGCATGATTATTGCTAAATGAAACTATTATGAATCAAACTTCTACAAATATTCTTTTTGTTGTTACATAGCTTCATTTCTCTTGGATAAATACCTGGGAGTGGAATTGCTAAGGTGGTTAGCTTTCTTTGTTTTTTTTTTTTTTTTTGTTTTTTTTGTTTTTTGTTTTTTGTTTTTTTTGGTGGTTAGCTTTATATGAAACTTTTATAAGAAACTCTCAGACCTCCTCCCAAAGTGGTCATGGGAGCAGTTTTCAATATCTTAACTGAGTATAATCACAAACAACCAGATCTTGTTTTTCTATGGGCACTGAGCACAGAGCTGTATTTAAATACAGTATTTCATCTGATTCTTACACCAAGCCTATGCGGCAGATATTACTATTCTCATTTTACATATGACATAATCGAGGCATAGAGAATGAAATTATCTGCCCAAGGCCCCACAGCTAGTCAGTGGCCCAGTGTCCATTTGGGTCTAAGCAAGTGGGAGTCAAACTCTTGCCTCATGCCTCCCAGTGTATAGTAGGAAAAAAAAAGAAAAGGAAATGGCTGTGTCTTTTCTCAGGAAATGAATTAACTTCCTAAGAACGAATATTAGTCATGGTAACCAGAAGATACTATGCTCATCAATAAACATGATGTAAAGGTAAATTCTCACCTATTATTTCGATGTGGTACCTATGGTGAACAGGGAGTTCCTTCGGTTATCTTCAAAGACACCCATCTCTCCCACCCTGTGCAAAGCCATCTAGCTGTTCTCCAGAGTAAGGGAAGGGTTAAACTTCAGAGTCACTTCCATGGGCTGGTTAATAAAAGCACAATACCCCTTCTCTGTAATTAAGAAAGGAGCCCGGGGCTTTACTGGGGAGGTATAAAAGCTGCTGTGAGGTGGGGAGATGGAAAGCCGTTCCCTCCTGTGGTTTTTCTAAGCTATTAGAGCTCAGTCTCAGATCCAGACTTGGCTTTGGAATAAATATCTCTAGAGAATGCAAGGCAAGGAGGCAAGGAGGGGAACCAAGGGGAACACATGGCTTCTTTTGGGCTGAGAGCCCACCTATCATCTATATCCCAGCTTCCCTCTCTCATCTTTGAGAAGCTCACCAGAAGTTTCAAAAAAAAAAAAAAAAAAAGAAAAAAGAAATAAATAAGTAAAGAAAGAAAGACAGAAAAGGAAAAGAAAAAGAAAAGAAAAGAAAAGAAGAGAAGAGAAAGAAAGGAGCTATAAATTGACACTATTGTTGGTAGGGATGGCTGGGAGTCCCTGCGTCTTCTGAAGGTGGGTATTAAGTTTGTACTTTTCATTCTGGCTCCCAGGCTAGTGAGCCTATGAGAAAGTTGGTAGAGTACATGGTAGTTGAGATCCCAAGGCTTTTCCTCATTATTTTCAATGGTCTGGTAAATACCAGAGTAATTCCTCTCTTTTTGGGTCATACATTAGCTACTTCCAAATGGTGTATTTGTCAGGATCAAGTCTGTACTCCCTAGGATGGAGAATGAGGACCCCCTCAGCCTCTGGCCTGGCCTCTCTCTCCAGCCTCCTAGCCTGCCACTCCTGCCTGAGCCGGAGAAATCATTTGCAGGCCCCCGCAGAGACCACATTTCCTGCCCATTCCCCTCCCATTTGTTTCAACACGAGTGCCTCTGTTTCTCTTTTCTCTCCAGAATTCCTGTTTGTCCTTCAAGGACACATTTCAGGGACACCTGGATAGCTCAGTTGGTTAAGCATTTGACTCTTGATTATGGCTCAGATCACGATCTCAGGGTCGTGAGATCGAGCCCCACGTGGGGCTCTATGCAGGGGTGTGGTGTCTGCTTGGAATTCTCTCCGCCCCTCCCCCCAGTCACAAATATGGTGAGTATTTGTTAACATACACATTGCACCTCCCAAAATCTTCTTTGGACTCTGATTTTTCTCCCTGGGCAGATATGTCTTATTCTATATTATATGTCTTGCCTAGCATATAACAAAAATTAATTATAATCTTTCCTAATAAGAAAACATATGGACAGAAAGTTTTTGAGTAAACAAATGCTTTATTTGAACCACCCTAAGAGCTCAATTACTTGCTTCCCTTGCTAATTTTATTTTGTGGTGGAAAAAAAAGCCAACAACACATTTTTGTCTTGCATGTGAAGATGACAGTTTTTACAAATATTGATACTGGCCAGTTGTCCTTTCTATCTTTTGAGTCCCTTGGGATGAGTTTCCTCCTCGTCAGTGGGTTTCTAGGTACCCTATTAGAAATATTTTTGGGAAGCATGGAGGGGTTTGGGACAGACGAGGTGCTTTCACAACTCTTGGTACTCCATCAATTTTAATGATAATCTGGATTTTTCTCCGGAAAAGTTTAGGGAAAAAAAAGTGATGTTTCTAACATTTCTCTCTTCTTCGTTTCTCCTTTTCCTAGGCACGAAGCATCCTTTAGCTAGATGCCTCCAGTTTTTTTTTTTTTTAAAGATTTTATTTATTTATTCATGAGAGACACAGAGAGAGAGGCAGAGACATAGGCAGAGGGAGGAGCAGGATCCCTGTGGAGAGCCTGATGCAGGACTCGATCCCAGGACCCTGGGCTCATGACTTGAGCCAAAGGCAGATACTCAACCACTGAGCCACCCAGGTGCCCCTATGCCTCCAGTTTTGATCACAGCCCTGTGAGAGGCACCCTGGGGACTCAAGGGCAAATGTCCTGTTTACTCATTGTTTTCTCCACTAAAGGAGTCCAGCCCTTGGTCTCCTCCCTCCCCTCCCAGGGAAGGGAATGGGATGACTCTGGAGCCACTCCTGTTAACAGGAAGAAATTGGGCGTTGCTGGGCCGAAAGCCAGGAACTTGAACTCTGCCTCTGAGTGGGATCTGAGGAGCTGGGGACCCTCAGAGCAGGGCTGGCGGCCAGCTCACACGGCATCTGGCTACCTGGGGGCAGAGAGAGTCCTCTGCTCCTGACAACAGGCAGTTTGTTCAGGGCTGCCTGCCCTGATTCCTCTCCTGCTGCTTTTTCTGTGTCCTTGAGCTCTTTGGTAACTCTACCTCTCACCAAAGTTTGCAATTTGCTCTAGACTTCAAAACCTCAGGCTTTGCCCCCCCCCCCCCCCCCCCCCCCCCCCCCCCCCCCTCCTCCTTTAGAGCTGCATTTCTCTGCAAGTTGAAAGCCGACAAAGAGGATCGAGTTTCCTCCACTGCTTTTCTTTTGGGCTCCTGGAGCTGAACTCTACAGACCTACATACCAGAGAGCCTCTCTATTTTATCCCATCACCATTTTGAAGATTTTCCCCAGCATTCTGATTTTAGGTTGATCTCTGACCTAGAAGCTGACAAAGGAGCCACTCTATTTTCAGGAACACTCATCTAAATAAAAAATTCATGCTAGGGCCCCGCTGATCTTCATTTGGGGTAGCCCTTGGGTTTCTCTGTTCTAACAACTGTTGTTTGTTGTTTATCGTTTTTTTCTCTTTTTTTTCTCATTTTCTTTTTTTGCCCCACAATCATGACATTTCTCCTGCTGCTTTTCTTTATCTTTCTGGCTTTTCTTTCCCATTTCTGTATGCTGCCTGTCCCTTAGTAGAATTTTCTTCCCTCTATGAAGTTTTGCCCTTTCCAGTCAACCTGCCTCCTTCCTCTCCCTTTTCTGGCCACTTCTCCGTTCCAGGGTTTAACCAGGAATCACTAGAGTTTCTAGGTTGCTGATTCAGAGATTAGGCTAATCTGTTTCTGTTCAGGGTTAGGCTCCTGCTCAAGCCTATTTCTTCACTTCATGTGTAATCTTCATTTGTCTTCGGCTGTTTTGCAGTGCTGTGTCGTTAATCTGTAACAATTAGCCACCCTCTTTCCAGACAGGGAGGCACCTTTTCTCATTTAAAGTCCTCAGTTCTTCAGATTTTTTCAGACAGATGGCTGCCCTAAAAATGGCAGATGAAAAATGAGGCACAGAAAAGTTATTATGAAAACCTTTTCCTTGAGTGTCTTCTGGGTCTAATGGTTCACGCCGGGTGTAATTTTGCAGCAAGAGCATTGGACTTAAGGTCAGATAAATTCCAGTTTTGCTACCTCTTGGCTGTGCCACCTTGGGCAAATCACTTACTTTCTCTGGGCTCTTAGTATTCTCTCTGGAAAAATGAGAACACTTTATGGGAGTATTGTAGAGGTGAACTGGATTAAGATAGGAGGTTAAACAAGCAGGGGTGATGTCCTGCTTCTTCTTTAAGTTCTTTGACGTGGAGGGATCATTACACATTGAGATTTGTTTGGGTCAGTTTATTTTATTTATTGATTGATTTATAGATTTTATTTATTTATTCATGAGAGACACAGAGAGGCAGAGACATAAGCAGAGGGAGAAGCAGGCTTCTTGCGTGGAGCCCAATGCGGGACTCCATCCCAGAACCCCAGGATCATGACCTGAGCTGAAGGCAGATGCTCCACCACTGAGCCACCCAGGCGCCCTGGGTTAGTTTATTTTAGGTGGGTGTCAG
This sequence comes from Canis lupus familiaris, assembly GCF_011100685.1. NCBI lineage: Eukaryota > Metazoa > Chordata > Mammalia > Carnivora > Canidae > Canis > Canis lupus. The sequence goes on from NC_049226.1 coordinate 15,471,406, forward strand.
GGAAAGCTCCAAGCTGGGAAAGATGCAGAGATCCTTGTGGTAACATTTGACTGAGACTGAGGGTATAAGAGGCAGGACATTTTGTCCAGAGAGAGTCTTAAGGAATACTGATTGCTTTGGAGTCATGCATCCAGTCTAGGCTCCTGTGGCCCCAGGGAGATGCTTTGGGAAGTGGAATCACAGCAAGGCGGTTTCAACATTTATTTCCCAGGCAAGCCAGAAGCCCGCTTAGAAAAAGCAGTGTGTGTGGGCCAAACCCAAAGCAGCCTGGGACGGTTCAGGCTGGCACACCACCTCCTCTGGCTGTTTCTGAGGCCATCCAGAGGCCAGAGCCCAAGCAGATTGACTGGAAAGTAAAGAGCGGAGTGCGGAGTTTGGAACTTGTGCAGACAGACTGCTTGTAGAATAGAGAGGGCGGGAGGGAGGAAAAGAAGGAGGGCGTAGGGAGCTGAGGCCCCACCTTTCATTCCAGGAAGTGCACCGGCAGAGCAGGGATGAGTCACAGGCCCTGGCACTCAGCTTCCCAATAGGTGAGGGACTGGCTCTGGTCTCTGGGAAAACTCGGTGCTTGTTCTTACTGGAGTGGCCGTGGCAGGGTGCTGGAGCCATCGGTCTGCCCGGTCTGGTCTCTGGGGCCAGGGCTGGGTTCCCTCATGTATGGCAAGAGCACTTCGCGTGCTGGGCTGCTTCTCCTTGGCATACAGCTCACAGGTAAGGACAGGTGGGCGTCTCTCCGCGTGTCCTCCTTCACTGCTGACCCCACAAAGTTAGCTAATTATCTCAGAAGTTGCGAGAGTTTTGTGGGGGGAGCCTGAGCCATGGTGGCAGTTCACTCAGGTTTTGACTTTACTGAAACTGAAGTTGGTGGGTTGGTTTTGGAGAACTGATTTTGGACAAACAGGTTTAAGTGTGTTTCCGCTGCTAGTGATTCCGGCACAGAGAAGGCTTTCTAATCTCAGGTTACAAACTGTGTGTGTGTGTGTGTGTGTGTGTGTGTGTGTGTGTCTACTCTCAACTTCCCAATGCAGGCAGGACTTGGCACTTGGGTTTCTGTGTGCGGGTCTTCTCTGGGACTCGCAGCAACCCTGGGAAAGCTGAAAGAAGAAAGACCCTCCGGTAATTTTTGCAACTGCCCCAAAGTGCGCAAGCTCTAAATGCAAATATCGTGTTAAAAAAAAGAAAGCCACGTGGTATACAGGTTCCAGGGGTGCAAGCAGAAACTGTCTGGGGTCGATTAATTCAATTTCTGCAGAAGATGAGGAACAGTATGAAATCATAACCTAACCAGGACTCTTTCTGGAAAGCTTCTAGGGGACCATTATACACACACATACAACACATAATGCTTCATCTGAAAACATGTCTAATTCATGTTAGGATTACTTTTGATTTTTTTTCAGTTGTTTGTTTCTGCTTTGAATTTTCTTTGCCGACGTTTATAGTTTGTTAGAACCGTTTGGGGTGGGTACCGTGAGGCGAGGGTATGGTGCTGTGGAGACAATGAGCTCACTAAGACGGCTCGCTGTTGTTATAGGCATGGCAAGGTCATGGTTGCATGTAAGTGGGAGTGTGCAGACTCAGGGTGAAGTAAGTTGGAGAACTGGGGCATCTCAGTTCAGTTTCGTGCCTCACTTAGACATCTATTTCAGGCAGTGTCAGCAGAAATTCTCCTAATACACATCTTCCTTTTCTTTTCCTTTGCGACAGCCCTTTGGCCCATAGCGGCTGTGGAAATTTACACCTCCCAAGCGCTAGAGGCTGTCAACGGGACAGATGTTCGGTTAAAATGCACTTTCTCCAGCTTTGCCCCCGTGAGTGATGCTCTGACAGTGACCTGGAACTTCCGGCCTCGAGAGGGGGGGCCCGAGCAGTTTGTAAGTAGATTATCATCATTGGCCAGGGGACCCTTGGTTGGGAAGCAGGTCCTCCTCTCCTTGCCCTTCCTGTGCTCTTCTTGGCAACAAGTGCAGGGTGAAGCAGAGAAACAATTCTTGGGACAGAGACCAACAGAATGGAGAGGGTCGGTCAACGGGAAAGCGGGAGGTTCTTGGAGGAGAGTGCAGGTGGGGCAGTGAGGCTGGCCCCCTCCAGCTCAGCCTCCTTGCCCAGGTACTGAAGAAGACCTTTGGCCACTTCTCCCTTCCAGGTGTTCTACTACCATGTGGATCCCTTCAAACCCATGAGTGGGCGTTTCAAGGATCGGGTGGTCTGGGACGGGAACCCTGAGCGGTACGATGTCTCCATCATGCTGTGGAAGCTGCAATTTGATGACAATGGGACATATACCTGCCAGGTGAAGAATCCACCTGACGTTGATGGGCTGGTAGGGGAGATTCGGCTCAGCGTTGTGCACACTGGTAGGTCGTGCAGGGGAAAATGGTTTTGGGAAGCGTGAGAGCTTGTAGAACAGACGGGGTGATCTTTTGTGATGGCTGGAAGAGTAGAGAGCAGGGCTGGCCCTTCAGATCTGCGATCTACAGAGGGAGACCGAAGAGTCGTGGGGTAAAAAGAGAAAGGCTTTGTTTGGTTGTGGAAAGAAACAGAGAGTTAAGCAAACAGACCAAGGGAATCTGTTACAGAAATGGCATTGAGATTGTAAAAGGGAGAGGAAGCAGTTCTCTGATAAAAGGCTGACAATAGATCTGTTCATTCACTCATTTATTCACCAGATACTTGTTGAGTACCTACTCTGTGCCAGGCACTGTCCTGCGCTTGACCCGTACTAGCTCATTTTTTAAAAAAGTATTTTTTTATTTATTCACGAGAGACACAGAGAGGCAGAGACACAGGCAGAGGGAGAAGCAGGCTCCATGCAGGGAGCCTGATGTGGGACTCGATCCCGGGACTTCAGAATCACATCCTGGGCCAAAGGCAGGCACTAAACCTCTGAGCCACCCAGGAATCCCCCATACTAGCTCATTTAATTCACACAACCACCCTAGGCGACAGATACTGATAATGACAGCTATCATTTATTGAGAACTTCCTACATGCCGGTGGCTTTGCATTTGTTATTTAATCTTTATATAGCACATCAGTTTATGGTGCACTTAGGAAGCTGAGGCTCATAGAGATTAAATCACTTGTCCAAATTCATGGAGCTGGGGGATCCCTGGGTGGCGCAGCGGTTTGGTGCCTGCCTTTGGCCCAGGGCGTGATCCTGGAGACCCGGGATCGAGTCCCACATCAGGCTCCCGGTGGGTGCATGGAGCCTGCTTCTCCCTCTGCCTGTGTCTCTGCCTCTCTCTCTCTCTCTGTGACTATCATAAATAAATAAATAAAAAAAAAAATTAAAAAAAAAAAAAACAAATTCATGGAGCTGATACATGGAATCATTTAGAACTCAAAACCAAGCATTTTTCTTTTCTTTCTTTCTTTTTTTTTTTTTTTAAAGATTTTATTTATTTATTCATGAGACACACATAGAGAGAGAGAAAGAGAGAGGCAGAGACACAGGCAGAGGGAGAAGCAGGCTCCATGCAGGGAGCCTGACGCGGGACTTGATCCCAGGTTTCCAGGATCAGGCCCTGGGCTGCAGGCAGCACTAAACCGCTGAGCCACCCAGGCTGCCCAAACCCAAGCATTTTGACTTCAAAACTGTACTCTAAATGAGTGCACCCTATTGTTTGCAGTCCTGTAGAGGCAAACCTGGAAACTGTGCCAGGTAACAAAGATCCAAGGCCATAAAACTTCAGAGTTGTAAATCTGGGTTTGAGTTGCTGTTATTGTTTACCAACTGTCAATAAATCTTTTTCTTCTCTCCTTATAGTGAGAATAATATAGCGAGGATTACGGTGAGCATAAAATGAGATAATGAATGCAAAAATTCCCCAAACTCTGACTTGCACTGAAAAAAAAGTTCTTAATATATATATAATATATTATATATATTTAGATTTGAAAGATTTTTATTTATTTATTCATGAGAGACACACAGGGAAGCAGAGACATAGGCAGAGGGAGAAGCAGGCTCCTTGCAGGGAGCCTGACTCAGGACTCAATCCCCAGACCCCGGGATCACGACCTGGGCCAAAGGCAGACGCTCAACTGCTCAGCCACCCAGGCATCCCATAATAGTTACCATGTATTGAGTGTTTATCTTATGTAGGCACAGCATAGAACAATTTACACAATTTTTTTTAGTTTATTTATTTTAGTGATCTCTACACACAATGTAGTGCTTGAACCCATAACCCTGAGATCAAGAGTTGTGTGCTCTTCTGATTGAGCCAGGCAGGTGCCCCAGGAATAGTTTTCTTTCTTTCTTTTTCCTTTCTTCTTTTTTTTTAGATTTTTATTTATTTATTCTTGAGAGACAAAGAGAAAGAGGCAGAGACATAGGCAGATGGAGAAGAAAGCTTCCCCCAGGGAGCCTGAGCAGGACTCTATCCCAGGCCCTGGGATCACGGCCTGAGCTGAAGGCAAACACTCAACCACTGAGCCAGTTAGGTGCCCCAGGAGTAGTTTTCTTAATAAGAAGTTAAGAAATGGATATTTTTACTCCTATTTAATAACTTGAGGAAACTGAGGCTCAAATAAGTTAATTACCCCAAATCATACAGCTAGTAAATGGAGGACCTGGTATTTTAACCTCTCTCTGGTGTGTGCTCTTAACCAACACATTATGTTACTGCCCAAAATGCATAAGCTATAAAGTGATAGATTTCCTCCTTTCATTCCTAGTATCATCCTTCGGGGCCCCATCAAGAGGGCTCTGTAACCCTGGAGAAGTCATTTGAGTACCGAGGGAAGTAATGGAATGTCCTTGGACCTCAGTGTCTGAATTCATCTGCATCTAACCTGCATGAACGGGTTAGACAAGAACACACGGTTTTTAGATGGACTGTGATCACTACTCTGAGAATCTAATGAAAGCCAGGGCTCTGCTTCCCACAAAAATAAACACACACAATATGATATGGGGGGGTTTGTGGGCTTGTGGCTCCCCTCTCTCCCCGTCGTTCTTCACAGACTCCAGGCTGGGAACCCCTGGGCTAGACATTTTCTAATGTCTTTTCTGGCTCTGAGAGTTTACTGGAGTTTATTTATTTAATTTTTAAAAGAATTTATTTATTTATTTACTTATTTATTTATTTGAGAGAGAGAGCATGAGAAGGGGAGAGAGCACAGAGGAAAAAGGGGAAGCAGATGCCCTCAGTTCCCGCTGAGCAGGGACTTGGGGCTCCATCCCAGGACCCCAAGATCATGATCTGAGCTGAAGGCAGATGCTTAACTGACTAAGCTGCCCAGGCGCCCTGAGCTTAACTGATGTTTAAATCAGAAATTGAACTAAAAGACAGGAGACCCAGGGATCTTTCCCTCTGTGCTCCTTCTTGCATCGTTTTATCTACTAGACTATGGTTACTGATTTCCTTGCTTATCTTCCCAGTGGGCATGAGTTCCTTGGAGGTAATGTCTTTTTTGGCTTTGCAATTATCAAGATGTCTGAACATACTAGGCCCTTAATAAGTTGGATAATGACCGACCGAATGCCAGAGGTGAGAGGGAATCCAGGAGAAACAGTTTGGGTGCTGGATTTGATTAGCTCAGCAATAAACTTACCCCCCTAGGTGGTTCCACTGGCTCAGAGGTTCTCAAAGTTTTAGCCTATGTCAGAATAACTTGGAGGACCTGTTAAAACAGATTTTCCGGGCCCTACCTGGAATTCAGGAGGTGCCGGATAATTTGCATTTCAAAGTTTTTAAGAGTGCTGCTGTTACTTCTGGGATCACAGTTTGAGAACCACTAAAGTAGTCTGCATGGCTTTCTTATTGCTACTAGAATTCACAAGGTAATACAGCAGGAGAAAGGAAGATTCCATTTAATGATGAAAATACATCTTTATCTCTTTAGATTTCATCATGTTCCTTCTCTTTTTAGAAACATGAGATTCCCTTTTTCTCCTTACAGTCCGCTTCTCTGAGATCTACTTCCTGGCTCTGGCCATTGGCTCTGCCTGTGCACTGATGGTCATAATAGTAATCGTGGTGGTCCTCGTCCAGCATTTTCGGAAGAAGCGATGGGCTGAAAGAGCTCATAAAGTGGTGGAGATAAGACCGTAAGGCTGGGAAGTTCTGAGAAGTCTTTTAATGCTCTTTTATCATGACTTTTGGTATTTTACACTTGAGCTAAAAGATTGTGGAACAGATGTTCTTCCCTCTGAGTAAGTCTTGGGAAAGAATTCAAATTCACAGGATGGATAAATTAGGGTGTGATTTAGTAACTTTACAAAAGCTTTCTTAATTTTATAGAAGATTTCATTGTAGGCTTTATTATGAAGGATTTAATGTTATCAGAATCTGATTATGTAAAGCTTTTCTAGGATATTGCTTACTTCTATTTTTTTTAAAAGATTTTATTTATTCATGAAGACAGAGAGAGAGAGAGAGAGGCAGAGACACAGGCAGAGGGAGAAGCAGGCTCCGTGCAGGGAGCCCAACGTGGGACTCGATCCCGGGTTTCCAGGATCACACCCCAGGCTGAAGGTGGCACTAAACCGCTGAGCCACCCGGGCCGCCCAAGATATTGCTTATTTCTAATGTAAAGTGTACATTTGTAAGAACCCCTGGGCAGTCAGCATGGGCACTATGGAAAGTCAACCATGCTGATAGAAGGTGCTCAATAAATATTTTTTTGAGATGAAATTTACCTACTATAAACACTCACTTTTTTTTTTAAGATTTTATTTATTCATGAGAGACACACTATTTTTTAAGATTTTATTTATTCATGAGAGAGAGAGGCGAGACACAGGCAGAGGGAGAAGCAGGCTTCCTGAAAGGAGTCTGATGCAGGACTTGAGCCGACCCTGGGTTCACACCCTGAGCTGAAGGCAGAAGCTCAACCACTGAGCCACCCAGGCGTCCCTAACATTCACCTTCTTAATATTCACAAAGTTGTGTAATTATCACCCACTAATTCCAGAATTTTCGTCATCCCTAAAAGAAACTCCATTCCCTTAGCCATCACCATTGTCCCCTTCCACCTGCCCCTGACAACTACTAATCTACATTCTGTCTCTATAGATTTTCCTATTGTTCAAAGGCGAGGAGAACTTAAGTGCCCCCGAAATGAGAAGGCATTTTGAAGCTGAAAAACAAAGCAGGCAACTCCATACGGAATACACAGAGTTTAATGTTGAGTGACTTACTGACAGGGAGGGTCAGGAGGATTGCCACCTGGACAACTAGTCTACACAGCTAGTCTTCTCAGAAGTCCCACGTTTAGTTTGCTGGTTTTAAAGGAGCGGGATGTGTGGGGAGTGTTCTCATACACGTGAGTGATCGCTAAAGTTTAGCAGACCTTCTGGCACCATCTGTGCCTCTGCAGAAAACTGATATCTGCACCAGTATCTTAATAGGCCCACTGAAATCAGGAATAGACTCGCTGGGCATTCTGGTGTTTGGAATGTGAGTGTGGAGTTTGTACATTCATCTTTTACATTATATCTTATACATTACTCTAGAACTTGTAGCCCTGAAGAGGTCATTAAGCACACTACAAGAAGAGGGTGGGTCAAAGAGGCAGCCAGTGTGGCCAGCATTCCTATACTTATTCTGGACATTTCATATAAATCATACAGTGTGGCCTTTTATGTCTACTTCTTTGACTTAGTAGAATATTTTCAAAGTTCATCCATGTAGAGCATATGGTAGTAGTACTGCATTCTTTTTTATGGCGGTATAATATTCCATGTCACATACATACCACATTTTGTTTATCCATTCAATTGACGGACACTTAGATTTTCTCTACTTTTTGGCCAGTATGACTAATGCTGCTATGAACATTTATTTATAAATTTTTGTATAGACATATATATATTTTTAAGATTTTATTTATTTATTTGAGAGAGAGAGAGAATAGAGGGAGAAGCAGACTCCCTGCTGAGTAGGGAGTTCAACGTGGGGCTCAGTCCCAGGACCCCAAGATCATGACCTGAATAGAAGGCAGATGCCCAACTCACTGAGCCCCTAAGATATTTGTTTTTAATTCTCCTGGTATATACCTAGGAGTGGAATTGTTGGAAGACATGGTAACTCTCTGTTTACCTTTTTGAGGGATTGCCAGACTGTTGTAAAAGACAGCTACATCATTCTATACTTCCATCACCAATGTATGAGCTTCCAATTTGTCCATATCCTTGACAACACTTGTCTGATCTTTTGATTATAGCCACCTAGTGGGTGTGGAGTTATATGTCACTGAGGTTTTGATTTGCATTTTCCTAATGACTAATGATGCTAAAAATCTTTCTATGTGTTTATTGGTCATTTGCATATCTTATTTGGAGATCTATCTATTCAAATGTTTTGCCCATTTAAAAGTTGGGTTGTTTTTGTGGGTTGCCTTTTCACTTTCTTCATGTTCCTTGAAGCACAGAACTTTTTAATTTTGATGAAGTCCAATTCATCTATTTTTTCTTTTGTTGCTTCTGCTATTGGTGTCATATCTAAGAAATCATTGCTTAATCCAAAGCCATGGAGATTTGTGCTTGCTTTCTTCTCAGAGTTTTACAGTTTTAACTCTTATGGTAGGTCTTTGATTCATTTTGAGTTAATTTTTGTATATGGAGTGAAGTAGGAGTCTAAATTCATTCTTTTGCATTTTTCCAGTTGTCCCAGCACCATTTGTTTCTTTTCCTCAAGAAATATTTACTGAAGTAAATACAATTGATTTTATGGAGCCGAATAAACCCAATTCCGACTTTAGAGTTTGACTACAAAGGAATAAAGATGACTTTTAGGTCAACACAAAACTTTTTTTTTTTTTTTTTTTTTTTCTGAATAAGGAATGGAATTAGGGGCTGGATACTAATGATAAACTAAGGTGTCTTCTTTAAATCCTTCAAGTTTCCAAATTGTATTCCCGTCTAAAAGTATTCTGAAGAATGTAGAAGTTCAGATACCCAGGGTCATGTGGAGGCATGTGTATTATTAGATAGATGGCACTAGTGGTTTAGCTCTCTGTGAACTTGGATCCATTCCCAGATACATGTAACGCTTCTCAAAATGGGGTGGGGGGATACATTCCCCAAAGTTTTCTAAGATTTGCCTCCCTTGCTTCTTGTTATTTTCACCTGAAGTTGGTTTCTGCTTCTTTGTTACAGAAAAGAAGAGGAAAGGCTTAACCAAGAAAAAAAGGTCTCTGTTTATTTAGAAGACATAGACTAACATTCTTACATGGTGAGGCTCATAGATGGTTGATTTCTTTCCTTAGCTTTCTTGTCTGGTCCATCTCTAAGGTGGATTTCCCAGATTTTAGGACTGTTTGGTGTTTTCTACACGAAATTAGAGAAGCTGGGTCAGGGAGATAAAAGTCTTCTATTAGTGTTATGGACAGTTCCTCTTTTTTGTTTTGTGCAAAGAATGAGGCAGTTAGACCCTGCTGCCATTGAAGATGGGAGAATTCTAAGATTATTTGAGGCCTTGTGGTTATGCTTACCATAACCGAGAATAATAAATTCACTTTCAGCATGTAAATAAATCTTTATTTTTTTAAATGAAAGAAGTAATATCTACTTGTTTTGTTTTAAAACAATCATGGCATCAAGAGAATGACTCAACAGATATGTCTGACATTAAGAAAGAACTTTTATACTACTTGGGATTCATTTCTACTCCTTTCATTGAGTTATTGGAACCATGAATCTATTTTTAGTAGTGTGTAGTTTTTTTTCCAGTTTTCAGGTTTATTATGCTTAATAGGTAGGATGATTTAATTTTTGTATCATCAGAATGTTTTCTATTCTCTGAAGTAGGTCCACTATTATTTGCAAAGAGAGTCACATTTTTGGAGGCTAAAGCTTCAGGGAAAGGCCTCAAGAATTTATAAAATAGAATATGGAGAGAAATGATTATATTGTAAACCCAGAAGAATTTGGTATCAGAGAGATTTTACCAAGGGCTATTGTCTTTTTATTTTTTTATTTTATTTTATTTTTATTTTTTATTTTTATTTTTATTTTTTTTCTATTGTCTTTTTAAAACCAAGCAGATCCTCTAACAAGTTAGGGTCATAGAAAATGAAGATGGAACTGAAAATAAATTTAAGAAATTAACACAATCAAGTGCAATATGACTAGATGTCCTCCCTGGATGGATACTAATTTGAACAAACGAGTTGTAAAAAAATTTGAGGGGGGACAAGTGGGAGTCTTGAATATGAAAATTTTGAATATGGATAATATTAGGGAATTACTGTTCATTTCTATTAGGTATAATAAAGGTATTGTGGTTACAGAGGAAAGTGACCCTATTTTAAACATACATTTATATATAATATTAATTTATTACACGTAAATTTGTATATGTATTCATTTATATATAACAAATTAAAGGCCAAATAAATATATGGCAAATAATATCAAAATGCTTTAAAATCAGGTGATGGGTGATTTCTATACACTCTTTTCTATTTTTCTGTGTGCTTGATTTTGTTTATAATAAAAGGAGGGAGAAGGAGAGGGAGAGAGACAGAGAAAGAGAAGGCATGCATGGGTATGAGTGAGCTGTGGATCATCCCAGTGTCCATGCAAGGCAGAGGCTATGGATTAAGGACACTGACACTGAGAACTATGTAATAAAGATCAGGAAACATCTTTTAAAAGTTAATTGAAGAGGAGAACAAGTACATTAAAAATATTTTCTTTCATAGTGGAGAACATATCTAATAATATATATGTAATTCATAATTCCAGGTACCTCTATGCACTCTTCCCAAATGCATTATCCATTTAAATTTTTGTATTTCAGGAGGCCGAAGATTCCCAAGAACAAGAACCCTAGGATAAGCTGAAGTTGATGGAAGCTTTTCTTTGGCTTTTCCAGTTGTGACCTGTCTTCCAACCAGCTCTGCTGCAGTACATAACCATGTAGATAAGCAACATCTCTCTGGAACTGGCATAGGGCCCTCTTGAGTAGATACCAACAAACTCACACACAGCCCATTACTAAGGTTTTATTTAATTTCAGAGAGCAAATATTTTTTTAAATGCTCATTTTTAGCTGTTTATACTAAGAAGTTACATTTTTGCCCTTAAACACTCCTTGTGGATTATTAATTGTATACACATACAGTGGTATCAAATAGATGAAAGCCATCTTGTCTGTCATGACATTTCCTTTAGAGTAACACTCCTGCTAAGGTTAATGTGTTTACTCTTTCCTTCTCACTCTCAATTAGAGGGTGAACTAATTCAGCTGTTTTTGATTGATTAACAGAAAATCTTAAACTGTTAAAGAACAGTTTAATTTTTTATGGCTGTCCTTAGGTATGGGGCACATCTTGTTTTATTGAATTTCTTTCAGTATCCTAGATGACATTTGTTTTTTTGTATTATTGATCCAAGTTTTACAATAGCACAAATCTAAATCATAAAGTAGTTAAAGTAGTTAGAAAAGTTTACATAAATGCTCGTAGGTTGACAAATGCCACTTTAGGACGAATCACTTGTTACCTTTTTCACTGTGTTGTGAAAACTGACGGTGCAGGTCTTTCATGAGCAGTGGATACTGTTTAGCTTACTACTCAGCTATCTATAACAACAGAGCAAAATCTTTGCTCACTTGCAGACTGGAGTCATTAAGCAGTTACATGTAAGGATTCTGAAATAGTATATTACGACTATAAAAATTTAGGGCTGGTGAAAAAAATCAACCCTAAATGTTAATTTTGTACAGTATTATATAAAGCTCTGAGAACTGGATGAGATTATTTATTTTTTCCCTTTATTTTATTTTTGCTTTTATTTACTTGCTTACTTTGTGGGAGGGAGGATTTGGTATGGGACAAAGAAATAGCAAAACTAACAATATGAAACCAACTCTATTCATTTTTTCCCTTATACTAGTAGAGAAAGCAAACTTTGTAAGTGGGCTATGGAAAGAAGAGTCCTTTTTAAAAGTGTTTAGTCTCCCAGCGTCCTTCCAAACTTAAGGTATAGTAGCATTTATTAAAAAAATAGAAAACATCTGAAAGTTTAGTTGCCCACCCCTCACCCCATCTTTATGGTCTCATATTTTCAGTTTTCACTGACTGGGCCAAAGATGCTCTTTCTCTTAACAAACTGGAATTTTGAAATAGGTCACCTGTATTTAAAGATGCTGAACCTTGACATATTTTTGAGTATTTTAAAAATAATGGGTACAATTTACATATGAACCTTGATTTTGAATTCATTCCATACTTGTCTCATTTTGTCTTACAATAAAAAGTAGTTTTAATACTTAGTTTTGAAACTAAAAATTAGATTTAAGGTCTATATTATCTTTAACTCACATTTTCTATTTTTCTCCATAATTCAACTTTTGAAATAACAGTATTTTTTCAAACAAATGGCCTGGATGATGTTCCATAGTGTAATGACTAAGTAATTAAAAACTCATGGAAAGTCTTTGCAGCAAAACTTGTAGCTTGTTTCTTGGTTAAATATTCAGGGGTTAATATGACCCTGTTGTTCAGTGTCTTCTTCCATTTTTTTTTTTTTTAAGACTTTACTTATTTATTCATGAGAGACACAGGCCGAGGGAGAGAGAAGTAGAGACACACGCAGAGGGAGAAGCAGGCTCCATGCAGGGAGCCCGACGTGGGACTCGATCCCAGGTCTCCGGGATCAGGCCCTGGGCTGAAGGTGGCGCTAAACCGCTGAGCCACCCGGGCTGCCGCAGTATCTTCTTCCTAAAAAGAAGTTTTGTACTGTAATTTATTTTTTATTGTGCTTTAAATACATATGTAAATAACCTTTAGTAATAAAGAATCATCAGTTATATAATTTGTTTATATACAAATCTACAGATTATACAAAGCAAGTATCAAAAATCAGATGGTCAAATATTTTACCTTTCCTTGAGAATTTTCTTATAGGGAGCCTAGAAGTCAATAGTGGATAAAATTCGTTTATTCTGGATAAATAAATGTGTATGGATTTCCACAGAATTCTACATTGACTTGGATAACTGGGAATTGGGTATGACAAACTATTTAGTTTGGGAACTCTTTTGAAAGAAGAGTATCATCTATTCTGTTTGGTACTCTTTTGTTACCTTCTTAATAGAGAAAAATGACTAGCTTTCAAGTCTGGTAATGGAACGGGAATTGAAAAATAAAAGTGTATTAAACTTTCCCCAAAGCCGAAGCTTGCTTTTGTTCCCCTCTTGTTTTCATCAAATACACAGAGATTCCAAGAGGATCGGTTGACTAACGATTGGAGCAGGGTACCACCCCATCTCTTATTTTTTTTTCACCCCATCTCTTTTTTAGAAGAATGGGACAGCCTCTCTTCATGTCACTTCCAGCATTATGAAAACAGGAGTTGCTCACTTTTCCCACCCAAAGATACCCAAATCCAGTTCCTTTTCCCTCTATTTTTGTGTTGTAGTCATTTCATCATCGCCACCGTGAGCAGCAGTTTAATAAACACTGATGCAGGTCCTGAGTCGGATGCTGCGACAGTTACACGCACCACGAACCAAAGACACTTGAGCTACACATTCCTCAGGAAGGCCCAATACATCTTTATCTATCGGCTGATCCTGTATGATCTAGGTCTTTTCTAGCTCTAAATTTATAGGAACCTATTTTGAATCAGTTCAAATAAAATAATCTGTAGGGAGTAAAAAAAAAAAAAAGACTTATGAGGAGTAGGAAGATCAAGACTATTTAGTACCACTGAATTCCAGACAAATAAATTGTAATTTTTTACAAAGTCTGTGGCCTACTTCATTGTCAAGCAAAAGAGAATCATTAACTCTTACTCGGGACTCAGAGCACCTTTCAAGGTGTGGCTCTGGAAAGATGCCACGTTCCTATGGCAACTACGAATCGCCATTTTAAGTGTTCTCGCGGCCTCCCGCCCTGACGTCACTTCCGGTATCACCTGTGTGGTTACCGGGAGCCGTAAACAAGGTGTGCAAGCATCCAGAGAACTGTCGGGATGCAGCAGAGCGGAGCGGCTGGAGGCCGTGGCTGCGCTCTGCTCCCACTGCTGGGCGTCCTGTTCTTCCAGGGTGAGAGCTCCGGCTGGCGCCCCCCACTTCCGGTCGGGGGGTTAGGGAAGATGGTCGGTTTTCCGGTTCCGGTGGGGGGGGGTCTCAGGAAAGCCCCCACATTGCTCCTCGCAGTGCCGGAAGTGGGAGGGGGCGTGCGCCTCTTGTATTCGCCACCCGCTGAGTGGGCAGCTTGTCCGTGCTTTCCTGAGCCCTGGGCTCGACCACCTTGCGTGGCTCACGTGTATTCTGGCGATGGCTCCACCCGATGGAACCGCGGAGGCCTCCGGCTTTGGGGGCACCCTGTGCTATCTTGTGATGGGTTATCAGCGCTTGACGCTGCTGTGGTTTTGTGGTCTGTGTGTCCTGAATAGGAAGGGGCAGTTCTAGTGTTCAGGAGTTTGGCTCAGTAATTTTGGGAGGGAAAATCATGACTGTTGGTACTTTTAATTTTTTGTAGGTGATTGCCAGAGCCTTGAAAGTGAAATATTTATTAGTCACAGAAAGGATGTGCTGTGATTTCGTTCCAAGAGGCACATTTTGTTGGGGGGAAAAGCAACTGGTGTAGCATTTTATTTTATTTTATTGTTAAAGATTTTATTTATTCATGAGAGACACAGAGACATAGGCAGAGGGAGAAGCAGGCTCCCTGCGGGGAACCCAGTGCTGGGCTCCATCCCCGGATGGGGGATAACCACTGAGCCACCTAGGTGTCCCTAATGTAGCGTTTTAATAACATTTTTATAATACAAGAAAGGGCGTATCAATGTTAAAAATTTTAATCTATTAAGTAATATCAGAAGTACAGTATTCACGCTATGGTATAATCAGAATTAGGATAAATTTTGCTTTTATGCAATTTTCAAATTGCACTAAAGTCCAACCTAATTACCTTTCATTTTGGAGTGCAATTATTTCCTGGATTTGTGTGTAAGTGTGTGTGTGTGTGTGTGTGTGTGTGTGTGTTATCAGGAAATCATATGTTAGTAGAACTTGGATTGTTGAAACTTCGTAAAGTTTCCCGTGGGTAAGTGGGAATTTCTGAAGGGGGTCTTTATCGTGAAATCTTCAGTTCTAAATCTTAGCAGGTAATGCCAAGAAGTTTATATTTATTTGATGACTAATATTCATGTTGCTGGCACACTCCCTGATCCCTCCCAGCACTTTGTGTCATCACAAGTGTCCAGTTTTTCAGCTAAATTCTTTTGCAATATAATATTTAGGCTGACCTACTATCACTCTAAATAATCCCAGTTTCATTTGTCTCTCTCCCTCTCTCCCACGCAAATATTCAGATATTGTCCTACTGAGGGAAAAACCCTAGAAACGATGGGTGGTTTATTTTTTATTTTTTTAAAGATTTTATTTATTTATTCATGAGAAACAGATAGAGAGGCAGAGACACAGGCAGAGGGCAAAGCAGGCTCCATGCAGGGAGTCGGACGTGGGACTCGATCCCCGGTTTCCAGGATCATGCCCTGGGCTGAAGGCGGCGCTAAACTGCTGGGCCATCCAGGCTGCCCGGATGAGTGGTTTCTTAAACTTGATGTCATTTCATATTGAGAAGTATCCATCAAATACTCCATATCAAATAATTCAAACTTAAAAGTTTGTTTTATGGTCCATATAAACTCGAATTGACTTATCTTTTGTCTTAAAAAAAA
Source organism: Canis lupus familiaris (assembly GCF_011100685.1). Classification (NCBI taxonomy): domain Eukaryota; kingdom Metazoa; phylum Chordata; class Mammalia; order Carnivora; family Canidae; genus Canis; species Canis lupus. The sequence goes on from NC_049226.1 coordinate 15,487,055, forward strand.
ATAACAGCTTTATTGAGATACAGTTCACATGCTATACAATTTATCCATTTGAAAGGTACAGTTGGGATGCCTGGGTGGCTCAGCCTTTGAGCCTCTGCCTTCATTTGGGCTCCGGGGCGTGATCCTGGAGTTCCTGGATCAAGTCCCACTTTGGGCTCCCTGCAGGGAGCTTGCTTCTCCCTCTGCCTGTGTCTCTTCCTCTCTCTGTCTCTCTCATGAATAAACAAATAAATAAATCTTTAAAAAATAAAAGATACAATTGAGTGGTTTTTAGTATATTCACAGACTTGTGCATCACCACCATAATCAGTTTTAAAATATTTTCATCATCCCAAAGAAAAACTTCATACACATCAACAGTCACTCCCTATTCCTCCCTTCCCTCAGCCTCTGGCAGACACCAGTCTACTTTCTATTGCTATGGCTTGCCTGTTCTGGACATTTCACATAAATGGAATCATATACATTCCTTTGTGGCTAGTTTCTTTCACTTTGTATGTTTTCAAGGTTCAACGTTTTAAAAAATCCGTTAGCCAATAGACTTTGGTCTCATATCAGTGTTTATTTGCTTTTCCTCTTCAAAGATAGGGCCCATTAAATGATTAGCTTGTTTGAATTCTCCAAGTTATAAACACGGTCCTGTTATATCAGTTGTCATAGCATGTGGAAACAATAAATTAGCTTAGAGTTCTTACACTTTTCTCCATTTAAGTGTGTACTTTTATGAACCAAATATTGACAGATTTGTATTTCGGGAAATTGGTTGTACAAAACTGGGAGTTTTTTCACATTTTTTTCATTCCTTCGTGTATAAAATTAATGTGTGTTTAAATGTGGTTTTCTTGGTTCCTCCCAAATTAAAAAAATTGTTAATTATTATGAGTATATATATATTGGCTATTTTGACCTGGCAAGAATGATTTTTTTACTCAGGAGAAAATTTAAATCTCCCTAAGCACATTAGGCCTAGGATGAAAATTTCTTTTTTCTTTTTTTAAGATTTTATTTTATTTATTTGAGAGAGAGCACACAAGTAGTGGGGAGGGACAGAGGGAGAGGGAGAATCAGACTCCCCACTGAGCAGAGAGCCTGATGAGGGGCTCAATCCCAGGACCCTTGAGATCATGACTCAGAGCCAAAGGCTGCCACTTAACTGACTAACCTACCCAAGCACCCCTAGGTTGAAAATTTCTAAATGAATGTAACAGTGGATTAGTAATTTTTTTCTTACTTTTTGAGTGGATTTGACAAATTATTTTACATCTGTTTATCATAAAACACTTTTAATTTCCGTATTTATATGTATATGTATATAAATGCACATATCATAATTAGCTTAATGCATTTTTAGAAACAACACGCCTGGGTAGCCAGCACCCAAATCAAGATATAGAATGTCACTGGTACTCCAGAAATCTTCCTTCTATTTTCTTCCAGTTATTATCCTTTCTCTCCCAAGGGGAACCAACGTCCTGACATATAGATTAGTTTAGTTCATCCATGGCTCTTATTTTTCTCTATACACTTAAGACTCACTTACTTAGTATTTAGATTTCAGCAAAATGACTTTACATATTGATAACTTTATGGGAGAATCATGCTTGTGAATATGGAATTCAAATATATTAACAAGAAGTTAGTTGGTAGGTAGATTTATTAATGGTGTACTTACTATAATTCAGTAACCAAAATTTGCTGAGAACTTGTAGTTTTTAAGCTTATTTTGCAATAATTTTTGTTTCATAAAAAGGAAACTTTGATGGTTTCATTCAGTTGAATATTACTGAGCATTCACAGTGTGCTAGGCTCTGTTTTGATGAGCTCAGGGTCTATTGGAGAAGACCGACAAGTCATCAGGTAATTTTAGAATCTGGTACTAAGAGAAGAATGTGGGAGCACAGAAGAGGTGCCCTTAATCTGCCATGAGGGTACAGGGAAGACTTCCTGGATGTGCCACCAAAGGTAAATCTTGAAAGAAAATGGAGAATGAGTAAAATTCCAGATGTAGAAAGGAACATGAACGAGGCATAGAGGCATTAAATAACTTTCCAAACAAATTTTCTGAAACTTAAAATTTGAGTGGGTTAACTTAAATCACATGTGGAGTTTGTATGTGTGTGTGTAACAGAGTTGGCTGGAGAGACATTATGAGATTCCTACTTAGAACTGTAACCCATATATTTTTCTTTGCTCTAAACCAGGGTTGGCAAACTTTTGTAAGAGGCTAGAGAATAAATATTTTATTTTTTATTTTTATTTTTCTACCTGATATTAAGGTTTGTTATATAGCTACAGTAGTCCAAGAACTGTGGTACTTATACAGAACTGGACCCATAAATCGGTGAACAGAATAGTGAACCCAGAAGCAGGTCCACACAAATATGTTCAATTGATTTTTATTTTTTAAATATTTTATTTAATAGAACATGAGCAGGAGAGCAAGAGAGAGAGCAATTGGGAGTGGGGGAGGGGCAGAGATAGAGGGAGAAGCAGACTCCCACCTGCGCAGGGAACCCGATGCCAGGGTCAATCCCAAGACCCTGGGATTATGACCTGAGCTGAAGGCAGATGTTTAACCAACTGAGCCATCCAGGCATCCTGAGAATAAATATTTTAGGCTTTGTGAACCATATGGTCACTGTTGCAACTACTTATAAGGTTCTGTGTATCACAAAAGCAGCTATAGACAATTTATAAATATATAAATATGGCTATGTTCTAATAAAACTTCATTTACAAAGAGACATTGTAGGCTACATTTGGCCCATGGGCCATAGTTTGCTGACCTTTACCCTACGCCAACTAACCATTGATATTATCTCTCAGCTATCTCAAAGGCATATTAAACATATCCAAAATCAAGCTTATGTTCTTTCCTATCAAGCCTGGTACTTCCTATCAAGCCTGGTCTTTCCTATGTCAGTGAATGGTATCACCAAGTCAGAAACCTGGGAGTCATCCTTGACATCTCTGTTTCCCTAACATTCCACAGCTAAGCTAACACCAATTCTTGCTGATTTTAATCTGTAGGTATTGTCTTCCTGGTTCTTTCCATGTCTACTACCACCAACTCAGTTCAAGCTTTCTTTATTTCTCATTTGACTATTTTAGTAGCCTTCTAAGTAATCTTATCTTTACTCTTGACTTCTCCTGCATGTCTTCCCTCGAGTGATCTTTTAAAAATGAAAACCCCATCATGTCTCTTCTCCTTCAGTCCTATGTTTAAGTATTTTCCATGGCTTTCCATTACTGTAAGAATAAGGACCCAAGTGTCTGAGGCTCTGCATGATCTGCTTCCTGCTTACCTCCTAGCCACACCTTTCTCTTATGCTATTTGTGTTGGAGCCATACCGCCTTCCTTTTGGTTCCTTGGCTGACTGTGCTCCTTCCTGGCCCAGGACCTTTGCATATGTTGTATTCTCTGCCTGGAATGCTCTCCATCTCCTCACCTTGTTACCTTTTCTTCAGAGCCCAACTCAAAAAGTAACTTTTTCAGTGAAGCTTTCATTAGTCACTCCTTGCTTCTTTATCATAACTGGTGCAGTTCTCATAATCACTCTTTTTGTCTTTGCTTCATGGTACTTATCAGATTTTGTAATTATACATTTGTCTTTATGATTATTTGATTAATGTGTTGAACTTTTGCTTTATTTTAAGCTCCAAAATAGGGTGTGTATTTATTTTGCTCACATTTAATTCCAGGCTCAGAGGGTGGCACAAACCAGATCCTCAGTAACTATATGTTTGAAGAATGAGTGAATGAATAAGAGTATTGTCATGAAAGCCTTGGGATAGAGAAGGTCTAGGAGCAAGGAGTCACTGTATCAGAGAGATCAGTAAAATCAGAATAGAAAAATACCTATTGGAGTTTTTATCCCTTGGATTTTGTAGTTTTAAGACATGATGCCCTTTACCAGAAATGGTAGTGGACTCTGTATTGTACAATAGCGGTCCACAAGTGGATGGGAAGGGAGGAAGTGCAGGCATACCCTGCTCTTTCACAAACCTGGCTTAGAAAGGAAAAAAAAGACAGTAGTTGGGGTAACATGTAGTATTTTGGGGTTAAGAAAAGATCATTATCATTTTGCTTTATTGTTACTTGTTTATTTGTTTTTAAGGATGGGAGAGACTTCTTTGTATTTAAAGTCTGAAGGGGGAGAGAGCCCCTCTGGAAAGGAAGAGTTCGAAGAGAGTAGAGACGTTTTTCTGCTGAAGCAGGACCTGGAAGGGAGGGATCCAGGGCAGAACCAAAGGATTTGGCCTTGCGTAGGAAAAGAGATACCACACCCTTTCAGATTGGATGTGGGGATAGGTGTAAATGCAGGAGAGTGCATGGATGGGCAGTTTGTATGGCTTTACATTTCTTGAAAAAAGTAAGAGGAGAAATTTTCTTCTGAGAATGAGGGATTTGGAGGTTGCATAGAGGATGGTGAGAATGTCAGAGGTTGGAGGAATCAGGAAGAGGAGCTAAGGCTGGTTAAAGGGTCATCATGCCTCATTAAGGGCTCAGCTATGGGTAGAATCCATGACTTTCTTATGGTATCTATCTGTGCAGTTGTGTGATTATTCTCCTTCAGTGTATGACAGGCATAGTATAGGAGTGGTCATCTAGGGCTGAGCTTTTCCTGAATGGGTACACTGGAAAGGGAGGAGTGTAGAGGACTTCAGAATGTGGAAAATATTGCAAAAAGGGGATAGGAAGAGAGTGGGTATCTGATCAGCACACTTTGTCCCTATACTGGAATTTTTGGTGACCTGTCCACTTCCTTCTCTCAATCTCTGTCTGCTCCCTTCCCTGTGAGTTTTTGCCCTTGATGTGCTGTGTGTAACAGGGGAAATAGTCTTTACAAATTGAGGGCAATCAACAGTATGTGTGCTTGAGGAGCATTATGTACTAAATGCTATGAGAACAGTAAAGAAAGAACAGTGAGCTGCACCAGGGAATTTGGAAAGGTATCACAGAGGTACTATGTGAGCAGAGTTTTGAAGGTGTGCAAGCTTTGGGCTGTGTGTGGTATGGAAGGACCAGGCAGGATTGGTAGAAATGGGGACAGCCTTCCAGACAAAGCCATATTCAAAAAGAGGCACATTGACATGAAAGGACAGAGTAAGTTTGGGAATGGCAGACATTCTGGGCATGGTGAAGGGGCTGGGATGGGTAGATAGGTGGAGGCAGAAGTTTAGGACCAGATTGTTACTATGTGGGTTTTATTCTATAGCCCAAAGAAGGAATTATTGAAGGTTTTTGAATGTTTGTGGTATTCATTTTAATAACAACAGCTAACATTTATTGAAAGGTTCTATTTCACATGCTGTGCTAATAAGCATTTTATGTGTTGTCTGATTTAATCTTATCAAATCCTTACAGTGATCCAGTGAAGTAGGTCTTGTCATTTTTTCCTTTCTAAGGAAATCGAAGCTTAAACAGGTTAGGTAACTGTGATTAAAATCTTACAGCTAGAAAGTAGCTGGGCTAGAATGCAAGTCCAGGTCTATCTAATTCGAAATCCATGCTTTCAAATCTCTCAACCATATTTACATTTTAGGATAAAGGAATAGTATGAGGAGAGTGTGGATTATCCATCCATTCCTGAGGTTGTGGGAGAGAATAGGGGCTGAGGGATGAAGGCTTTCCAGATTGAGGAACAGCATTTGCAAAGTCAAAGGAGGAATGACAGGTCATTGGCAACGTCAAGAGTGGCTACTGTGGAGGAAAGAGAGGTAATCCTCATCTTTGGGACGGGTCAGAGTCTTATTAGAGTTGTGAGCTCAGTCTTGGTGTCCTCCTTTTAAGAGGAATGTGAACAAACTAGATTGTCTTGAGAGGAGCAAGAAAAATGATTCAAAGCAGACAGAGGTAAAGGTGTTGATGACTCATAATTGTGTCTGTGATGGGAAAGGTTGAGAGAGTGTAGGCAGAACTGAAGGCCCCGGTAAGGTTGAAGCCATCTAACCTTCACTGAACACTTACTCTCCGGGGGTAGGCAGGCTTTATAGTGTTACATCTGTTTTAACTCATTTATTCCACACAGTGACTTTCTAAGGTAAGTGCTGTTAATTATTCTCACCAGGGTGAGAAGCTGGAGTGTAAAATAGCTTGCTAAGACCATAGAGCTAGCAAGCGATAGAGTTGGGATTTGCATCCTGCCTCGACCAGGGGGACTGTGGGTTTTCAGGATGGTGTGTGGGTTTGTTCTCTTCTGAATCCTTGCTGCCCGGTTTGACTTGGGCCTGACAAAAGAATCGGGGCTTGTTGCAGTAGAGAAGAAAGCAGTAAAAACAAAGTGCTGATGACTTCCCTAAAAAATGGCTCCCTAGTGGAAGATAAATTTCTACTCTGTTTTTTGAAAGGGGATTGGTCAGAAGAAATTGGGACCTCTTTCTGGGTGGAGCTGGAATGCCAAAGTTGGATATATGAGCCTGTTTTGGAAAGAGTTAAATCTCTAGGGAGTTTAAAAATGATTATCTTATTTTTGCATTTTAGAATGCATTAAATTGTTCTGTGTTCCTTCCCCATGATTTACTTTTAATGGATGTAGGATTCATTAAGCAGCTTTAAGAGGGGGAAAAAAATAAAACACAACTGGATAGAACTTGGGGGCAGTTTTCAAAAATTCTTTGAAAAAATTTCCTCCTCTTATTTTCTGTTCTTATTTTGCTGGTGGTTGAGAAAGTGGTAGCTTCAGGTTACAAGTGTGCTGTACTTGGGGGTAAGTCCCTGAGACCACAGCAGCTGCTATAATTCCTGGGGTATAAGTGTGTCAGGGGGTGGAGGAGGGGGAGTACATGGCATTGTGTTTCAGCTGCCGTAGGCGGACCCACTTGTTTGTACTGCATTTAACCACAAGTCCGTATTTGGAAAAATGCTGGTGTGATCAGGTTTTAGAGTTTTTTACCCAAGCATTTATTCTGTGATTTAATATTGTAAAATGACAAAAAAAAAAAAAAAACAAAAAAAACAAAAAAAACTACCCCTTGGTTAATGCAGATAGCTGCTCCTTGTTCTTGTTCTTCTGGGCCTGCCTGAGAAGATATTTATCTATTACTACAAGAGCCCTAAAAAACTATAGTGTCTCAGTGTTGCTCACTCAAGTCTATGTGTTCACCCAGATGCATCCCTTTTACATGTTGGGCTTGCTTTAGGTGTTCACGTCGTCCTTTCCTTGGAGATTAAAGTGGATGGCCATGTCCGGGGTTATGTGGGAGAGAAGATCAAGTTGAAATGCACCTTTAAGTCGACTTCATCTGTCACTGACAAACTTACCATCGACTGGACATACCGAACCCCTGGCAGCAGTCGTACAGAATCAGTGAGTGTTTTCCTATTAAGGAGATTTCTTTGAGTCTTCAGTAGTCAACAGCTCTGGAATCCTTCTATTCCAGGTCCCAGGTGTACCTCAGGTCTTCTCATCTTAGAATTGAACATGAGCTTCTATATGAATAGAAGATGAGCTGCTACCCTATGTGGCGTTCATTTGGTCATGTAGGGCATCTCATTCTTCAGTGTGAGATGTTGTACATAAGCTATGAGGAAAAACATTGTCAGAAATTCAGAGGAAACGTGGCTTACTTTTGTTTCCTCTTTGTTGTTTCCTCTTGCATGTTTTCGAAGCTTGTTTTCAGATTCAAGATACTAAAAAGAGTACCTCCAGGACCGCTGGATAGAAAAATTCTATAGGTCCCAGTCATAGATGTCTTTTCTCATAAAGCTGCTCATTTCCTGTGGTATGAGGTTGTCTCAGTGGGTATATCTATTGGTTTAACTATACTCTGTAGATTTATCTTGGCATCGTCTCCTAGTGTATAAACATCTGCATTGATTTATATTGTTCCCTTTGAAGGAGATGGTGGCACCTCGTGTGGATGACAGATGCTGTTAGTGACAGATGGTCTTGCGGTATTAGAAGCAATATACTTTATATACACATATAAAACACATTTATGGTTTGGATCTCATTGTGGATGTCTAATTGAAGATTGCAATGCTATAAAAAACCCTTTCTCTTTATGCTTCCAGCAGTATCCTCAGTTCAGCATAGGTGCTATCAATAATGTGAATGTTGTAGCTGTATGTTAAAATTGTATTTTTGAAAGCATCCTTAATTCTTTTATCCTGTTTCCTTCATTGGAGACCCTTCTCTCTGATTTTAATATATAAGCTTTGAGTTTTGTTTTAGGACCCATTATCGAATGCCACATAGCTAGGAGTTGGGGAGGGGATTCCAGTGAAGGAAGCTAGGCTGTATTCGTGGTCCCTTTTTCTTTCTCTCTCTTTTAAAGATTTTATGTATTTATTCATGAAAAACACAGAGAGAGAGGCAGAGACATAGGCAGAGGGAGAAGCACGCTCCCCGCAGGAAGCCTGATGTGGGACTTGATCCCACGACCCTGGGATCACAGCCTGAGCTGAACGCAGGCCCTCAACCACTGAGCCACCCAGGTGCCCCTCCCTTTTTCTTTAGACTTAAAATAGTTCACTTTATTTTGAGTGGTCAGAAAACTATGGCTGGCCTTTTTCGACTCTGCCTCATTGGCCAAAAGTAGGACAGAGCAAGCAGTAGGGGATCTTCTTGGGTCAGAAACCTTAACTGCAAGCATCAGTTCTTGTATGGTGCTGTTTTCTATGAGGCTGGTCAGAAACTCAGCAAGCTCACACAAGTTGGGATCAGTGGACCTTTAAAGTCATGTGACATGATGTCATGGTCCAGGTCAAGTCAGTCAGGATCCTGTCACACTAATTGGGTAGCAAGGATATGAGTATCACCAATTTAACTTGGAATTTACAGGTTGGATTAATCTTGAAGATACACACGCATGCCTTGATTTGTCAGTAAGGAGTTCCAAACCCTTTTATATAGATGCTAATAATCCACTGATTATTATTATAGGCATTCATTACCTCCCTCTTTGTTTTTTTTAAGATTTTATTTTATTTTTAAGATTTTTTTTTTGTTTATTTGAGCAAGAGAGAGTGAGAGAGGAGAGAACAAGCCAGGAGAGGGGAAGAAGGAGAGGGATAAGCAGATTCCCTGCTAATCAGGAAGCCCAATGTGGGACTTGATCCCAGGACCCTGGGATCATGACATAAACCCAAGGCAGACGCTTAACTGACTGAGCCACCCAGGCATCCCTAAGATTTTATTTTAAGTAATCTCTACACCCAACATGAGGCTTGAATTCAGCACCCTGAAATCAAGAGTTGCTGTTCCACCAACTGAGTCAGGCAGGTGCCCCTTATCTCCTTCTTTGGAACATTCATCACACATGTTACTATTTCTTAATATCTGTATTTCCCATTAGACTGTAAAAATCCATGAGATTAGGGACTATGCCTGGTTGGCTCTCACTGAATTTTTTTGCTTAACATAGTGCCCAATATATAGTAAGTGTGCTATAAGTATTCATTGGATGAGTGCATGAAGTGTTAAGTGATTCAGCGTCTTCTCTGGGAAGTTGCTCTTCAAAATTGGGCAATTTGGTGGTTGTAAATGGGGAAGTACCATGTAAACAAAAAAAGAGGAAAGCCTTGAATCTTGCATAAGAGAGAAAGACCATATTGTGTTGTAGTACCTGTCTGCCCTCTACCAGACATAATGAAGTGCTTTTGGTGACAAAGTGTCTGACCATCAATCTGAAGCAGCGCTGTTTTAATTCAACAGACATTCATTGAGTCCTGATCATGCATTTGGCTTGGGGGTTTTATTAATTGCCAAGATAGATAACTTGAGAGAGGCTTGATTATATTATACCTACTTCTGTTTGTTTGAGGAATAAACAAAAACTTCCCCTGCCTACTTATTAGCTGTGTGCCTTTGAGTAACTCACTTAGTTTTTGGCTTTGTTTCCCTTTCTGTAAATTTGGGATAATCATACCTGCCCCGTGTATATAGTTCAGTGTTGTTATGCGGCTCAAGTGAGTAAATCGGTGGGAATCATTTGCAAACCAGAAAGTACCACACAAATAACAGATGCTACTTTAGAATAGGGGTTCTCAGCTTTAGCACTATTGACTTTTTGAGCTGGATAATTCTCTGTTGTGGGAAGCTATCCCATGCAATGTAGGATTTTTATCAGCATCTGTGACCTCTACCCACAAGATGCCAGTAGCACTCTCCCCAACCGCGACAACCACAACTGTCTCCAATAATTGCCAGATGTTTCCTGGAGACCCACATTGGCCCCCGGGTGACAACTACTGCTTTAGGAATTCAGGGAGAATTTAGAAGATCTGAGAGTTAGGATCCTAGGACTCTTTTGTCAGGCCTTTTCCTGATAAGTGTATTAACTTGTCTTTTAACCCATAGGATGGAGGTGAACCAAATATTACAAAGAAAATGTCCAACTGAGAAAATCCATTATACCTTTGTACTTGATTTTGGACCTACTTAGCTTTACATTTTCATTGCATTTTGCAAATTAACTTTTTTGTTGTTGTTGTTATGGTGTTGCTTTCTTAGATTTTCCATTATCAGTCCTTCCAGTACCCAACCACAGCAGGCACATTTCGGGATCGAATTTCCTGGGTTGGAGATGTATACAAAGGGGATGCATCTATAAGCATAAGCAACCCTACTATAAAGGACAATGGGACATTCAGCTGTGCTGTGAAGAATCCCCCAGATGTGCACCATAATATTCCCGTGACAGAGCTAACAGTGACAGAAAGGGGTAAGCCAACTGCCACCAGCCTTCTTCTGCCAGGCTCTGTGACTTCCATGGTGCTTACTGTAGAAGTTAGGGACAAGCAAAACCACCTACTGTCTTTATAAGCCAGTCAGTCAGTGGAACAGTCTGCCATCCTGAATTATCTATTAGGATGAATTTCTTTTCTTTTCTTTTTTTTAATATTTTATTTATTAATTTGACAGAGAGTGAGAGCACATGTGAGCACAAGCAGGGAGAGTGGGAGGGGGAAGAAACAGATTCCCCACTGAGCAGGGAGCCTGATGCAGAGCTCCATCCCAGGACCCTGGGATCATGACTTGAGCTGAAGGGAGCCACCCAACAGACTGAGCCACCCAGGCATCCTAGGATGAATTTCTTAATCTTTATTTTGCAAACTGAAGTTGTTTTTCAAATGCTGTTATAGTTTCCCCATTATGTATTTTTTATTTTAACCTCAGGTGACCAGAGGTCTTGTGAAATGCATGGCAAACCTGAGTCAATGGAGGCTTGTTATCAGTATGAAATAGAAGCCATTTGATTTCCCTAATCTGTTCATATCCTCAGTTATGAGGCCGTGATCTTGCCTGTGTGTTGAAAGAGTGCCCCCTCTAATGATGGGAAGCAGCACATTTCTGTTACAAAGGGCAGCATTTTCCTTTTAGTGTGAAAGTGCAGGAAAGTAGGTTAAGGACGCACCTTTTTTTCTACATTATTCCTGGGTGAATACTGAGTGGTCATTCTAATCCTCTGTTGGATTTGAACCAAAGATGTAGAGATACAGAACTGCATTATGGTTTGTTATAGATGCTTTATCTCCCAGGTCTTTCTCAAGTTTACCTGTCTGTCTTTTTTTCCCTGTTTCTTTCTGCCTCCCTTCCCATTCCCTCTCTCTTTCTTTTTTTGAGACGGTAACTCAAGATTTCAAAGATATAGGCACGTTCATGCTGCAGGCTGTGTAGAAACTAGTATTGTTTTTTTGGAAGACAGTTCGGTAATATGAATCTGAAGCCTTAAAAGTGTATGCCTTTCAACCCAGGAATCCCATTTTAAATCTTATCTTAAGGAAATAGAGGTAAATATGAGGATTTATGTACAAAGATGATCATCATAATGTAGCTTGTAGAAAGGAATTGGGAACAGCTTGAATGCCCAGCATTGGTTCAGCAAATTATTCAGTGTAGTAGAATACTGCGCAGCCATGAAAAAGTAACACTGGGAAGGAATTTTTAATGACATGGGAAAAATTTATCATATATTACATTTAAAAAAAGGAGTTTAGAAGTAGTCTGTAAAATATGATTCATACTTCTAAAAATAAACACTCTCCTATCTGCAGACCCATACCCACATACTCCGAGAAGGAACGCTGAATGGGTAGATACCAATGTGTCAATCCTATGTAGTGGCATTATGGCTACATTTTTGCTTTTCCTTGTAATTTCATGTACTTTCCACCTCTTCTACAATGAATTAATGCTTGTTGTTATCAGAAGAGATACAAATGCAAAAGTAAAATCTAGTTATGTCAAAGGAGGCCCTTTTGCACCTTGTCTGTCCCTCTCACCTTCCTTTTTTCTTCCTCTAGGTTTTGGCACCATGCTCTCCTCTGTGGCCCTCCTCTCCATCCTTGTCTTCCTCCCCTCAGCTGTGGTGGTGGTTCTGCTGCTGGTGAGGATGGCGAGGAAGTCGGCAGGGCTGAAGAAGAGGAGCAAGTCTGGCTATAAGAAGTCATCCATTGAAGTTTCAGATGAGTAAGTCCAGCTGGAGCCCTGAGCAGTTAACTCCTTTTCTCTGCAGAGCCCTGCTTTGTGGATAGTCCCCAGAGCCCTTGAGTCCACCCCTTTCCTTTTTCCCAGGCCAAGTTTAGTTCTGCCAAGGAGTATTAGAAGGAAGGTTGGAAGTGAAGCTAGTGGATATTAATTTGGAGAGAGAGATGGAGCAGTGAATATGGGGTCCTAGTCTCTGCTTTGAAAATCAGATTGTACTATGCTATGGTTCTACATATAAATTCTGAAGTGGTGAGGGTGCCTGTGTGGCTCTGTTGGTTAAGCATCTGACTCTTGACTTCGGCTCAGATCATGATCTCAGGGTCATGAGATCAAACCCTGCATCAGGTGTTGTGCTGGGCTTGGAGCCTGCTTAAGATTCTTTCTTTCCCTCTCCCTCTGCCTCTCCTCTCTTGCTCATTTTCTCCCCCTCTCTAATAAGTAAGTAAGTAAATAAATAAATTCTGGAATGAATATCACAATCCTTAAAAATTAACAGGAAATTCCAACAAGTCAGTTATTTTTCCCTTCTCATTTTGGCACCAAGCTGATGTGTCCCAACAGAAAATGCCTAAGCAATAGGAAGGCTTTAAGGATAGCCTTGGACAGCAAAACCATTTTAAATAAGAAAGATCTGTTCTTGGTCAGCAGGTGCTCTGAGAGGCTAATTGGACTGTGATTATCGAAGGCATTTATGAAACATCATGTTGCCAGTGAGCAGGCATGATCCAGTATTTTCCCTAAGAATAAATCTACTAAAAACAGATGACAGGAACACCTGGGTGGCTCAGCAGTTGAGTGTCTGCCTTTGGCTCAGGGCATGATCTCGGGTTCTGGGATCGAGTTCCGCATCGGGCTCCTTGAGGGGAGCCTGCTTCTCCCTCTGCCTGTGTTTCTGCCTCTCTCTGTGTCTCTCTCATGAAAACAAAAAACAAAACAAAACAAAACAAAAACCCAAAACACAAATCTTAAAAAAAAAAACCCACAGAAAACAGGTGACTAAAGTCTGCCTAAAACCTCTTTTGATTCTTCATTGTCTATATCGGAGGTTCTTAACCTTAAGACTTCCTTAAGGAACCTTAAGACTTAAGGAAGTCTTCCTTGGGGAAGTCTAAAATTTTATTTGTCTGTGCATGTGTGTGTGCATGCACATGCTCATGTGTACATGTGTTTATTTGATTGGAGAGAGAGTGCCCTTTGTGGGGATCTTTGGTCCCCTGAAAAAGGTAAAGAGCTCTTGGTAGAAATACTAAGAAGTCTATTTCTTCTTCTTTTTTAAAAAGATTTTATTTATTTATTTATTTGAGAGAATGACTGCCTGAGACAGAGAGAGAGGAAGAGAGGGCACGAGCAGGGGGAAGGGCAGAGGCAGAAGGAAAAGCAGGCTTTCTGCTGAGCAGGGAGCCCGACGTGGGAGTAGATCCCAGGACCCCAAAATCATGACCTGAGCCGAAGGCACTTAACCAACTGAGCCACCCAGGCGCCCTGAGGTGTCTATTTCTAAGCATGCTCTAACAAGATTCCTTATGATCCAAACTTCAGGCCCATTGTTTCCTGACATTTCACCTGGTTCACTCCAAATGCCAGCTTACACAGCTTATTTTCTTCTCTAAATAAGCTGCATTCACTCAGGTCTTTCTTCTTTTTACCCCCCTGCATGCTTTTCTCTGACTTGGAATCCTCTCCTTCCCTCCCTGTTTGCCTAGAAAACACTTCCTGATCCTCCCTGACCCAGTTGAAATATCTTCTTCTCTGGAATCTCCCTGGAATCCACCTAGGAGAACAGGCTACTCCCCCGTCTTTGCTGCCACAGCAGTTTGACCTTAAGCTTATTAAAACATTTTATTATGTTGTATCATAACGTACTTGTTAGGTTTCAACAGGTTTCTCACACCCTGGAGGTTGTGAACTCTTCAAAGGAGCAGTGTTTTATTTGTGTCTTGATCCCCAGCCCAAGAGGATGGCTCAGGCATGGTTGGTGCTCAGTACATTTCTAAATGAATGATTGGGACCAGCTTCTATTATTGGGCACTTCCTATGTGTCAGGCCCTGTGGTACGTGTTTTACATGCGGTTATTTTTTATCCCAGAGTGTAAGTAACCTGCCTACTCACACTTCTTGTAAGTGGTAGAACTGGAATTTAAAATGATACCTATCTGACTTCAATAGCTGTGCCCTTAAGTGCTCTACTGTACCAAGGACAGTAATTGTTCAGATTTGGTTTTCTTCTTTTTCTCCAGCACTGACCAAGAGGAGGGGGATGATTGCATGGCGAGGCTCTGCGTCCGTTGTGCTGAGTGCCTGGTAAGCCCATGCCATTTCTTTGTTTACTACTCATGTTCCATTTTCCTGCTTACTTAAGGGGATCCTTTGCCCTCAGAGGCAGCAGAGGATATGCAGTTAAGGTCCAAAGTAGGGTATGAACCAAGGTCTTTCCCCAAAGTATTTTGGTCTCAAGGAGCCCCTACCAATTCTAACCATTATTTTGGTTTCATCTCATGAGCATAGAGTGGTGTCCTTAGGTTAGGGAAGGGGACCACGTCTCTGCCTACTGACAGAGAGCACCCTGAGAGAGGAGTGGCCCATGCCACTAACGTCACACTAGGAGACTTTGGGTGCCTGGACTCAGAATCCTGAACTGAACTTTCCTGCTCTGCTTCAGTTTTTTTGTTTTTCCCAGGGAATTGGAGTGATATAACCTTTTAGGTGACTTGTGGCTTTATCGATAAAAAAATACCCATGTTGGAGGAATGCTTGGGTGGCTCCCAAGTGTCTGACTCTTGATCTTAGCTCAGATCTTGATCTCAGGGTTTTGAGTTCAAGCCATGTGTTGGGCTCCATGCTGCGCATGGAGCCTACTTAAAAAAATAAAATAAATAAAATAAAATAAAATAAAATAAAATAAAATAATAAAATAAAATAAATAAAATAAAATAAAATAAAATAAATAAAATAAAATAAAATAAAAAAAATAGAAATACCCATGTTTGAAGCCTGAGTGTTGATTTAAATTTTCAAAGCTGTCATCCCTCCATTTTTTTTTTTAAAGCTCTTGCTGTGATTGGTAGGCTTGCGTGGTTGTCCCAGCGTCCTGGGAGGAAAGAGCCTCTGATGTGGTGAAGTTGGAAACAGGTCAAAAGCAACTTATGATCTAATATGAAACATACCTGTCATTTGCAGGGTTTAAACTTGAGTTCTCTTTGTACTTATGGCCAAGCTCAGTACTTAGCCAGATGACCATAGCCCAACTATTCACTGCAGTGTTCTTTGTTTCTCTCTCTTTCAAACTTGAATATAATATGTAAGATGAGGGGAAAGTTGAAGAGGATCTAGCAATAACCCTTCAGGGTTTGAATACTCTAGTAATACAAAATAAGTTAGTATCCATGATTATTATCCACATTTCAGATATTTTTTAAAAAAAGATTGCTTGGGCAGCCTGGGTGGCTCAGCGGTTTAGCGCTGCCTTTGGCCTAGGGCGTGATCCTGGGGTTCCGGGATTGAGTCCCACGTTGGGCTCCCTACATGGAGCCTGCTTCTCCCTCTGCCTGTGTCTCTGCCTCTCTCTCTCTGTCTCTCATGAATAAATAAATAAAATCTTTAAAAAAAAAGATTGCATTTATTTATTTGAGAGAGAGAGGTAGTGAGAGAGAGCAGAGGGCAGAGGGAGAGAGTGAAGCAGGTCCCCACTGAGCAGGGAGCCTGACGTGGGACTCGATGCTTAACGGACCACCCAGGTGCCCCCACATTTCAGATATTAATTCATTCAGTAGTTTTTACTGAGTATCTGTTATGTATCAGATATGATTTTGGGTACTTAGGAAACCGGAGTGAACAATAGTGACAAAAATCTCTGCCCTCAAATAACTCACATTCTTTTCCATGTGTAGAAAACTCTCATTCGGGATCCCTGGGTGGCGCAGCGGTTTAGCGCCTGCCTTTGGCCCAGGGCGCGATCCTGGAGACCCGGGATCAAATCCCACATCAGGCTCCTGGTGCATGGAGCCTGCTTCTCCCTCTGCCTATGTCTCTGCCTCTCTCTCTCTCTGTGTGACTATCATAAATAAATTAAAAATAAAACTTAAAAAGAAAGAAAACTCTCATTCTTCAAGACACAACTGAAACGTCACCTTCCCTTAAATTGTGGGTACAAATAATAACTAACTAAATCTTTAAAAAATAAGCAAAACATAGAATATACCAGGTGGTACTTAATGCAGTAGGAAAAATAAGATAGGCAAGGGAGATGGGATGGTTG
Organism: Canis lupus familiaris; assembly: GCF_011100685.1. Taxonomy (NCBI): domain Eukaryota; kingdom Metazoa; phylum Chordata; class Mammalia; order Carnivora; family Canidae; genus Canis; species Canis lupus. The sequence continues at coordinate 15,503,744 of NC_049226.1, forward strand.
GATAGAGGGTGAGTGGGGACACCCTCATTGAAACAATATTTGAGCAAACACCTAAAAGAAGTAGATAAGCAGCCATATAGCTGTTGTGCAGGAACATTCCAGATAGAGGAAATGGTAGGTGGAAAGACCTTGTGGAGGGGAACACATTTCAGGGACAGCAAGTTCTAGGGACAGCAAGGAGACCAGTGTGGCAGGAATGAAGTGAGCAAGGTGAAGAATAGCATTTGTTGATATCAGAGAGACAATGTCACATCTTAGAAACTTTATAAGTGATTGGAATAATCTGGGCTTTTATTCTTTTTTTTTTTTTTTTTTGGCTTTTATTCTTAAAGAAATGGAACATGCTGGAGGTTTTTTTTTTAATTTTTATTTATTTATGATAGTCACAGAGAGAGAGAGAGAGAGAGAGGCAGAGACACAGGCAGAGGGAGAAGCAGGCTCCATGCACCAGGAGCCCGATGTGGGATTCGATTCCGGGTCTCTGGGATCGCGCCCTGGGCCAAAGGCAGGCGCCAAACCGCTGCGCCACCCAGGGATCCCGCTGGAGGTTTTTAAGAAGAGAAGCACTACTTATTTCCAAAGGCTTACTCTGGCTTCTGTGTTGAGAATAGGTGATATCACGGTCAAGGGATCATGAGAGTCAGAAAACTCAATTAGGAGACCTTAGCAATAATGCAGGTGAGAGAAGGTGGTACTAGTTTGAGCCAGGGTGGTAAGGAGTGGTCGTATTCTGATTCTAATTGGAAGGTAAAGCCTGAAGGATTTATGGATGGGTTTCACGTATCTGTGAAAGAATGAGAGGAGTCAGGGATAATTCATGATTCTTGATTTGAGCAACTGGTGGAATTGATAGCATAGGTGGAAGAGATATAGACTAGAGCCCCAGAGCTCTGAAAGGTTGGCAGTTTGGAAGAGGAAGGGGGAATTGGGAAAGGAGGCTGAGAAGGAACGTCCAGTGAGGTAAGAGAAAGCCAAGGGGGTTTGCCATCCTGGGAGCCAAGTGAAGAATGTGTTTCAAGGAAAAGAAAGTGATTAACCGTGTCAGTTGCTGCTGAGTCAGGTCAAGTAAAATGAGAGCGGAGGGTTGATTATTGGCTGATCTGGTGACGTGGAGGTCATTGGTGAACTTAGCACAAGCAGCTTCGGGAGAATAGTGGGGAAGATGGGAGTAAGGTCGAGAAAGAACGAGAAGAGAGACATGGGTGACAGTGGGTGTAAACAGCTCTCGCCAGGAGTTTTGCTGTGAAGAGATGCAGAGAAATAGAGCAATAGGTAGGTGGGGGATGTGTGTCAAGAGTTACTTTCTGTTTAAGATGAGAGAGATTATAGCACATTTATAGGCTGATGGGCATGATTCAGTAGAAAAGGGAAAAATGATGCTGCAGGAGGGAGAAGGGGAAGTTGCTGACATAGCTCCAGGATGTGATGCACAACAGGAATGTTGATCTTGGAGAAAGGCAGGGAGAGGGTATCCATAAGACGAGTAGGGAAGGCCACGCAGATGAGCCCAGATGCATGTAAGTATGGCAACAGGAGCTCAGAGTTTCCTTGCTGGCTACTCTATCCTGAGTGTGGGAGACAGCAAAGTGATTAGCTAAGAAGGAAGTGAGGAAGAGGTGCTGAGGGTTTGAGAAGAGAGAGGAAGGTTGGGAACAGTCATCCAGGAGAATAGAAGAATGAATGGGCCAGAGAAATGTGGCGTGCCAGGTAGTACTAATGGGCCACTTGCGGGGAGGAGTAATGAATCCAAGTTTAAATGATAAAAATAAGAATCATGGTAATAGTAGCTAATCTTTTTTTTTTTTTTTTTAAGATTTTATTTATTTATTCATGGGAGACACACAGAGAGGCAGAGACAGGCAGAGGGAGAAGCAGGCTCCATGCAGGGAGCCTGATGTGGGACTTGATCCTTGGTCTCCAGGATCACGCCCTGGGCCAAAGGTGGTGCTAAACCGCTGAGCCACCCAGGCGTCCCAATAGTAGCTAATCTTGAATGAATGTTTGCAAAGTGCTGGGCACAATGGGAAGTGATTTCCATACATCATCCCATTCAGTTCTTGTAGACTTTCTGTGAGGTGTCTGTATTTTTATTACCCTCCATTTTATAGATAAGGAAACTGAGGCTGAGAGACGTTTAATAACTTTACTCAAGGTCGTGCAGCCAGCAGGGGGTGGAATTGGCATTAGAACTCAGAGAAACTGAGAAACCCAGACTCTGAGGTATGGTCCTGCATGTTCTGCTGCAGACAGGTGCCTTTTCATGTGTGTTGAGGTTTTTAAAAAATATCCGTCATGGAAAAGGGAACTGTTAGGGTTTCAAAGCAGAAATCAGTCCAAAAGACAACCAGTGTATGGAGGTCCTGTGATGCTTCATGGGAACACAGGTGTGCTGAGTCAGTGCCATTTCCCTGGGACTGTCCCCTTGTGCTGAGTTCCACCTGAGGGGTCATAGCACGAAGTCTTCGTCTAAAGTCTGACAGTGGCATTCTACTTCATATAAACCACCACAACTGCTGTTCTTTCCCTCCAGGATTCAGACTATGAAGAGACATATTGATGAAGTCTTCACAGTATAAGAAGAGTCACCTGCTAGCAGACAATGTCCCATCCCACCGACAGCTAAAGCGCCTGCGAGAAGTAGGAGCTGGCTTGGATGGCAGTGCTGGAGGATTCTGGAAGTCATCAGTAGAGACTTCAGGAACCATTTATTTATTGAAGAAATGTTCTTTTTATATTTATAAACTATTCAAGAACCCTCAGAAGAAACTCAAAACTATCCCTTTGAATAACTTATGTGCTAGTTGAATGAAGGAGTTCTTTTCCTGAATAGAAAGATACTTTTTGACTCCCCTTTGCTCTTGAATGTATTACATGTTTTCTTCCAGTTATTTGGGGGAGAATCTGAAATGTTGGCCACACTGCTGATGCCAGAATATTTTGAAAATATGAAATGGAGCTCGTATGTTCCTGACATGCTACCAGATGAAATGTTTGTTTGGGATAAATATCTTTTGATATTTGCTCCGTGAAGGTTTTCAGCTTGAATCAGCAAAGAGCAAATTCTCACTGGTTTTGTGACACAATGTAACTTGGAACTCTAATTTCTGTAGAGTTGGTAGGGCCTGGAGTCCATGGTTTGCCTTGACTGGGTTTTTAAAGTATTAAAGTGTCATCAATTTATAATTAAGGAAAGGAATGGTGACCTAGAGGGATTCCTTTCTTTTGTCTTGTGAGGATTTAGGTTTGTTACTTTACTTCCTTATAGCTGACTGATTAGTGATTTCCTTCTTGACGTCCCAGATCAGAGGCAAGAAAAACTCTTTGAAAGACTTATTGGCGAAGGTAAAGAGTATTTTCAGTTCTTTGCAAGGAAATACTATTTTTTTTTTAAACAAATGCCACTTGAGTTCAAATGTTGGATTGACTTTAATGAAGCTTCTATTTATAGGAAATAATCTTTTTGACCTGTCTCATTCTTCAGAACTTCTTTGTGTTCTAAAAGGTGCCAAATACGAGTGAACTGAGTATTTACAAACGTTTTTTGCATAATATTTGACTTAAGGAAGTGAGGTGGTACATAACCTCTACTTCTCATTTCTCTCCTCCGATACTTATATTAACTTCCTCCATTTTCCCACAGCAACCTATTCCAAATTTTAATTTACATGGGATTTTCTATAAGCCATTAAGAAATATGTGTGACATGCCCAGAAGGATTGACAGTGTAGTCCTCTGTAAAAGAGTGATAGAGTTTACTTCTCAATTACGAGAGACAAAAATTACTCTCTCCTCCCATCTTTGTTTTTTCAACAGGATAGTCTGAGATTCTCCATTAGGTGGCTCAGAAGGTTTCCGTACCAAAGCATAATACACTGTATACGTTATACAAAAAAATCACTTTGCCGAGATTTATTTTTTAAAATTTGGGTTATGAGTTCTGGAAGTCATCAGTAAAGACTTTAAGAAATACAGTATAGGTTTGGCCTGGCTTCTTTTGTTAATCTAGTCCGTACATTAGAGAAAAATCTGTTTCATTAAGAGACATTATACCTTTTCTTTGGTCACGTAAGGAAGTAGAAGAGGAAAAGACACATTGACTGTTCATTTCCAGTGGTTAACCCTCAGAGTCTTGAGCTACTTGGGCTTGTCTGGGGCCAGTCTAGTGAGACCGTCTGACACCTCAGCAGAGAGGGGAAAACATGTTTGAGCAACGTGAGTCAATACCTTGGGCTCTAGAAGATTTAAAGATAGAGATCTAATTGTGAGACAGACTTCTCATGGGTCCTCATTTCTCTGAGAAAGAGATGATGCTACAGGAACCCAGCTAAAACCACATTTCATGAATTGAGGAACTGTTTTTTATCTGGGTTTTCTTGTAATTTCCTTTCAGGCATGTTATGAGGATCAATCCAGTGTAGTATGTTTGTCACTGTAGGTAGATGGTGCTGTGTGGATACTCGGTCATGTTATTTGTATGTTTGATCATGATTCAAACAAGTGCCCTTCTTAAGTGACTGAATAGTAGCGTCCTTCATAAGAGTAAGCTGATCATTTAGTCTGCTCCATTGGTTTATGGTCACATCAGTCATAAGGCTGCTGTCAGTGACCTTGGCCAGCTCTCATACTGAGTCTGGATTACAGCTTGCTTTCTCTCTCTCTCTCTCTCTCTCTTCCTCTTTCTTTCTTTTTTCTTTCTCTCTCTCTTTCCTTCTTTCTCTCTCTTCCTCTTTCTCTCTTCCTCTCTCTTCTTTCTTTCTTTTCTTTTTCTTTTTCTTTTTCTTTTCTTTTTTTCTTCTCTTTCTCTTTCTCCCCTCCCATCTCCCCAAAGGAGCAAAAATCAGTGTTTGGATACCTGCCTTCTTTAAGGATGGAAGGAAGAGATTTTTTTTTAAACTTACTCTTTTAATATTTTCTCAAGTGCTATTCTCTTTTTCTTTTTGCTGCTTTCTATGCAGAACGCACTGTATGAAGACCAGTCTGGTCTAGAAAGGAAATTTAATTCTGAAAACTTCAGAAGGGGCAAAAAGCCTTTCAGAATTTTTCTTTGGCTGCTGAAGACTTTCCTCATGGTTACATTACCTTATAAATTTTGCGCATTGAGCTCTTAATTCTGTCACCAAATGTGAATTTGTAAAATGCTTTGTGTTTCCGATGTGGCCAGTTACCCCAGGCTTCTTGGAGAATATCTTAGTTTTCTGCAGCTCCCAAACCGTGCACTGGTGCTTCAAGAGGGAATGTTGTATGCTGCTGTGTAAAACAAATGTTGGACGCCAAATCCTTGAATCTGAATGTTCCGTCGTGTCACTCCGTTATAGTTCCAAAAGAGAGCCATAAGAAGACCCGTAGGGAGTGGACCAAGGCTGTCATTTAACTGCTCAGCTGGAAACTTTGCTGCCGGAAGAGGCAGTTCCATTCCTTTGGCTCCTGTGTTGGACTGTTGGACTGTTTACAGCTGCATTTCACTGCGTTTTTTTGTTTTCGTTTTTTTGTAGGAGCATGTGCACTGTTGGGCCATGTGCACAGATGTCATAACTCTTGAGATCTTTACTACATCACAATTAATAAACTGCTTTGCACTTTCTGGCTACTTTTTGGTATGTGTCTAAATATAAAATGAGAGCTGTCATATGAAAGAGAAACATTGTGATTTCCAGCATCAAGCAGCCATTTGTCTCTAAGCTCTACCCCTGCAAGAACCTGCATAGACTTGGTGGTGTGGTGGTGGAGCCAGCTCACATAGCAAGAGCTGATTGTTAAGTTTTTAGGAATTTTGCAAGCCCATTGTTAAACTTATCAGTAGTTTGAAATAGGCTATGGTGGGAATATTTATGTAAGTTGCTAGCTTACCAGTGTACACTGCTTCTCAAGAACCATATAGCATAGTCCTTGAGAAGAGCACGTATTCAACAACTTTTTATTTATTTTTTTTAAAAGATTTTATTTATTTATTTGAGAGATAGAGTGAGAACAGGAGCAGGGGTGGGGATGGATGCCACAGAGGAAGAGGGAGAAACAGACTCCCCGCTGAGCAGGGAGGCCACCAAGGGGCTTGATCCTCTGACCCTGAGATCATGACTTGAGCTGAAGGCAGATGCCTAACTGACTGAGCTACCCAAGCACCCCTTTAACAACTTTTCAAATGATACAGGACAAGTTCCAAGAAAACGTATGGCCATGCATAGGTCAAGCCAAAGTTGAAGGTGTATACACTGAGAACATTTATTCTGAACTGGCAACTAACAAGCAAAAGATACCTTGAAGTACCTAGTTCTTATCTAGGATGTTAAAATCGCCCTATGGGTTCTCTGGGGGGAGAAAACACTACCTGCCTTCTGTGAATGCTATCTCATGGTCAGAGGAAATCAACATGGTAAATTGAAGGACTGAGCAGGCATGTCTTTGAAGGCAGGGACTGAGTGATCACCTGGCTATACTGTACCGCTGTGATGAGAGAAAAAAATAAGAGAGGTTGCTGTATTTTAAACAGAGAACAATGTTTTGTGTTAGTCTTAAATTTATTGTATTTTGTTCGCACACAGCTGATTTCTTTCTCAGGGAATGTTTGCCTGATGCCATTGGAGACCCTGCCCTCAGAGAGCCTCTGAGAGGGTTAATAATCTAGAAGAGGAGATGGCACCTGCACAGGTCTGGAATATGAGGCTCTCCTCAGTAAGTTGAATTTATTATCTCTTTTTAGAACACGAGTATAAATAAAGATTGGATCATGGGCCAGATGACTGAAACGAGAACCTTGATTTAGAGGTTCCTGTTTGCATCTGTAGCTGCTTCAGTATGCACGCAGTTGGTTTGTTCTGAGCCCGACCTTCTGTGCAGGCAGAAGTCTCTTGAGTCGGTCTTGGGTACTGCACTTGAAGCAGAATTCAGTGCATTGCTTCCCCTGGGTGCGCCTCATTGTGGGTAAGCAGTTGCTTTGAATTTCTTAAGGAGTGATTCAAACTTTTCTCTCTCAGAAGAAGTCTGGTTCTGAAGGTTTTAATTTGATGGCCACGTTTACCCTGCTCTCAACCTCTGCAGGAAGAGACTACTGGCATAAGGTAGGCTGGTGGGCGCAGTCTTCCTTTCTAGAGAGTCGCTTCTTTTAAGATCCCCAGAGAAAAGAGGGGGTAAGAGGTTTGCTGTTAATGAAAGAGTGATGGTGATGATGGTGGTGGTAGGACTTGAGCTTCTAAGTTGCCTGTGTTTTCAGGTAGAGCAGTGACTAGTTGTTCTCCTGACTAGCTGTCCTTCAACTCATGGCAGAACTTGTCCCTCATTGTTTCCCTTCTCCCAATCCTAGATAGGACACTGTGTTTGTGTGTGTGTGTGTGTGTGTGTTTAAGATTAATTTATTTATTAGAGAGGGAGCATGCATGAATGGGAGAGGCAGAGGGAGAGGGAGAGAGAATCTCAAGCAAACTCCACACTGAGTGTAGACCTGGACATAGGGCTCGATCTCACGATCCTGACATTATGACCTGATGCAAAACCAAGAGTCAGAGTCTCAACTGATTGTGCCACTCAGGCGCCCCTAGATAGGTCAATATTTAATGTTAAAAAGTAAGGAACTTAAACCTCCCAAGAGAGCTAAACTATTATTCTTTCTTGTCATGCCCCTTGTAAAGCTCTGATCTCATGAAGGGTGTAGGGTGACCTGAGCTGCTGTAGGGTGGTTTAGATGTAACCCAGTCTAAGGAGGGAGTGGCAGTAATGACTTCCAAAGTCCCCTTCAGGTTAAAGGGTTGACCAATGTAATTGAGACTGCCTTGTAAGGAGCCATGTAACCTCCCAGCCCAATGTAGAAGAAGTGGTCTTAGAAGGAAAAATAAGGATGCATTTCAAGAAGTTAATGCCTTGGAGTGGTTACATGGATTCATACACCTATAACAATGAGAGCCTTGAGGTGTGCAGCAAAGGGTAAATGGAGAGCACTTAGCATCAGGGGGGTGAGGGGTGGGCTAGGCAAAGGGGGATGGGCCACGTAAGAGAAGCCTGGACAGTTGTCTGTTGCTTAGTGGTTGGTTGTCCTTACGAGCGGCAAGCACTTGCATTCAGAAACAGCGCCTCTCCCTTATTTTGTCTTGTAATGCTGTAATATATGGGGGTCATTTTCGCATCCTGTGTGGTAGTCTCATTGTCACGAGTCTCTTTTCTGAAGATGTTTTTCTGTCATCATTGTGCCAAGGGTAACAATTCCTCTGCACTCTTAATAATGGGAAAGGGGATCCTTATAGTTACAACTCTCCGAGGGAGATAGAAGACATGCATTAGGAGTTCTATTATGAAAGCACTGTGAGCTCGGGTCAAAATGTTTGGCCAACATATGAACTGCCTTACTGTGCAGAATTATCTCAAGAACATCTGCTGAGGAGATGTCAAGATCTGAAGGAGCAGGTTAGAAGCTGAGAATTTAAATGGAATCTTATTTAGAAGGTGCTTAAAGGAGCATCTGATGCTTTGGTTGGATTTCTAATGACCGAGATTCATTTATATAGATATTATATGTTTGCATATGTAAAATTCTGAATTTCATTATTCAGCTATATATATATTCAGGACATATATATTTGGTATATACTGAATATTTATGTGTATATATATATATGATAGGAATTTCTGAGTATTTGCCAACTAACAAGGAAATGAAAACTGGGCTAAAGTATCTTTGGTCTTGTTGGATATTTTTCTGTCCTTTGAAAAGTGGTTCCTGAATCCTACCCTGGGCCTCACTCCATGCTGGCACTGGAGTTCCAGTGGCACACAGACGCAACTCTTGGCTTTGTGGAGCTTTATAGTCTTGGGAGGTGAAGGTGGAGAGCAAGACTTTAATTAAACAGGCATACAAATCAATAGATAACTAGAAATTGTGGCAAATGCCCTAAAGGAAAGATAAATAGTACTATTAAAAGTTATGGCTAGGAATCTGACCTAGTAAGCATGGCTCAGGAGAGATTTTCCTAAAGAAATCACATTAAAAAAAAAAAAAAGAAATCACATTAATTTTCGATCTAAAAGCTGAACAGGAGTTCACTAGGTGAAGTGGGTGGGAAGAACAGCCAGGGAGCAGATTCACCCTGTTTTGATAAATGAAGTTCAGAGAAGTTTTGCTCTAAAACATGGAATACTTTCACTAATATGAGGAGCAGTATCACTACAGAGAGGGGTTGGGTTCTGATCCAGAATGCCTGAGTTTAAATCCTGGCCCTACCACTTGCTATGTGTTATTAGGCAAGTCACTTCACCAGTTGGTGCCTTAGTTTCCCCTTCAGTAAGACCTCATAAGGTGGTTGTGAAGATCAAGTGGGTCAATGTGTATAAAGCACTCAGGTAGTACCTGGCATAAAACCCTCTCTGATTTTTAAAAAAGATTTATTTATTTATTCATGAGAGACATAGAGACAGAGTCAGAGATACAGCAGAGGGAGAAGCAGGTTCCCCGCCGAGAGCCTGATGTGGGGACTCTATCCCAGGATCTGGGATCGCGCCCTGAGCCAAAGGCAGCCGGTCAACCACTGAGCCACCCAGGCATCCCTAACCCTCTCTGATTTATTGCCTATCAACAACTGGTTTCTGGTATGCTACTATATTAACGAGGCAGGGAAGAAGTCCCATTCTTTCATGGTAAGGAAGAGGCCTAGGGAGATTGAGCGATTTCCCAAAGATCAAAGAATTAGTTAATGAAAGGTCTGACCCAGGAAGAGAACTTTTTTAGAAATTCAAATTAAAAAAAAAAAAAGAAAGAAATTCAAATCAGTGCTTTTTCCATGAATTTATTGCTTCTCTCTTCATTCACATAGAATTCTAATGGTGCATATGAGTACTTTGAACCAAAAATGGTATCTTCTAGTCATTAGATTGCACATTTCTCAAAATTTGTTTGAAAATGGTTGAGTGTGGCTCTGAGGACTTGAGTGTGGTGACTAGGTTCAGAGTTCCTTTAGGACCGCTGGTGTCCTCTTAGAATAGAATGGTCTCGTTGTAGGAGATCTAAGTTGATGTCAATGTGATGGTCATATTGGCAGCTATCAGCACGTACCCAGTATTTGCCAGACACTTTCCTAGTGCTGTGGCACAGGCCTGGGATACTTGAAAAAAGAATGTATGGTCCTCCTTGAGACTCTAGGCTTATTGGAGTTTGGTGTTAGACCTGTAAATCCAAGCAGGTGGTGCACTGCTCTGGAGAATGTATGAGAACTGTTTGGTGGACAAGAGCGGGGAGCATAATCAACTCCCTGCAGAAGAGCAGCATGTTTTGCCTACTGAAACTCATTCTTATGCATCCAGAATGGGAAGTGGTCTCAGCTGTCCCAGATGTGATGAATTAACATCATAACATACTGTAAAGGAAGTCCTTTATCATGCTCACCCATGTAGGGTGGGATGTGATGGGTGTTAGAGCCAGAAGAAGACTATGGCTATCTTGAGAGAGATCTGTGTTTTCATCAGATGTACTTATATTTGGGGAAGCATAGTGTGACTTTTGGTATATCTGAGTCAGTTCAATTATTATCTACATTGTGATGGGATTCAAAAATTGAAACTTAAAAGTTTCCAGTTCATTCTGAATCATCATTTGCCATTCTATCTAAAGGTAGATGCTCAGAACCCCGAAGTCTATTAACACTACAAATTTCCTATCTCATTTTTAGTTAGTTTTCTTTTTTTATTTTTTATTTATTTTTTATTTTTTTAATTTATTTTTTATTGGTGTTCAATTTACTAACATACAGAATAACCTCCAGTACCCGTCACCCATTCACTCCCACCCCCCGCCCTCCTCCCCTTCTACCACCCCTAGTTCGTTTCCCAGAGTTAGCAGTATTTACGTTCTGTCTCCCTTTCTGATATTTCCCACACATTTCTTCTCCCTTCCCTTATATTCCCTTTCACTATTATTTATATTCCCCAAATGAATGAGAACATATAATGTTCGTCCTTCTCCGACTGACTTACTTCACTCAGCTTAGTTTTCTTTTTTTAAAAAAAGATTCTATTTATTGAGGAGAGACAGAGAGAGGGAGGCAGAGACATAGGCAGAGGGAGAAGCGGACTCCCTGCCGGGAGCCCCATGTGGGACTGGATCCCAGAACCCAGGAATCACGACCTGAGCCAAAGGCAGATACTCAACCCCTGAGCCACCCAGGAGTTCCTCATTTTTAGGTTTTCTATCTCATTTTTAGGTTATGAAAAATAGGATCTTATGTGGTAATTCAAAGCACTGTTATCTACATGATCATACGTGATCCTTGCATTATTACTCCCATGTCATAGGCAAGGGAACAGGTTGAGCAAGGTCAGCTGACTTCTCTGCATAAGGGGGGGCCTAGGGTAGGACCTTCTTGAACAATTTGACCCTGATTTTCCAGATGGAGGATTTTGTTGATTAGAATGCAGGTAAGGAATCTCTTAGGTAATATTTTTTTACAAGTTAAAATGCCACCGCATGTGCTGGACTTCCCAGCAGAACTGGGCAGGGTGCTGTGATGGGATTTCCCAAAAGATAACTTTCCTCCTAGCAGATTCGAGGTAGAGTCCCTTCATTGGCAGGCTGTTCAGGATGCAGGGATCGTGGCTGAGACCAGACAGAGTAGTTGGTAGGAACCCAAGGCTGGTTGGATTATGACTCCTTGGGGTTGGTGTTCTTCTGTTTCATTAAGAAAAATGTGGGGTAAGGGTGCCTGGGTGGCTCAATCAGTTAAGTATCTGACTGTTTCGGCTTGGGTCATGATCTCAGGGTCCTGGGATGGAGCCCTCCCATCAGGCTCTGTGCTGGGCATGAAGCCTGCTTGAGATTCTCTCTCCCTCTGCCCCTCCCCTCTCTAAAAAAAAGTGGGGATAAAAGGGAAAAAAAAAAAACAAAACTCAACCTCGCCATTGACATTTCATGCAGCTTGTCTGCCACAGAGTTTGCTGAATGCCTTAACTGGGTTGAAAATTATCTCCTTTCTCACATGCCCAGAACATTTTCTATATGTTTAAAAGTAGTAATTTTAATTTAGTTGGAGAGATAGGCAAAACTTGCACTCTGAGTCTCTGGTAATCTCCTGTTTATGTGAAACTCTAAGACTGTAGAATGGCTAGGGTTGTCACCTCAAAGATATCCTGAAATTATTCACTTTTTTCCTCTCGAAAAGCCACTTTCATCTAATTTTCCCTTACAGCCAATATAAAGCGGCCCCCAAGTGACTCTCCAAACACACCGCTCTGTTTTGTTTCTTCATAGCAGATTCCAGCATCTGCTACTTTCTTGTTCATTCATTTGCCTCTTTTTTTCCCCTTCCACCCACCGCCCCCCCAACTTGCAAACTGCACGTGAGCGGGGACCCTGCCCTTCTTGTTTGGGGCTGCATCCCAGTGTCTCCGACAGAGGCTGGCCCACAGAGGCACTGGTTGTGGGTTTGTTAAAGTGACAAACTTCTCTTGAAGCTGTTTTCTGATTTTTGTTTTCTTTTATCTTAAGACTGAAAAATTGGCGAGCAGCATGTTTTGCCTACTGAAACTCATCCTGATGCCAGTGTTACTGGGTAAGTAGAAACCAAGGGACCAAGGAGGGTACTTGATTTCTCATAAGTCTCGTGCATTTTCAAAAGCCAATTTTATATATTTTCATTTCCCCTTGGTTTGTTGAAAACGGAAATCCTAACCTGGAACTTTGGAGTTTTGCTGAAACAGCTGTTTTTGAAGCCAGGGAGCAAACTCTTTCTTGGAAAGCTGAATCTTCCTCTGTTTCTATTACACACGGAAGGCCTTCTGGTTCTGAGCTGGGTGTTCTAGGACCTGCCTATGTGCTGCAGAGAAAGTCTCTCTGGAATTCCTGCCTTTTAGATTGTAACTTTAAAACCACAGCTAGTCTTGGATCAGGAAATGAAATCACCAGAGAGAGCCCCAGAACTCAATGGCATTCATGCTTTTTGTCATTCTAGCCTTCTCTTGGTTCTGCAAAAGTGCTGAGCTCTTTCACAATCTGGGGGAGTCCCTTTTGCCAAGAGCTTTCTTTCTTCAACTTACCCTAGCAAGCCTGCCTAGGGCTTCCTTATCTTTCAGGTTTCTCCTTAAACCCCACTTCCTTCTAAAAAACCTCCTTTAGCTGCCCCTGCGGGCCGCAGGCTTAGTTGGAGTCTCCTATTCATGAAACCTCTGTGCTTGGAGCTGCTTGGGGCTCATCTCTTCTTTCTAAACTGTTCATCCTCTCTTCCCACTTTTTCTCTTTATCCATGGATAGCGCTCCATAGGAAGAATAAATGACTCAGGAGGTGCTTTGCTCTCATCATCTTTTAGTTTTCTCTTTATTACTATTTTTTTTTTAAACTGTGCATAGTGACCTAAACACCTACTCAGCAAGGTACAAAAAGAACTGCCTTTGCTCTAATTCCAGGCAAACCAAGAGCGTGCACAAAAAGGCAACCAGACAGGCACACAGACACCCCCCTCCCCCAGAAAATAGTATGTTTTTAAGAGAATTTGTTTTCATAGAAGCAGGGTTGTAATGCTCTGGGGGTCTTTAGACATTTCCCCAGAGGTGCAGGAAGCAGCCTGCAGGTTTCTGCCCTTCCAGCCAGAGTTAACAAGCCAGTCTTGTAGGTAGCCACTTGGCATGAGGGGTGGTGGTGGTGGCGGTGGTGGTTGTATTTCTCTGTGGAGAGGTTTGTCTTCCTCTCTAGAAAGTCTCATTTTGGGGGTGCCTGAGTGGTTTAGTCGGTTGAGCATCTGCCTTCGGCTCAAGTCATGGACAAGGGTCCTGGGATCACGTTCTACATCAGGCTCCCTGCTCAGTGGGGAGCTTGCTTCTCCCTCTGCCTGCTGCCCCTGCTTATGCTCACTATCTCTGATCAATCAATCAATCAATCAATCAAATCTTAAAAAAGAAAATCTCATTTTCTTCAGCCATCTCTCTGCAAAGGTGTAAGTTTCTCTTCACTCTGGTGGCTGCTCTTTGCTTTCTAGCTACCCTTCACTTAATTCTACATATAGCACTCTTCGTATTAAATGAAATTTGCTTCTTAACCTTTCACCACATGTAAAGTTGCTCAGTTCTTTCTTACAGGAAAATTCCAAATCGGTTTTGGAGCTAATTTTGATTTCTTTCAAAACAAGTCCCTCCAAAGGGTTTAGAGTTCATGTTTTCTTTTCCGTCTTCCCTACTGTGTGTGCCTGCTGTTGGGCAGGAAGTTAACTCTCTTCTCTCAGGGCGACAGCTTGCATGGAAAGACTGGCACATTTTCTGTTTATTCCCACATGCGTTCATTTGGCTCTTCCTCCATATAAACTGGCCAGCATCTAAACGCGTCTTTCTTGATGTTGTTGTCTCTTTGCACAGTGCACATCTTGTGAAAACAGAAATATCTGTGTACTTGGTTTTGTCTTTTAGTGAAAAGAAAATGACTCGAGCAGTACACAGATAACGGAATGGGGTCATGTGTGCAAAACACCCAGAGGCTGAAGAGACAGGGCTAATGATAAAACTGGAGTGGGAAGGTGGGGAGAGGACAAACACAAAGGAAATTCAATGGAAAGCCATGCTTTTGTATTGGCCTTTTTAAAAAAATATTTTATTTATTTATTCATGAGAGACACAGAGAAAGAGGTAGAGACACAGGCAGAGGGAGAAGCAGGCTGCCTGTGGGGAGTCTGATGCAGGATTTGATCCTAGGACCCTGGGAACCTGACTTGAGTCGAAGGCAGATGCTCAACCACTGAGCCACCCAGGTGCCCCTCCATTTTTTAAAAAGATTTTATTTATTTATCCATGAGAGACACAGAGAGAAAGGCAGAGACACAGGCACGGGAGAAGCAGGCTCTCTAAGGGGAGCCGAATGTGGGACTTGATCCTGGATCCTGGGGTCATGCCATGAGCCAAAGGCAGATGCTCAACGACTGAACCACCCAAGCATCCCTATTTTTTTTTTTTTTAGAATTTTTTTTCTCTATTTTAGAAAGAATTTATTTATTTGAGAGAGAGAGAGAGAGAGAGAGAGAGAGAGAGAGAAAGAGTACAAGCATGAGTGGGGGCAGGGGTAGAGGGACAAGCAGACAGAGCCTGAGTCCAGAGCCTGAGTCCAGAGCCTGAGGAGACATGGGGATCCATCCCAGGACCCTGAGACCATGACCTGAATCAATGACTTGATTGTTTCAAACCAAGAGCTGGACGCTTAGCCCACTGTGCAACCCAGGCACCCCTGGATTGGCCTAATTACAAAGACCTGCATGACAGCCAGAATTAGCCAGCAAAGTCAGAGATAAGCTTTTGTCAAGGAACTAAAGAAGGAAAAGAAGAAAGATGCAAAAATACCTGTTAATGGGCTTTTTAAAATAGGGAACCCATGGGAAACTAGGATCCAGAGACACCTCATTTCCTGTTTATGGATGTCTAAATTCATGACCTGAAAGGAGGATGTCAAGGTTTCTCTTCTTTCTTTAGAAAGGAGCCTGGAGAAAGGAATTCTGGGGAATGGAGAGGGGCCCAGTTAGGAGACTGAGAGCAGATAACCTTTTTGCAGTATTAAGATTGCAGAACTCCTCTGACTTGGGAGGCATGTGTGTACCTAGAGGGTCTTTCTCTTCCTTTGGGAATGCCATGCTGGCTTGAGTGAGGAGCCTCTGAGTACTTTGTGTCACGTCATCTGGGGAGGGAAGATGTAGAGTTACTTAGTGATTAATACTGATTTTTATATTTGTCTAAATGATGTCTCCTCTTGCCTTTGACTTCTATAGATTATTCCTTGGGCCTGAATGACTTGATTGTTTCCTCCCTTGAGCTAACAGTCCGTGTGGGGGATTCAGCCCTGATGGGATGTGTTTTCCAGACTACAGAAGAAAAGCGTGTGATCAAGGTAGACTGGATGTTCTCATCAGGAGATCGTGCCAAGGTAACAAGGAGGAAATATTACTGTAGAAGTCCCTGGCCAATGGTGTCAGGACAGTGTGGGCAGAGGTAAAAAACAGGTCATTAGGTGCTATGAGGTAGTGTTGCAAGAGTTTGGGCTCTGAAGCTTGTCAGAACTGGGCCTTTCCTAGATTGGCCCCTTGGCTTTGTGATCAGCTGGGCAAATTACTCAACCTTGCTGAACTTCAGCTTCCTTATCGGTGAAGATGAGGGTCATTATCATAATGGTAATGCTTAACTTTTGGGTCATTGAGAAGTAATGGAAGACATGCACATAAAGTTTTTTTTTGTTGTTTCTTTTCTCAATGTCTGCCCTTTGTAGAGTTGTACAGGTGGGTGGGAGGGCTGAGAAGGGTAAGAGCCCTGGTCCAGACAGAAGAGGTGTGAGAATGATGTCACAAGAATCTTTTCTGCGGAGGAGAGGGCCAGATTCTTTTTTTTTCTTTGATACTTTCTCACATTATTAAGATTAACAGCATACTTATATATCTAAACATTTACTGTAAGTTTTCAGTGACATTTAAACTCTGAATTATCTTCCCATAATTAAGTTTCTTTAGGTATATTGGTTTATATTTTCTAGAAAATACTTATCTTTAGGTCACAAATAGGAAAGAGTATAATTTGCAAATGTTACAAAGATGATTCCAACCTCAGCTAACCTTTTCCCCAAACTGCAACCACTCTTAGTATTTAACGAAAAGAAAGACCAAAAACAATTACTTAAATGTTATCACTGTGTGATTGTGGTGACTAAGAAATCCCTGAAAACTCCATAAGCCACGATTACTGGAAAGCTCAGAACACTAGCAAGGCTTAATTGCAAAGTATTTAACAGAAGGCCACAAATTGTGTTTTCCTACGAGGAGCTAGGAACTATGGATGTCATTTAGTAATGCATTAGAATGGCATTGCCTAGTGCAAGTGCTGCACAGAAACTCCAGGTCTCCTCTTCTTTATCTATTATTTTGGATAAGCTTCCATAATCATAGCATGGCAGCCACTAAGCCATAGTGGCCTCCGTCCTTCCATAATCTTTTGGCAGCTGCTGTGACCAACCGGCAGCCAGTAGCTGCAAATGGGTATCTCCGGGACAACAATCCACCCGTTGTTAAGCTTCTCCAGAAGAGGTGAGAGGGCCAGATTCTTTTACCATTCTGTGCACCATTTATATGCTGGGGAGTCACCTCTTTCTCCTTTATGGCTGCTTCAAGTTTTCAAGTGATGGGATCAGCTGATATAACAAGGCTGAGGGAGGGTGTTTAATGGAAGCTCCTCAGAGTGGGAAACAGTGTATAAACCTCATCAGAGGGGATACACTCTGGATTGTTTATGAAATACATACTGAGTAATGTGTTACCCATAGTAAAGTCCTGAAGCTTGCCAATGAAATACTCTTTCTGTAGCTCATAGCACATTATTCTTATAATGCTATTCTCACTCAAAATTTTATTAGTATTTTTTATTATAAGAAGGACAAGCCCGTGGCTTAAGTAGAAATCCTTATTTCTCCCTGTCCCAGCCTGTAAGCCATTCACTGATGATGATTCCTTCTCAAGCTGTATGATATACACTGCCTGGGGGAGGGCAGAAAGGGGATGGGCGACAGCTGACATGCCAGCCAGGAATTGTCACAACTCTCAGTCTGGAGGATTGCATCATGCCTTTGAGTGCCATCCAGTCCAGGGGCCATGGCAGAAAACAGGGTGAACATGAAACAAGAGTTTCAAAAGTTCTGGGTTTGAATCCCCAGAGAGGGATCTTCAGAGTGGGTGTTACATTTTACTTTAAACTGTAGGAAATGAATGTGTGGACCTTACTTCACTAAGGCACAGGGCCTTGTTGAAGTTAGAATATTGCCCAGCACATTATTATTATTATTATTATTATTATTATTATTATTATTTTTTTTTTTTATTCACTGGGTATCAAGTGATGATGATGATGGTGGTGATGATGGTGATGATGGTGATGATGGTGATGATGATGGTGGTGATGATGGTGATGATGATGATGATGTGATGATGGTGGTGGTGATGATGGTGGTGGTGGTGATGCTGCCACTTCCACAGAACAGGGTATTTTGGATCTGGACTCCTGGGTCTGGTTCCAGTGACTCTAGACTTTCCCCAATGTTGTGTTGCCCTCCAGGATGAATATGTGCTATACTATTATGCCAACCTCAGCGTGCCTGTGGGGCGCTTCCAGAATCGTGTGCGCTTGGTGGGGGACATCTTACACAATGATGGTTCTCTCCTGCTCCAAGATGTGAAAGAAGCTGACCAGGGAACCTATACCTGTGAAATCCGGCTTGAAAAGGAAAGCCTGGTGTTCAAAAAAGCAGTGCTGCTGCATGTACTACCAGAGGAACCCAAAGGTATGGGAATGCTTACTTAGAGAAGGGTGAAGGGGCAAGAGATTTGGTGTGCAAAGAAGGAAGGAACAGATTTTATTGAACAAATGCCAGCCTTTGGTCTAGATACTTATCACAGAGTTAATCCACAATAATCAGTGCTCTTTAAATAAAAATAATGAGAATAATTATTTTGTTTTACTATTTTAAAAAGATTTTATTCATTTATTTAAGAGGGGGGAGTGCGGAGAGGAACAGAGGGATAGTGACAGGCAGACTCTGGGCTGAGTGAGGAGCCCCATGTGGGGCTTGATCTCACGATCCTGAGATCATGACCTGAGCCAAAATCAAGAGTAAGTTAGTTGCTTACCTGGCTAGCCACCCAGGTGTTCCGGGAATGATTATTTTATTATTACCTTACATGTGTTCCATCCTCATGAAAATGCCGTGTAGGAAGTATTGGTCTAGCTTTGCGCAGTGGCAATATTGTAGCCAATGAGGTTTATCTGAGGCATGATTATTGCTAATTGGAAGTATTGATCTTTTCATTTTACAGATGAGGTAATTGAGGCTTAGATGTGACTTGCCTAAGGACACATATTTATTAAATGAGATGTCTGGTACTTAAAACCTGGCACCTCTGACAACAAAGTCCCTATTCCTTTTATTCTACCCGGGTACTTCCTGTTGGTTATCCACACTGATGCCATGTCCATCCATATGTCATAGGTTCCTGTGGTAAGTGTTCTGGGGGATAGAAAAGAGAAGACATCTCTCTAATTTCTTTGGAGTTCATTTTCCCATTTGTCAATGGAGGGAGTGGCTTCAGTAGGTGGGTGGTTTTATACCATGCTCTGTAGAAGCCTGAAGGTTCAATGAACCTGGTAGACTGTACAAAGGGTGAGAACAGGGTAGGGGGTCAATAGAGGACCGAGTCAGGTAGGACCTCAGGCTCCAACCTCCACTGGGACCCAAGTCCTTTATATTTTTCCTGTTTTATTTGTTGGGCTGCCATGTAAGATTATATATATAGTTTATTATTATTTATTAATTTATTAATTTTTATTTTTATTTATTTATTTTATTGGAGTTCAGTTTGCCAACATATAGCATAACACCCAGTTCTCATCCCGCCAAGTGCCCCTCTCAGTGCCCATCACCCAGTCACCCCAACCTCCCGCCCACCTCCCTTTCTACTACCCCTTGTTCGTTTCCCAGAATCAGGTGTCTCTCATGTTTTGTCACCCTCACTGATATTTTCACTCATTTTCTCTCCTTTCCCCTTTATTCCCTTTCACTATTTTTTATATTCCCCAAATGAATGAGACCATATAATGTTTGTACTCTGATTGACTTATTTCACTCAGCAAAATACCCTCCAGTTTCATCCACATCAAAGCAAATGGTGGATATTTAAAAAAAGAAATCTGCTGGGCAGCCCCGTTGGCTCAGTGGTTTAGCGCCATCTTCAGCCCAGGACGTGATCCTGGAGACCCAGGATCGAGTCCCATGACAGGATCCCTGCATGGAGCCTGCTTCTCCCTCTGCCTTTGTCTCTGCCTCTCTCTCTCTCTCTGTGTCTCTCATGAATAAAAAAAAAAAAAAAAAAAAAAAAAAAAAATTCTGCTGCCTTAATAAAGTTTGAAAACCGCAGAATTAGACACGTTCTTTAAAAGTGTGCGTTGAAAGAATAGTGTGTGGTCTTAGGAAAGCTTGCAGTCTAGTTAGGGAAATAGAATCTGGACCTCCTCCCCTCTCCCAGCTGTTCAGGTCCCCTCTGTTCGTGAGCTCCTTTGGAGCATCCTGTGCGCCTCTTTGGTGATACTTATCATACCTGTCCAGTTGTATCTTCCCTGTCTGCATGGGTCTGTATTCTTTATCCTCTGACTAGCCCCGGACACCATGCCTAATACAGAGTAAACGATTAATAAACATTTGCTAAATGAATGAGATTCTTTTTTTTTTAAAGATTTTATTTATTTATTCATAGAGACAGAGAGAGGCAGAGACACAGACAGAGGGAGAAGCAGGCTTCATGCAGGGAGCCCGACGTGGGACTCAATCCAGGGTCTCCAGGATCACGCCCTGGGCTGCAGGCCGCGCTACACCGCTGCGCCACCGGGGCTGCCCTAAATGAATGAGATTCTTGAATTAGCATCTCTCACTTGAATCCAGTTTTGAAAAAATGGAGTTGTAGAAGGAATTGTAGAAGGTGGCCTCTGGCCCGTTCTCCTCATTTTTCCTTTTTTTTTTTCAATTGACATTTTTAAAATTTCTTTTAAAAAATATTTTATTTATTCATTTGGGGGGGGGGCACACAAGCAGGGCAAGCAGCTGAGGGAGAGAGAGAATCAGACTCCTCACTGAGCAGGGAGCCCGATGCGGGGCTGGATCCTAGGACTCTGAGATCATGACCTGAGCCAAAGGCAGATGATTAACTGACTCAGCCCCCCAGGTGTCCCTTTGTTTTGACTTCAAAGCTTGAGTTCTCCAAAAAGAGGAGATGAATTGGCTGCTTCCCCAAGGATTATTTTTGGGCTACTCCTTTCTGCTTTGTCTTCTGATGCCATGCCCGGACACTTGTCCATACAAGCATGGTCTACAGAATAGGTGCCTTTTCTCTCTTTGAAGAGACAGAGAGGGCATGAGCCAAAAAGAGCCAATTTCAGAATTGGAGAATCCATAGAAACAGGCTAGAACAATGTTAGGGCTAGTCACACACTTCCCTGGTAGCCAGTGGAGCAACCTGTATTTTTCTCTTCAACCAGAAAGGGAGTAGAGGCACCTCCTCCAAATGTGCCTGGAAGCCACTGGAAGGTTATTCAGCTTGCTTGATGGAGGTTGGCTTCCCCCATGTGAAGCCATCTGTACTTTTCTCTACAAAGTTTACTCCTCACTTTATAATTTTTCTGTGATTCTCCAACTTCAATTCCCTTTTCTCATAGTTCTTACTTTAAATACCATAGGCAACATTCTTGCAAATAAAAATAATATTAACTTCCTGTGCCTTTGCTCTAGAATCAGCTCTGCTTCCACTTAATGTGAGGTGGTATAGTGAGTGAGAGCTTGGGCTTTTCTTCCCTCCAGCCTGAGTTTGCCTGCTGTCTCTGCCTTTTATGGGCTATGTGCCTTTGGATTCTTTCATCTTCTTCTGAAAATGGGAGGATAACAGTGCATATCTCAAAATACCATAATGACGAGCTGACATGCTACATACAAGGTGTCTGGCCCATGCCTGGTACGATAAAAGCTGCAGAATGGCTCAGTTATTATTATTGCATTTATTTTAGTAGGCTTCATGCCCAGCGTGGAGCCCAACGTGGGGCTTGAACTCATGACTCTAAGGTTAAGACCTGAGCTGAGATCAAGAGTCAGACGCTTAACCATCTGAGCCACGCAGTCACCCCATCACTGCATTGTAAATGTAGAGTTCAGTTCTTAGTGTACTGTCAGGTTTAGTTTAATTTTTTTTTAAATTTTTATTTATTTATGATAGTCACAGAGAGAGAGAGAGAGAGAGAGGCAGAGACATAGTCAGAGGGAGAAGCAGGCTCCATGCACCGGGAGCCCAATGTGGGATTCGATCCCGGGTCTCCAGGATCGCGCCCTGGGCCAAAGGCAGGCACCAAACCGCTGCGCCACCCAGGGATCCCTACTGTCAGGTTTAGAGGGACTTCCCCTCCCTACTATTCTTTGGAGTGAATTTTTATTACTTTCAAAATTATTCCCTCCATAGAGTTTCAAGTTCATAATATTTTCTTTTGTTTTGCTTTCCTCCTATTGTGCATCTCTCCCACTGGGCAGGAAGTTCATGTTCTCCCAGAGAAACAATTTGGATGAAAGGCCAGCTTATGCACTGTGTTTGTTCCTTCATGAGCTTTGCCTGATGCTCTTTTGAAGGAATTCGGCCCAGCTAAGACCCAGGCTTGTGTCTCCCTAAATATCATCTTGCCTTTCATTTCTCAACTGACTTTGTGGTTGATTTGTGTAGTACATTATTGAAAAATCAGAAATATCTTGCTAATTTTTTTTCAGGAGCCCCTCAAAATTACTTATGCAATAAGCATATGATGGGGTCAGCTGCTCACACAAATAAGCAGAAGGAAGAAGGGAAGCAGGATCTTCTGGGGGGAGTGGGGGCAGGGATTGAAACAGAAAAAAAAAATCCAAGAGGAAAGCTGTCTGTTGTCTTGGCCTAATTAGCAAGCAGTCCTGTGACCTGTACTGTAGCCAGAACTATCCTAAGCAAGTCCTAAGACAACTTGTAAAAAGAATAAGAGAAATTGAAGAAAATCGCCTGTGAACCAGTTTTTCAGCTAGAAGAGCCAGTGGGTTATATATAAGCATGAAAATTATGTAACTTTCTACTTCCTGTTTATGTTCAACAGATGTGGGTATCTAAGTTGGTGAACAGAAAGAGGGGGCTTTGAGATTTTCTGTACTTTCTTTAGTACAGGTTGATGTGGAGCTGGGACTCAGGAGAAATTCTAGAAAAGGGGAAGGAGCAGGGAGCTAAAGGGAATCACAAAGTGTTTATTGTAGGATGAAGATCCCTCAGAGTTGATGTGTGTAGGTGGCTGTGGCTACTCCCTTACCCATGGGGTGTCATGTAAGTGAGAGGCCTCTCGTACTTTGTCCACACAAGATCATCTGGCTCATCTGCAAGAGTGAATGTGTACAGTATTTGGTGGTGACATTGATTTTATGGCTGAGGATCTTTGGCTAAGCATGATTTCTTCTAGAAGTTCTTGGACCTCTATAGATGATACCTTGGGTTTGACCTGAGTTACCATTTTATCCCCAGAGCTCACGGTCCATGTAGGGGACTCAACTCAGCTGGGGTGTGTTTTCCAGAGCACAGCAGAAGACAAACACATGACCAAGGTAGACTGGATGTTCTCATCGGGAGAGAATGCCAAGGTAAGGAGAAGTAGCCATCACTGTGTAGCAGAAGCCCCTGGCTGCTGGTGTCAGGACAGTGTGGGTAGAGGGAGAATTTAGGCACCAGGTGCCATGTGATGGTGTTGCAAGGGGCTTGAGCTTTGGAGCTTGTCAGAACTGGGCCTCCAGCTCAGCCACTTGGCTGGGCAACTTCAGCTTTGTGGTGGGAAAATGAGTCTCATGAAGATGACAAATAAGAGGATAATATTCCTGCTGCTGCTGCTGCTCAACTTGTAGGGTTGTCAAGACACGTATTTTAGATCGTCCATGTAGCATTTGTATGTGCTTTCCCTGTGTTTTAGTTTCCTTCTTCTTTTCCGTTCTCCTCTTTGTAGAGCCCATGGGAGGATGAGGGGGATGACTTCTGTGGCCTTGTCTCTAAGTTCATGGGAACTCTGAAGCAGCAAGTGGCAAGTTAGTTCACTAGACTGGTAGATGTCATCTGTGCATGGTGATGTACATGTGGGTCAGGGTATGTTGTGGGGGCTATCTCAGGTCACTTATTAATAAAAAATTAAGGCACAAAGTTTATAAAAGATTTAACTAAATTAAGAGTCATTCCTAGAAAAAAGTCATTTGTACTCACTTGATTCCTGTATGCCCCAAAGGGTGGCATCATGGTAGAGGATAGGGAATTACATGTAGTCCCAGGTCCACCTCTGGGAGCTTGTCATGCATTTAAATGTCAACCACTAAGTGAATCACAGCAGAAAATAGGTTGAGAATGGACATTTTGAACTGTGAATTCAAAACACAATAGATAAGATATTAGGAACCAGGTGTTTTCATTCATATTTATGTCTGTATACCCATTTCCTTTTCTTAAACGCTTTTAAAAATAGTAATATTTACTTCCCTTCATAAAAAGCTCCAACATGTACTCATTTACCAAGTATTTTAAGTGCCTATGTGGCAGACACGCAGAACTCCTGATTTATGATCAAGATCAAGGGAGATACATGGTAAAATAATGAGGAAATAAATACATAATATGTCAGGTAATAGTAAGAGCCATGGAGAACAAGAAAGCAGGCATTTAAAAAAAAAGATTTTATTTATTTATTTATTCATGAGAGACACAGAGAGGCAGAGACATAGGCAGAGGGAGAAGCAGGCTCCCTGAGGAGAGCTTGATGCGAGGCTTGATCCCAGGACTCTGGGATCATGACTTGAGCCAAAGGCAGATACTCAACTACTGAGCCACACAGGTACCCTGAAAGCAGGCATTTGTGGTTCATGTTTTATATAGATGGGCAGAGAGACCTCACTGAAAAGATGACATTTGAGCAGAAACCTGCCGGAAATGAGAGAATGAACCATATGTATTTCTTGGGGGGAAGCATGTCCCAGGCTTAGGGAGCAGCAAGTGCAAAGGCCCTGTGGCCAGTAGTCAAGGAGAGCAAAGAGGCCAGCGTGGATGGAGCGAATTGACCCAGGTAGGTGAGGAAAGAAAAAGTAGAAGATGAAATCAGAGAGGAAAATGGAGTGGGGCAGATCATAGAGGGCCTTGTACTTTTAGTAGAAATGGGGGGCTATTGGAGGGTTTGGAGTAGATGAGTAACATGATTTAACTTATATTTCTAAAGGCTCACCTGTGGAGAATAGACTGTAGTTGGGAGTAAGCAGGGAGACAAGTCAGAAAGCTCCTTGCAGGAATTTAGGTGAGAGAAGGGGTGGCTTGGACCAGAATGGTAATTGTGGAGGAGGTGAGAGATGGCTAGATTTAGGATATATCTTGAAGGTAGAGGTGACAGGATTTGCTGAGGGACTTTCACTGTGTGTTTAGGAAAGAGAGGAATTAAGAATGACTCCATGAATTTTAGCCTGATCATCTGGAAGAAGGCTTTGCCATTTACTGAAAAGAAATGGATTGGAAGGAGCTGGCTTGGGGCAATAATTTGGAGTTGTAGTTTTAGACATGTTTCAAGTGCCTATTGGAAATCCAACTGGAAATGCTATAGAAAGTGAAGGTGTATTTTTCTTCCTTTTACTGGAGAATTACAAAAAGGGAAAGCCCCTCATCCTCCTTTCCTTCGTCATCCTTTTCTGCCAACGGGACAGTTGCTCATGGTTTGGTGGCGTCCTTCACAGCCACACAGGCTGTGGACACATGTGTGTGCATGACTTATGATATCAAATACTTTCTCATCACACCTCACCGCCCACATATCCAGGGCCTGGTAAGTCCTGAGAGCACCCCCACTCAACCTTCCCCATGCCCCTTCTTCCTCGGTCCTTGCAAACTCATATGTTGCCTTTCTGTTCTATAGGAGGAGGTTGTGTTAAGTTATTACCCTAAACTCAGTGTACCTGTGGGGTACTCCCAGAACTGGGGCCGCTTCCAGAACCGTGTAGCCTTGGTGGGTGACACCTCCCGCAATGATGCGTCTATCATGCTCCAAGGAGTGAAGGAATCTGACAGAGGAAGATACACCTGCAGTATCCACCTGGGGAACTTGACCTTCAAGAAAACCACCACGCTGCATGTGATCGTGAAAGAGCCCCAAAGTATCTGATCTTCGGCTGGGGAGGCATGAGGGTCCTTGTAGTTGGTAGGCATGGCCAGGACTAGGGGAAGGCCAGAGAGGCATGTAGGGTGCCACGCTGAAGGAGGCATCACTCTCAGGTGCTGTACTTACACGACCCTGATACAAGTCCTTGTACCCTGGACTTACATGATGTTCACGGTGATACCTCCTTAACTTTAGAGTCCTAGGCACCTCGCTTTCCACACTATTTGGTGAACACCAACCTTCTGCCAGAACTCACTCACTGCCCGTGTAATATCCTGATCTAAAGATACAGGAGCTCAGAGATGGGTTGGAGCTAATGTCCAAAGTTCTTTTTTACTTGGATGCTGTATGCTCTGCGGCAGAAGGGTAAATGACCCTGGGCTGGTGAGAGATGGCACAGAAGAGAAAGAAAACAGGAAGAGACCAGAACTCAAAATAGAAATGTTCTCTGATGAAAGGTTCTCTATTCTGGCAAACCCTGTACATTAAAGCCAGTGGTGTGTAGGGGAATAAAGATCTGAGAGAAGTCGGTAAGTGAGGGGTTAAAGTTAAACCATAACACAGTTAACAGTCAGGATGTGGCTGTGGACTTTGCATTTTGCTACAGATCTTTGCTGGAGGTTGGCTGTGGTTTTTTTGGGGGTGGGGATGTGGGCAAGGATGGAACTCACCTCAGTATCTTTGACCAAGGACTTGAGTCTATGAAGGCCCCTTCTTGTAATACATGGCAAAGGAGGGAGCGGGACAGAGGGATTTCTTCCCTCTCAGAAGCCCTATTTCCATTTCACAGAGAAAATACACTCCATAGTGGGAGCCCACTCAACCACCAAGCACCCACCCCCCAGGCCTATCTACGTTGCCCACATCCTCACCTCTCTGTCTCACCATCCCAGGGGCTCTTCTGCCCTGAGCTTATCCAAACCTCTGTGCTCAGGTGGAACTTTCTCCCTGTCTCAGGCACGTCACACTGTCTACTGGCTCCTGCCACCCAGACTGTAGATATGCTCACCTCTTCCTCTCACCTTCTGTCCTGGGCTACTTTAGCTCTCATCCTGTGTGTCTTTCTTCTCTTTAAAACAGAAACAACTCATACTATACAGTCACCCACTTAAAGCCTACAACTCAGCGATTTTTAGTATATTCAGAGTTGTGCAACCTCCACCGCAATCAATTCTAAATCTTTTTTTTAAGATTTATTTATTTATTCATGATAGATGTAGAAAGAGAAAGAGAGAGGCACAGGCACAGGAGGAGAGAGAAGCAGGTTCCATGCCAGGAGCCCGACGTAGGACTCGATCCCAGGACTCCAGGATCACGCCCTGGGCCAAAGGCAGGGGCCAAACCGCTGAGCCACCCAGGGATCCCCTCAATTCTATATTTCTTTCTTGACCTACCTAAGTAGCTAAGAGGCCATCTGTGGTGTCTCTTGTCTCTCCTCCCTTAACCTCTTAGTGCACCACATCCTGGCTTCTGCTTCTGCCTCTGCTCTAGCTTAGGTCACCAATGCTACTCTAATTGCCCACCTCAGCCTTCTTTACCCAAGTAATATTGGACACAGTATTCTCCATATAATCAATATATTCTATGTTGGATCCTCCCCCCCTTCCCTCCCTCCCTCCCTCCCTCCCTCCCCCCTCCTTCCTTCCCTCCCTCCTGCTCTTCCTTCCTTCCTCCCTTCCTTCCTTCCTTCCTTCCTTCCTTCCTTCCTTCCTTCCTTCCTTCCTTCCTTCCTTCCTTCCTTCCTTCCTTCCTGTCTAATCTATGTCTCCATCTAAATCCTAGCTAAACATTCTGCAAAACTTCAAATGCAACATATCCAAACCTGCCCCTGCACACCTCTCCCCTAGCTCATCTCTGTCACCATCTACATGGTTACCTAGCTGGATGCCTGAGAGTTGTACTGATTCTTCCCTTTCCCGTGACCCCCAGACTAACAGGTCAACAAGTCCTGTTATTTCTACTACTGACTTTGAGTCTGCCTTCCCCCCAGTCCCTCACCACGCTCTAGCTGTCTTCCTTTGTGTATTGGCCTGTAGCCCTCTAACCAGGGTCTGCTCTCCTTCTCAGCCTCTGCTCTCATTCTTCCTGCAGCCCTCAGTGCCACCATTCTAAACCACAAGTCGCAACATTCTGTCCCGGTGCTTAGAGTCTTTCAGTGTTTGGTTTTTCCATCACTTACTGAAAGAAAGCCAGACTCCTGGCTGAGATCAAGACCCTTCATGATTGAGACTCTGTTGTTTAGTTCCCCACTATGCCCCCAACTGCAACCTAGAGCCAGACCCATGGAACTATTTTAGTTTCTGAAAGTCCCATCCTCTTGGGCCTCCAGACCTTGTGTGTAATGCACCACCCCCATCCTTTCCCATATTGTCTGCCCAACAAACTTTATGTTTCCTTAAGACTTTTAAATTTTAAAACTGTTGAGAACTTCTCATCTGCTCCCCGTAGAATTAGGTACCCTTTTCTCTGTGCCCCCTGTACCCCATATGGACTTCCATCCTGGTCCCTATAGCAGACTGTGATTTTCCATTGACATGTTCATCCCTCTCCTTGAAGGCAGGGACCATGCACTAACTGTCTTTGTAGCTTCTTTGCCTAGTGATATCTAGCACCCAGGAGGTGTTTATGTATATATGTAGAGTGAAAGGAAATGGATGTAGAGGAAATGGATGAAGGGTACCATATGGGTGGAAGCGCTTTACTTGGTATCATGACTATGGGGCTGAGGGTTGTACCACATATCCTTTTGAAACCAACCACTTTCTCATTGAAAGATCTGAAGCCTCTAAAAAATCTGTTTTGTTGTTTTAAGATAGAACTGTTAATGTAAAAGGAAACTCTGCTGTAGGTAAGGTGCTATTCTCTTCTCCCACCCACCTTAATCTACACTGTAGGGGTAAGCAAGGAGGCCAGACTTGGTTCTCCATCTAATGGGGACAAGTGGAATGCCAGTATTTCAATATGGGGTGGAGTCTGGCCTTCTCTCCCAACTTCCCGAGTTAGTATAGATCTGGTGGGATTTCCAGCTCTATACTGGAATATTGAGACTGTCTTGTTGCTTTTTTCCTTTCCTAAGCAATGGTGACCCCAGTAGCCCTCAGACCTGAGATCCTGGGTGGTAATCAGCTGGTGATCATTGTGGGGATTGTCTGTGTCACTATCCTGCTGCTTCCTGTTCTGATTTTGATCGTGAAGAGGACCCACAGAAGTAAGAGGTACAGGGCTGGGTTGGGAGGCTGGCGGTTCCTCAACCTGAAGTAGAAGAGTGATAGGGCCCTAACTGTGCCACTTTCCCGGAAGGGGATACTTTAAAATAGAATCATCTGTGGTTGTCAGATTAGATGTCATCTCTCTAGTGACCCCAACCCTCCACTCACTCTAGTGACCCCAACCCTCCACTCTGTGTTGCAGAGGGCCTTGTACATCCCTATACCCTCTTCATTCGTTTTGGTAGTTTACAAAGATTTTTCAGCTCTTTTGTAAATGGTGGTTTAAGAGGAACATAATTAAGTATAAATCTTATGCAAGAGCTATAATGGTGCCATTCAATGCCTGAGGGAAATGGGTTTTTGAATTATGTACAATACACATTTCATAAGGAAGATCAGATCTTGAGGGTTATCAGTGGCTTTATTTAAAGGACCACACTCTAGGACACCTGAGTGGCTTAGCTGGTTAAGTGTCTGACTCTTGATTTCGGCCCAGGTCATGACCTCAGGGTCATTGGATCAAACCCCATTTTGGGCTCTCTGCTCAGTGTTTGTCCCTTTCCCTCTGCTCCTCCCCAAGATCTCGCTCTTCCCTCTGCTAATAAATAAATAAATAAATTTTTAAAAGGACCACAGTCTAATTCTGAGTGGCTATTTCTGAACGGATGTCCTTAGGTCCTAAGTTATTTATTGTTGAAATGTGTTGTTGAAGGCTTTAATTTCAGTACCCCTTCTCCCAGCATCTTGGAAATGCCCAGATGCTCCATCCAATAAGGCAGCAGGTTTGGCTGTTGGCAGGGCCGCATGCATCCATTGATTCAACTGTTGATGATGAGATACGTTGCTGGGGCAGATTGGCTCTCTTGTTGAAATGTCAATGGGCAAAGGACCTCATTAGAGTGCTGACTCTGAGTCTCCCCATAAAACATAGACTCTCTAGAAAGTGCTTTGCCTGCTGGGCTTCACTTCGTTCCCCAGGGCCTCTCTGACTTGGTTTGAACTTGGCTGGCCTCTCTGAGGGTCTTTGCTCCGGGCATGCAGATGGCCCCCAGCCCAAGTTAGATGACCATATCAACTCACCTCCCCACTCTGGGCCTCAGTGTCCCTCAAAATGAAATCAGTACTTCCATGTCAGTACTAAAGACATGGAAATCCTAAAGATTTAGGAAATAAATAATCAGATTTGTATATTGAGATTTATAAACATGGTTGCTGTAGCCCTGATGATAATTCAACATTGAAGTCATCCTCAGTAACTGTCAGGAAGGTGATGATTCACTAAATCAGTATTCCACTCAGTGAAATACTACACAATCCCAAATGTAACGGCATGGGAAGATGTCCCAGGAATCACATTACAGAATATATAACAGGATCTCATTTTTATAAAAAAGAAAATTAGTAATACTCACTTTGGCAGCAGATGCAATAAATACATTTTGTGTGAGTGCAGTAAGGCCTGCATTGAGAAAGGTTGGAAAGAATAATTCCAAAGTATTAGTAGTGCTGTTTGGGTGAAAAGAGAAGGTGGATCCCACAAGGGCAGGAGGTTTTCTGGAACTTCAAACTTCAACTCTCTGTGTTTCTTTAGTATTTGAATTATTTTACAGTGAGAACATACAACTTTATAATCATAATGTATGAGAAAACTATTTCCTCCACTTTGAGACAAAAAAAAAAAAAAAATGACTTCTAGCTTCAACCCTGATTTTTTTTTTTTTAAGTTCTACCTTAGACCAAAATAGGAAAAAAAAGGAACTGTATTAAGTAGCAGATGCAGAGGGCAGATGGTCAAGAGATCAAAGGCCAAGGGCTGGGAAGGGGCCAGGGTTGGCAGCTTAGGGGGTTTGTGGCGCTATTTCTGCTCAGCCTCTTCCCCAGGGGAGGAGCCTTTGAACTGTGTGTCTCAGCTGAGCTTCTATTGCCCCCTGCTGGCATGGCTACATCTCCCTACTCCCGGGTTAATGATAAAAATCCAATCCCATGATGGCCCTCCCTATTAATTCACTTAAAACAGTGTGGATGCAGAAAAATGTTAAGTAGGTAATAGGGAAGTCAGAGCCGTTCAGCCCAGACTACCTCCGGAATGCTTCATTCTCTCCATCAGAGAAATGCACTGCTCAGATTTCACAGTGAGCTGGGTGGCTTTGGCGGTGGGAGTCTAGAGACAATGGTTTCCCCCTCTGGGGTCCCCCTCATCACAAGACTCTGTGGGGTCTCATGTGGGCACCCTGGAATTTACAGTGCCAGCCAGTTAATTCCACATGCTTTTCCTGCCTTGCAGCTCAGCGACATCCACAACCCTGGTAAAAAGCCTGGAGAACATAAAGAAGGCTGATCCAGAGGTAAGGCAAGAACTCAAAACTCCATTTTGCAGCTGTTTCTGCATGGGGGCAGGGTAGATATGGCTCCAACATCCAGGGTGTCATTGGCATTCTCTGTGGACTATCTTACTCAGTATTGTATCTCAGTGTGGTGGCCAGTGCTGGGCACAGCACAGGGGCTCAGGAAATCTTCATCACAGAGTGAGAGCCCCCCACCCCACCCCAGGAGGGAGCGGACAGGGCCCTGGGGACTCTGGGTAGGGTCACAGGAAAGAACCCTGGGCTCAGTGTCAGAGAATCCCCATTCAAGCCCACCTCAGCCACCTCCCAGAGCCACACTTGTCTCACCAGTAAAATGAGGATGAGGACAAGCATATTTGCCCTGTGGTAAGGTTCAAATAACTGGATGATCTGTAAGTGCTTCATCATCTGTGGGCACTGTGGAACCATAGGGGAGAATTGTGGTACATTCAGGAATTAAGTGAAGGAGTTAACAGTTCAGATCAAATATTCAGGGACTCTAGGTGGCTGGGTGGCTCAGTTGGTTAAGCATCTGCCTTAGGCTCAGGTCATGGTCTCAGGGTCCTGGGATTGAGTCTTGCATGGGGCTCCCTGCTCATCTTTATGCACTCTCTCTCAAATAAATAAAATCTTTAAAAAAATATTCGGGTACCTTAAGAAAGAGGATCAAGAAGAGCTTTTTCTTCCATATTACTTTGTAATGGGGCTATAAATAATTGCTATTAGGGTCTGAGAAATGAATTCATTTCCTTAAACTACCTTTCCTCCCTCCCTCCCTCCCTTCTTTTAAAAACTCCTCTTGGAATATTTACTTTTTCCACCTTTTGCCCTGTTTATGACCTAAGTGTAGGATTTTGTCACAACCTAGTGCAGGGGCCTCCAGAAGCCCAAGAGTTTGTCACTGGATGACATCACCTCCCCAAATAGTGACAGGAATGTGAATCACAAAGTACCACCCACCTCACAGATGTGAGGTTCAGTGAGGGCTGTCCCTGCCATATAAACCCTCTCAGAGATGACCACAGTTAGTGGCCGATCAATGCCATCCTGCCATGGCTCCAGTCAGAAGGAAATAAGCATGGAATACAAATAATCCAGCAAGATAAGAATCCCCTGCTGCTGCCTAAGTGCCTGTCCAAACAAAGAACTTTGTCTTTTGAAGCAAAGAATTTGGTTCTCAAGAGAGTAATCTTTGCTGACGAGCCAACTTTCTTAATTGCCAGGAAGACTGGGAACTAAATTATCATTATCCACGATAATTTTCTAACTCTCAATTACCTTTTGGTGTTGATGCCCTGTGAATAGTAGTAGATGGTTTTTTCCTCTGGCATCTAACATTTGCTGATCTTTGGTTAATGTTCCCACCACTCCTGTCCCTCTAGAAACACGTTTATTCTTCAGTAGCCACACCGATGCTGATTGAGGACGAAGAATCAAATGGAAAAGCAGAGGCCACCTACATGACCATGGTGAGAGTGCTTCTGGGCCCAGCCGAGCCAGGTGTCTGGAGGGTGGACAAGGAGCTGGCAAGGATGTGGCAAGCCCGTGCGTGGTGGGCATAGCTAGGTCACTTGGGGAGGTCACTGCTGAGGGCAGAGATTTTTCTAAGTCATAGGGAAGTCTGAGAAGCTGACGCTGTGCTGGATAGAGGAGTAATACCAAACTTGCCTTCATACCTGGTCTCCAGTATTAAAGGTCATTAGGGCTAAAGATAATCGATTTGGGGGGTGAAAAGAGCACTTTTATCAAGGATAAACAAAATGGCTCATTCGAGGTTAAGCACAACCTAGTAGGGTACCTTAGGTCCTTGGACAAACGTTGTGTCGCAATTTTCCATCCTATTCAAGAACCCATTCCAATTCTAACATTTTAAAATTCTGTGGCTTATGATGTTTTGACATAATCTGATTGCCAGGAAGGCTGCATGCTGCATTCCATATAATAATATGGAGTCGGATTCCTTTTTTCTCCTTCCTCCACTCCTCAGGGAGGCACAACACCTACAAGAGGCACCTGGCATGTAGTGAGTAGGAGTAAAGACAGAAGGAGTGAGCTGGCAGTGGGCACAATACTATTTGTAGGCTAATTATAGGCACCCAGGCTATAAAGGCAGCAGTGTTCCTCTGGGCTTGGGAAGGCTGGCCTCCTCTTTTTGGGGGATGGTGGCTTCTGTTTGTTCCCATCACACCAGCACTGAGGACACATGATTCCCAGATGATTGCCGCAGAGAAAGATCCTGCCAAGGAAGCGTGAGATCAGGGACCTGGCCGGGTTCCAGCAAATCAAACAGTAGCTCCACTCTGAAGTTGTGTGCAGTCATATTTCCCCCTCTGTCCCTCTCCCGTTATTACCATGTGATGCTTCGGGCACCGCCAGGCCTTGTTTGGCCTCTTAGAGACCTGCTGATGACAGCTAACGGTGGCTACTGCTGAGTGTGGCACCACCTGGTTGACGCTGTTTGCAGAAAACCTGGGAGGTCTATCCTCCCCATGATCGGCAGAGGTTGTTGGATTGAAACGCTATGGGAAACAGCACTTCTGTCCTTTCGAAACAGATCCAGTAAAGCAAGTGTGATGAGAGGCCAAAGCCGCAAAACTCAGAGGCCTGTGGAAGCCGGTCAAGTTATTTTAAAGACTGTGTGCCAAATTCAGGAAGCCTCAGGGTGAATTCTGGCCTGCAGGCCACCTGTTTGAGACCTCAGGTGTAGAGGCGTTATTTAGAGAGCAGAGATAACAACAGATCTTTGGTTTTTTGTTATTGTTGTTGTTGAATTGATTACATTTACTTCAATAAATGGGGCACCACACTGTGTCCCCTTTATAAGGCTGGACAGCACAATGGTTAACACCACAAGCTTTGAAGTTGGGCAGACCGGGCCCAAATCCTGGCTCTGTGACTTAGAAGCTAGATGGCCCTGGGCAGGTAACTTAGCCTCTATGACACTCAGTTTCCTCATCCTTAAAATGGGAATAATAGTACCCACCTCCCAGGTGGTGAGGCTCTAACTCATTAGTGCCAGTGAAATTCAGAATTGGGCCAGATAGATGGAAAGAGCTCAATAAATGGTAACTATTATGATCGAAATACTTACGCATGTGCTTTGTTTCTCCCCCCCACCCCTGCAGCACCCAGTTTGGCCTTCTGTGAAATCAGCACCAAATAATCCACTTGAAAAAAGTCAGCTGGGGGAATTCTAAAACCAGAGCAAGACTTTTGAGAAGAAGGGAGAGTTCCTTTTGTCTTTAGCAGTGGCAGCGGCTCTCTCCTCTGTGTGTCCTGAGTTACTATGCTGGTCATTCTGGGACTCCTTGCTCCCTGTGTTGTTCTCTTGCCTCATTGGTCAAAGGGCTGAAGAAGGAGGGTTCAGAACCTGGCAGAAAGACAGGACAGCTTGGGAGGAGCAGGCCCGATGGAGGAAAGCCTGCATGCAGTCCTTCTGGACTGGGACACTGGCCCTGGGGACCGTGGCGGAGCTGCTATGGCGGCCTCAAGCATTCCATTAGATCCTCTGCTTCGACGGTGTTCTTCGTGGATGGGTTCCTGGGAAGAGTTGCAGAAATAAACACCAACCCAAATGATTCCTTTGGCAGATTACCCCTAAATAAACATGGCTTGTGGAAATCATCTTGTTTGTGTACCCTGGCTGAGGGGCAAGTGGAGACTTGGTAAGGAATTTATGGTCAGGAATGCCTCAAACAACTGAAGTGATTGGAGGAGAGTCATTCTTGGCTCAACACACAGGAGACCAGTGTTGGCCCTGGGACGGTGTGGGGGTGAGTGGGTTGAAGTGGGGTATGAATACAGCTTGAGGATTTAACCCAGCACTTTGTTAGCCTGGTTGGCTATAAGAATGGCTGGAGGCTCTTTGCTGGGCCGTTGCTGTCCTTTTCAAAAATGGCTGCTCATGGGTTGCCAAAGTGGACAGCCACCGATTTAACTCTTGGTCTGAAAAGTGAGGTTCCTATACTTTTTGGTTACCACTGTAAGATATAATGAGGTTTGTTTTAAAGACCCTTTGATTCTGAGCTCCCATTTCTAGCCTGGGCTCTGCTCAGGCCTCCTCTCTTCAACCACTGAGGCCCTTCCTCATTCCCTGCACCCCATCCTTCCCACTTAGCCATTCAGGGCATGGGTTTCTGATCCAACCTCAAGTGGAGCTACCTTTTTGTTTTGGAGGGAGGAGGAGGGGCAGACAGAAGAGGGAGAGAGAGAATCTCAAGCAGACTCCTCTCAGAGCCTGATGCAGGGCTCAATCTTACAACCCTGAGATCAGGAGCTGAGCCAAAATCAAGAGTCGGATGCTTAACCAACCGAACCACCCCAGTGCCCCTGGAACTACATTTTTAAAGAATTCTCCTAACTAGGGCAGCCCTGGTGGCGCAGTGGTTTGGCGCTGCCTGCGGCCTGGGGTGTGATCCTGGGGACCCGGGATCAGGTCCCACATCGGGCTCGCTGCGTGAAGCCTGCTTCTCCCTCTGCCTGTGTCTCTGCCTCTCTCTCTCTCTCTCTCTCTCTCTCTGTGTCTATGAATAAATAAATAAAATCTTAAAAAAAAAAAAAAGAATTCTCCTAACTCTCCAAACATCAGGACCCTCTTATAACACATCCATTTTTACCTCTTTTACCAACTGTTCTTGGGTGTCTACTTGGAGTCCTGTAGTCTCTTACTGTTCTTGGTCAGCCAAGGCTAAGAGTCATTAAATGTTCCCTTCTCACCTGTTAGCTCTAAATAAAGCGTATGTCAATAATTTGCAATACATGCATCCTGTCCAAGACATACCAGAGAAGTGACACATGTTGCCATGATAAGTAGAGCGGGGAGAAAGACTCTTTCATATCCTAAAAATTCATGGAGAGGAAGTGATTTC
The DNA here is from genome assembly GCF_011100685.1 of Canis lupus familiaris. Classification (NCBI taxonomy): domain Eukaryota; kingdom Metazoa; phylum Chordata; class Mammalia; order Carnivora; family Canidae; genus Canis; species Canis lupus. The sequence continues at coordinate 15,539,853 of NC_049226.1, forward strand.
ATTTCTGGGCTCTAACATCCTCTCCTGGCTTAGGGGGTCTTTTTCTACTTCCTCAAGTATTATTTGCAGAGGATGAGGACCTTGAGGATACGAGTTAGGTGGATGGATGGTGATTTTAACTCTGCTGTTCTGGGTCAAGGAGAATGAATGGGGGTAAGTGTTGGAGGGTGGGCTATGCAGTTGCCCACAAGCTCCTGCAGAGGGCACTTGGATGGGGGCAGCGTGGGCACACCCCTCTGGAGGTGGGTAAGTCCAGATTTGAACTTGATTCATTCCAAGGGTCGCTTCCATTCTGGGTGGAGCAATTGTAACTGAGGAGGAAGAGAAGCCTACTTCTCTCTCCCTACCCTACCTCCACACAAACCTTTTATACCCAGGCCTCAAGTCGAGGTGGAGACGGAAAATGCACAGATGTCAAATACTAATTTTGCCTCACACCCCAACAGCCCTGCAGGGCCATGAGACCTGCTTGCTTGTCATGCCCTTCTAGGGGGTGTTTGTTAAATCCAGGAGTATGAAGACATATGGCATAGGGGATGTGCCTTACGCTCAAACAGGCCTGGTTCAAACCCTGGCTCTCCCTTTTGCTCTCTCTTCAATATTGCAAACTTTACTTCACTTCTTTGAGACTGCTGCCCCTAAATATAAAATGGAGACTCACAGGGTTTTTTTGTGAGGGCTAAATGGGGTCCCTTAGGTGCCAGTGCCTGGTGCGGGCCCTCCAGCCCCTTCCAATATGTTCTTCCCCCACTAGATTTGTCTTCCGGGGACTCAGTCTCCATTTCTCATTAATTTTTATTTCTATGGGGAGGAAGCCCTTTATCCCAACACACCTAAATCCCTCTTCCCACCCCAAGGAAGAGAGAGCTAGGAAGCTGAACTTCCGGAAGGGTTTTACATAGCTCCTGGGGCTGGGAGAGCTGCTGGAGACAGCAGGCTGGAGCTCCTTGTGGTAGGTCCTTTTGCCAGCACTTTTGTTGCTTGAATTTGCACTAGTTTAAGTCCCTAGAGCACCAGATGCTCCCATATTCAAAGGTTTCCAGAAGTATGCAGGCTTTTGGCAACAGAAATTGGGCCTTGAAAGGGTGGAGAGGGTGGGGTCACCCATGAGTAATGCAGAAGCTAGCAGCCTCGGAGCTTGGCACTGGAATTGAAAACACTTCAGCCTGTCCCGTGGGGACCTGTAGATGTGCCTCCTGGAAAAGGCTGCAGACTTCCACCAGCCCTTTACTCTTTGTCCCTGATTCCCACCCCACTTTGTCTCCTTTTGGCTGCTTAGTATGCTTCTATGTCTACACTGGCAGTTTATTTTACGAATCACTAGCTGTGCGCACGTGTGTGTGTGTGTGTGTGTGTGTGGGCGAGGGCAGGTGGTTTGGAAAGGGTCACGCTACCACTGAATTAGCTTAGTTACTCAGGGCCAGAGAACCTTAGGTTACAAATTTTGCCCCAACACAGACCAGTTATCCCCTTATTAAGAAAAAAACAAAGTTCCTAAGGACTACTGACCTCTGCCCAGGCATGCTGGTTTGCAAATGTGGTCTGGCCTTCCTCAAGGGAAATCAGGCAATCCATAACCACTTCTGTAAAACTCAGCTCTCAAAACATCTTTTTTAGAAAAAAATAAGGGAACTCAGAGTTTTCTCAGAAAGCTAAAACCTTATTTTATGGTTGATGAGAACAACAGTGGGTGGCCTGTCCCAGAACTTTCAAAGCATCTGTCTGGACCCCACATCCTATGTTCATGGCCTTCTGAGATTGAGTGGCATGTTGTCTACCCATCCATTTCTCTCTCTCACTCACTCTCTCTCTCTCTTTCATGGAACCTTATGCTCCATATACCTGTGTCTTTCTTGCTTCTGAGCCTTTGCTCTTGGTATTTCCCTGCCTGTAATTCTCTATCCCTTCTTTCCTGCCCAAATCAACATTCTTTCAAGGCCCTGCTTCAGTCCTGCCTGGGTGGACTGTTTCTCACATCTTCCTAACTGTCTCTGCACTTACCAGATTTTATCTCCTAATGTTCTCTAATGGTCTCATGGGTATGGGGCTTTATTTTCTCCAAGAGATCTTAAGCTCTTAGAGATCCTATTTTTATGTCTTTTTCTGTGTGCTTTGTAGCATCTGACCCCATGTGGGTCAGTCCCTTGTTGAATGGGATTCCTAGAAGCGGCATAGGCCAGCATGTACAGGGAGCTGCTGGATCCGTCTCCCAGTTGGGGCTCTACCACACGTTGGCCGCACAAGCTCAGGTTGATGGAGTTTCTGCCCTTTCCCCAGATGTAAAGTAGGCATTCATTCATTCTCATGTGCTCAGGGACAAGGAGAAGCTCTGCTCAAATCTGGAATAAGACCCAACCCCTGTCCTTCAAGAGCTATAGTTTAGTTGGGGAGATAAGGCACATTAAACAAAAGATGACAATACTTTCTGACACCCAAGCAATACCCAGTATACCTTTGTTTCTGTACCCTTGTCAAGGGTCATTTATACCTTTGTCTCCTTATCTAGAATGCGAGCTCTCAGAGGGTGAGCTGTATCTCATTCATGTCAGAGTCTCTAGCTTCTAGCCCAGTGTCTGGACATGGGGGATATTAAGTAGATATTTGAGTTTGTTGAATGAGGGAGTTGATCAACAAACGAGTTGAACGTACCCAGTGTCATGGGCCCACGGAAAGAAGAGGTACATAGGAGACAAGGAGTAGATGAGTTGGTGGCAGATTTTTGAAGAAAGGCTAGGAGGTTGCTGACCAGACAAGACGGGATGGGCATTCCCAGACTAAGAGACTGCAAAGGAAGGACACCCAGTTGTGAAGCGCTGTGCTGGGTGAGGGGAACCACCCGGTGTGCAATGGCTGGAGAAGGGCACGGGGCCGAGAAGAGAGGTGAGTAAAATGAGTCCACGCCTTTGTTATTCTTCACTGGGTGGCTGGTGCTCTGCAGAGTGTGGGACCAGCTTTTCATCCTATGCTTGCTCCTGCTTACCAGTCCCTTCTCCCCAGCCCCCAGCCCTGGGTTCTCATCACCCTTTGCTCACAGGATGCAAACCTTTTACTATCAGTTGAAGTCAAGTCTTAGATGTGCTCAGGAAGCACCTGGAGATCTTATTGAAAATGCAGGCTGTGGTTTCATGGGTCCTGGTGGGGCCTGTGGCTCTGCGTGTCCAAGGAGCTCCCACATGATGCTGCTGATGCTGCTCCAGGGACCACACTTTGAGAAGCAAGGCTTTAAGGCAAATTCACTAGGGAGACTCTCTGTAGAATTGGGATTCGGCATTCCAAAGGCAAAAGGAAACGACCTTCCTTCGGATTATTGAGAACACTGCTTCTCCCAGCAGGGTAGGTGATTGAATGTTGTCTCATAAAATATTCAGTGGTAAATGGTACCGGGTAGAAATGCCAAAAATAGGGCTTTACTCCCCACATAGCTCATCTTTGATATTGGTGTCTTCATTCTGCAAAATACCTCTGAGTTTCAGCCTCCTCGGCTTTACTGGCACCTAGGGAAAGCTTACTCTTTTGGAGCACGTGGGCGTTTGGAGGTCCAAGTGAGCCATGGGAGGTTCTAGGGTAGCCCTCCTCCTGCCTCACCCTGCCAGCACACTTCAACACCCCTCACCCCCCCATCTTTTGACCCTTAGTCCTGGGGGACAGAATTGCACAAAGGCTATTCTGTTATAAAGGGGACACTTGGTTTCTCTTAGTCAAACTTTGGATAGAAGCAGAGAAGCAGATAAGAATTTCTTAACTCAGATGTTCCCAGAAGTTTCTGGACCCTGCGTGAGACCAAATGAGCTGAGGAAGCAGCTTCTCTGAGCCCCACAGAGTCACCCTCAGCTGCATTAAGGAAAAGGAGGAGGCCGGCTACGTCAAACCAAAACTCTCTGGCTGACATGTGCCTGCGGCAGCATGGGTGGCTGAGCCGCAGACCCGGACAGGCAGGGCTGTGGCCGGGCTGGTGCCAGCCTCTCCCCTGGGCACACCTGCAGCCTGGCCGCTGCGTGGTGGAGGAGGACTGCGGCCCGAGGGCAGTGGCGAGGGAGATGGACCGTGGCCACTGGAGGACACCTTCCCTAGGCTGCCCCCTCCGCGCCTTTGCTCATTTGCTCCCTTCCTGTGGGCTGTGCATCGGGTGGAGGAACCTGCCTGCTGGAGAAACCTGCTGAACCAGCCACAGCCAGATGCTAGTCAAGTGACAGAGGCTGAAGATCCGGCAGGGACAGGCACCTCTCCACCCACCCTTCTGCCTTCAGCAACTGCCACAAAACCTGACTCACATCACTCCTCCCAGCCTAGCACAGCTTCAGCCGCCTTGGTGGCTAGAAACCTGCCTTCAGGATGCTGTCTGTGTTCCCCTATTTCCTCATCAAATTCATTCATTCGCTCGTTCACTCATTCATTCATTCATTCTTTGGTTCCTTCATTCAGGCATGCTCTTGTGCAGTGATGTATCACCTGTTTCTCGAGTGTTTGCTCTGAGCCAGACTCTGCACTGGGCTCCCGGTTCTGTTCCTCTACACCCTGCGATTTAGCACCTTTTTATATCCTATGCAAAGGTCCCTTGCTTTGTCCATTCCAGTCTTCTCTTCCCTGTGCCTCTAAACATCCTGGTGCAAGGTCTGGGGTCTCCTCCCCTGGGAGATAGGCAATGTGGAATACTTGGAAGTACCCCTTGTTTCACACAGACCTCAGTTTGAATACTGCTCTGACTCTGCCCTTGACTACCATAAGTCATTTTGGGTGGGGTAAGTTCGGTTATCCTCAGTTTCTCCATTTGCAAGTTAAAAAAAAGAGAGAGAGATAATAATAAATTGCCTATCCCAGGGTGACAGTCCAGTTGGGGTATCACAGGTGGAGTTATAGCTCAAAAATATTCATTGCTCCCTTTTTGGTGCCTCAATAGCCCATTGCAAGTGTGAAGAATTGTTGCACAGGAACCTGCGTTCTACTTCAATGTCTCCCCAGAAGCGTGGGAGCCACCTTCTGTGCCCAGGGCCACTTTGCTTCTCCACCACAAGTCCTCCTACTTGTGCTATTTGCCTATATTTTCTTCCTTTTTCAAAAGGAAAGTTTTCAAGCATATACAACCCAGGAGAGAATTGTATAGTGAGTCCTTTGCACCTGCCACCAACTTCATTGAAGTCACACCTGTGCTTGTGTCACCTACCTCCCCCAGTTCTTTTTTTTTTTCCTGGAATATCTTAAAGCAAATTCAATTCACCCTGTCATCTTACCTATAAACCCTCCAGGGTATATAACAGATAAAGATGTCCAAATCAAAATGAGATACCATCTCACACCGATCAAAATGGCTAAAATTAACAACTCAGGAAACAACAGGTGTTAGTAAGGATGCAGAGAATAGGGAATCCTCTTGAACTGTTGGTGGGAATGCAGACTGGTGCAGCTACTTTGGAAGACAGTATGGAGGTTCCTCAAAAATTTAAAATAGAACTACCCTAAGACCCAGCAATTGCAGTACTAGATATTTATCCAAAGGATACAAACATGGTGATTTGAAGGGGCACATGCACCCCAATGTTTATAGAAGATTAGCCAAACTATGGAAAGAGCCTAGATGTCCATTGACAGAAGAATGGATAAAGATGTGGTATGAAATACAATGGGATATTAGCCATCAGAATGAAATCTTGCTATTTGCAACAGCGTGGATGGAACTAGAGGGTATTATGCTAAGTGAAATAAGTCAGTTAGAGAAAGACAAATACCATATGACTTCACCCATATGTGCATTTAAGAAACAAAATAGATGAACATAGGGAGAGGGAAGGAAAAATAAATAAGATGAAATCAGAGAGGGAGATAAACCATGGGACACTCTTGACTCTGGGAAACAAACCTAAGGGTCGCTGGAAGGGAGGCAGGTGGTGGGACGGGGTAACTGGGTGATGGGCATTAAGGAGGGCACGTGATGTAATGAGCACTGGGTGTTATAGAAGACTGATGAATCACTAAATTCTATCTCTGAAACTAATAATACAGTATATGTTAACTAAATTGACATTAAATAAAAAAATACAGATAAGGACGTTCAAGAACAGAATCGCAATATTTTTATCACACTCAACAAAATTAAGGATTATTCATTAATATAATTTAATACTCAGCCCACATTTATTTTTTTCCCAATTGTCTCAAAAAATGTCTTTTTTTCTATTGATTTGATTGGGTATCAGGAGTCCCCAAAGGTTCTTATTACATTCAATTGCAAGATCTCTTAGGTGTTTTTACACTGGTCTACTTGGACATGTTCTGGTTTCAGTGGAAATGGTAGAAAAACGAGGAAGTCTTTACTTCCAGAAAGTCTCCCTAACTCACTTCCCTGAACCCTTTCCAAATAACACAAAACAAGCATCTCCTTTTTTGGGTGTTTTTAAATGACAAAATAGTCCCCCCCCCCCTTTACAGCAGTTTTGAAATGAATGAGCTCTTTTACAACTTTCAAATCCCAACAATCATCTAAGAGCAGCAGCAGCACAGAAGAAGAAGAAGAAGAAGAAGAAGAAGAAGAAGAAGAAGAAGAAGAAGAAGAAGAAGAAGAAGAAGAAGAAGAAGAAAGGCAGGATTTGCTTTAGTTCTTGTTTAATTGGGAGAGAATTGCTGGGGAACTTTGTTCTTTTCAAAAAGACTTTTTTCCTGCCCTCCCACCTGCTTTTCAAAATCCACCAACCACAAAATTTACTCCATCCCCCCTTTTCTCTCTCCCTTACACACTCCCTCTCTCTTTTTAGCAGCAACATACAAGCCGGCCATATTAGAGAGATGGAAATAAAGCTTCCTTAATGTTGTATGTGTCTTTGAAGTACATCTGTGCATTTTTTTTTTTAGCATCTAACCATTCCTCCCTTGTAGCCCTCGGCCCCTCAAATCACCCTCTCCCCCATCCCACCCGACTAACATCTCAGTCTCTGAAAATGCACAGAGATGCCTGGCTACCTCGCCCTGCCTTCAGTCTCACGGGGCTCAGTCTCTTTTTCTCTTTGGGTAAGTTAGACTGCACATCTGCATGCTCCTGATGGTCCAGAAGTGTAGCCACAGCTGGAAGAGGATGGGGGCCGGGGGCAGGAAAGAAGATATTGGTTGAGCTTCCCTTCATGTCCTTGGGAAGGGAGCTAATGAACGGGGACTGGGGAAGACATTACTGGGGACTACATAACGCTGAGACTACTTGGTCATGGAAATGTTGGGTTGTGGGATCTGAGTGTGCCTGTGTGTGGGGGGGTGAGGGTTATCACGGGAGGTGATTTTTCTTTGGATTTCCCTGAAATGGACTTGTGTGGGGGTGGGGGCAGAGGGTAGGTCGATCTGCAAAATCTCTTCGTGTTTTTTTTTTTTAAGCTGCTACAAATATGGGGTCCTGGGTCTTCTTGCTCCCTTAAGGGGCTTCTCTTGCAGACCTTGATCTTTGGGATCTGGTGGATTCAGGATATGAAGAAAGAATGTTTTGGGGGAGTGGGAAGTGGGAAGTTGAGTCTGGGTCTTGCTTCCTGGAAATCTATACCATTGATTTTTTGAAATGTGTCGGGGAGCAGGTGGGAAGCAGGCTTGAGGTATGAGCTTGGCACTGGGAAGAGATTTGCTGAAGCAAGCGCAGATGGAGGCCTCTGACTTGGGCCCGATGGAGTGGAGGAAGGGTCCAGGAGAAGGGACCAGGAAAAAAAAAGAAAAAGAAAAAGGAAAAAAAAAAAAAAAAAAAAAGGAACTCCGGGCTGGGTGTAGCTGTGGCCCTTTAAGAGCAGCCCAGCCTCACTGACTGCCTTGTCAAGTGATCCACATGTTAATTTCATATTTGACCACTCATGACTTCCTGGTGAGTAGGTGGGCTAGAGAGTTATTTGCAAGCCTGCTTTATGGGTAGTTTCATTCTTGCTCCTACACTTACTCATCAGTGGTGTACTCATTGGTCAAGTCCAAGGACTGTCAGTGGGATACTCCCCATCATGGAATCCCACTTCCTCTCTCTGTCTCCTCTTTCTCTGGTGTGCTGTGTTGGATATTAGGCAGGAGTCCTAGACAGAGACAACATAGAGCCCCTGGCATAAGGGGCCCATTAGCTTTGCTGAGTTACTGGACATGTTAACAACAGAGCAGGAATGTGACGAAAGCCATAAGGCCCATTAGCTTTGCTGAGTTACTGGACATGTCAACAACAGAGCAGGAATGTGACGGAAGCCAGCGCGGAGCAGTATCAAGAGGGTGAGCTTTGGAATCAGCTCTGGGTTTAAAGCCATCTTTGCCATTTACCCCATGACCATAGGCAAGTTACTTGACCCTTCTGAGATTTGGTTCCTTTGTGGGTAAACTGGAGAATGCTTGGTTTTTCTGGGGGGGAAGCTGGCATACAGCAGGTGCTCAATAAGAGCTGAACTTTGTGAATGCTTGTCATGCATTCAGATGCTGTAGAATTTTAGTCCTCACGGTAATCAGTAATCGAATGAGACAGATACTGCTATATCCTTCTGTTACGGATGAGGAAACAAGCACAGAGAAATGAAGTAACTAACTTATTTAAATTAAGTGACTTAAAGTCACATGATTAGTTTAAGGTGAACTGAGTTTTGAACTCATTTGTCTGACTTCCGGTACTTACCTGTTGGACTCTACTGCCCCCAATGTTCAAGAAATGGTACTGCTATATCAACAGTGATAAAAGAATTTCAAGTGCAGGCAAAAAGATGGGGAGTTGGGTGGCTGACCTGTGTGTAAGGAGCCAGGGATGGAGGACAGGTGACTCCTTTGGGAGTTAGGGAGAGCTTTCTGTGGGAGAGGGACAGTCTTGTGAGAGCCTGATATAAGTGAAGGAGGGAAGGGGGCTCCATGACTGTGACCAGGGTGTATCTTAGGGGAAGGATGGGGTCTGGAGTAAAGAGGTCAGGGAGTGGGGGTTGTGAGGCAGTGGTGGGAGGAAGCTAGGGCCTCTGCAAACCTGGGTGGTAGAGGATGCAGGAACGGGGAGCTTGATCGATGCTATGATGAGGCTTGCCCTGGCACTCCAAGGCTCAGGGCTCAGAGGCACAATGGAACTTTGGTGGTTGTAGTGGTATCAGTCCCCAAGATGGAGGGACAAATTATGAAGGAGGGGCCGCCTTAGGGGCAGGGTTTGTGAGAATAACCATAGAGCTGATAAAGGGGGAAGAGGACCAGCTGGGCAACCTGCCTTATACACAAGAAAAGCATGTGAGACTAGTTTTTATCTAGAAGCAATCCAAATGCCTGGACTTCCCAGAGTTTTTCTTAAGACCACTGGCTCTGCGGGTACCAATCTAGTTATCCAAATGTGGGTTATGTTAGACGAGGCCTAGAAGGTGGAGTCTGGTCCTCACTGAAGTCCACTGCACATGTCTGCTGCTGGGGGCAGGGATCCAGACATGGAGGGAAAAGGCCTTTCCTTCCTTTTATAGACGTTTATTGAGTGCCCATCTGCATATCACATACTGTTCTAGATCCAGAGATACCAAGATGAGCAAAAATCAGCTCCCCAGAGCCTCCTGGGGGGCACAGGCACATGAACAGATAATGAGAGCACAGCATCATAGGTGCTGCCACAATGATAATCATAATGATGATGACAATGACAGCGGCTAGCCTCCGTCAAGGGCTGACTATGCACCAGGCATTGCTGTGAGCTTCCTACATTAGCAAGTCATGTAATCTTCACAAGCGCCCTAGAAGTCAGGTTCTATTATCATCCCCCATTTTACAGATGAGGAAACTGAGGTCGGAAGGTTCACTATCTTGCCAAAGATCAGGCCGCTTGGCCACAATGCCGTTCTGCCTTCTGGTCATGTAGAAGCGAGAACAGGGCTGGGGTGAGGGCCCAGGCACTGGGGATGCTGTCATTTGGGCATGCCTGGTTAGCTGGGAACCGCGGGACAGGTAAGAGGGCCCCAGGTGGAGAAGGGTGAACGAGCTTCCCGACCTGAAGCAAGCTTGTGTGCAGAGGCATGGTGGTGTGAAAGAAAGTGGGGTTAACAGAAAAAGTAAGAAGTCGGGGATCACCGGAGTGGAGGAAGCATGGAGGGTTGGGAGCTGGCAGGAGAGGAGGCCAGGACCTAGATTGGTCCCAGATGGCAGAGGGTTGGAAGCCGTGCCCAGGAGCCTGGACTCCATCCTGAAAGCAACAGGGAGCCAGTGGAAGGGTGATGAGGACATGCTGCGTGGGGGGTAGACTGGGCTTCCATCCTGGTGTGGGGGAGGGTCCGAAAGCAGTAGGCGAGGTCTGGGTGTCACACTCCCCTGGGATGCTGGGGCTGCTCCAGGAGACAATGTGCTCCAGAAGCTTGGGGGGACCATTTCTCTGCTTGGACGCTCTCTCTTTTATTTTATTTTTTATTCTTCTTTTTTTTTTTGACACTCTCTTTTAAACAAGAAGAAAATAAACCTACCTCATCGGTTGCTGTAGGGTTGGAAAGAGGAGTGAAGAAAATTCACTTTTACCTTCCAGGAGGTAGCGCTTCACCGGAAGTGAGCAAATTTTTGTGATCTCTGAAAGATGGGCCAGTTAGAATAGTGGATAACATGGGGCCTGGGATGCCCAGATGTGCCCCCAGAGAAAGAGTGGGGGCCTGGGTGCCAGTGATGCCTTGGAACTAAGACCAGAAGCCACATCCTCACTGTGCTCCTAAATAATTCTCATTTTCTTTCTATGAGTTGGAAATCAGGAGACCGACCTGGTCTCAAATGGGGCAAGCAGGAGGACTGGGCTTCCTTGTATGGAGGTTCCTTTAAACAGGACCATTCCCCTCTGGCCAGCCTGCCCTGAGCTGGAAGCTGCTCTGCTATGGAGACAGTGGGAGGCCTGGCGGTCCCTCGGTCCCTCGGTCCCTCGCAAGCCTTGGAATGTCACCCAGTCTCAGCCCCTCAACGCTGTCTGGAGCCCAGCAGCCTGGGCTAAAATCAAGCTTTCTCACTTACTAGCTGTGACCTTGGGCTGTTCGTGTAACTTCTTTGTGCCCAATTGCATTGTCTGGAAAGTGGGGTGGTAATAGGGCAGTTGTAAGTATCAAATGAGGTCATATTCTTGGAATGGGTAAGACAGCCTCTGGCACACAGCAAGCACTTAGTTGTTATTGTGAAGTCCTTTCTGGGACCCTTGCTAGAGACTCGGCTACTTTCCTGAAGCCGCAGGGTTTATTGGGATTTTGCTCACAGCTCTGACCCTGCTGCATGGTGGTTTCTTTAATGGGGGCCTGGATTGGTGAGAGACCTAAAGCCCTGGTGGGGACTCAGGCTGACATGGGAGCGTTGGAGTAGGAGCCAGGAAGTACGGTCTGGCCTGGGCTCGTCCCTGTCCTCTGTGTGTCTCCCTTGGGCCTCACCTGCCTCGCTGGTGAGGCGGTGGGTCTAGATTCACAATTCTGGAGGTGCCCCTGCCTGGCTGCCTCTGATCTGGTGATCCTGCGCCCCATCTGCAGTTGGGACTGGCTGGACATCTCTGACCACTAGAGGGTGCACGGTTCCTTCTGGAGCCTCCAGCAAGGGCCATGCTGCAGGGTTGCGGGAAAGGGACTCTGCATTGCACCTGTGCTCCCCCTCCCCCGCCAGCCAGGAAGGACCTCCCCATAGCTCTGCCCTTCCACGCGGGAGGATGCTGGCTCCTTCACAGTGGAGGGGGCTGCCCTGGGGGTTCAAGTTCTAGCCTGAGCAGTGTGGGCCAGGCTGGGAGAGGGGTTGCGGATAGGTCAGCCCGATTCACAGCCCCTGCTTTGTGGGGTCACTTGGAGACCCCTTTTGGTAGGGGGCCCTGGGAAGGTCCCGGAGCTCGAGCTTGGAAGGGGTTAGAGAAGCAGGGCCTTTCCCGGGTAAGAGGTGAACTCAGGACAAGGCCCTGCCGGGTTCCTTCCCTGCAGATTCTCTGCCTCTGCAGAGCAGGGGCGGCAGTGGCATTTGCCGCACACCTCCTCCTTGCCTGGCGCCGAGCTAGGTGCTTTCATAATGGTGATGAAAGCGGGGCTGTGGGAACTGGGCTTTGTTCTTCTTGGCAGGCCCACTCAGCCTCCCCAGTTCACGCTCCCCTAGTGAGTACTCAGCCCACACACGAACCCGAACCCACGGCCCTGCAGGTGGGTGTGCATGCCTAATCCCTCCACCTGAGGCTCTGTTGGGACCTCTAGGGCCAGCATTTTGGAGCATCTCCTGTCCTTAAGTCCTGTCCGCTAGCCCTGGCCACTCATCCTGAGGGATGGGCTGAGCAGATTGACAGTCCTACTTGCAGGCTGCTGTGAGGCTGCGTCCTTCCGGCTTGGGGCCCATCAGCAGTGCCCTACACAGTTGTTTGGGAAACCAGAGCCCTGTAGGGGATGCTGCTGGACTGTCACTGCAGGGGTTTGGGGGGGGGGGCTGGGCCTTGTGCCAGAGCTGGGGGGATTCCAAGGGGCTGCCCTCTGCCAGGAGGAGACTGTCCCAGAAGGCCTTCCTGTTTAGAGAACTTGAGAACATAGGGTAACAGGAGCTGCGACTGTCCATCATGCTTCATGCTTTACATATTTTATCTTTTTAAAATGGTCATGGCAATCCCTGGAGGTGGGTGTCATTAGCCAAGTTTTACAGAGCAGGGGACTGAGGCTTGGAAGGTGAAGGAGCTTGCACACATTCTCCCAGCCGATTGAAGGCAGAGCTGGAATGGGACCTGAATCTCATGGGATCTCCTTGTCTACACTAATCCTGCATCCACAGCCTCCTAGTCAGCCCTCTGACTCCCTGCCTCCTCACCCCCACTGAGTCCCCTGCTGGCTTCCTATCTCACTTGGAGATGAAAATCCTAACTGCCAGTTCTAGCCCCCAAGGCCCCCAGGGTCTCGCCCCTGCCTAACTCTGGGACCTCAGGTCTCACCACTTGCCCTTTGAATCACCACTCTTTGTGCTTCAGACACACAAAGCTTGTTGCAGCCACTGGGACTTTGCTCTTAATATTCTGCTGCTTGGAACTTGATTCCTTCAGAATTTTAAATGGCTCACTCCCTCACTTTGCCAGGGGCTGCCTACCTGTCAGCCCCTCCAAGCAGTCCTCCCTGACTACCAACAGGAAACAGCACCCCTTACGATGGCCACCATGCATCATGACGTAAAGTCACATTATTATTTTTTTTCTTGTGAACGTCGATTCCCTTCCCTAGAACATAAGCTTTGTGTTGTGGCCACTCGGGCCTGGCTTGTTCACAGCAATAACCCCCAAGGCCTAGGCTAAGTGCGTGGGGCATAGGGAGTGGCTTAAAAATAGGGGGTAAATGAGCAAATGCATGGCTCATACTGACCATTACTGTTTATCCCCTATAAAGAAAATGAACCGGGATCCCTGGGTGGCGCAGCGGTTTGGCGCCTGCCTTTGGCCCAGGGCACGATCCTGGAGACCCAGGATCGAATCCCACATCGGGCTCCTGGTGCATGGAGCCTGCTTCTCCCTCTGCCTGTGTCTCTGCCTCTCTCTCCCTCTCTCTGTGTGACTATCATAAATAAATAAAAATTAAAAAAAAATTAAAAAAAAAAGAAAAAGAAAATGAACCTTTTGGGATGATGTTTTGATGATTTTTGCAGAAAATCTTAGTGTTAAGGTCAGGACTTGGGTGAGGCCAGTGAGGTGCCTATGGTGTACAGTTTAAGGAGGTATTTGCCTGACACTGAGGATGGGTCCTCCCTTCGATTCTGTGTTCAAGGCCTTCTGCCCCATGGCGATCACTGCAGCTTCAACTGGAAAGGCTTGGGCTCACCTACCTCACCCTAGACTTTGCTCTGCTTCGAATGTCAGAGCGAGCCGGGCAGCCCCAGCACCCAGCTCTTCTGGCCCAGGGCTGGTGCTCCTTGTAGGATTTGACAGAAAACTGCCATTCCCACCCTGCCACCCCTTCAGCCTGGATCAGCTCCTTGCTGTGGTGCTTCCAGGCCTGACATCTGCAGAAGGGACTCCTGTCCTCATAGAACCATCCGTCAGTCCCTTGGAATTGTGCTTATTCTGGGATGCATCTTCCCTCCCACTGCTTGTCTGCCTTCTTTCCTGCTTGCTAGAAGCTGGGGGGAGAGGAGGGGGCTGGGCTGGGCTGGGCTGGGCACGCCGCTTCACTCTGGTCTTGGTGTATAGAGAGCAAGGCCTTCTGAATCTCCATCTGTCTGAAGGCTTTCTGCCACATGGGAGACACTGCAGCTTTAGCTGGAGGAGCTTTGGATCACCAGAGATGGTTGGAAGTGGTGGGGAAGAAGGGGAACCTGAGGCCAGTACAGTAGAGTCCGAGGTCTTCAGTTAGCAGGTGGCAGTGTAAAGCTGGGGCAGGCCAGCCAGAGGAGTGGCTGCACAACCATGGCCTAGGTAAGTCTTGGGGCCATTTGTCTGCCTCTGGCTTGGTAGGCGATTCAGTTCTCTCCACCCCAGCCTTGCTCTACCCCAAGGCCCACATCAGGTACCCCTTAGGAGCTTTGCCCACTGCATTCCACTCTCTAATTTCAGACGTAAGGGACCCAATCCACTGCCATAGCTCTGCCCCACTGACAGCAGGTGCAGAAGGCTTGCCCCCATCCCTAACCCCCCCCCTCACCCCCGCAACCAGAATTCTCACCAGTTTGTGGCTTTATCCACAGTGCCACCAGGGCGGAGCATGGAGGTCACAGTACCTACCACCCTCAACGTCCTCAATGGCTCTAATGCCCGTCTGCCCTGTACCTTCAACTCCTGCTATACAGTGAACCACAAACAGTTCTCCCTAAACTGGACTTACCAGGAGTGTAGTAACTGCTCAGAGGAGATGGTGAGTCCGGGATGGAGGTGGAGGTGAGGGAGGGGGCGGGAGCCCCTGGGCATGAAGCCCCCATTTCTCACCACCTGCCCACACACTCGACCAGCACCCTGGAGATCCTGGTGGGCTAGTCTGCTCCAGGGGACTTTGGCAGAAGGTGTACTGTCATGCCTGGGTGGCCCTGGGAGGGTAAGGCCCTGGAGGTAACCGCCTCTCTTCCAGTGGGGTGGGGAGGAGCACCCCCTCTCCCGGCGGCTCCTTGCTCAGCCAGCTTCCATCCCCAGTTCCTCCAGTTCCGCATGAAGATCATCAACCTGAAGCTGGAGCGGTTCCGGGACCGCGTGGAGTTCTCGGGGAACCCCAGCAAGTATGATGTGTCCGTGACGCTGAGAAACGTGCAGCTCGAAGATGTGGGCACCTACAACTGCTACATCATGAACCCGCCCGACCGCCACCGCGGCCACGGCAGGATCCAACTGCAGGTCCTCATGGAAGGTGAGGGGCGGGCGGGGCGGGCAGGGTGGGGAGCCCGCTGCCCTGGGGGCCCCTGTCCCACCCACCACCCTCCAGCAGGAGGAGCCCCCTGGCTCCTTGGGAGGGGCTGTGCTCTTGGGGTAGAGCAGGGCTGGGGTGGAGAGAACTGAATCTCCAGCGTGTGCTGGGCACCCTATTTACCAGGGATTAAGTAAGGATTAAGTTAAGGATTAAGACCAGGTTTTATCCTTATAATGACCCCAGTCACGGTCGGTCATGATTCAAAGAATCGTAGTAGCAGCTCTCATCTGTTGGGCACTTGCTATAGAGAGGGCATCACCCAGGGTCACACGGTGAGTGAATAGTACAGTTAGGACCTTTCCACCAAGAGCATCCGGTGAGGACCACGGGGGTGGGGGTGGGCACACACCGCAGGGAGGGGGTGCTTGGGGGAGGCTCCCTTTCGGGGCCCCGGTCCTCAGTGGGTCTGTTTCTTTTCCTTCTCCAGAGCCCCCTGAGCGGGACTCCACGGTGGCCGTGATCGTGGGCGCCTCCGTGGGCGGCTTCCTGGCGGTGGTCATCCTGGTGCTGATGGTAGTAAAGTGTGTGAGGAGGAAAAAAGAGCAGAAACTGAGCACCGACGACCTGAAGACAGACGAGGAGGGCAAGACTGATGGAGAGGGAAACGCGGACGACGGCCCCAAGTAACAGGCCCCGCAGCCCCCCTCGCGTCCTGTCGCCCTCCCACCCTCCGCCCCGCACACTGTGCCCCTGCCTGCCCTCTCTTGGTGTGCTTCTCCTGAACCGGGGTCCCAGTGCCCACCTGGGGCCCCCCGAACCCCTCACGTCGTGTCCCCCACCCTGCACCAAGAGTGACCCACCTCTCTTTCATTTGGGAAACCTGCCGTGGCGCGTGGGATGTGTGGGCCCCCAGGGGAGGGACAAGTGGGCTCTGACTGCCGGCCCCTGAGTGGAGGCAGGAGGCCTGTGAGAGGGTCCCAGGAAGACACGGGGTGCCCACCCGGCCCTGTCTGTGCACTGGTCTGGTGGGCCTCAGGGAGCACCTGCGGGCGGCGGAGGGGCTCTCCTGCGCTGCCTCCCGGAGCCGCTCCAGCCCTGGTGGCCCTGTCAGGCTGGGGGTGCTGGTGGGTTCCTATAACTTGGGTGGCGGGCGTGTCAGAGGGACGACTGTGTTTCCTGGACATTGCAGGGAAGCTGGGGCCGGAGGGCAGGTGGAGAGGAGCCTAAGCCCGGGGACCCATGCTCTTACCCCCTCTCCATCAGTAGCTGCTACCACAGAAGCCTTGGGGGGTTTCTGTGGGCTGCTAATCTCTTGGGATTTGGAGGGGGGAGCACTGTGCTGAAGAGTTGCCAAGCTGGGCGGTGGGGAGGTTGTATCATTTTTCACCATAGCCATAAAGAACAGGAGACAAAATTCAAAGTCAGCTAAGATCTGAAGGGGTGGGGGTGGCACTGTAAGATGGAGTTGGTCGCAGGCTGGCTTCTCCAACCTGGTGACCTCCCTGTCAGCTGAGTGTGGGGCTGGGGAGGCGCCACGCCACGCGGAGCAGTGGGTGTGGGGAGTCGGGGCTTCCTCTGGGCCCTTGTGTTTTGTGTTGGAACTTTCCCAGGTACCATCAGCAGGGCTTTTAGTTGGCTTTTGGGTAGAGACTGGGAAGGGAGCACCCCGAGGGGAGAGTGAGGGGAGCCTTGGAGCTTCTGAGACGCTATGGGCATGTTATACCCTCCCTGCCCCAGGGACTCCCTCTGTGGGGAGGAAGGTAGCATTTATGGAGAGCCAACTTTCACTGCCATTTTACTCACATTAAGAGGGAATCATTTAAGCCTCAAGAGAGGGAGAGAACCAGAGAGAAACTGCTGACGTGAACACTACCTTGGAAGATCCTCAGGGATCAACCAGGCAAGTCCCACTACAGATGGGGAAACGGGTTCAAAATGACAGAGACCAAGGGTCCTGCTATCCCCTCCTCTGGCTCCTCAGTCTCCAGTTTGAATCAACAGAGCCATAGTTTTCCTCTCCATAAGGAGGGGAGGGGACGGAAGGGAGGGCTGCTCCTCTCCCAGGCCGGTGGGAATGGAGGGATGGAGCAGGAGGGCAGAGCTGCTGGCAAGGCCCTGCCCCTGCCCCTGCCCCACACTGACTGACCTTCAGCCCTTCCCTGGCCTTTCCAGGAGCTCAGACCCCACCCAGGTTCTGGGAGTCAGCATCCTGGGCAGGAACCGGTCTGGGGAAAGTGAGTGGAGACAGGACTGTGACAGTCTCAGGGACAGTCTCAGGGACCATTCTCTGCCTCTGCCCATCAGATGGCCAGTTTGGGGAGAGAACAGTAGCATCCATGAGGTTCAGTTTAATTCACTTCAATTCGACATCCATTTATTGAGCATCTCCTGTGTGCCAGGCACTGTGCCAGGTGCCAGGGATGCACACAAAGCCATAACACAGTTGGAAGCTGCCAGGTCAGCACTGTGGGGACCAAGATTAATTTTTTTTGGTGCATCTAATTCCACCTCTGCAGCCACTGCTTCCAGGGCTGGAGTTGGAGAAGGAAGACAGTCCCAAATCTGGGCCCTGGGAAGGGAAGAAAGGCAGGAAGGCGGGTAGTGGTGGTGGTGGTGGTGGTGGGAGATTCAACAGGGAACAGGGTGACAGGCCAGGCAGAGTGGGCACAGAGTGGGGGACGGACAGCCTGGGTGACAGCTCCGGGGTGGGGGGAGTCCAGCTCAGTACCTAACTGCCAATCAACACACTGCCAATGGGGGTGGGCTAAGCCACCAGGATGCCTGGGGCAGGAGGACACAGCCATCCTTGGAGCCAACCAGCCACGAGGGGAGCGATGGGCAGCTGAGACCAAGGGCGGTTGCGATACGCAGAAGCAGCCCGCAGATTTCTCCTCGCAGCCACCTCTCAAGTATTCTCTTCTCCCAGGATGAGTGAGGATCTGTGCTGATGCGGGGCACGCCTCACATTTAGGGAACTTTTTGCGCGATTCCCTAGGTTTATTCTAAGAAATCCCAACTCCCCATCAAGAAGCTCCAGACTTCTGGGCTCCTTCCTTCCAACGCTCTGGCCCAGGGTGGGGGGCCCTCCCGAGCTGCCCCACTCTCTTGTGCACTTTCTCCTGCAGCCTCTTTGAATCTCTTCGGGAGGAGGTCTCCTAGAGCTGCCTCCCCCAGGGCCGTGAGGTTGGGAACAAGATGGGGCTTCTGTGCATAGAGGTGGGAAACCCGTGACATGTTTCCACAGCAGCCATTTCTCTACCCTGCTTTCTAGTTTATACCAGCAAGCCGCTCCTCTCCCTGCACTGTGGGTTCACGTCCCACTTTTCCCACTTGCGGCTGCATGTTCCCATCACTGCGCTCTCCTGGGTCCAGTCTGCTGGTTTTCCCAACAGCCCCTGCCTCTCCTGCTGTCTTAGAACTCCCTGTCTGTCTCTTCCTCCTAATTTAAGGGCCACTGTAAGGAGATGGGCTGGCCAACCCATGCGATTGAGCTTATAAGAGCAGAGTGCAATTTTTCAGGACTGAAATGCCTTGAGGTGCCTTGAAACTGGCTTTGAAAACGGCTGTCTGCCCCTTAGCGATGGACTAATCACAGTTATTCCCAATCTATAAAAAGGAAAAGCCGACTGGTTCCATATTTCTCCCTGGAGGTCCCCTTGGGGAAGTTGGGCTGGTATTTACAAGGTCAGGTTAAAGCAGATGGACGATGGAAAATACTGGCCAGGTCCCAAAAGACAGTCCCAGGCCATAGGAATGGCGTGATGCAGTTGGAATGAGTGATGAATCAAGAAATTTTCCTTGCAACTCATCTTAAGGATAGACAGCCTGTGTCTCTTGCTGTGCCTCGTGCTAATGTCTTCCTTTATTGAAGCTTGCTGATGCATTTGTACATAGTCTATATATAGGTATAGATATATTATATATACAAATATAAAACATCTCACTACATCCACTCCAAAAGTTACACTGGGTGTTGAGGGAAAAACCATCATTTCTCAGTGTTTTGAGTTGATTCACCAAAGGCAAATTATGGAATGTTCTTACTGCTTTTTGTGCACTTGGAGGAGAAAACTCAGCTACTTATGCACTTTCTGGGTTTTCTGTGCTGCAGGGTGGTTGGAGGGGGTGGTGGGGAGAACAACTTCGATGGTCCTCTGTGACCCAGCTGCTGTGATGTGTCTGCTTTGGGGAGCAGGCTGTGTTTTCTTTGCAGTTTGTTGTATTGCTTGGATCTATTGGCTACAATAAACAGATCATCTCCCCCGAACATCCCTCGAGTGTGGCTTTTTTCAGGGCTCCAGAGCGGGGCAAGTGGAGGCTTTGCCAGGATCCTGCCAGGGACCCCTCCTGCTCCTCTCATGGGAATCCCACTGCCATTGCCGGGCCCACAGCAAGGACACAGTCCTTCTGTTCTGCTCATGTAGACGAATGCCTTATCTCTTTCCCTCTTTGCCTTCTCTCAGAATCCTGGAGGACTCTATCCACCTTGGAAGCACCCTGAAGACAGGGTGTCTGAACACTCTCCACTTTTGGGGGGCCTCTTGATTACTTCTGGGATGACGACAACCTTTGATATTGTGGGTGCTGCCTATTTTTTCCATGGATGGGTGGGCCATCCTTCCTGCCTGCCTGTGTCTGAGCTGCGTCTGACCAGACAGATGCTTCCTTTGCCTGCTCTGGACTCGGGGGAAAGAAACAGTTGACAGTGGCTCTGAGTCTGCCCTCGTGCACCTTCAAGGTTGAGGGTGTCTGGGGGAAGAGTCAGGATGTTCAGGTCCCACCTGAGTCCTGCTGGATCTTATTTACATGCACCTGGATCTTCGGAAGCTCAGGACCAAAGAGGACCCCCTGGTGGAGGGGCTCCACTAGTCCGGACACACCCAGCCTTTTTTTCTTTTGCTACCTGTTCTCCATCTCTGCGTTTTTCTCCTATGCACACACACGAAACGTAAGAAATGTTTCAACTTTCTGAATGGCAAGTGGAAGTGGTTGGTTCCTACTTTTGTTCTGGTTTCTTGGTCATTTCTGTCTCCTCCCTGGTGACCCAGAGACCTTTGCCAGTGTTCAGTGGCCAGATGCACTTTAGAATACTTCCAGAGGACCCTGACCCTGTAGTTGTAGCACCTGAGGGGGTTGCTGCTGCTACCTGGGAGCGAAGCCAGAAGGAACAGCAGCATTAAACAGAGGGGGCTGGTAGTCAACTGAACCACAGATACCTTGGCTTAAAAGGGTGTCTGTCTTCCAGAGTCCCTGAGCCCTTCCAAGGATGGTGTGTCAGGCAGTGCTTCTCTACCTGACAACTAGGGAAACTGAGGCAAAGCCTGTGGACTTGGCAGCAGAAGGCACTAGGGATTCTGGCTGGTTCTCTCTGGGGTAGGGCCAGCATCTTCCTCATTCTAGGGCTTTTCTCCCAGAACACTTTGGATCTGGGCCTGGCTTCTGGGAGAGTTGGATTTGGCTCTGGCAATCTCCTTAAATTGATGTTCTCTAGCCCAGCCTGCTTGGGGCCTGGGTGGGGGTAGTTCTGATTGCAGAATGAGGTGCCTTGTGGGGGAAGAGCTAGCTGCCATTCTGGGGTTCAGAATCGGTACCGGCTTTCTGTACCCCCATTTGAGATAGAGGAGTCTGTACAAGAGCCTCTCCATTCCCGCGGCTCCTTCACTTCCTGCCGGAGCCCCCTGCAGGGCTTGGGCACCCCATCCAGCCACCCACTGCCTGCCGCCTGGAATAGAAGTCCATATGGGCACGGGGGGAGGGTGATTTCAGAGTCCCTAGGACAGGTCCCAAAGGCCAAAGGGAGTGGGATGGGAGAGGAGATCTTTACAACATCAGAGACAAGGAGGGGTCTTGGGGACCATTGGCTAAGCCTCCAGAGTATCCTGAAGGGAAAGTTGAGGATCACAACAGGGAAGTGACTGGCTTAAGGCCACACGATGCGTCAAGGACAGGACAGGATCTCCTATCAGGCTCTAGGTCGGTGGTTCTTCCCACAGTCCACAGTCTGGGCACAGCTAGGCACAGCTGGGCATAGCTACACACACAGCCCGGGACCCTGTCTGCCCCTCCCCAGCTGGGGCTGGGTGGAGCTTCCGCAAAGGCTGTTTATAAAGCTGAGATTCAGAGAGCGAAAGTGTTTCTCCCAAAGTCACGCAGTTGGCTAATGAAGAGCCTGGGCTGGCAACCAAGTCTCTCTTCCCTAGGTAAGGCCTTCCCCAGGTTGACCTGATGCCCATCAATAGACAAGAGACGCATGTCTCCCGGCTCCAATTCCCAGAGTCCCATTCCCACACCCCGAGTGTAGCTTGCTTCATGCTTTTATATGAGCCCCTCTTAGACTATGTGTCTCCTTCTCATTTTGCAGGGCTGGGGGTAGTACCTGAAAACCTTCAGGTGAGGGGAGGTGGGCTGGGCAGCTTGATGGACAGGAGCATGAGCCCCCACTAGGTCTCTGGCCCTCCTGCACGGCATTTTGAGGTCTCGGAAGGTCCACACTGGCAAGGATCTGCAGGAACTCTTCTCATATGGCCCTGGGAGCATTGCCCCCCACAGACCTCTCACCCTGAAGCCCACCAGGTTCTAGTCCTCCCTGGCTGCACACTGCCATGCTGATGTCCAGGGCACCAGCCACCCTTCAAGACAAGTTCCACCTGTCCAGTGGATGAGAGCTCCAGGGGGCCTTGGGGAGGGCAGCCCATCTGAGAACTCTATCATGGCATCTTGACATAGGTTTGATCCTAAGATAGACTGGCCTAGCCTAGGAGCCCCTTGCCCTGCAGGGCTGAGGAGGCCTCTGGCTAGAACCAAGAGAAAGACTGATAAAGTAGCTTTTCCTTTTCTCTGGCAATAATGATCTCGAGAGCCCAGGAAGTGCCAGGGAAGGGGGCAAGTGAGCACTGGGCACTCAGCTTGGCTACTTGGGATTCCACGGGAGGGGCTTCCCTTACAGCCCTGGCAAAGTCACCTTGATCTCAGCCACAGCTGCTTCTGCTTCTCAACAATGACAACTGCCCCGTAAACAGGTGACACAGGGAGTAGAAACTGTTTGCCTCAATAGACTGAGAGCCCCTCTTGTGGGCAAATGGGCAGATGGAGAGGGTTTGTTCTCTGCCTGTGGGTAGGGGAGAGTGTGCATCCCAGCTGTTGGCCAATACGGTGGCTGGGTCTGTGGCCACCGGGATAGGGATGAGACTTGTCCCATTCTGCCCCAAGGCGAAAACACTAGGGCAGGCGGGCAGAGACAGATATTGATCCAATGTAAG
This sequence comes from Canis lupus familiaris, assembly GCF_011100685.1. Classification (NCBI taxonomy): domain Eukaryota; kingdom Metazoa; phylum Chordata; class Mammalia; order Carnivora; family Canidae; genus Canis; species Canis lupus. The sequence goes on from NC_049226.1 coordinate 15,562,345, forward strand.
TCAGGGCTGTGCAGAGGGTTGAGTTTCTCTGAGGTAATGAGATCCCCATCCTGGAAGGTATTCAAGTATAGCTTGAGGGTGTTGCTGAGAAGATTCATATATCAGGGCATACTTTTAGATGACTTCTAAGTTCACTGACGATTATCCCTCTGCAGCTCTCACTTTAGGATTCAAGTGATAGAAGGGGGATTAACTCTTGCTTGCCCGAAGAGAAATATGACACATGTAGGGTCAAGCTCCTGTCCCTCTGCCTTCTAACTCTGTCACACTGTACTCCAGCCTGCTTCTGTGCCCTTGTGCCCCCTTACCCTGTTCCTCTTTACCTGATTATCCATGGTGGGGGGGAGGGGAGGTGGTAAGCACCTATTCACAGTGAGAAATAGGCTGGAAGAGGGCAGAAATTTGGGGCCACGCATCCTCGGGAACCTCTTTCCAAAGATGAGGCCATGCAGAAATTGCGTCCTTGGCCCTTTGGCCAGGGCCAAGCTTTCTCTGTCCTTCCAGCCAAGACTGTAGAGAACAGTCTTCACAGCCTTCTCTTCTGTGGAGGGCATTTGGCTTCATCAAAGTCTCCAGCTTCCCCTCCCTGCCCTGTGTCCTGCTCACACCACGGGGACACTCTGCTGCTGGGAAGGGCTGTGGGGTTGGGTTTGAGTCCAGCCCAGAGAGCTGGGGGGTGTAGTGGGGGGCTGATGAGTAAGAGCTGGCTGGGCAGGTAAGGATGGCCACCAGTTTCCTGGTTTCCTGAGTATGGACCATGCCCCTGGCCCCGAGCTGAGTATTCCATGGATGTCAGCTGACGGAATCTTCAGGGCAACTCCCCAAATGGGCACTTTTCTGACTTTTACAGATGGGGAGGCCAAGGCTCTGCTCTATTAAGTCCAAGGCTAGAGCAGGGCAGAGGACTCAAACCCAGGGCAGAGTGATGCCAAAGGCACCATGTCATGCAAACAGAACGGGGCTGAGGACTGGTCTCTCTCGGCCCAAAGCCCTAGGAGTGAGAGTGGGGGAAGGGTGGCTCAGCGCCAACCCACCAGATGACCATGGACCAGAGAAGGGCAAAAGTGTTTGGAAGCAGAGGCGAAGCCTTCTCAGTGGGCCCCTAACACCCCGCTGCCCTCCACTGCCCAGCCCTTGACTCCACAGCTCTGTGGCTACTACAGCTCTGGTCTCTGGTGGCCGCCTTCTCCTCTCTTGGTTTCTAAAAATCTCCAAAACCTCTTCTTCACTCGCCCGGGGGAGGAGTTGTCTCCGGGCCCTACCCCTCCTCCTGGGCCTGTGTCACACTCTGACTTCTCCAAGTTACCCTTCACTCCAGGGAGCCGCCTCTCCATCTCCCCCACCTTCTTCCCCTGCCATGTCTCCCTCCTACCCACATCCTCCCCTCCCCTCCCGTCTCCTCCCTTTGCCAGATCTGGGCTCCTGCACTACAGTGCTCAAAGCGGACAGGATCAGGACATTCAGCGAGTCTTGCCTGGCACTCCACACCATTTTACACTTCTGTTTTGGTCGATGCGTCTCAGCACCAGTCTTCAGGGCAGAACCAGGTCCAGGGGCCAGGACATCTGGCCATCCAGCCGACAAGGCAGTCCCATGGGGCAGCCGGGCTGACACCGATTTCCCAATGCCTCCAGCCCCCAGCCCTCCTGAGCCCCCATGCTCACTTGACGGGAGGGCAGGGGTCATGGCAACCCATGAAGCAGGGAGTAAGCACAGCTCTGGGGTGTTGGCTGGGGCAGCTGAGACCCCGGCCTGGGACTTCACACCCCACCCCGATGTGGCCCAGAATAAAGAGATGTCCAGGACTCACCCCATCTCTGAGCTGCAGCGGGGAAGCAGACGCCTGCTCCTGGAAATGGGCACACGCCCCTCCCCAGCTTGGGACTGTCCGGTGAGCACCTTTCTGGTCAGGATGCTTCAGCTCCCTCCTCCCTCGGCCCTCCTCCTCCCAATGAGCTCATCTGTCTGGGGCTCCCCACCCCCTTTGCCCGAAAGGATGTTTGGAAAGAACCTGGAAGAAAACAGAAGACCGGGGTGGGTGGGATGTAGGAGGTGCCTGCCTACCTGCCTGTGCCCAGAGCCCTTAGAAAGTGGAGGGTTCAGGAAGAGCTTATCTCTACTCCAACTCCACCAGGCGAGGCGGGCTGGGGAGCAGCGGCAGTGGCCAGTACTGGGTCCCAGTCGGACTGCTAGACCACGTGCCTGCGGGCTGGTTTGGTGCATGCTCTCTTGTTAACCCCCTCGGCACCTGCCAAACTTCAGTGGATGCCTACACTGTGGCTGGGGGTGGGCAAGCAGGCACTCTGAGCTGGAGGGAAGGAGTGGAGCGCAGGGAACAGATGTAGGTGCACGAGGGAGGAGGCGCTCAAAACTTCGTGCAGGTAGGATCCACCCAACCCCAACCCAGAGGCAGAAGGGTTTGAGGGCATTTAACTTTAAATTAATGCAGGCATGCAGGCGAGAATGTCACCTGCATTTCCACTGTCCTGAGGTTGGGACTCTGCATAAGCAGAGGGAGGACAGCTCAGAGAAGTGGTGGAAGCAGATCCTGGTGTAGATCAGAGGCTGGTGGGAGAGGAGCTGTGAGGTGGGGGTGTAGGGACTCCCCACAGAGCCCCATGTTCTCTGCCTCCCAGAGCAGAGTCTGCGCCACTGCCAGTGAGCTCCGTTACCTGCAAGGCTCGGACAGGGACAGAGACAGGAGCCTTGCGCAGGGGATTGTGGGGGTGGAGAGGAGAGGGGCAGCAAGGGCCTGGGGGAGCCAAGGGCGGGAGGCTCCCTGCCAGGCTCCTGTTACTTAGCAGAAACTCCTCTTAAAAAAAGACCTCTTAGGAGCATTCCCTTTCCCTCCCTCCCCTGTCAGGGTCTTGACAGCCTTTCTGAGAACTGGCAGGAGACGGGGAACCTTCTATCTACCTGCCCTGGTAGAAGGTGGGACCCCTCCCCTACCCCACAGCCACCCCTGCATGAATGCCTTCCCATGGGAGAGCATTTCCCAATTACTGGGACGTGGAGCTCCTCCCCTGAACTGCTGGGGGCTCCCTTTCTCCCTAGCCACACACTGACCCTCTACAGCTCTCCCTCCAGCTCCAATCCAGCTCCCTGGAGGACAGGAACTGACAGGTCATCTGCTCTCGGAGAGGACTATTAGATTGACTGTTTCAAAGAATCTACACGACTCCCTTTCCCAGGAGACAACCTCCTTCTCTTTATTTTTTTTTTTTTTATTTTTTATTTTTTATTTTTTTATTTTTTTTTTGTTTTTTTTTTGTTTTTTTTTTTTTATTGGTGTTCAATTTACTAACATACAGAATAATACCCAGTGCCCGTCACCCATTCACTCCCACCCCCCGCCCTCCTCCCCTTCTACCACCCCTAGTTCGTTTCCCAGAGTTAGCAGTCTTTACGTTCTGTCTCCCTTTCTGATATTTCCCACACATTTCTTCTCCCTTCCCTTATATTCCCTTTCACTATTATTTATATTCCCCAAATGAATGAGAACATATAATGTTTGTCCTTCTCCGACTGACTTACTTCACTCAGCATAATACCCTCCAGTTCCTTCTCTTTAAATCTGGGCCCAGTCTCCTCATCCTTCCGCCGCCACCTCCCCTCCCCCAAATGACAGCTCCCTGGCAGCTCCTTGGCATGGGGCCTGCTCCCTCACTGCATCCCTGAAAACTGGCTCTCCCAAGACCTGAGTGTGCATTACCCATCACCGGAGGATCAAGCCTCTCAGGTGCACTGGAAGCTGTGTCCAAGCTACCATCCCCACCCTCAAGGGACTTCCAGCCAAAAGTGGGAAGAGAACCAAAGAGCCAAGGTGCTGTGACATTGCTTTGCACCCCCATCCAGAGACTGGGGGCTCTTGAGTTGGGCGGAGGGGGCCAAATAGGGAGGATTCCTCAAAGAGATGGTTCTCAAAGGAAGGAGAGAATGAGCCTGACCTTCTGTCACCCTCTCCCTGAGCACCCTCAGGAAGATCCTCCAAGCTGGATCAATGGTCCAGGATTTTGAAAAATTTTGAGGAAAGTGCTCTATAAATGTAGAAATCTTCTAGCCACTAATGCATTTCTCAAGCACTTTTTCTGCCCAGGGTGTGGAACCCTCCTGATGTTCTTTAGAGAAAAGCTGAGGGTGGAGGGAGGGAATCACATAGTGGGGGAGGTTCTAATCCTGGCTTTAAGACACAATTTCTCTGTGACCTTGGGCTACACATTCTACCACTCTGGACCCATTTCTTCATCTGTGAAATGCCTGTGTCTCCTAAGGATCCTTCTGACTCTCAGCAAGGTGAGCAGTGAGGCAGTGGGGAAAGTGGAGGACACTGGGGACACTGGCCCCTTTTCCTATCGCCAAGATCTAAAGATATCCAGAGCTCTGTCCCCTTCCCTCCCCCTTCTCTAGGCAAGGGTCATTTTCCTTCCCCTTGGCTCACCTCCTCTCTCACCTCAGCCTCCTCTTCTGAGAAACATGACCCCTGCTGTAAAAATAAAGTGGGCGGGCATGGATGCCTGGCTCTGTTGATCTAGTGTCCAGGACCTCCTGGGGGGGAAGGAGAGGGCGAGCCTGCAGATGGGAAGAGACTGAGTGTTTTTGGGACCACAGACCTCTTGGAAAATACCAAGAACTAAAATGGACTGTGTGCTTATTACCTTATCCAGCACTCTGCTAAGCACTTTTACACTCAATCATGTATCATTCGGTTCTTCACAGCCAGGTCCTCTTCCGATGTTCATAAGGCCTGGAGCAAGTGTACACATGGAAATTACATATATGCTTAAATATAAGTTATAAATCAAGATAACAAGTGTTAAAGTTTATGTTATCCTCTGACTTGATTACTTTTCTCTGGACTTAATTTGAAGACCAGGACCAGAAAGCTTTCTCTGGTCCACACTCATGCATGTCTGAGAACGTTCAGCCTGCATGTCAACTTTTAGCCCCTCAGCAGCCCCTGTGAACAGCTGCCCCTTGCCCACTATCTGGGCCTGCGGTTGCACGTCTGGCTCAGGTGGGCTCCTGGGAGGTGGATCCTGGGGAAGAGTCTTCCTTGCAGGGAATTCCAGGGTTCTGGATCCCCAGAGCATCGTCTAGAAGTGGAGGTGCATGGACCACCCTTCCTTTCTGGCCCATGGGACCCCTTTGCCAGGGAGGAGACTATGGCCAGAGGAGGGCCAGACTGAGGCTCTGGAAAGCTCAGGAGCCCAGGGCCCCTGAGGCCCCCTCCCTGTTGTTGAGTCTAAGTGTGGCATTGTTCTTAACAATCTCAGGAGGTAAATATCATTCCTTTCACCGGAGTACAGATGAGGCTTCTGCAGAAGATTGCATAACTTGCTCAAGGTCGTACAGCAATACATGCTGGAGCTGGGATTCGACTCTCCCAGTGCCTAACTCCAGGGTGACAGTAGCACTGTCACAGCTACACTGGGGAAAGGCAGTGGGGTCTCTCTTCTGGAAAAACAGACATTCAGCTTTTTCCAGCCAACCTCAAGGGGTCCTTAATCTCTGGGTAGCACAAGGTGGGGGGGACAGGTTAGGAAGGTGGGGGTGTTGGAGAGGCACTGGTGGGGCTGTAGCAGGGGTTGAACGATGTGTGGGAGCAGGTTTCCCTGTTAGAACCAGCCTCCAGACCTACAAGGAGTGAAGGACCAGGAATGTAGACAGGATCTGCAGGGGAGGGAGGGGGGTCTGGGTGGTTGGCTACCACCGCCAGGGAAAAGCACTTCTCACTTTCCCCTCCAGGTTGGGAAAGATTTGCTGGTTAGCAGTCTCACCTCCACCCTCCGACCTGGCTGCAACAGCAAGCAGGATGGCCTGCTCTGGGCTCCTTCACCCCCGCCCCCAAAGGGAGGCCCAGGGAATCTCTTGGAGGAGGGTGAAAGCAGAGTCTGGGGGGTGGGGGCAGCCTAGGTGGGAATAATGAGAAGTAGGGGTGCGGCAGATAGGGAGTGTCTTGCCTGATTCCCTAGCTGGGAGCATCACGATTTCCAACGAGTCCACGGAGAAATGGGGGAGGTTGGTGGGCGGTGGGCGGGGGCATGTTGCAACTGGAAGCGCTGTTCTCCGAGCCCTGAGCCGCGGGGGCGGAGGCGGCGGGCTGCAGGCTGCGGGCGCCGGGGTCCTGGTGGGCAAGCTGCACCTGCACCCGCTCACCGGCTGCGGCGGGGCCAGCTGCGGGCGTTCTTCGAGCGGTCCCTCCGCGGCCCGGGGAGACGGAGCCGCTACCTGACTCATGTGCCCCAAAGCAGAACAACACAGCGTCCTAACACCCGAAGGGCTCCACATCTACTCCCCCCTAGTCATCCCCCCCCGCCCTCCCACAAAAACCCCTATCCTCCCAATTGGCAACTCAGCGCCTGGGATGATGCGGGCGGCCCCGCAGTGCCCAGCCGCAGCCGCCCGGCCCGAGCTGGCGAGGGAGTGGGGTGCCCGGCGGGCTCCCGGGGCTCCCGGGCAGGGTGCGCAGCGGGCGGGGGCGCCCCGGGCTCCGCGGCGGCCACCGCCCCTCCTGCGGCTGGAGCGCTTCCAGGGCAGAGGCGCAGCGCCGCTCTCCTCCGCGCCCGCTCAGCGGTCCTCCGCTAGTCGCCGTCCCCTCCTCCTGCTCCTCCTCCTCCCGGTGCCCTCAGCAGCCGCCCCGGCAGCCGGCTCCTCCTCCCCCCGCCCCGGGCCCCCCCCGCCCTGGCGCGCTCCCCGCTAACTTTCCCGAGCCCCGAGCGGCGGCGCAGAGCTCCGGCGGCCCCGCGGCCCACTGCAGACCGCGCTGCGAGCGGCTGCGCCGCGTCCCATCCCCGCGCCCCCGGGCGCTCCGGAGACCACAGAACGATGCCCGGGGCCGGGGACCGAGGCGCAGCCCGGGCGAGATGGCTGGGCTCTGGGCTTTTGGGTAAGGCAGCCCCGGCTTCATCCTTTCCCCCTTTCTCCACCCTCCTTGCCCCCGGGGAGGGGACACTTGGCAGAGAAGTGCCTTGGACCCGGTGGGCTCTGGAGTGCGGCGCGGAAGGAGCACCGATGCCAAGAGTTTCTTGCTGGCCGCACGGCTAAGGCCGTGCTCCCCGGGGACCGTGCGCGTCCCCTGCCCAACCGCGGCCAGCCCCGTCATTAGTTCTTTGCTGTCTGTGGTGCCTTCGGCTCCCGGCTGCTGGAGCCGCGTGGTGGGGGCTGCGCCCGGGTCTCCCGAGTTCCGAGGTTTAGGCACGCGGCGGGGAGGGGGTCTGTGCCCTGGGTGTAGGGGGTGCCAGGGGGGCGCACGTGTGATTGTTGGGATGGCGCTTCCTACCCCTGCCCGGAGCTGTTTGCAACTTGGATGCTTGTTGCCCAGGCGTTGGGGGCGGGCATGCACCAACTGGAAGGGGTGAAGGAGGGTGCCCGGGGCGGAGGGGGGGGGGTCTCCCCTTCCTCCTGGAGCTTTTTCTATTTGTCTCCTCTGCCCTGTCTTCTCCAGTGCCCACTGTCTTCCCTGGGGCGCCACACCAAGGACTGGAGAGGGTTGGAGGCTTGGAGGGACTTGGAGGATCCTTCAAGCCCCCTTTTAGGGAGGATCTTGTCTCTCTTCTTATAAAGAGATTCCACAGGGAGGATCTGTTTAACCTGCTCTCAGCTCTTCATTTTTGAGATGAATATGAAGACTGGGGAGACATATCCAGAGGACACAGAAGGAACAGGGTATTAATATCTATTAATATGTACATGATCATTTTGAGTGGCAAACTCCAAGAGATGAGAGAATGATAGGAGTCCAGAATATCATCTCCTCATAAATCAGAGCTGGATTTCAATGTAAGCTGATTCTGTCTCTGGCACCTGTACCTCTTCCTGTTTATATTTATCAGATTTGGCTTTTGGCAGCTCCCCTCATCGGGCTAGGCACATGATATAGGCATTTGTGCTGAAAACAGGGAGACCGGGCTTTTAAGGGCAGTCGCTGCTGTTTCTGCAAATGCAAATAAACTGTATGCTGACCTGCCACACTAAGCACATGGTAGTGGACGGGGGACTGAGTATTTCTTTCACTCAGGAGCCACTGATTTAATGACATCCCTACAGCTAGAGAGAGGACACTGGTGCTTTCTCTTGTCCCTTTGGCACAGATGTGTGCTGGTTTCACAGCGACCCTAATGAGGCCTGAGGCGCCTCTTTGTGGGGTAGGCATAGTGCCGCTGGGCACCAGCACCCCCCATCCCATCTGATCAGCTCAGGTTCCCATTGTGACTGTGGCTGGGGTAAGGGGTCAGTGGGGAATTCAAACTCATACAGCCATTAATCCAGCCCACTTATCAACACCTCTGGTTTCCCTTCTGCCTACTGCCCAGCTGGGTGGTGGGAGGCCAGCCATTAGAATAATCATAGAACCAGTCCTCTGGGGAAACCACATTATACACTGGGGGAGGAATGTGGGCAGAGTCATGGTGCTTTTCTCCGGGTGGAAGCCCCCAGCTCCTCCTGGGACTGTTCAGCTGAGTAGACTAGGTAGGAGCAGAAGCCCAGTGGAACGGGTTTGGATGACTCCCTGAGCTACCCTTTGGGAGCCCAGGAGAAAGCAGAGTGATTCCTAGGTAGGAGACTTCCAGGCCCAGAACTGGTCCTGCCTATACCACTCCCCGCCCCCCTGGTTTACCAAGGGAATACCAACAGGGTCCCCCTTTGGACCTTGCCCAGGCAGCCGCTGCTGAGCCCTCACAGAGGACATGGCTTTGAGCTTGGGACACAGATGCTAAACTTGCTCTCAGTCCAGGAGGGGTGATGCGGAGGCCAACTGGAGAAGCTCCCTGGCAGCATCAGAGCTGGCAGGAAGTTTGGGAACCGTATCACAGAGCTCCCCTAGGATGAGGAAGCCAGGGTCCAGAGAGGGAAGGTGACTCGTCCCACATGACCAATTGATGGTCAAGTGGGATGGAATCCAGGTCTCTTGGGCTTTGTCAGACCAGCTTACCTCCCTAAAGTTTGGTCAGCAGGATTGTGCAGCTGAGCCGAGGGAAGGGGTGAGGCATGCAGGGATCCAGGCTTGGGGGCCCCCAGACAACTACAGAGACTGGGGATGGAGCAGTGGCCTCCTGGGAGTTCCCTACCTTCCAGCCTCCTGGCCTCATATCAGTCTCACACCCATCCTACAGATTCCCCATAACCTCGCAAGACATCCCTCTCTTAGGTGGAGAAAAGTTCATTGTTGCAGTTGAGGTTTCTGTGGGTGTCAGTCCTTTCCTGAGCCTGTAACTGGTAATCTATCTGTCCTGCCCACCCCTTCCTTGTTCCTTGATTTGCTTAATTGCTGTGATCTGTGTTTAATTATCACTTGTGAGGGTGCTATGTTGTGCAACCCTCTGTCTCCGTATGTATTTATTAAGGGTTTGTTTAATGAGAATGCAATTAAGGAGAGGGCTCTGAGACCCCCTGCTGGAAGAAAAAGAAAGGAAAGGGGGAGGTAAAGAGTTCATGCAGAAGCGGGGTGGGCAGGGAAGGGGAGAAGTAGGAGGATGCTCCAGGTTTGAATCTGGACCTGGTGATTGGTCTTTTTCTGGAGATGCTGGCCTGTAGGGTACCCCAAAGCCCTTCTGACTGGCCGCCCCCTGCTGAGATCCATGTGAAAGGTGGATCAGGGCACAGATTCTCCCACTTTGCCCTCTTGCCGAGAGTGTGGGGATCCTCACATAAGTCATGGGCTGGCCGTGCCAGTGCACCCATCCTGTGGCATGCAAGAGAAGGGCCAGGCACACTGATTGGACTTGTTGGCAAAGCTGGTTTTGTTGAGCATCCAGTCATCTCTCAGGGGCATGCTTGTGTCTCAACAAAGCTCCTGGGGGTGGGCAGGAAGTAGGCAGGTTGCCTAGGGAGAGGGAGCTGAAATCTTTCCTGTCTCTGGGCCCAGGTGCCTTGGCTGGCCCAACCCTGCCTCCTGAAGCCCCAGGGGCCTGCACCCCAGGAGGGGTCTTGTCCTGCCTCGGCCCACTTTCTGCCTCTCAGCTCTCACTTTGAGCCTGTCTGACTCCCCCAGGGCCAGAGAGTATCAGCTTCCCCTTACAGTCAGCCTGTTTCCGTCTGCCTTGCAGGCAAGCCCTTGGAGCTAAACTTAGAGTCCCTGCCACCTTGCCCCTCTTTCAGCGGCCCTCCCCTGTGTGTGTGTGTGTGTGTGTGTGTGTGTGTGTGACTGATCCTTGGATGTGGAAAAAAGTGGCAGACCATTTCCTGCCTTGGCATTTACCTTGGAACATCTGATGGTGGCCAGAAGATTCCTGCTGGTGTGAGTATTTAATAATAAGATTTGCACGCGCTGAGTACTTTTTTTTTTTACTTTGGTAAAACTTGGGAGCCCTGAGTCAATCCTCAGACTCCCCCCAATCCCAGCAGCACCCAAATGAGGATGGGAGGGGCCGAAGGCTTCAGAGAATCGCTAGCTAGTGGGTTAGGGCTTTTCAGTGAGCGAAGGCAAAGCTTTGGGGCTCAGGGTGGAATTCCACAGGATCATGAGGACTTGTTCATCGATCCCATGGTGCCAGAAAGAGGCCTCTAATCCTAAACACACATGTGCATGCGCTAAAGTTGTGAGCAGAAGAAATTCTAAGCAGCTTCTTTACTCCAGGGAAATGGCCACATGGCAAGAATTACCTCTCTGAGGTGCTACAGGGTGTGAGTAGAAAATGTGTGGATGGCCTGTGGACATTCTTGGCTGACACTGGTCATTAAGCTAGGGGTGCCCTGGTTCCTTCCAGACCTGTGATGAAGGCCAGACCTGTCCCCCTCCCTCCTTTCAAACACCATCCTCTTCTACTTGCAGGGTGCCTAGGTCAGAGGGATGGACTCATGGGAAGCCCTGCTTGTGTTTTGTAAGCTCGTGTTTCGGCTTTACACGGAAGTTCAGGAGGGAGGAAAGACCGCTATCCTGGCTTGGGGGTGTGCACGTGGGACATGGCATCCCTCACTTTCTCAAGGTCAGCCAGCAGAGCGGGGCCTGCCTTGCACCTGCCAACCAGTCTGCTCCTGCTCCTGGCCTGGCCACCCTACTGAAGCACCCTTCTGGGGGCCTCTAGTGGATCGACACCTGCCTTTGCTCCCTCCCACCCTCCCAGCACAGCATCACAGGTGAGGGAGCATGGGAGACAGGCCCCCCAGGGCTTTCCTATGTACCAGCCTCTCAGACACAGTGGGCAGGGCTTCCAGATGGCCGGGAGGATGTGCGGTGCAGAGGCCAGCCTTGCCCACCTTCAGTGTTGCCTTAACTTGGGCAGGGCTCTGGACTTTTCCGTGGAAGCCGCTGTGCCTTTCCTTTGTTCCCTCCAGGCTATGGTGAGAATGGCAGTGTTTCACTGTGGGAGTCCTGAGAGTATTAGTTAAGTCATCCACGCAGGCACACACTAATCAGGCAGAAATGTGCACTGTCATGAGCTAGACCTTAAAGAAATAGTCTGTCCTCTGTTCTGGATTGTTCTTTTGCTCATTTTTGCTTCTACCTGTTTAAAGCAGTTAGATTTTACTTGTGATGTGTATTTTTGGTGCTCTTAGAGACCCTGTTCTCTGGGTCTCTAAGAGCACCCAGAGACCCTGGCTGGGGTCGTGGAGGTGATTTGACCCCTGACTTGAGTTCCCCCCATCTTCCTGAGGACCCAGGTTCCTGGACAAGGGAGCCAATGAGAGCTGCGGGCTGGAGCTATGGTTCTTCTTGGAGCTTGGGTCCCAAGGGAGGCCTGTGGTTATCAGGAAGCTTCTCCTGAGGGATTTCCTGTCATAGTTCTGTACTCTGTTCCTTGATTTGGAGGAACAATGGGGATCAGAAGCAGAGTTGGGGTGGCCTGTCTGGCTCCTGTCCCTAGACCTCTGGGGGAGGTGTGCTGCAGGGCAGGAGCAGAGGTAAAAAGAAAGCCAGGAGCGCTAAGCAGAGCTAGCCTTGACAGTGTGAGTACTTGCTTTTTCCCTCACTGAGTGTGTGGCCCTGAGCAAGTTAATTTCTGTGTGCCTGTTTCCTCATTTTGTGTATCAAGGATAAAAATAATAACCACCTCCCAGAATTAGTTTGAGGATTACATGAGACAATGTGTATAAAATGCCTCTCCTCTCTTATAGAAAGTGCTAGTTCCAGATTCCCCATTTACTCTGTGGCCCTGGGCAAGTTGCTTAACCTCTCTGAGCTTCAGTTTCATCATCTGTAAAATGAGGAAAATTATAGCTACCTTTTGGTGTTCTAATAAAAGTTGGCGTGAAGGGGATCCCTGGGTGGCTCAGTGGTTTAGCGCCTGCCTTTGGCCCAGGGTGTGATCCTGGAGACCCGGGATTGAGTCCCACGTCAGGCTCCTGGCATGGAGCCTGCTTCTCTCTCCTCCTGTGTCTCTGCCTCTCTCTTCCTCTCTCTCTCTCTCCTCTCTCTCTCTATGTCTATCATAAGTGAATAAATAAATCTTAAAAAAATGTTGCCGTTAATATGTATAAATCCTCTAGCACGACGGTTCTTGAAGTGCAGTCCGTGACCACAGCATTCCCTGGGAACGTTCAGAAATGCAAGTTCTCAGGCTGTAGACCTTCTGAATCAGAAACTCCAGAGGTAGGGCCAAGCTGTCTGTTGTCCTCTAGGATGTTCTGATGTTTTCTCAAGTTGGAAAGCCACTGCTCTAGAACAATTCCTGGCATATAAGCGCCAATCAAAGGATCAGTGCTAACTTTTCAGCACTGACTGGAATGTTGGTGGGCAAGTCCTGCCCTCTTAGGATGAAAGAAAGGATTCTTTTGCTTTGGGGCTTTGGAAAGCTAGAAATAGTTCTTGTTGACCCTAGGCAAGTCACTTAGCCTCTCTGTGCTTAGTTGTCTCATCTATAATAGGGCTCTTCAATAGTATGTCACTCACAGGGTGGGTGTGAGGATCAAATGGGCCCGGCACATACTACTTGCTCAATAAATATCAGCTATTATCCACAGTGGCAGGGGTGATGATGGGTTACCGCACCACTGGATGTTCCTTCTGACCTTTGGGGTGAGAGCACTCCACTTTGCCTTCAGAAGAAAGGGCAATGTGAAGAAGCTGAGTGGAGCCTTGAGGGCAAGAAGCAGGGCTGCCACCTCTCCTCGGAGACCTTTCTGTCATTTAAAAAAGTATCACTTAGGTGGGACAACTGGGTGGCTTAGTGGTTAAACATCTGCCTTCAGCTCCGGGCATGATCCGGGGGTCCTGGGATCGAGTACCGCATCGGGCTCCTTGCATGGAGCCTGCTTCTCCCTCTGCCTATGTTTCTGCCTCTCTCTCTGTGTCTCTCATGACTAAATAAATAAGGTCTTAAAAAAAAAAAAACACATCACTTAGATGCCACCAGGCATCGTTGTCTCAGGTGAGCAAAGCAAGAGGAATGGTTAGGTGCCATAAGGAATTTAGGTAGACAAAAGAGGTCCTTCCTTGATAGTGAGGATGGGAGAAAGAGCAAGATAATTGACCTTTAAAATGAAGACTGATCCTGGCTGTTTTGGGAACAACACCAGTTCTGAGAACTGCCTGTAGGTCTGAGAGCGGACCTGGGCTGAGAGGGGGTTTCCTGGGGCCCAACCAGGACACCCAGTCAGCACAACCAAGTTTCTTTCCACATGGGGCCTTCTTGTCCTGTCTCTAAAATGCACAGTAAAGAATAGTTGGTCAGCTTGGAGCCTTTAGCTCTGGCATTCTGGAAACACCGGGCTGGAGGTGCAAGTCACTGAGAGGTGATGCAGTTTGGGAAGAACTGGGAAACTTTGGGACAGGAATTAATACAGTCATATGGCTGCTCTCAACTGCCCATTAGCTCTCTAGTCAGACCTGGGTTCAGATTTCAAGTTCCCCTAGAAGATGATCAACTTTGGGGAAGGCACTTTGCTCTTCTTCTTCTTCTTTTTTTTTTTTTTTTAAAGATTTTATTTATTCATGAGAGACACAGAGAGAGGCAGAGACACAGGCAGAGGGAGAAGCAGGCTCCACTCAGGGTGCCTGACATGGGACTGGATCCTGGGTCTCCAGGATCACACCCTGGGCTGAAGGTGGTGCTAAACCGCTGAGCCACCTGGGCTGCCCCGCACTTTGCTCTTCTGAGCCTCACTTTCCCATGTGTAAAATGTAGGATTGCTAATACCCATCTTACAGGTGTGTGTGTGTGGGAATGAATGGGATTGCCCATTTGCAGCCCATAGCAAGGCTCTGGGCCAGAAGAGGGATCACTGAGAACCTGAGTAGGACTCTCTCGGAGACCTCACTCAGGGAGACCCCAGATGCCCCTTTCACCTGGGGGCAAGGACATCGCCTAGGCACCTTATTCTGATGCCCCTCCTCCAAGGACCTTGAGTTACAGTGGGATCTCCTCCAGGACTCTGTAGGAGAGGAGGAGGGCCAGGGCCCCTTTCAAGGACTCCGGAGGCTGCTCCTAGAGGCCAGGAGTGGACTCTGATGGTTTCCACTCGCCTAAGCGGCAGGGGTAGTATTGGTGTCCTGGGGAGTCAGGTGTGGGGACAGGAAGAGCTGGGGAGGGGGCCGGTGCTGGAAGGACCTTCCCAGGAGGAGGGTCCCACGGGCTGCAGGTCTGGAGGGGTCAGCGGTCCAGCGCGCTCTCCAAGCCGCCCCGCTCTCGCGCGTCCCTGTGGCGTGGAATCTGCCCCACGCGTGTCTCCCACCCTCCCTCTCACTTTGTGTCCTGCGACCCCTTTCCCCGGCCGCCGGCCCCCGGGTGCTGCCGGCTTGTCGTCCTGGCCTGGGCCGGCTCCCCCCCAACCCAGGCCTCTCCACCCGTGGGGCCGTGGGCCCCGTGGGAGCATCCGGGGCTCGGGGGGTCGAGAGGCCTCTGCGCAGAATCGCGGGCTCCACTTGCCCATTTTCTCTTCTTCGCCACAAGGGACGGGCTCCAGCCTCCACCCCGCCCTGGACCCCCCTGGACCCCACCCCTCCAGCCCCCAGATACGGACACTTAATTGGGGGGCGGCGCCCCGTCCCAGGGGAAATTCCCTCGGCAAATAGGCGGAGCGGGTCGGGCACTTGGGGTGATGGGGGGATGGCACCTGCGGGGATGGCACCTGCGGGCACTGTGTCCGCAGGGTGGGGGGCGCGGCCGCCCGTGAGGGCCTCGTTTTCCTGGGTTGGGGTGACCTCTGCTGGTCATTCGGAGTGCCACACGGGCGGGCGGCTCGCTGGTCTAGGCCAAGCGCCCAGTGGGGGTGCGAAGGGGGTGGGGTGGGGGTGGGAGTGGCTCAGACAGTGTTAATTGACGTAAAGAGAACCGTCCTCCCGAAGTTGATACAGAGGGTGACAGCGACCTCCTTGCCTGGCCAAGCCTCTCCTCCCTCCCAGCGTCCTCTTCCAGAGCTCAGGCTGGAGATCCCCGCAGGGGTTTATTAAGGGAGGTGGTGACTGTCACACAGGTCTCTTCCTGCTCCCCGCATCCCTGTCCCTGGAGGTGTCCGTGGGGAAGGCCACCACGATCTACGCTGTCAATGGCACGGAGATCCTGCTGCCCTGCACCTTCTCCAGTTGCTTTGGCTTCCAGGACCTCCACTTCTGGTGGTCCTACAACACCAGTGATACATTCAGGACAGTAAGTACTGGGGGAAGGACAGACCCTCCTCCCTTCCCTGTCCCCTCACCGGTGCCTCCCTATTCCCTGCTCTGGTCCCTTCTGGACTGACCTCCCTGTGATGGTCCCCAGAATCCACCTTTTGTCATCCTTTCTCCTAGCATTCTTTCCAGAGCTTGTCCAGAAGGATGGAAGTGGGAGGGATGCTTAGATGGTGCTGCCAGAATTTGGGGTTTGTTGGAATTCTTGGCTAGAGTCCTTTGTCTGGTCTGAAGAAGTGCCTGAAACTTGGATTGCTTGTGTAAAAATAATTTAATAATAATAATAAAAAAAACAGAAGAGACAAAGACCTGTGGAAGGCTTGGAGAGAAGAAATGAGAAACATCCAACTGGGAGAACAGCTAGGGAACTGGACCTAGAAAGAAGGGAGAGGAAGCTAGGGAAGAGAAAGCTCTCCTGCAGGAGCATCGGCAGGGCTGTGGGCTGGGGGTGGGGATGGATCAGGCGACAGGTGTTTGGTGAGTACTCGCTGTGCAGTCTCGTAGGGGACCCGAAGTGTACACAAGGAAGCCACAAGAGACCAACTCTGGTTGTAATTAAACACTGGGTTCAGAGGCTGTTGATGGACATTGCCTTAGGATTGATCCAGGTCTTGATGGAGGGCCAGAATCAGGGGGACGGGGACAAGTTGTCAGCAAAGGCTGAGGTGGTGGCAGTGGCGGTGGTGACAGAGGGAAATGAGAGTGGTATTTGCCAGAGCCATTACCTAAAAGGCTTTTATGAAGAAAGCAATAAAAGCTGTGCTTCATTCCAGGGAGATCTTAATGACAGAAAATGGGTTTTGCTTGAAGCAAGTGAAATTCAGGTTAGACAAGCGGAGCTATCGATATTGGAAGGAAACCAAGTCCGGGGAGCACCTCTATAGGCTCTTTCTGGACCTGGACAGGGAGGCATCCAAGGAGTGGGCTCGAGTGATGCTCTCTGACTCTTGACCCTGCTTCTTTCCTGGCCACCTCTTCCCCATCCCCCCCCCCCCACAGCTCATAGACGGGACGGTGAAGAACGAGAAGTCTGACCCCAAGGTGAAGTTCAAAGATGATGATCGCATCACTCTGGAGGGTTCCACTAAAGAAAAGATGAACAATATTTCCATTCTGCTGAGGAACCTGGAATTCAGCGACACGGGCAAATACACCTGTCACGTGCAGAACCCCAAAGAGAATAATTTTCGACACCAGGCCACCATCTTCCTCCAAGTTGTTGATAAATGTAAGCAGTGGGGGGCTGGGGCCAGGGCAGCAGAGTGGGAAGCACTTCATTTCAGTCGGATGGCAAAATGGACCACACTGGTGTTTCCTTTTTGCTTTATGCTTTCAGAAGTTAATGGAGTCACATCTGGAAGCTCAAATAACTTAGCTCCAATACTTTCTCTGTCACTGAACAGCTTATGATACACACTTAGCCCCTCTGAACCTGGTTTTCCTCATCTGTAAAATCGATATCACCCTACGGTGCCTGTGAGAAGTAGGGATGCGATGTAGGAGTGGCTTGTGGTGGGAAAGTCCTCTTCGTGTGCTGATTATTACCATTCTTGCGTATTCCCCTGGCAGCTGTTGATCGAATGCCAGGTATCACACCAAAAGTGCTATGAATGATCCCCGGTGTTCTTGCTTGAGGAACTGAGAGTGTGGGTAGGACAGGAGACTGGTAGACAGAGGACTGACATAGGGGAAGAGCACGTAGAGGCACAGGCAACTGAGATTGATAAGAATGGTCACCCCACTCTGGAGCTTAAACCCCAGTTGGGGATCACAGTCTGACACAGTTGGAACAATGGGGCAGTGAAGAAGCCTGTGGGGAGGAGCCAGGTGGTCACACGACCCCAGACACTAGATGTGGTTAGAGAAGGGGCTGGAGGTGTAACGCTGGGCTTCCTGGGCAGGGAGCCTGGAAGGCTAGGGAGGCACAGAGGTAGAGACTGCTCTAGGATCCTGCTTGTACCACATTTCTTGTGTGCCTGGGGGCTCCCTGCTCTCCTGGATGATGGGCGGGGGGGGGGGGGGGCGGTAGGTGCGCCTGGAGAGAGAGATGCCTGTGAGTTCATCTGTTGGCTGTGCCCAGGGTAGAGCCAGAGGCCATCTAGGCAGCTTGCTCTGAGCCTGGAACCTTCTGAGTCTAGGCTGTGTATGGCACCTTCCTCTATGTTGGGATGTTGTCCCACTTTGTGCTCAGTCTTTGTAAGAGTGAAGAGGAGGGAAGGGGCAACAATGTTTAAGGAGCATTTCAGGGTGCTGGGCACTGAGGTAGGTGCTGTCCCTTGCCTTTGCACCTTTGTCCCTCACACATCCCGTTGAGGGGATCTTTTCTCCATTTTTCCAGATTACTTGACTCATCTAGCCAACAAATATTTATTGAGCACCTACTTATGTGACAGACATTGTTCTAGGCACCGAGGATATAGCATGAACAAAGTAGACAAATTCCTGCCCTTACGGAGATTTCCTTCCAGTCAGGGGAGATATGTAGTAAAATAAAGAAGGAAATAAAAAAAAAAAAAAAAGAAGGAAATGGGTGGCTCACTTGGTTTTGTGTGTGCCTTTAGTTCAGGTCATGATCCCGGGGTCCTGAGACTGAGCCCCATGTTGGGGGCTTTTCTCTCTCCCTCCCCTTGCTTGTGCTCTCTTACTGTCTCTCTCTCAAATAAAAAAAAATCTTAAAAAAAGGAAATGATGTTGTATAAAAGAACATAGCTAGTGTTGTAGAGAAAAAGCAAAATGGGGAAGGAAAGAGGGGGTGCTAGCAGTGTCACTAGGGAAGGCCTCACCAGAAAGGTGATATAGAATAAGCACATTTGAAGAAACTACGAGGATATCTTTGTGAAGATAGTCCAGGCAGTGGGAACGGCAAGTGCAAAGGCCCCGAGGCAGATACTTGAACATCAAAGAGGTCAGAGTGTCTGGAACAGGGCAAATGGCAAGAAATGAGTCAGGTTAAGCCATACTGTGTGGGACCTTGTAAGTGAAATGGGAGCCACTGAAGAGCTCTGAGCAGAAGAGTTAACCCAGAATAAACTCTCTGTAGCGTGAAGAATAGACAATGGAGTAAGGAGTCCAGTTAGGAGGACTCCAGGCCAGGATATCTTGGGCCAGTGAGGTACTGAGCAGTCAGATTCTGGAATTTTTAATTTAGGGCCATTAGGATTCTTAGGTGAATTGGCTGTGAGGTTTGGAGAAGGGAGGGGTCAAGGATGACTCTAAGGATTTTGGTCAGAACAACTGGAAGGATGGAATTTTCTCAGCAGAGGTGGGGAGATGGTGAGTGGAGCAGGTTCTGGAAGTCAGGAGTTTAGTTTTCAGAGCGGGAAACTGAGGTAGAAGGTTACTAGTTCATTAGTGACTACTGAGATCCGATAGTTACAATCCAGATAACCTGACCCCAAAGTCTTCCTGCCACATAGAAGTTGTTATAGGGAGATTCTTGATTTTTCCCACATGTACAAAGGGGGCCCAGAAAGAGGCAATGAAATTCTCATGTGGCAGTTTGGGGGTCAAGTCAAAACGGCTCTGGGCCCTGGGTCTGGATTATTCCAGAACTGTGTGTGTCTGTGGGAGGGGATGTGGGTGGAGGGGGTGGAGGAGGAACCTCTTTGTGTTGTGCCTTCACCTGATGGACGCCATCTTCCAGCTTCTGCTTCCTGCTGGAAGGCCTCCAGAGGGTTGGGGGCTGGGTGCGGGTGGGCATGTCCCAGATGCCAGGGTTGGAGGGCTGTACCCATCGGGCTGCCATCGTGCTGGGCTCCAGGTGACTCCTCCCCTCGCCCAGCCTCTTCTCCCCCTGCTCTGGCCATATAGTGGAAGAAGTGGACAACACGGTGACCCTCATCATCCTGGGCGTCGTGGGTGGGGTCATCGGGCTCCTCATCTTCATCCTGCTGGTCAAGAAGTTCATCGCCTTCGTCATCAAGAAGACTCAGGAGAAGAAGTGAGTTGACTCCATTGTACCCTCCGGTCCTCCCCCGGCGCACTATCCACTCCCATCTTGTGCTGTGGGTGTTCCCAGCATTGTTCCATTCCACTGTCATCTGCCCCCATCCGCCTTCATCTTTCCATCTGTCCCCTCATCCCATCCTCTCTTCCCACTCCTGCCATTCTTTCCTGTCTCCCGGCCCCTCTTCCTCTCCCTCCTAATACATATTTATTGAGCACAAGGAGTTCCCTGGGTACATGAACTTGCTCTTCCTCATCCTGCTGCCTTCCTGTCCATCCCATTAGCTTCTCTCTTTCCATTTGTACCTTCCCAACCTAAATCCTACCAAAGGATTTAGGTTGCCTTGTTTTTTTAATCAGAGAAAATACGAGATTCCATGCACAGAAACTCTAAAATGGGAAAACCCTTCTAGGCAGATGGGAGTCTCACTGCGAAATTCTTTTTTTTTTTTTTAAGATTTTATTTATTTATTCATGAGAGATACACGGAGAGAGAGGCAGAGACACAGGCAGAGGGAAGAAGCAGGCTCCCTGTGGGACTCAGTCCTGGGACTCCGGGATTACACCCTGAGCCAGAGGCAGATGCTCAACCACTGAGCCACCCAGGCGTCCCTGCGAAATTCTTCAAGTTCACATGTGGGAGACTGAAAAAAAAAAAAAATCTAAAAAGGCTTATATGGCCTCCCCAGAAGCCCCAGGGCGAGCTCAGGTTTAAGATAGACACTCAGAGGGCAGCCTGGGTGGCTCAGTGGTTTAGCGCCTGCCTTCAGCCCAGGGCCTGATCCTGGAGACCCAGGTTCGAGTCCCAAGTCAGGCTCCCTGCATGGAGCTTGCTTCTCCCTCCGCCTATGTCTCTGCCTCTCTCTCTGTGTCTTTCATGAATAAATAAATAAAATCTTAAAAAAAGATAGACACTCACACCTCTCAGGGGAAGGAGAGGGAAGACGGGGAGATGGAGAGGGTACGAGCCCCTGATCCAGACTTGCCAGAGCTGTGGCAGGCTCCGGAGCAGCAGGAGTGAATGTAAAAAAGCATTTTGAAGCTGTGTTATCAGCAAGAAAGATAAGAGGACAACTTCGGGGAGTTGGAGCAGAGAAGGTGGTAGAAGCGAGGACCAGAGAGGGTGATAGTAGCAAGGAGATGCAAGGGGGAAGGGGGAGCTGCTCTGGTTCTATTCGCATCATTCTGCTTTCTTGAGTAGACGAAGTTAGGCTGGAAAGGGCAGAAATCCTGCTGGTGGGGGGGGGGGAGGCTGCAGGCAGAGGGGATGTTAAGGGGATGGCACTGGGGGTGGGGAGCAGGAGGCCCTGGGTTTCTCCTCCAGCGCTGGCTGAGATGAAGAATTCTTGGATGGCCTCCCTGCATCATGGCCAGGGTTTTGGAGATTTTGAGAGGGGCCAGGAGCATGGAGTTAGATCATATTCTCTTCCTAATAACCAGTTTTGCTACTAATGGTTAGCAAAATTGGAGAGCAGATTATTCAACGTGTGGTTTAAAAGCACCTAGAAAAGAAAACAGGGATCACTGGGAGCCACCATGGGTTCATCGAGAACAAGGTCGACCACACCTTTTCTTGCTAGGGCGCTGGTGGATCAGGAGATGGCTGTGGATAATAACACTTCTTGTCATTCATCGAATGCCTACCATGTGTTAGGTACTCTGGCAGCTATTTATATAATAGCCATAATTTTTATTTTACAGTTGAGCAAGGCGGGGCTCAGAGTGGTTACATGACTTGCCCAGGCCACACAGCCAGAAAGTCATAGACCTGAGATTTGCACCCTGACTTGCCTGGCTTCCGAGCTTTAACCACTTTCACCATACCCTGCTGTTTCAGGGAGTATATCCAGAGTTCATTCATTCATTCTTTCATCTGATGGCTATTTTTGAAGTAGTGTGTACAAGGCACTGTGCCAGGTACTGTAGGAAATTCTGGAAGGAATGACATTCTGCCCTTAAGTAAAGAAGACAGGACGTATATGCAAATAAATGTAAGACAAGGTAGAGAAGGTAGGTGCTTTAGAATGCTCCAGGGGTTCAGAAGAGGGTGGAATTCTAGGGAAGGATTTTTGGCTGAAGGGTGATTGTGGTAGGCCTCGCAAAATGGATATAATTTAAGCCTTGGGGAGGGTGAGGAGAGGGGTGTTCCAGAATTGCTGAGAGCAGAGGCAGAGAGTCTGGGAAGAGGCATGTGTCTGGAGGACAAGGTGTTTTGTTGGTTGAGAGGGTGGAGTGTGTTAGGGGGGAAGGAGAGAACAACCCTGCAGAGGGTGTTGCAGGGAGACCCCTGGGGACCCAGGAGGCCAGGTTGAGATTGGCTTTCCTCCTGGCTGCAGCGGAGCTGGTGAGGGCTTTCAGGGCCTGCCATGGTCAGAGGGCATTGGAAGAAAGGGTCTGGCTTTGGTGGGACTGGGCAGGGGGAGGCTGGAGGTGGAAGACAGTCCACAGGGAAGCCTGAGAGGGGTCCTCTGAGCATGAGAAAAGCCTGCATGAAGAGCAGGGATGGGGTGGTTTCTCAAGAAGAGGGGAGGTGTTGGACAGCATCTCAGGATCCGTTCTGGACTTCCACTCATGGGGGCAGTTCCCTTTGTCTGAAATGTCTCCTCCCTCCTTTCCTGCTCATCTTTGTGGGTCTCTACTTCTGTGACATGTCTGAAGAGCCCTCCCTGATCCCTGGAAGGGGACTTCCTAGGTGGATCCCTCCTTGGTAAACCCTTCATCCTATCTTTATCACGTTGTTTTACGGTTACTTATGTAATAATGCCACATTCTCTGGAAGACTGCAACTTTTCTGAAAGCAGGCACCCTTCTAGTCTGACACAGTGCTTGGTACCCACAGATTCTCAGTAAGGAAATATGGAGTGCTTAGGAGTACAGTAAGGTGGACAGGAATTGTCTGGGCTGACTATACCTTAGGTGTAGAGATAAGTAGCTAGCTAGATGATTGACAGATTGATCCATCTGAATAGAGGTCTTCAGGGCTCTGCTTATTCATTGTTATTAAGATTTGAATTGTACCAGGAATGATGCCAAATTTCCAGGAACCTAGTGACTATGTTGGAGAACAAAATTGGGATTGAGGAAGAAGGAGCTCCATAGGCTGGAAATATGGACTAAATTTTGCAAGACAAAATTGATGAGGTCAAAGTAGTAAGCCCTTCCTGAAGTCCTCAAAGCCAGCAACACAAGCCCAAGGTGAGGCTAAGCTAGTTTAGCCACGGCAGCCATGGAAAGGGCTGGAGATTTTCATGAGCAGAAAGCTCGGGGTGAGGTAGGAGTCAGGTGTGCTCTGGAGAGCTCTGCACAGCCTGGGTGCCGTTGGGGTGGGACGTGCTAACTTTGGAGCATGTCCAGGTCCGGGCAGTCAGGGGGGTGAGCCTTCCAGGGGATGTCTTCCCATGTGACCATCTCTCCTTCCTGTGGCCTTCTCCCCCGTCCCACCACCCTCTGCCCACACCTGCCATCCTTGATGCCGGGACCTCTGCCCCTTCCACGAGCATTCTTCTACCTCTGGTCACCGCCAGCTCAGGGAGGAAGGGCCTGCCGGGGGTCTGGGGGAGGAGCTCTGTGCCCTTGCCATGTTGCCTGCTGGCCTGCACCCTTCCCCCTGGGATGGCACAGCCTGAGAATTAGTTTGGTTTGGCTTCCTGTGAGCACTGACCCCTGGGAACAGTGCCTGGTACCCTTGCCTCCTGCCACACTGGCACGACTAGGTGATGGTGGGCCTTAGTGGGTCCTGTCTGCCTGCCAGGCACTGTTCTAGGTGCTTACTGATGCTTCATGGCACCCCCACAAGGAAGGTGTCATCGTCATGTCCATTTTATAGATGAGAAAACTGAGGCCTAGAGAGGTTGGGTGACTTGACCCCTTGCCTTGCCACCTTTGCCCTACAGAAGGCGAGGGGGAGGGTGCGAGGCTGGTCACGGGGCCCACGGCTCCACTCCACAGCTGGCCCCTGACTCTGGCCTCTCTCCTCCTCTCTCCCTCTCCAGGAAGGAGTGCCTCGTGAGTTCCTCAGGGAATGATAACACAGAGAATGGCTTGCCTGGCTCTAAGGCGGAAGAGAAACCACCAACCAAAGTGTGAGGCCCCGCTGGGGGCCAAGCAGCCGCCCGGGCCTCACTTGCCGATGATGAACGGATGCTTGAGCCATGTCCGTGAACCCACGTGCCTGAGACACCTGCTGCTTGGCTCCAACTGTAGTCTTTCTGGGGAGACATTGGGGTCCAGCCCAGCCTGCCTGCCTCCTCCCAGCCAGGGCTCCCCACGGATGAGGGCTGGCCAGAGGAGGGGGCCTGTGGAAAGCTCAGGAAAGGAGAGCTGGCTGGTGAGGAAGGCGGGGTGCCCCCTCCCACCCCGCCGACACCTGGGATACATGGGGTCTTCTTCAGTCTCCCCACCCTGTATGAGCAATACCTTGGTTTTCCTCCAGATTTCTCGTTAAGAGAGGCTTGTGGGGATCAGCAAGGCCTGCCCCAGTAGCTGGACCCCAGTGAATAGTGTGGAGATCTAACCCTTTTGGTGGTGGAAGTGGCCTAGGGGACTGGGTGCAGGATCTGGGGGTGGCAGCCTGCTGAAGGGGGGCCTCTAGTGAGAGGCTCTGATGGATGCGTGATCCCCAGGTCCCTCTAGGGAGGCGCTTCCTTTCCTCCCCACCACGGGGTGGTCCGCTGTCCCCTCCGCCCCCCACTGCTGCTTGGAGTCTGTGAACACTCCCCACTAGGGCTGGCCACCTTGGTCTTGGGGGGGGTCCCAAGACCTGCTGCCAGGGGTCTCCCCTGGCTTGTTCCTCTGATCTCTGAGTTCGTGAGGGGCATGTGAGGGGGGCCCTCCAGCCTTCATGGAGAACTGGGGCGCTACCTATGCCTTTCCTAGCATTTCTCCTTGGGGAACCAGGACTGCAGAGGTTGGCGAGCCGGTGTCCAGGGCCTCTTGGCTACTGGGGTGCCCACCCCAGCCCGACCAGTGCTGGCTGCCCCTTCTCCTCGGCATGGCGGGACCATTGCCGCCCCTGGGAACTCCCAGGCTTGGCTCCCCCACTCCTGCTCCTCTTTCCCCGATGCAGCAGGTGGCATCATCTTGCTTGAGATGTTGTACCCTCAGACCCTCCCCTCCTGTGGGTTCACTCCTCCTGTGCCCGTGCCCAGCCATCACACCCTCTCCCCTGGCTCAGGGTTGTTCACCTCTAACCCGGGGTCAAGGGCTTGCTTTCACCTCAGGGATCCTCTTGCTTTGGAAGAGGGGGCCCTTGGGTTTTCTGGCTGCTTCCTGTTCAGCTGTGCCACCGCCTCTCCCTCCCTGGGGTTGGGGAGGAGCAGGAAGAGAGTGCTCACAGTCTTCCTTTGCTTTTCTGAGAACTGGTTTGCACACCCCTGTGTGGGGGGCTGGACTGTGCCTTAGCTCCTTGTGTCCCGGCTCACCCCCTCTGTCCCTTCTCCAGCCTGAATGGGACAGCCAGCTCTGGTGTGGCACTATGCGAGGGGTCCCCAACCTGCCAATGCCCAAGGCCATGCCAGGGACCAGGGAGCTGGGGTGGTGCCAGCAGAGGCCCCCTGGACGTGATGGGATCTTGGAGCTGTCCGGGTTCCCGACAGGGAGAGCAGCCCTCTCTGACACTGTGTCCTCTAGGCCTGAGAGGGAAAGGGGCAGTAGAGGTTATGGGGGCTGCCTCAGGATCCTCCCTGTCAAAAGGCAGCTGCAGGCTTCCCCTAGGGCAGAGGCAGGGGAGGCGAGGAGCAGCAGCTCCTGCAGGGCGCCTGGCTGGGGCCCACGGCCCTCACTGCATCTGATGGGTTTGCAGGGTCCCACTCTGATCTGCCTCCGGGGCTCCCATCCTTGTCCCCCCAAGAACCCTAGGTTCAGGTTCAGATTATCCTGGCTTGAGAGCAGACAGACCAGAACTACCAGGCATTTGGAAAACTTCTTGTGGCTACCTTCAGGAGAACGGTTTTCTTCCCCCTTCCCAGTTCCAACATTTGAACAAGCTGAGTCGCCTGGGCTCCTCTTACTCTCTTCAGAGGAGGGGGGCGGTGGGGGAGGAGTGTCACCCTCTCCACTCCTGGGTCTGTCTCTTGCTGACTGATAGGTGGGTCATGCATCTTCTCTGGGCTCAGCTTTCCCCATCCATAAAGTGGGTGTAATCATATTTACCTACCTCCCAGGATTGTTGTGAGGCTCGGCGAGTTTTTGTCTAAAAAAAAATCGTTTTGGCTTGGAAAGGGATCTTGGAGGCCAGGCATTATAAGTGGAGGGATTTTTCCAAGTCCATCCTGTCCTCACCTCTGTGTCCCCTCCCTAGGAGATACACACGCACAGACATACATGCACATGCACGCATGCACTTTCTCTGTCTCTCTCACTAACTCTTGCTCTCTCTCTCTTCCCACTCCTCCCCCTTGGGATTATTTTAGTCTTTGTAATATTAGAAACCTTGGCACTGATGCTTAAAGGTACTTATCCATGGCTTTTGTTTGGGAGTTTTCAATTCAGGTGATAGAATAGGGACTGTAGGGGGACATTTTTGGTGGCCCCAATGCCTGGGGGCATCATGGACATTTAGTGAGCAAGTACTAAGAATGCTCAGCTTCATCCTCACAGCAGAGAAGTGTTCTGCTCCAGTGCTGGGGTGAGACCCATGGAGGAGCACTGGATGGATTGCAATGGAATGTATATGGGCAGAGCCATCTTCCCAAGCAGAGCCTCAGTGTGTGCAGATCTCAGAGGGCGGTCTCCAGGGGCTGGTGAGGGTGTTTCCAGGGCTGGTGGGCTAGAGAGAGCCATTTGTAGGATTGATCTTGGAAGCCCTGCAGGCATCAGCTGTGCTGATAGTAAAGTCACTAAGACCAAAGACAGTCTTTCCTAGCTCTCCATCCTTGACTTCAAACCGAGACCTCAGCATTCCAGGCCTTGGGGTTCTCCCTGGGTAGGAATTGAGCAAAAAGCCATCAGAATGAACCTGTAAGGTGAGGGTGGCCTGGGAGAGGGGCCGATGGAGCTCAGACCTTTCCCACCTGGCTGGCTGACCAGAGCTGGAGGTGAAGCGAGGGGTGTGACAGCGTGCCCTTGAGATGGTGGCAGGAGAGGGTGTGCGAGTGGAGACACACACCTGTGGACTGGGGGCTGTGCATGGAAGAGCAGATGTATGGAGGTGTGTGTGTCTGAGATGGGGGAGACTCTGCACACGTGGGGAGCCATCTTCCCTGGCTGGATCTATACCTGTTGGGACATCAGGAGCCTGAGAAAGGATAGGAGACTGAGAGGAAGACCAGCCATGCTCTTAGGTTCCATAACTCCATGACTCCCTCCCTGTTAGGGACAGCTGCCATGAGTGCTGGGGGAGGGGGGGCAAGGAGGGGAACTTCTCAAGAAACCCTACAGCTTGCTTCACTTTACTCTGTCCCAGGTTGGAGTCCCGCCCCTCCCACCTCCCACCTGATATTCAGAGCTTATGACTATCTTATGCATGGTTTATTCCTCTGGCTTGGATGACAATACCCATAGTCAATTGTTTTATATAACTATAGATCAAATCAGTGCAGCAATAGGTCTGGGAGGCCTCTGGTCCATGGGTGCCTCTGGGAGGCACACATATGCACACACCCAGCAATGACTTGTGTTCAAGCACAGAATGGATGTGATCAACTATCTTGCCTTTATAACATGTTTGGCATTGTAGAATTTTATTTAGCTTTGCCTTGGATGAAATAAAAAATTATGTTTAATAGAAATGGCTTGGGGTTTCCATTTTTAGGCTCACTGGGAGTTGGGTTCCAGTTTTATTACTTGTCAGCTGTAACTGGGACAAATTCCTTTGCTTCCCTGAGCCCCAGTCTCCCCAGTCTCCTTGTCTAAAATGTTACCTGCCTCGGTAAGATCACACGTGGAAAATGTCGAAGAATGTGTGGCACATTCCCGGGGAATTCAAGTTATACTAGTGCTGATTCCTTCTCTGGAGAAGTTGGAAAGCTGGCCCTTTAGTACTGGAGTCATTGCCAGGGCCCTGCCTATGCTGCTGACCTTGGTAATGATCCTGGTACCACACTACATGTCCTCACATTCCCCTTCCTCCGGGGCCCCCTGCCCCAGGTTAACATTTGGCGACAGGTGAAATCTGCTTCAAAGAAACAAGGGTGACTTTGAAAAGCACAGACAAATACTGTCTGGTGTATATGAGCACACTGGGCTTTGCTTGGCTGGTCCCTCCCGCTGGCTGTTCCAGGGCAAAAGCTATCTGGTGGTAGGAGAGGAGAGGAGCTTTGGCTTGTATCTCAGGAATGACCCAACCCATGCACATTTCTTATTGTTGATCTTAAATGATCTGAACATGGATTACCCAAGCACTCCTGGCTTCAGAATCGTTCCTGGCTGTCGGGCATAAGGCCACACTGGTAAGGAATTGAGGATATGTATGAATGAGTTCTGGCCAGCAAGGGTAGAGTCTACTATGCCTGCCTATTTTTTCTCACACCTGAAACCCTTTGAACAGCAAATCTCATCTGTGTTCAAAATGCACCCTGAACTCAATCACCTGTGCAATCCTGGAGCAGGCCGCCATGGGCTTTTGCCCGGATTCCCACAGTACCTTCCTCACTGCTCTTCCTACCTCTGCCCATGCCCGACCTCGGTCTGGTCTCTTGAGTGATCCTTTCAAAACAAAATGAGATGATGTCATCTGTGCTTCCAGACTAGGCAGAGACTTGGGGACCATGTATCTTTGAACCTCAAACACCTAAGAAACGGGAAAGAATAGATGACATGGTGGTTTTCAGATGTAGGAGCAAAGGAATTGGAGGCCGGTGATTCCAAAGAAGGATAGACAAGCAAGGTTATCCTACTGTTGGCTGAGCTTACAGCATGGAGAGGATTTCCTGACCACAGTGCGGGGAGGGGACCCTGGCTAAGCCCTGCAGCTCTAAGTTGATGAGAAACTGGAAGGTGATGGCAATTAGAACTCACAGGGCCAGACACCTGCCCAGAGTCCTGGCGAGCCTTCAGCTGACACTGATGGTGGGGTGTGGGAGGAGACCATGGGAGGTCCCAGGCAAAGGCACGGGGAAGGGTGGAGGGTGGAAGTCCTGGGGCTGACAGGGCAGCCTTTCATCTGGGGCTGATCCCACCCCCTCCGGAGGCAGCACCCTTTGAGCACCCTTCCTACCTCCCATGAATTACAAAGTCAGTGGCAACGTTCTTATTCCGCCCGGTGTGAGCTCCCATTCTGGCTGCACCTCTGCTGAGGCTCTTCTGCGCCGCAGGTAATTCCCTCACCTGCAGGCCTCTCCGTTGGTCTCCACAGACGCCAGGGGCCCCTTTGTAGGTCTCCAGAGTTCTCCCCGTGAAGCTCGCTCTGCTCCAGGCCTTTGCAAGGGTGAGCCTCACCGGCGCTGTTCCCCCATCTCCGGGGCTCTGGCAGGTTGCCAGGCTCTGGCCGGCTCCCCCTTCCTGTACCTGAGTATAGATGTAGGGCGCACTTGCTTTGCTTCTTTGCTCTCGGAGATCTTGGTCCTATGCTGCCTCGGGTCCTGTGTCTGAAATCCATTCCGCACACGGCGGCCTCAGTTTTTGAGTTGTTTCAGATGGGAGGGTGAATTTGCTCTCATTCTTTGTCAGAAGAAATTCATGAAAACTTGCAGTCACAGAGAAATCTATACACGCGTGTTTATAGAAGCTTTGTCATTGCCAAACAAACCAATCTAAATG
Organism: Canis lupus familiaris; assembly: GCF_011100685.1. Taxonomy (NCBI): domain Eukaryota; kingdom Metazoa; phylum Chordata; class Mammalia; order Carnivora; family Canidae; genus Canis; species Canis lupus. The sequence goes on from NC_049226.1 coordinate 15,591,530, forward strand.
TCCTTGAGCTTGTGAATGGATGGATGGACAAGCTGTCGTCCAGCCATACTGCAGCCTAACCTTCCGTGATAAAGAGCTGTGTGTGCCAGTGTGGATGAACCTCTAACGTTAGCATTATGCTAAGGGAAAGAGTTCAGGGTTGAGCAAGTACCTACCTTATTGTCCCATTTCTGTGCCTTCCTGGGAAATGCAACATGGTAGTGATGGAAACCGATGAGTGGTTGCGGGGGGCTGCAGGTGGGCGTGGGGAAGGCACTCAAGGGCCAGTGAGGCTTTTGGCGGGTGATGGAGCTATGGTTGCTTGCTTGTACATGGTTGTCAAAATTGGCAGAGCTCTATACTAAAAATGATGAGTTTTATTGTATGTAAAGTACGTCTTAAAAATTGCAAAAAATTAGATATTACTTTTTGTTCAGAACCTTCCAGTTTATCGCCCAGAAGGCTCTATTGTTCTGCCCCTATTGCCTCTTTTTTTTCTTTTTTTAAGATTTTATTTATTTGAGAGAGAGACTGTGAGCAGGGGGAGGGGCAGAGGCAGAGGGAGAAGCAACTTCCTGCTGAGCAGGGAGCCTGACATGGGGCTCGAACCTAGGACCCTGGGATCATGACCTGAGCTTAAAGGCAGACACTTGACTGAGCCACCCAGGTGCCCCCCTGTTGCCTCTTTGATGTCATCTTTTTCTCACATTCTCCCTCTGTGGACTCCTAGCCTCCTTGTTTCCCTTGCTGTGCCTCACATATCAGCCTCTTTTTGTCTCAGAACCTTTGCACACCTATATATATATATATTTCCCCAGAGAAGAGAGATATTATATATATATATATCTCCCCCTGCCCCCCTTTCCTTGAAGGGATGGGATCGGTGGAGGCCTGGAGTCTCTAGGGATGTGCCAGGCCTGCCCAGAGGGAGGCCAGAGTGGATTGCGAGGTCAGTTGTCTGAGGCCTTGACAAGGCCGAGCATCTGTAGACAGCTTTCAGGTGGGCTATGGGAGGGGTAGGAGTCCTGGGCGCCCTGGCTTCTGAAAAATGTAGTCAGCATGAGCATCACCATTCAGCTTGTTAGAGAGGATTTCAGGTCTTCTCCCTGCTCCCCACCCCCCACCCCTTGGTCAAATCTACTGAAGCAGAATTTGCTCTGTAGCAAGTTTCCCAGCTGATTTGTGGGTACATTCAACAAGTACTAGTCTCAGACTACAGGTGTGGGTCCCTGGCCCGAACCTAGTGCTCACCCTGGTACTCCCTGCAGGAGGCTTAGAAAAGCAGGGCTTTGTCCTACCCATTGTTTTCCCTCATCTTTGGCCCTAACCAGGAAGTGGAGGCCTCTGGGAGTGGGCAAGAGTAACCTCAACCTCATAAAGTCATGACGAAGGCAAACACGAATCGAATCCCTAGGGTCCCAAGTCACTTTCCTGCAACATATCAAAGTCTCATGATATTCCTGGAAGGCGAGTATAATTATCCCCATTTTACCCGTAATAAGAACAAAGCGCTGAGAAATTAAAAAAAAAAAAATTCCCAAAGATGTAACTCTTAGGTAGCAGAGTTAGAATTTAAACCCCATGCATTTTGTAAAACAAGTAGACAACCCGTTTGTGGATGTTTGCAAATACTAACGTGCTAGTCACTGCCATAGGCTGAGTGCTTGTGGGACCTGGTCCTTCTCCTAGTACTTGACACGAATATTTAGTCATTTTGCCCTCAGGGCACTTGTCCCTGGGAGGGAAGAGCCATTGTTGCTAGTCCCATTTCACAGATGAGGAAATGGAGGCCCAGAGATGTTCTGTGTCTGTAGAGTCTAGATCCGGCAGTATAGATCCGGCTGAGATCAGTGGTTGCCTCTGAGGAGGGAGGCGAGGGGTTGAAGGGAAGTTTGACTCTTTAAGGCTTCAGCATTGTTTAGAACTGGGTAATCCATTCACAGTGAGCACACAGTTTTTTTTCTTTTTCTTTTTTTTTTTTTTCTCTTCTTTTAAAGATTTATTCATGAGGGATACAGAGAGAGAGGCAGAGACACAGGCAGAAGGAGAAGCAGGCTTCTTGCGGGGATCCTGATGTGGGACTCAATCCCAGGACCCCAGGATCATGACCTGAGCCAAAGGCTCAACCACTGAGCCACCCAGGTGTCCCCACCCAGTCCAGGTGTGCCTGGCCCTGAAGCCCAGATTCTTTTCACTGCAAAGCCATCTTACAGCTCCTTTTGACTTCCTGTTCTGTCCCCTCCTGGGAGCACCCAGCTCCTCCCTGCCCTGCCTTTATTCCTGCTGTTCCCCCTCACCCTAAAGCCCAGCTGGATTCAAATCATTGGCCGCTAGTTCTTTTTTAAATTTTATTTAAATTCAATTTGCCAACATCCAGTATCATACCCAGTGCTCATCATATCACGTGTCCTCCGTAATGCTCATCACCCAGTTACCCCGGGCCCCCACTCCCGTCCCCTTCTGCATCCCTTTGTTGTTTCCCAGAGTCAGGAGTCTCTCTCATGGTTTGTCTTCCTCTCTTAATTGTTCCCCACTCACTTTCCCCCTCTTCCCTTATTGCTACTTCTATTTCATTTTTTTTTTTAAAGTTGGTCCAAAGCTCAGAAACAGAACATTTCAGTTGGCTCAGTTTTTTTTTTTTTAAGATTTTATTTATTTATTGAGACAGAGAGAGAGGCAGAGACCTAGGCAGAGAGAGAAGCAGGCTCCATGCAGGAAGCCTGATGTGGGACTCGATCCTGGGATTCCGGGATCACGCCCTGAGCCAAAGGCAGATGCTCAACTCCTGAGCCACCCAGGTGTCCCGCTACTTCTATTTCAAATGCCACTTTTCTGTGGCATTTACACACAGCTGGATTATGTCATGTTAGAATTCTCCCTTTAGCTACCCCACAGCATGGATGGACTGGGCTGCACCTCCCTTTCTTTCCTCACCCCTTTCCTGGTATCTGGCCAGGGTTCACACTCAGGGCTCTATCATGCTCCCTGAGATGGTTTGGTTTCACGGAGGACTCTCTCGTGGAGCTAGCTCTGGACCGGAGCTGTGAGAGCCAGGTCCAGTCTCTCTGGGATTCAGCTCCCTTCCATCCTTGTGGAAAAGGAAAGAATCTTCTCTACCCACCAACCTCTCTCCACACCTCTCCTCCAGAGATGAGGGGGCTCTGCTGTGAGGGCCTCTGTGTTAGCCATAGTATAATTCCTGGCTCCCTCTTGACCTCTCTGGTGGAATCACTTATGCTCTGACTGTAGAAGGCAAAAGTAGGCCCATCTCTGCACATGCCCAGGTTGGGAAAGAGCACAGGCATTTCAAGGTTAGCTGCTAAGTGTCACCCTAGAACATTCCATGAATATATACACATGGATAGCTATATCTGTATATGTATATAATAGATTATATATTTTTTATTCTGAGTAAATTTTATAATTTTTGACTATGAATGACCTATGAATTATTTAGAGGTCTTTTTAACATCACATGCGTATTTCATATTTTAAAAAAGATTTTATTTATTTCTTTGAGAGAGAGTGCATGCACATTAGCAGGAGGAGGAGACAAGAGGGAGAAGCAGACTCCCTCCTGAGCAGGGAGCACAATGTGGGGCTTGATTCCAGGACCCTGAGATCCTGACTTGAGCTGAAGTCAGACACTTAACTGACCGAGCCACCTAGGCACCCCTATTTTATATTTTAAAGACTATTGTTAGCTATTGCCTTTGATTTAATAGCATTATAGTCAGAGAGCTTTATCTTAGCCTAGGTTTCTTAGAAAACTTATCTAAAAAAAACATTATCTAAATTAAAGGTACAACTTAATGCTTTATCATGGGGTTCCATCCCAGGAAAGTGGGAGTCAGAGGGAAAGGGCTGTGAAGCAGGGAGAAGGAGAAAGCCATCACAAGGTGAGGAGTTCCTGAGCTGACCACTGCTCTATAAGCTGAATCACAGGACAGTCCCTGGGGAACTAGGGCTTCTCTGAATAGTTCCATACTGGGAAGAACGATGAGTAATTTATCTACTGGCTCCATCCTGTCTCCTGTTTTCCATTATTCAACATTTGTCCTATAGATAGTAATTTCTATGTTATGTTGCTCAGCCTTTCCAGGCAGCTCTGGGGAAGCTCTGAGTGCTAGAGCTACTCTGGCTCCCATAATGGTGGGAGCGATGAAGACCACCCAAGCCAAAGCCCAGCCCTGGCCCCAGTTTGTGCGGGGAGATTGGTGTGGTGTTAGAAATGATGGGTTACCAGAGCTTTAGAACCATGGACATGAAAGCAGGCAGAGCTGGGTCCATGCAAGGCAGGAATCTGGGCTGAGAGGTGGGAGGATGGGGATGTAGGCAAGGCTGATTGGGGATTGATGGGAGCACGAAACTGGGTCTGGTGGGTGCCCATACTACTTTTGAAATGTGTCAAGACTTTATGGCCTAGTATATAGTCGACTTTTTACAAATGTGCTTGAGAAGGATATTTATTTTCTAAGTTTTGAGTGCAAGATTCTACACCTATTAGGCATGCTAATCATATTACTTAATCTTCTCTACTAGTATTTTATCTGTTTGACCTAAATCAATAAGTGGGAGAAGAATGCTGTAGTCTTCTGTGTTGGTGGATTTATCAATTTCTCCTGTAGTTCTATTTTTTATTTTCTTTTTCAGATTTTATTTATTGGAGAGAGAGAGAGAGAGAGAGAGAGAGAGAGAAAATGAAAATGCAAGCTGGGAGGAGGGGCAGGGGGTGAGGGAGAAGCAGACTCTAGCCCGTGGAGCAGGGAACCTGACGCGGGACTCAATCCCAGGACCCTAGGATCATGACCTGAGCCGAAGGCAGACACTTAACCACTTGAGCCATCCAGATGCCTCCATTAGTTCGTTTAGGGCTATTTTTATATTCTGTTTATACAAATAAGAAAAACATATTTACTGAGAAATGTTTTTGAAATATATTTTAAATATACAGAAAAGTAGAAAGAAACATCACTTTGATTTCACACTTGATAACATTTTGCTGTATCTGCTTCAACTGTTGTGTTTTTCCTGAAGTCAATTACAACTTCAAGTCATTTTATCCCCAATTTTTCTGCATGTATGTCTAAGGATATTTTTGTAAAGTATAATATCATGGTCACACGTAAGGAACTGTTCCTTATGACCATTTAATCTCCGGATCCTATTCACAACTCCCCAGTTACCTCTTTACCCAAATGTCTTTTGGTGCTAATTTGTTCAAGACCCAGTCAGGGAGCTCCTATTTGGTTGTTATGCCTCTTAAGAGCCTTTCACGACATTGACTTATGGAAGAGGTTGGGTCACTTGTGTGTAGAATGTCCCACCTTCTGAATTTATCTGTTAGCTTCCAAGTGGTGTCATTTAACTCATTTTTCTAACTTATATGTTTAGCTGGAAATTAGATGTAAAGGTGTAGATTAAGCATTTTTAATAAGGTGCCTTGAGGTGACGCAACATGAGGCATACTTCATATTCACAAGAGGAGGCGCATAATATCTCTATTCCACTGTTAGTGGGCAGGGTAATGTCAGCCTGATTCCTTGATTTTATTTTTATTTTTTATTTTTATAAGGTATTTTTTTTTTAAAGATTGTATTTATTTGACACAGAGAGAGAGAGAGAGAACGAAGCATGCTCACAAGTAGGCAGAATGGCAGGTAGAGGGAGCACTCGATATGGTGCTCAATCCTAGGACCCTGGGATCATGACCTAAACCGAAGGCCAGATGCTTAACCAACTAAGCCACGCAGGTGCCCCTAATTCTTTGATTTTAGAGTTAGATTTTTCTGTTGAGATTAGCAAGGAACCTGTGGGATGATACTTGGGCATTTAACAACTATCCAGTTCTCCATAAACCTTTCCCTTAATGCTTTTCACCTCCATTGACGATTCTTGCCTGAATCCATTATTTCATTAGAGGTTGTAGATTTTTTATCATTCACTGATTTGATTAGCTACATTTTTTGGTGTGTGTAAAGAAGAGCTTCCCTTCACTACCTCGAGCACCTTGTTACCTGGAGGTAGATTTCTATGGTGAAGCAGAAAGATGCTTGCTTCCTCGACCCCCTCCCCCCATTACTATTTCAGAATAAGGACTTGGCATGACAGTCAACTCCAGTGGTGACAAAGGGATTGTGGTTTTTTCTTTTCTTTTCATTTATAGGTATTAACTTGCTCTGTCTTCCTGGTGAATTGATCCTTTTATGACTATGCAGTGACCCTCTTTATCCTAAAGTCAGTTTCAGTTGTACAATATAGTGATTCAACAATTCCATACATCACCCTGTGCTCATCACAAATGCACACCTTAACCCCCATCACCTATTTCACCCATCCTCCCACTTACCTCCTCTCTGATAACCACCAATCTGTTCCCCATAGTTAAGAGTCTGGTGCTTGGTTTGCCTCTCTTTTTTTCCCTGTTTGTTCATTTGTTTTGTTTCTTAAACTCCATGTGTGAGTGAAATCAAATGGTATTTGTCTTTTTCTGACTGACTTATTCCACTTAGCATTATACTCTCTAGCTCCATCCTTCTTACAAATGACAGGATTTCTGCCTTGGTCATATGCGCGTATGCACTATCGGGGCAAATGCTGTATGTGTGGATTCATGCCTTTAATGAATTCTGAACATTCTCAGCTGTTCTCTCTTTAGATGCTGTTTTTCCTTCATATTTCTGTTCTCTCCTTCTGATTCTTCAACTGGATTTGTTAGACTTTCTTATTCTAGTCTCCACTGTCCACAGCCTTGTTTTGTGTGTATGTATATTTTAACTCCTTATTTCTTTCTATAGCAAACTTAGTAACTTCTTCAATCTAACTTCTGGTTCATTAATCTTCTCAATCTGTCTTAAGTGCTATTTACCCCAAACATTCAGCTTTTAATTTTAATAAAAAAAGGGTTTTTTGAGGTTTTATTTATTTATTCATGAGAGATAGAGAGAGGGGATAGAGACAGAAGGAGAAGCAGGCTCCTCATGGAGTGGGGAGCCTGATGTGGAACTTGATCCCAGGACCCTGGGACTATGACCTGAGCTGAAGGCAGACGGTTAACCAACTGAGCCCTATCCAGGTGCCCTATAGCTCTTATTTCTAAGAGCTCTATTTGGTTCTTCTTCAAATCTACCTGTCACAGTTGCTTTATTAAAATACCTATTTTTTGGCTGTTTTTAGAGAGACAGAATTGTGTGCATGCATGAGTGGAGGTAGGGAGGGGCAGAGGGAGAGAGAGAATCTGAAGCAGGCTACCTGCCTAGTGTAGAGCCCAATAGTCTCGATCTGATGACCCTGAGATCATGACTTGAGCCAAAATCCAGAATCAGATGCTTAACTGAGCCATCAAGGTGCCCCCAAAATACCCTTTTTTTTTTTTTAAGAGAAAATAGATATTGGTGAGGTTGTGGAGAAATTGGAACCCTTGTGCACTGAATGTAAAATGGTGCAATCCTCATGCAAAACAATAAAAAATTGGGATACTTGGTGGCTCAGTCAGTTCAGTGTCTGCCTTTGGCTTGGGTTGTGATTCCAGGGTCCTGGGATTGAGCTTGTGTCGGGTTTCCTGCTCAGTGGGGCATCTGCTTCTTTCTCTCTCTCTCTCTCTCTCCCCCACTTGTGCTTTCTTTCTCTCTCTCAAGTAAATAAAACAATTAAAAAAAAAGGAAAACAATTAAAAATTGAAAACAGATACCATATGATCCAGCAATTCTATTTCTGGGTGTATATAACCCAAAGAACTGAAAACTGAATCTTGAAGAGAGATTTGTACACCCTGCTCACAGCAGCACTATTCATTATAGCCAGGAGGTAGAAACAAGATGTCCATTGATGGATGAATGAATAAATGTAGTATAAATAATGGAATATTATTCAACCTTAAAAAGGAAGAAAAGTCTGACACAGGCTACAACCATGGATAAACCTTGAAGACACTCTGCTAGGTGAAGTAAGCCGGGCACAGAAAGGCAAATGCTATGTGATTCCACTTACATGAGGCACCTAAAGTAGTCATTTTCATAGAGACAGAAGGTAGACAGGTGGCTTCCAGTATCATGGGGGAGGAAGAAATCGGGTAGCTATTGTTTAATGGTACAGAATTCTGGAAGGGAAAAAGAGTTTTGGAGATGGACGGTGGTGGTAGTTGCACAACAGTGTGAATATACTTAATACCATTGAACTGTATACTTACAAATGGTTAAGATAGTAAATTTTTGTGGATTTTATTTTATTTTTTATTTTTTTTTTTTTGGATTTTAAATTACAAATATTTAAAAATATCTTTATGAGGAAAAAGTACCCATTTTAAGCATTTATTTTTAAGATTTTATTTATTTGAGAGAGAGCTAGCATGGGAGAGTCTGCATGAGTGGAGGGAGGGGCAGAGGGAGGAGCAGACTCCCCGCTGAGCAGGGGGCCTGATGCGGGGCTTGAACACAGGACCCCAGGATCATGACCTGAGTTGAAGGCAGATGCTTAACTGACTGAGCCACCCAGGTGACCCTCATTTAAAATTTATTTAAAGATTCATAAATTATGATATTGGCATAATGTGATAGTTTATAACATGAACACTGGAATCAGAATACTCATATTCAGCTTACCTATATGTAACCTCAGGCAAGGTACTTAGCTTCATTGAGCCTCAGTTTTCTTATCCATAAAATGGGGATGGAAATGGGGATGGGATACGAATGGCACCTAACTCATAGGTTTGTATGAGTCTTAAATGACTTAATACACAGTGAAACACTTAGAATAATGTCTGGCACATAGACATATTCTATAGTATCAGTTTTTCTTATAACCTGGCAATTCTAACATAAGGTCCTTGACTATTTTTGATGATTCCCACTCCTGGGATTTTCTTTTTAAAAAACCTTGGCTGATCTTTGATGGTGAGCACTGGGTCTAGGTTTAGTTCTGATCTCAACTTTCATATAGGTCTTGGTCCCTTGGACAACCCAAGATTTTAGTTAGCTGTTGCTCTCAAATCTCTACCTTCATTTCAGCTCACGATTCTGATAATTTTGTTTTATTTATATGTGTTTATTCATGTTTTTATTTGGTCTTTGAAGATTTCTATTTCTTGAGAACCTAGTAAAGCCTATTCATCTAAGATCTGACCAGGAGGGTTTTCAGAATACCTGGGCCCCCATACAGTGGCCAGAGAAGTCCATGGGGCTTAATTCTCTGACAATTTGAGTGCAAGACTTATTCATGATTATGTTCCCAGAACCCTACTTAGGTCCCACTTCAGACTTTGCATATATATATATATATATATATATGTGTGTGTGTGTGTGTGTGTACTTTTTTATTTTATTTTTTATAAAGAATGAAAGCAACCATGCCCAGGGCTCTCTAGGTAGAAGTGAGGACTCAGGTGCAGTATTTCTTTCCAGGCACTGGGGGAGCCATAGTTTACCATCAGCCTTAAGCATGCAGATCCTCTCTCTCCCAAGTCATAGGTGTTATCTCCCGTCTTTGGGTCTCCTTTTTCCTTCTTTGGGTATCAGTGGTCTCCCTAGGACCTTTTCCTACCCAGGTGCAGGAATGATGCAATAGTCTCAGCTCAGTTCTTAGCATGCAGCCCAGTCCACCAGTGTCAGACTTTACACACCTGTTTAGTAGCAGCATCCATAGAACTGTCATAACATTAAGTAATAGTATTGAGCCAATAGCAGGACTGTGCATTTTACATTACAACTGGTTTCTTCCTGGATGGGCTTGAGGATGGGTGGTGGAGAGGGCTGGCTCAGAGCCTTTTCTCCCTTCATGGGGTGATCTGAGCTCTTACTGGAGAGTCTACTTGGTGATCTGAGCTCTCACTGAAGAGTCTACTTCCATTTAGTAGAATAGGAAAGTTCCTTCCTGGCTTAGCAATGCCTTCAGAGACCTTGGCCAAAAGGCTGGCCTGTTCAGTAGGCTGTATCTTTCTCCTTGGGATGCCAGGAGCCCCGGGGGTGGCGGAGCTGGTGGTGTTGATTTCCTCTGGGTGCCTGTGGGCTGTGATGTCTTTTACAGGAATGGAAGCCCTTTGCTGCACCAAGAAATGTTGAGGTGATTGGCAGAGAGGTGTGCCCACAGGGGCTCTTGCTCTGTCTGACTTCTAGGGGGATCCCCAGTGGGCAGGACAGGGGGAGGCAGCTTCCAGCAATATGAAGGGGCCGCAGCATCATGGTGTAGACTATGACAAGAGACCAAGAGTCAGATGACTTGAAACTGGACAAGGTGGTGATATGTGCAAAGTTAGTCTGCTTTTTCTGAAGTTCTTTGCTCCTCTCTCTTGAACCTTTCCACCCTTTTCACCCCAATGGAGTCTGTTCTCTGGAAATTCTTTGCCAGAGAATAGAGAATGATAAAGCTGGGTGTGTTCTATATCCTAAGGCATTTGTATTTACTTGGAATCTCAGATGTTTCTTGAACCTTTCCACCCTTTTCACCCCAATGGAGTCTGTTCTCTGGAAATTCTTTGCCAGAGAATAGAGAATGATAAAGCTGGGTGTGTTCTGTATCCTACGGCATTTGTATTTATTTGGAATCTCAGGTCTAAGGAATTCCAGCTCTTCATGGTGGAATCTCAGGTTGTCACTGATGGGGCAAATTATTTAGGATGTAAGGGGTCATCTCAGACCATTTAAATCAAAGCTAAGGACAGTTTGGTACCTTTAGGGTAGAGAGGAAGGTAGGGAATGTACAATAGGTGGGGCTCACCTTTCGGACATTGTAGATCCAGTTGAGATAGGCTGTGACCTTGGTGTACACTCCCGGGGTACTGGGACCCCCACAGCCATGGCCCCAGCTCACGATGCCCACCACCTGCCACTGGTCAGAGTGATACATCAAGGGCCCACCGCTGTCACCCTGTGAGACACCAGAACAGGGGCTGCTGGGGAGGGCAGGCAGGGCTGGCATGGAAGAGTGAGCTTCTCTCTCGTCCCTTTCCTGCATTGGCCCATCCTTCCCCTGTGCTCCCCACTGCTCCCCAGTGCTGTGTGCTGTTCTGCCCTCACAGCTTCTGCTGAAGCTCTTCCTGCAGCCTGGAAAGCCTTTCCATTTGGGGTGAGAGAGTTCTGTTTGTGGTCAAGAAAGTAGTTGGTGTGCTTTCTTGCAGAGATTCACAATGCACACTAGAGCAAACCAAAGGCTCTAGAAGGTTCTGCAGTGAGAGGCCCAAATATTTCTTTTTTATAACCGAGTATTTCCCAGATTATTTAGCTGCTCAGGAGATGCCTATTGCAGGCCAGGTACTGTTTTAGACAATCAGGATTTGACCAATGAAAAGAACAAAGATCCCTGCCCTCGGGGAGCTTAGAGTTAAATGGAGAAGAGAAAGACCGCAAACAAGCAAACAACAAAACAGACCAGAACTTGTCAGATAGTGAGCAGTGCACTTATCTGGGTGTCTGTCCCAGCTCCTAGTAGTCCCTGAGACTTCCTTCCTCAGAACCCAACAACACCGTAGCCTAACTTCCTCCCCCCCGCCGCCGCCACTGTGAGCTTCCCAAGGGAAGAAGACACTGTCCCTAAAACCTAGTATTTATTTACCTGACATTCAAGAGATGGCTAAGAGCTACCTCTTGAGTGAAGGAATTTAATGGCTGAGAATGGGGGCAGGAGTAGGGATAGGGACTATAGTGAAAATAGCTTGGAAGATTGTTTGGGGGTGGAGGGAGTGAGAATGTATGTGGAGACTGGTCAGTAGGGTTAGCAGGGAGGCACTGCACCAGGGCTCATCCAGCAGCAGATGGATTTTCTCTAGGGTAGTTCAGCATCTTGGCAGTTCTAGAAAGAATAGACCTGGCATTCCTGCCCTCAAGTGACCCCTACTCCTGTGAGTGATGGGGGAAGTAAGAGCAGGTGGGGTGGGTAACATCATCTTTGTATGTGAAATACACATTTGAAATCTTTCCACTGGTCTCTGTCCATCCTTCCTTCCATCATTCCATCCTTATCTTATAGTCTTTCTTCCCTTCCCTCTTCCCTTCATTGTAACATTGAGTGCCCACCATATGCAAGACTTCATGTGAGGCAGTCGGCCTCTGGACTTGTCTCTCTAGGACTCACATCCCTTTCCAAGGAACTCCCTTATGATCCCACCTGGCAGGTGTCCACGCCGCCCTCCGGGATGCCTGCGCACAGCATCATTTTGGTGACTTCCCCCTGGTATGCGTCCTCTGCATTGCACCGAGTGTGGTTAATGAGCTGGACAGATGCCTGTAGCAGGGTGTCGGACATCTTTCCTGGGAGGTTGAAACATGTTCATATTCCCCTTCTTGTTTCCTACCCCCAGCCCAGGAAAATTCTCTGGGTTGCCTGGCACCTTGGTGCTTGGACTTCCAGGATGGGTTTTTCTCAAGGATGGTCCTCCTTCCCATCACCTCCAAGAGCTGTTCCTTCAGCCCTGTGGTCCTAAACCCAGGACTTACCTCCATCCGGCTCCGTAAAGCCCCATCCGATGACCCAGAGTGGGGTGGCTGGAATGAGCTCCTCATCAAAAAAAGGCAGGCAGATGGGCCTGACTGTGCCTGCCAGGAGCAGAGAGTAAGGGGAGAGCCTGGTGGCTAAGCCCTCTGAAAAGGTTGACATCAGGGTTTCCATGACTGGTGTTCCATGGGATGTTAACAAAAGTGGCATGAGAAAGTTTTGTGCTCAAATAAGTTGAGGAGATATGGTTTAAATATAATAAATTAAAAAAAACCTCATATCTTTAATATACAAATGTGCCCCAAGAAGAGAGCTCTACTATAAAAATATTTCCCCAACTTATTTGAGAATAGAAGCATTTTATTTTTCTCCTAAGGGACCAGTGTGTCCTGTGGAACTGACAGTTGGAAATGCTGATACAAATACTATCCAAACATGAGTCATCTAACAGAGCTGTTCAAAGGTTCCAGGGGCTGCCTTAAAGGTAATGAGCTCCCTGCCCCTGGGAGACCAGATGGGCACAATAACCCCTCGGTAAAGATATTGTACAGGCTCTTGGCATTGGTTGAGGGTGGAGGAGGGACTAGATGATCTTTTAGGTCCCTTACAACCCCAAGATCAGATGAATCTATGATTCTCATTTGAGGTACTCCACAGGGAGAAAACAGACCTAAAAGAATCCGGCAGGGAGTGGGGTGGGCTGTCAGCTGAACGCTCAAAAGGGCCTCATGCCCCTCCCTGATGTTAGGCTTGTATATTCACTGGAAACAAATGCACAGCTGAAGGCTTGAGAGGACAAGTGATGTGTCCAAGGTCACTTAGTGAGCTAAAGGCAGGGTGGGAGTATAACCTGACCTAAGGGGGTCTGGTCCCAGATGTCACCTCTCACCGGAGAATGTGAGTGGGAACTGCAGCTTCACAAGTGCAATGTCCTTCTCTTTAGGATACGTGGTGTTGAGCTCAAAGACGAAGATGTTGGCCACAGGCAAGGATGGGAAGGAGCCCAATTTGTCAGAGCCAGCCCTCACCTTCCAGTTGGACACATCGTGATGCTTCCTAGGGGGCAGAGAGCAGGTTTCAGGCCTGAACCAAACACGTGCAGGGTTTGCGAAAAGCTTGGTCCCCAGGGCCCTGGGGATTGGGGTACCAGGTGTCCCTACTTTAGGAGATAATGATGGTGAGGCCAGGGGTGGTGGAGAAAAGGAGCAGGTGTGAGGAATCACCTACAAAATGCTAAATTCTAAAAGGGGGTTTGATCTTTTCACCCGGTGAAACCTGCCCAAGGAACCTTCTAACTGGAGGGTTGCAGAAGGGGGCTGTTCTCAGTGCCTGAGCTCTGGGGTCCTGGCACTCTCTACGCTGTCCCCAGTGCTTTTTACTCTGTGTTACTCATGTGGTATTCACATTGTCAGTTGTGTACTTGTCTGCCTTCCTGGTGACTCCAGATGCTCTTGCCTACTTAGTGTGCAGGGGTGGTTTTCCAGGAAAGGACTTAGAGCTTTGTCAGATCTCAAAAAAGGTTAAGAATCCCTGGCCTACACTGTGAGTTCCTCCAAGGCACTGATGGATCTAATGCACATGGGCACATAATATAGTACTTCTTAGATGTTGAATGAATAAATAAAAGAAGGAAAGTGAAGGTGGCCTGGGAATAGTCCTCCTTCCCCAGAGGTATGGGCTTGGCCTGTAAGGGAATCTATGTTTTTTGATTTTTTTTTTTTTTTTAAGTTTTTGGCTATAATAGGGGGGAGTGTCAGTGACTCTAGACCCTGGAACCTCTCCGTGGAAGACTGGCAGAGGGAGAGCATTCTCAGGACTCCAGAGAGCTCGATGGGAAGAGCTGCTGTGGAGTGAAAGATAAGGGACCAGGGATGCCTGGGTGGTTCAGTGGTTGAGTGTCTGACTTTGACTCAGGGCATGATCTCAGGGTCTGGGGATTGAGTCCCACATCGGGGTCCCTGCAGGGACCCTGCTTCTCCCTCTGCCTATGTCTCTGCCTTTCTCTCTGTGTCTTTCATGAATAAAAAGTAAACTAAAAAAATCTTTAAGAAAAGATAAGAGGCCAGACTGAGGATGCTGGGTATCTGATTGCTTCCCAACCGGAAGAGGTTAAACTTGGTGATCGAGCCTGGTGACCAGCGCCCTCTGCTCACCCCGGGTGCCTAACAAAGGACATCATACCTGCTGACTCATTGGGGTGGCCACACCCACGGACGGACATGGTCTGCAGAAGGAGGGCAAAGAGGGGTGAGGGCATTGGAGCACAAGTTGGGAGATGGGGGACCCAGACACTGGCCCTCCAAGGCTTTGATCCCTCGAGGCTTCCTGGTGTGGTGGGCCTTACCTGAAGCAGTGGGCTGCCGTGAGGATCCAGTGGGGGTCCAGGATGCTCCCTCCGCAGATATGTTGTTTGTTGTACTGGATGCTGACCTGCCAGGGCCAAGAATCCACAGAGGCCTTCTCCCCGCCCACCACCCGAGGGGCCTTCAGGCTCTCCCCACAGGCTGGCGTCAGTAGGAAAGAGGGAGAAATCAAGAGTCAGGCTCTTGAGGGATGGGCCTGCCTCCCCCTTGGAGGCCTGGCTCTGTCGCCTTAGAGCCAGGCCCTTATGACCGGGACCTGGAGGGGTGGGGAGAACCAGGCCCATTTTGAGTTATTCATAGGGAGAGAGTACCCCAGACCATAGGCCTTCCCCTCAGCCTCCCCCTCCTTTGTGTGGCTTTAGATGTGTTTATATTGTGGACACGGGTGTGTCCGTGGTGCCGGGAATTCATGGCCTTCAAACCAAACAAGTGATGCGGAATTACGAAAGTCCGGCCCAGGTGGAGTGTCCCCAGCCACTCCTGCTGAGGTATCGGCAAACAGACACCCACAGACTGCTCTGGGTCCCGGAAGTAGGAAGAAAGTTCCAGAAACAGAATCTTCCCATCCTAAACTCCCCTTTCTCCAAGTCCTCCCACCCCCATGAGTGAGTCTCCCAGGTCGACACCCTGTGCTGTCTTTCATATGCCACCGTCCTAGGCTTTTCCATCACGACCCTCAAGCTCGTGTAAAAGCCTCCGTTCCCACCTCCCCGCCCTGCCCTCAGCCTCTCCAGTCCTGGCCATCCCTGCCACAGCCGTGGTGCTCACAGGAAAAGGCTGCTCTCCTTTCTGGGCCGATGCTGGCCAGGGGCTTTTCAGACACCTCATCGTCCAAACTCTGCTTTCTCTGTGTCCCCTCACAGTCCCAAGGCATCTCTCTCTAGGGTAGAGTTTAAAGTCCTCCTCCTGGCAGCAGCCTGTTGTCCTTATATAAGGTTTCTGTCTAGCCGAATCGATCTGCCTGTAGCTCCCTAAAAGTCCTTCTGTTTTTGCTCAAGGAAACCCCCATCCCTGCGATGCTAGCTCTCCTCTTTGCTGTTTATCTGAACCATTGATTCGCTCAGCAAATTTGTATCATGCGCCTGCTGTGTTCAGGGAGGCTGGGAAGAGAGGGGAGGACAAGACGGAAAGATGGACAGACAGACGTGGCCCCTCCCTTCTGGGAGCCTACCTCTCAGTGTTTAGCCTGGGCACCACCTCCCTGGGGCTGCCCAACCCCTGGGGACTTTCTTGTCCTGGAATTTCCTTAGCTTGCCCATGCCGTTGGCCTGCCTTTTGTTTCTGTTGTGCTTAGCTCTTCCCAGTGAGATCGATGGCTCCTCAAAGGAGGGTCTGTGACTTAAACCTCTCTGTGACGCCTGTGCCATTTAGTGCCAGCCATTCAGTCATTCACTGGCTACCCACTGTGTATCGGTCCCCATGCATCAGGGATTGTGGGTGTCACGTTATAGTGACAAAAATTCTTAACATCCAACAGGAGAGCACATCTACCGCCCAACGGCAGAGGTGGGGGATGATGACCTGGTTCCACTCAGCCTGTCCAGTTTCTGGCCAATGGGGCAGCCTCTGGTCGGTTCTTCCACAAGCCTGGAGGACAGGCTGGGTCACAGCTTGTTTCCTATTCTGATCTACTCTGTAAGAGCTGGGGTTCTCCCAGGATCCCCTTGGGCAGTTGGATGCAAGGCCTTCTTGGGAAGAGGAACCTCAGAAAGGTCAGGCAAATGACTCAAGGTCACACTGGAAGCCAGTGGGACTCGTTGGTGCCTGGGTCTCCCTGTGGCAAGTTGGCTGTGAGTACTGCTTGGTCTTGGCACCTCCCACCCGTGGCCTTGCATCTCTCTCTCTCTCTCTCTCTCTCTCTCTCTCTGCTGCAGGCTCCCAAGGAGAGTGGCCAATTCTGTTACTTGTCTGGTATTTTCTACTTTGAACTAGTGCACCTGACAGTGCTAGACGTGGTCTAACTGTTCAGTGTATTTTTGCTAAACTGAATGATCTGATCTTGGATGGCTGAGCACACAGTGCCCGAGGAGGCCTTATGGACCTGACCAGGGAGGAGGAGGGGATGGAGTCCCAGTGCGTCCATTCCAGCTTTTTGTTCCCTGCTAGCTTTCTGCTTAGCTTGCGGGCTTGTGAGTGCATGGTCCCAAAGAATTCTCAGCATCACCCACTCGAAGGAGCACTGACCTACAAACCCAAGACCCAAAGAAGTAAGTTTGGGACAAAACAGAAACTTAGGATCTGAGAAATTTAAGAATGAGGATGAAGGGCTTTCTCTCTGCTCATTGCTGGCCCAGGGCCCAAACGCTCAGGGAGGGGGTGTACTCACCGAGGCAGTGCAGGGAGACCAGGGAGCCTGAGAGACAGGGTCTGGAAGGGAGACACAGAGCCTTGTGATTTCTGTGGGAGGCGAGGACTCCCGTCCTCTGGTAGTGTTGGCCCCAGCCCCTGTCCCAATACCTGGAAGTCTGGAACCCACATGCTAGGGGACTATATGGAAAGTGCATGGCCGCTTAGTTCAGTTCAATTTGATTCGTTTGGATTCAAAAACCCCTGCTGCTAAGCACCCACTGTGTGCTGGGCCTTGCCTGTGTCAGAGCCCAACCCGAGCCCTTGGCATTCCTGGAGTGGAGGAGACCAGAGCCTGGAACACTGTCTGTTACACTGTGGGCTTTCAAATGGACAAGAAGTGGGATTTCAATGGAATTACAGGCAAACATCATTCTGCTACCATCTTGGTCCTTTTTCAGATTTACTCTTTGATGAATAAGCAGCCGTCAGCAGCATCCTCTCTGGGGTTCTCTGCAGCAACGTGGCCATTTTTATCTAGATGCTGACCTCTCATACAGGGTGGTGAGGCAGAGGAACAGGCCACTGCCAAAAGCCATGTGGCCTTTTCTCTGGAGGGCTGGGAACGTGGAGAGGTCTTACTCTGGCCCGGGTGAGTGGCTGGGAAGGACACGGTGACCTTTGGAATCTTGCCTATTGGGTTTAATCAGGAACACAGAGCAGTAGGAAAATTTTTGATTTTACTCGGATGAAAAGACCACTAACATGTGGACAGCACACTTTGTCCAGCTGTCTATCATATATAAAAAAGGGAGTCAACCCAGAAAACCTCTCAGAAATCTGGTTCTCTAGCTCTTGGTATCTAACAGTCTGCATGGCCTGGAGTTCTTCCTGTTGTCTGGCTTACATTCCCCTTGCTGCACCTGCTCAGGGTAGCCTGCCTGCACCCCTGATGGCAGCCTCCATATGTGAGCCTCTTATGGGCCGGAAGGCATCCTCCCACTTACCCACTTGGGTTTTGCACCTGAAGCTCCTGGCCGTTCTCTGTGATTCCAACAACATCCAGATCTTGGTCTGGGCTGATCTCCACAGCTCTGAAGGTGGGTTTGCTGCTCATGTTGGGAGGGAGAGAGATGTGAGCTAGGGCAGGAGGTTAGAAGAAGATGGGAAGAGTAGCCTCCTCTCCCAGGACTTGGCTTTAGGCACGATGCTGATGTGTTCTTGCTTCCCCAGAGCTCTGGACAAATGTTAGGGACATGCTTTCCTAACTCCCAGCTATAGCCCTATTTCAAATGTCCTAGCATTTTTTTTTTTTCTCTCACTCACAGCCAGAGAACTGGAATGTGATATTTGGTTTTCTGAACAAGGCGTCTGGGCTGAATTTGGTAGTGGTGGTACATTTATGGCTCCCTTGGAGATAGGACAGGATGAGATCAGTCTTCACATGAGTCCAGAAGAGTCTTTCAGTCAGACCACCCTCACCCTTTCTCACCCCTAATCCATGTTTTTCTTCTTTCAAACCTTGGGTTTAAGTCTTTGTTCCTCCAGGAAGGCTCCCCTGATTCATCCCATTGTTCTGATTGTCCCATCCTTCCCCATCCAGCCATGCTAGTACTGGCTCTGTGTGCAGAGGTCAGATTGACTGAGACACTGGCCGGCCGGCCAGCCACTGATGCTCTCGCATTTGGGGCCAGGAATCCTGTACACCTCACAGGCCCAGGTATGCCTGGAGGGACGTGAGTGTGGCAGTGCTGGGTTTTAGAGCCCTGGAGATGGAGGTTCTCATCCTGCCTCTGACACTAGCTCGATGTGTAACCTTGACAGGTCACACCCTTCCCTGGGTTTCCGTAAGCCTCAATTTCTCCCTTTATAAAATGATAGAGGTGGATGCAGTGATCTCCAGAGCTCTTCCCACCTTGAACCATCTCGGGTATTATGGTCCTAGGACAAGAAGGACTGCTGACCTAGGTAGAGGAAGGAGAGAGAAATCCAAGACCCGGCAGGAGGGACAGCGCTGGAAAGGGACAGTCCCCGGAAAGTTAACCTCTGTTCACCAAGCCACCCTAATGAATAATTCTAACCAGCTTTGATTTTGTAGAACTCAAGGAGCCAGCTGGTTTGGCACGTCAATCTCTCTGGAAGGGCAGAAATTCCAGGAACCTGTTACCTTAAGAAGCCCCAGAGACACCTTGGTTGCATAAGGCAGCCGCAGCCTGTGCGGGCACTGCTGACGCTGCAGTCCGACGCTGGACTGCAGTGGGGAGGAGGGGCTGGCTGCAGGGGAGGCTGGGCTGGGCCCGCCTGGGGGGGGAGGGGTAAGGCAGGGCTGGGGCGGGGGTTACCTCCCCAGCTCTCCTCAAAAATGAAGCAGGCAGAGGTGTCCTGTCCGGGGTTGTGCCCCACGGTGAGCAGCAAAGACCTGCTAGCCAGAGAGCAGAGGGAGCCGAAAGGTGTGATGGATCAGTCATGCCACCCGGAGGAGCACGTATGGAAAAAGGACCTTGAGGCTGCCTTGGGGGCAGGGGGGGGGGCGTGGATGGGAGAGAGTTCTGTGATTGACGGTGTCTGCCTAGCATTTCTCATTTCTGCCTAGACTCTGGGTCTAGTTTCTTAGAGTCCTTGGGGGCCTGCCAGGGAGAGGTTCCCCCACTCTGCAGCTGAATACATGGGTCCTTTTTCCTCCTCTCTGGTTAGGTTCTCTGAGTGATCGGTAGGCCTCACTTCTCCCTTTGCAGGGAAAGCCCTGGGAGGAGAGAGAATTACCCAAGCCCAGGAATTAAGGGGTCTTGGGCACCAATGCCAGGCCTCTCTCTCCCAGCTCCTACCCAGGCAAGTTACTTATCTTCCCTGAACCTATTTCTAAAATAGATACAGTAATAAATACCTTTTCTGGTTTTTGCCAAGATCAAATGAATATAAACCCAACATGCAAATCACCCTTATGATTATATAACTCTTCATCTGGTGAAGATTAGGAACTACTCTACAGATTTGCTGATGGGGCTCCAATGCAATCAGGTTTGTTTACACTGAATTTTAACCAATGGGACATTGAATAAGTAAATATATTCTGGGACAGGGTGGCTTCTTGCAGAGCCAAGGAGTGAGGGTCTTGAGGAGCCAGATGTGTGTGTTAGGGTGAGTGGGGAGGCTTACATTTTCTCGCTGCACCTGATCATTATCCTATGACGTTACCAATACTTTCTCCAATTAACCATTGAGGAAACTGGGGCTTAGGAGATTAAACTTCATGTTGCTTATATGTGAAAGTGTTCAGGTTCAAGAGCGATTCTGACTCCAGTATCTATATATTTTTAGGAAAGAAAGAGGAAGGGAGGAAGGAAAGGGGGAGGGATGGAAGAGGTAACGGGGGTTGGGGGCCAGCCTCTGGAGGCTTGAGCTGGGTACCTGTCATAGCCCATCTGCCCACAGGCTGTCTTGGCCAGAGCTTCTGTGAAGTTGTCAAAGCAGGCAGAGGCCCAGCTCCCTGTAGCTGGATCCAGCACCTGCAGGGTGGATCGGTCCCTGGAGAGGCGGACTGAAGGGGAAGAACCCGGGTCAGTTGCAAGACAGGGGCCTGTCTGGCCCATCTCCCTCAGAATTCATCATGGGACCAGCACAACCTGCCTACACCCAGACCCTAGAGCATCATAGAACACCAACCCTTTCAATCTCAAGCAAAGTTCTTCCATTTGGCTTTGCTGGATTGAGCCTCATTTTGATGGTAGCTAGGGTGACCAGATGTCCGGGGAACAACCTCCAGGTTGACCTGTTGTCCTGGCACAATTACCAATAGCTCTCCCTCTCATTCTTCTAGATATCAGTTTTGGTGATATATGGTGACTCTACTCATGGCCCAATAGCTTGCCTAGCCTGGGGTACTTCTCACCGAGGAACCTAGCTCCTTCTCCACATGCGGTGAGGAAGGAGGAGGTTGAGAGGGAAGTACTGTTGGCAGTAGGAGGGCAGGAGCTCATAGGCATTTGCCTTATGATTAAAAAAAGAAGATATACCCAAGAAGGGACTTAGTCCTGACCCTTAAAAGCCCCCAACACTCATCTCCTGAGCATGAGTTTTTGGTGGAAACATCTCCAATTGCTTTGAAGGACCTAGCTCAGTTTTGTTACATAGCATGTTACAATAAACACCTAATGAGTAGGAGGATCAATAGCTAGTTAATGGCCTTACACTCGCTTTTCTTGTCCCTCGGAAGTAACAGATTTCATAGAAAGGAGGCAACTGTCCCAGGGTTATCCAATCTAGCCACCTACCTCAGTTCTACCCAGGTGTAGCAGAACGGGGCAGGCTATGTCACAATTTCCTGTCTCTCTGGTCTGCATTTGTTCATCGGATATTGGAGATCTAGTCGGCAGGACCTGGTCCTATTCTTGTTCTTAAAAACCTTCCAGTGGGGATGGAGACTGACAAGCCAGTAGGCAGATGCTAAGTAGTGGACCAAGGGGGACCTGGGCTGCTTTCCTGCTGTGCCTACTCCCCTCGTCCCTCCAGCCCCTGGACTCACCTGCCACTGGGGACTCATCGGGGAAGTTCTTGACACAGTGCTGCTCGTCCTCCCCTGAGGCACAGTCCTGCTGGCCATCACACACCTGCCTCCTTGGGATGAAGTGGAGAGGCTGCCCGCAGAGGAAGTAGTATTTGTCCAGAATCACCTTGACTGGAAGGCAGAGGCAGGGAGAGGGCAGAGACGGCTGACAGTCAAGCAGGCAGCCCCGGGGGTGGGCTAGGCTGTGTTTCCCTGTGAGTACGCTGGCTTCGAGGCAGGCAGATGAGGGTTCCAGACCCTGTGATGCCACTTAGTAGCCTGTTTACTTGGTCCTGAGCCTCAGTTTCCTTATCTGTAAAGTTTAACACCTGTCCCATACCTACCAAATGGCTGAGGAGCTAAGTGAGAGAATGTGTGGGAGAAATTTAGGAACAGCTACCACTGGCCTCCTACTCTCTGGGGCTGGCACGTGCCTCTGGTAATGGATAGACGACACTGGGCCTGGAGCCCAAAGATGAGAGTGCTGGTCCTTTCCCTCCTAAGGCCTCCATTTTCTCATCTGTACAGTGGGGTGAGGTTGTTGGGAACATTTGGTGAGCTGGTGGCCTTGAGCGTCTTGCAACCATCAAGGGCAGTTCTAGAACTAGGTGTTTTTATCTGGGACTGAAAGATCCGAGGGGTCGGTGTTTTGTCGTGTTTTGTCTTCTGCCTGCTGCTTTCAAATTCTGTTGCTCCTTTGCTGTCTCAGGCTGATGGGAATGAGTCTAATGTTTGTAAAGTCTCCTGATAGGCTGAGGCCCTCCTGCCTAGCTGCTTTGTACAGTCCTGACAACAGCTTGAGGAGGCAGGTGTCATGATTAACTCACATCATAAGGGGGGACACCAAGGCTTAGAGTTGGGGTTTATTTCCCAAGGCAGCAGGATTCTAATCAGGGTCTAACTCTTAAGCTCTTTGCTGCCTCTCCATGCCTAAACCTGAGGGGGTTCAAGAGGGGATTTGCTGGCCCTGGTGCCCCTGATGTGAGGGAGCACTGGAGAAGGAGCAGGCTGCATCTTTCCTAGACCTTCAGAGTTTAGTTCATGGTCAGGAGCCAGGGTAAGGCAGGGTCACTCTAGTCTCCTGGGACAAAGCCAGGACAGTGTCACCAGTTGAGACCCCAGAAGCCAAAAAGTTGAGGGAGCTTTGCCTGGAATGGAGGTTCAGATTCCACAGGGGAGCCTTGTGGGACGGAGAGACCCCAATTCTAACTCATGCACCACTGCCTGCCCGGCACGCCCTGGATGAATCAGGCCCCTTCCGTCTCCAGTGTGGCAGGGCATGTGCTCAGAGAAAGCACCCTCTCCTTCACGCTGGTCTAAATAGAACAGGCTTAGGATGGCAGCTCTGCTTATGCTGCTGCAAACCCACGGCCAAGGGCCAGCCAAGGTCAAGAAGAAATCCGCATCTCACGGCTCAGCAGGGCTCTCAGGGATCTGGTGGTGGTAGTGTTGTGGATCTGCACTTCCATTGCCGCAGACGGAAAGGCACTTGTTCAGGCCGGGTCCCCAGGGCCCTGTCCCAGCTGTCTCTCACTGCCACACCCCCACTCTCAGCCTAGGTGCTCAAGTGGAGGAGGAGGGTTTGGGCTTGGTGATCTCTGAGTATCAGTGACTACTGCTGGTGGAAATGCCACCATGGTTCCAGGTGCAGGCTCCTGAGGGGCCTGTCCCAGCTGGGTTAGCAAACACATGTTTATGGCCTTGGTCACATCTCTGTACCCTATATGATGACCCATACTTTTGAACAACCTGATTTTCATCCAGGTAGTTGACACACATTATCTCCAATATCCTTCTGGGAGAGATGGGATGTTCTACCGATGAGAGGAGAGTGCAGTTGGCAGAGGTCAAAAGATGACTTCCCACCCTGAAAGCACAGTCAGTAGCCTGCTGTGACTATGGGGGAGGAGAAGCAAGGACACTCACAACTGAGACCAGGATGTGGACATTGCGGGTCATTCAGTTCACTCTTTGTCCCTGAGTGGCCTGCCCTACATCACACTGGGTCTCAGGCGCTGGCTGAGAAGACAGAGCTGAAATTGGGGTGCGGAGGTGCTGTCTACCTGGGTGGGCTTCCCTGGTGCCTCCTGTCGGTGTCCCTGCCTCTCTTCTAGCCAGTAGGGGTGCTCAGGTGTCTGTAGACTCCTGATGAAGGAGGCAGGGGCCTCCTGGCCTCCGGGGGGCCAGTTGCCTGCATGGATTTGTACCATGTACAGCTGTGCTTTCCCTGTGGCAGAGATTATCGGGGTAGGTGGGGGCTGCATTCACCTCCTTCTTTCACTCCTGGGGAAGGCTCCCTTCATTTTTTTTTTGGAAGGCTCCCTTCAAAGCCGGGGGTAGACACATGTCACACAAAGCTTTCTGCAGATCACCTGCCCAGGACTGCTCGGTGGAAGGGTGGAGGGTAGGGTTGTGCTCAGAGGCGTGGGCAGGAGCTGCTGTTTACTGTGGGGGTGAGGACAGAGGTGGGGGCAGTCATGAGGGGGTGAGGGCCGCCACTTACTGAGGACAGCCACGATGATGATGATCGCCACACTCAGCAAGGCTGCGATGATGGGGATCCCCACCTTTTTGAAGGTCTCCATGGGAGTGCGGGGTTTGCGCAGTGGGGTGACATCTGTGAGGCAGAGGGAGAGAGCCTGAGGTCAGCACTTGGAGACCATCCCTGCCGAGGCCCACAGCCTCCCTGCCCTCTGACCCCAGTGCTGAGCTGCAGAATGTCTCTCGGGGACAGTTTTGCTTAGCACTGGGGTTTTATTCCTGCAGATTGGGCTTAGCTTCAGCAGCACCCCGTCATCCCATCTCCTTTGCTTACCCAGGCTTATCCATCTCTCACCTGTGCCCCTCTAATGAGCCTCCAGACCATGGCGTCTTCTCCTTGTCTTAGCCTATTCTGGGATGTTTCACCCTGGCCAGTCTGCCTTGGAACTGCCCCTGGAGAGGCAAGTACTCATTTGCTTTACTATCATTTATCCTCTCTTCTGACTTATCTTTTGATTAAATTGTAAGCTTGAGGAGGGCAGGGACCTCCAACATATTACATGCTCATAGAGTCCTAATAAATGCATCCTAATGGCCTCCATCTCCAACTCAACAGAGAGGGAGTCCCTAGAATGGTCCTTGTTTTTAAGGAGATAGCAGTTTGGGGGAAGATGTGAACAAGGACACAGTCTCCAGTACTGCCAGACGCCATCAAAGCACTCACTTAAATGGGACTCTGTAGGTGAGGTGGGGGGGGGGGGGTGGTTAGGGTGGACCAGCTGGGCAAAGGCCTAGGGGTGGGTGACTGTGAGCTCCTGAGGTATAACATGGGCCGGTGCATGTTGTGGAGGCAGGACTGGCAATGTCAGTCTGTGGAGAGTCTTGAATACCATGCCAGGAATTTGGATTTGATCATGAAGGCAGTGGGGAGCCATGGAGAGCTTTGAGCAGCAGAGATACATGATCATATTTTTGATATTTAGAAAGATGAATCTTTCATTGGGAAGGAGGTGGATGGGAACAAGAGTTTGGGGTTAGGGAAACCAGGTAGGAGCCTGGAGATGCCTTAAAACAGAGGAATGATTTCACTCATATGTGGAATTAAAGAAAGAAAAGAGAGGATCATAGGGGAAAGAAGGGAAAAATAAGACGAAATCAGAGAGGGAAGCAAACCATAAGAGACTTAACTCTAGGAAACAAACTGAGGGTCGCTGGAGGGGAGGGAGGTGGAGGGATGGGCATTAAGGAGGTCACAAGATGGAATGAGCCCTGGATGTTATACCAACTAATGAATCACTGAACTCTACCTCTGAAACTAATAAAAACTATGTTAATTAATTGAATTTAAATAAAATTAAATAAAAAGGTAATCATTTCCTGTCATCCTTCCCCATTTAAAAAAAATACCACTTATCAGCTCTTAACATACCCTGTATTTTACATATTACATATACTCTCTGTCCCCTCCCATCCCTGCCTGAAATGAAGACTCTATGAAGATAAGGAGTTTTTTTCTTCTTTCTTTTTTGTTCATTGCTGAGTTGCTGGTGTCTCAACAGATATTTGCCAAATGAATACGTGAACCGTTCTTTGCTTGATCTCTTAAGCACACATCCTTTCCATCTTCTAGGTCTTGTTTTCTGGCTGGAATGGTGGCTAGTTATATGTCTGTCTCGATCTCTTTCCCCAGCTCTTTAAAAGCAGAGAATGGCATCCAGCCAGAGCCTGGTGCTCAGTAAATGCTGGTATCATTGAATCTGTTGAAAGCGTTTCCTCAGGGGAGTTGAAGCCTTGGATGCAGAGCTGAGGCCCTGGGGATGTGGGCTGGCACCAAGGAGCTGATCAATCTAAGCAGGTATCATTTTAAAGTTCTAGCAGTCAGTGTGCAGAACTGTCCTCTTTCCCGAGGCCGTGGGCATGGTGACATTTCGTTCATTCTTCCTCCATGAGTGATTTTTTTTGTTGAGCACCTCCCGCTGGGGATGCAAGGTGCGCTTATTTTCTCAGAGGTGGACTGTCTATAAGGGAGTCCAGTCCCTTCATGAGTTCCCCTGTCCAGGTCCTGATGTCTCTGCCTCCCTGATGCTTTCAGGAAGAACATGATCAGGAACTGCAGAGTTTTCTTGGCTTATGTTTCATACTTAAAGTTAACAAAGCCACCATGAGCTATGAGGAGCCTCCCTGCCTGCCACCGTTCCTTCCTCCAGCCTGTCCTGCCCACCACTGTGGGACAGAGCCTCCCAGCAGGTTGCTGTCATATCCCTGCTCGAGAACCCTCCGTGACTTCCCAATCTAGACCATGCTCTTCTTCAGACTGTCAAAGCCAGTGTGATTTGGCCCCTGTCTCCTTGCCACATGGACTTCCCGCTGCTAATCCTCACCAGCTCCCAGGGCCACACGGGCAGCTCCCCTCTGGTCCTTGCACACCTGCCTTCATTCCTACCTCTGAATCTTTACTCCTCTTCCCTTTCACCACTGAAACCCTCATCACATCCTTCTGTTTTGTGATAGTCTATTCCCGTGGGGGCTTTGTCAACGCGTGCCTCACCCATGACGCTATTATCTCTGATGGCTTGGCACCGCTCTCTCCTTCTCGAACTCCCTTCACATGGGCATTGGTGGCAAATCTAACTTGTTTTCTGGTTGGGTAGTTCTCAGGCTTACTCAGGTGGTAAAGCCCTCGGATGTCTGGTGTTCTCCAGGGACATGATGGTCTATCGAATTCCAAAGAATAAACTAGGTGCCATCTTACTTGGGAAGATGCTTATGATCGTTATTAATTTGAGGCCCTAAAATTGTTGAAGTAAGGGGGATCGGTTATTTCCTTGTTGATTTGTCATATTAATTTGTGCTTTGCTCACTCATTTTGTTAATCCAGCAGGCTACCAGGAATTGTTATCAGTGGTTTAGCAGAATGGAATGGGAGGGAAAAAGAAGAGTGTTCCCTTAAATTTGGGAATACTTTACCTCTTAAACTATTCTTCTCCTGTAAATCAGGCAAACACTATCATTTTCTAGTCTACCAGAGAAAATACCTGTGTCTAGCTTATTCTGTGGCAGCATGGTCAGAACAACTTCATGAGGGCAGGGACTTTGGCTGTCTTATTTCCTGCTTTAGTCTAGTGTCTAGCCCAGATCCTGGCATGTGGCAGGCATCCACAGAGTTGTTGAATGAATAAGAAAGTGAGTGACTGAATGAGTTGGAGAATCACCGCTCCTGTGGCTTTAGGTTTGTTGGTCCTATTTCCCTGGAGACCAGGCATCCTGCTTCTAGAATTATCCTGGACCTTACAGTTGCTTAATACATTTTTGCCGAATGATGAATGGGTGGGTGGATGGAGATCTTCCACAGCATTTAGCCCTTGGTGGCAGTGGTGAGGGCCAAGCAAGGGGGGTTTAGTATCTATTTGGTGACTGGTGGAAACTTGGAGGCTGAGGTGGATGAGGGGAAGCCGGATTTTAACTTACCAAGGCTGTTCAGGGGTTGATTGCTGTCCGGATCCTGTAATTAAAGGAAAAATAGTCAGTAAGATGAGTGAGGGAAGCCCTCGGGCTGGGGCTGAGAGCCCAGGGGAGGCTCTTGGTTCTCATCTCTGTCTCCTTCTCCCTGCTGATTCTAAGTTGGGTGGCTCAGCGATGTCTAACTGGTTCAATATGTAAAGTTCAGTTTTACATTTATATTAACTGGTACAACTAGCTAACTAGGTGTATTAATTAGCAATTGTGGAAATGCCAGGCTGCTTGGTTGTTATATTGCTAAGTTTCTCAGGATGATTCTGCTCTGCTGTCTGTTTTGCAACCATTTGTGTCTACTTCAATAGGTGTTATAATTCTGTAAAAACTCAGACGCTGGGATGCCTGGGTGGCTCAGGCTCAGAGCGTGATCCTGGAATCCTGGGATCAAGTCTCACATCGGGCTCCCTGCAAGGAGCCCGTGTCTCCCTCTGCCTGTGTCTCTGGCTCTCTCTGTGCATCTCTCATGAATGAATAAAAAAAAAAAAGACTCAGACACTTCACAGAAGGGGATACTTCAATGGCCAATCAGTGCCAAAAGATGCTCATCAGGCAAGTGCAAATTCATACCACAATATCTCTACATAGACACCAGAATGGCTAAAATGAAAAAGATGGACAATGATAAGTATTGCTGAGGATGGGGAATATTGGAACTCTTACACACTGTTGTCAGGAATATAAGTTAGTACAGGTAATTTGGGAAATAGTCTGGCTGAATCAGCTATGTGAATATTTTAGGATTCTATGACCCAAGAATAAGCCAGGAGAAATGAGTTCGTGTGTCTAGCAAAATACCTGTACCCGAATGTTCGTAGTAACTGCATTCATAATAGCTAAAAATTGAAACAACCCAAAAGTCAATCACTGGTGGGGTAAATAAATTGTGGTATATTCATATGATGGAAAATATTTCAACAGTAGACAAGCATTACCTAGTGCTAAGCTCAATGACCTATGGTTGAATCTCATGGATATAATAATGAAGGAAAGAAATAGATACAAAAGAGCAAACTCTGTATGATTTCATACATACAAAATTTAAAAGGTAAAGTTAATCTATGATGATACAAGTCAGAATAGTGAACACTACTGACTGGGGAAGCGGGGCAGTTTTTGGAAATAGCACGATGGAAACTTCTGAAATGTTGGAAAACTTACGGATCTTGATCTAAGTGTTGGTTACATGGGTGTATATATGTTTATTATTCACTAGGGGGTACACTTTAGATTTGAGTACTTTACTGAATGTATTCTATACTGAATAGAGCAAATAGACAAAGATAAAACAATATCAGAGCACTATGGTACTTCTGCAAGTATACTCTTAGGTCACCATGGACACACATACACAAATACAAGCCTCTGTTCTTCCAGATACATCACTTCATGTGTGCACTCAGCACACACACAGCCACACAAGGTCACACACAGGAACCATGCACATAAGGCTCACATATGAAGTCCATATACCCCCTTTCCTGCAAAGCAAAGGGTAAGGGAGATAGGACTGCCAAGGCTCATGCCTCACTCTTGTGCCTCCTAGAAAGCTCTCTTCTCTTTGCTCCCTTTCCAGTTGCTATAGGGGCTGGAGTCCCTGGGCTGGGTGAGCGGCAGGCCTGTCTGGGGTCTGTGTCTCCATCCTGGGACTTGTCTGCTCATGGTGCTGAGGTCACAACGGTTCCACTGGTAGGTGGAGGAGCTGCAGGACTTTGAATGTTTTCATCTGAGAATTTTTCTAGTCCCATTTGGGGGTGACAGGGCTTCTTCTAAGCCTTGGGTGGGTGTCCCAGATTAGGTCTGGTTGGCAATGGCAGTGCGGAGCGGGGCATCCCTAGGTGGTGTTTGCTCCCATGACTGAGCATGGTAGACCTAGTCATTGGGAGAAGGAGCTTCTTCCTTTCCTCCCAAACTCTGTAATCTGCTGGAGGGCCATGTCTGGCTTTGCCCTTGGGTCGCATGAGGGCTTAGGCAGTTGGGGGATGTAGCAGAGACAGCAGGCTCTGGAGTCTGCAGGGCTGAGTTGGAATACAGGTTCTGCATCTTATTAATTGTGAGTCTTGGGTGTGAGATAGTTAACCTCTCTGAGCTTCACGTTCCCCGGTTCTCCATTCCCCCTTCATAAAGTGGAGAAGATGGCACCTACTTCAAAGCGCCACTGTGAGGTTTAAGTGAACTATGTAGTTGGAGGGCCTGGCTCACACCGGCGGGGTCTCTTCCCTCCTGGGCCCCCCAGCATTTGCTGCAAAGCTTTCCCACTGGGCAGTCAGTCCCTGCTTCTTAAGGCCGTTGCACCCTCAGAATTTTGCACTGGAAAGGTGGGACAGATGCTGTTAGATGGAACTGGACTCTAGGCTCTGCCCTATAGATCATTCCCAGCTACCTGTCCTCCACCACCTCCAACACCTGGAGGGGGTACTATTTCCAGGGTAAAGATGAGAAAAGTCCTGCAACGCTGCATTGCCATGGCTGTAGCGTTGGGTAATAGTAGTATCAACAGTACTTAATCTACATACAGTCTGTGTATAAGAGTTTACAAAATTCTTTTGTCTGACTCAGTCAAGCTCAAGGCTGAAAAGGATCTCAATTGTCTGATAACCAGTACGGGTAGCATTAAGTCACTGAGTATTCAATGAAATATTTCACAAAGCTCTGCTCTAGGAGCTGTGGATTCAAAGACAAATAAGAAATAAGTGCAGCAGGATGGGAGAAGTGCCCAGACAGGCCAGGCCAGGCCAGGCCCTGCCCTCACCTCTGGTGGGTGGGGAATAGGGGAAAGCAGGGGGAGGACAGGTATGACCAGAGGAAGCTGGAACCAGTAGTGCCATGCAGAGTGAAACAGGTGATGGGAGACAGTGCCTGGTGGATACTTAGAGCCAGAGACCTAGGGAAGGGGCCAGGGTGGTTGGAGAGAGCCCCTAGGATGAGATCTGAACGCCAGAGAGGAGTCAGAGGGTCAGAACAAAGATCTGCAAGAACAAGAGGAAGGAGAAAGACGCTGGTGGTGGGGAAAGTCACCGCGTGCTTGGGAGGTCAAAGCAGCAGGCCTTGCCAGTGGGTTGGATGCTCTGGGGTCTTCAGGGAGCACGTAGGAGGGTATTTGCCGACATGCAAAGGCTGTGGGAGGGGCAGGTTAGAGGGACATCAGGAACATCCACTTACTGGCCTTTCTCAGTCAATTCATTCTTTCTCCCTGAGTCTGCCTGTGCTCACATGCCTACATTAGTTGAGGTAGGTAGGGCAAGTCTTGTGTTTATTATTAATTCAACAAATATTGACTGGATGCCTTTGATGGGACCGGAATTGTGCTGAAGCCGAGACACGGAACAAAAGAGGTTCACAGTCTGCACTTTCTTGATTCCTCATCTGTGAACAGAAGTGACCTCAGTACCCCTTTAGCTAATATGTTTTCGACTGCAATCTTCCTACAGAAAACATTCCACACCTTTTTTGAAAACAAAATAAACTAAGTCAAAACTACAAGCTAGAATGACAGAGACTATGACTAACTGGTAATTAGGGCATCCCTGGTGTCTCCTACAATGCCTGGCATAGAGTGGGTATTTATTTTTTTTTAAGATTTTATTTATTTATTTGAGAGAGGGAGAGAGCATGAGCATCAGTGGGGGGCGGGGGGCAGAGGGAGAGGGAGAAGCAGGCTCCTCACTGAGCAGGGAGGCTGACATGGGATTTGATCCCAGGACCCTGAGATCATGACCTGAGCTAAAGGCAGATGCTTAACTGAGCTACCCAGGTGCCCCTAGGGTGGGTATTTAATACTTGAGTGAAAGAATTAAGGAAAGTATCTTGGTTTCAGGGCTCAGTCCCAGGCCCGCCTTGAATGAGCCGACTCTGGCACACACACACATTGGAATATTATGCTACAGTCAAAACAAATGAACTATGGCACCACAAAATAAATGGATGGTATCAGTAATTTAACATTAGAGGAGAAAGTAAATCCTCAAAAGATTACACATAACCCAGACTCCTTTTCATAAGGAAGCAAGGAAATGATAAAATGATGCTTATGTTCCAGAGGGCTTCTAGCACCTTTGCTGGCCTGGCAAAGATGTAGAATCAATATTCACTGAATTACTAAACATAAGAGACTTGCCCACCCACCTGGGCAGGGGGAGGGGATGTGTGTGTGAGGGCAGGTGATTAGATGCAGTGTTTGTTAGGGGTGGTTGGTTTATGGAGGTTTACATCATTATTAAAGTCATCCAACTAGTTGGGGAGTTACAAAGGGGATGCTGCGGAAGCCAACAGTGGAAAATGTCATGAATCGAGAATTGATTCATCCAGTGGTGTGCACCTGAGATTCAAAGAGAAAATAAAGAAGCAGTCGGCTATGCTGAGGGGTTCAAGGAGTCCAACTCCCATCCTCCCATCCTCCCGGGCTCTACTCTGACTCTCATACCACCTGAGTTCTTCCATGAGTGGCCTGCTCTTTGGCTTTCTTGAAGCCTCTTCTCCAACATGGTGAGATCTGGGATGATGGGTTGCCAGACTTCCCGGAAGAGGAGCTGCTGAAGGTCATAAGCATCTAGGGTAATGGACAGGGAGGTGGGCACATTTAGGTTTATGAGCGGCCACTGGCAATATCAATGTGAATTGCCTTCCTGAGCAGGATGAGGTTGGGAGTGCGCAGGAGCCGTGTTGCCTTTCAGCCCAGAATCCATCCCAAGTCGAGGGGGCGGGGGCAGGGAAGAGAAATGGGGCCGAGAGACGAGGTAAGAATCAAGGGCAGACTGGGTGGCTCAGCAGTTTAGTGCCGCATTCAGCCCAGGGCATAATCCTGGAGACCCAGGATCAAGCCCCATATCGGGCTCTCTGCATGGAGTCTGCTTCTCCCTCTGCCTGTGTCTCTGCTTCTCTCTCTGTGTCTCTTATGAATAAATAAATAAAATCTAAAAAAAAAAAAAATCTTACCAGGTAAGACTTAGGAACCTGGCCATCCCCCGTCACTGGATGAGTCTGGGCCATGATCATAGGATGCAAAGCTGAAAGGGTCTCTGGGGACCACCCCAGGCTTCTCCTGGTTTCCTAATCTGGGGAAATGTCTAGCCCAGGAGTTGGTAGAGGGAAGGAGCTTGAGAGGCCGTGATACATCAACTGTGCTGCCTTCTGCTTTGTTGGAGATGTCACAGTTTATCCTCAACTTGAACTCATCCCCTGGTCACAACTGCCACAGCCCAGGCCCAGCCCAGGCTTAGCAAAGGCACCAGCCTTTCCTGTGTTGTTGGGTTGCTGCCTGGGTCAGGCCTGTCTGCTGTGTTGATTCAGTCCACTGTGTGGCCCTGACTCACAGGCCCAGCCCAACTGGTGTCTGACTTAGGGGTTTATCTCGGAAGGAAGCTCCTGCTGTCTGGGTTACAATGCCTGGGCCCCTGGAGCCAGGAGGGGCTAAGGGGAGGGGAAGAAGGAGTTAGAAGGTAGGTGTTAGAAGGCTGATGAAAATCACCTATTGATTGCCTAATTCAGAGAATTATCTTTCCCTGCCTTTTGGTCCATTGCTGGTCACAGAAAGACATTATTCTGCGACCCAAATATAGAGGCAGAGCTTACAATGTCTTGCATAATTGCTGTCCCGTTTATTTTACTTTTTATTTTTTTAACAAATGGATTTTAAAAAATTATTTATTTATTTATTCATGAGAGACACAGGCAGAGGGAGAAGCAGGCTCCATGCAGGGAGCCCAATGTGGGACTCAATCCCAGGACCCCAGGATCACGCTCTGAGCCAAAGGCAGGCACTAAACCACTGAGCTACCCAGGGATCCCTGCTGTCCCATTTAATCTTCAGAACCACCCTGAGAAATTATCCCCATTTTCCAGGAGAGAAGACTAAGCCTCCTGTAGATTAAGTGGCTGCTGTGGCCTCAGAACAAATCAGGAACAGATCCAGCCCTTGGAGGCCAGGGTTTTGGACTCAGTGGACTGTTGTTTTCATCCCCCCGCCCCGCGCCCTTGTAGGAACCTACTTTGGGAAGTACCATTAGCTGGGACTGTGTCCTTTTGATTGTCTACTCCCTGGCGTGAAGTCTAGTTGTGTAGTTAGCATGCACTGGTGGGCAGAGATTGCCCCCAGCAGCTCCCCAGCTCCCCAGGCAAACCCATGTCTGCTTGGTTCCTGGCTCTCCAAGTCTTCCATCAGCAAGAGTGAGAGGTCCTCCCTCCCTGAGTCTGTCTGCGGAAGGGCCTACTGCTTCCCGCCCAGCAGGGGCTTTGTGGTTATTAGCATCCCTTCTTCATCTCTCTCCCTTGAGGTGTGCATGTTTCTCATCTCTTCCTCCTCCTTTATTTACCCTTAGGCCCTGGTTGGGCTTAGTGCAGCTTTAACCTTCTAGCTCAGAGCTGATGAACCCAGGCACCAGGCAGTTCTTATTTTTAACTGAGGATGAGGCTTAAGTGTGCTGCAGAGAAGACACCAAGAGCCCGCCAGCCCGGGGAGTAGAAGGTCATTTTGCCTTGTCTTTTGACTTGCTGTGTAGCTCTGGGCCCACACCTCAATCTCTCTGAACTTTAAGGTCCCTTGGGTACATGGAGACTCTCAAAGATGGTAAAGCAGATAAGAGGGTTATTACTACACATCGAAACAGGCAGGTGCCCCGCCAGCCAATACTGAGAGGTGCTCAGAGGCCAAAGGAGCAGCAGAAAGCCTGGCCAGCTCTTTTGTCTGCTTTCCTTGCCAAGCAGCCTGTCCCTGGGCCTTATTTTTCTCTTCCTCTCTGCAGTGCTGACTCTGAGCTTCCTTGCTCTGGAAAGAAGTCAATAGGGGCAGAGCTCGGATGATTGGGGTGCAGGGGAAGGGGGAAAGGCAGGGGCTCCCAGTAAGGGGCTTTCTGGCTCTGCTCTGCGGTGTGGCAGTTTCAGGCTCCTGTGGGGGCTCCAGCCCTGGCTTCCCATGGTCTCTCTGGGAACACCTAGAGGCAGAGATGCTGCTGTTGCTAGGTGATGGGATAAATAGGTCCTTTGTGGCTCTGGCAGGTGGGAGCTAGGTTGCCCAGGCCAGGGACACGGCAGGGGAGAGCCCAGGGGAGTGGGTGGGGAGGTTCTCTAGCGAGCCAGGAGTCCCAGAGGCTGCTCACGGCTCACAGAGCAGGGCTTGGCCCTTGGCTGGCTCAGGGGCTGCTCTGCAGGTGCCTCCCTCTGCTCTCTGACCCTGAACCTGCACTCCCCCCACCCCCTGACCCAACAGCAGGCGGCTGTGTGCTCTCCACCTGCAGCAGGCATAGGGCAGTTTGATGCCTTTACCAGACCGGGCAAGTACTTCCTCTCTTGGGTGCTTCAGCCATGACAGGTAAGGTGAGGAGAGGGGCCAGGGGCCATGGGAGCCGGGAGGTTGTGGGTCAGCAGAGGGAGGGTACGGGTTTCCCGAGATGGGCCTGGCTGTGATGCAGCAGCCCTGATACGTGGAATGTTCTCAGGGATGGCAAATCAAGCTGGCTCTCAAGGATCCTCTCCAGACAGGACCCCCTGCCGGGGCCACGCACGGCTGGGTGCCCTAGCTCTCACATGCTGGGGTCCCAGCGAACGTTTGCACTTGCTCTGCCTCGTGCGAGGCATCCATACAGCAGTGCATTTTCCTTCAGGGCTGACCTCAGCCTCGCCTGCTACATTAGAAGCCACTGGGCCTTGTTCTGAGCCACATAGGTGCTGACCTGTCGGCAATTTGAGCTGAGCACCCCAACCCCCATCGCAGGGCACAGTGGCTCCAGGGCAGGGCCTAGGGGGGCTGGGAGGTGTCAGGTGGCCTGCCACGGTCCTGCCACCAGCCCGCTATTCAGCCTTTTGTCCAGGCACAGCTCTTGACTCCAGGGAGGGCCACGGGAGAGGGTGCAGGGGTAACTATTTCTGTTTCACAAGTGGGGAAACTGAGGCACAGTCGCCATGCAGTCTCTCCCAGGTCACATGGCAAGACAACACGAAGAGCAGAAATGAGGTATTAGTACATGCCCGTTGGGTTGGGTTGAACTTGCCCCGGTGATGCTACTGTTAACGGTAGCTCGGTGACTCCTACAAACCACTCCAGCGGCCTATTCTTGGTGTTTGGGGGAAGCAGCCCATTCTCTACAGCCTGAGTTCTCCACAATTCTACTTGGCTCAACTTTCTTTCTGACCACCCCCCCGGGGGGGGGGTCGATGCAGCCCCCCACCCCCAGGAGGGTCTGTTGGAAAGGAAGCAGCTCCACCTCTGCGCACCTGCAGGTGCTGTGTGGGCAGTGGCTGAAGGGACCACGAGAGAGGCCTCAGGAGTCAGGCCACCTGGACTGACGGTGACCTTAGGGGTTTGCCTAAGGGAATGTCGTGGTGTGCCTTTAGGAGGGGCTGATGGGTCTTAAAGCTTGGGGAGTAGGGGAGCGTGCTCTAAACTGCAATTTATCTGAGCTAAAGAGCTGCCACCCCAGGTGTGGTCTGATGTTTATGAGAGCATCCCGCAGAGTCTGTACTGCCTTCGAAACATCACGCCCTCTCTTTCTTGTTCGGAATTGTCCTTTAAACTTTGAGGAGCGAGGTGGTGTGAGGGAAGAAGGGCTCTGGTGTTCTAAAGTCGAGCTCTACAGTTTACCTGCTGAGCAACCTTGGGCAAATCACTTAACATCTCTGGGCCCCAGTTTGTGCCTTTGGAAGCAGGGGTGGCAAATCGGTGATAGAGCCAGTGAGAAAGGCTCCCGGCGGGGCTCCGCCGGCCAGTGACGATGCACCTTTCCAAGGCCCCAAGAACCCTGTCTGGTCCTCTCCTGCTTTTACGGGTTTGTTCATGGTCCCCCTTGGTGGGTCTTTGTGGTTCGAGGGGTCTCAGCTGCTCTGGCCAGATGACAGTTGCCCCTGTCCCTGTTCCTTCTGAGTTCTGTGTCAGGAGCTCTGGCCTGGATCCAGTTCTGCCCCTTATGAGCCCTGTGCTCCTGGGCAAGTGATTGAGTTTCCTCATGTGTAAAATGGGAAGAGTGTGATCTGCCTCCTGGGTTCGGGGGTGTGGATGAACTACATGATGCAGGAGGCGCCCCTAGCTCGGTGCTCGGCATCTAGAGGAGTGTGGGACTTGGACACCCGTGCCCTTAGCTCCAGTTATCCCGGAGGCTCAGGGAGCAGGACTGTACTCAGCGTTCAAGGAGGGTGCGCATGGCAGTGCATGTTCAAGGGCAGGACTGAGTGTTCTCGCTTGGTCTGGATGCTCCCGGGGAAGCAGCCTCTGGGGAGCTGGTTTGGCTGCTGGGGCCAAGAGCCTCCATCTCCTGGCAAATGTCCGCAGTGACTCTCGGTGTCTCCCATGAACTCTGCACTCGTGATCCTGTAAGTACTGCTGCAGCCGTGCCCTGTGGCTCCTCTGCAGCTAGAGCTTGGCAGTTACATAACTGAAGCTCCCTTTTACCACTTCCCTGCCCACTCAGGAACTCTGCGCCTACGTGAGGCTGTCCTCCCTGGGCTGCCGTCGGCTGGGGAAGGCCATGGGCTGTGGACAGGGCACAGGCGTCAGGCGAGGTCTTCAACCCCCAGAGCCTCAATTTCCTGTGTGTGTGTGTGTGTGTGTGTGTGTGCGTGTGTGTGTGTGTGTGTGAGAGAGAGAGAGAGAGAGAGAGAGGTTCTAAGTCTTCTTAATGAGACCAGAATATACACAGCCTCTAGCCCATTGCCTGGTATAGAGTAAGAATGCACTAAATGCCCCTAATAATAAACACAACAAAAATAAGACTATTTTATCCATTCAGTGAAGCACTGTTCTGGGGGCTGGTCATATAGCAGCGAATACAAAAGACAAAGTCCTTGTGCCCACGAGGCATATATCCTACTATTTCTTATTAGTAATTAATGACTACTACTATGGAACCTAGTAAGTACTTGGCCTTGCACATACTCAAAAACTGTCGTCTGTGGAAGGAGCCTGGCAGAGGGCCTTGCATGTGTGGACCAGGCCCTGCACAAATGGTCATTTTTGTGATTTTATGGAGCCTGGGGGCCTGCCCTCAGGAGGGAATCTTCACCCTGGAGCACGCATAGGGACAGCGGCATTTAGGGGTCCTAGGATGATGTCATGTGACCTCTTTAGGAACAAAGGGAGGAGGCTGCAGGCCAGAGAAACAAAGACATTGGGTAGCAATGGTCTTTTAAAGTGGGTAGGGACATCTCAAGGAAGCAGCAAAGGGGATGCTCAGGATGAATGGGGGACATTACAGAAAGTCTCTTTCTCTCTCAGTGCAGGGAAGATCATCTAAGTAACAACGTGTGTGAGTAGAAGCTAGATGATGTAGATGTCCAAAGTAGACCAGGGCAAGGCCAGAGAAGGGCTCTCTGGCACCCTAGAGGACCTGGGGGGGGGGACTCCTGGGGTTGCTGCAAGACAAGGGAGGCAGGGCAGGAGTGCATGGGGGGCCCAGGCTGTTTTCCACTTGGGGGTTCTATGTTAGATCTCAGTGGGCAGTGGGCTCCGAGGCTAAAACAAATTTGGGGAAACACTGGCCTCTGATCTGAGAAGACGTCTAAGGTCCTTTCCTGAGGGCCTGTGACTTGGAAGAGCTTGCTTGTTGTTAGCCTGGTGCTTCTGTTGCCCTCTTCCATGGAGAAGACCAGTCTTAGCCCCGATTTGGTTAAAATTTCCTCTAAGTCAGATTTCTATCCTTCACGATCTCATGGCAACTTGAGTGGTTTTCCCAGGCTGCATTGGGAAATTTCTCAGTTGTCTTGAGAAAAATCTAAGTTAATTCTGCCCACTGGTTTCCTTTGTGTGCTCACATCCTCCTTGTGGCCTTTGTTAGGGTAGTGAGGGCTGAAGTCTTCTGGCAGAAAGGATAAGCTCCACTTGCTCATGCTAGTCAACACAGTTTTCACTCAATGCGTGCTTTAGATTATAGAGTTGATCAGCTTCTAGGTAGCGAGGTGGGGCTCCCTGGTTCTGCACTTTGTAGTGCAAGTTCAAGGTCTAGTCTCAGGTTCACGTCTATGGGTTCACATCTTGGAGGAGAAGGAGGGCTTAAGGAAAAATCTGGGCACTTGATATTGAAGTCCTAGAGCTTAGGGATCTTGCCCTGACTCTTCTTGGCCAAGTGACCCTTTCAGGTCATCATCAACCTCTTGAGCCTTGGGATTCCTTTATTTGTAGAACAAGGATCACGATGTCTCAGAGAGCTGGTGTCAGATTCAGGGAGATTCTGGATGTGAAGGTGCTTCTCAGGCTGCAAGATGCTGTGCTTGCTGCATTCAGGTAGGGACGAGATGTTGCTGTTGGCATTCTCTTTAGACCACCCGTGACTCGGGAGAGATGCTCCCAATGGCCCTGCAGTACCGTCCTCTCTGGGGATCAGAGATGTGATCATGAATGAAGGCCCCGTGTCAGGGTGGGAATGGGATGGAGGCGAGGAGGAGTGACCTCAGCCGTGTTACCCTCTTGGTGTCAACATCTGTGGGTGAACAGGTGGCCTGCTCTGCCCGGGGTGGGGGGAGCTCTTCACCCTGCCTCTGTTCCATCTGTGGAGGATATAAAACTGAGAGCTCTGATTCTACATATTCTCTGAATCTTCAGGTTCTTGCCAATGCCTAGCACATAGTTTATGCTTAAGGAACACATGCTGCATGAAGGAGTGAATGCATATTATAAAGGAAGAAACTGCGATCACAGGAAATGCCTAAAGCCATGGTGGGCTCAGCCTGTGAATGTGGCTGAGCCCAGCCAGCCTGACGTGCAGGACAGGTCGTGACAGGAGACTGCTACCACCGTGGACAGGTGCCACCTGAGTATCTCGCCCTCTCCCTCAAGCATCCCGTTCACCCATTACCCTATGAGAGTTTCTGGTTGCATGTAGATTATGCCAGGGAACTGAGAGCTGCTTTGGGAGGGAGGGGGCTGGGGGTGTTGTGGTTTTGAGCCTTGTTTACAAATTTCTGTGCTACAGTTGTGATAGAGCAGCAGGCTGTGGGGTGGAGCTAAGCACGTCGCAGGGGGATTGCCACTTGGGCTCTGCTCAGACTCTCCTTCTCTCCAGTCCCTGGGGTTTCCAGGCAGGCTCGGGCCTGTCCCTCCCTCACCGCAGCCCTGACTTAAAACACCTTGGCAACACCTCTGATAGAATCTGGCATCTTTTCCAGTTGGACTTGGCTCACTTTGTTATCAGTGTCAGATAAATCAGCTGGTTATGGGAATTCAGTCTTTTGTCATTGTCATTCACTCACACACATTTATCATGTGCCTGTTGTGTGCTGGGCTCTGTGATAGGTTTAGGGGCAACAGGTGGCAAAGACCCGGTCCTCAAGAAGCTCACAGCCTGGTGACAACAGGTTTAAAGAAAACTGTGGCAAATGAGCGCATTTTAGGTTGTGAGGGATTTGCTGCCTTGGGGGAATCATTGCTTGGGAATTTGAAGGGTTTTACTGAGTAGATGTTTTCATCTGAACAAGAGGGAAGGCTGCGGGGAGCTGCTGGGAAATCTGAAATGCAGATTCTCAGGCCTGAGAGCCTCTGTCTCCTGACTTCCCAAGGTGGAAAGTCTGTTCAGAGTTCCTGAGTCCTGTTGTTCCCCATCTTCTCCCTTGTTACATCCCCCCTCCCCAAATCGGCTCCTCTGATCCTCTTAGGCTTTGTCAAAGAAGCCGGCTAGAGGAGTACAGGGTGGTTGCTGCCTGTGACTGCTGGCCTCTGCAGCCAGGCACAAGGAAGGATGGTGGGAGAGAGGCCAGGGGCAGGGAGGAGACCTGAGGCCTAGACACGTGTCCCTGTCAGGAGCCAGGCCAGAGTTCTACCCAAAGGCTGCATGGGAAGAGCCCTGGGAGGTGGAAGGGGATCTGGGGGATGTGCTTCCACATTCGCATCCTCTGTTCCCTCTGCCTGGAACTGCCCCTCCTCCCCACCCTCCTGGCTCCTGTGCAGCCCAGGCTCCCCTGACCCCCAGATGAGGCCACATCCTGGCCTGAGCTCTCACAGCCCCTGTGCATTTCCGCGCCTCACCATTGTCACTTGTTAGTTAACCTTGGTTGATGTGATTGAGAACCGTCTGTCCCTTCCCGCCCTCCACCCCCTCTGGACTTGGGGCTCCGTGAGGGCAGGACCCATGTCTGCTTTCTCTTGCCAGCAAGGCTAGTGCCAGCACAGAGGAATCTCACATTGTGTGGAATACAGGAACGGAGCTGGGTGCCCGCTGCACTGCCTGGTGGGCAAGGGTGGCCTCGACCCCATTCTGGACGTGGCTTGGCCCAGAGTGTGAGCCTCCGGCAGCTGGCCTGGCCCCACTGGGCTCCAGGGCTCCGTGGGGACCCTGAACCCAAGTGCCAAGTAGCTGCGGGACCACCATGGGGTTTCTGGCCCCCAGCTGTGTTCCTCTCTGTAGCCTGTGCCCGCCGCTCCAGCCTCCCCAGTGCCCCCATCTGTCACTCTCACTGTTCCCATGTAGTCCTTCTGCCTGGAACACGCTTCCCACCGTCTCTGCCTGGAGAGAGCCTGTCGCAAATACTGTTTCTTCTGGAACAGCTTCCCGACCACCCTGGAGAGAATTAATTCCCTGCCTTCTCTGCCCTAGGGGTGCCTTGTAGTCCCCCCTGGTATTGGACTTGGCACATTCTCTTATGATTCTTTGTGTAAGGAGCTATCGACTTTGGGAGTTATGGGGCAGAATGTGGTCACTGTACCCTTTTGCCCCTCTTCCTGCCGTCTGGAGGCTGGCCACTTACAGGGGCTGGTTAAATGGTTAGGTGGATGGAACTATTTTTGGGGTCACAGCAGCATCAAGCCCCTCGCCCAGGTAGTGAGGGGACCCGGGGGGCAGGCAGGGACCCAGCCTTTCCTTGCTGACCTTGCCCTCCAGGGTCTTTGCAGAGCCCAGAATGGCACCACCAGGGCTGAGAGGGCGACCGACTGAGGTGGGCCCGCCCATGCTCCCGGACCCCCACTGCCACGGTAGGCCTGCTGACCTGCTCCTCGGTCCAGCCAAGCCCAGCAAACCCTTGAGGAGAACCTGCTTCCTCTGGAGCAGCCAGGCCAGGACTGACCTCAGGTGTCTAACACTCTGCTCCGGTAGCTCATGGTATATTTGGGGCCTCGTGGGCAGTAAGGAGCCAAGACCAGGATGGCTCTTGCCAGGGTCCTAGTTTCCCTCTGGGGCTCAACTGCAGCTGAGACAACAGGGCCACATTTCCCTTGGGGTCAGAGATTGGGCTCAGACCTCTGCCCGGGGCCTTCCGCAGCTCCTGCTCTCCCTGGGCCCTCCTAGTCATGCCCAGCTCTCAAGGGAGAACCACTGTGGTGAGGTAGCAACCAGACAGGACTCTGTCCAGGGCGGGCCGGCAGGGGTGAGAGGGAGGCAGGGAGGGGCAGGGGAAAGGGAGGGCTGGGCCTGGGTGTGAGCTGTTCCATTGCTCCCCAGGGCTGGGAGCTATGGTTGTCTGGGCCTCATTAGAGGGAATCACTGGGTTATTAGGCACAGGTGGTTTAGTGGTTAACTTGGGCCAGAAGCTCCCTGGCCCTGCCCAGGATCCTGGCCCCGCTGCTACCTTGCCGTTGGGGCCTCAGACGTGGCCCGCGCTGGTGTGTGCCCACCTGCCCTGCCTCCCTCATACGGCAACGTCCAGTTCCCTCTCCGGCTGGTGAAGCTCAGTGTTGGCCATGCTGCCCACCTGTCATTTGCTGGAGTGGATTCCTCTGGGTCCTTACATTTGTACAGGGCTTCGAGGTTTACGCAGCTATTCACATCACTGGCCCATTCGATCTTTTCACCCACTGTGTGTGTGCATAGGGGGTGGCATGGAAAATGTTTCCATTTTACAGAGGAAGATGATGAGTCTCAGGAAGAGCAAAGTGTCCGGAATAATATGCTAATAAGGGAGCTGCCATTTGACTCTCTGATCCTATAGTTTGTGCTCCAGTTAACTGCCTTAGAATCTACCTCCTTCCTATGTCTCTACTCTCTCGGGAGACACCCAGGCCTCCCTAGTGCCCCCAATAAGCAGCTCGCAGGCAGGAGCTACTTCCTCTTCTCTCCAGAGAGCCCAGCAAGACCATGGGGGATCAGCTTCTAGGTGCTTCCTCGGATGGGGACAGGGTAAGCCGGCTGAATTGCAGAGCAAAGCAGGCAAGCCCTTCTCCTTCCTGACCCTCTACTACCCCAGCACTGGGGCTAGAGTTTTGCCAGACTTTCCAGAGGAATGTCATGGGAAGTGCTCAGGCTGGGGGTCAGGGGACCGCCACTCACGAGGCCCCAGCCAGTCACCTCTGTTCCCCTTGGACAGAAAGCTTCCCCTTCCTTCTTTTTCCCTCCCCTTTCATTTTTGTGTTGATTTTCTGGCAACTGCAGCCTGTTCTCCAGGAAGCAGAGAGGGAAGATTCCCTGAGATCCCCCACTCAGATCCAGATATTATGTCTTCCCCTCCCTGTCCTCAGTTGTCCTGGAAAGATGGGATTGATTCTCTTTGTCCCAAGACAGTGAAGAAGCTCTCTAGGTGCTCAGAGGGGGAGGAAGAGAGGGGACAGGGCCCAGAAAGAGACCAAGTAGATCCCCACACACATTGGGTTGTTTTGGGGCAGCTGTCCATTGTTTGGTTGAAGAAGAAAAGGAGTCCGTTTCCCCAGGGAGGTGACGGGGCCGTCACAACAGCCCCTTGCCCTTGGAACAACAGTGCCAACCTTAGCCAACAGACCCGGAGACTTTGCACGAAGAGCGGGCAGGATTTAGGAGGGAATAGTGGCCCATGTGTCCAGCTTCATGGGTGCTGTGCAGCGCCCTTTGGTAAAGAAGGGGAGAGGAGGGCAGGGGGGGTACTGAGGCTTCTAAGGGCCTGAATGTGGGGGTGACTCGGTGTGACCTCTTTTCTCACTGGGAAGCTGTTACAAAATCCACAGGCTGCCAGAAGGGCCCTTTATGGGGAGACCTGCCCTCCCCCAGAATTCAGAGCAGAGGGCGCCCGCACTCACCATGCCGGCTCTGCGATCTGCCAGGTTTCTCTGCGGCTGGAGCTGAGGGGTGGCCGTCAGGAGGGCCTCCTGGATGGGCCCTGGCTGGCAGCGGCTCGGAGGCCCGGGCAGCGGCGGCTGGAAGAGGCCTAACTGCGGGGCACGCCTCGGGGCCGCGTGTGCCGCATCCCTCTCCCCTTAGCACCCTGGCCGCCTCCACCGCCCTGTTCCAGGAGTGATTGGGGACCGTGGGGCCAGTTGATTAAAACAACCTCACAGTTGAAGTTGCTAAACTGGAATGATTAATGCATCTTGTAACCTGACACCGTCCTAGGGGCTGGAACACACCTGGAGTCATTCATGGCCCTTTGGCCTCCGTATAGGGGACACGCCTAGGATGTTGCAAAAGCCTTCCTGCCTGAATGACTCCCCCCCCCCCCCCCCCGGGGGGTGTTGCTGGTGGGGATGTCGAGGGCGCTCCCTGTCTCTCTCCTAGCCCCGCCACTTCTCCATGTGTGGGTGCTTTTGATGGGGGTTGTGGGAAGGCGGAGGAGTTTGGGGTGCTCAGGAGGACTGGATTGTTGCCATGTGTGGAGCAACAGGATGGGAAGGCTCACAGAGCACCTTCTGCCCTGGAGAAGATGAGCTATGCCCCCTGCCTTGGCCCGGCACCCCTTCTCTGCAGGGCTCCTACCCAGCGCACCTGCCGGCACCCCTTCCATGTGTCCCTTGCCCGTCCTTACTGGTAATTACATATTTGACATATTTGAATATCTTGGGCTGAGTTGCCAACCCGGCCCCCACCCCCAACCACCGCCTCACACACACCTCCCCAGGCAGGGGTTAGACAAGGTGAAACCATGAATCAGAGAGGCAAGGCCACATACCCAAGACCACACAGTAAATTAGCGTCCGATTCCGAACAAATCCAGGTCTTCGGTTCCTTGGCTTTGACCCTCCTGGAGACCAGCCCAGGGTAGACATGTGCCCTGGCCCCTCCATGCCTGGGACCCTGCAACCACGTGAGGAAACGTTTTGTTCCCATTGGATCACTGAAGTGATCAGAGCTCATGGACAGGAAGTGGCTGGACCCCAAATTGCACCAAGTTTTTGGCAGAGCCAGGACGTGAATCTGGTGTTCTCCACGTGAACAGGCCGAAAGCAGTGCGAGTGTCTGAAGGTCTGGGAAACACGGTTCATGGAACATGGTAGTGATGTCTGAGCAGGAGG
Source organism: Canis lupus familiaris (assembly GCF_011100685.1). Taxonomy (NCBI): domain Eukaryota; kingdom Metazoa; phylum Chordata; class Mammalia; order Carnivora; family Canidae; genus Canis; species Canis lupus. Next base: position 15,636,228 of record NC_049226.1, read on the forward strand.
GGGGTAGATTTAACTGCTGGTCGGCCCCCTCTCAGCTACTCAGTGTGGGGTGACCTTGGACTTGTCTCTGAGCAGCACAAACCCGGGGCTGATTTGAGGGTCTCTTGAGCCAACATGGCACCAGCCCTTCCCCCCTCTAGGGCAGGGGGCTTTGGAACTGGAAGTCTGGAGCAGAGTGAAGTGCCTCTCATGTCAGAACAGGTGATTTTGGGGGACAGGCTACAAAGACCTAGGCGGGTGCCTCCCTTTTAAGGAGGACTCCCACAGTCAGACAGTGCAAGGACAGTGGGCCACCCTGCACCCAGCTCTCCCCAGCCCTGGTTCCTTGTGTGGCCCACATTTGAATCTCCTCTCTGGGTGCTCAGGTGATGAACCAGGAAAGAGAGGTAGCTGCCTACACTAGAGCGCTGCGGCATGTTGGAGGGGTGCTTCCTCGACCCTTCTGGCTTAGCTCTGGGCCCAGCTCCCAGGTGGGTCTGGGGGCCCAAGGAAAGGTGGGGCTGCTGTGGTGTCTGGGAAAAGGTTGCAGAATCTGCAGGTGGAGGTGCAGAGGGCCCCGTACCTCCCAGGAGCCAGATGGGAACTTCTGCGGGACCCTCCCCACCAATTCATCCAGGGGCAGCCTTAGCTCCCCACTAACTGCCTCCTGTCCCCCCTCTGACCACTCTCTCTTCCACTTATCTCTTTAGAGTCCCATCCTGGATTTCTTCCCCGTCTCTTCCCTTCCTTCTGCTCTCCTCTGATCTCTTCCTCTCTCTTCCTATTCCTTCCCCTCTCATTTCCGGCATGTGGGTCAAGATCAGAGGCAGTTTTGCCATGAAGCTAACACAGCCTGAGCTGTAGATGCCACCTCCCCACCCCCCAACTGCTTCCCTTGTGTGGCCACTCCAAGGCCAGGAAAGGTCCCAGAGATTTGTCCACATGGACATGTTATTGGAAATTGTGCAGCAGTTTTTTGGTCTGTTTTTTTCTGAAAAAAGGGCCCCTCAGAAAGCTTCAGGCCTCACAAAACCTGGCCCTCTCTTCGGTCAAGGGCATGGGCTCCAGGAACCTAGCGTCCTGCGTCCTCATCCCAACCCCTGATCGCACACAACTGGCCATTTTATTCAATCCTCCTGAGCTCTGTGTTCCTCTTCTGTGAAAAGCAGATGATAATATTACAGACCTCACAAGGTTGTTATGAGATTTAAATGAGATAATCTCTACCTGACCCCTAAAATCAAAAACCTTCATGATTAGAGCAATTATCCCTATTTGTTTCACAAAACATGTATTTATGGAGCTCCTGTGAGAGCCAGGTCTCGTGCTAGGAGCCAGGGATTCAGAGATGAGAGACACGGGCCAGGCACACACTCTGGGAGGGGATACAATGCATCCGTCAGTCATACTGAGTTCCACAGTGGGGTGTCCTAGCCGGGGCAGGGGTGGCAGGAAGAAGACTCTTCGGAGGTTCAGAGATCCTTTTTCATCATGTACTGCCCTCCCCTTAATTTCCTTCTTTCCTTCCTCCTTCCTTCATTCCCTGCCCCCCAGGACATTTTTACTTAGCTATGTCATTTTTAGGACAGTGTAGTAATTGCCAGTTGTTCTGATTGTACACTTGATCTTCATATCAGAACCATCTGCTCCTCCACCCAACAGTTAATTTTCTATGGTGTTAAAGGCACTGTGGTGCGGTGCCTGGGGGCTCAGGCTCAGTCTGCCTTTCAGCTCGGGTCATGATCTCCAGGTCCTGAGATCGAGTCCTGTGATGGAGTCGCGTGTCTGCTTCGTGCTCAACTGGGAGTCTGCTTCTTTCTCGGTCCTGCCCACCTCTGCCCGTTCATGCTCTTTTCCTCTTGTTCTCTCTCAAATAAATAAATTCTTTACAAGAAAATAAATAAAGACACTGTGGTTTGTGGTTGGAAAAAATAAATAGCTTGTGTCTTAGAGAGCCCAATCTACCCACGTACTGTATTTCTTCTCTAAAAGCAGGAGCTTCTGAGGGCAGCAAACCTTCTAGATCCTTCCTGCTCAAGGTGTGTCTGTAGAGCCACCAGCATCCATGCCTCACCTGGGAGCTTGTTAGAAATGCAAAATCTCAGCCACCTTTGCCCCGACAGACCTACTGAATCAGACTCTGTGTTACAAGATCCCTGGGTGATTCGTATGTACCTTAAAGTTTCAGAAATGCTGTTCTACATCTCTTCCCACGCTCAGGAGTGGGTAGAGGCTGTTATTTCTGGAGTGAGCTGAATTTAGAGACGGGAGCTTGCCACAGATGAACCTTTGGGGTTCCATCCAGCCAGCAGAGTCTATGGTTCTTTCCTTGGAGCCCAAGTAATTTGAGCTCAGTTTCAGCGACAGACCCTTCCGTTGGGGCCTCTTCTGGGAAGTTCCGAGGAGGAGGAAGAAGCAGACGGTGGGCATTTACTGGCAACAGCCCCTACGGCCCAAGCCAAGTGGCTCTGAGCTGCAAGCTGCGGTGCTCGGGGAATGCAGTGTGTGTCTGTGGGGACAGAAGGGGCGCCTTGGCTCACTGTGAGGTGTGCAAGTGTAGCCCTCTGCTGATTTGCTAACCTTCTGGAGGATTTTCACTGCTAACCAGCCCTTCTCCCAAGACATGGTTTAGGTCTCGAAGTCATGGAGTGAAGCTTCATCCATCTGCACCAAAGGGGAACTGGGGACATTGAGAATCCCTAATCCTGGTGGATCCCTGTTGGGTGGGAGCTGACCTTCCTTTTGCACCCCTTGCTGGGGTGAATTCCACTGAGGCTGGGAGAGGGTAGGGGGGTGAGGGGAGACAGGTGTATCTAACAGAAGGACGGGACACATTTGCTTCAATAAGCCACAGAAGTAAAACCTTGCTAACACATCGCCTGGGTTCCTGTGTGCCAGGCTGTTACATCTGTGCAGAGAAATGGCATGACCTCCCATCTTGAGGCCACCCAAGCATGTGGCTGCTGCCGTTACCTCCGTTTACAAAGGGGGAAGCTGAAGCTCAGAGAGTGCCAGGCCCCAGGTTCATGTAACCTAGGACATCTGAGGCTTTTCCACTTCATCGGATGTGGGCACATCGTGCGTGGAGAGGGTCCGCAGTGGCCTCTGCAGTACTCTGGAGACCTCACAGAGCCATTCAGGTCCCCCTAGCCCCAGAGCTCTGTGTGGGTCTGCCTGGCCCCTGGGGGCAATTTCCACATTGCCCATGTCATTTGACATTGGTCTCAGAAAAATACCTTGTCATTCAGCCTTCTCCCCACAAATTAGGCAAAGAATGAATTTCAGATTATTGCTGAGTCCTTCCTTCCATCTGTCTCTAGAAGATGCTCTCATTCCACCCTGGAGCAGCTGGTGGTGGAAAGAAATAGGGAGGGCACTGGGGCTGGGAGACATTGCCTTTCATCCTAACTGTGCTGTAAATCTGAGACCATGAGCATCTAGGATTTTGATGATTTTTTTTTTTAAAGAACCTGGCTAGAAATTAAATTGTATAGATGAACATTTAATTACATTTAGATTCTCAGGATCAATAGCTTGTACAAGGCATGATCACCATGCACGGCTTTAAATTTGGACTAGAAGGGCTCTGTGGCTTACTGGCTGTGTCACCTTGGGCACATTAATTAACGTCTCTCTGCCTTACTTCTTTCATCTGTAAAATGGGTGACAATAAAAAGACCCACCTTCTAGGGCTGTTGTGAGGATCAAGTGACTTAGCATTTGTTTACTGGTATGTGGCACACAGTAAGTGTCACGGAAATACTGCCAGTAAGGTGAAAAAGAGGATTATTTTAGTCACAGGTAAAATGAATCATTACCTTCAGAATGTGTTTTTGGATTACTGTGTGCCACATATACTGCGCATATCACTCATTCTTTAATGCTTCGTCAGCACTGCATGTTTGTCATTCTGGTTCCAGCCCTCTCTTTTGCCAGTAGGGTGGGTGAGGGCAGGATCTTTACCCTTTAGGGTCTCAGTTACCAGCAGGGTAAAAAGACCTGCACAGTCTGCCCCATGGGGCAGCTGGGAGCATGGGGAGGCCCACAGGGGAGGCCCCACGCACCTCCAGAGTGCTGTCAAGGTAAGGGGCCAGCTACTTGTATCGGGACTTGTGAGAATTTCGAGGGCCCATATGTCATCCCTCCACCTGCTCTGGGAAGAGCTGGATTGTCCTGCATCTGCTCCTTCCAGGTTCTTAGAGCTGCACTGAGTTTTGCCCGTCATGTGCTTGGCTCATTCTGTTGGCTCGTTCTGCGTCTCACTACGGTTGCAGAAGAGGTCCAGCCCCCACATCTCATTTCTGGCATTCTACTCTTGTCCCTCTCCAGGGATGGAATTACAGGCTGATCCCTGAAGAGAGACAAAAAAACAAAGTGCCAGAGGTAAGCAGGGGCCCGAACCAGAGAAGGTGAGCCAGTCAGAGGCTTGACAGGACAAGTTCCTGGTTCCCTCTGGCCCAGCTACCTAAGGGTGCCGTCTAGAGGTGCTAAATCACAAATATGATCCAGCTTTGACTTTTTGCAGAGGTATGTTGGTGAATGCTTGCTGATGTGGTCAGGGCAGCTCTGGGTGCACCCAGGGAGCCGACAGGTGACTGGTGTGATAGGCCTCACAGGTGCAGAGGGCATGATAGCAGGAATCATGGATCCAGGAAGGAGGCAGTGAGAGCATCAGTGTCTTATCTGGCGTCGTTGGGAGGGAACATGCATGGATGAGTGAGGAAACATCACGTATGTTTACATGCAAAGCTTTATAGGAACAAAGCACTCTTTCTTTGACCTTCAAAATGACCTTGTGCAGTTGACCCAAGCACCAAGGCTCAGAGAAGCTGAGTGACTTGTCCGGGATAACACTGAACTGGAACTGATGCAGTAGCAGTCCCAAACCCATTCACATGGCACTTTCTTCTACCTCTGTTGACCCCTGGGCAGGATAGCTTTCTGCTGGGTGGTAGATGTCTATACTGGGTTGGAGAGAATCCTCCAAGAATTCCTGTTCACCTGAATCCTCAGTGTGTGACCTTACTTGGAAGCAGGGTCAGCGTAGAAGTAGTTAAGATTAGGTCACGTTGGAGCAGGATGGGCCCTTCATCCAACAGGACTGGGGAGGAGACAGAGGCACAGACGCACAGAGAAGAAAGGCTGTGGAGACCCAGAGGGAGCACGGGAAGACGGGCGCAGAGATGGCGTGGTGTAGCCACAAGCCAAGGAGCCCCTGGGGTGACCAGAAGCTGGATGGGGCAAGGCAGGATCCTCCCCTGGAGGCTTTGGAGTGAGCCTGGCCCTGCCAGCATCTTGATTTCAGATGTCCGGCCTCCGGCACTGTGGGACAATAGGTCTCTGCTGTCTAAGCCACTAGTTTGTGGGCCTTTGTCACTGTCACTCCAGGAAGCCAATGTAGTGGCCGTTACCCAGGTCCTGTCTTACTATTCTTTCTGGTTTTGCTCTTTCCTCTGAGGGTGCCCTGTCCTTCTTCCTCCCTGACTGTTACGCACACACAGTAGCTAAATCCTGGCGGCTTGTGCCCTATGGAGACGGGAGTTTTGATCCTTGACCTAGATTCCATTTATTGTGGCAATTCCTTTGTCTACTCGTGTTTGGCTCTGGCTCTTTTTCTGTGTAATTTCTACTACCTCAGCGACACCAGGTGTGCCCTGCTCTGCATCGTGGTGCGATGGTGTCTGGAAGAGGAGGTGGGAGGCGATGGTGGTCATCGTGTGTTGGGAGTGGGCTTTTTTCTTGCAGCCTGGGATGGCTGGGGTCATGCTGGCTCTTGCTCTTGGCCTTCAAGTTCAGGCTGGACCAGCACTGCCCAGGGAGGCTGGATGTAAGCCTGGGGCCTTGGGCTTGTGTCTTGTGGGGCGGACATGCTGGGTTTTCTGCTTTTGTGTGCGGAGGATCTGATCTTGGTCAGGCTGCCACCTACGGAGAAATGTTGAGCAGGGAAGTGACCCGTCCCCCACCCACATCCCAAAGGCACTTCCTCCACCATAGCCATGAGCCAGATGGTTGGAGATGTTTGAATCCTAACGTTGGCCTGCTCATGGTTTCTATCACTGCCCCTGGACGGTCTTTATGCCGGGACTTCCAGCTATGAGTCTTTGTGCAGAAGGTGGGCTGGGAGGGAGGGAGGGGGTGATAGAGATGGGGTGTTGAACTGGAAAGATCAACAGTTCAGTTTGAGTCCCTTCTAGCTAAGTGACTTTTTAGCTAAAACAGTCTGAGGTACTTACCGACCCTGTGCTGGGCTTCCTAAGAGGAACCACATTTTTCTTTAGATCTGCAGCCCCAGTACAGTGCCTGCTGCACAAAAGATGCTTAAACTTTGCTTGGGTAAAGGTAGCTTAAAACACAACTCCTGCCACAAAGGAAGAGCTTCTGGCAGCCGTGCAGGGGAGAGGATAGAGATAGGGAAGAGGCATTTGCAGTAGTTCAGGTGAAAGATGGAGAAAGCCTTAATCAATGTGGGGTCCACCGGGCTGGGAACGATGAAGAAAAGGAAGAGTCGTTCTCTCTGACTTTCCACTGTTTTGCCAGGTGCTGCCTGCCGTGTGTAGCATAACTACTTGTGTCCTGATAGCCTTATAGACTCAGTCTTACTGTTCCCATGATGGCTGTGGGGACAGAGGTAACTGGCCCAAGAGCCTGCAGCCTGTACTGGGCAGGCTGATCTGGAACACAGGCTTGTGCAGGACGCTGGGCAGCTGGAGTTTAGACACTGCAGCCAAGAACCAGAAGGATCCACTGAGGGAGGGATTGGGGGTGGCTGAGGCTTCTCTGTGGGTGGTGGTGTTGGTGGTGCACAATTAACGAATGAGTTCATTGGATTGACCCCGTTGGAAGAGGGAGTGCTTTTAGATTGTCTGTGTCCAGGCCTTGCCAAATCCCATGGATGATCATTTATTGATAATGCTGGTGCCTCTCGCTTGATTGAGTGCTTTTGGCCATGGAGCGATGCTCGGGGAGAGGCTGCTTGGCACCTTGAGGCTACTCGGCCTCCGTGGGGTTGCCAGGATGCCGACACAGCACTGTTGTGTGCTGGGAGCTCACTCCCTCCCCTGGGGCCTTGCTTCTCCTCCAAGCAGACTTCATGTCTGGCCTGAAGGGCCATCAGTGAGCAGCACTTTGTGGATTTCAGCATGTAGACACGGTCCTGGATGCCCCTCACACCATCTCCCTTGGCCTCTCCCTGCCGGTTACCCTGAACCAAAGTTCTCGAGCCTGAAAGTCTCTGGCCCAGACCATCTCTTGACCTCATTCCTGGATCTGAATCTCTGATTCATCAGACATTTGCTGAGCACTTACAGCATGCTGGGGACACACAGATGAATGAAGTGTCTTCCTTGTCTCCACAGCTCTTTGGTGGGGAGTGGTGGGGTGGGTGGGAGTGACCTGGTCCAGACATTACACTCTGATCTCCTGGTAGACGTTGCACTGAAAGAGCAAACAGCCAGAGGTCAGGGCAGCCTCTCCAGAGGAAGTAACATTTGAACTGAGCTTATGAGGACGAACAGGACTTGCTCAGATGGAGAAGTAGGGGCCATAAGGGGAAAAGAACATTTCACAGCACAGAGTGTGTGAGGCTGAGTGTGTTTGGGGAGCCAGCTGTTAATTCCACAAATATTTACTGAGCACCTGCTCCATGCCAGCCTTGTGCTGGGCTTGGGAACATAAATAATACATGGCCTCAAATAGGAGAACTTTACAAGACGTCTTCTTTTGTGGGACCTGCACACAAAATAAGGACTTAGGACAGAGACCTTATGTACACACCAGAAGTTCCCAAGCCTAGGGTTCTTGAGCCCTGGGATTATGCAAGATGACCCATTGGGGTAGGAGAAGAAAATAGCGAAACCTCTATTTCTGTGTATGTTTTTTAACTAAAAGCAAAATATTTGAGCTTCTCTAATATTTACTGTATGGGTTGACCCTGGGGCCTGCACTTAGCTCTGATGTGCCACATGTTGCCTACATCAGAGAAGGTCTGAAGGAAGTGGGGTGAGGAGTTCCATGAAACTGGTAGGGGCTCCTTGTATCCTCATTCAGTTTTAGCATATTGCAATATATTTACACCTGCTCCTGCAGCAGATTTATGGATGATCTGATCTGGCTTCAACTAGATTGACCCTCACACAATGGACAAGGGCTCAGCAAGTGGAAAGATGCCTGGTGGCAGGAGAGAAGGTGGATAATGCAGGCACAAGCATACAGCAAGAACATGGCAAGGTGGTCGCTCCCCCACTCTTAAAGGGCTCCTTGTTATCTTTCCATCTTGAGGAAAAGATGGTAACAATCTAATTGTAATCAGTGGAAGCTGATGAGAAATATTCAAAGTAATTTTGCAACATAGATTCAAATCTCTTGATGTCAATGATATTCCTTCTCTAAAGGCTCATTGTCTTTTAGGTATTGGCTAATGATGGTGGTACATGGAAACACAATATACACATAAATAAAAATACGTGTATTAGTAGGGATGGGTACCAACATTTGTTCGGTTATGGACAGGGATCAAAGAGGCTTGGACATCCTAGCTCTAGGCAATATGTAGAAGCTGTTTAAGCAGGAGGATGACTTGATAATTTCCGAAGCCCCTCCCTGGCAGTCATGGAATGAGACATTAGGCTATAGAGATGAATATAGGCTTTTGCAGAAGTCCAGGTGGCTGAGGATGAGGTCCTGACCCTAGGTTAGGGGGACAGGGGAGGAGAGAGAAATTTTACACATGGATCAGACTTGGCGATTAATAAGTTTGGAAAACAAGGTGGGCGGTGGGGGAGGACCCAAGGTCAGTTCCAGGGTGAGTCTCCGAGTGACTGGGCAGGCAGTGGTACCACTTACCATGGTGGCGGCGGGTGGAAGTGAGGGGTGGGCTTGGGGAGGGAGGTGTGAGTCTGTATTTGAGCAGGTTGAGTCAGAGATGCCAGGGAGAGCCTTGGGTGGAGCTGTCCTGCTTGGTCAGGCTTCTGGGGGTCTTGGGCTGCAGGTACCCCTTCCCCAGGCAGGGCCTGGGTGAGTGAGAGCTTGAAGGAAATGAAACGAGTTAACAAGGCAGCAGTGGCATCTTCGGTTCAGTCTTGTGGCCGTCCCAGGGATCAGACTCCGACCACTCCCCATATTGCACTTCTGGGAACCCCCCAGAGTGTGGGGATTGTTTTTTTCCTCCTCTGAGCCATCTTGGGTTGTGATCAGGCTTCTTACTCACGGTACTTCAGGCCAGAGTAATTGGGAAAGCCTGATGAGGCGGGTGTGTCCTTGCTTCATCTTCTGGTGTTCAGATAAGCAAAGTGGGGAGGAGCTGGGGTGGGGCAGGATAGGGTACAGGTGCTGCACGGATGCCAAGGCGGGGACAGGTGTTGGCTCACTAAGGCTCCATTGGGGGCCATGCTCTGGCACAGAAATGTTTCATTCTGTCCCAGTCTGGCCATTTCTGAGTTGAAATTTCCATGCTGCCCTAGTTCAGGATATGCCCCAGTTCAAGATATGCTGTCTGAGAGTCCACCTGGGGCTTGACAGGGAGAAGAAGCAGTTTTATCAGTGATGCCTCTGAAGATGGCCCCCAGCACCACCAGTGTGGCCCTCTGGCAGGATCCTGGGCTCTGTGTGTGCGAGTGCGTGGGGCAGGGTGTGTGACATTGATGGGAGGCTGAGGGCTGTCTTCTCCCGTCTTAGTATTTTTCTTTGGAAGGGAAAAGAAGAGAGGTAGACATGGACCACAGGGGAAAAAAGTACCTAAGAGGATGGAGTCGATTTAGAAATAAAGACAGGAAAATGATGATGAGAGAGCGGAGAGACGGAAAACAGGAGAGGAGAAAGGTGTCTAGAGAATTACCTGCTGGAAGAAACAGAAGAGTGGAATTTGAGACAGGCAACAAGAAAATAAGACAGAAGGTATGAGGAGGCAGGAACCCAGAGAGGTGAAAGAAACAGGGCTCAGGGGGGTCAGGGGTGTGAGACCTGCTTGGAAGAAGCACCTGCCCCACATTCCTTCTTGCCCCACCCACCTGCCTGTTTTCTCAATTGCAAAATCAAAGGGGACAGAGCTGCCCAGAACTGCCTGCCTCGGGTCCTGACACCCACTTGCAGGAAGAGGTCAGAGGCGGAGTCCCCTTTGCTTCTGTTGGGGGCAGAGAGCCCTCCAGCAGGGTCTGGATAGGAGCCAGGGTGACCTGAGGTCCTGGCCCCTCTGAACTGAAGGGGTCCCTGCTGTGATGTAGTAACTCTGGCTGCTTCTCTTGACTTGCTTTTCATTGCAATGGAACAGAATTGTAAGTCCAGGTGATGGGTGGTCACAGACCAGGTTACAGACTGTCACTGACCTCACAGTTCAGGGGGAGAGACCAGGTCATCATAAGCCGGGACCAAGGCAGTGTGTGGGGTGGAAATGCTTTGTAACGGTCACACCCTGCACATGGTGAGTGGCATGCTTGCACACCAACAGCCAGGTTGTGGGCTGCAAAAGTGGAAAACCTCTGAGTAGTGAGGGTTGGTTTTCTAAAGTTAACTCATAATAGGAAGGGAAATGCTATCTTGAGGGCCCAGGGAACAGAGGTCTGAGTCTGGCTTAGTCAGTAACACTCACACATCTAGGCAAAGAAAACGTCATCAAAAGGGGGATCCTGGGTGTAGAGGAAACAAGCTGCAGAGGTCCAAACAAGCCCAGGTCAGAGGACAGAGGGGTACTAGCAGGTTCCTTGTGGAGAGGCACCCTCGTGGAGTTTCTGGAGCCTTTTCAGAGTGTAGGTGAAATTTTCTCTCACACCTTCCCACTTTCCTTGATCGGATTGCGTGTTCATTTGGTACCTGGTCACCGATTTGGCTTCCGTGGGACATTGATGCCAGGAAGGAGACAACCTGAGGTGGGCATTCAGCACACTGGTCCCTGTAATAATTTACTATTAAAAAAATCAATATGTTGGCAAAATAGTAGCAAGAAATGCCACTTACAGAGCGAGCACTTACCAGATTCTGCTAAATGCTTTACGTGAATATGTCATCCGATGCTGCTACCGATCTTGTGCAGTGGGCATTCTTTCCTCCGCTTAGTAGATGGGAAGATAGGCCCAGATCTGAGGTTTGCAGCAAGCTCTTGCAGGCCAAAAGCCTGGTCGCTTCACCTTTCTCTTCTTGGAATTGCAGGGGGTGGGGGTGATGCTGGGCTCAGAGCCCAGGCCCAGTACAGCCTGAGTCATCCCCACCGAGTGTGGGCAGTGTGTGTCTGCCACTGAGAAGGTGGTGTGAAAAGTCCCATCTCTGGACACTCAGGGCTGGGGCCAGATGCTAGAACCAGTGACTCAGCAGGAGTGACATCTGTGCGAGGCTCTGCTGGCCTGGAGGCCTCCCCATGGGAGTCCCCCCAAACCTGCAGCCAGGACCACTGTGATGACAGGACACTGGGACACAGGGGCACACAGAATCCTAAGCTTGGATGAGAAGTGAGGCACCACCCCTGGGTTTCTACCACGAATCCTTCCCCGGGGCTGCCTTCTCCCCTGGTCAGCCTCCACCGGCCACCAGGGAAAGGACATTGGAGATGGCATTGGTTGCAGCAGAACCCTGACTCATGCCTTCCAGAGCCAACAGATCTTACTTTAGTAATTCCCAGGGCTACCATAGGCACCCAGAGCTCATTGCAAGAGGGCTGTGGGAGAGGTGGGAAAGGGTGTTCACACTCCGAGCATGGACAGGGGCTGGAACTCCTGCTGCTGGAGGAACCCCTCAGCTGTGCTCCGCACCCCTGCTCACCAGGGCGGCTGTGGGATGAGTGCTGTCTGGGTTCCCAGTGGGGATTCCAGGTGGGCTCCCCGGGGAGAGGCCCTCGAATGGAGGCGGTCCTGGCTGCCTGCGAGGGCCCCAGCTACCCCTCTGCCTTGTCCCACACAGGTGGGTGTACAGGTGTGTCTGTCAGGGCGGGGCAGCCTCCACCCCTCCCAAACGGCTCCCAGGCTCTGGGCACCGAGATAAAATGCTAATTAAATTCTCAACCTTCTAGGCCTGCAGGTTTTTAGTTTGCTTCACACAGCCAAGTATTCTCCTTCCATGATTCCCTGCCATACAGGGAGGGGATGGGGGTGTCATTGATCCTCTTATCTAGCAGGGGTGGAGCACCTCACCCTGTGCCCCCAAATCTGGGCCCAGGTGAGGGAATCCAGACTGTTTTTCTAGGCAAAGCAGCAAAGGCATGGAGATAGAGCTACATCTAGAAGGCCCGTTGAGAAGGGGGGATCCTGATAGGCCCCGGTGCATCCAAAGGCCTGTCATCTTGCTTGTCTCAGCAATGGAGCTCCTGTGACTTATTTTTTGTATTTTTATCAATGGTGGCAAACATTGATGCAGTGCTTTGCAGTGGGTGAAATTCTCCCACGGGTTTTCTACTTTAATCTTTAATCCATGAGGTAGGTCATATCAGGCTGCTCATTGCCCCAAATGGGGGAGGTGACCCCTCAGTTAGTGCCAGAGCCAAGACCCAGGCAGGCCTGAGGGCCCCACGCTGGGAGGGCCCCGCCTGTGCTGATAAGAGTTGGGCCTGGTGAGAGGAGTCCCGGTGGCAGCCTGGGGCCTGAGAGCAGGCCTCAGCCCAGCTGTGCCAGGGGCTCTGGTGACATGTCTGTTCAATTTGTAACTTGCCCTATTTGGACCTCTCCTACTTCCCCAGAGTTAGCAGCAAACCCTCTGAAGCACAGTGCTCTGCTCTAAGGACAGGGAAGTGGGGGAGATACTCTGCAGCCACTGCCCACCCCCTCTGCAAAAGGGTGCCTCCCACCTCATTTCTGCCCCAAGTCCCCAAGGCAGGGCCCTTGGTCAGATCCCCAGGGCCATCTCACCTGGAAGTGGACCCATGCCCTTGAGTCTGAGGTGGATCCAGCCCTGTTGGTGCTCGGCTCCCCCAAATGGCTTCATTTATTATTATTTTTTAAAGATTTTATTTATTAGAGAGAGAGGCAGAGACACAAGCAAGCTCCATGCAGGGAGCCTGACATGGGTCTCGATCCTGGGTCTCCAGGAACAGGCCCTGGGCTGAAGGTGGCGCTTAACCGCTGAGCCACCGGGGCTGCCCACCCAAATGGCTTTAAGTAGACACACCTACACCCGAGTTTCCTCAAGGTTTGAGTTTTCTCATGTTCTTGCAGGCGAGTCTCTGGTTTGATCCCCACTCCAAGCCCTGCTTCTGGGATCATGCACTCATGCCACCCCAATCCCTGACACTCGTCTCTCACGCACCTGTTGGGCGCCCCATCTTGAGGCCCACATTTGTCCTTGTGCCCGCACCGTGGCTGCCTGCTGGCCCTCTGCCCACAGCTGCTCCCTGGGGCCCTTTCCAGCTCTAGCCCCCGGGGTGAGCACTAAGACCCAGACTGGGAGAGGAGGAGAAAGAGCTGAGTGAAAGGACACGGACAGACCCAGGAAAGGGGGACAATGGACCACCCTGAGGGCTGCATGGAAGCCCCCAGCGGAGATGCCAGCCCCAGGGCACGGGTGCCTGACACATTGTTAAAAACAGTTACTAAAGCTCTGATTAGGGAGGATCAGCTCCCAGCCTGGTCTTAGGGTCACTAGCGCTGAATCCCCGGCCTGTGATGACTCCACTCTTGCAGCCAGCTATCCTGTCGTTACAGGCTTGGGTCAACTGAAGATGCAATCGTCATTATTTATTTGTAAGCCGTTCTTGTTTAATTCCCAAACCTTGCACCCTGAAGCAGACCTTATGGGTGGGGGTGGGGGCTGGGAAAAGGGAAATTGGAGAGACTATGGGCCTCATTCACATTTCACTCCCATCCACCAGGTGGGCCCCTTCCAGTGGTGCATTGGTACTGATGCATGTGGCTTCCACACCGACGGATTTCTGCGTGTGTAGGCCTTGGCCTTAAGACCTAACCATGCAGGGTCTCTATGCTTGGGGCAATTTAAGTCAGGCAGGAGGTCTAGCCCCGGGTGTGGCTGTGGTCATCACACTTTCCTATCGTTATCGTTAATCATTCTAGTGATAGCATCCCCTCAGACTGCTGGGAGGGAAGGAGGCGGGTAGAGGCTGGTGCCAAGCAGATTGTAGAGTGTGTGTGTGTGTGTGTGTGTGTGTGTGCGCGCGCGCGCGCCTGCGTTCATAAGGTTGGGTGGGGAGAGAGTCAAAATTCCAGGCAACGTGGAGGCTGCTGGGGAGTAAGTGGGAGTCTGTTCCCTTGGATGGACAAACCAGCTGGGCAACAGCTGCTCCTCCCGGAGAGGCCCGGGCCGCCCCAGGCTCTTGGTCTGCTGCTCTTTAGTGGCTCTAGGCATGGGGGGGCCTGCAACCTGGCTGGTCCCGTGACCCAGGACTGGGATTTCTTGGGGGAAGTGAGTGCTGTAATATCTCGCCCACGTTCAGTTTAGAAACCCAGGGGGAAGGGTGTGCTGTGTGGCTGGCATTCCCAGGCCTCTATCCCCAGGGCCCTCAGACTGTTCTGAAGTTAGAGTTGTGGGTAGTTCGCCCCCGGCCTCCTGTCCCCTCCACTGGCCCCATCCACGTTGAAGGGCCAGATGCAGGCAGACACTCCAGCAGCCTGCTCTCCCTTCTGCTCCGAGCTGCTCATCCCTCCTCTCCAGGGCTCCCATTCTGGGAGAAAGACACCTCCATGATCTCAACATTTCTGTGAAGGGCCTCTTTCCTTTCCTAAACTCCAACCCGAGGACCCTTGGCTTCTTTCCATCCTCAGCCAGAAGCTGGTTAGTCTTCCACGCCCCACGTGTGGGGAGGTAGGAGGGAAGAGCAAGGGGCAGTATTATTGCAGCTCCCCATCGTCACTGCCCCACCTCCAAATGCACGTGAAATAAAACCCTCCTACCTCTGGGACTCAAGCCTTTGGGTGCTACCATCTGGGACCCCTCCTGTTGGATTTCTCACTGCTGACTGCATCATGCTTTCAAGGGAGAGCCTGGCATCCCCTGTAAGTCCAGCCCACTCCCCAGGGGATGGTACCGGGTGCTTCCTTGACCAACATCTTACCTTCCCATCTCTCTCTCTCTCTCTTTCCTCCCTTCCTCCCTTCCCTTCCCTTCCCTTTTCTTTCTTTCAAGATATTTTTTTTATTCATGAGAGACACACAGAGAGGCAGAGACATAGGTAGAGGAAGAAGCTGGCTCCCTATGGGGAGCCCAATGTGGGACTCGATCCCAGGACCCCAGGATCACACCCTGAACCAAAGGCAGATGCTCAACCACTGAGCCACCCAGGTGCTCTACCTTCCTATTTCTTGAACAACCTTCTCCTAGGCCCCAGCCCACCCACCCACCCCATTGCCCGTGGCTTGGTGTCCTCTTTGGCCTTATAAAACTCAGGCTCCAGCTGTTTTTCCTGCAGCCATGCTCCTGTCCCCCCCTTCCCCTTCCCTTGCCTTCACCACACCTGCCTCCTCAGTGTCCTAAAGATCCAGCTCCTGGACTGCCTGGTTTCTCTCAATCCAGCAGCCCCTCCTCGGTCCTCAGCTTTGGCCTCCATCCCCTCCCACCCAGCCCCAAGGCCCGCTGTCCTCGGCACACCTCTCGGCTGCCAACACCCTCGTCTTTGTTCTTCTGCTGCACCTGCCAGCCGAACGCCAACCCTCCGCCTACTCACGCCTGCACCTGGGATGCTGGAGGATGCCTCCGGCGTTGTGGCTGTGAGCACAGCAGCAGCATTGTCTCCAACCCCCCGCTGACCTGTCCCCACCCTGCCCCATGCTCCCTCTACGTATCCACCCTTGGTGCTCTCCCCATGGCAGCTCTACCAAATTTTCAGAGCTCTCAAGCTCCCTGTAATGCTGCCCCCAGCCCCCAATCCTCTCACAAACATGTGCACCTCAATGACATGGAGGAAGGTAGAGACCCTCAGATATGGGAATACGGGTCCTGGCCTCCCCTTACCCTCCTCCACCCCCCATGGCCACAGACAGGTCTGAATCCAAACCCCTCCATCACTTCCCTTCCGTTGCAACGAGAGGTCATTCACCCCCTCCAAGCCTCCTGAACCCCAGTCTCCGAGCTCCAGTTAGCAGCCTTCTGGGACTCACCTCCTCTACACGTGTAGCTGTGTCCAAGCCACCGCCGCCTCCTCTCACGCCCTTGATTCTACATTTGGCTCTAACTTCTGCCAAATGGTTTCCCTTCCCCTCGCTGCTCAGCCCAGGAGTCAGAGGGGGACCCCTGTGACCTATTGTGCCCCACTCTCAGCACCCCTGCACCCTGCATCCCCCACCACCCACGTGGTCTGTCCCCGCTCCCCCCTCCCAAGGCCGGGTGTCCTTGGTGCTGGGACCCACCGCCCAGGGCACGAGGTCCTCCAGGGACATCTCTGCAGAGTTGGCCTGTGTCCCTGGAGCCTTCCTGCCACTGTGATGGTGGCGCCTCCTGTCTGGATTTTCTCTGTTCCCTCCACCTCATGGCCGGCTCTTCTCAGGGCTCCCCCTGTGATCCTCTCTTTTTCTTGCATAAATTCTTTCCCCAGGGACTTCATCCACTTGTGCCACTTCCATCGTTGCCCTGCCGCCTGGGTGCTGCACTCTCCTATATGAAGTTGTCCAGTCCAGAGACCTCTCCTAAGCAATAAAGCCATATTTCCATTGCCCGGGAGATATCTCCTTTTGAGGGTCCAAAGGTACCTCAGATCCAATGGGGCAAAACAAAATTGCCTTCTCCTGTGACCTCCTTTAGCTCAGTGGCACTGCTGTCCACCCTGTGGCCTGTGTCAGCATCCCAGGAGTCATCCAGGGTCCCCACCCCCCTTCTAGACTTGGTGCATGTAGCCGATCGCCAGATGGTGCTGTGTTCCTAGCACCCCTGCCCCTCGCCGGGCTCCCAGCATCTGTCTTCAGGACGACACTTAGGGCTCCCAAGGGTCTTCGTAGCTGGCCTTGCTCTTTACCAGTGTGTCCCCACACTGTGGCTGCAGTGACCCTTCTAAGCAGCCCCTGTGACCATGGTCTCCCTGATAAGCAACAAGGTCTCCAGTGACCCACCCTTGGCCACCACTTGACACTCAAAGCCTCTGACCACACAGAACCTTCGGTGCCCATCTCTCTGGCCTCTCCTTGCCTTCAGCCCAGAGCACCTTCTTCCTTGGGCACCTCCTCTGAGTGGCAGCTGACTACGTAGTCATTTCTTGCAACTCAGTGCACACATCACCTCATCCAGGATCACTTCTGTGACACCACTGGCAGATCTGGGGTCTGTACATCCCCCAGAACTCTCAGAGCCCCGATGCTCACCTCTTAAAGCATGTGTCGCCCTATAATAACCACTGTAAGAATATCTCAGCTCCTCTGTCTCCCCCACCAGAGGTCTTGGGCTTGTATGCATGCCCTGTTCATCAGAACCATGCCACATGATTATTGAATAAACGATTAGGAGGACTTCCTAGGAGAGGCAATTTTTAAGCGGTATTTTGTAGGCAGCCATGAAATAGTGTGAAAAGGAGGATATGAATGAATGGTTAGAGTGGGGGTGGTCTCTGAGTCAGATTTCTTCAGGGGGAGGGGGGAAGAAATGACTTGTATTTAGTGGGGGGCAGGGGATACCAGCAGAAGGCATGCCTCAGTGACAGAGCACTGTGCTGTTCAGCATCACTGAACAGAGCACTATGGTTTGCTGTCCCTGATTCCAGGTGGCAGGGTGGGGGGTGGCAGTGGCATTATGAACTGGAAGGGTCCAGGGTGAGGGAGGCAGTTGGAGTAGAGTAGCTGGGAGGCTCCTTTAGAAACCCAGAGGTAGGGGTGTGACTTCGCTATGCTGAGGGTCCCCGTAGCTCATCCTGGCCCTGGCACCAATCCCAGGTGTCTCAGAGGCCCTTAGGATTTCAGGGACTCACTCACAGGGTGCCAGGCCAGCGTTGGAGGCCACAGCTGGGAATGTCGGACCAGAGACACAGGAAGCCGAGAACAACCTTCCCTTTTCTCTGAGATCTCCTTAACAGATGTGGAGACTACCCTCCCTGTCTGGGGAACCGGGTCTGGAGAGGGGTGTTTGAAACCACGGGGGAGAGGAGTCCTCATAGTCCCTTCCAAGGAATTACAGACTTTGGCCTCCACGTGAATAAGACCCTGGTTAAACACATTGCTCTGGGGTGGGGGTGCCGGCATTAAACATCCGTACAGGACGTCCTGGCACTATTGCCTCTGGTTCTGGGGGAAGGTGCTGGTGGCCACTGCAGCCACACGAGGGCGCACGGACTCCAGGAATGGTTCCCCAGGGCTGGGCTTCTCAGCCGAAGCTGTGTCCAGGAGGGGTGGCTCCGAGGAGCGCGACAGCCCTGGCTGCAGGCAGGACACCAGGACTGCACCCTGATCTATCAAAATCACTCTGTCGTTGTCCCCAACACCAAGGCCATTCATTTATTTATTTTTACATAGGCTCCACCCCTAGTGTGGACCCCCACACGGGGCTTGATCCTGAGATCAACACCTGAGCTGAGATCAAGAGTCGGACACTTAACCCACTGAGCCACCCAGGCGCCCCTGGTCAATTTTTTAATTTGAGAAACATTTGCCCAGCACCTGGGAGGGGCCGGCTCTGAGCTGGCAGGCTCTGGGGATACGGAATCAGGCCCACCTGGATGTTGAGGGGAAGACACAGCCTGGCAGGGAGGCTGAGCCTCAAAACGGAAGTTTCCAGGTGACATATTTGTGCTGTGAGAGGCACCCCTGAGGGAGTGCTGATTCTGCTTGGGCCTTAGGTGAAGACTTCCTACTGTCGGGAGTATTTGCTGTGGGTCTTGCGGAGTGAGTAGGAGTCCAACAGGCCAAAAAGAGAAGATGCAGTCCCAGTAGGGGAATGTCAGGAGCCCAGGCCTGGAAGCAGGAGCCCACTGGCCTGGACAAGCTGGCTAGACAGGTGAACGTCCGGTGGGAGGAGACTGGCTGGCAGACGGTGTTGGCTATCGGACTGGGAGGAAAGATGAGGAGAGAGGAGTCAGGGCAGGTCCAGGTTTTATGAGGCCAGAAGCTTCTAAGGTTTTGGAGGCTTAGAACAAGAATAGAAAACTAGGTAGAGGGGCTTAGAAGGACCCGTGTAAGTGGGAGACCTGAAGCTTCAGCTTATTAGCTGCCTGGAAACCCCCCCACACCACCCTGGTGCGTGGGAGATGCATCTTTCACATCTTTCCTCCTTTTAGATTTCCCGCAGGCCCTCAGCAGCTAGCTTGCCACAGGCAGCAAAGAGCTTCTGCTTTCCCCCTCCCTTCCCCGGGTGCCCTGGAGCCTCAGGCAGTGGTAGGAGGCGGGATTCAGGGACCCGGAGTCTCTTCTAGAGGCCGGGAGGCAGCACTGCTCTGCTGGGGGTGGGGGCTGGGAGGTGGGTGGGGAGGACTTTTCACACTGAATCTATGCAAATAGTGGCCTGCAGGTTTTCCACCGGGTGCCTGTGAGTCTGTCCAGCCACTGCTGTTAGTGCTTGAGATAATTCACAGGTGCGGAGGCTTTTCTGTTTGTCAAGCACTTTTCACACCTCACCACATCCCAGTGAGGCAGGTAAACTGTTACCTCTCCCCAGAAGGCTCGTGATGGGCCTCCAGGCACCTGGCACCTGACCCAGGCAGCCGGACTTCACAGCTCGTGCTCTCCCAGCTTCCCTGCTGCCTCTTGTTCACCATTGGCTCGACAAGATGTAAACCCGAGATGGGTTTACATGGGCACCTGTACGGGACCATGATTCACCTTAGAAGTGAAACCATGGATGATGTGGCTGGCTTTGGTATCCCCCGGTCCTGCTGTGTGTTTTGATGGCAAAGGCGCATATAGGTAGGATGGAGCTCATGGGCTTTCTGACCTTGTCTGTGTCTGCACGGTGGTGAGAGTTCTCACCTCTACCCTCTTCCTGGGCTGAAGAGAGAGCTCACACTTGGGTGAAATCTCCATCTCAGGCTATCACCTGTGCAAGGGATCTCTGAGGTTCAGCACTGATTTGCAAGGTCCTCTAGG
Organism: Canis lupus familiaris; assembly: GCF_011100685.1. NCBI lineage: Eukaryota > Metazoa > Chordata > Mammalia > Carnivora > Canidae > Canis > Canis lupus. Next base: position 15,656,129 of record NC_049226.1, read on the forward strand.
TTGTCCAAAGCCTGTCTTTAACTTGGACATCTCAGCCAGGACAGGGGGATGGGAGGGGGTGGCTGCTAATTCCTGCAGCTTTAGTCAACTAAGCAGTGCCGAGCATCCGCTGTGCTAGACACTGTGCCAGCGCAGTCCCCGTGAGGATAGAGCCGAATCAGCCAGGCCCCTGTCCTTGTGGACAGCATCTACCTGTGCCAGGCACGGAGCTGGGCAGGGAGCAGTGGAGATGGATGAGCACCTGTGTGCCTGTGCCCGAGAAGCTCAGAGTCTGTTTCAGGAGGTCAATGGAGAACAGGAAAAGGCATAAGATAGTCTGTACAACATTGGGAAGGACAGTTTCTCTGCTTCTCGTGCCACCAGCTTTAGTGACCTCCCTTGATTGTTTCTTGGCCCCGGACACAGGTAAAGATGAGCCTCCTACCATCGTCACAGAAGTGTATAGTTGAACTTCCTCTCTCTCTCTCTCTCTCTCTCTCTCTCTCTCTCTCTCTCTTTCTCTCCTGCTTCCCCTAGTGGCAAGAAATCGGACGTGAGGGAGAACACTGAGTCAAAGCATATTTCTGCTCCTGGAAAGTTCTTTTGCAGGGACTTAGAGGAAATACACGGGATGGAAATGGATCTGGGGAGGTCAGTGGAGACATTTCCTCCAAAGGGTACACAAAGGTTTGGGAGCCTCTGGTCTGGGGCTCAGTATACATCAGGGTGACTAGTGTGACAAGGGAGAGAAAAGGGGGGGGAATCACCCAAGGATTCAGGTGTTTCTAGGTGCATCAAGGCCAGATCCAGAAAACCCCAAAGCCTCTCAAAATGCAACTGTACAAAGTGGCCCCAGTTTATCATGTTTTCTACAACATGCATGAATCAGCCTGGGCTGTGGCCAGGAAGCAGAGACTTGGGTGAAAAGGATGCCGTGAGGTGGGAGGGACCCGGGGTGGTGCTCAGAACAAGTACCTGCCACTGTGTGCATGTGAATGTGCACACTGTCTCCCCGCCTCCCTTCCTCCCCCGAAAGTCGAAAGTTGAAGAGTGAGCATCTCCTTGCTTCTGAACTTCCCCAGCAGCTGCAGGAGCCTGGAGACAGCAGGGTGGGGTGTGTGTGGGGGAGTGGTGGACGGTTGGTGCGAGTGACTGTTCCAGCTCGCCTGGGCTGTGCATGACTTCTGGTCCACTTGAGCAGAGGCCTGGCTTTGGGCAGGGGCCTTAGCACATATACTCCTGGATGGCCCTGTGGCACCTGTTCCTTGCAGGCTTTGGAGCTTTGGAGCTTCTGGGACTACCTCACACCTGGGACATTACCTGGGAGAAGGAAGATGTTCTGTGATTCCCTATAGCCCTTTTTTGTCTTAACCTGGACTGAGTTTTGCAACAGTGCCATGTGGTATGCAGCATTCATTAGCTCTCTTTGCTTGACAGAAGATGAACTTGAAGTTCAGAATGGCTCACCCAAGATTGCACAGCTGGTGTATGCGAGGGCTGGGGCTCTAGTGCGTGTCCCTCCGAAGGCAAGCCCCGTGCTCCTTCCAGGACTCTGAATAGACTCTACAAAGCCTCCCTATACCTTCTCCTCCCAAGAAGCCTGGGCCCTCCAGCCCCTAGAGACCCTGCTGCAGCTCGGGGTGGTATGAACTCAGTGGCACAGGTGTCCAGCAACTCCTTGAACCCTCCTCCCTCAGCACTAGCGGGGGCGGTACAGTTTACCCAGAGGAAGTGTTGACAGCCATCCGGGCAGGTGTAGTTAGTGACTTACACAGACCTGTAGCTGCCAAACTCTTTTGACCCTGCCTCCCATCTGTAAGCCATTTTGAGTGTACACTCTGATATCTGTGTATTTATAAGTTATATATGGATTGTGCTCTAGTATATAGGACCATCAGGGAAACACACATCAATTAAAGGTGAGAAGGATGGAATTCAACATGCAAGAATATAGGAACACAGCTTCTTTTTAAACACTCCCAGATGGCGTCTTTGGACCTGCCCTCTTGGTCACCCCTTGGCAGGGCCGTCTCCCTTTTCTGGTTCACCAAGGCATTGTCACCTGTTGCCACTAGTTCCAGGGCTGCCACACTTAGGGGGAGGGCCTCCCTCATGCCTGCAGACCTCTCATGTCAGTGCCAAGGGGCCATTGTTTCCTGTTGCTGTAGCTGCAACAGCTCATGCTTACTGTGTCCCATGGAAAGTTTAGTGAAATAACACTTTTTTTTTTTTTTTACATTTCTTACAAAAGTAGTGTGTTAGGATTATTGACAAAGCTATTGTGGTTTTTCTTTTTTGTAGCTCTTCGGCTTGGTGGTAGGCATGAGGTTGTGGGCGGAAGGAAATATGAGGGGTGACTTCCCCTAACCCCTCCCGCTCCCCCTTGCCCAGAGCCTGTGGCATTTTGTTTCTTGAGGACATTTTCCTTTCCAGAAGGCATCTCTATCTCCTCTGGGGTGGCCTTGTGTTTAGCTGTTACTCATACACTGTGTTTTCCTGACCGCTTTATGACCTGTGCCCCACTCCCAAACTACTTGTACTACTATTTAATATTTTTCTCAAACCTGAGTCACTTCTTGAAATTAAATCTCGTTTCTTTAAACTTGTCCTAAGTAACAAAGTCCACAGAACCCAGACGCGATGTGCTCATCATTCTTCTTAAACGCATTAAAATGAACGTATGACTATTGAACAGAAACCTGGCTTCAGGTAAGCACTATAATGACCTCCAGATTACCAGCAGGTGCACCCACACTCTGGAGAACAGAGTCCTTGGCCAGGTTCCATCTGAGCCCAAAGGCCACCACCTAAAAGTCCATGGACAGGACTCAAAACCCTCAGGGATGCCTTCTCCGTTCCATACTTCCCAAGACACAGAGCCTGTCCAGCAAGGCTTGGGCACTAAGACTGGTGCCCTGGGGTGGGGGTGGTGGGTTACAGTGGTCCCCAGCTCACAGCAGCTATTTGCTTAAGCCGATGTGAAGGAAACTTGGCTTAACTACCCCAAGGTGAGTGACCACAGCTCATGCTCCAAACTGGTGGCAGCTGAGGTGTTTTTATTTGCTTCCTCTGTTCATGGGGGCTGAGCTCTGCAGGCAGAGGTGGCATCTTCCCCGTCTCTCCCAACCCCTGGTCTTTGAGTAGGACAGTCTAAGGTGCAGGGTAGCAGGGGGATTTCTGAGATGGCTGGGACTGGCTGTGGATGTACCATGTGTGCCTCCCCCTGGATGATGTGTTGGCTCAGTAGACTGGAACATCACCAAGACTCTATTCAGGGAACTAGAGCTTCTGGGTATTATCTGTCAGGAAGGCCCTAGAATGCTAGCCCTGATTCAGGGCCAGTCTTTGTATGTTTTCTCTGTCTCTGTTGTCAGACACCTGTTGATTGGATCACTTCTCTCAAGATCACCAGGCGGGGCGGTGAGGAGGGGTTGCTAACACTCAGCGGTCAATTTACTCCTAAGCCTCACTTATTAGAAATGAGGTTTGCTTCAAATTTTCTCATTGACCTTATCTTGCTCAGAGGAGTATTAAAACCATGTATTCTTGGGACTAGCATCTACCAAGAAATCTAAAATGTTTATTTATCTTCAAGTCTTACTCAAAACAATACATTTCCAAACCTAAGCATCATTGTGTCTAACCTTAGGTATATTCACTATGACTCTTACCATCTTCCTCTTCAGTGCGAGATAACTGGAACTATTTCTTTGGGAAACTCCCTATACTGACTCTTATAGAATAGGCTTTGGTGGACGTGCAGACCCAAATGGTGGCAGTCTGTAAGAGAGTCTCCTTAGGGGCTTATTGAAAATTATAGATTCCTGAGCTCCCACTCTGCAGAGTTGGAGGAGACAGTTCTGGAATGGGTTCCAGATAGCTCCCTTCTTGGAAAGATCCTTAGGGGACTCTGAAGTCTTTGGGACCCCCTGCTCTACAACTGTCCCAACTTGCCTAAATTGCAGGGAAAGCTTGACTCAAGACTCAAGCTGGGGCCTGTTATATATAGAGGTGTGTTGAGGCACAGGGCTGAGTAGACAGGGAACCAGCTGATGTTAAGATTGTGTTTCTGCTCGAGCAATTGGTTGCCAGGACTTGAGGTCTCCTACTCCATAAACCCTACCATGAGCATGAAGGGTAATGCTTAACTTCCTGTGCAAAGAGACTATATCCATCTAATCTAAAAGTGCATCAGATCATGTGGCATCACTTAAAGAGCAAGGGGCCCAACACCCTGCCTTGTTTTATTTTTTTTTTCAGATATTATTCACTTATTCATGAGAGACACACAGCAGAGAGATAGGGAGAGGGAGAAGCAGCTCCCTGCAAAGAGCCTGATGTGAGACTCAATCCCAAGACTCCAGGACCACAACCTGAGACCACTGAGCCACCCAGGCATCCCCCAGCCTTGTTTTATGTCATGGGAGATCGTGCTCTATCTGGACACCATTTCTGCCCACCCTCATTCTTACATTAGGATCAAAGGCAGACTTGTGAACAATGTGGGTAGATGGTGATCACTGTATGAACCCATGAGGCTTGCTGCCTAGTGGATTTCTGCCCTGGGGGTCAAAGGTTGCTTATATACCAATGCAAAGCTGCCAGCACTCTAAGGCTGTTCTAGAAGATTTCACCTTTGGTGAAGGAAAGTAACTTGAGTGAATACCGACTGTGTATCAGTACATGGCATGTATCATACTACTTTCCTTTTCCCCACAAACCTCTCAATCTCCACAATAACCATGTGAAATTCATAGTTTTATCTCCACTTTGATATAGGCAAGGATTGAAATTTGATCTTGTTCAAAGTAATTTGTTCAAAGTCACCTGCCTCTAACTCTCATTCCATGATGTCCTGCCACAAAAGCAAGTATTCTGGTGGCCAAGAGTTAGGAAGACCTGCCTGACGTCTGCTCTCTGCTGGTTCATGACACCGGATGGAAAGAAGAATGGATAAAAGTTAAAATTTGAGGGGCAGTAAGCAAATCAATGTGTCTGTTTTTTTTTTTTTTTTTTTTAAGAGCAGTTTTAGGTTTACTGCAAAATTGAGAGGAAGATACAGATTGCTCATAAACCCCTGCCATCACACCTGCACAGTCTCTCTCATCAACATCCCCACCAGAGTGCTAACATTTTTTACAACTGATGAAACTGTACTGACACATCATTATCACATGAAGTCCATAGTTTATATTACACAAACACTACTGTTTCAAAAAAAATAATAAAATGGTATGAAATTGCTGATATCGGTCTGACCTCCCAAAATGGCAATTTTATAGGGTTCAATTAATTCAAAGGCAACACTTGAAATCTTTCTTTACTCCTACCCTACATCCAAACAACTACAGTGTCCTTTCTGTAGGTGTGTGGGCGTGCCAGTGTGTGTGTATATATGGCATCTTTTGCAACTTGAATTGATGTTTGAAAAATGGAGTTGACTATATTTTAATTTGGCTTATAACCCAAGAGTTAATCGTAGTAAAAAAAAACAAAACAAAACTACAGTTGGCCCTTGAACAATAAAGGTTTGAACTCTCTGGGTCCACTTACACCCAGATTTTTTTTTTTTTTTCCTGCAAAGAGCTGTACTGTTTCACTTGGTTCACAGCTTGGGCGAGGGCTAAACAGCTGCCTAGGGGCTGCAGGGAGAGGCTCACGCAGAAGCCCCCAGAACCGGGGCTGGGGGGCAGAGGGGCCCCTCCAAGGCTCCGGAGGCTGCCGGTCCGCTGCAGGGAGAGCCCCTGGAAGGGATGCTGCGCGGCCCGGCCCGCCGAGCTCAGGCAGGTGCACCCCATCTTCCCGAGGAGCCTCACCTGCTCCTCTAGGTTCTCTGGCAGGTCCCGAGTCTACGCGGGCACTGCCCGGGGCTTGCAGAGCCACGAGGGCCTGCTTCTGGTTCTCCCGGGGGTACAGGGGTTTGCAGGGTCCGTCCCGGGAGGCCTCTGCTCGTCCTGCGGGAGGGCGCGGCCGCGGGGCCGGGTTTGCACCCAAGGGCTCCCGGCGACCCGGCGCTGGTCCCCGGCCCGCTCGCGGAGGAAGTGGCCTCGGCGTGCAGAGCCACAGCGTCGCGGTGGAAGTAGAGGCCCAGGCGGAGGAGGGCAGGAGGCCGGCAGGTGCAGGCGGACCCGGCGGCGGGCCGCGGCCTCCACGTGGGCGGGAGGATCCCGGGATCCCGGCAATCCCGGAGCTGGTAGCGGGTGGGCAGTAGGGGCTGAGCTCGGGAGCTGCTGCGGCCTGGTCCCCGGGGCAGGGGGTTGGAGTGGTCAGAGGCTGGAAGAAGGGGCGCCCCTCCGTCTCTTTCCTCCCAACACTGTTGCAGCAAGAGATGGGCTTGAGGGACCTAGGGGCGCACCCTCTGTATGGGTTTTTTTTTTGTTTGTTTGTTTTTGCAGCGCAGTACTGCAAATATATTTTCTCTTTCTATGGGTTTCTTAATAACATTTTCTTTTCCCTAGCTGACTTTATTGTCAGAATACAGTATAGAATACATACAACATACAATATATGTGTAAATAGACTCTTTATGTTAATCGGTAAGGCTTCCCCGTAAGCAGGCTATTAAGGTTTTGGGGAGTAAAAAATTATACTTGGTGCCCCTAACCCTGTGGTTGTTCAGGAGTCAAGTGTAAATTTTAGGGTTCCCAATTCAGAATGAGTTTAAACAGTTTGAGAAAGAAGTGAATTTTGCATCATTTTATTGCATCATTTGATGAACAATAAAATAAAGGGGGGGGGGGACCCTGGGTTCCTGCTGCTGAGAAGTGTAGGCTCCATAAAACTTGAAGTGTTGGGGAGCAAAGGAAACCAGATCTACCAGAAGTTCACCGAGGTCAAAGCGTCCGATTTTCTATTGCCAAAGCTGAACCCCCCGCCCTATTGTGTTTTTTTAAAAAATTTTTTAAAGATTTATTTACCCATTTATGATAGAGAGAGGCAGAGACACAGGAGGAGGGAGAAGCAGGCTCCATGCAGGGAGCCCGACGCGGGACTCGATCCCGGGGCTCCAGGATCACACCCTGGGCCAAAGGCAGGCGCTAAACTGCTGAGGCTGAGCCACCCAGGGATTCCCCCTCACCCCCTGCCCTATTGTCACCGTGTCTGCCTTCCCCATTAATCCTAACACTTGAGCCTAGGGCTTCCCATTAGGGTTTATTATATTGAAACTTTGAATTTCAACACTTTCTTCTGATTTTGTTTGACATATTTGCTAATTTTATTGGTTTGTTTTTAAGCCCCCTGGCAGTTTGAAGCCCACCTCTTGTTAGAGGTTCCCTCTAAGTGAGGGGGTCAAACTGGTGTTTGTTTTGTCAAAATAAACTGGTAAATGGGAGTCGGAGGGGCATCTTTGGGGAAGGCATGGTGCAGGTAGGTGGGCTCACCATTTGGAAACTTTCCTGGTTTTAGGTCAACTCATCCACGTGTTTCCCAATCCTGGCAGATTTCCCAGTGACTAAGACTTCTTTTCTGGAATATGAGCAGATGAAACCCTAACTGTAAGGATTTTGGTACCTCAGCTTTTTGCCTGGGTTTTAAACATTATATCTGCATGATACTTGGATCATACAAAATATGTTTCAGTGCATTTCTTTGACTTTAAGGATTTAGGGACCTCTTCTTTCCAGCTGCAAGTGGGTATAATTAGAGATAAAAATAGGCTGGCATTTTATTTCTTTTTTAAACAGCTTTATTTAGGTATAATTCACAATGCATAATTTACCCATTTGAAGTATATAATTCAATGATTTTTAGTGTATTCACACATATCTGCAACCATCATCACAGTCAGTTTTAGAATATTCATCACCTCAAAAAAAAAAAATCCCCAAAAAAAACCTCACCAAATCCTGTGCCCTTTGTCTACAAACCCCCTTACCTTGCAACCCTTCCACCTCCTACCCCAAAGCAACCAATAACTGCTTTCTATCTATAGATTTCCCTATCCAAGACTTTTGGTTGAATAGAATCATACAATATGCAGACTTTTGTGACTAACTTCCTTCCCTTAGCATAATGTTTTCATCTAAGTAGTTGTATATATCAGTACTTCATTTCTTTTTATGACCAAATGGTATTCCATTGTATGGATATGCCACTTTTTTTTTTTGCCACATTTTTTTTTAATCCATTTGTTTATTGATGGACATTTGGGTTGTTTCGGTCTTTCAGCTCTTATAAACGATGCTGCTATAAACATTCACATGCATATTTTTCTGTGGGCATGTTTTCATTTCTTTTGGGTGCATACGTAGGAGGGGAATTGCTGGGTCATATGGTAACTCTGAGGAACTGCCAGATTATTTTCAAAGTGGCTGCACCATTTTATTCCCACCAGCATTGTATAAGATTTTTAATTTCTCGGCACACTCACCAACACTTATTATCTGACTTTTTAATTCTAGCTCTCTGAGTAGATGTGAAGTGGTATCTCACTGTGGTTTTGATTTGCATTTCCCTAATGACTAATGATGTCAAGAGCATCTTTTCATGTGCTTATTGGCTATGCATATATCTTCATCATAGAAATATTTATTCAGGTCACTTATTTTATTAAAAAAGATTTGCTTCGTTCTTCTTTCCTCAAGTATGCATTTACAACCACAAAATTCCCTCTAATCACTGATTCAATTGTACCCCATAAGTTTAGGTCTTTTTGAATTGTAAGGGTTTTAAAATATATTTTGCATACAAGTTCCTTATCAGATATAGGACTTGTAAATAACTTCCCCCATTCTGTGGGGGAGTCTCACTTTATTGATGATGTCCTTTGAAGCATAAAAGTTTTACATTTTGATGAAGTCCAATATTTTTCTTTCATTGCTCATGATTTGGGTGTCTTATCTAAGAATCTTTAACCAAGTCTAGGTTACCCCTTCATTTTGTTCTAAAGGCTTTATAGTTTTAGTTCTTACAGTTAGGTTTTTGACTCATTTTGATTAATTTTTGTATATGGTGTGAGGTAAGGGTCCAACTGCATTCTTTTGCATGTGTCCCAGCACAATTTCTTGAAGACAGTTCTTTTCCCATTAAAGAGTCTTGACATCTCTGTTAAAAAAAAATCAGTTGATTATAGTTGCATGGATTTATTTCTGGATCCTCTGTTTTCTTCCATTGATCTATATGTTTATCCTTGTGTAAGACCACAATCTCAATTACCATTGCTTTGTAGTAAGTTTTGAAATTGGAAAGTATGAATCCTATTTTTTTCTTCTTTTTTCAGGACTGTTTTAGCTATTCTGAATCTTTTGCAATCCTATGTGAATATTAAAATCTACTTGTCAGTCTCTACAAAGAGGTCCCTATCTGGAATTCTGATAAGGTTGTGTTGAATCTATAGATTAGTTTGGGGAGTATTGCCATCTTAACAATGTTAATCAAGTCTTCTGATTCTTGAACATGAGATGGTTTCCCATCTGTTTAGATCGTCTTTATTTTTTTCAACAATGATTTGTGGTATTCAGAGTATACGTTTTACATTACTTTCATTAAGTTGATCCCTAAGTATGTTATTATTTTTGATGCTATTGTGAGTGACTATTTTGTAATTTAATTTTTGTATTATTCATTGCAAAAATACAACAGAGTTTTATATATTAATCTTGGATCTCGGAACCTTGCTATGCATTTCTCATAAAGGCTTTTTTTCAAGGTGAAGTTCCCTTCGATTCTTAGTTTGTTGGGTGCTTTTATCATGAAAGGGTGTTGGATTTTGTCAAATCTGTTAGTTAATTGTGTAATTTAAAAATTCTATTGGTATGATGTATTAATTGATTTTCAGATATTGAACCAACTTTGCATTCTTGGGATAAATCTCACTTGGATATTTTATATAATCCTTTTAATATAATAAAATCCTATAATATTGCTGGATCCAGTTTATTAGTATTTTGTTGAGGATTTTTGTGTCCATTTGTCTGTAATTTTTATGATTATCTTTGTCTGGTTTTGGTATTAAGGCAATAATGTCTTTAAAAAATGATTTGGGAGTATTCCCTCTTCTGTTTTTCAGATATTAACTCAGTAGTGAAGATATTTGGGCTTGGGCTTTTCTTTGTGGGTAGGTTTTTAATTACTTATTTAATCTCTTTACTTGTGTCTACTCTGGTAGTCTATTTCTTTTTGAGCCAGTTTTAGAAGTTTACATCTTTCTAGGAATTTGCTCATTCCATCTATGTTATCTAATTTGTTGTACAGTTGTTCATAGTATTCCTTTATAATCCTTTTTGTTTCTGTAAGGTCAGTAGTAATGCCCCTTTGTTCATTTCTGATTTTAGTAATTTGAGTTTTCTCTCTTTTTGTTTCTTGGTTAATCTAGCTAAAGGTTTGTCACTTGTTGAACTTTTCAGAAAATCAGCTTCTGGTTTCCTTTATAATCTCTATTGTTTTCTATTTTCTGTTTAATTAATTTCCTTACTTCTGCTTGCCCTAGTTTTGGCTGTCCTTCATTTTCCAGTGTCTTAAAGTGGAAGATTAAGCTATTGAGATCTTCTTTCTTCAAGTATGCATTTACAACCACAAAATTACCTCTAATAACTGGTTCAATTTTACCCCATAAGTTTTGGTATATTGTATCTTTATTTTCATGCATCTGAAAGTGTTTTCTGATTTCTCTTTTGATTTCTTATTTGACTCATTGGTTATGAGTGGTTATTTAGGAGTTTGTTGTTTAATTTTCACGTATTTGTGAGCTTCTTAAATTCTTTCCTGCTTTTGGTTTCTAATTTCATTCCATTGTGGTTAGAGAAAATACTGTGGGTTATTTCTATCCTTTTAAATTTTATTGAAATTCGTTTTATGCCTAGCACTAGAGAATGGTCTAGACTAGAGAATGTTAGATGCAGACTTGAGAAGAATATATATTTTATTGTTGTTGACTATAGATGTCTTTTAGGTTGAGTTGATTTATAGTGTTGTTCAAGTCTTCTGTTTCCTTCTTAATCTTTTAATAGTTATATCCAATCTTGGAAGTAGGACATTGAAATTTTCAACTATTACTGAGTTGTCTGTTTCTCTCTTCATTTCTGCCAGTTTTTACTTTATGTATCCTGGTGCTGTATTATAATTATTATATCTCTCTGATGGATTGACCCTTTTATCATTATGAAATGTTCCTTTTTATCTCTAGTAACATTTTTTAAGAGAGAAAGGGGAGAGGAGGCAGGGGAGAGAGAGAGAGAGAATCTTAAGTAGGCTCCACACTCAGTATGAGATCATGACCTGAACCAAAATCAAGACTTGGACACTTAACCAACTGAGCCACCCAGATGTCCCCCTAGTAACATTTAAAAAAAATCTATTTTATCAGATTTAAGTGAAGTTACTCCAGCTTTGTTTTAGTGGCTGTTTGCCTGATATGTGTACTTCTATCCTTTTTATATTTAACTATTTGTTTCTTTGAATTTAAATCATATTTCCTGCAGACAACATATAGTTGAACCATGTTGGTTTTTTTTTTTTTTAAAGCCAGTCTGACAAATTTCTGCTTTTTTATTTGGCTGTTTAATCCATTCATATTTAATTCTATTATTGACATAATTGTATTTACATCTGCCATTTTACTTTCTGTTTTCTGTATGGCTTGTGTCTTTTTGTTTTGTTTATCTAGTCCTTCTTTACTGTTTCTTTTGTATCAAGTGGATATTTTTCTAACACAGCATTTTAGTTTCTTTAATATTTTTTCACTATTTTTTAAAGTGGTTGCTCTATGGTTTACCATATACATTTTAGCTTACCAGAATCAGCTTCAGATTTATACTAGCTTAATTTTAGTGATATTAGAAACATTATTTCTAGATAGCTCTATTTCATTTTCCTCACTTTTGTATATTATTGTTATACACATCATATCTATTAATGTTACAAATCCAACTATCCATTATGTTATTCTACTAACTGCAGTCATTTCCTTAGCCCAATATAGCTTTGCTCCCATCCACCTCCTTTGTATTGTTTTTTTTTTAAGATTTTATTTATTTATTCATGGGAGACACAGAGAGAGAGAGAGAGAGAGAGAGGCAGAGACACAGACAGAGCAAGAAGCAGGCTCCATGCAGGGAGCCTGACATGGGACTCGATCCTGGGTCTACCAGGTTCAGGCCCTGGGCTGAAGGCAGCGCTAAACCACTGAGCCTCCTGGGCTGCCCCTTTGTATTGCTTTTAACCAATATTACATTTTTATATGTTAAGGTCCAACATTAGATTATATACATATTATTTATACAATTGCTTTTTAGTTATAAGAAGGAGATAAATATTCACTTATACTTTAAAAATAATTATATAATTACCTGTATTGGTACATATTACCTTTGTTTTCTTTGTATGGATTCAAATAATCATCTAGGATCATTTTCTTGCAGGCTGAAGAACAACCTTTAGTAGTTCTTGTAAAGTAGGTTTGCTAGCAACAAATTGTCCTAGTTTTTATCTGGGAAAATCTTTATTTCACCTTCATTTTTGAAAGATAGATCTGCTGAATAGAGGATTCTTGGTTGATTTTTTTAAAAAAGCTTTGAACGGTTTGAATTTTGTTATTCCACTGCTTCTGGATTTCATTGCGTCTGCTGGGAACCTAGCTGTTAATCTTTGTTAAGTGACAAGTCCTTTTTTCTCTTGATGCTTTCAAGATTTTCTCTTTGTCTTTGACCTGTGGCCTTCTTTACCATGGCATGTTTGTGGCTCTCTTTGTGTTTGTCATATTGGGGTTTATTGAGTTTCCTGGATGGATAGGTTATTTTTCAATAAATTTGGGAAGTTTTCTGCCATTATTTTAAAAAATATTTTCTCTGCTTTTTTCTCTCCTCGCATTCTGGTACTCCCATTACATATGTGTTGGCACACTTTTTGGTGTCTTACATTTCTCTGGGTTTAGTTGACTTCATCTTTTTTTCTCTGTTTTTCTACAATCTCCACCAATCTAGGATTCAGGTTCTTTTATTCTTTCTTCTGCTGGTTTAAATCTACTGTTGAACCCTTCTAATGAATTTTTTATTTCAATTATTATACTTCTTAAGTCCAGAATCTCAATTTGACTATTTTTAATAATTTCTATTGCCTTACTGATATTCTCTTTATTAGGTGACATTGTTATCATACCTTCCTTTACTTATTGAACCACACTTTCCTTTAGGTCTCTGAATGGAACTTTTAACAGGTATTTTGAAGTTTCTCTCTGCTAAATCCAACCTCTTATTCCTCTCCCAGACAATTCATGTTACTTCTTTCTGGAGTATGTTTTATACTTTAAATTTCTTTGTATATGTCATGTATTTATTTTTGTTGGAAACTGGACATTTTAGGTGATATATCGTAGCAATTCTGGGTCCTGGTTCCTTCCCCCCCAGCTTCTTATTATTTCTTGTTTATTTTTTAGTGGTTGGCTGGATTATTTTAGTGAAGTCTGTTTTTCCTCACTAGTGTCCAGCCTCTGATGCTGTTTGTTCCTGAGGGAGATGGAGCTTTGAATATGCCGACAGTTACCCTGGGATGACAGTGGTATTTGTAGTCCTCTCTTCCTTGCTTTTCTTGACCACATCCTGCTGCTAAACTCCACTATAATTGCTGGTTATTGCTCTATTGTTTTCAATAAGCTCTGGGGTATAATTTGCTCTACAAATGAATCCAAACAAATTGTGGCTTCTCTGAAGGAATAGTTTCTGAGGTCTCTGATATGTGTCTTGGCACCACAAAGGTTTCTCCCAGCTGTCTTATTTCCTGGTTTTCTCCTACAAACTCGCTAGCCTTACAATTGAGCTATGTCTTCATTAAATCCCTGAATCGCCCTTAATTTGCTCTTTACAACCTCCACTGTATTGAGAGCAAATCTTAGGTTTAAACTTCTCGATGTTCTGTTGCAAAGGTAGTCAGTTCCTGTGGGAAAATATTATGAGATGTTTTACAGCCTGGTTTCACCCCAGGAAATATCTGAGCCAGGGTGATGGAGCTGGGGGCAGTGGCAGGACCCTCTCTGAGAGCTACCTCTCCTCTAGGACCTGAGCACTCAGTGGGTAGGAGACAGAAGCCCAAGGTCCTCTTGGTTTGCCTTTCCTGGTGTGAAAGCTCACTTTTGTAAGCCATGGGAAGGGTAATTAGGGATCCAATATTCTCAGCATGCCATGCCCAAGGTAGTGCCTCAATTAAATGAAAGGGGGCTGGGAGGAAGAGGGAGCCCTTAGAATCATTTCCAGAGCTTTAAATGTTGTTGTTTTAATTTTTCACCAGTTTCACTGGAGAAGGGACAGTGGATCTTCTAATGCTGACATTTTCTCTCTCTGACTCCTTTATTCTTGAACAACCTTAAGCTGTTATAGACCTTGTCGACCAATGCAGTAAAATCCTGTTTTGGCCTGAGCTAGTTTCCTAATTAACTGAATATAAGCCTTAATACTATATCTCTTTCACCAAAGCTACCTGTTCAGCTGCTGGATTTTTGGATTGCTGACTCCACATACTCCATAGCTGAGATGATAATTACCCAAGTTCAAGTCACTCTCTCTTGCCTCCCAAGTGGTCTCCCTGTCTCTCTATAGGCTCTCCCCTAATTTATTCTACACACATCAGAGTAGTCTTTAGAAAGAACACATTTGGTCACAACACTATACTACTTAAATGTTTGATTTCCCATTGTTCTTACAATAAAGTTCAAAATCATTAACATGTACTGTGAGGCCCCATTTATCTCTTCCACCTCCTCCTGTACCCCACTTCCTGCTCCTTCTCTCTCCTCATCCCACAGCAGCACATACTCTGGTCTCACACTAGTCTTTGCAATTTTTACTGTGCATGTCCCATGTTCTGTCCTATTTCAGGCCCTTTGCATACATGGTTCTGTTTGCCTTAAATGCTGCTCTACTGATTCAGGTCTTGCTTAAATATTACCTCCTCTGAGGAGGCTTCTTAACCTCCCAGAATAACTCAGGTTCTCCTGTTCTAAAAGCATGCTGACACACCATTCTTCCTAGAATGTGTTTTTTTTTTTTTTTTTGACCAACTGATTACTAGGATGATTATTTAACATACCTCTTCCCCATAGAGCATGAGCTCATGAGAGCAGGGATCCTGTCTGCCTTGACCACTCTATGCCGAGTGTCTAGTGCAGACCTAGCAGAGTAGGGACTCCATAAACCCTGTTGAGTGTAGAAATGAATGCTACATGGAGCATAGAATGCCGAGAATAGGAGGCTGGTTCTGGGGCTCTGCTTAGAGCTGGTAGGGAGCCAGATGAAAAGTTCAGAAGAAAAATCCTCACCACTTATATTCATAGCTACAACCTGGTCTTACCAACTGGCATGGCAGCCTAATGGACACATATTCCAATTTGTGAAAAATATCTTGGTGCATATAAGAAATAGTCATTTCGTTCTTACTCCTGCTCTTAACTCTGTGGTCCCTGAGCCTGTTTTCACCCATATTTGGAATTGCGAGATTGGTATAAAGACAGTGATGATTTTTTTAAAAAAGCAATCAATAACAACAACAATTGCTATTTGAAATAATATATTTCTACCACAAAAAGCACTTAATAAATAGTAAAAGTAGCAGTTAATTTCAAGTGGTAGGTACTTTTATTTTTGTTAGATAGATAAATAAGCTGAGTTTGGGAGAGATTAAGTACCTTGCTTGAAGACACATTGTAAGTAAAGTTGAAATTCAAATTCATGTCTGTTTGGCACCAGCACTCAAATTCTTAAAACTGTTCTGTATTGCCAAGGGATTCTAGAATTCTGTTAAGTGATTTCTTGCTGTCTGATGGTCTTCTGAAACTTCATGTAAACTTTCATCTGAAGTGGTTTTTGAAA
This sequence comes from Canis lupus familiaris, assembly GCF_011100685.1. NCBI lineage: Eukaryota > Metazoa > Chordata > Mammalia > Carnivora > Canidae > Canis > Canis lupus. Next base: position 15,671,905 of record NC_049226.1, read on the forward strand.
CTTATGCCTGTAATTGCCTCGAGAGAGGCAGGCTTCTCTTTCATCTCTTATCAAGAGATCACTGAAAACTAAAATCTGTTCTAAGCATTCTATGTTTGAGTAGACTTTCTTGCTGTAGACTTTCTTGATTTTACAAGGACATTATCAGGAAGCCAAATACAACAATAACAACAGGAAAAGTCCCTTGACTGTACTAATAAGGCAGCACGTAAACAAATATGGAAGAGAATACACAGGGGCTTAATAATCTAAACCCTATTTAACCTTATTATCTCTAAAATCTCTTAAGTCTGGAAAATGCTTGTTAAAGGTCTTAGAACCAAACAGGAGGGTAGATTTGAAAACATATCTACAGGATGAGGTTTTGTTGAGAGAAGTGAAAGCACAGATCTATGTTAATAAACGAGAGGCTTCTTTTCTCAGCAAGATGATCCTGAGATAACTGCCTTGAAGACTATATGTTCTAGAATACTTGCTAATTGGTCACCAAGAGAATCCCTGAGGTCTTTAAATTAAAAAGCCAAAATTAAATAAAACATCAGATAAAGACTTCCTGCTTCCAAAACTATACAAACCTTGACTTAATTGAAAATACCTGACCCTTGTAAAACTTTTACTGTAATTATAGACATTTTTAGATATGTATACATGCAAATGCTTAACATACTAGTTTATTTGAATGCATAAAAATAAGAAAAACAGGGGATCCTGGATGGCTCAGTGGTTTAGCGCCTGCCTTCGTCCCAGGGTGTGATCCTGGAGTCTCAGGATCAAGTCCCACATTGGGCTCCCTGCAGGGAGCCTGCTTCTCTCTCTGCCTGTGTCTCTGCCTCTCTCTCTCTCTCTCTCTCTCTCTGTGTGTGTCTCTCATGAATAAATAAATAAAATTAAAAAAAATAAGAAAAACAAAAATGGTACAGAATCTCACTTTCCAGAAAACTTTTATTTATTTATTTATTTTTAGTTAGACTAATATATGTACCTGGTAATAAAATTTAAACCATAAGGGAAGATATAAAAAATAAAAGTACCTTTCTGCCACCACTAAGCTCTGCCTCTGACAGATCACCACAGTATTTTTCTTCTGTTTTAACCCATATTTGGAATTGTGAGATTCTGTATCTGTCCGGTAAATTATATATGCACATGTAACAAATATATGTTCTTTTGAAAAATAGACATAAAATATGTAAATGTATTTGTACAAATCCATGTACAAAGTATATGCATGTAACAAAATATTCTTTTGAAAAATATACATAAAATATATAAGTATATTTGTACAAATATATGTATAAAATATATAAATATATACACCGTACATACCATATTCTTTTAAACTTTGATTTTTCATTTATAAAATGCCTTGGAGATTTTGTAAACCATTAAATAGAGACCAACTACTTTTTAGTAATTATTAAATTTTATTTTGAAATGATTACAAGCTTGGGGTACCTGGATGGCTCAGTGGTTGAGTGTCTGCCTTTGCCTCAGGTCATGATCCCAGGGTCCTGGGATCGAGTCCTGCATCTGGCTCCCCGCAGGGAACCTGCTTCTCCCTCTCCCTCTGCCTATGTCTTTACCTCTCTCTCTGTGTCTCTCATGAATAAATAAATCTTAAAAGATTACAAGCTTATAGAAAAGTTGAAACTATATATAAAAAAAGTAAATAAATTTTCCCTGAATGATTTCAGAGTAAGTTACTGACCTGATGGCCCCTCACAACTGAATACTCTAGAGTGTTTCCTTACAAAGATACTTCCCTGCATAACCAGGATACAATGATCAAAATCAGAAAATTAATATCAATATGTTACTCTGTTAGATTATTCAGGTTCTGTCAATTGTTCAACTATGGCTTTTATAGCAGAAGGACCCAGTTCAGAATCACAGGTCCTAGTTAGTTGTCATCTCTTTTTAATATGCTTTGGTCGGGAACATGTCTTCAATATTCTCTTGCTTTTCATAACCTTTACCCTTTGAAGACTGCAGGCCAGCTATTTGGTAAAATGTCTTCCATTTGGGTTTGTGTATGTCTCCCTCAGGTTCTGCATCTTTGGCAGAAAATGATTCTGTGTTCTTCTCCCTGGCATCCTATCAGGAGGCACACACACCCTTTGTGTGTGTGTCCTTTCTGTGGATGTTCACTTTATTACTTGATTAGAGGGGTGTTTACCAGGCTTCCCCTCTGCAAAGTTACTCCTTACTTTCTTTTTAATTAATAAGCACTTTGTGAGGAGGGATTTGAAACCACATAAATACCCCATTATGCACTGAACTTTTCATTAGTTAGTTAATGTCTGTAGGGATTTAGGTTCCTATGTTATTCAGTGGATTGCTACTGCTATTATTTATTTTGATATTCAGACTATCATGGTTTGGCCAACAGAAGCTGACTTATATGTCTTTTTTTTTGTTTTTTTAATGTAAGCTCTACACCCAAGATGGAGCTTGAACTCACAACCCTGAGATCAAGAGGACAAAGCTACATACATACACATGTCCTTTTATTTATGTATCTTATCATATGTAGAAAATCTGAATTCACATCAACAGCTGCAGTGTAACACCAGAGGGTCTATTCCACATTTCCCCTTTTTGTGTTTGTAATTTCTTCAGCCAAGAGTGAGAAACTTGGTTATTACTATTTATATATTTATTTATTTGATTAATCCCCTGTATGTATTCACTTCCTCCCCCTGCTGCCCACCCCCCTGCCACCCTTGCTTTTATCACCTTGCTTGGGATCTGACACTTCATGTTGGGCTACCCTACCCTGACATGGCTTTTCAACTCACCCTGCATAGGCCCTGACGCAGTGCCACCACTCTTCCAGGAGATGTCCTCTGCACCCTGCTTGGGCTTGACTCCCTTTGCTGGCCCATCGCCTTCAACCCCATCATGGATGCCTTTCTCATCCCACTCAGGCTCTGATTCCACGTGCCATTCCTCCTTCAGGAATACTCTCCTTACCCTGCTTGGGCTCTTATGGCCAATGTCCAACTGCCCTAATCTTCCATATGGTTTCCCTCCTCTCTCCACTTATCCCTGACTCCTCACACCAGGCACCCCCTCTTCATGGATACCATCCTCACTCTACCTGGAATCAGACACCTTGCATTGAGTAGTTCTCCTCTATAGACACCCTCTTCACCTTGCTCAGGGCCACCATGGTGCCACTCCTCCCACCAACTCAGTTGGGACCAAAAAAAAAAAAAAAAAAAAAAAAAAGAAAAAAAAAACATATGGTTATTCCATTTCTTAAGTTCTTTCATATTTGAAAGTGTCTGCTTCTTGTCTTTATATTTGGACAACATCTTGGCTGCATAAAATATTTTTGGGGGTTTCACTTTTTCCCCCTTAGAACTTTGTAGACATTGCTCCATTGTCTCCTGGCATTAAGTTTCTGTGAGAAGTCTGAGGTCAGCTTAAATAATGTTGCATCCTCCTGCCATTCCCCCAAGAGATTTTATATTTCTGCCTGGACAGTTGGGGTTCAATAAGGACACAGAAACCATACTAAGTATATATTTTTTTAAGATTTTATTTTATTTTTTCATGAGAGACACAAAGAGAGGCAGAGACATGGGCAGAGGGAGAAGCAGGATCCCTGCGGGGAGCCCACTGTGGAACTCGATTCCAGGATCCTGGGATCACGACCTGAGGCAGACGCTCAAACATTGAGCCACCCAGGCACCCCTTCCCCATACCAAGTATTTTATTATTTTTATTTTATTTTATTTTTAAAAGATTTTATTTATTCAGGAGAGAGGCAGAGACACAGGCAGAGGGAGAAGCAGGCTCCATGCAGGGAGCCCAATGTGGGACTTGATCCCAGGACCTGAGCTGAAAGCAGATGCTTAACCGCTGAGTCACCCAGACATCCTATACCAAGTATTTTAACAGACAGAATTTATCATAGAAAATTGTTAAGTAGTAACTGAAAATGCAGGTGGAGAACACTAAGGTGTCATGAAGGTAGCAATTGCAAGAGGCAGCCACTACTCTTAGGGCAGGGAAAGCAAAGGGAAGAGCTTGGAGAACCTCTACCCTCTGGGGTGGGGGGCTTTGGCAGTCTGGTGCTCATGTCTCTGGAGTAGGGGGTAGGAAGAAATGAGGTTAGTCTTATGAATTTGAAAAAAACTGCAAACCAGACCCAATGGTTTGTATCATTACAATTTTAGTATATGCGCTGCCAAATTGAGCACGAGACTCAATGGTTTGTAGAAGAAACTTCTGGGAGAAGGCAGCAATGGGTGGTGCTGACAGTAGTAAGAGCTCTATGGGAAGACAGTGGGAAGCAGATGCAAGTCCTCCTTTGCCCCCTAGCCTTTCAGTCTTCCTCCAGCATTCCCTATTGGCAGAATCTCCCTTGGCTGACAAAGGAGGAATGTGGTTTGCAGAGTCCCAGCTGCAGAATCACAAGGCTGAAAATAGAGGCTGGACTTGAAGTTGAGTAACAATATCTTACTAACTGGAACAACACTTTAATTAATTAGAATATACATTGATCTTAAGTGTTCCAAATCAAATTTTTTTCCCAGAACCTAGTATACTCTCAATCTGCAGATGCTGCCCAGGCTTTTCAAGGAGATTCTCTTGTGTCCTATTTTTAAAAAAGATTTTATTTATTTATTCACGAGAGAGAGAGAGAGAGAGAGAGAGAGACAGAGACATAGGCAGAGGGAGAAGCAGGCTCCCAGTGGGGAGCTGATGCAGGACTCGATCCCAGGACCCTGGGATCACGACCTGAGCCGAAGGTAGATGCTCAACCATTGAACCACCCAGGCATCCTTGTCCTATTTTTTTTAAAGATTTTATTTATTAGAGCATGAGTGGGAGGGGTAAAAGGAGAGGGAGAGAGAATCTCAAGCAGATTTCGCACTGAGTGCAGAGCCTGATGCAGGGATTGATCTCATGACCCTGAGATCATGATCTGAGCCAAAACCAAGAGTTGGATGCTTAACTGATTGTGCCACCCAGGTGCCCCACTTGTGTCCTATTTTTAGGATTTTTTGTGCCTATTATTTGGGAAAATATTTTTTGAAAATATTTTCTATTTAATTTATTGTGTTCTCAACCTCAGAGTTATCAATTTTCCTTCAGTTGGATTATCTTTGTCATCCATAACTATTAGCTTTTTCTCTAATTGCTTTAATTTCTGAGTTTTTCTTCCCCCCATTCATGCTTTTCTTCAGCTTTGTCTCTATGTTAGTAATTTAGTTTTTAATGAGACCTATTCTATTCTTTACTGTTTTTATTGAATGTGATGTCTCCATAATGATATTATGTGGTCCTTAATTTGTTTCTTTAATCTTTCTTCCCCTGTAACCTTCCTTTATTTTATGTATGTTTTTAGTAAGTGCTTCTAATGAGTGGAGTGATTTTGAGGAGTTTACTCCTATTTTTTGAGTAATGTTCTGTTCTTTGTTGGGGTCTTGGTCCTTCTTTGCATTTGGCTTCATTTATATACTTAAGCTACACTTTGCATGTGTAGTTGCTATGCCATTTATTTGGGTGGCTAAGTCCAGACCAGCTGTTTGTCTGACATAATGACAACCAACTATATTCTCCTGCATCTTGATTCTATTTTCAAAAAGGGAGATTACGATTTCACCTCAAACCACATATTCACTCATTTCTTCTTCTCTCAATTCTTTCGTCTCCTTCTCCACTTCCTAAATACTTCTCACCCTCTTTTGTTCTCAGATTCTTCTTTTCCTATTCCACTTTTTCCTCTTTCTTCTTCATCTTTCCAAGTATGCTTTATGCTAGTTTTCTTCTTTCCTAAAAACCTGGGTTTCCTAGATCAATATTTTATATAAGGACAAGCATAGTCTTTTTAAAAGGGATTTTAATGGAGTTGACTTTTGGGCCATATCCAGGAATATAAAACATTTTCTAAACTTAAAGAAAGTTTAAGTACCAAATAAAGTCTATGTACCATAGACTACAGAAAAATCTCTGGGATATATGTATATAAAGAAACAGGAGACAAATATTTGAGCTAAAGTAACACTGTACCAGAGGTTTTGTGCCTCAAGTCCCCACTGATCTGTCTTGCAAACTTGGCTGGAACAGTGACCATGGGTGAAGATGCTTGGAGCATTTTTTCCATCTTCCTCACCCAAGTCCAAATCCTGACCCTTACTACGCTCTGGTCTGCAAGGACAGGGAACTGTCATAAGGAGAGTGCCTGAGCATAAATGAGGGGTTATGATGGCTAGACTGATTGCTTACTGTTCCAGATACATGGAAGGGGGAAGTGAAAATAGAATAGCCATGACCATGACCTTTTGACACTCACTGACCCAGCCCACTAGTAAATTTGGGCCAATCAGCATGATGCAGGGGAGTAGTAGAGCAGATTGGGAAAGGAGAGGTAGAGGGAAGTCTTGAAAATATCTCTTCCCCGAGAGCCGCATGGTCCTTTATGGGATCAGGACTTAATAAAAGATCACAGTAATATTACTCCTTATTAACCACATGGTTATTGAGCCACACACAAATCTTCATCTTAAAGATAATAGTGGAGGGTGGAGAGAAATGCCGCCACCCCCCTCCCACCATCAAATAAAGCCATTAGTGGTACAAAATAAGATTCCCAATTCTTTTTTTTTTAAAGATTTTATTCATTCATTCATTCATTCATTCATTCACGAGAGATAGAGAGAGAGGCAGAGACACAGGCAGAGGAAGCAGGCTCCATGCAGGGAGCCTGATGTGGGACTCGATCCCGGGTCTCCAGGATCAGGCCCTGGGCTGAAGGCGATGCTAAACCGCTAAGCCACCTGGGCCGCCCAATTCCCAATTATTTTAAGGATTATTTATTTATTTGAGAGAGAAAGAGAGAGTGAGAACAGGGGTTACTGGCAGAGGGAAGGAGAGAAGCCTCAAGCAGACTCCCCACTGAGCATGGGTCCCAATAGGGGGCTCAGTCCCAGGACCTTGGGATCATGACCTGAGCCAAAATCAAGAGTCAGATGTTTGACTTACTGAGCCACCCATGTGCCCAAGATTCCCATTTTAAGTAAGATCATTTTAAACCAACATCTTAGGGATTTGAAGCTATTTCTGGGTCCTGTGGATATATGCCTCCCTACTGTAGATAATGAAAGGATGAGTCCTTTTCTAAGCTGATGGTGGTGGGTATATTAAATTAGGGATAGCCTCAGTAATGAGTTAATACTGTTACCTAACTACTGACCTAAGGAAGCTTCATATAAACTATTCAAAAAAAGTGTTATCATAGTTGTAGAGATGTCATCTGAAATTTTTAAAATTTCTGTCTAATAGCCTTACAGAGCAAGTCATTTTAAGCAATAAAGGATAATAAAAGGGATATGGAATTTGGAGCCAGAAATAATTGGGTTCTTGCTGTGGCTCTGCTGTATAGAGCTCCTCAGATTTGGGTAACTAGTAAGCTTCTATAAGCCCTTATTTACAGTCTCCTTAAAATATAAAATGGCAATGATATTGCAGCCTCAAAAAGCAAAAACAAAAAAGTGATGGTAGATTTTTTTTTTGGACTTGCATAGCTGATAGCCTATTTGAAAAATCAGAATTATCATGTATAGCACCATCTTTGGGACCAACATTGTTTAATTGACCCTTCATGAAACTTGGAGTTTGTGGAGAAGAAATAGTTTTTATTCAGTGTATTAGTTTAACATAATGTCACAGTTACTGAGGCTTACATGAAACCTGCATTTCAGTGCAATGTATCAGAGTTCAAAGAAATATTATTTTGTTATACAAGATCCTAGGGTTTTCCCTGTTCATCTTGAATTATTCCAGTAATAGAGCTATCCTAAATAATTTCTGAGGAAATCTCTGGCTGTGCTTAAAGATCATTCCTTCTCAGCACAGGCATTGCACAGGAGAGAAGATGGGTCAAGCTTCTTTATTTCTACTGAGAAAATACACTCCAATGTATTCATCTGCTTTGCTTCATTCTAAATATTTGGTTTTGCCCTATATAAATAATACAGAAAATGCACCCTCCAATCAAGGTCTTATCAGAGACCATGTACACTTGTCTGGTGTACTTTCCACCTTACAGATACACTCTAGTTGAAAATAGTGATTCTTACGGAGGTTTGGTAAAAAGGAAATGTAACCCTTGACTTCCCTACAGGTAGTTCAGAGTTTTTTTGATATAATGAAATGGAAAATAGGTTTTTCTATCCTAACCATGGATGCCAGAATTCCTCATAGGGAAGGAAAAGTTTGAGTAGATAGTTGATGGATTCCTTAAGTTTAGAAAATGTTTGACCAAATCCCTTCAACTATTTTTCCTATCCTTTTTTCCTTTGAGGACCTCAATTATACATGTACTAGTTTGCTTGGAGTCATCCCATATTTCACTGGTGCTCTTTCCATTCATGTGTTCTTTATTCCTCTGTATCTCATTTTGGGTAAGTTTCTGTTGCTAAGTCTTCAAGCAGACAGCTTTGATTCTTCCATAATATCTAATTGGCCATTAACCCCATCCAATGTATTTTTCTCCCAGACACTGTGGTTTTCATTTCTGAAAGTATGATTTGGGTCCTAAGAATAAATCTAGCAAGAGGTATGGAAAACCTTTAAAGGCGAAATTGTAAAACAGATGATAACTTATAAAAGATGATACAGATACATGAAAACATACACCATATTTATGAATTTGAAGACTCCATATCAGTTTCATCCAAATGAAACTATAAATCCATGGCAGTCCCAATCAAAGTTCTAAGAGAGGTTTTCAGCAATCTTGGAAAAGCTGATTCTAAGATTCACAGAGAAAGACAAAGTATCCATCATAACATATCTTTTTTTGAGGGAGAATTAGGAAGACTATTTATTTTACCAGTCATCAAGATTCAATTTTTATTATGAAGCCATAGTAATTAAGATGATGTAGGAGGGTTATAGTGATAGATATTCAGACTAATAGAAGACAAGAGAGTCCAGGAAAAGAAACAAACACACATGGAAAAAATGTCATGTGAAAGTGAAAACAATGAAGACCATTAGAGCAAATTATGGAGAAGTAATTTTCCATATAAAAATTAGATCCTTAGGACACCTGGGTGGCTCAGTGGTTGAGCGTCTGCATTTGGCTCAGGTCATGATCCTGTGGTCCCGGGATCGAGTCCCATTGGGCTCCCGCAGGGAGACTGCTTCTCCCTCTGCCTATGCCTTTCTATGTCTCTCATGAATGAATGAATGAATGAATGAATGAATGAATAAATAAATAAATAAAATCTTAAAAAATAAATAAAATCTTAAAAAAATTAGATCCTTACCTTAGAACACATCCAAAAATGAAGACTAGGTAGATTAGTATTCTAAGTGCAAAAAACAGAACTTTAAATCTTTTAGAAGAAAACTAAGGGGTATATCTTGGAGTAGGGATGGATATATATATATATATATATATGATTTAATTATATATGATTTAATTTATATATATGATTTATATATATGAATCATATATATATATGATTTAATTTTTATTTATTTCATTTTTTAGGGAGAGAGAGGGGAAGGGGGCAGAGGGAGAAGGAGAATCCCACTCAGGCTCCATGCCCAGCACAGAGCCCAACATAGGTTCAATCTCATGAACCTGAACTGAAAACAAGAGTTGGACACTTACCTGACTGAGTCACTCAGGTGCCCCAGGATGGATTTCTTAAATAAGAGTTTTAAGATCACAACTATGGATGAATTTAAAGTACACACTTAAATGCTGCCCCAAAAAGATGCTGTAAGTAAGCAAATTTAAAGGACAAACCACAGCCAGAGACATCAGGGGATCCCTTTGTAAATCTCTAGAAATCTCTCTGTGCAGCCTTCCTTTCTGGTGTTCTTATCCTGGCCCCCCAGGTGCCTGAATCTTTCTCCTCAACCTGGACTGTGGGACTCTTTTTGGGTCTCATGTCCCTGTACTTGGAGTTGGGAACCCACCCCAGGCAGTAAGCTGGGCAGTCGCAGAACGCCCCTTGTTTCATTCTCGCCTTTCGGGAATCCTCGTCTTGCATGACCTTTCTCCATTATTTTACCTATTTTTGTCTGGTTTTCTAGTTATTTAAGGTGGGAGAGTAAATCTGTTCTCCCATTATTCTGTCTTGGCCAGTAGTGGAAATAATCCTACCTTCATTTTCATGAAGTTTGGAAACAAGCAAGACAATTATATAAACACACGTAACAGGAAAAAAATGAGATAGTATAAAGAAACCTGCCTAAGGAAGCTAAACATCAACTTTGAGAGAACAGTTACTTGGAGAGGTAGGAGAAGGCTACACTGAAGTTAACGAGCAGTAATGGTGGAATTTTTGAATTCTTTGAAGCTTAGTGGTAGGCACATGGATGTTTATCATGTTATTCTGTGTACTTTCTGTGTGCATAAAATATTTTATAAGGAAAATGGAATGGTATGCAAAAGGGAGAATAAGTAAAGAATATTAGTTAAAGATGGGGCACTGGGTGGCTCAGTCAGTTGAGTGGTTGAGCATCAACTCTTGGTTTTGGCTCAGGTTGTGATCTTGGGGTCATGGGATTGAGCCCTGTGTTGGGCTCCATGCTCAGTGTTGAGTCTGCTTGAGATTCTCTCCCTCTCCCTCTGCTACTTCCCCTGCTCTCTCCCTCTCAAATAAATAAAATCTTGGGGCACCTGGGTGGCTGAGGCGGTCAAGCATCTGCTTTCAGCTACAGTCATCATCTTTGGGTCCTGGATTGAGCCCCCCGTCAGGCTCCCTGCTCAGAGGAGAGTCTGCTTCTTCCTCTCCCTCTCCCTCTCCCTCTCCCCCCCTTCCTCTCCCTCTGCTCCTACACGCTCTTCTTTCTCAAGTGAATAAATAAAATCTTTAAAAAAGTAAATAAAATCTTAAAAAAAAAGAATATTAAAGTGTCCTATGAAGATAAAGAGGTGAAATAGAGTAATTCATGTGTCTGGGAGCTGTCTCAGCCAGAAGGCACCATCAGGGGCGGGGACAAAATGGTAGCCAATGGAGCCTGTGCATCTCCTTCCCTCACCAGCTGGGTCTCCGGAAGGCGTGTGATTTCCCTGCTGGTGCTTTCCTTGTGGTTTTTTTCTTTGATGAAACGCTTTAAGACCTCAGCTTCCACAAACACTCCTACCATGCCTTGCTGAGTCATCCACCACTCCTGGGACCCTCCCCCTTGTTTGTGAAGGCTCAAGCTCTTGGGTTCTTGTCACACGCTCTGTGGCCCACACAGATGGTCTCCTGGACTTTGGCCTCTCAGTTTCTTGCACTGCTCTCCACAGTGACCATCTCTTGCTTGGAGCTTCACCATAGCCTTCTGACTGGCTGCCCTTCATCATCATCACCCCCCCGCCACGTCTCTTCTTAACACGGTAGCCAGTGGGGTGCCCTTTTAATACAAGGCATCACATCACTTCTCTGCTCAAAATCCTCTTGTGACTCCCCACCTTGCTCACAGGAAAACCCAAACTCCCCTTATTGCCTCTGAGACACTATAGTGTCCGGCTCCTGTTACCCACCTCCTGCTGCTCATCCCCTGCCCAACACTCGGGGCTCCTCCTTGACACTCCTGGAACCTGCCCCACACGCTCCTGCCTCCGTTGGACCCGCTGCCCCCTCTGCCCCGCACGTTTTTGCTGGAGCTGCCTGCGTGGCGTGTTCTTTCCTTCAGCTCCTGCAGGGCTTTCTCCTCAACTGTCACCTTCTTCATGAGCCCATTCCCGACTCCTTTATTTAAAACTGTACCCTCATCCCCACAGAGCTTTCCATCTCTTCCTCTGCTTTCTTTCTTTCCCCTCACCATGCATCACCTTCCAGGATACTGTATAATTTCTTTCTTTACTTTATTGTCTGTCTCCCTCCACTGGAATATAATTTCCATGAGAACAGGACATGTAGGTTTTATTTATTGCTGGGATACAAGTGTCTAGAACAAGTGCCTGGCCCAGAGAAGATGCCATTAGTGGCTCTGGGTAATTAGTGGATTACCCCCATTTCTTGGGGATGTAAGGAGCGGGGGAAGGCATAGTCCCCCGATGCCATGTGCTCACATGGGCACCCATGGCAGTGGCTGTCACGTGGACTGGACTCTGAAGCATGAGCTTGCAGGGGGCTGCAGAGGTGTCCCTGAGATCCCAGCTGCATGGCACCTTCTGGTCTAGAAGTTTTCTCGGTGACTTCCCTGCTTCTCCCGGGGACATGGAAATCATTTGGCTGCTCCCGTGTCGTGAGAGGGCACAGCAACTCTCCCAGGCTGTCCAAGGGTCCATCTGCCAGGGTGGCTCTTGTCTTCCTGGGGCTCATCCTCGGATCCCACAACTCTACCTTCAGGTTCTGTTGTCTCCCCAGGGCTCAATTTTGGATCATGGAACAAGGACTTTCTCTCTGGGAACCACTGATATCTTTTCAGTGTTTTCCAGTGCTTTCCACCACCACCCTCCCCGACTTGTCTTAATTTCGCCTTTTCCCTTCCCGTCCCCAAGGCTGGAGGTTTCTCCTCTAGCACAATGAGGAGGGCAATCTTGCTTTGGCTCATCTCTTTGTCTAAGTTGTGAATCCTTTCAATTTTTCTGATGGCCTGGGTTTTTGAGGTCTAAGATAAAGCCTTCCCCTTTTCTTTGCTGGGAGGCTTCCATGGGAAGAAAGGCCAAGGGGCATGGGGGAAGGAAAGGCTTGGGCAGGGGAGATTGTGAAATATTTTTAAAATGCAGCCAGGCCATGTGATGATAAAAATGACAACAACAATGTTGTAATTAATGTTCGTGAACTTAGTGTATGCCCGGTCTGCTGGGTTCTGTCTATGCCGCACCTCCATCAGTCATCCCGGCAACTCTAAGTGTATTTTATTATCATGCTCATTTTCCATAAAAGCAAACTGAAGTCCAGCAAGGGGAAGGGATTTGCTCAGGTCCCACATTTTGCAAATGATGGGCCTGGGCTTTGGAAGCAAGCCTGCTGTGCCAAAGGCTGTGCTTAACCACTGTGCCTCCTGGCCCCCTGAGACAGCCCCGGAGCTTCAGGACCCCAGGCCACCAAGACCAGGATCAGGTGATTCTTTCACACTCCTGGTGCTCATTCAGCAGGAGCCGGGCTGGTCCTCCTCTTCCTTCCCTGGCCTGCCAGGTGGGTCTCTCCACGCTGCTCCCATTGGTAGCCTCGTTCTGCAAAGCTGGCTTCCCTCTCTGCTTCTGCTTGAGGCCCATCTCATCTCCTTGGAGGAGTCCAATCTCCAACCCCTCCTCTCCCTCCTTCCCTCCCCCATCTCTCCTACCTCCTTTCCCCCTCCCCTGTCCCCTCTCTCCCACTTCCCTCCTTTCCTTCCTATCTCTGGCCCATCCCGTCCCTCCTTCTTCCCTTTCTCCCTCAGTTTGGCTTTACAAATAAAATATAAATTTAGCTAAGAGCTCATACCACAAAAAAGGAAGAAGCGATAAGTATAAGCAACAAACGGAGTTTAAAAGTAAACACCCTGCCGTGCCATCCACGGGCTTTGTGGGGAGGGTACTGAGGATCTTCTGGTCTCCGCTCTGGGAGCCACAGGTGAGGCTGAGGACAGACCTTCTGGGCTCCCTCCCAAAAACAGCAGTGCCTTTTCCAATAAGCAGAAGGCCTGTAGCAATTGCACTACTGGAGATTTACCCCAAAGATACAGATGCAATGAAACGGCAGGACACCTGCACCCCAGTGTTATAGCAGCAAAGTCCACAATAGCCAAACTGGAAGGAGCCTCGATGTCCATCGACAGATGACTGGATAAAGAAGCTGTGGTCTGTGTATACAATGGAATATTACTCAGCCATTAGAAACGACAAATACCCACCATTTGCTTTGACGTGCCTGGAACTGGAGGGTATTATGCTGAGTGAAGCAAGTCAGTCGGAGAAGGACAAACATAGTCTCATTCATTTGGGGAATATAAAAAATAGTGAAAGGGAATAAAGTGGAAAGGAGAGAAAATGAGTGGGAAATATCAGTGAGGGAGACAGAACATGAGAGACTCTTAACTCTGGGAAACGAACAAGGGGTGGTAGAAAGGGAGGTGGGCTGGGGGTGGGGGTGACTGGGTGACAGGCACTGAGGGGGGCACGTGACAGGATGAGCACTGGGTGTTATGCTATATGTTGACAAATTGAACTCCAATTAAAAAAATGAGGAAAGTAAAAAAAAACAAAAAACCAAAACTGTTACTTTGGAGAAACAAGCTGACTTTAAAAATGCAGGGTTTTGCTATCCTGGTGTGACTTAGCTCAAGCAGCTACTCAGATGGCGATTCCTAGGGGAGCCATCATTCTGATGGCAGTGGATGGGGGGAGACTCGGAACCAGGGGGAGGACCATGGGTGACCGACCCACTGAGGGGGCCGTGTGTCTCTGCAGGTGAGGACTCCATCAGCACCCTGGGCCTGATCCTCGGCGTGGGGCTGTCGCTGCTGCTCGTGTCCGTCCTGGGCTACAGCCTGGCCAAGTGGTACCAACGCGGGTACTGCTGGGAGGGTGAGTGTGCACCTGCCCCCTCCTGTAGCAGTTGGCAAGGCCGGGTGGGGCTGCAAACTCTGCAGCATGGCATCATGTAAAAATATTTCCTGTGGCGGCTGACATTGTTGAAGACTTGAGTGAGGGTGACGGAGCACTTGAGTGGGTGGGGCTGGGGTACTGGGCCTTCACCAAGGGAGTGGGGGCTCCTCCTCCTGGCCTGAAGCTTCTTTTTCTTCCCTCAGAGCCCACAGGAGTCCATCCCCAAGGTGTGTGTGGGCCTCGAAGCCAGGGGTGGCGGGCTAGGCAGGTGTCCCCCACTCTGGCTCCTTGGGCATCTCTTCCCCTGACTGTGATCTTGGGGTCCTCTCTCAAGCTAGCTTCAGCTTCCCTGGGAATCTTCCAGAATTTGCTGGGGTGCTCCCAGCTCTGAGCCATATCTGCGCTTCCCGTAGGCCCTCGGAGAGATGACGGCACATGCTGGGGTCCCCGGAGGTAGAGAGCATTTCTCAGACCTGCAGTTAACCTCCTCCACAGCTTCCATGAATGTTTGTTGAGCACCTACTGTGTGCCAATGTACTTCAGCCTAATACTATTTTCTTTAAAATTCCACTTAAGGTTGGAATTCTTAGTCTCTGTTTTTTATGGATGAAGCTGGAAGGCTGAAGTTGCAGGGTTAGAGAGTGGCACAATCTGGGTTCAAGCCCAGGTCTGCTTCTTTTGGGCTCTAAGCTAGGACTGCCCCTTTCCCAGGGTAATCGGTACCCTTAATGGGAGGATGCCTAGGCATAAGATCTGCCTCCCGAAAGTGGTGGTTCTGTCTGGGAAGATGGGGTACACCCGGGTACCAGCAGGTGGCAGACAGTGAAGGGACATGGGACCCTCCCACAGCATCCTGAGGTCCAGCCCAGCCACCCAACTCCTCCCAGATGGGGTAAGAGAGCACCAGATGTTCCCAGAAGGGTGAGGGGCAGGTCTCCCTGGAGGTACTAACCCTCTCTTTTCTGATTGTCTTTCTAGGGCCTAATTTTGTCTTCAACTTGTACCAGATCCGGTGAGTGGATTCAGGACAGATCTGAGTGGGGTTAGGTTTGGAACCAAGACACACTCTTTCTCTTCCTTGGCTCTGGTTCCTCCCCATCCCCTTGACCAAACAAGAGAAAAGGAAGGAGCCAGGGTCTATGTAGAAAGAACCATGAATAAAAACTTGAATATGGACAGGATTATGTAAGACCCTACTGATGGTGAACCTCCTAACACTTACCCCCAGGTAGGGGGGTAAATCCATTCATTCATCCACTCATTCATTCCTTCATCATCTACCCATTATGTATTCAGGAAGGATCCATTGTTGCAGATGTAGTGATATTAGTTTCTAGGGGGTACAATGAACATAGTCTCTATCTTTAGACATTTCACTGCCTGTGGTGGACACAGGCCTGACTACAAATAATATAGTCTCAGACACAATGTGGTGTCAAAAGAGAGGAGCAAATGGAGACCACCAGGGATTTAGGGAGTAGGGGGGTCAAAAAGTCCCCCTGCGGTAAGCCATCTTGTCAAATCTCTGCCACAGGGCAGGCCTGCTCTTGGTCTGGCCCTGAGACATGGGCCAGTTCCTGTTCTTGGAAGATGAGTCAGTCAAGGAGTCACAGCCAGGAAGTTCTTCCCATGCTCTGGTCTAGGGAGTTGGGCTCCTAAGGAGAGGTCAGGTTCTCAGCCCCCAAAACCTGATTGGATCATCTTTTTCAGGAATCTGAAGGAGCTGGAGGTGGGACCACCCTTCACCATCAGTGGCCACATCGGCAGTTCAGATGGTGGCTACATGAAGTTCTCTGACAGGCTAGTCTGATAGGGGAGTGTCAGCGTCTGGAGCCCCAGAGAGGTGAGTGGAAGGTTGGTGAGCTCCTGAGTAAATCTAATGTTCTAATAAGGTCCTCAGATAGTGCAGACACCCAAGTCTAGCATTGAGGACTGTTTGGAACCCAAGAGATCATTCAGTTCATCCTCCACCACTTCTGGGGGGTGGATCTGTGGGAGGTGATCTCAGGTATCAAGGCTCAGGGTCATGCTGTCCCCACCACCTGCTGGTAGCAGACTGTTCCTTTTCGCCTGTGTACCCAATCCACATCCTGCCTTTCTTTCCTGGGGATGTTCTATTTCTAATCAGATGGCAGCTTCTAGAGTTGAGCTTTCTGTCTCAACCTTTGCTCTGAGTTTAAGGTTCTAGATGGCTACTCTGCCCAAGAAGGATCACTCCAGGGTGTCACTTCTGAACTGAAAGCCCAGGAGTGATCCCTGCTTCATGGCCACCTGACCCTTGGCTCACACCTTCCCTCCACTTGCCTTCAAGCTCATCTCCCCTCCATCCATTTTCTCCCTCCAGCCATCCCTCATGTACCCCCAGTTTCTCTTTGAGCTGATCCTCTGGCTTGGAAGAAGCCTCACCAGAGGCAGTGGTTTAGAGGAATCCTTTCCAGGCCTCATCTCTTTGTTGCCCTCCCTTTGCTTTTTCTGCAGGAGGTAGCTCCTGGTACAGGCACCTGCCCCTCCCAGGCTCCCGGGCTGCCTTCATCCCCCAGGGCCTTCAAGGCCTGGCCTGGTCCCTTGTTGTGGACAGTGAGGAGTCACTCTGGGTGCACTGCAGGCCTGCAGCAGGAGGACCCCCAGGAAGGGTCTGGACTCTGGACAGAGTCCGGTAGAGTGGCAATGGCTTTCTCCTCCAAACAAAGAAAGTAGCCATTGCTCAGGAGTAGAGACTGGTTCCCAGGGGGCCCCTGAGTCTGGGGGTGGTGGTGGTTCCAGGTGTCCTGGAGAGCCAAGCCATCCTGGCTCAGCCCGGTGTGGGCAAGGCCTGCAGACCCAGAGGGGAGCTCTCCACGAGGCGTCCCCTAGACACTTCCCCTCAAAGGACGGACTCCAGAGGCTGGAAAACCAGTCATATCTTCAATAGCAAAGTCATGTGGGAGTGGGGGTGATTCCAGATGCTGTTTTTAACCTTCCTACTTTCCCCAAGAGCTGAAGGCTGCTCTTAGGGTTTGCTCTGCCCTGCTGCACTCCGTGCTTCATTCTGGTACTTTCAACCTTCCCACACTCCTGTCTACCACCTGGCTCTGCTGCTGAGGCTCAGGGCTGCCCAAACCATTTGGAGAGCAGTTCTTAAAACAGTCTAGAAGCATGATCTTATTTTCTAGGCTCCCGCAATGGGTGGGCATGGGTTGGGGGCGGAGATCTCGGTCTCCCTGTGTCGTGTGTTTCCTGTGCCAGGCTTACCCTGTGACGGGAAGGGTGGACCAGAAACAGTGGGAGTCGGGGAGGAACCCAGGCCAGGCTAAAAACAACAACAAAAAACCCCAACCAAGGGCAGCCCTGGTGGCTCAGCGGTTGAGCGTCTGCCTTCAGCCCAGGGTGTGATCCTGGAGACCCTGGATCCAGTCCCATGTCGGGCTCCCTGCATGGAGCCTGCTTCTCCCTCTACCTGTGTCTCTGCCTCTCTCTCTCTCTCTCTCTCTCTGTGTGTGTATTTCTCATGAATGAATAAATAAAATCTTAAAAAACAAAAACAACAACAAAAAAAACAACCACCACCAACCCAGCTAATGCACAAGGGAAATCACGAACCAAGTGTAGATTGGTGGACAGCAACACTGTTTGCCTTGTGAATCACCACTTTTTCCTCTGGTCTGCCCTACTGGACCCGAGGTGGCGTCCACACCTGGATGTTGTCTCAGGAGGCCCTTAATGCAGAGTCCTTCTATCCAGAGAGGCTGTGCTCCCGGGGGCAGCTGTGGACGGAGCAAGGCCAGACAGGAGCCCAGCCGCTGCTGAAACTGCAGGCAGAACTACACCCAGGCCAACAAGACATGTCCTGGGGAGCCCAGGACCGTGAGAAACAAGGAGGAGAGAAGTCACATTATTTGTCTTTCTATCCTCACTTCCTGGGGGCCTGGTTTCTTTCTTGCTTTGGATTCTATTTTTTTTTAAGATTTTATTTATTTATTCATGAAAGACACAGAGAGAGAGAGAGAGAGAGAGAGAGAGAGGCAGAGACACAGGCAGAGGGAGAAGCAGGCTCCATGCAGGGAGCCCGATGTGGGACTTGATCCCGGGACTCCAGGATCACTCCCTGAGCCAAAGGCAGGTGCTCAACTGCTGAGCCACCTAGGTGTCCCTAGCCAATTGTGGAGGAGGGAGGAGGGGAGGAGAGAGGAGGGGAGAGAAGGGGGGGGAGGAGAGGAGGGGAGGGGAGGGGGGAGGAGGGGAAAGAGGAGAGGGAAAGGGGAGGGGGGGGAGAGGAGAAGGGAGGGGAGGGTAAGGGAGGGGAGGGGAGAGGAGCCTTACCAGTCCCTACCCCTCACTTCCTACCAGGACTGGGGGGCCACTCTCCTAGCCTAGCCCAGCAATGACTTAATAAACCGGATTTCTGAATTTGGAGGTCTTCATCTGGGCTCCAGAATTTCTATCCATGAGTTGATGGCGGTGGGGCTGAGCCCCTCCTGGCTTCTGGTCCCTCCTTTTCCTGAAGTCTTTATTGGGAGAGCAGGGAGGAGGGGGATTGACATCCTTCCTCAGATTTCGGATTTCGCTGGGCCCCATTCCTTAACCCACAGGCGTCATGATGCCCCATCGGGGGCTGCCCCATGTCCCTGAATACACTCAGGACTCAGTGACTTTGGGGAACCGTGGAAGGACGAGGCCCAGGGCCCATGTGGTCCTGCCCCAGGTTTGGTGGCTTCAGGTAAGGGCATGGGGACAGCTGCCGAGGGCTGGGAGAACGGAGGGTATTTCCCATCCTCGGGAGCGGAACCGAGACTGGGCTACTTCCTCTTTTGGGGTCCTCTGACGTGTTCCCGGTCCCCTCTGCCTCCTTCTTGTTTTCCTGACTTCCGCAGTCCCGCTGGCTAACGTAACGCAGCACTGCCCTTCACCCCAGGCCTCACCCGAGGATGCAACATGTTTTGGTTGAGAGCCCTAAAATGGCAGCTTCCAGCTTGTTCAGAAATGATTAGGGAACCAGTACCTAGAAGTCTGGATCCAGGTCCAGTGGGTCTGGGGGGCGCCTCCCCTAGAACCTTCCTCTCCTCCTAACTGTTCTTTCCACTGGCCCCAAGAGCCAGGAGGCAGGCAGGAGAGCCAGCACTTCTATGCTGCCACCCCCCAGTCCCTCTGCCACCCTGTTCCTCTTTGGTGTCTTTGCCAGGAAGCCTTCTGGGGATGCCTTCGCCCTCCCTGCCAACCCCTCCTCGGCACAACTAGTCTCCATGGTTGACTCAAGTGTCATCTTCCCTGTGGCTTCCCTCAGGACTGCAGACTGGCTGCCACCCACTTGATCCTGGTGGCAAATGGCCACGTTTCCTCCATTTGTCCTGTTCCCTCACCATGGTGAGCCCTTGGCTGTCAGGGTTACGTCCCAGAGATCTTCAGTAGCCACTAAAAGTGGAGCATGTAGGAGGTACCCAATAAATGCCTGCTGAGTGGAGAAGAAACACCCAATGTGGTTACAGAAAGCTGCCTTGTCCTAGAGAAAGAAACCCTGGTGACCCGAGAAGGAGCAGGAACTGCTTGCACAACACACAGTCTCCAGAGAACAAATTATTTTTGTGCATGTTACTGTGGCTTTAGCCTTGTGGCAACCGTGTGACGTGGGGCATCATTCCTGGTTGCGTATTGCATATGGCAAGACTGACGCTCAGGCAGGTAGCATGCTTTGCCTAAGGCTGCACAGCCACGAGCTGCACCAGAGTCTGCGTAGAGGTGGAGGCCTCGCAGATGCAGCCTGACCCCAGGCTTAGCGGGATGAGGATTGAACACTGGAGAAGAAGGTCTGGTCTTGACCCACCCTGCCATGCTGTGTGGCCACGGGCCAGTCACTCACCACCATGGACATGTATTTTAGCATCTGGACATTAAGGGATCAGACCACTTCTCCAAGGCTCCTCTCTTTTACCTGAAGGAGAAAGGGATTTTATCTGTTCATGTGGGTTTTTTTTTTTAAGGGTCTTATTTCTTTACCTGGGAGAGAGAGAGAGAGTGCATGCGCACATGTGCACAATTGAAGGGGAGGGGCAGAGGGAGAGCAAGAAGCAGACACCCCACTGAGCAGGGAGCCCAATGCAGGGCTCCATCCCAGGTCCCTGGGATCATGACCTGAGCCAAAGACAGATGCTTAACCGCCTGAACCATCCAGGCTCCTCTTTTTAAAAATCTCTCTTTTCTTGGTGTCTAGCATAGGGCCCAGCACATAGTAGGTGTTCACTAAACAAAAGATACAAGTACAAAGTATAGTGCTTTCTGACCTAGGAGGTGACAGGTGACCGCTGCGGTTCCTTTAGGTCCTAATAGTTTAGGATCCGAAATACTCCTCAGCCTTTCTTTGACTTTGGATAAATCTGAGCAGCACCTAAGACTGGGTCATTCCCAATCAAATCCTTCTTTACCAGTGAACTGACGTTTGCTAAGCACGTATTTGAGCTCAGGGCAGGGGCTCCGTATGCAGTCTCCCTTCATCCTCAAGGGTGAGGGAACAGGGGGATCAGGGCCCGGAGAAATGATTTGCTGAAGGTCAGGCCAGAATGTGTTTTTTTTAATAATGGTTGGTCAGCCGCTTAAAGGCTCTGCCCAAGCTCCTAGCTTGCCTGGGCTCCGTGGGCCCCAAGGCACAGGCCCCTCCCGCTGGCCTCTGATCTCTCTTCTGGTTCCCCTGGGGCGGTGAGAGTAGCCCCTGTCCTCAGCCCTGAGCTTCTACTGACCCATTTCTCAGTCTTCCCTTAATTTTTTTTTTTACACCCCTTCACTTCCGGATCATCAAATTTTGCCCCTTATTTACGCCAATTCAATTTTCACTTCCCCAAGGAGACTTCCTTAAGATTGGTAGATCTTGTTGTCTTCTCACTTTTTTTTTAAAGATTTTATTTATTTATTTGAGAGAGAGAGAGAGAGAGAGAGAGAGAGAACGTACAAGCAGGGGGAGCAGCAGAGGGAGAGGGAGAAGCAGACTCCCCACTGAGCAGGGAGCCAGGTGTGGGGCTCGATCCTAGGATCCTGGGATCATGACCTGAACCAGAGGCAGAGGCTTAACTGACTGAGCCACCCAGGTGTCCCATCTTCTCACTTTTAATTACAAATACTCTCTGGCTCCCATAACTGAATTCCTGACTTTCCCCTTGTATTCATTCATTCATTCATTCATTCATTCATTCATTCATTCATTCAAGCAGCTTCTAGAATATGCCTGGAACTGCTAGACCCTGTGGGGGTATCCAGTCTCTCTTGAGATCGACTGTGCTCCCTCTCCGGATGGGTGCTTTCTGCAGGCAAAATTCAGCTTCTACCCTCCCTGAATTCTCTCCAGTAGCTTCTATGGCTCTGGCCGTAGCCAGGAATGTCTCAGGCATGTATGTTGACAGTTCCTCAGTCTTGTCAGGGAACCTTGGGCTTTGCTTTATTGTTGGTCCAATCTTGAGTGCTCTGAAAACCAAGGTTTTTGATTTTCTCTGCTCATGCTCAGTCATGTGCGACCCTGTGGTCATCACCAGATACAGATCTAGACACAGCAGACCCAGACAGTGACGTTTTCTGTGTAAGGGCTACCTTAAGGAATGATCAAACCCGGGAAGAGACTGGGCAGGCGAGGAGGGGGCTGTGCTCCCTTGGGGTGGCCATGCAGGGGCCAGCGTCTCCTGTGCCCTCTCTGTGCCCCAGGGCTCTGAGAACCTCCGAGTGGGAGCACATAGGTGTATCATCACAAAATTTAAAAAACTGCTTAGTGATCAAAAACTGTCTAGAAGCAGTGAGATTCAAGCAGATCTGGTACAAAACAGGAAGCCAGTGGCCTGGTGAATTCTCACATTTGGGGACCAGAAGTGAAAATGTTCTGTGTGCCCAGAGTAGCAACAGGCCAACAAAACAACAGGTGGGGCGGCGCTGGAGGCCAAGGCTTTGCTGGGGTCCCTGTCTCCTGGATTTTTACCTGTAGGGGTGTGGGGGTTGTCTTGCCCTCCCCAAAGCCTTAAGTTAAGGTTTTTCATATATAAAAGCAGGGAGCCATTGGGAAGGAGATGGGTGGAAAATGGAAGAAGCCTCATGTTTCCGGTGTTGCCCCAGTAGCCGGTGGGCCCCGGTGCCTTGTTTGTGTAAGGCTGCCATCTGACTCGAGGACACTGAGGTCCCTTCCAGCTGTGAGGCTGTTGCAGAACGTGGGTGACTTCAGTTCCACAGGGCTGGGGGAGGGGGCAGGGGAGGAGGTAGCAGAGACACCTGTGTGCATGTGTGTGCGTGTGCATGTGTGTGGACGTGCTGCAGAGCTAACCCAAGGAGGAGAAGGATCTGTATTCCCAGAGGGCCTGCCTAGGCCGATGCTCAATGAATGTTTGCTAAAGGAGTGAATGACTGCGTGCTGAATATTTTCACGGTCCTTTGCCTGGCCTCCTGACCACATCCCCTTGCTCTAGGCTTCCTGTTTGGTCTGTAGCCCCGAGTCCCTACAATACCTAAGAGCTGTAGGGCAAAAATTGCAGGGAAAGGAATAATTATGGTATAATATGACTAAGCTGAGACGACAACAGGCCTGAAAATAAAATTCAAGTCAATTTATGTACAGCCTGCTTTCTTTTGGGCTCAGTCTAATGTCTCCCAAGGACCCAGCCAGCCTCAAGCTACCATTGCCTGCATTGCCATGTCATGTTTGGCTATCCTACTTCTTCCACTCCTTCCATATGCTTTTCCTTGTGAGAGAATCCATTTGCTGTGCCTGCGTTATTCATCAAGCTCACTGAGCACCTCTAGGTTAGGCAGCGGTTGGGCGTGAAGGATACAGAAATGGGTCAGGGAAGTTTCTGTTCTCTAGAGCTCACAGTGGAATAAGTGTACGTTCCATGGTATTTTCAGTGGCAGCGGGATGGCCTGGGCAGTGCAGAGAGAAGTCGGATTGAAGAGCACTCTGCATTTGGCCGGGAAGACTGAGGCCCAGAGCTGACATGACATGATTGAGAGCTGGATGAGCCTAGAACCCACTTCTCTTGAGTTCCAGGCCAGCCCAGCCCTCTTTCCACTCCGTGGGGCTGCGTCTTTGCCCATGGGGCGTCTCCGGACAAGCAGCCTGGCCGTGGAAGCCTGTCTATGGACTTGCCCATTAGCCTGAGTGACTCCTGGACACTCCTGTCACATGAGGGTCCTATTTCCTTCCAAAATACATTGTGCCACGCAGTGCCTGCTGGACTACATGTGTCATCTCTTTGCCCTGAGTTTGAATTGTGGGCTCAGATTTTATAATCTCTCAAGTTTTGGGAGAGTCTCCCAATCTTAGCATAATTTAATAAATGTCACTTCACTCTTGTGAGTTCAGTCCAAAATATGTGCACTGAACACCCTAGGTGGGTCACACACTCCATGACCCCTGTGGACATCTCCCTCACAGCATGAATAGCAGGTGCTTCAATGTTCCGCCTTACATCCTCGGCTCCACCCCTCATTCCAGACATTTCTGAAGGGGCTCCAGCTTTGTGCTCACAAATCTGGACTCCAGTGCCCACTGTACATCACTTGCTGTCTGCCCTGGCTCCTCCTCTTCCGGGGGAGCCCATGCAGCCGCGTGCACCAGCAGTTTGAGAGAGTAACACATCTGGGGGAAGCCTCAGCCAGTCCAGAAGCGGATGGATCAGGGCCTCTCCTGTCAATGTTCAGGGGACAATTGGAAGAGGTCTCTACATGTTCCAGGGAACATTCCAGTGGGATCAAGACCCAGTTGCTCCCAGCATTACTGGCTTGATAATGCATCCTTATTTGGGCTTTTTCTTCTCCTGGTATCTCACCCTTGCTCCCAGTGATCATCTTCCAAATAAACCACCTACCCACAACTCCTTGAATCAGGTTCTTACTTCTTGGCAGGGAAGATCTAGGCTACGCCTTGCATTATAAGTTTATCTTTATTTATTTACTTTCTCATTCATTCAGCACATACAAACCTATGTGCTCTTGGCTGTGGGCCTGCAGGAGTGAGCAAAAGAGAGTAAGTCTCTGCCTTCATAGATCTACTTTACTGGGAAAGAGAGACTATAAGCTAATAAACAAATAGGTCATATCACTTAAAAAATAAGTGTGCTGAAGGAAAAAAGCTGGGGCTAGGGAGGGATGTCATGGAGACAGGGAGGATATTTGGATAGGGTGGTCAGCAAAGACCTCCCCAAGGAGGCTGCATTTAAGAAGATACTGGAACAAATGATCTGAGGTGGAAATGAGCTTGAAGTGGGGTGGGCAAGGGCGAGAGTGCAGGAGGTGTTGTGGGGGGAATCGGCAGATACTCACTCATTGGAGTTTAGTCTCTCATTTGGACCAGAGGCAAAGGAGAGGGCTTTCAGCCAGGGATTCACATGACCTGAATTATATTTTATAAAGATCACGCTGGCTGCTGTACTAGACTAAGCAATGCTGTATGATTCACACTTTAGTAGACTAAGGCAGCAGGCGTGGAGGCAGAGGGACAATAAGGGGTTGAATAGTGGTCCAGGTGAGACCCAGTAATGGATTTGACCTGGATGATAGTATGGGAGTGGGGACCAGTGATTGCATTCACCACATATTTGGAAGGTAGAATTGATTGGACCTTCCTGATGGATTAGATGTGGAATGTGAAGGGATGACTCCTGGTTTTGTCCTGTACAACTAGGTGAATGATGGCATCATTAGAAGGGGAAGACAGGGAAGATTGTGTGTGTGTGTGTGTGTGTGTGTGTGTGTGTGTGTGTGTGAAATCAAGCACAGAGGTGGTAGCCTGCTTATCCTTGAGGCAGGAGGTCAACAGGTGAGTATTCTTCCTGCAGGTGGGTTGTGGGGGATGTGGCCTTCTCTAGATCAGTGTCCTCATCTCCATGCCCAGGTGTGTGCCCCCATCTGGTGGGTCAGCATGAGCACATCTGAACCCCCAGCTCTGAGCCCTCCCCTCTTGCCAGGCCTGTGTCACCAATTGCCAGAGGGTTTTTTCCTGGGGTGACTTATCACAGGGAGCCAGGACTCGCCACCTCCCCTCTCCCTGGTGCCATGTCTCCCTTCCTTGTATATATTTCACTTTCCTCATCACTCAGCCTGCTATTGAGTCTTGCCAGCGCTCTCTGCAGAATGCCTTTTGAATGTCACCTGCTCTCCATTCCCGCTGTCCTGCTCAGTATTGTCATTGGATCGGATTTCCATTTAAGCCTGTTGTGGACTGAATGTTTGTGTCCCTTCCAAATTCATATGTCGAAGCCCAAACTCCTAATGTGATCATTTATCATGGGGTAGGGCCTTTGGGAGGCTATTATGCATTAGATGAGGTCATGAGGGTGGGGTCCCTATAGGAAGAGGAAGACAGGGGTGCCTGAGTGGCTCAGTTGGTTGGGCGGCCAGCTCTTGGTTTCAGCTCAGGTCATGATCTTGGGGTCCTGGAATTGAGCCTTGCATTGCAGCTCCTTGCTTGGTGAGGAGTCTGCTTGGGATTCTCTCTCCCTCTCCATCTGCCCCTTCCCCCTGCTCAAGGATGTGTGATGCTTGCTTGCTCACTCTCTCAAATAAATAAAATAAAAAGATTTTATTTATTCATGAGAGAGAGAGACAGACAGACAGACAGACAGACACAGGCAGAGGAAGAAGCAGGCTCCCCTTAGGGAGCCCGATGTGGGACTCAATCCCTGAACTCCAGGATCACGCCCTGAGCCGAAAGCAGAGTTTAACTGCTGAGCCATCCAGGCGTCCCTCAAATAAAAAAAAAAATCTTAAAAAACAAACAAACAAAAAAAAGGCAAAGAGACCAGGGTACCAGCCTAGCCAGAGCTTGCTCTCTATTCTTTCTCCTCTTTTCTCCCTCTCCGCTCCCTCCCCTTTTCCTCCCATGAGGACAAAGGAGAAGGGGACCTTCTCCAAGCCAGGAAGAGAGCCCTCACCAAGAACCAAACTGGCCAGCACCTTGATATTGGACTTCCAGTCTCCAGAACTGTGAGGGATGTTTCTTGTCTATGGTAGTATGTTTGCAGCCCGAGCAAACTAAGCCTCCGCTTCAGCTCTGCCTCTCGTCTCCGTGCCTTGCTTTCCCGTCTTAGTTCCTTTCACGGCACGTATCACTGATTGTAGAGATAGATCTGCTAGTCTGTTAGCTTGATGCTTATCTTCATAGCCAGATGGCTCCCTCCAGGAAGCGGCACCTCTTTTATTTGCTCTGGACCCCGGGCTGAGCACTGCGTCCGGCACACAGCAGGCGCTTAAAAATGTCTCTTGAAGAAATGAAATGGGTCTCCCTATATCCTGCCCTGTCCCTTCTGACTCATGCCTTACGCTTGGTCAGGGTTATCTTTTTAACACTAATTTCACCCCACCCAAGCCTTCCTTGTCGGAGTGTTTATTGGGCCCACCCCTGCCCCCCAGCCCCGCCTCTCGAATGTTTACGGGAGGTAGGTGAACTGAAGATCCAGCTGATAGGAAAGGTGCTGTGAATCATTAATAAAAATGCATTTAATTTCAAATTGTGGATGTGCTTCAAAAGTAACCTTGAAACCCACGAGCACTACAGGAAATGGATGAGTCACGCCTCCCACTACCTGGTGTCCTCTAAGCTGGGCTCCAGAAAGTCAAGCCCTCGCTTCTGAACCTGCCTCTCATGGTCACCAGTGCGCTGTCCTGTGGGAGTGTGGCCTGGAGGCCCCCCCCACCGCCGTCCCCACGCAGGGCCCGGAGAGCTTCCCCCCAGCAGGGCACTGTGCGCTCTGGGGCCGTGACCGCCCTCTGCCACCGTGTGTCCTCTGGGATTGCGTGTGCCTCGCAGGTGGGAGGGCGGAGGCAGGTCGAGATCTTTCTCAGGGATGACAAGGAAGACTTTGATACAGCTATTCAGAAAGCTGGGAAAACACAGTTCAACAGAAATTTCCTCTTGGGTCAATGTTGGTCCACTTCCCCTCTCCTTAACCAAGAGGAAGTTCCATTAGCTCATAGAAACCCAGAATCACACATTCCTCAGCCTGGAAAAGCCCTCGAGGGAGATTACTCCTTTTAAGAACCAATGGGGCCTTCAGTGGGGTACCTGAATCCAATTTCCGAGAAGCCCGGGAGTGTCTGAGCAGCAGGTGTATGAAGGACTCAGTTTCCCCCACAAGCCCTGCTGTGCTCAGAAATGAAGAGACCAGTGCAAACGCCCGTTGGTGCTTCCCAAGGGACGCCAGCCAGGCCTGCAGCGGGGCCCACGCCCTCGGACCGCCTTCTTCCAGCTGCTCTGCTTTTGTCTCTTCCAGCCCAACTGGCGGGTTGTGGATGCCTCCTCTTACCTTTCTCCCCCTCAAGGGCCTCTTCCTGGGGGCAGAGGCCATCTCCAACACCCACTTCCTGGAGAAAGTAACTGACCCCACATCTCATGCCACCAGGGCGGGGACGCCTCCAGGGCAAAAGTCTAAGCAGTTCCAAATGGTGGGGTATTAGTCAAGTTCTCTGAAGATGATAGGATCAGCGGTTCCCTAGAACTGGTTATTTCTTCAGAGTGAAATGGGGAAAGCATCGTTGGAGATGACAGAGAGGAAAGGGGATCAGGTGTCCCCACTCACCTCCTCGAGGATCCAGTATGGGACAAAGGGCCAAGCGCTGGAGACTCTGGCCCCGGGGGCCCTGAGTCTCCATCTGCAGGGCTGAGCTTCGGGGAGAGACTCAAACCCACAGTGTGGCTTTTCGTGGAAAGAGCAGGCTGCTCTCAGAATCGCATGCAGATGGCTTCCGCACTTATGAGAAGCGCCCCTGGGACGCAGCTCCACGTCAAGGGGAGCAGGTGGCGGGGCTCAGGGAGGTCTGGTTTCTTTTCCAGCTGGTCAGACTCTGCACTCAAAACCCTGTGTCACACCTCTCCTTCCCAGCCTCCGGAGAGCGCCTCTCGCTGCAGTCCAGCCCCAACACATACTCCACGTTAGCGCGAGCACCCGTTCGCGAGCCTGTCGGCGATGCCAGCCCCGGCCTTCGTTACTGCTAAAGTGACATCACACAGCTCATTATCAACCTCAACGATCAACAACTTGAGTCCTCCACGAGCCACCGCATTGTCAGAAATCTGGTTTCACATGACTCCTGAAGTCCTGACAATTTATTGAAGATAAAAAGACATACGTCACTGACTTACAAAGAGCTTTGTGTTCAAGGCACACGGGGATCCACTGCCTCGGCAGGGCCTCCCATCCCTGGGAACTGCACGTCAGGTATGCTTTTCTACAGATCAAGAAGCTGAGCCGCTTCAGTTTACAGATGAGGAAACGCCAGAAACAGAGGGGTCAGAACTAGAACCTCCAGGTTCTTGAAATACCCATAATTCTTGCACTGTACCACGCTGCTGCTTCAATAAATAAGTGAACAAAATAAATAAATAAACCTTCCTGGGGAACCTTGAGAAATCTTCCCATGAGCCTAAGTTTCCAGAGGGAGTTCAATTATCAGACTAGCGCGTAGGAGCCTCTTGGGAAAGTGTGGTGGGAGAGTAGGGGGTGGTTTCCCTGAGCTAGAGTGTCTCTTCTCAGAATGCCCGGAAAAATGCAGGGCCGAGAGGTGACCCTCAGGTGTGTGGGGGGGCAGACCCCAGGCCTGTCATTCCCAGCTTCCTTGCCATGGACTGTAAACTGGCTTTGAAGATAGAATCCAAACTGAGTGGGGAGGCAGGACCCACACCTGTCCCCTTTCTGGGCCCAGGGTCTGGGAGTTGTCTTAGCTTGACACCACGGAGTTCTGTTAAATCTGCTCATCCTCACATGAGAACGAAGCTGGCTTTGTGCAGATAGGAGCTCCGCAGTCCACTCCCCGCCCCAGCCAGGGTCAAACCGGGCTGCAGACGTCACCCCTGATGCCAGCTGGGTTAACATCCGGCATGGAGGCCACTGGAGATTAAGTCATTATTCCACCCGTGTTATCAGAGGATAACAAGCCCCCTGAAAAGTGGCTGGCCCATGCTCACATAGCTGACTCCTAGATAGCAGGGATCTGAGCCCAGTGCCATGTCCTGGTGGTCTTCAGTGGGATTTTTAGCAATAAACACAAGTATAGGTCCCAAAACCTACACTGGGGCGGGTGAGCTGGTGCCCAAGATCAGAGACCACCTGAAGGGTAGACTTTTGACCAATACAGAGAACCATGGTTTCTCTGGTGCTGTCAGCAAGATGGTGGGGGCAACAGGGTGGAGGTAGTGAGTGGCTCAGCCACAGGGGCTACATCCCCCTCTGGCTCTGTAACAGTGGTTGGCAGACTGGCCGACCAGGGAAGATGCATCTTAAGATCTTCCATGACAAGCTCCCTGCCTGGGAGGACTGCCAGCTGGGAAGCTTCTCCAAGTGACCATCCCAGGCTGACCAGTTCGCACCATCCCAGAGATCAAATGTGGTCTCTGTTTTCTCCTTTGTCCTCCTAGGAGTGACCCCTGCAGGGAAACCCTCAAGCCCCAACCCTCCCAGCCCTCTATCCTGCTGGAGGCCCTGGCACTTGCCTGGTCGAAGGGGGAGGCCTGGGTCTGAACTGACTTCAGCTGGGCACTCAGCACAATTCCAGAAAACCTTGTGATTCCCCTGAGCAGACAATCCATCAGAGTACAGGAAGAGCCCCACCCTGCCCTTCCTGGCTCTGCCAGAGACCTTGGAGCTCTCTTGGCACAACCAGCCAATGCCACTCATATACCCTGTGACAGTTTAGAAAGATTGTCTCTTTCTGCCCTGGGTACCTTGGCTGGCCCTGCTGGGCCTGGCGTGGGCTGGCTCCACTGGGCTTGCAGAAGAGTGCCCACACTGGCCTCATGCATCACTTCTGACCCCTGGGGCCCCTCGTGGCTGAAATCAAATCAGCCCCTCAGCTTGAGTCACTCGCTTGAGTGGAGGCTGGAGATCAGTGGCAGGGTGGCCAGGTTTGAGTCAAATTTGCCCAGGAGACCCATGGGGCCTGCCACCCAGTCCAGAGGGGCAAGATCATGTGCCAAGCTCCAGTCAGATGCTCTGAGGTCACCACAGCTGGTCAAGCCCAGGAGTGACCATTCCTTCGTTGGCTGGTTCCACTGTCCAGTTGAGGTCCCTGAGGGAGTGACAGTCATTCCTGGGTCCTGTTTCAAATAGCCCTTGGCCAGGGCTGGTGGAGGCCAGCCTGCCTCCAGGCAGGTCCTGAACTTGGGGCTAAGGCTATCTGGAGAGAAGGACTCTTCCTCCAGGCAGTCTGCCTTGGCTGCTTTCTCCTCTGTGCATCTGGTCTGCTTCAGGTAGCCCCGGAAGGTGAGGTCTTCTTCCCCAGGTGCCTCAGGCCCGGGGGGATCAATGTGGTCCAAGGCAGAGCCACTCCGCTCATGCCCAGGCTGCCCCTCGGAGTTTGGGACTAGGCCAATACCACTGTCATCTTGGTCCCCTGGCTGTTCCCCACCCTGCTCCCAGCTTGGTCCAGTGCTGGGACTCAGGCTGGGGTCCTGCAAGCAGATCCCGCTGTCCGTGCTGTTGCTGCTGCCACCACTGCAGCTGCTCCCTGGTTCCAGGGATGGCCCCTTTCCCATGGTCCCCTCAGCCTGGGGGTGGGAGGCAGGGAGGAGGAACTGGGGCTCTTCATTCTGCAGTGATGGCTTGGCACTGCCGAAGCCACTGTCCGTGCTGCCATGCAGCTCCAAGTTCTTCAGCTCTGAGGACACTTTGGGGAAGGCCTCTTCGTCCAGGGGGTGGATAGTGTCCTGGGGCTCAGGGTAGGGAAGCTGGCTGATGAAGCTGAAGGGCTGGGGCTTCTTGAAGATCTGGAGAGGAGAGGGCAGAGTGAGGGATACATGCAGGAACCACCTCTGATGGTAGAGGTGAAGCCCTGGGGGGGCAGGAGGCGAGCTCAAGGAAGCTCTGCTCTAACTGAGGGGCTTTTTGTTTCATTTCAGAATCAACCTTTCCTCTTAAAGCAATTCTCAGTTTGGCTCAGGCCTGCATGCTCACAACCAGATGGAATGGCAGACAGAACGGGAGCCTGCGGGGAATGGAGAATGTTCTCAGCTCCATCAGCAGGGCTTTCCACACCTGAGAGTCAGCCAGACTTACCTAGATAGAGCTACAAGTGTGTTTCAAACTTTTTTGGACTGTGATCCAGAATAAGAACTGTGTTACATGGCAATCTATATAAATAGCCAGTAAACCGAAGGCAGTTTTACAAAATACTAATCATTACTACTCGTGTACCGTGATCTATACCACGACTCTATTCTGTTCTACTCCTGTTCTAGTCTATTCCACCCTGTCCTATCCCAGCCCAGCCATTATCCTGGCTTGTCCATTTCATTTTTTGAAAATGCTGCATGGGAGACACCAAATTAAGTTCTCTACTCCCTGAGCAGCTGCCATGTGGGGCAGGGGTACAAGCACAGACCTAGCAGGGGTCTGCTCCCCTAGCAGGGAGGACCTGCTCCCCATGAACTGCCGGGAGTCCCAGGGACGGTCACCTAATCCCTCTCCTCCTTGCTGTTCTGTCTCAGCCACCCTGGGGTTCTTTGTGCTCTGGAATGCATCAGCTCAGTGCTCTCAGGGCCTTTGCACATGCTATGCCCTGTGGTGGAAACACTCTTGGCTCAGTGCTTTATATGGCTGTGTCGTCCTTATCATTCAGGCCTCAGCTCAGATGTTACTCCCCAGAGAGGACTTCCCGATCATCCTGGTTAAAGCACTGCTCTGACACTCACTGCATTACCCTGTTTACTTCCTCCTAGCACTTGGTTCCTGAAATTCTCTTTAAATTTATTTTCTGCCTCCCACCACGACCTGCTATATAGCCCCACACCCAGCAGAATATAAGCTCCTTGAGGACAGGAGCTGTCTAGTTTTGTTTGCCACTCAGTTCCTGGAGCTTAAACTGAGCTGGCACAAGTGAGACACTCATAAGTTTTGTTGACTGACTTACTGACTCACTGTTGCACTTCTGCCTTCATTTCCTTTGTAAGTTTTGACTCTAATGCAATTCTTATGGGTTGAGTTCCTACTAACATCACACAGGTTGGTGATTAAGGATATCTGCTTCTAAGAACCAGACTCCAATGGTTCAAATCCCACCTCTGCCTTTTATCAGCTATGTTCCCTTAGCTGACCCCTTAGCTGAATTATTTGCCCTCTCGGTGCTTTAGTTCCTCACCGATAAAATAGAAATAATGACAGTATCTGCTTCTCATGTTATAGTTAACGCACGGCAAGTGCTTAGAACAGTGCCTGGTACACAGAAAGCACTTGGTAAATATTTGGCGCATTGAATTTTACTTTCCAATCTCTAAGGAGAAAACTGAACCTCGGAGAAGTAAAATGGCTTGCACCAAGTCACAGCAGCAAAGAACAAACCTGGGATTTGTACTCCACTGTCCTGACTTGATATCCCCATTTGTCCGAAGATCAGATCAAAACAACTCATGAGAGGGAGTAGGCAAATGAATGTGAAAGTGCTCCGTGTGCTCTAAGTTACTTGTAAACTTAGTAACGGGCACCGCCATTAGAGGAAGGTGACTGGGCTGCATTTGTCTTGAGGAAAACGTACTCAAGGACAGCTCTCTTTGGGGATCCAAATGGCACAAAGGAACAAAACCCCAGAGGCTGCTCCTCTCCTTTGGCATTTTGTACCTGGGCCCATTTCCCTGGTTTGCATTAGAATGAACAGATTCTACACGCTGGCCACCCCACCAGGCTGTATCAAGCCCCTCCCGACCAGGGGTCACAAGGATCCGCTTCTTCCCAGACGACATTTGGCATATGCTTAATAACTGTAGCCTGACTGCCACTTCATTGATCTCTTCCTAGATGCTCTTCCTGATGCCCAACTAGGAATCCCTGCTCCGGTTACCAGGTCCACCCCTCCCCGACCTCTCTGCTCTCTAGTTATCCATACCTGAGGGCAGCGCCCATGCGCACTCATCTCTCAGCCACCCCATCCCGGCTCCAGGCCCTGCATGTAGAATCGGCTCAAAGCACTTGTTAAACGGGCTGACACATACGGGTTTGTGGAACTGACTCTCCCCAGAGTGCAGAGAAGGGATGAGGAGTTACGTACTTCAGTTAGACATAAGGAAGAACTTTTTAATCCCATAAGGCTGTAGGGGCTGGCAGTCCCCAGTCTCCTCGTCATACCGCTCTACCCAGGGCCCTGGAGCTAGGAACACAGTCCTTTGGTCCCTGGACCAAGACCCTAATTAGGCCAGGCAGTCCCTTCTCTCCCCACCTCCCCTCTTCCTAGAGTGCTAACTCAAAATACATCCAGGAGGTCTTTGTCTCCTTATTTTTCCTAGAAATCCTGGGGCCTTTCCTGGGGCCCCTGCCTCCCTGATGGAGCCGGTGCTTCCCATCGCAGTGATGGCAGCTGTGAGGATGTGGCTGCAGCCTGTGGAGTGGCCTGAAGCCCTGGCGGGACAGGCGGAAGTTTGGGAATGCTGGGGGCTGGCTTAGCACAAGGCTCCCTGCAGCAAGAGGAAATACTCTGGGAGGGGGGCGGAGACCCTGGCTACCTCCACCACCTGTCCTCCCTCCTCCCCGCAGTAATGCCAGCTTGGCAGCAGCCCTAGGCTGGGCTTCCAGCTTTCTATTCTTCCTCTTCCGGAGCACGGAGCACTGGTCATCACCAGCTGGTAGGGGTGGGAAGGGCTGGGCTTGTCCTGACTTCCTGGCTCTCGGGCTGGTGCATGTAACAATTGCCCCATGCCTCATGGAGGATAATAAGCACCTTGTAAACTGAGGATAATAAGCAGCCCCCCACCCAGAGGTACTAATGCAGAGGTGCTGGCCCAGGGTCTTTTATTAGTAAATAGGGACAAAATGACATATGGAGGGGTTAAGACTATTCATTATGTGTCTTATCAGGGCCCCAGGAAGGGAATGTTCTCAGCACTTGGCTTTGCATCTAAGCTCCCCCTCTGTCCTCATGGTCCTTGGTGAAAGTGCCTCATAATGTCAGGGCTGAGGGAAGGGACTGCCTGGGAGGGAGCCCCCTGTGTCCTGGCATCCTGGTACGGCTGGGAAGGGTGGGGCGGTGGCCTCCCCATGAGACTTACCAGGACAGGGGGCAGCTTCCTCCGGTGCCACACGTACAGATGGAGGGCCAGGCAGTAGGCCAGGGCTCCGCACAGCAGCAGGACGAAGGTGAAGAAGATGCTGAGGTTGGTCACGGTGAAATCTGTAGGCCAAGAGAGATGTGTTTGTGGCCTGGCACCTGGGGGACGTGGAGGGGCGGCTCCTGGCAGCCCAGAGTCAGTGGCCCATGTGACCCGCCAGGCTTCCTTTGGGCCATAAGGCCCAGTGGTCCTTAGAAATCCCGGCCTGACCTTCCAACCCCTGTCCTGCAGGGATCCCCTCACTAGACACAGGGACTCTGCTTCCAGCTCTGCACACAATTCGCACCACAGCCTGAGGAACAGCAGGGCAGGATGATACAGCAGGTAAGAGTGGAGGCTGTGGGGGCAGCTAGACCTGGGCTTAAATCCCAGCTCCACCGAGTACTAGCTGTGAGGGTATGGATGAATTACTCAGCCTCTCTGAGCCTCAGTTTCCCCAGCTATAAAATAGGGAAAAATAATAGTGCCTCCCAAGTGATTGCAAAGTACACAGCACTGATCATGTAGCAGGTCCTTATGTTATCTGCTCCTTATAACCTCAGGAGGTGGATGCTATTATCATCCTTCTACGGATTAGGATCCTGGGGCCCAGAGAGTTTAAGTAACTCAGCCAAGGTCACATACCTTGTAAGTGGCAAAGCTGAGATCTGATGCCAGACCTGCACACAAAACTATTTCTTCTACCAGTAAGTGAATGCTGAAAAAGCTCTTAAGGCCGCCTGACACGGGGGTGGGGGTGGGGGGGGTGGGGGGCTTTACCTGTGCTTAAATGAGAGTGAGGCTAAATGACCATGAGCTTCAGAGTGCCCTTCATGAACTGAGATGGACCGTAGAAATGTAGGGAGTTACTGTGGTCTTTGCTGGACCTTGCCCACACTGGACTGGCATGACCAGTTGGGCGCTGGACAAGTCATGCCTGGAACTGCTGTTTACAGCTTCCTCTGAGCACCCCCTATCTCCCCAGCCAGACTGGGAGATCCTCGTGGACAGGACCACAGCCTTCACATCCCAGGTCCTCTCTCTTCCCTCCCCTCCCTGGCACCTGCGGAGAGCCTGGCCTTAGCAGCTGTGACAGGGTCAGCTGGATTCTGATGGGGAGGCAGGATAAGGAGAAGACCCTCCGTGTCCAGCTTTAAGAAAGGACAAGGAGGAATGTAACAAACAGGAACTACCACAGCTGACAGCGTGGGGCTGGGGTGGGGGGTGGGTTCTTGTTCTCACAGCTGTGTTCAAGTGGAACACCGGTAGGATCAAGAGACCTGGCTCTGTCACCATGCCCTAGAAAGCTGTTTACACCCACAGAGCCTCAGTTCCCGCATCTCTAAAATGGAGACAATGGGAGCTTCCTCATATGGCTGTGCAGGGGAGTGCCCAGGGCATTGGCAGCCCTCAACCAATGCTTTGCAGATTGTGTGAGACCCCCGCCTCCCAGGCAGCAGCCCTGACCGTAGACTCACACTGATAGGTGAGCACGACGCACTCCTCCTTCGACCATATCCCATTGTTCATTCGAGAGCTCACAGATGGCTTCACCTTGACACAGAAATTTCCCAGTTTTCCAGGGGGTGAGAGGCTAAAGTTTTCATGTTTTACTGTTTTTGTAAACTGAAACAACAAAAACAACAGAGCAATAAACAAAATGCCCTTGATTCACGGACCATGGAAGCTGAGAACAGGGGAGCCATCGGAGATGTTTCTCTAACATAACAAACCCGGTATTATCAATACAGACCAAGATCTCTCTGTGATTAACATTACTTATTTCATACTAAAAGAAGAAAGGAACATTTCTATAGATGCTGAGGACCTTTCTAGAAGGGGCTGGAATCAAATGGTGGGAAGAGGATGGGTCTGGCAGATTCTAGATCTCCCACTTATGGGGATGTCCGTGGGCAACAACGCGGCCTCTTGGAGCCTCATTTCCCCATTGATAAAATGGAATAAAATATCTACCTGCAAGGGGATCCAGAATAATAGCTATCAAATATCTTGTATGGTGCCTGACACTAGTAGGCAGTGTCTTCCTGTCACCTGGCAGGAGCATCGCTTTGAAGGTGGAGGTCATCTCAATTCCCTCCCCTGCCCCATGCCTTGCCCCCCATTCAGCCAGCCAAATTCCCCAGGGGATGCACAAAAGGCGCCCAAGCGACAGGGAGGCCCACGGAGCCCGCTGCATTCCTTACTAATACACTTGTCCTGTGGCCCTGGGGAAGCACATACCGTGTAGTTCCCTGGCACCTTGCGAATCTCAATCTTGTACTCGCGGAAGTGCTGGAAGATGCTTTCATAAGTGTCTCCTGTAGGGGCTATCCTGGGCCTGGGGGGCTGGATCTTCCCGAGGATGATGCCGTTCTCCACCTCCAGCTTCACGCTGCCAACCGTCAGATTCACTGAGTAGGGAGGCAAAATTATGAGGCCTGCAGGCTGGGGAGATCCTGGGTGCCCCACCCATGTCCAGCCTCTGTAGAGTCAAGCTTACCCACCCTAAAACCTGGGCCACCTGTTTCCAACCTAGCCACACATAAGGACTTCCTGGGGAGTACCTGACAAATACACATACCCCAGGTCCACTCAAGACGC
Organism: Canis lupus familiaris; assembly: GCF_011100685.1. Lineage (NCBI taxonomy): Eukaryota > Metazoa > Chordata > Mammalia > Carnivora > Canidae > Canis > Canis lupus. The sequence goes on from NC_049226.1 coordinate 15,709,008, forward strand.
AGTGAATCTGAATTTTTAAAGCTGGTGCCTGGATACATTTATTTTAAACCCAGTCCCCAGGTAATGTATCTGTAACCAGCTGAGCCCTGGCCTGTGGACAGGCATTTGGGAGCCAATGACTTCAAAGACCATTGGTTCTGACTCTGAACTTTGCAGAGCAGGCTCATCACACGTCAAGCATGGTCAGTTCCAATTTGTGGAATAGAAAAATCCCATCAGGTTTGGAGTTTACCCCTTTCTCTTCCCTCTGCCGAGACAGACCCCCAAAACTTTCTTCGCAGCATTGCCTCACTTCAAAGCCTCACACCCTCATCACTGGGAGTTTAGCCCTCGGGGGCCAAGGACTGGATCCAGTTCTGCCTACTGTTTGCAGCCCTATGCTGAGTGCTTATGGATTCACTTCCTCTTCTAGAAGCCTACAAGTACACAGGTCTGGCCCTTCTCATCCAGCTGCTCTGACTCACCCCAAGACTCCTCTTCTATAGGATAAACAACTCCAGTTCCCTTTTAAATCTTGAATAACTTGGCTATTTTCATCTAAGTCTTCTCAAAAGTCCTCACTAGTTGTTTGGACAACTAGCTCCTCGGCCAGGAAGCCTGGCTGGATGGTGAGCTACGGGAACAGAGCACATTCTAGACTAGAGTTCCTGGCAGAAAGGGACCCCCCAAAACCATCTTGTAGGCCCAGGGCAAGAAAGCACCTTCATCCATGGAGAAGCGGGTGTTGGTTAATGTCCAGTTGGAGGACTGGTTTCCATCTACTGCGCGGACTTTGGCTCGGTAGCCATTATTGTGGTACAGGTCCAGGGTCACCATAGTGAGATCACAGAACAGCACCTGAGTCTGGTTACAGCTGGGGATGCGCTTCCAGGGTTCTAACCCATACCTGGGGAGATATCAGGATAGGCATCGGTAGAGGAACTTGTGTTCAAACTTACCTCCATTAAGAGGAAAGCAAGGGGCTGATGAAGAGGGCTCCCATGACACCACAGCCTGTAGGTATCTTCTCTGGTCCTGGGCATCTAACTGCAAGAGGATCTCTTTTGGTTCTGGGACCATGTACCAATTTCTCTTAAATTGCAATATCTAACAGATCTCCAACTCCTCCAGGAAGACTTGCTACCTACTGCAATACAGCCTGACTTTTTTTCTCCAATCACATTTGCACTCCGTTAGGGCTTCCTTGTTTTCCGATTATATTATGGACACATTTCCTGTTTTTCCAGTAAGATGGAAAAACCTTGAGGGTAAAGGCAATACCTTGGCTTTCTCATCACAGAACTCCCTGCACACTGCTCAACACATAAGGGACTCAATCTGTACTTGTCAACTGATGGATATATGCCACAGTCTTCCCGGGGTACTCCAATAATGACAGATATGTCCTCCTGTGCCAAGGAAGGGGATGGGTCTGCCCCTCCCACACCTACCATCCCCCTTTCTCCATCCTCCCTTTTCCATACCTCAGAAGCTCTACTTCATAGTAGGTGCTGTTGGATGGTTTCGGGATGGGAGTCCAGTGGAGGATGTGGGAGAAAAATTCTGCTTCGAACCACACAGATGAAGGGCTGGGCAGTTCTGTCCCTGGGGAGAAGAGTGTCAATATCAGAGCTCGCAGAGCCCATCCCCAGGGATGACAATGACCATGGCAAGGGTGGCAATCATCCTAGCAGCTTCCATTTATTAAGAATTTTACTCTGGGCCCTCTGCCAAGTACTTTACATATGTTGTTTCACTTAATTCTCTCAACCAGCTTTACAGGGTAGGCATTTACCACCCCAATTTTACTAGAGAAGAAACGGAAGCTCCAAAAGGTTGAGTGACTTGCCCAAGGCCAATGGAGCTAGGAAGGGGCAGGTGACACATGTCTGATTCCAGAACTAGTGTTGTACCCTTAGTGCTATCCTGTGCTGTCTGTGATCAGAAGCAGAAGTGGTGCCGAGAAGAGCCAAGCTGAGTCTGATGTATCTCCAGAGAGAAGGCACAGGCTGAGGGCTAAGGTATATCTGTCTGCAATGAGCTCTCATCTCAGGTGATCGAGTCCCTGGCTCTCCCCAATTCCTGTCCCTGTTCCAGCCTCAGCCCAAGGCCTGCCCCCAGCCCCAGCCCTAGTTCCAGTCCAAGGCCTGGAATTCTTGGCGGGTATAAAGGGAGCCTGCTTGCTGGCAGCTGCCTGTTTCTCTTCACAGGTCTCCTGGGCAACCCCAAGCCCAGTGCTTGTCCATATCCCCCAAGTCTAGAATGACTTTAGGCTGGGTGAGGACAGACAGAATGAAGCAGGTCTGGTTCTAGACTGTACTGACAACATCTCCACACAGAGCCAGCCCACTTAGCTCCACGGTGAGATATTAAATACCACTGCCTAACTCCATCTCCGGCCCCCCCACGCCATTCACCATGGGACACTCCAACTTCTAGAGCCTCAAACTAACACTTGCCAGTGTGATGGGCAAACAACTGAACCTCACTGAACCTCTCATTCGTTAGAATGTAATAAATATGCCCACTCTAAGAGTCTTGCCAATCAAGTGCAATGAGGTAGGTCAAGGTCAATAGCCAGTTGGTTCCTCTTTTCTCCTCCTCCATCCCTTAATGTCTCTCCATCTGCCAGCCACTCGCAGGGGCTTCCTTTGTTCTGTGACTTCTCACCATCTCTCTAGTAATGCTCCCTCTAGAATTGCCGTTTGCGCTTAGAAAGTATATCTCCGCTGTCCCTTGCTTTCTTTCTTACGATATCTTTGATCCCCAAGGCTGTGTTTCGATTTCAAAATGTTAGATGGAAAGTGAGAAATGCAGCGGGTCTTTGTGGTATTGGGGCTGCATGTCCCCGACTTGGCTCTCGATCATGTGAATGGCAGACTTTGTATTTTGGCGGAGACTGCCGTTTCAGTCCGTGCTCTCCCTGGCTCCACACTCCGGCTTCCACCTCCCTGCCCTTTCATTCTCTCTCCAGGCTTTACTCCTCTACCTTGCAGCAGCTTCCCAGGGTGGCTGGCTGGGTTAGAAGGCTGAGCTGTGGGATAGGAGGGGGAGCGAGACAGGTGGCAGTGGGAGTACATTAGGAGCTAAAGAAGGAGCAGGGATGATCAGATGGAGCGACAGGTGATAGTAGGGGGCAAGACCTGGGATGCGGGGTAGGGGGGGAGTGGGAAGGGGGAGGACGGCAGGGGGAAGCATTAAGTGGAAGGCTAAGGGAAGGTGGAGCCAGGTGAGAGATCAAGCAAGGTCTTATTCCCCGGAGGGGAAAGCATTTGTACCAGTTGAACTAGAACAACAGCAAAAAAGGCCAGGACTACTAGTTTCTAATCGCCCGAAAGTGTACGGAAGACAGACTGGGGAGTGGGTGTCCTTTAACTTCTCCGTCCACCACCACCCCGCCCCGTCACCTTCGTGCTCTCCCACATCCAAGTGGGGAGCCTGAGAGCCGGGCTGGCCGGAACCTCGGAGCTCCCGAGAGAGCGTAGACGACAAGCCCCCCGCCCCGCCCCGCCCCGCCGCGGGGACAGCCGGACTGGCCTCCAGGAACGCAGAACTTGAACGGAGGGGCGCTGGGGGGTGGCAGGCGGGTGCGGACGCAGCCCCGCCGGGGGGCCGCGGGGGCCGGGGGCGCGGGGGCCGCGGGGGAGCGGGGGCCGCGGGGGAGCGGGGGCCACGGGGGGCGCGAGGGCCGCGAGGGGGCCCGGGGAAGCGGGGGGAGCGGGGGCGCGGGGGGCGCGGGGGCGCGGGGGCCGCGGGGGCCGCGGGGGGCGCGATCCTTACCGTGCGCACCCGGGCCCGGGCACAGGCAGAGGAGCGCCGCCAGCGACACGAGCAGGCGCGGCAGCATCCTGGGCGCGCCGCATCCTTCGGGGGCCGGAGCCGGAGCCGGAGCGAGAGCCGGTCCGCGCGCCTCCAGCCGCCGCCCCGCGGCTCTGCCTCTGCGAGCCGGGACCCGCCGGCGGTGCCGCCCGCGCCCCGAGGGCTGACGTCAGAGGGAAGGGGCGGGGCCCCGGGAAGCCCCGCCCCCGAGGCCGCGCGTCCGGATGCGGGTGTGGGGTCCGCTGCCCGCAGCGCCGCCGGGTCCGCCCCCGCGGGAGGGGAGGAGGCTGCGGGGGTTGCGCGGGCGCCGGGCTGTCCCGGGGCGGGGGCGGGGCTCGGCCAACTTCCCCTCCAGGCCTCCAAGGGCCCCCCCCGCGATCGCGCAGCCTGGATGGGGCGGGTGGGGGCGGGTGGGGGCGGTGGTGCGGAAGGGGGGGTGAGGGCGTCGGAGCTGATCGCGCCGGCCGAATAGGGTCGGGCTGGGAGCGGTGGCCGAGGCCCGCCTCTTGCCCCGGGGATGGGGAAGGCGATGGTCCCAGGCGCTCAGGGAGCGTGGCGGGGGCACCTGCCTGCCTGACTGGTGGTGCCTTGATGCGGAGCTCTGAGCCAAACCAGCGGTAAAACAGGCAGTCCCCTGCCCGACTTCATAGTTTTGGAGGGGTGCCCAGAACCTCCCTTAGCTCCTTTTGCTTTCCCCTCGCCTGCCTGAACTCTCACGTTTCGAGCTTTCTCCCCCCTCCCCTGCGGGGCACTAGCATTCTTAGAGAACTGGGTAGCACACCGTGGGTTACTCATGCTTCGCTATTACTTGACTCATCTGAGATTTCACTCCAGGTGCGCGGAAGGTGTGAGAGCGCGGGAGACAAACTTTGTCCGCTTCACTTTCGTTGCGTCGTGACACCTGCTTCAAAATATGTGCAAGTATTGAGGAGGGGGCCCTATCGGGGGTCCGAGGGTCTACTTAAGAACTAGGAAGACCTCACTTCTTGAAGATGATTAGTGAAGGTCAGGGATGCTCCAGCTCTGTGGGTAGTGGAGAGTGGTATATGCAGGCCAACGAGACACAGGACCCAGTCTCTGGAGCCACCCTAAGGAGACAGCTCTTGTTGCCACACCCTCAGATTGGCTAGGGGAAAGAGTTCCAGGGTTTTTAGTGTTTGAATGTTTCCTGCACTCTCTGTTGCTCAAGTGAAAGATGAAGAGTGTGGCCAGTTGCTCAGAAGTATCCAGGCATGACCCCAGGGGTGTGGCTGCCTTTTGAAATGACTTTTCAGTTCCCACTGACCTTTCAAAGGAGGAGGACATGTGTGCAGTTTCTTGTTGAACTTGCCTTTACTCTTTACTTTCTTTTTGTTGTTGTTGAGTTAATAAGAGTCTAAAAGTCTTACCCCATTGCCATTTTGACGGAGGATCAGACTTCTTAATTCACTCCTATGACAAACATTTTCTGTATACTCAGTTTGGGCCACATACGGTATTAAAGCTGGTGACCAGAACAAGGTCCCTTCTCCCAAGACATTTACAATTTATCTAGAGACAGAAGGTAGAAACTTTATTTTTTTTTAAGATTTTATTTATTTATTCATGAGAGAGAGAGAGAGAGAGAGAGAGAGAGGGAGAGACACAGGCAGAGGGAGAAGCAGGCTCCATGCAGGGAGCCCGATGTGGGACTCGATCCCCGGACTCCAGGATCGCACCCTGGGCCAAAGGCAGGCGCTAAACCGCTGAGCCACCCAGGGATCCCTGAGACTTTACTTTTTTTTTTAAAGATTTATTTATTTAATCATAAGAGACACACACACACACACAGACAGAGACACAGCAGAGGAAGAAACAGGCTCCTCACAGGGAGCCCAATGTGGGACTTGATCCCAGATCCTAGGATCAGGCTCTGAGCAAAAGGCAGATGCTCAACTGCTGAGCCACTCAAGCGTCCCTAAACAGAGACTTTAATATGCTGTGAGAAATGTGCTGGGAAGGGAGGTACAAGCTAATGGAGGGACAGGAAACAGGCACTCAACCCCAATGGGGTAGAGGATAGAGAAGGCTTCCTGGAGGAGGTAACATCTAAGCTGATTCATGAGGGATGAGTAGGCGGTAGCTGGGTGAAGAGCAGATAGGGAGAGTGTTCCAGACAGAAGTATAAACTTAGAGATGGGGGAACATGGCGCTTTTTTTTTTTTTTTAATGAGCTGTTTGCATTTTATTTTATTTTATTTTTATTTTTTTAATAAAATAATTTTTATTGGTGTTCAATTTACCAACATACAGAATAACACCCAGTGCTCATCCCGTCAAGTGCCCCCCTCAGTGCCCGTCACCCACTCACCCCCACCCCCCGCCCTCCTCCCCTTCCACCACCCCTAGTTCGTTTCCCAGAGTCAGGAGTCTTTATGGAACATGGCGCTTTTGAAGAACCTTATAAATTGTACAAATTAGCTTTCCTGTTTTAAGATGAGAAAATCACGATGGCTGACATAGGTTAATGTCTTTTTCAGACAGAGCCCAGATTTGATTGTAGGCTGTCCTAATGTATCCTGCTGCTTCATAGAAAGCACTCAAAACAGGAGTTATGTCCAGCATATGATTACCATACCTTTTGTAAAAAAGAAATTGATATGTTTGCATTCAGTTATGTATTCTAGGTGTTCTAAAAAGTCCACTCTAAGCGTCTGTAATTTCCGGTATTCACAACAACTGTGTATCCTGCTTCCCTTGCAGGTAGGTGGAATATGTGACTGGGTTTAACCAATGTAAAGTTGAGTTGGTGGGTGCTACTTCCTGGCCTGGCCCGGAAATGTGTCCTTGTTATTTTGTGAGCTAGGTGGAGGGGGTCCAGTGGAGGACTGCAAGGGGATAGAAGGAGCCTGGGTCCCGGAGTCACCCCTTAGAGGGGAGCTATTCAGGAAAGACACCCAATCCGTGACTTGAGTAAGGAGTGAATTCTTGTTGTATCTAGTTACTGAGATTTGGGAAGTTTTGTTATACCAGCTTAGTGTTAGTATCCTGACTGAGGTGCATTGTCTCATTTAATCCTTATGAGCACCCCATGAGATTGGCTTCGTTACCAGTGTCTTACAGATGGAGTAGTGAGGTCAGAGCTAAGTCACTTGTCTGCAGCACTCAGCCAGTGAGTGGCAGAGCTAAGGTTACAACCTGGGTCTCTGACTTCAGAGAAACTCGTGCTTTCACTACTGTATAAATAATGCCTTTTCTCATCTTAGAAGATCTCTTGGAAAAGACAAAGTATAGTGAATTCAGGGGGGGGGGGGGACAGCAGCAGCTCAGGGCTGAGTGTTGTGGGTGGGGGGAATGTTGTGAACCCCAGGGAAACTGTGGGTGGCTCTGGGCAGACATGTTTGTCCACATGGCTACACTGGGAAATTTTTAGGGCAAATTTTGAGCTCTGGATGGTTCCATGGTCTCATTTTCACTTTACTTCATCATGGTCTTCCGGATGATGTTTCTAAATAGGCATTGCTGGGGGGTACAGTGGACATCTGGGAGTGTAGGAAGTCCATGCTCAGTTGTGGTAACAGGCATACTCGCAGTTTCTGTGCCTGAACTGGTGATTGGGGAAGTTCCAGGCCTTGTGATCACTGTGTCAGAGCTATACATAACAGGGAGAGAGCCCTAGATGGAACCGACCCGAGGGGGGGGTGGGGGGGTAGGAAACCGCCTGGGGACACTTTGTAGTCAAGTCAATGGGCCAAGGAGAACTGTAGATGTAAGCTGAGGGAGCCACCAAAGGGCAGCCCTGGCTCCAGAAGGAGCTTCTGGCTGTTGTCTATGGAACAGAACTAATGTCCACCTCCCTTCATTGTCTGCCTGATTCCTTCATGGCTGAACATAGAAGAGCTCAGAAGGGACAGAAGCCTCTTCTCTGAATGCCCCTCTCTCATAGGATTAGATAGTGACTCAGATTGGAATAGGGAGTTTGAATTTTAGTTGGATGGGTGATAGGCATCCCTGGAGGTTTTGGGACAAGAGAGGGACATGGCAGGTTTGCATTTCAAATAGAAGGGGAAACTCTGGGGCATGGAGGTGACTAGCCGAGGAGGGATTTGCTAGTTAATTGCAGAATCCAAACCCCAGTCTCTAGGTTGAAGTTCAACTCTCTTTGACTGACATTTCACAGCAGCTAAGCTTATAGAACCATGAAGATGATGGGAGGGTGTCTTGCCCATCAGCCTAGAGGAAAGAGGAAGAAATATTAAGCTCCCAGGTGAGGAACTTCCCTGCTAATTCCCTTGAATCGGCCGAGTTGGAGCAAAGAGCTTTCTCACACCCATCATCTGCCTGGGTGAGTGTTCTGGGTTCAGCACCCGAGGTTCGCAAGGCTACTGGGAGAAGCCTGTGGACCTCAGAGGTGGGAGACCTAGTTCTAGCCCCAGGATGGCCACTGCCAGCTGTGTGCCCTTGAACCGGTGCTTTTATCTCTATTAGCCACTGACAGGATTGGATTCCTTGGAACTTTCCTGGGCTATTGTAAGGCCAGATACAAAGTGCTCTGACAACTGTCAAAGGCTTGCCAGATGACAGGAGGTATGTGGTTAATAGAAAAAGTCAGCAGAAAGGCCTCATGCTGGTCAGAGGGAGCCAGCCCTTTTCCTGTGTCTGTGTGCACTTGTCTCTCCACCCTCCAGCTGGTGGGAAGCTCCACTCCACCCCGGCGACTGGGACCTCTCCCAGGAAAGTGATTTTTAAGGAGATCCCCTGGTCAGGAATGGTGAAGACCTAATCCATTGTCATTGCTCTGTCAACTTGGGGTACAGCAGGTTGAGAACAGAACATTGCTGAAAATATCCCATGTCATTTCGGGAGGCACCTGCGTGGTCCGCATTTATAGGGATGTCATTTCCACTTAGTTCTAAAATTAATAGCAGTCTGAGCCCCCATCCCACGATTGCAGGAAGTCTGTCTGCTCTTGGGTTCTCATTCCCAGAGAACTCATGGAGTTCTCCAGGGAAGCCTCCTGTGCCCAGAGCCATCCAGTGGCCTCCCAGCTCAGCTGTCACCGTCTCATGGTGGTGGCCTTCAGGTGTGGACACGGTGACCATAGCATTTTTAAATTTAAATTTAAATGCAATTTGAGTGCTTACAAATAACAAAAATACCAGAGAACTAGTTGGCAGTTACTTTGAGCAGTAGCCACTTAGAGCCCCCACAGGTTCAGCCCCTACTGGAAACTTCCTTGAGCTTCTAGCATTATTGCAGTAGGGAGAGACCAACTAACTGCCACCTTTGGAAGTCTCCAGGCCTCTCTGAACACCTTGGTTGCCCCAAGAGAGGAGGGCGCCTTCCTTCCCCTGCTCAGGATCCACTTTTTTAGTTTAGTTTTGTTTTGCTGTAAGGGGAGTCACAGCAGGAGCATCAAACATCAGTATATTCAGGGGAAATTCCTAGGCCCCCCCCCCCCCAAATATATAGTCAGAGCTCCCATGACCCACAGAGGGCTGGTTGCTGGCATGTTCTCTCACATTTGCGTTGGTCTTAAATAACAGTACAGCTGGGACAGCAGCTGTCTGGCCCAGGGGGTGGCATGTCAGGCCCAATCCAGAGCCTTGCCATGGTCATTCCTCCATGGCAGGGGTTGGGGGGGGTGTCGTGGGGGGGTGCAAGACCAGGTCTCTCTGCTCCTCCAGCCCATGTCTGGGCTCCTGGTCTTCTGTGAGCAACCCCAGGACAAAGGAGGATGGTTTTCCAGGTATTGGATGGCACAGCCTAAAGTCAGACTTGGAGAGAACCATTTACCTACCTTCTTGGGTCTATGGTTCCATTCAGTGGACGTTGCCGAACAAAACCTCAAATGCTTCATGTAAGACACCCGCTTTGGACCTAGCATGGACATCCAGAGCTTTGCCCAAGTTGAGGGACATGAACTTGACGTGACTAACGAGGTTCACCCAGGAAGAGGGAGGCTCCCATCTAATGACAAATCTTAATTACTACTTTGTGTCAAAGAAACTGCTTGTCAAAAAAGAAAAAAAAAGAAAGAAAGAAACTGCTTGTCATCCCTTGCATTACAGGTAGTTTTAGGTATTTATTTTACTTTTCTTTGCCAAATTTTTATTTAAGTCCCAGTTGGTTACCATATGGTGTATGTAGTATTGGTTTCAGGGATGGAATTTAGGGATTCATCATTTCCTTACACCCCTGTGCTCCTCACAACAAATGTCCTCCGTAACCCAGCCCCCTGCCAGCCACCCAGCAAACCTCAGTTTGTAGTTTCAAGTATTTAAAGGTTTATGTTCCACTGTAGCTCTACTGGCAGCAAGTGCTGGCTAGGAAGACCTGCGGTAGGGGTTCAAAGTACCAGCTGTCAGTTGTCACCTGTGACTGGGTCTCAGGGCTCAGATTGCCTACCTGTGAAATGAGGACAATGCTTTTTCATCGAGTTGCCGACAGGAATGCTGTAGGCAGTCGTTTTTTAGGTACTCTTAACTAGGCACTGTGGGGTACAAAAATTAGTCACTATCCTTATTGGGCACATGGACTTTCAGGGAATTTAAACCTGTAATAAATAACTCTGATATACTATCAGAAGGATCAGCTCGGATAGAAAGTGGTTTGTCAACTTCAAGGTGTGAAACACATGCAGGGTATTGGTACCCTTGTTTATTTTTTGGATGGGGTCTTCTTTTTGTTCACTGCCAAGCCAAGCATACCTTGACCAGCTCCCAACCCCAAACCTGTTGCCATCTGTCCCCCACAGCTCGAGATTCTGACGCCCCCATGGAATCCTGGACTTCTTGTGTGGAGGTCAGTTCATCTGTCCTCCTGCTTCTGTCCCAGGTCATGTTGGACATAAGGCCTCTCCTCTTTCACAGAATTAACAGCAAGTACAAGAAACAGTAACTGGAGGTCAGCTGGGGATGTTAAGTGCTGAGTGTGCATGTATGCCCAGCGGAGTATGTGGGAAGGGGTCACAGAAGAGGGAAGCTACATTCCTAGGCTGGAGCTGACGTTCTTATAATTTATAAGAAAATGAAAGTCAGAGAAGAAGAGCTCATTTTGAGAATGGCAGATTCACACCTCACCCTCAGATTCATTCTGTGGCCATCTGACCTTTGAGGACATAAGAACAAATGAGCTCATGCTCTTTACACCTTCTTCTATACTATTTTTCATTAGCCGACAGTGGGGGACTGATGCAAGGAGATCCTGCTGGTTTCTCTGGTGGCCAGCAGCCAATGTCCTCCCTGCCTTCACTAGCAGACTGTTTCCTCTCCGACCCCCTCTCAGGATGCCAAAGGAACCTACCTGGATAATTCTCAGGACCCAGGAGGGGCAAAATTGGCATTTCTTCTGCAGTTTTTTTTTTTTTAAGAGGTCTTGCGTATGGTGCCATTATTTTTTTATACTTCGTATAACTTTGGTTTGGTAAACCCATTCTTTTTTATCTTTAAAGATTTTATTTATCCATTTTTTGTGAGAGAGAGAGAAAGAGAGAAAAAGGAATGAGCAAGAGTGGGGTGGGGGAGGGCCAGAGGGAGAAGTAGACCCCCCAGCTGAACAGGGAGCCCGATGCCATGTGGAGCTCCATCCCAGGACCTCAGGATCATGACCTGAGCCGAAGACAGACGCTTCACCAACTGAGCTACCAGGTGTCCGGTAAATCAATTTTTAACACATAAAAATATTTTGATTAAATAACAGATGTTCAGGAATACATACCATTTTAATAGACACTTTGATACACAGTATGAAGTTCCAAATAGGTGAGTCATGTTTAACACTGCAAATTTGTAGAAATTTTAAGCCTAATTTTAGAAAACTGGAACAAACAAATGCTCTGAGGTTCATGAAGGTCTTATCAGTGGTCACTACTTGTGTCTACATTTATAAATGAACAGAAGGGTTTCCATATGAGTACTGGACGCTTGCCTACCCACTAGTCCTGGGAGATGCTCCCTTGTCTAACCACATAATGAGATACTTCTTCTGGGGACACCTGGGTGGCTCAGTGGTTGAGCGTCTGCCTTTGGCTGAGGGCGTGATCCCGTGGTCCATCCCATGTTGGGCTCCCTGCATGGATCCTGCTTCTCCCTCTGCCTGTGTCTCTGCCTCTCTCTCTGTGTCTCTCATGAATAAATAAACAAAATCTTAAAAAAAAAAAAAAAGAGATACTTCTGGCTCTCAATCCAATAGCCTCTTTCTATTACACCATGTCCTTGAGCTTAGGACTTCATTCTTTCCCCTTCTCCTTCCCGTGCCAACTCTGGTCACTGCCTAAGTCAGTAACTCAGCTCTGTTGACGTCCCACTTGAATAAAACAGAGTCCATAATTGCCACATCTTCCTCATAGCCCTTCTCTCCCTTGGGTCAGTAGCTCAAATCTGCTAACATTCATCGAGTACTTGCCATGTGTCAGCCACTGTGCTATGCACTAGAGTACAAAGATGGGAAAAGACACCGTGTTTGGCTTGAAAGATGTTTAGCTGGAGAGGGGGAAGGAAAGGAAATCTGGCATTCATTATTGTGTTGGGTAATATGCTGCTATTACTTCATCTGATCCTAGATGGGGTGGTCTTTCCCATTTGATGGAGTAGGAAACCGAGTCTCAGAGAGGTTATATGATTTTCCCAAGGTTATCAGCAAACGATGTGGCCTCGGGTCTGTCCTCTACTACACCATGTTTCTCCTCCCCTCCCCACCTCCCCCTGCCAGCCACAGACAAAAAAGAAGCAGGGTGACAATTCCAACTACATAAACTGGTTGGAGGGCTGCCAAGCAAAGAGTTAGGGTAGGGCCTGCTGGCTGGAGTCCAGGTGCTGCTGTGGCCCCTGTGGGAGACTCAGAACCAGAAGCAGCCAGGGCAGGATCCGTGGTGATTCTGTGGTGCCTCTTGGTCCCCTGGGTATGAAAATGAGTAGGAATAGTAAGAAAGTCCTCGATGGGGTTTGTGTTTGGCCCTGAGACCTATGGAGGAGGGGGCTGGGCTGAAGGCTTCCAAAGCAAAGGCTTTCTCATCTGGCTCCCAGCTGTTCCTACCTGACGCCTCTCCATTTCATGCAGAGGAAAGCCCTCTGAGAATGTTTCTTCATTCAGCAAATAGTTATTGACTGCCTACCATGTACCAGGCTTCATTTTAGGCAAGGTAGCCCAAACTCCTGCCACATAGAGTGTCCATGCTGCTGGGAGGAGACATGTGAATAATTGATAAGTTAGATACATATGTAGTCTGTCAGATGGTGGTAAGTGCTACAGGAAACAAGTAAGGGAGGGGTAGAGGGAATGGGGTGATGTGTTTCACTTTAAGTAGGGTGGTCAAGGAAGGCCTCACCCAGTAGGTGACATTTGAACAAAGACCCGAAGGAAGGTGGGAGATGAGTCATATGGATGTGCGGATAAAGAGCACTGTGGGCAGAGGGACAGCAAGTGCAAAGGTCCTGGGGTCAGAGTGTACCTGGCACATTTGGGATTGGTAAGACCAGTGTGTGTGGGGGGGGGTTGGAGGCCGATGAGTAAGGCTCACCTGGCTCTTCTTTGGGGATCATGGCCAGTGGCCAATAGGCAGAGAAAGGACTTGAGAAATTTCAATCTCTCCCACTTCCTCTCAAGAATAGTTATTGGGGTGGGGGAGGGGAAGCATGAACATGGGGCTCCTCTTTCTGCAGCTGTGGCCCTGACTCTGGCATCTGAGTAAAATACACTCCCCCTGCCAGCTCACACTCCAGCCTTTTGTCCTGCCCTCTCCTCTCCATCTTCTTGATTCCCCTCTTTCCTATTACTTCTCCCTCTCCCAAACCTCAAGGGGCTGGCCATGGAGAAAACTGGTGAAGGAGGAGGGTGGGGGTCAGAATGAGGAGGCAGGTAGAGCTTGGGGACATATACCACTTTCTGGGGGCTGCTGTATCAAATTTGGTGGCTTATGACACCAGAAATTTATTCTCTCACAGTTCCGGAGGCCAGAAGTCAGTTTTCCAGAGGTTGAAATCAAGATGCCAGCAGGGCTTTACTCCCTCTTGAGGCTCTAGAAGAGAATCCTTCCTTGTCTCTTCCAGCTCTTGGTGGCAGCTGGATTCCTTGGCTTGTGGCCACATCTCTCTCTGCCTATATTTTACAACAAAAATTTCCTATGAACCTGAATGTGGTGGCATTTAGGACTCTCCCTGGTAACCCAGGATACTCTCCTCGTCTCAAGATCCTTTATTCAATCACATCTGCAAAGACCCTGTTCCCACTGAAGGTAGCATTCACAGGTTCCAGGGGTTAGGAACTGGATATCTTCTGGGGAGCCATTGTTCGTCCTACCCCAGATTTGATCAGTTCCTATACTCATCCAGTCATTTCCTTACTCGACATAGGATTATTGAGTGTTTACTCAATACCACTGCAGGATACAGGGAATGTACTATGAGCTGAGCAGAGCCCTCCTAGAGTTTCTGGATTAGAAGGGGAGATAGATGTTAGTACAGTAACCACCCGAATAAGGTGCAAAATTGCCTCTGTGGTAAGTGCTAGGAGAGTCTGTAACTGGGACCTGACCTGGTAAGAAAGACCCAAGAAAACGTCCATGAAGATGTGCTGCTTGAGTTGGAATCTGAGCGACAAGTTGGGGGTAAAGAGAGGAGGGAAGAGTGTTCTGGGAGAGGGGACAGATGGCAGAACTGGGTGTGATCAGCCCTGGTGGGATGTGCCGGGCTTGGTGTGGATCCCAGAGGAGAGGGATCTGGATTTTGGGAGCTGCGTGGGGGCCAATATCATGTGTCATCTTTCCACCTTTGACCCCAATCCTAGCCTGTGGCCAATGCTCAGGATCCAGGGGCCCTTCGTCACTGCTCCCCTCTCAGGCCCCATCCTTCCATTTCCTGCCCAGTGTGGCATGTGGTTTAGCAAGGAACCCACCCCCCCAGCTCCGTATTGCGGCAGACCTCTAAGCTTTGGTCAAGCCCACTGTGTGGCAGACATTGTGCCAGAAGTTACGGATTACAGGATGAGAAAATGACACTATTCTGGTCCTGGAGGCAAGAGACTATAGGGTAGAGATGCAAGCATCGTAGGGCGTAAGTGCTGAATATTGTGTTGACCTGGGCTGAATCTCACTTCTCCCACTTATAGGCTGTGTGATCATGGGAGAATGACACCTCTCTGTGCCTCTGTCCCTTTCAGGAGCATCTCACTCAAGTCAAGAAATACTTAATGTGGTTCCACTTTGTGGTAGGCAGTAGGCCAAGTGCTGGCAACCCTCAAACACCTGTCTGCCTGGAAACAGAACACTGAAGTTTCTGGTTTCTTCTCCTGGGACTCCAGCTCCAGTTGTGCTGTCTGTAGTGCTTGATTCAGGTGGGTTCTCAAGGCACATGCCACCAAGGGCTTCTTACACGGGACCCCATACCAGGCACAGAGCTCCAGGCAATGGCAGTTAGAGGAGATGCGTGTCCTAGGAGTGTGGACCATTTGGCCTCCCATCTGCCTCCCCTTCCCTCCTGCAGAATAACTAACACTGTCGATGGAGAACCTTCCCTGATGAACACTAGGCATTCTAGTCTTCCTGAATGATCCCCAACTTTGCATACTATTTTTTTTAATAAATTTATTTTTTATTGGTGTTCAATTTACCAACATACAGAATAACACCCAGTGCTCATCCCGTCAAGTGCCCCCCTCAGTGCCCGTCACCCATTCACCCTCACCCTCTGCCCTCCTCCCCTTCCACCACCCCTAGTTCGTTTCCCAGAGTTAGGAGTCTTTATGTTCTGTCTCCCTTTCTGATATTTCCCACACATTTCTTCTCCCTTCCCTTATATTCCCTTTCACTATTATTTATATTCCCCAAATGAATGAGAACATACACTGTTTATCCTTCTCCGACTGACTTACTTCACTCAGCATAATACCCTCCAGTTCCATCCACGTTGAAGCAAATGGTGGGTATTTGTCGTTTCTAATGGCTGAGGAATATTCCATTGTATACATAGACCACATCTTCTTTATCCATTCATCTTTCGATGGACACTGAGGCTCCTTCCACAGTTTGGCTATTGTGGACATTGCCGCTATAAACATCGGGGTGCACAGCGGTGTCCCGGCGTTTCATTGCATCTGTATCTTTGGGGTAAATCCCCAACAGTGCAATTGCTGGGTCATAGTGCAGGTCTATTTTTAACTGCATACTGTTTTAACCAACAATTTTCACCCACATCTTTACCAGCTGCCTCTACTGGAGTTTTGGTAATGGCAGTGGGCCTGGTCTCTTCCATCAAACCAACTGTGGGAAGGGCCTGAGGCAGGGTCAACTTGCCAACTCACTGTACTGTGTTTGGCAAATCACTTTACATCCCTAAATCTCAATTCCTACGGTAAAGTGAGGCTATAAATGCCTGTCTTGCCATCCTTCTAGGGCTTCTGGAAAAATTGGATTAGATTCTGCCCCTGAGTCCCAGGGCACCTCAGTGGCTCAGTCAGTTAAGCATCTGCCTTTGGCTCAGATCATGATCCCAGGGTCCTGGGATTGAGCACCGTGTGAGGCTCCCTGCTCTGCGGGGAGTCTGCTTCTCCCTCTGCCCCCTTAGCGTGTTCTCTCTTTCTCAAATAAATAAAATCTTTTTTTTTTTTTTTTTAAAGAGAGACATTCTGCCCCCAAGTCCTCTTTTGACTCTATCGTGGTGTCCAATTTGAGACCTAAGGGTGGAGGTAAGGAGAACACTGAGTGGTTGAACTCTCCCAAGCTGACGGAGCCTGCCATTGAGTGATACCTCCTCCAGGGGCTGTCATGGGGGCAGGTGGGTTAACCGCCTAGAAGTTATCTTTTGTTTGGTTTCTTTTCCAACCGTAGTGGCTTTTATATGTTCAACTCCCTCCGTGTTCTCTCGCCTTTTAGCATCTGGGTGGGGGATTTTGTTCAGAGTGTGAAACAGGCTTCTAGATCTGTCAGGTCTTCATGGGCGTGAGGTGTTGTTTTTGTCCTCCGGCAGGGAGAGAACTTTCCATGTGAGCAACAGTGTTGGATTGTGACCGCTCACGCTCTGGGGCTGAGCTATAATGGCCAAGGTCTTGCCAGCTGTGCTCCAGAGCTCAGGCAACCATGGGGAAACCATGGGACTGGATTCTGGGGTGGGCTGTGGGGCAAGCTGACATGAGCATCCAGTTACTACCAGCAGGGAAGAGAGGATAGGTAACCTCAGAGAGAGGCTAGGCAATTTGTGAAGTGGAGGATTCAGACCTATTCAGACCTAGGGCTCACCTAGCAGCCCAGAACCTGGGTAGGCAAAGAATGTATGGAAGTTCACTCCAATTTTTATGGTATGGTATGCAAAGCATACATAGGAATACAACAGGGTTCCCAAGTAGAGAAAGTCTCTGAGTCTCAGTTTATCTGTGAAGTGGGTCTAATAGTATTCATTGCATAAGGTTATGGCAGGGATTAAGTGACACAGGATACACAAAAGATGTCCAGCATAGTGCAGGGTACATAGTAAGTGTCCAACAAAGTTAGATGTGGGAAGATCCATTTCAGGTCATGGTGGGATAGCAGATGTCTAACAATGATTAGACACTGGATAAACTGTGAGAAATCCCAACCAGAAGAAGAAATGAGTTTCCCATGGAGAAGAACTCCAAATCACTTATGAAACACTTCACCCTCGGTGAAGGGCGAGCATCCCCTTTCCCCACTTAAGTGTGGGCCTCACATAATGACTTCCTTCCAGAAGAGACAGTATGGAAAAGGGGAGAGGGAGTACCTTTGCAGAGGAGAAACCTGATGAACACTATCTCAGCCAGGTGATCAAGGTTAATATCAACCGTGGTTAAGTCGTATTGGTAACACCTACACTTGACACAATGTGATGGGAATAGCACTTAACCTCTGTGGTCTTCCCCCCAAAACCCTATAATCCTAGCATAGCCATGAGGAAAACATCAAACAAATTCCAGTGGAGGGGGGTGTTCCTGGCTGAGAACAGATGAGTAGGGCTACTGCCCATGCAAGGCTATAGGATGGGTTCCATG
This sequence comes from Canis lupus familiaris, assembly GCF_011100685.1. NCBI lineage: Eukaryota > Metazoa > Chordata > Mammalia > Carnivora > Canidae > Canis > Canis lupus. The sequence continues at coordinate 15,726,762 of NC_049226.1, forward strand.
GTTATGTGGGTCCTCTGGTCAGGCTTCCTAGCCAGGTGGTACTGGGCTCTCTCCTCAGCAGCAGGTGGGGTTGTGAATGAGCTGCTCTGTCCTGGCCTCACAGCAGAATGTATGGCTTGTTGCTTAAGAATCCAAGTCAGGACACCTGAGTGGCTCAGCGGTTGAGCATCTGCCTTTGACTCAGGTTGTGATCCCGGGGCCTTGGGACCGAGTCCTATATCAGGTTCCCCGCAGGGCACCTGCTTCTCTCTCTGCCTATGTCTCTGCCTCTCTCTGTGTGTCTCTAATACATAAATAAAATCTTAAAAAAAAAAAAAAAAGAATCCAAATCAGGAAGATCCGTGCACTGAGTTCCCTGGCCAGAGTTCCCTGGCCGCTGGTTTTGCTCTGCAGACGGAGAGGGCCACTGGCCAGCTCTCCGCTCCAGAGAGGCTGTCATGGGGGCTGCAGGGCAGACTACAGAGATTCCCAGGAGCTCTGGTTGGGCTTCCTGCCTCGCAGGATCGCAGGCTGTATTCAGCAGTGGGCAGAACCGTGAGGCGGCTCCCCTGCGGCAGAGCAGCTTCCAGGGCCAACCAGGCTCTTCGAGGTTCCAAATCAGGCAGGCCTGTGCTCTGCCCAGTGTCCTGGTCAGACTGCACCCCTGTATCGGCTCTGCAGGTGAGGGAAGCTGCTGGTGGGGAGTACTCCTTGGGCCCTGCTGTAGGAGCTCCGTCTGCCCAAATCTGCGCCCTGGTTGCTGCAAGCCCCTCCCCATCTTCTGCATTACAATCCCATTCCCAGTGGTCCAGCTCCACCGATTCCTTTGTGATCTCCCTAAGGTAAGAGCAGAGTGGCACTCCCACCAAGGGACCCCCAATGCTGGGGGGAGCTGGGTGTCCACTCCAGGGTCTCTTATCCTTCTGGAGGAACTGTAGCCTCGGTGGGGTTGGGGGCTCTCACTGGCCTGCGGGAGGGGCGGTGAGGTCGGAGCATAGCAGCTTCTCTTACCCTTCCAATCCAGTCTGTCTTGTCTCTGCTGGGGGGTGCTTCAGCCTCAAGCCCCTGTTCTAGGATTCTCTAGACCGTGGTGTCTAGTCTATAGATAGTTACCAGTTGTTCCACGTGTAAGGGGAAGCCAAGTCGAAACAACTTATATTGTCATCTTCGTGGGGTTATTCCATCCCTACCTCTTTTTTCTTTTTTTAAAGATTTTATTTATTTATTCATGAGAGAGGCAGAGGGAGAGGCAGGCTCCCTGCAGGGAGCCATTGCAGTACTGGATCCCAGGACCCTGGGATCATGCCCTGAGCCGAAAGCAGATGCTCAACCACTGAGCCACCCAGGAGCCCCTACCCCTACCTCTTTTATGAATAGATTAAACATTTAAAAAATACATTAGATTTTAATTGTACCATAGATATAATTTGTATTTGGCTTTTATAGTTTATATTATATCCTAGGTGTGTATATATCTCTATATACACACACAAATGATACGTGTTTGTATATGATTATATGTATACATGATGCACATATGAGATGCATATAATACATTGTGCATGATTATACGCATGTATGATACATACGCATATCGTATGTGATATGATATAATATGTATTTTTCCATATTATCAAATGATAGCTAACATTAATAGCTAATACTGAATGTTGAGCATTGTGTAAGTGTTTTTCTCACTAATTATCCTGCTTAATTTCACAGCAATACTATCATGTGAAAACTATCATTATCCTCGCTTTACAGTCAGGAAGCGGAGGCTTAGAAAGGTTAAATAACTTATCTGGGAATCGGTGCTGCTGGCATTCCTAACCCAGATCCATTTGAGGTCGGAATGCAGGCTTTTAACCACGACCCCATACCGTGATAATTTAAAAAATTATGATAAAACCGCATATAGTAAAATCCACAGGTCTTCCGTGTATAATTGGGTGAGTGTCGACAAACATATATACATGTGTCATGATCACTCTTCATGACTGCATGTTTCTCCTCTGAGTCCTATGTGAATTTTGAGATCCGTAGATAAGCGAACTATCTGCTCAGTCTCTGCTCCTCTCCAGGCCACCCGGGACACCCCTCCCCAGCCTTTTCACAATCTGGCAACTGTAAGGTGAAGCCCCGGCACAGCACACCCTTCAGAGCCCTCATTTGCACTGGTTGTCCAGTGTTTGAATATTACTTCTGCAAATACCATAGTCTACCTTGCCAGTTCCTCTCTTATTTGACATTAGAGTAGAAACTCTTTCTTAAAACACTATAATGAGCGTTCTTATACACCACAGCCTTTGTGGGGCTCTCTGTTTTTTGAGGATAGATTTCCAGAAGTGCAATTCCTGGGTTAAGGGTCATGGAATTTTTTAAAAAATATCTTTTGATGTATCATTTTCATTTGTAAAGTTTTCCTCCTTTTAAGATCATTTCCTTTAAGGAAATTTCAAGAACTGGGATGATTAGCACATATAAATATTAAAGATCTTTGATGTACCTTAAGGCAAGAGTTTTGTGCCCTGGACAGCCTCTCTTCCCCTGGCTCACTCGGCAGATTTGAATTTTGCTGAAGACTAGCTTTAGTTGCCACAGGGGCTGAAGGTTATGACCATGTCTCTTCTGTGGCCAACCCCAGAGAGGGGGCATTTGGGTCTCAATGGGCCACTCCCCAACTTGTGGATGCATAGCAAATTACCTTTGGTTTTTCTTCTATCTCATAGTCCAGCCATGGCCTGCCTCCTCCAGCACTTGGAGGACACCTTGCAGAAAGGTGTCTCCTGTGGTCCATCTTTATACCCCCAGAGCTGGCACAGAGTCTGGTACATATTGATACCCAATAAGTACTTGTTGAACACACAAAAGGAGCATTGGCGATGTAGGAGGTGCTACTTTAAGTTTGCTCACATACATTATCAAATTTAATACCATAGCAATCCTGAGAGATAATGGCTTTGTTATCTCTACTTTATAGATGAGTAAATGGAGACTCAAGAGGGAAGACACTTGCCTGAAGTCACATGGCTAATAAGTTGCAAAGTCAAGATTTGACACCAGATATAATATTTTGTTTCCATTATCATTGGAATGTAATGTGCTAGTCATACCATTTTATTATTTTTTTTTCATCTTATGTTTTGAGAGGGGGGAGAGAGAGAGAGGTGGGAAGAGCAGTGAGAAATGGAGAAAGAGAATCTTAAGCAGGCTCCATGCCTAGCACGGAGCTCAACGTGGGGCTCCATCTCGCAATCCTGAGATCATGACCTGAGCTGAAACCAAGAGTTGGTTTAACCGACTGAGCCACTCAGGCGCCCCCAAGTCACACCATTTTAAAAACAGTGAATGGTGCCATCTATGCTGGGCTTGAAGGCAGATATTGTGCCTCAAAGGAAGGGACTGTGGGTGACACACTCAAGAAGAAGGACAGGGCTGCCCCCCCCCCCCCCCACTTCTCTTCCACTCTCTCACTGTAGCTGTCACTATCACTTGTCTAGCTCGGTCTTTGTGTCTGTAGATGCCAGTGAGCTGCAAAGAGAATTATCACCCTTACGCTACAGGATTTCTCAGAATGTGTTGCAGAACTAGTGGGGCCCCCTGTTTTATCAAGAAACCACTGAAGAAAAATGTTAACTGTGGTTTTTTGGATGGAAAAGGCTCTCGGGGGTTAACTGATTAATTTTTCCTCCAGCTTTTCTGTATCCTCAGATTTTCTTCCACAAATGTGTGGCATTTGCTGGCAGACAGGGTTCTAAGCTCTTCAGTGACCTCATCTCATCCCAGCAACTGCCCTGTGTTGAAAGTACTATTCTAACCCCCTTTACAGAGAAGTAAACTGAGGCACAGTCAAATTAAGTAATTTGCCCACAGCTACACAGCTAGTAAGTGGCCCAGGTAAGATCCAGCCCGGGCAGTTTGACCTGGTGTTAGCCTCTGTACTACACTGCATATTAGGCCCATAATGTCAAAAAAGGAAGATTAAGAAAATACTTAGACACAATTACTCGAACACCACCCATGTGCTGTCCATTTAAAGTAAAGTGCTAACACCAACATTTACCATTCACTTACTTGGAACTGACAAATTTATCTCCATTAACTCACTTAATTTTTACAACTACACGGTCCAGAGTGGCAGCTACTCCCCACACGTACCTACTGAGCACCTGAAATCTGGCTCGTCTGAATTGAGATGTGCTGTACATATAAAATCTGAGCGGGATTTCCAAGATTTAGTATTACAAGAAAAGAATATAAGATATCCCCTTAATTTTTTTGAATTGATTACCTATTACACTGATAAGCTTTGGGATAGCTTGGGTTAAATAAAAGATATTAGGATCACCTAATCACTTTTCTGTCTCACCTCCTCACTTTTCAGAGGAAGAATCTGAAAGGTGGGTGTTAGGTGGCCTGGCGGGGTCACACCTCTGGGAGGCGGCAGGGGCAGGATGGATGCCCAGGCCTCAGACTGTGCCTCACCACTTAGCTCTCTGCCCTCCTGTCTCGGGTCCACACTGGCCAGACAAGCACGCGTGCATGAAGCAAGTTTTGGACAAGGGGCTCCATGCTGATTCCCTGGGTGCTGGGCACATATGCTGTGGGAAGTGCCGTGTAGGTACCAACTACCCTTGCTAGGCCCGTTCGAGGTGACGGCAGTGGTGGAAGCTAACATGTACTGAGCACTCAACATTAGCCAGGTACTGTGCTAGGCACCCGATATGCATTAACTCATTTAATCCTCACACCCACAATAAGATGGTGGTGAGGAGCCCTGATTACTGGTGAGAGGACTGAGGCTGGGTGAGGTTAAATCAGCCCGGGGTCACACAGCCCGTGTGTGGTACAGTTGGGACATCACCTTGACTTTGCCCAAATTGAGAGTTTGTGCTGTGAGACGTGCCTTGGTGCCAACTCTAGACTTAGTGGTGGAGTGTGTATGGAGATACACACTCAGGGAACTGCTACAGTGTAGAAAGTGACAGGTGAACTGGCACAGGGCCAGAGCCCAGGAGGGAGGCGCCCCCATGAACTGGCACTGGTCAACACAGCAAACCAGAGGGTCTTCTGAGGCTAAGCCAGAAAATCAACACGTCTCAGGTCAAATCAAGAGACCTGTTGGCCTCAGGCTGCAGGAAGGTCAATGTGCCAGCAGGAGGAGGGAGGGTCAGCAGTGTGGAATCCAGGTCTCTGTGGGACTGCAAAGTGGAGCTTGAAGGTAGCATATATTCAGTACTAGAATCTTTCTGGAAGGACCTGGCTTGATCAGTCCTGGGACTGAGGGATATATACTTTTAAAGACTGAAGAACCTATTATGTGTCTATTCCTCTGTGGGGATCCCTCCAAATTGAATAAGCAGTTGGTTTTCCAAGGGTTTGCTTCTGGGGAGAGAATTCATTTCTATGCCGATGAGAAAATTCTAGACTATGACTCCTGGGTTTCCCTGTGGTAAATTAATGAGCACAGCTTTGGAGAATTCAGTGGTCTCAACTGATGGTATTTGGCCTCCTTCCTGGGCTTTTTCCCTTTGGCTTTGTCCATGTGGCTCTTGGACTATCTCCAGGTCTGGATCTTTCTAGAAGGACTGCTTCTGGTGTCTGTCCTGTCCCTGGGTGCCACCTCAGCAGCCCTGGGGAGGTGGTGCTGATGTGAATCATTTGTTCGGGATTTCATCATCTCAGAGAATTCACAACTCTTGTTTCTAGCTTCTACAACCTGAGAAACAGACTGAGGTTAAACCATCAAGATAATGTCACACTGGGGATGCCTGGGTGGCTCAGTGGTTGAGCGTTTGTCTTTGGCTCAGGTCGTGATCCTGGGGTCCTAGGATTGAGTCCCACATCAGGTTACCCACAGGGAGCCTGCTTCTTCCTCTGCCTATGTCTCTGCCTCTCTCTCTGTGTCTCTCATGAATAAATAAAATCTTAAAAAAAAATAAAAGATGTATAACATCTGGCCAGAGAGCTCCTTTCCTTGATGACATGTTCTACATAGGGTTCTCAGTCTTGACAAAAGGGACATTTTAATCAGGATAATTCTTGTGGTGGGGCCTGTCTGATTCACTAGGTAGTCAGCAGCACCCTGGCATCTACCCCTTAGCTACCAGTGGCACCCACCCGCCACCACCAGTTGTGACAACCAAAAATGTCTCCGACATCGCCAAATGTGCCCTGGATGAGAACCACTGCTCTATGTAGTTGAGATTTATTTTAAATTTCACCAGACCAACTGCTTTGATGGATTCAAAAGAGGAATTTCTTGTGTCTCTGTGTGTCTGGATGTTGGGGCGAGCAAACAGGAGGAGCGTTCACATTTAGACTCATTCTCGTATGTCTTATAGAGAGCGTAGTTCAGAGCATGGGGTTAGAGTCAGACCCAAATTCAAATCCTACCCCTCCCACTTAGCAGCAAGTTGCTTCGCTTCTCTAGGCCTTGAGCTGCCTCATCTGTAACGTTGGAAATAACAATGTGCCTCGGTGCAAAGATAGAATGTGATATTGGGAGTAAAGTGCTTGTAAATACACATTAAAGGGTGGGAACTATAACCTAAATGTCAGCCATGCCAGCCTGCTCCCTGGGAGCGAGCTAAGATGAGCTTGCCCCCCCGCCCCAGGCCTGGTGTGGTCCAAGCCCTGCTCCAGAGGAACTGCCAGGGGCTCATGAGCTCACTCACGCCTGCCTTCAGCTCTGAGCTTCTCTTTTCAGATGTGTGTTTTCTCTTCTGCTCCGTGAGTGGCAGTTCTCAGTTCTTCCCTTGGTTTCTACCAAAACCAGAATGGAAACAAAAGCAAAAAGTAAAAACCCCCTTGCAAAAATCATTTGTGTGATCAATTTACTGAAAATGAGGGACCACACTGTATCCCTCATCGCACACCTAATGAACTGAACTGACGCACTGATATATATGCCCATCCTTTAGAGTCACCTTGGTTACCTTGCTTTTGGGGCCTCTTTTTGACACTTCACCTCAGGGGGGGGAGGGCCATTACTCTGAGTCCTTGCCCTGTTCTTCCTAACTGTTCACTCTTGTCCTCTCCGTCTCTCACTGTCTCCTTCTCAGTCTTTGGGTCTTGGCTCACGTGTCACCTTCTTGGAGAAGTCATCCCTGACGCCATTTTATAAAGGTGTGTCCCCTTGCCCACCAGCCACTCCCTATTACTTTATTTTCTTTATAACATATATCACCACGGAAGTAATTAATTATTTGCCAGCTAGTTGTTTATCTCCCATCTCCTTCTGCTAGAATATAAGAAGCATCATGGGGGCAGGGTGTCCTGTCCATACAGTGTTCTTCTCTGGAACTGACCTGTGCTGTCTTGAAGACTGTTTTCCCACAACAAGGTTAGGTCTGTATATGGTATCATGTTGACCTTAGCCCTCCTCTTCCCTTGCTCAGCATTGAGTTTTTTTGCCAATGTAACTTCCTTCTTGATTCCTCCTCTCTGACTCTAAACCTTGTAAAGTGTGCCACATGCACTGCCTTCAGTAGGTGGCACTTTGAGGAGTAAAGAGACTGGGGTTACATGGTACAGAAAAGGAGCAGCACGTAATACCCAGAGCAGTGAGCCAGCGTTCCGATTGAGTGTAGATCTGTAGGTAATACTGGGAAGTGCAAGCCCTCCTCCAGAATCCTTCGAGGTGTGGCAAGTGATCCTGGATTCCCCCCCTCCCATACATGGCCTGGGAAGCATCAGGTAACCCCAGACAGCTGGATGCTTTAGGTACATTTAAGAAGCTGACATACAGGTGTCATTTTCCCTTGAGAAGATGCTCATGGCCAAGGCCACACAGCAGGAATGCATGGGGGGAGGTTGGAAGATGGTTGATTCTGCTATTTTGCAGAACTGAGACCTTGGGGTCCTGGTCTCTGGTGTTTCTCAGCCTGGAGGATTCTGAGGCTGGCCAGCCTGGAGTGAGCAGGAGAGCCGGAGAGCTTTACCTAGGGGTGTCACCAGGTGGCACCCTAAGCCAAGTGCTAGAAATCTGAGTGAACAACGTGGGAGGTTGCTTTCCAGGCTACATCCCAGGAAATGACTCACCAGGATGACTTCATCCACTAGGTGTTCCTCACTAGGTTCAGTGGGTTGAGACCCAGGGCGACTGTACCACCTCATTATATCTGAGGTGATGGGTGCAGTTGGGGTGGTCTTGACTCATTCACTCACTCTACATTCATTGGCATTAAATAAGTGCTCATAAAGGCACAAAGCATTGCATCTGGTCCCGAGGGACATTGCAAACGTTTCCTCAAAGACACCCCTATCCTGTTCCTTTTGAGTTGGGCAGTATAGTAGAGGATGGGAGTGAAGGCCAAGGGCTGGTGTCCGAGTGTGGAGAATGGGGGCTCCTGCTGACACAGTGGAGAATACCCCAGCCCCACCCAACCCGCAGTTCTACTCTCCTTTCTCTGAAACTGGAGGTACACTTATCAGCTATACCACATCTCTGGCATTTATTATAAACCACCCCACTGTCTGATAAGCTTTTTCTAAGTACATATCTTATCTCTCCAACCAGCAGAATGGTAAAACATGCTCGATCGGGAATTATGCTTTATTAGTCACTATTATCTTCACAGCTCCCACCCCAGCCCCTGCTTCTCCAACTTTCAGTATGGTGACTAGAACACAAGGATGTTCACGAAAGATCTGATGATGATGATGATAAATCCATGTGCCATCCGCAATGAGGTACTAGGAATGTGACAGGGGCCCAGCCTGGCAAGCCCTGAGTGTCACAGATATTAATAAAGATGTCAAAGGTCACTGAGTCAGAGAGGTGCATGGACTGAATATGGATTGAGCAGAAGCCGCCGTGTCTTAGGAAGCAGGTAACAAAGAGAGGCCTCTTTGCGAGGCCATCACCAACCTCGTTATCATTCCTGTACCTCTCTCTATATTTCAGATGAATGTGGATTACATTTATCATAACAGTATGTACCCCACAAAGCAAGGACTTAACACTTAACCCCTACTGGCTTGAAATCTCCTGGTAGTATAAAGATACACGTCAGTGTTGTTCCTTGGGCATAATAATAGGTAAGGATATTCATTATTCATTCATGTATGCATGTATGCATTCACCCATTTGTTGAACACCTACTATGTGCCAGATACTGTGCTAAGTAGTGAGATGTAGCAATGAGCTGAAAGAGGCATGGCTCTATCTTCAATAAGTTTAAAATCTTAACAAAAGACAAACATCAACAGGTTATCATACAAATATGAGTTTACTATTGTGTTAAGTGCTATGGAGGAGAGGTACATGGGGATGTGAAAGCTTGTCTTAGGAGAATTTAGCTGGAAGAGAAGCCCTCCGTCCGCCCACAGAGGCAGGAAACCAGCATAGGAACATGTCTGAGCAAAGCTAGTTGTGGCTACTACTAAGCACTTATTTCCACCCTGACTTCTGGCCCCTCAGAAGGCTAATTGATGACTGACTGCATGTATCTGAATCGGGGAGATGTCCTGAGGGGCAACTAGAAATGAAAGTTCTACTACATTATGGGTTTGATTAAATAGCAAGATACCCAGTTGGTTGTACGGGATTCACTGATCATTTTAAGTCTATCATTTTAAGTGGAAAGAGCTACTGGAAATAGGGAGATGAACATTTTAGGTAGAATGACCAACTCTTTCTGGTTTACTCAGGACTTTCCCAATTTTGGCACTGAAAGTCCCACGTGGTGGGACTCTCCTGGCTTTAGAACTGAACATCTTGCATCCTGGGAACTCCCTGAGTCCCAGGAATCTCTGTTCTAGCCTCTGCCCAACTCTGCTTCTCAACTTCCTCCTCTGTAAGATAAAGTTGAACTAGAACAGGGGATCTCAGTCCTGGATGCTAATTAAAACCAAGAAAGTACTTTGAAAATACCAATGTCCAGAATTTACTTCCGGAGATTTATCAAGATACCTACCTATCAGTGATGCTGTATGGGGCCAAGTTTGAGAACCATTGCTCTAGATACTCTAAAGCCTTTTCTGTGCTCTGATTCTGATCCATGGAGAATTATTTATACCTGGAAATCCATTAATTAATTATCCCCCAACTCCAAGAACTGACCTGTGTTGCTATCATTGTTTCTATCAATGACAGAAGGGTACCTTTCTCTTCTCTCTCCCTTTTTCTCTCCTTTGCTAGTCTCTTGGTCTTCTACCTCTGACTACCTGGGCTCCTAACTGATTCCATCTGGGCATACCCACTAGGCCTGGATTCAATCGATGATACCCCTTCCTCTTTCCCACCTCTGCCTTGGCCTTTCTTTTTCTCAGCCTCTCTCACTCCTCACCAGAGAAGCTGAAAGAGATCTCTAGGTCCAGATGATCAATTGAGTTTTTGACAAAAGTGCTAAGGTAATTCAATGGGTAAAAGATAATCTTTTCAACCAACAGTACTGGAACAACTGGATATTCACAAAAAAGAAAAAAAAAAAAGAAAAGGACTTTGACCCTTACCTCATACCACACACAAACATTAACTTGAAATGGATCATAGACCTAAATGTGAAAGCTAAAACTATAAAAGTTCTAGAGGAAAATAGGAGAAAAAATCTCTCAGGTTAGGCAAAGGTTTTTAGGTAAGTAATACAAAACACAAACTGCAAAGGAAAAAGTTGATAAATTGGATTTCATTAAAAAATGCTTTTTAAAAGACACTGTCAAGAAAATGACAAAATAGGCCACAGATTAAATACTTGAAAACGTATATTGAGAGTGTACACCCTGTTTTCAGACTATACAGAGAACTCTTACAACTCAATAATAAAGAAAGAAACAACTGGATAGAAACAGGAGAGTGGAACAAAAAGATTTGAACACACACTTCACCAAAGAAAACATGGAAATGCCAATCAGCACAGGAAGAGATGCTCGACATTCAGATGTTAGAGAAATGCAAATTGAATTACGTTTAAATACAAGTACACACCCACTGGCATAGCTGAATTAAACAAGGTGACAATACTAAGTGTTGGTAAGGATGCAAAACAACTTGAATTCTCATCTATTGTTGGTGGGGATGTGAAGTGGTAAAGTCACTTTAGAGACCAGTTCAGTATTTTTGTAAAATTTTATTTATTTATTTATTTATTTATTTATTTATTTATTTATTTATTTATTTCTTGCACAAATAGGGGGAGGGGCAGAGAGAGAGAATTTCAAGCAGACTCTGCACCGAGCATGGGGCCCAACACAAGGCTCAATCCCACTACCCTGAGATTATGACCTGAGCCCAAATCAAGAGTCAAATGCTTTACCAACTGAGCCACGCAGAAGCCCCAGTTTTGTATTTTTTATAAATTTAGAAATAAACTTACTGCATGACCTAGCAATTCTACTCTTAGATATTCACTTGAGAGAAAACATGTTCATACAAAGATGTTCATGAATATCCATAGAATCTTTGTTCATATTAGCCACTCAAAGTAACCCAAATGTCAATCAAAGAGTCAAGGGACAAATTGTGGCATAACCATATAATTGGAATACACCAGCAATAAAGAGGGAACAAACTTTTTCCATATTCCACCATGGCTTAATTTCAAGAACATCATGCCAAGTGAAAGAAGCCACACGCTAAGTAGTATATGACTAAATTTATATGACATTTGAGAAAGGCACACAGAAATGAATCTGTGGTCGGCAGGGGCTGGGTGTGGACAGAGGATTGATTGGAAAAAGCATTAGAAAAACCTGTGGGGAGATGGAAATACTGTATATTTTGATTGTGGTCATAGCTTTGCAATGGTGATATTTGTCAAAGCTCATCAAACTTCGTACTCTAGAAAGGTGAAGTTTATTGTACATAAATTCTAGTTCGTGTAATCTGTTTTTGTTGTTGTTGTTGTTGTTGTTGTTAAAAAAAAAAAAAAAAGCAGGGGCCTGGCTGGCTCCAGCAGTAAAGATGTGACTCTTGATCTCAGGGCTGTGAGTCTGAGCCCCATGTTGGGTGTTGAGTTTACTTTAAAAAAATAAATTTAAATAAATTTAAAAAGAATCAGCTCATGCTACTATCCCCTCCACTCCCCAACCACTTACTTAAGAGGACACAATGGCTTTTCATTGCATGCAGAATAAAATTCAGAACACTGCCTGTGATCTGTAGGGCCATAGGACTTCTATGGCCTTGTGGATTCCACTCCCACCACGATGCTCCTGTTTTGGTGTCTCGAACTCACTGAACTCTTCCTTCTACCTAGAACACTGCCTCTAATCTGCCTGACTGGCTCTTTCTCTGGGACCTTTCCTAACTGCTCCATCCAAAGCAACTCCTTCCATCTGCCCTGATTCATTGGTTTTCTTTTCATCACTGTGTGTAATGATTTTGCCTAGTTACTTTTACTTGCTTACTTCCTGTCTTCCTTATTAGAATTTGAGCTCCACAAGGACAGGGATCACATCTGCTTTGTTCACTAAAGTTTGATCAGATATTTTCATTAGGTTTGTTCAGAATACCTAGTACCCGGCCCGGGCCTGGCACATAGGAAGGCCTTCAAAATCTTTTGTGGAAAAGTCTCTCAAAAGGTTAAGTGTGGAATTATCATATGCCCCAGCAATTCCATTCCTGGGTATATGCTAAATGGAACTGAAAGCATATATCCACATAAACAGTTGCATGTAAATACACATAGCAGCATTATTTGTAATAGCCAAAAAGTGCCCATCAACTGACAATAACCCAGTAACAATTACCCCGAATGTACATCAACTGACAACTGGATCAACTAGGCATAGTATAATAATACAATGGATTATTATTCCATAATAAAAAGGGATGAAATGCTTTTTTAAAGGTCTTATTTTTAAGTAATCTGTACACCCCATACGGGGCTCAAACTCACAGCCCCGAGATCAAGAGTTACATGCTCTACTGACTGAGCCATCCAGGTGCCCCGGGGAATTAGGTTTTGATACAAGCTCCACTATGAGTGGATCTTGAAAATTATGATGAGTGAAAGAAGCCAGTTACAATAGGCTACATAGTATATGTTTCCATTTATAGGAAATGCCCAGACTTGGTTACAGAATGTCAGAACTGGAAAGGACCTCAGGGGTGCTGTGGGACACCTCATGCAAATGATGTCCTAGAGGGCCAGTCAGGGTCCAGGCCCAGAAGGGGCTCCTGGTAATTTTCTTCCTAGCTCTCTGCAGCTAGAGCAAAGTATTCTCTTAGTCACCTGGGCTCTGTAACCCCACCCGGGTAATTACCACTCCTTAGCCCCTCTCTATGTGTCATCTGCACATGTGAATAATTAAACTGAACTTGGGGCTGATGACTGGGGCCATATTGCATCACATCGGCTTTGGCCCCAGTGCAGACTGGGAGAACTAGATCTTCCAGACACCTGGGACAAGTGGAAAGCCAGGACACTCAGCACTGGGAGGGGTAGTAGTGGCTGTGCAGGAGGGCTCTCTGGCCTTCTTCAATCCTCACTCCCGAACTGGAATCCAGAGCAGATGGAGCCATGGTTGTTCCAGCCAGGGCTGAGGCGAGCTGACTGGTTAACCTCGTGGTTTGCCTCAAAGCTTTAATCTTGGTATACCAGGCCCTGTGGTTTGGTATTGAACCAAAGCAGCCTTGGGCAATCTTCAGACTTCAAGGTGTGGGCTGAGGCTTGGCGGTGAAGGCCGGGTGCAGGAAGCAGGTCTTTTTTATCCTGGTTTCTCAAAGACTCTGCCACAAGGTGTCAGAGGATTACCCCCAGACTCAGAAATTTAAATGAATGATTCAGAAAAGAGGATTTCTGAGGTCCTTTCTAGTTCTGACGTTCTGTAACCAAGTCTGATTGTGAACATCTACTGAGCACTGAGACTGTGCAATGGCTCTAAGCACATCATCCTGATTTCGTACTGGCCATGTTTGTATCATGGCCCTGTGAGATGGATCCTCTTTGCAGTAGTATTTTGTGTGTGTGTGTGTGTGTGTGTGTGTGCATGTGTGTGATGGAGATAGCAGTGGAAGCAAGTTAGTTATTAAGTAAGCCTGATTGGCACATAGTAGAGATTCAATGAAGACTTGTTGACTGACAAACAGACTGTTTGGATTTGTGTTAGGCATTGTGAGGGGGATACAAATGAGTTTTATCAATCAATTAGTGAGTACTTAGTGCATGTTATGGACAAAGTATTGGCCCATCTTGGAAGGCAGCCCAGATTTCTTTGGATTTCTAGATTTTGGCAATTAGTTCAAATAAAAGTCATACTGTCTAAATTGAATGAGATACATTGGGAAATAATAAGAAATATATGTCTCTGTCTTAAGTTTGTGACATGGGGCTCCTAAAACCCTTGTAAATAGGGGTGCTAGGAGAATCTTTTATTCCAATATTTAGTCTTTGACCCTAGTTTCTGACTCAGGGCTCCTAAGACCCTTGGAATTTCCTGCCTGATAAGAGTATCTTTTGTTCTAATGAAGCAGCTCTGGATGCGCTCCTGGTTGGGGCCTGGTCTCCGGAAAGACCATGCCATGATTAGAAGCTTGGAACTTTCAACCCTGTTCCCTGTTTTCTAGGGAGGGGAGAGGAGCTGGGAATGGAGGTAATAACTGATTGTGCCTAGGTGAGGAAGCTTCCATAAATATCTCAATAGTATGGGACTCAGGGGCTTCCAGGTTGGTGGACAAATCCACACACTGGGAGAGTGTGGCACCCCAGCTCCACAGGGACAGATGCTCCTGCATTCAGAACCCTTATAGACCCTGCCCTATGTGTCTCTTCATCTGGCTGTTCACTCCTTTTTCATATCCTTTAGTAAACTCATAAACATAAGTAAGTGTTTCCCTGAGTTCTGTGAGCCATTCTAGCAAATGATTGAACTAAGGGGAAGGAGGTCATAGGAACCTCCAATATGTAGCCAAATTGGACAGAAGCTGTGAGTAACTTAGAGACCCACTACTTCTGATTGGTGGCTGAAGTTGGGGTTGGGGACAGTCTCATGGGATTGAGTCTACAACCTGTGGGATCTGATGCTATCTCCAGGTAGGTGGTGTCAGCATTGAGTTAAATTGTAGGACACCCAGCTGGTGTCACAGAATTGCTTGGTTTATGCGCAAAACCCTGACACATCTGATGTCGGAAGTGTTATGACTGTGGTGGTGAGGGAGAAATACAGGAAGAACACAGTTTTCCCCCACAATTATCTTACTCCAGCTAGAGAGCAGTCAATTTGCAATGCTTGATGATTTAGACTTTGTAAACATATTGAAAAGTCCCAATATCCAAAATTATTGAAAAAAATTGGGATTAAGAGAAAAGTTGTGTGATAGCACATACTACCATTTTATTGTTATCTTCTTCAGTCCTTATAACTCCATGGGACAATAATGGGATATTATAACCCATGGGATGGGTATTGTTATTCCCACTCTTTAACAGACAACGAAACAGATTCAGATGATAAATTTGTAAGTAATATCATCAGAATTCCAAACTAGGCTGTTATTTTATTTTTCTTGACCATAGTCTACATTCTTCTTCTTCTTTTTTTAAAGGATTTACTTATCTACCCGAGAGAGAGAAAGTGAGAGTGGGGTAGGGGGCAGGTAGGGGGAGAGGGAGAGGGAGAGAGAGTCCCAAGCAGATTCCACATTGAGTGTTAAGCCTGACTCGAGGCTCAATCTCACGACCCTCAGATTACAACCTGTTCCTAAATCAAGAGTTGGAAGTTTAACCAACTGTGCCACCCAGGAACCCCATTCTACTCTGTGCTCTTAACATGTTATGTTGCCTTATAGATAAGGAGCTAACTTACAGCAGAAAACCAACTGCAGAGAAAACTGGAAACTTGTCTGGAACAAAAAATTGTCAAGTAACACTCAGAGTCTCTGAGAGAACAGACCTTATTTAAAGCTTCATGAATTAGGGCACCTGGGTGGCTCAGTGGTTGAGCATCTGCCTTCAGCTCAGGGCATGATCCCAGAGTCCTGGGATTGAGTCCTGCATTGGGCACCCCACAGGGAGCCTGTTTCTCCCTCTGCCTATATCTCTGCCTCTCCCTCTGTGCCTCTCATGAATAAATAAATAAAATCTTAAAAAAAAAAGTTTCATGATTTTCCTGGAAGACTGAATGACCACTAAGATTTCTACGAAGTTGGCATTGGATGGGGCGACTGTATAGAGGACCACAGAGTGGCATTAAAAGCAGTTTCAGAGAGTCAAACAGATTTGATTCCCCATTTCTAGCACTTACTAGCTATGTGGTCTTAGGCAAATTATCCTTTCTGAGACTTGATTGCTTCTTCATCTATAAAATGGAAATAAAAATACTTACTCAAAAGGTTGGTGTGGCCATTAACTAAAATGTTATACCAATATACATTAGCTTTTTTTCTGGTAGCAAAATCCTAAGGTGAGGAGAGTGAGGATGGAGGGAAAGGTCCATGAGGAGAGCACCATGTTGAGTTCTCTTGCTCTATTTTAGTGGCCTGAGTGGTACTTGGAACATGATAGGTACATAGTCAATAATTGCTTACAAATGTCTAAAAATTAAGCAAGATTTTAGGGGCTGAGTAAGTGGGCTTTGATTTGCTAAGTGGAAAGGAACAAATTGTTCCATGTGCTAACCTTGGGTGGTGGGCCTGAGTCTTCTGGTTTTACTCAAGAAAGGGATCTAGGAGTTATTCTAGTTTTGGATGGAGCAGCCATCTAGTGGGTGGTCCAAAGAGCAGTCACAGCCCAAAGGCTAGTGGAGATCTTTCCAGAAACCTTGTCCTACCCTACCTCAGTGTTTCTATGATTAAGGGGGCCATTATCAGGAACTACCAGGAACACCAAGACCCCTCCATATGGGAAAACTAAGGTTGAGAAGAAAAACAATATAACATAGAAGGCTGACCGTGAATTCCAATGTGTTACAACAGGGCACCTAGTAGAGCTCCAGTGTGGAGTGAACCATAGGGAGACCTGTTCATATAGTTTTAAGCTTCTAGTAATAATGTCTGATGTTCTTAGAATACTTCAGTTTCCTAGGGGCCGTAGGCAGACAGAGCACTACTTATCTGTGCTGGATGGCAGTTGAACGAAGTGATTGGCCAAGGTTCCACTTCTGGGAAGTGGCCAAGCCAGGGTCGGACTTGGGTCAACAGGCATCATCCTTAAGAAGGGTGCTTTATGTTGGCAATAGGGGCAGGTTCAAGGATAGTATTCATATCTGCATGCATTGTATGTTGCACATAGTTATTAAGGGCTTCTCAGACTATTTCGGGATGGAGCGGTCTTGGAGGTCCTTCAGCTACAGCCAGGCTCAGCCAGGCCACCACTGGGACTTGGAGCCTCTCTGGGATTCCCCAGATTGCTACTTTTTCCTCCTACCATGGATATCCTAAGGTCTAGATGACATAAGCAAAGAGAAAGTGTTTTGCAAATGTGATTGTTATTCAAAGTCTTAACATCTCTGTGCATGGGAAAAAAACCCACATTCTTTTTTATATATATTTTATATTTTTTATTTAAATTCAATTTACCAACATATAACACCCAGTGCTCATCTCATCAAGTGCCCTCCTTAATGCCCATCACCCAATTACCCCATTCCCCCACTCACCTTCCCCCATATTCTTTTAGATTAATTTGTTCTAAACTGAGAAGTCTTTTGAGAGCCAAAAACAACAGAAAAGCTCATGCTTTATTTTCAAACTTTGAAATGCCAATAGGAGAAATGGAATAATGTAGCCACATGCTCAGATACCTGAAGTTTCTCATGTTAACTAGCTTTAAAGTCTGGATAGCTTTGTATCTTTTTTAATGATTCACATTTGAAAAGCAAAAAATTCAAAAGGCGTAACATTTCCCTTTCACCAAGCAGACAATATAAATGTCTGTTTCTTGGTGACAGTTGGCAAAACACAACGTGATTAATCTGGGGACCTGCAGTGGTTCACCTTCAGCGACTTCCCACTTTTCATCTGCTCTGATAAAAACACATCTGGAACAGCTGAAAAAAATTAAGCTAGGTAAAGAATTGCATCAAAATATTTTTAAAAAAATACTCCGGGTTGTGAAAAACATAAAGGTTCTAACAAGAATGAACAAACTCAACACGTTCAGCTTTCTTATTAAAACAGTGTATTGATATTCAAGAACATTTAAAAGTATAATGATCCATTATACCTTTCTGTTACTGATGACACTTCATGGTTGAGAGCAGAGAGAGGTGGTGGCTGAAAGCGTGGATTTGAGCATTAGTTCTGTCCCTTAGAAGCTGTTGACACTGGGGTGCTTATTTCTTTGAGTCTTTGCTTCTCAGTTGCAAAAAGGGAGAGTAATAATAACTGCATGCAATTGTGTTCTGAGGATGAAATAGAATAATACATGTCTGTGCAAGTGCTTTGCAAATTTATTTCCTGGTGCTTTTGTTATTTTTCACCATGAATATATGTCTATAGCTTCTACACAAAATTTTTGTTTATTGCTCATTGCAGCTGTTTTTTCTTTCTGCCTGGTTTCTGATGGTTCTTCTGTTCCTGTCTCTCTGGACAACATTTGGGGGTATTTTCTTCCTCCTCAAACCGTGACTCTGTTTCCTTTGGATCCTCTGTGTCTCCATTCTTTGGCAAGAAGCTCTAAACCACCTGATTACCTTTCTTGGCTCTCTTTTCTTGTGCCAGGTCTCTCTGCTGAAAGATTACTAGGCTCTGCAGACTTGAAAGGGACCTCACTTTTTAAAGATGAGAAAGCTGAGCTCTGGGGCCCCGGGGAAGAAGTTGCTTAGAAGTAACAGAAGCATGGCCCTGAGTCTTAGCCTGGGGCTTTCTCTGCCAGACACCAGCTAAGGACCTTTGTGTTCGGGCTTTGGATTCAAAGTACACATCTTAATACTCTCCACACCTGCACAGAGGACTGTTATTCCACCAAACTTAGAAATTATAATCATCATATCATAATGGCTACTATTTATTGGTGGGCACTACGTACCAGGTCCTGTGCCGAATGTTTTATACAAACGATCTCACTGAATGGACGTACATACTTTATTTGAAGGAACAATTATCCCCATTTTATGGATGAGGAAGCTGGGGTGCTAGGAGAGGAAGTAACTTGCCCAAAGACACAGAGGTAATACCTGGAAGAGCTGTGATCCCATGACTATCTGATCTCAAAGTCCATTCCACAGACCACTCAACACTCACTGCTCTGAATGGTCCTTCCCTTCCCTGCCTATCAAGCTCCCTGTGACAGCCCCAGAATGCCAGGCTGTCTTACTGCCCGTCTTTCTAGAACCTTCTGGAATCTCACTCCCTCCTCCAGAAAGCCTTCTCAGATGGATCAGAGGGGAGTAAAGGCACTCCTGTCTGAATGTGGGAGTCTCATGTTCAATGTAGTAGGCTTCTGGTTCATCCTCACTTGTTCTGTGAATGTTTGGCTCCAGCTGTGTGCAGGTGGGCTCATGTTTGCCTTCTGGGGGGCTTAGGTCCCCCATGGCCATCAGCATGG
This sequence comes from Canis lupus familiaris, assembly GCF_011100685.1. Classification (NCBI taxonomy): domain Eukaryota; kingdom Metazoa; phylum Chordata; class Mammalia; order Carnivora; family Canidae; genus Canis; species Canis lupus. Next base: position 15,746,171 of record NC_049226.1, read on the forward strand.
CTGGCCTGTTGGTCTGTCTGCAACTGCTCCAGTTCTGTGGAAATAGGAGCAGCCCAATGGGTAGTTCCAGTGAATAACTGGTAGGTCTTACCAGAAGGGAGAGCCCATGTAAATATGGATGGGGAGCCCTGTCTCTGAGCCGACACTTCAGGAGGGCCACAGAGTCCGTGGGGCTTGTCTTGGAGAAATCCATGGAGGTGAGGGGACTTGAAATCACCTCACACCAGGAGCAAGTGAAGGAAGTAGGTGTGTTCAAGTGGAAGAGGGCAGGCTCCTGGGCTCACCAAACGGTTGCCCTCAAGTAAGAGAGGGCAGTCATGAGGAAGTGGGATTTGACGTTTGCAGTGTGTCCCCATGGAGGGGAACTGGAAACTACAGAGAAACGGGTGTGGGTGAATCATGAGGATGAACAGCTGTGTCAAATTTTTCTTTGGAAACAGGTAGCATCTGAATAGTCAGATGGTGGTATTTCCCACTCCTGGGAGCCATCTGGGGACAGCTGGGCAGCTACCAGGTAGGGGCGTCCCAGAGGCCCACCTGGGAGGACTCAGCTGTCCTGGCCTGGGAGACCCACGGGGCAAGGCCAGCCTCCCATCATCCAGTGTGCACTGCCCACTGTTCAACAGTGCGGGGCAGGTGGGGGTGGGGGGAGCACGTGTGCTGAGGGTGCTGGTTGTTCTACCAGAGGCTTCTAAACCAGTTTATCCCATCTAGTCATGGGGTTTTGATGATTCCACGAGCACAGGGACTATTACAGGGAGAAGCATAGGGCTTTGTTCCTCCCTGGCTCCTGCTGGTCCCCAACAAGACACAGGGGGCAGTAAAGCCCATGACTAAGAGAAACATGGGCTCCTGGGTTTATGGTTCTAGACTCTGCCATCAGACCCGCTGTGGGGCCATCAGGTGGTCTTTTGACCAACCTCAGCCCCCTGCTCATGTTTATTTTCTGGCATCTTCTCCTGGATGTGCCTGTCCTCCCTCCTTCTCCTGTCGCCATCACCGGATGAGAGGCCCAATATCTGCTGGAAATAGGGAGCCACAGAGTTGCCTCACCAGCAGAGGCCCTATAAGCCTTCCTTAGGGTGGGCTGAGAGGCCAGCTGGGGACCGGGGACTTGGTTTAGTCTTATGGGCTGTTTCTCTTGGCTTGAAAAAAAAAAAACAATAACCTCCACCCTACCTGGCCTCCCTTTGCAATATCCGGGAGCACAATGACAGGATGCCTGGTGTGCATCCAGGGCAGTGGCTGGGCTGCTCTGTGCTCAGATAGGCGCCCTGTGCCGAGGGGCAGGGGAGCGCAGGCTCTGGCTCAGGGGCTTGCTCCTGCCGACTCTTCCTCCAGGGTGGGCTCAGCGTCTCCTCTCTGCCTGCCTGGCCTCTGAGTGTGTGGTCTGGGTCTGGCCCCCTCGGGCCCCGACGGAAGCCCCTCTGTTGTGCTCTGAGTGATGGAGAAGTTAGGAAGTGGGGTGCAGAGGTGAGGGATGGGTCCTCGGGGGTTCCATGGAGGGAGCTCAGGGGGTGAGCTGGGAGTGAAGCTGATGGAGGACCCAGAAAAGAGAAACTTCCGAGAGCCCTACTTCCATCGGTGGCCCCAGGAAGGAGTTGGTGGTGGCAGCGGGAGCAGTCATGGAAGCAGAGAGCTGGGACTTTAGTCCCAAAATAGGAGTGAGGCGTCTGTTGCTCCTTCCAGTCTCCCTCTGGCCACCTTGAGGCCCGTGCTCATTTGCATGGCAGATGTATTCTCTTACATAAAACTCAGCCTCAGATGGAAATAACCATGAGGTGGGAAGTGACCGGGTATGAATGGGGCCTGGCTGCTGGCCCGAGGTCCCCACTGGGGATTGGGAAAGGTAGGGCAAATGGACACCTGGGTCTGGGGTGCCTCTGGGTAGCGGGTAGTCATGGGCTAGGGAGCTAGAGGGAGGGGGCAGCAAACGGGGCCGGAGGGAGGGAGGCAACAAAAGTGGATTGTCAGAGGGAGGCAGGGATGGTGTGGACAGGTATCTCCTTCCTTCCGAGGAGGCAGGTGAGGGCAGAGCCTGGCCAAGTTCAGGTGCCAAAGTCGCGGGCAGGGGCAAGCCTCCAAGGCCAGGCTCTGTTGGGGGAGAGTCGGGGTCTTATGCCACCCTAGCCCCTTCCCTCTAGAAATAAGAAAACTGTGAGCAAAGAATTCTATTCCTCAGTGTTTCACCTCCGCCCCAGCCTGAACACCTACGCTGTGTGTTCTCCTCCGCGCAGGGTCCCCGCCTTTCTGGTCCTCGCTGCCCCTCGCCCAGCAGCTGCGGTGGGGCCTGGTGCTGAGCAGTCAGCGGTCACTGAGCTGAACCCGGGCTGGCGGGGCTCCTTATGGGTCGGTGGCTCGGCCAGCAAGGAGGCTGGGACAGGCCAACTAGTGTCTCTGACGAAACGGCAAGAAATAAACCTGACATTTCTTCAGGGCCCACCCGGTGCTGGACACGTTCTCTGGTCTGACCTGTCATCGCCTCTTCCCAGATGTTCCATCTGAAGACCTCCGACTTCGTGTAGTCGGCTTTCACCTCCAAGTCGGGGTTTTCGCCTGCTCCCCTTGGCCCAGAACCCCTAGTCTGAGCTCTTCCCATTTCCCAGTGGGAAAATGTGGGAGAAAATGCTGGAGGGTGATCCTGGGAGGCCAGGGGTCTGCTGGGGGATGGAGTGATGAACGCCAGGGCTTGGGGAAGCCTCCTAGCTCCCTGGTGGCCAGAGTGGGGGCCCGCTGGTCCCTCGGAGAGAGGGAAGAGGACGCATCTCCTCGGGACTGGGTCTCTGCCATGGCAGGCTGGTCAAGGCAGCAGGAAGGGGATGTGGCCTGCAGCTCAGTTCTGCTCTCTTGGGGAGCCAGGAATGTGACACCAAAAATAACACAAGATTGGATAACCTCGGGGTCCCTATCTGGGCCCTCCAAACATCCTCGCCTCCATCCTTCTGCCTTGGGATTAGATTAAGGGATTAGATTTCCCTTCCCAGCACCTGAAGCGGGAGCTGACAGCTTCCATTCTGAGCTAGAAGTTTCTGTTTTCTCACATGTAAATGGGGAGAAAAGTGGTCACTTCCTTTGAGTCTTTGCTCAAGTGTCACCTCAGTGAAGGGATCCCTGACCACCCTGTCTCAGACTGTCATTCTGCTCCCAGCCCTCTCGATCCCCCTCCCTGCTTTATTTTTCTTGATAGAACTTCTCAATTTCTCATATGCTGCTTTGTCATCTATCTAGCCATCATCATCATCATCATCATCATCATCTATCTGCTTATTTTTGTTGGTCCTACCTCTCCCCCAATGCCAGTGCCATGGAGCAGGGTATTTGCCTGCTTTGTCCCTGTGTCCCCAGCACCCAGAGCAGTGCCAAGTGCATCAGAAGCACTCGGATATTTGCTGGGTGAATGAATGAGGGACAGATGAACAGCATTGTTGTGAAGATGACGCGCGTTACTGTATGTAGAGCATTCAGGCAGGAGATCCAGCGCCTTGTCATTGTTGTCACTGCTGTTTGTTCCCTGTGATTTGTGCGGATTCCTCAGGCTCCCAGGCTGTTTCTCCATCTGTAAAAGGAGAGGACCGAATCACTGCATGGTCTCTGCGCTTCCTTCAACCTAAGAAGGAATCAGTCTTCTTTAATCTAAGAAGACTGCCATTCACGACCTCTGGGCCCCCAAATGCCCAGTCACGCAAATCCTTCCTAAAGCTCACCTGAGACCCTGCAGAAGCAACTCTGCTGGGGTTGGGGGTGCTAAGCACCCCCTTTGGAGGAGGCTCTTCCTTTGTTACTTCTGACTCTAGGCGCTGAATGGGCAGCAGCTAGGGGACCATGAGTCCGCCACTATTTCTTAGAACCGTTTCCATTCAGATACTTCCATGTTTTATTTCAATTGGCTTTTGATGTGTTGTTTCATGATGTTTTATTGTTTTCAGTTGAGGAAATTCACTATGTGCATAATTAGAGGTTGTTTGATTTTAATTTCTTTGGTAAGAGTTTTGGTAGAAATCGTTCAGAAAATGGAAATTTTGCCACGCCGTGTACCTTGATTGGGGATTTGGACACGTGGTCCTTGGCGATGAAGGATGACACCGTCCTGCCCTGGGTGGGGCCCCGGTCCCTGGCCTTGGACGTTCCCTGTGGAAACACAGACCCGCCTCAGAGGGCGCTGGAGCATCTGTTTGAGGCGCTCAGGTTGACAGGCCTACGATGGTCTTCACAGGGCCTGGATTTTTTCCTCTGAGAATGCTCCCTCTGAAAGAAGCATTCTGGAACCCCTCATTTCCTCATAGCTGACTCTGTGGGGGCAGTTTCAGGGGTAGAGGTAACTTCACACTCCCGGTATTTGGTATTTGGTATTCGCTGAGTAACTGGGATGGCCTCGGAGGAGAGGAGAGGGACAGGTCTGGCTAGTTCTGTGGTGTTGTTTATACTTGAGATTACCTCACACGTCCCAACCCGCTTCCCCGCCCCATCTGGTGGGGGCTGGCCCTCAGCCTTCCAGCCCCCTTTTTCTCCACATGCCGCGGAAGACAGGGGCCAACATGGATCTTCCCGTGGACATCAGCTGAGCCCAGAAGCCTCACCCCTCGGGAGACCATGGAAAGGGACAGCAGCCGGGTGAGTGGTTACAGGCCTTGGGCCAGAACTTCCCAGCGCCGGGGAAGCAGGGGCAGGGCTGCAAGATAGGTGGGGCCCGGCCACCTGTATGCCTCAGGTTTGGGGGGAAGTTGAATGTGCCTTTTCTCACTTGAAGCTACTTGGGATTGTGATTGCTCGGCCTCCTTCTACCCTGATTTCCAGGAGGGGCCCTGGGGAGGAGCCGATGGGATTTGGGATCTGGTCGGGAAGCACCACAGGGCTGTGCCTGAATGTTGGGCTCCTGCTCTGTGGCCCGTGAAACACCCTGGCCAGGGCATTAATGCTGTTAGATCATCACTTTTGCCGGCTTGAGAAATCACCAGAACTTAGCATTCTAGCTGGGCTTCAAGATTACCTTGGCTAACCCCTTCACTAGGCTCCTAAACCATCTTAAAAAAATGTGACTTCCTTTGTGTTTTTAAGATCTTCCAGGGGATTTTTTTCAATCTCCTTTGGTCACTTATTTTCAGGCTTCATGATATTCATGCTTGGAAAATGATTCTTATGTCTGAGCGTAATTCCTTGTGCCACAACTCAGGTTCCTTTCCTCTTCTGTTCTTGGCGGTGACAGAGAGCAGCTAGGATGTCGTCCGTGGAAAAGACAGTTATAGACACGAAGGCTTCCAAAGATTTTGTTCAGCTGTGCCTCAGCTTTCTTTTCTTGAGGGACATTCTTCTTTTGCTCTAACTTCTCCTGAGGTCTTGCTTTCTACTTCTCTCCATCTTTTTATTCTTTACTGAAGTAGTAGAATCAGAGACTCTGGGAAGGATGGGGCAGCTCTGGGTTTGAGAAGGATCAGCTCAGCCTATGTGCTGGCTTATAGGTGGCTTGTGGTCCATTCTGAACCCCAGATAACTTTTCTGCAACCTTTACCACCATCTTTTCCACCATTGTTCCAGGCCCCTCTTGACTTTTCTTTCCGAGGCTTCCCTCCCAACCTCTGCACTGTTCTCCTGGGTTCCTGTCTCCACCTCACCAAAGTCATTTGGTCCTAGGCCTCTAGCTTCCTTGGAGCTGCTGGTGAGCAGTAAAGGCAGTGCACAGGGCAGAATAGAGTTTTGTCTGAGGTGTGGGGAAGGTGAACTCACAGTCACAGCCATTGGGCATGTTTGTTGGTGACTTTCTGGGAGCCTAAACTTGATGATCTCTAAATACAATGGGGAGAAGGGCTGATTTGTCCAAAGAATGTTAAGGCCGGTCCCCAGGCAGGGTGATGGAGGTGACATCTGCCTACGATGCTCATCTTTCCAGAATTAGGGACCAACATGGAAGGTCACCAGGTCACTTCCCTGACGGAAGAAGTGTTACGTGGTGTGGTGGGCACCATATTCGTTCTGGGAGGCCATCCTAACTTACTTTGGAGTGAAAGAACTAAACCACTACTTCCTAATTTAAGATTCTGAAATTCACCCCCTTGTTTAAGGCAGAACTTTCAAGATAGTGAGCCTCGGATCGGGGCAGGGAGAGCTGTCTGGGGTTCTTTGTAGAAGATTTCTTCAGGCCAGTTAAGGGGAGATTGGGAGAAACTGATGGTCTATGGCCATGCCTTCTCTCCGAGGGCTTCATGGCAGACAGATGTACATTGTGGTTTTGGTTCTTTGGCTCCATAAAGTATTGAGGAAGATGGTGGGCAAGGGACTTAAGCCTGATGAAGCTCCTGTGTGAGTTGGTTGGGTCTTCACGGGGAACCTTGGACAGGAGGTGAGAAAGCTTCTCTGTCTTCGAAGGAGAAGCTGCACGATGTGGGTAGAACACTGACCAAGTTCCAGGTCACCTGTGACTTTGGGCAAATCAACCTTTTTGTACCTCAGTTTCTTCATCTGTAAAATGAATAAAGATAGTGTCAACTTCAAGGTGCCTTAGCCTAGTGACTTTCAGTTATGAGGCCCTTTTCAAATAGCATCTGGCAGAGAGAGAGAGAGAGAGAGAGAGTCACAGAGTGTTCAGATTATCCTCCTCCTCCTCCTTCTCCTCCTTCTCCTCCTCCTCCTATCATCATCTAGGGTCTAGCCCTGACTCCTCTAACGATGTGGACAAATCTCTCCATGCCTCAGCTTTTCCACCTACCAAAAATGAGGATTGGACAAATTGCTTCCTGCTCCAACCCCAGGTCCCTTTCTGGTTCCATGACAGTCTTTGGAATTACATGGAATGGGATTGCAGGTGTGCCACCCTGGATAGGACATGTGCATTTGTTCTTGAATAGTAGTGTGTGTTTTGTGTTGTTTTCCATAGGCCTCACATTCTTAATGCTTACAGAAGTGCAATGCTTATTAAAGAAAGACTGATGGACCCACTGCTAAAGCAGCAATCCATTGTAGACCGAGTCTTCTTATAATAGAGCAGGTTCTCACTTAGTCAAAGACCTCAGAGGTCGTGGACCAAAGAGTGGTTGGCAGACGCAGGGCTGGTTCAGGATGAGGTACTCTCCCCTGCAGGGGCTGGGCAGGTTCCTAAGATAGCCAACCAATGGGGTCAGGTCATTGTGCCTTTGACCCCAGAGTGCAGGCTCCCTCAGGACCCTTGGCACCTGGCCTTTGGCCCTACAGGGATGCTGCCCTCACCTGAGACCTCTGTGTTTTATGTTGTCATTGGTGCTGGGCAACCTTCCACCTGGCCCATCCCTCCCTGCCTCCCCCTGCATTGTCCCTGTGACTTGGCAAATGTGAATGAGAATGTGTGGGAGTGTGTGTACGGGGCTCCAGGTTTGGGTGCTGGGTGGGAAGGCCGGCTGATGTAACAATAGCCACTTAGCTTAAGTGTCTTGTTTTGGCAAAACAACTTCCTCTTGGTACAGCAACAGCGGTGGTAGACCGTGCCCAGCCAGGTGGCCAGGGTGCTGGGGGGGAAGCACGAGGGAAGCCATCACGGGGAACCTGGCGGGGGCTTCGTCGGGACTCTGGCAGGACCTCATGGAGTGTGGCTCCTCTGATAGGACTGTCCAGGGAACCTCCATTATGTACCAGCCCTGAACTGTGTCACTTCTCCAGCGTTGGCGTTGGCACAGAAGGCACATGGGGGGTGGGGGCAGCAACTGAGGCAGCAAGACCCTGGGTGATCAAAGGTTATTTGCTTGGCAGCAGTAAGTCCTGGGTGTTCTTTAACCTCTTTGATGAATGGACAAATGAATGAATGAACACACGAATGAATGGACAAGGAGGTGTTTTGACACTGGTCTAAGAGGGATTCCCCGAGGCTTTTTCATGAGGCATCATCGTAAACTAGAAGGAACTTCAGTGCTCGCCCAGGCTGGTAATTTTCAAGTCCTTTGTAGCAGCCTCTTTTGTCAAATGAAACCGTATGTAGAGCCCATTGTACACAACTGTGAAGTGGATCTCCTCTGTCTGAAGTGGGGTGAAGGACTCCAAGCCCTTTCCCTGCTACAATAGTCGCAGAGGTATTTCCTTGGAACCTCTAATGCTCTGGGAACCCTGCTTGAAAACAGCCAATTTGTCTGCTCCCTTCCTTTTTTAGGTCAGGGAGCGGAGACCCGGAGAGGGATACAACTGTCCTTAAGGTCACGCACGGTTGGGAGCAGAAGCAAGACTCCCCTGGCCTCCCAAGCCTGCTGCAAGGGAGGCCTCTGCTTGGCTTCTTGTCTGGAGCCCAGTTTGATTCCAGGGGTTTCCCAGTTTGGAAGGGGGTGCTGGGGAATCTGGCTGTGCTCTGAGGGGAGACTGCATTTGTGGAATTTCTCTGGGTTCAGGGAGGGGGGAGTAGGAGGAAGCCGTGTGTACCTAGAGGTCCAAGGAAGCCTGGGCTGAGTAGGAAGGAAAAGAAGCATGATCCACTCCGTCCCAGTTCAGATCAGTTCCTTGGAGGCCAGTTTAAGCACAGTCCCGTCCACATGGGATGGGTTTAGGGCTCCCCTGCCATGGCCCATGGGCTCCCCAGCATCCTGACAGGCACAAGGCCCACTTAGGTCTTGCCCAAGGAAGCTCCTGATTTTTCCTGGTGCTTCTAGCAGGGACTGGGGCATCTCTTCCTGCCTAGCCTGGGATGCTGGGGTGCCAGGCTAGGGTCCTGCCTCTGCCCCCCATCCTGAACATCCTTGATACTCAGGATCACCGGGAGAAAGAAGCTGCCACAGGGGCCTAAGTCTGGTGGGGAGTCCTTCCCCACTGGAGCCTGGTAAAGGGTGCTGGGAGAGCACAGTGATGTGCAGCAGCCCGAGGTCAGGAGCCAGAAGGTTCTGTTTTGGGCCCTGCCCCCAACTGGCTGTGTGCCCTTAGACTAGTTGCATTGCGTTTCTGGGCCTTCATCACCTTATCAGTAGGCTAAAGGAACTACAACTAGAGGGTTTTCAAGATCCTTCTAGCCCTGGCAGCCAGTGATGTGCCCAGCCTGCCCTGGGGTGCAGGCCCTCTGAAGGGATGGCCCAGGGCAGAGGAGGGAGGCCCTGCCAGCTTTGACTGGACTTGAATGGGCCCTGGTGGACCTGCCCTTGGGTCCTGAAGTTGCGTTACGGCTGCTGCTGCCTGGGTGGACGTTCCCACAGGAGCCCTTTACTAGATTCTTCTCCCTGCCTGCTGTGGGCTCTGAGCAGCCCATGGTGCCTCTATTCCAGAGTTGAGGCCACCTCCTGTGGTTGGAGCACAGTCGCTAAGCAAAGCCCGGAGCTCAATCCTTGGCAGCAGCCACAAAACTGAGCCATCCTTGAGGTGGCTGCCGCAGGGCACAGCGCAACAGAGGACCCCCTCCTCCCCGGCATGGCTGGCTGGGCTGGCAGGATGTGGAGAGACGCCAAGGGCAGGGCCACGGGGGTCCTTGTCCTCTCACAGCCATCCCCCAGCAGGTGAGGGCCCACGGGACAGGCTCTGCCACGGGAAACCACAGATTACCCCAGGGGCTGACCCCAGGGACCACCCTGTAGGGCCTGGGGCGGGGAGGAGAGGCAGGGCCAGGAAAGAATGACTGGCAGTGCTTGGTCAGGGAAGTGGCCCAGAGTCACCCACCCTCTGGCTCGGCCCTGTCCATCTGCCCCCAGACAGGCTGAGGAGCCTCTCGCCTGCAGGCGGGTCGTGGGGAGCCTGGAGTGGGTCATCTGAGTTCCGTTGCTAGGTCTTCTGCTCACTGGCGAAGGCCAGGAGTTGGGCTGGTTCTGACCTGGGCTCAGCCCCTTGGATCCTGGCGCTCTGGGCACGAAGTGTCCTCCCACCCTCTTCCCCACCTACTGGAGGCATCTGCTCTGAGGGTGAGGCCAGGCCACCAGGAGGGTGGCTGGAATCTCAGTAGCTGCTGGCTAAGAATTGAGGAAAGGAAATGAGTTACTGCTATAATGGGTTAGACATGAGGAGGAACTTCCAGCAGGTGGGGTGGCAGGCCATGAAATGGGTAAAGAATGGCTGTGGAACCTCTTCTAGTGGTCCCGGAAAATGGGAGCTCTTCTCAGCGTCCTGCGATGCTTCAGGTTGAGGTTCAGAGTCAGGGGGATGGAGCAGACGGCCTCACCATGGAGGCTGCCTTCCTCTGGTCTTGGGGCTGCCCCAAGACGGCTGCCCGTCCATCCTGCTGGGATTCAGGGTTTCCCACATGGCAGCTTTTATGGGGAACTTGGGGTCAGGCCTCTTCTCTTGGCCTTGTCTTTGGGGCCCAAACCTCTGCATGTGCCTCCCACCGGCTCTGACACCAGAGTGCTTGCTCTACTGAGGCCTCCGGGGCCCTGTCTACCCCCAAGGCCCAGCCTCTCCTCCATGCCCCTGCCGCTGCCCCTGCCCCCCAGCCCTGGGAGGGCTTTCCACAGGCTGCTGAGGCTAAGGTGGCAGCTTTAGAGACTGGCTGAGGACGACTCACCCCCTCCCAGCCCCTTGGGTACTGAGCCCAAGATCGGTCCCATTTTACATGCCCTAGTTCTCTCCAGACTCCAGGTAGAGGGACCCATGGGAGTCTCCTGTCCAGACCCCAGCTCACCTCCCCAGGGACTCTTCTCCCTGCTTCCTTGGGGGCCGAGGCCATGGGTAGGCATGTTGAGACCTTCAAGCGGTGGGATAAGCGCTGGGGAAAGGCTTGGCCAAGGAAGGCTGGGAGACCCCTCTGCCTTTCTGGCTGCCCTGAGCTTTCCACCAAGCCCCCACCCTACATCTCTGGTCTAACTCCCTCCCACTGCTCAACCTCCCCCAGCCTTCCCACCTCCTCCTGCTGGGCCTCCACCAGCCCACCCAGGTCCCTTTTTCCTGCCCTGGTGAAGTGGCACCAGGACCAGAGCCCTGGGGTCCTACTCCAGTGGGGACAGCCTGAGCTCTTGAATGTGAAATCAGAAGGTTGTGGGAAGTCCCCACAAGCCCACCAACTTGTTTAGGGGCTCTGGGCATGCTGTCTGGTCCCCTACCCCAGTTTCTTCAAGAACCAGGGGCCATAGTTCCTGCCCAGTTTGCTAGCAAGACCCCATGAGGATCCCAGGAAATAATGGGTGTGGAAGCTCTTCACGCGCTGTCAGCCTCAAGGAAGCGAAGGAAGTTACTGGCGACACTCGTGATACTGTGGGTCCAGATCCTGCCTGGGCAGGATTCGAGCCCTGTCACTTACCTGAGAGGTGGGTTTGGGTATGTTCTTAACCTCCTGGGACCTCAGTTTCAAAATCCATAAAATGGGGTTAACAATACCTCCCATAGAGAGCTGTGATGAGGTCGAAATGGGGTCAAGCTAAGTCCCTAGCGGGCTTCGGCCCTTGATACGATGTGAAACACATTTGGGGACCAGGCTCTTCCATGTTTATCTTGCAGTTATCTGGGGGAGGGAGGCAAGGTCATCCCCATCTCATGCACATTGAGACAGGTGTGTTCCCTTTACTTGCCCAGGGCAGACCATTCAGGAATGTACGCAGTCATATTTGAACACAGATTTTTCTACTTCAAGTCCAGCATCTTTAACAGATGACCGGCCACTGTCACAGCTAATGGGCACCGAGTCCTTACTGTACATACAGCACCTATCGCTCCAGTGCTATGAAGCAGGTGACTGGCTCACCTTACAGATGAGGAAACTGGGAGTGTGAAGAGGTGGAGCCACAGGCCCAGAGTCACCCACTGGTGTAGACCATGCTTGTTACCTGGCATGGGGCCTCTCCCATCCCCAGGATCCATCAAGTCTTGGCAGGCCATGGGACCCACCAGAAAGTTCCACAAGAGTGAGATCGCTGTAGAACCAGCAGCCTCACCGCTGGGCTCCCCATGGCACTCCCAGCCTGCAAGGCCCCAGACCCCAGTTCTCAGGTGATGTCACAAATGCAGAAGGAGCACCCCGTGTACGGGTGCCAGGAGAAGACTGTGTCGGGGGCTCTTGCTGCTGACTTGAGAAGGCAGGGGACCCCCCCCCCCCACAGGCTTGGGGAAGAATCCTGACTGTGATTCTAAGCAATCTGAGCCTTGCACCTTGGTTTTGTCATCTGTAAAAGGGCTTCTAAAAATATTCAGGGTTGGAGTGAGGACCTTGTGAGACCACAGACATAGAAATTTATTGTCATTCTAAAGTACCATATATGGTGAGCTATTATCATTTTCTTGCATCGTGTAATGGGAATTTGCCCCCAAGGGTGGGAAAGGCCTGTAGTGTGAGCATAGCAGGGAGGGAAGGCTGGCAGGCCAGTTGACATGTCTGATGCCAGGGTCCCAGGCAGGTGCCAAGGCTCGGGCCACCATTGGTGGCCAGCACAGGCTCTACACAGCCTGGGTTTGTCTCTCTCATTGAAGGACTTTAGTCTGGCCTTTGTCTAGCACCTCTTTTTTCTCTAAGATGAGCTCCCACCTTTGGGCCCATCGGTAAGGCCCACGGCTGTTAAATCTCGGCAAGGTGGGTGTTGTGTGGGCCAGTGCAAAAGCGGAGGGAGATTCTCATTTCCCGCCTGGCTGCTGTGTGCCAGACCCAGGCGAGACATTTTCTGTGTTACCTCCTTGAATCCTCAAGATCATTAGTCCTATTCTACAAATTAAGAAAAAGAAAAAGGAGGGTTAAGTGTCCTGCCCGAGGTGACACACCTGGAGGTAGGATGGTGCCCTGGATCTGCCTGACTCCAAAGCCAGGGCTGTCAGCTGATGCATGCTATATTTCAGCATTTCCTCTCTGCCTCTCCTTGCCCCCAACCCCAGTCCTGCTCCCCTTGAAGCATCTGGGGGCTCATCTGTTTTCCCCTTCTGGAGATCTAGTCTCTAGATAGAGGGGGTGAGAGGGGAATCTGAGCTCTGGGCCAGCTGGGTCAGCTGCATGCCCTTCAGATCCCTAAACACACACAACTGTGTCCCTGCTTGGCTGGCCCAAGCACCTGGTCTCTTACCCATATCCATTAATTAACCCCAGTAACTCCCTGGAGTAATGGGTCCTGGTCCCTGCCCGTAGTAAGCTGAGTGTGGCCAGAGACTCTAGATTCCTCCTTGAATTCATTTTGTGACCTCCAGAACAATGAGGCAGTGACCAAATCAGTTCCTTCTGACTCTTAGAAAAGAGAGTTAAAAATAGGAAAACCAGGGGCACCTGGGTGGCTCAGCAGTTAAGCGTCTGCCTTTGGCTCAGTTCATGATCCCGGGGTCCTGGAATTGAGTCCCGCATCAGGACCCCCCACAGGGAGCCTGCTTCTCCCTCTGCCTATGTCTCTGCCTCTCTCTGTGTGTCTCTCATGAATATATAAATAAAATAAAAATAAAAAGTTAAATCCAAACCCTGCCTGATAGGGATGATGGTGTTGACCTGGGCTGATGTTCTAACGACGAGGGCTTTTCCTGAACTGGTTTGCTTCCTAATCGTGTCCAGTGTTAAGCACGGTGGCAGATGAGGGATGGAAACAGGTGCCAGGGGTCCAGAGCCTGCCCCCTCTGCACAGCCCTGCTGACTGTACCCCCAGCACAGGTGCGCTGCCCTCACCATCCCTGCCACTCCTGTTCGTTCCCTGGACTGCTCCCTCTTAGATTTAGAGCACCCCAAAGGCTCCACTTTCCAGGGAGAAGCAGGACCAGTGTTCCCTGATTGCCGACTAAGGCCAGCTGGCTGCTGGATTACATAAGGCGTCGCTCCTCAGAGAGGCAGTAATGCCTCAAGGTTGAGCTGGCCTCCGAGCCTGGCTTTCTGGACTCACACTCCGGCTCTCCAGCTCACAGAAGCACTCTCTGGCTATGACAGCTTGATCCCATCGCTTAGTCTCTCTGCAAAATGGGAGTGGTTCTGTTCTGAGGATTAAGTGAGTAAACACATACAAAGCCCTTGGAGCATGCAAAGTCTCCTATAACCAGCCATTAGAGTGTTAAATCTGAATGAACAAACCACTCCCCCTGGAGCTGAGTCGGGCTAAGGATCTTGTCGAAGAGTAGTGTGGACTGCTACCCCAGCCTATACCTTCTTCCGATTTTGCCTCTCCGCTCTCCCTGATGCATTGGTGAGTGAGCACATGTGTGTGTGAGTGTGTGTGGTGTGCATACAGGTGTCCGAGTGAGCAAGACAAGTCTGGAATTGCTGAGAATGGTGGGGTAGAAGGCAGGCCAGGGCTTTTCTTAAGCAATGCTTTCACGCTTTTTGATGACAGCTCATAGTAAGAATGGGGTTTTATAAATCTGGCGCACACACGAGGAAAGGGCAGGGGTGTGGGGGGTGTGGAAGTGGAGAGGGCGGGAAGGGTGATGACTCTCCCCACCTCCTTGAGCAATTTTTTATTTTCCAAACAGATTCTAGAAAAAGAGTTCTTTGTCTGGGACCTGGAAGCCAAGTCCCAATGGCCCAATGGAGATCTAAGTTCCATGAGCTTTCTCACTAAAAATCCTTACACACCTGGGCAGTAGTGTTAAAGTGTTTTCTCTGAAATGACCTTTGTTCTTTATGTGGCTTCCTCAAAGTTGTATGTCTAGGGAGAGCTGGGACTGGGACTAGGACTGGTCCCTCCGGGTTTCCAAGGAGAGCCTGTTTTCACCTTCCTTCTTCTTGAGATGAGGAGGGGTCCAGTGGCTGATCAGAGGGAGACCTTGGTCCTGCCACACCAGCTTTTACATCTTGAGCAACCCTCAGAAGGAGGGTCCCTAGACACATGTAGCCAAAGCAAGGGTCCCCAAGCCCCAGGCAGATGGCCCACTGCTCTCTGCCCACCTCTGCAGGTCCCTGTGATGCAGGGAGACTGTAGAGAGCTGGCAAGTGCAGGCTCTTTGAACTTGCACTCCATCCCGGGACACTCTCTTCTCAACTGCTTCCCTGCCAGGGTGAGGAGGTGATGGCAGTGGTGATGGGGGAGGGGGTTTGCTCCCCACCTAGCTGCTTGCCCCAGAGCATGTATCTCCTGGCTCAGCTGGGCTGATAGCTGGGTGGGTCCTCAGGGGAGCAGCCTGAGAGATACCCTTCACTCTGCTTTCAGAATGCTCCCCCGGCCAGGACATCTCCAGCAAGGACGTCTCCAGCAGGGGCGTCGCCAGCCCGGGCATCTCCAGCCCGGGCCTCCCCTTCTAGGTCATCGTCTGCCAGGTCAGCCTCCACGACATCCTCTCCAACGAGAGTGTACCTTGTTAGAGCAACACCAGTGGGGGCCGTGCCCATCCGGGCATCTCCTGCCAGGTCAGCGCCAGCCACCAGAGCCACCGAGGAGAGCACAGGTAAGGGGGGACACTGCAGGGGAGGTGGGAGGAATGGGGAAGCAGGTGACGGGTGGGGAGGAAATCTCAGAGTTGGCACTCCCTGCTCTTCCTCTACCCCTTGGCTAGTGATGTGTGGGAAGCAGGGGGAGTAGTCAGGGGTGGGCAGTGGGGGGCCTGGGGAGGTGGGGGGCAGAAAGGAGCCATTACATGAAGGCCCAACACAGTGGAAAATTGGGGCCAATGGGGTAGGGGAGAAGAAACCAGGACCAACAAAGCAGCTGTGACTTTGGAGGCTGCGCTGTGTGAGTCAGAGCGTGGATTTCAAGAGCAAGGACTCTGGCAGGAGACTGGAGTCCTTCCCTTAGGCTGCCCCGTGGATGTGCTGGGAGGCAGGGGTCTGCCCTGGAGCAGGGTCCTGATCCTGGGCCCATCTGTGGGGAGAGGAGGGAAGGAGGAAATTCTGACTAGGCAGGCACTCTCCACCTCCGTCTTTCCAACCTGGCCTACCTTGGTCAGCTGCTGGAAGCCAGAGCTGCCGGATGGGCCTTGGGGCTGGCTCTGCCCCTCACGAAACAGGGTTTCTGCCCATCTCAGCGCTGCCCTCTGCCTGTCATAGACTTCAGACTGTCCCCACCATCACCATACAAACTGGCCGGGCCGAGGATCCCGTATTTGGGGCCCCTCTCACTGTCCTGCCCTAGCAAGGGCTGGTGAGGCACTCTGGTGTGGTGGCCTCTGGCATGAGGCACACTTCATGGGACATCCTGCCCTGCCGTTCACTAGTCCAGCACCCTCGAGCAAGTTCTTTAACTTTCGTGAACCTCAGTCTCCCCACCTATAAAATGAGTGCGACAGCGCCCAGCTCGCATGGTTGCTGTGAGAATTCCACGGGAGGACACTCGCAAGTGCCCGGCTGGCCCGTTGGAGATGCTCAGCTAAGGGAGCTGTCGGGGGCAGGGTGGTGCCACATCCTGGAGTGGAGCGGTCCTAACGGGCCCTCCCGGGCCAGCCTGCCTCCCTCCCCCTCCTCCTCTGCGGCCGGACCCCTCTCCCACGGCCTTACCACCCCCTGCTGCGGCCCGCTCCTAGGTATCGGCTTGCCCAAGTTCACCTGGCAGGAGGGCCAGAAGCGGCTGCCGCTCATCGGATGTGTCCTCCTCCTCATCGCCCTCGTGGTGTCACTCATCATTCTCCGTGAGTTCAAGGGAGGGACCGGGGAAAGGTTCTGGTCATGGTGGGGTGGGTTGGGGTCCCCGGATGGGGGCACGCAGCAGGGAGCCAGGGGTGGGGAACACACACTCGCCTGGCTACTGTGCCCCACAGACACTCCTGCGAAAGGCCGTGGACCACAGTGTCTCCAGGCCCTTTGAGCAGCTAGGTTGGGGGAACCGGGCTCAGGTTGCACTGGTGCTACTTCCTGCCCATCTTGCTTGGGAGAGTTAGACACTCTGGGCTCAGTTTCTGCATCCTCAAGTGGGATTTCTTTCATTCAATGCATTTGACTTACTATGCACATGCCCAGTCAGCTCTCATAAAGACTTCACTGGGTTACGAGCCGTAAATGACATAATGGCACAGTGCCTGGCACAAAATCTATAAATGCTAATTATTAAAAAAAAAAATATGAGCACTGATTATAGAAAGTCTCTGGGGTATTTCCAGACAATGGGATAAAGGGTTCCAGGGTTTAGGCTTCCTCACCCCCCTCCCCACCCTCCACCCAAACACACACACACTTTGGAAAAGATAGGACATGGCCCAGGGCTCTCTGCAGAGGGGAGGCCAAATGTGACTGTCGGGAAGAGGTGACAGCTATGTGGGCCGGAGTGGCAGAGACCAGCTCGTGAAGGGTCAGGTGATGGCCCGGAAGATGGGAGAGCATCTGAGTGGGATACGCAGCTGCGGGAAATGTAGGGGGCCATGGCAAGGTCAGCACGGGGAGGAGAAAGGGACCTGCTTAGCCATAGAGGAAAAGAGTATTTGGGGACCTGGGGTCTGTCTGCCTGGTTGGGTAAGGCTGAGCTGCAAGGTAGAGAGCTTCAAAGGCCAGGCTAGCGGGGAAGGCTTCTGTTCAAGAGGCAGCACAGTGTGGGGAGGAGCCAGGTGCGTGAGTGTACGGAAACCAGGACTGGCAAGGCTGCTCCAGGACGAGCATGACGCGGGAGGAGATAGCGAGCTGGTTAAGGGCACGGCACGGCTCCCCCATAGCATCCTGGCTCTGCCACTTGCCAGCTGTGTGACTGCAGCAAATTAATTAACTTTCCAAGCCTCAGGGTCCCACCACCTGCCTGACAAGGTGCTAGCATCATTGTCACAATGCACATAAAGGCCTCAGCACAGTGCCTGCCACATGGTGTCCATGTGAACCTCCAGCCAGGATGCGCTGCTCTTCTTTTCCTGCCCCTCCCACCCCTGGCAGTCCTCAGAGCAGTAGGAATGACCAACCCATGGAGGGATGAGATGGCATCCAAGGGTGGCCCCCCGGATATAGTTATAATCACAGTGTGGTTTCACAACGCGTCCTGGCATCCACTGACTGTCAAGGTGACCCTTGCATGGTGGCTCTGCGGGCATTCCAGGAGGGACAAGTGCAAAACATTAGGTGGCATTGGTGTCCGGGTCTGCAAGGGGCAGACACACAGGGTGACCTTCACCATGGGTGCCCGAGCGCATGGTAGGGCCAGTGGGGATCAGGCTGAGGATGAGGGGCAGTGCAAGGAGTTAGAACTCAGGTTTCTTGGGCACCCAAGGCAAGGTGTCTCCAGGCAGGAGGGAAGGGATCCTAGCTTGAGAAGAGGTTACTGTTCCAGACAGAGGGGGTCACGAGGCTGACTTTCACGCATAGTTTGTAAAGCCTGGGGGCTTGGGAATCAGCCACCTCAATTTGCTCTTTGAAAGGACAGACATTTTAAGGCATAAAGACAAACAATGGGGCGAGAGCTGAGCAAAGAGGACATTGCTTGTTTAGGGGAGAGGGAGGATGAAGATCAGGAGCTTCTGGGACCGAAAGACCAGCCTTTGAGAAGACAGCATGGGTAGTGCTTGTGTGTATGGACTGTGGAGACAGAATTTTCTCTGCTGTGACCCACAGAGCACAGGGATGACGGGATGCCAGGGGGGCTCTGAGAGGCCGGCTCTGGGATTCTGGAGGAGGGCTTTCTCTGGTTGCCACTCTGGCCAATGTAGGGCACTGGAGCTTCCAGTGCCCACCTCTGCACCTCCCTCCCTCTCTCCCCACCTCTCTCTCTCTGGGGGGCTGCTCGAGTCTGCCTGGTGCTGCCCTGCTTGCAGGAGCTTTCCAGAGCGTTCTGGAGCATTCCTGAGCAGCCTTTCTCTCCATACAGATGGGGGAAGAGAGCCCCAGAGTCCAAGAGGGATTGCAGGTCGGTGTCTCCGAACCCCCAGGGCCTCGGGCTGCTTAGTGTCTTGTCTCTCGGGGCTGGCAGTGACCCAGCTGTCTGCTTCACTGTTTTCCAGTCTACTTCTGGCGAGGCCACACGGGGATCAAGTACAAGGAGCCGGTGGAGAGCTGCCCCACCCATGCTGTGCGCTGTGATGGGGTCGTGGACTGTAAGCTGAGGAGTGATGAGCTGGGCTGTGGTAAGGACGCGGGGCATGGGTGCATGTGTGCTTGAGGGTGTGTGTCTGTGTGTGTGTGTGTACTCTGGTGACTGCAAAATGTGTATCAGCTCACATGGGAGCCAATGGACAGAGAGTCGGAGGACCCGGGTTCTAGTCATAGTAGACTTGGGTCTGAAACTGGCTTTGAGTGCTGTGTGACTCGGGAAAGTCACTTACCTTCTCTGGGCTTCATTTTCCAAATTTGTGAAACGAGTGAACTGAACAAGATTAGTGGGTTCTCAGAATCTGACCACTCCTGAGTATCAGATAAAATACAGCTACTCTGGCTGGAGGCAGGCGTGGGGTCCAGGGCCCGGTCCACATGTCCCTCGTCTTTGCCCAGCAGGTGACCTCTGACCTGGCACCCCTATGGTTTCATAAAGGTCAGTTTGTCAAGGGCTGGCCTAGGTGAGCCCAAAGATCTCTTTGAGCTCTGATCTTCAGTGGTTTTTTGGTGCCTTGTCTGTGTCCAGCATCATGTCGGTGTCTTTGGGGGCCTTTCACCTGTGTGTCATTGCCCATGACCACATCTCTCTGTGACTGAACACGTGGTCCGATCATAGCCTGTATTCCCCTCCTCACTCTCTTGTTCGGGCATGTCACTACCCCCTTGGGGTGATGGCTCCTGGCAGTGCTCACCCCTTTTCCCAGCAACAGTCCCTTGGGGTCTGTTGCATAAAGAGCTCTCTGCCTGGCCCCCCGCCCGTGCCTTGGCTCTGCCTTTCCTTAGCATCCGGGGCTTCTGAGCCCTGGCTGGTGATCATTACCTCCTGGGTCTGGCTCCCTGACATTCCCCAGGGATGTCAGCGATTTTACTCCAAAGACCTGCATTGAGACTCAGGACAGGAGCATCTCAGAGCCTTACTCGGTACATTGCTCAAGAACCGGGTACTAAGCACCTGCTCTGCCCTTCTGTTGTCCGGCAGTGAGGTTTGACTGGGACAAGTCTCTGCTTCAAGTCTACTCTGGGTCCTCCCACCAGTGGCTTCCCATTTGCAGTGAGAGCTGGAATGATTCCTACTCGGAGAAGACCTGCCAGCAGCTGGGTTTCGTGAGGTAAACCTCCTCCCCTCCCCGCGCTGGGGGTCCCAGCTTCAGGGATGTCTTGTGCTCTTTGCAAGGGCGTCTCAGGCTCATCATGGGAAACTCCTGTTAAAAGGACTCTTGAGGACCAGGGTGGAGGGCCCTAGCTCAGGACACTCTTGAGTTATTCAAAGGGACAGTGGCCCTAGGAGCCAAAGTCTGGGAGCAAGTGTTCCTCATGAGGCCAAAGTCATGATTTGTAGACATGCAGTAGGAGCACAGTCCTGCATGATCTCTGTATCAAAGTGGCCTTGTGTCCGTGATCACATTTAATGATCATGGTGGCCCTGTTGGGGGGCAGGTAGGGCTTCGGGCAGGCCTTGTCTTGTCCTCACAGCTGGGAACTAGAGGCTCAGGCTCTGAGCTATAGCAGCTGTGGCTTGAGCTGGACCTCATCAAAGGGGGAAGGAGAAGGGCAGGTGAGGCCAGCTAAAGTCTTAAAATCTTTGGCTCTAAAGATTTTACACCAAAGCAGATGCTGGTGGGAGGAGCAGGGAGCAGGGTTATGACAGTCTTCCCCTTTGAAACAGTCCCCCATGCTCCCCTTGTTTCCAGGCCACATTGCCAAGTCCATCTTTCCTCTTGGTCTGAGTTTTGGGGTTCACCAATGTGTGTGAGGTTGTGGCGAGGAGGGTTTAGGCTGTCAGTGAGGACTCTTTGTGGAAGAAGCACCTGAAGACCAGGGTTCAGAGGCTAGGACTTAGACACTGCCCTCCGCTCTCACCTCTGCTGCAGAGTTCCGACCTGGGAGAGGGGAATCTGGGGGATTTGGCTGGAAGAAGTCAGAATATCTTTTATCACTGAGTCGTGCGACCTTATGCAAATCGGAGCCTCCCTTGGGCTTCAGTAGATAGTGTCATTTGTTCAAAGAACACAATTGAGATTTGATATGGGCCAGAGACCATGTGGCACCCTGACAAGATCCCTTCCCCTGGAGAACCTCCAACAAGGTGTTGCAGGGGAGAGGCTTAACCCGATAACCACAGCACGGTGCTATGTGTGAGGATAAGGATCTGCGAGAAGCGCTGTAGGCACGCAACGGAGAGGGCACCTGACTGCACCTGGCGGAGGGCAGGGAACGGAGGAGCCCCTAGGGAGAGGAACAGCCCACGCAAAAGGCACACTCTCATGCAAGGGCACACCGTGTTCTAGAAATGCACAGAAGTGCCACACTGATAGTGGTCCATGGATCACCCCCATCAGAATTGTTAAAATGCACCCCCAAAATCAGAATCTCTGGATTAGGATTTAAAACCTGCTTAACAAATGCCCCAAGGCGATTCTTATGTGCACTGTGGTCTGAGATCCAGGAGGCAAGTGCAAGGTGCTCAGACTTTAACGTGCAAAGCCATAACTTGGGGATCTTTAAAATGCAGGGTCTGGCTCAGCAGGTTTGGGGTCCTGCTGCTGCTGGCCCGTGGATCACAGTTTGGCTAGAAAAGGGCCAGGTTAGTGTTTCTCGAACTTGCATATGTATCAGAATTACCCTGAGGAGAACCAGCTAAAATATAGAACCAGAGTTTCTGATTCAGTGGGTCTAGGGTTACTAGGACCCAAGAATTTGCATTTCTAACAAGTTCCCAGGGGGTGCTAATTCCGCTATCAGGCGAGTGCACAGGGCTCGTGGGGATGTGGGTGGGGACCGAGTGTATTGGGCCTTAACCACCTCTGGTCGCTGCCAGCAGGACTATGATGCCTCTGGGGCACCGGGAAGGAGGGCAGTTTGTCTCAAGGGGGCTCATTCTTCTTTCGCTCCCCTCTCTTACAGTGCTTACCGGACAACCGAGGTGGCCCATAGGGATCTTGCCCACAGCTTCTCCATCTCCAAATACAACTCTACCCTCCAGGAAAGCCTCTACAGGTGTGGCGGTATGGGCCAGGCTGTGGGCCTGTGGGCCTGTGGGCAGGGAAATGGAGGAGGGCTTTGAGTCAGGGAGTCTTGCCCCTTTGTCTTTTTGGGGACCCAGCCTCCTGGAGTCCATTGTGCATGTCCTGAGCATTCCAAAAACAGTCTTCATTTGCCATCTGTCTCTTGACTTGAAAGTTCTTACCGAAGCTTGGAGCAGAGACAGCCTCAAGGTCCAGGGTGGCCCAAGCATTTATCTGGATGCCAGAGAGAATGAATAAACCTTGGGGCTGCCAGCCCGCCAGGTGTTTAGATTGGAAGCTACTGTAGGGAGTGGGCTTGGAGCGAGGAGGGAAAACATCATTAGGGTTAGTGGGAGGGGGAGCAGCCACTGGAGGAGGGCCAGGTGCATGTGGTCAGGGACAGGGAGGCGTGGCTGAGAGGCACCGGCCCCCTCCTGGGCCTTGCCATCTGTCATCTGTGCACTATGGCCCTGCCCTTGTCCCCAGCCCACTGAGGGGAGGGTGGAGGGGGGGCTCCACCAGCTAGCAGTGTTTACCTTGGGGAGGGAAAGACCGAGCCAGGCTCCCAGAGAAAAAGGGATGGAGAGGGGAGGGAGGAGAAGGGAATTAGCTGCAGCCCAGCTGCTTGCTTCATGCTAGCTCTTTTGCATGCTGCATTGCCGGTGGAGCACTGAGGAACTGGCAGAGGAGGGTCAGGCTACCTGCTCAGCTGTGGAAAGGTGCTGGGACAATGAAGTCATGGGTATAGAGGACGTGGATCTATCTACCCAATGTGTGCAATCTACCATAAGAAAAGTGGGGGTGGAGGTGGGGACAAGAGTGGGGATGGTTTGCACTGAGCCATCCCCATTCCTGAAGATAGCACCAGAAGGGTCTGTCTCTCTTGGAGGGAAATCAGAATCTTTAATCTCAAGTGAAGGAAATGGGATAGGAACTTAGAAGGAGTCAATCAGGGAAGGCTTCCTGGAGGAGATATCTAATGTGCCCTTTCCCCATCTTCCGTGTCCCTTCGTGCAGGTCTGAATGCCCTTCCCAGCGGTATGTCTCTCTCCAGTGTTCCCGTAAGAAGATGCTCTTCCTCCTGGACTGTGGCCTGTGTGGGGTGGGAGTCAGGGAGCAGAGGGGTGGGGCCTCTGTGGGGGAGATGGCCAGCCGTGGGCGTCCCAGCCAGGAAGATGGTCTTAACCAGCAGGCCTGCTTAGGGGCTGGGTTCCCTGTAAGGCACTAGGACAGTGTCAGGGTAGCACTTCCTCTTCTCCTGACTCTGCTCAGCCCAGCAACCTTGTTCATAGGGGGGCAGCCATTCAAATCTCTTGGATGCTGGGTGGTGGGGAGGACTGGGGGAGCTAGTCTGGATCAGTGGAAAGCTCTCAGATCAATAGATGTGGAACTGGATCTAGGGCCAACATTTACTGAGTATATTCTACTCTTACTGACTCTTGATAAACAATTGCTTCTGGTTCTCGTGAGGCAGGTGCCATCACTGCCCACTTACTGATAAGAGACCAAAATGTTTGTCTTGCCTACGGTCAGACTGCTGGTAGGTGAGGAGCTGGTATCTGACCTCGGGCCTGACCCCAGAGCCCAAGCTGTTAACCAGCCTACAAGTGCTGTGTTCTCAGTGATGAAGGGCGGGGGGTGCTCCCTGGAGCAGGTGTCCGCACAGGGCTATGGACAGGGTTGCTGTGGACAGAGTGTCCACCCCTCAGACCATTCTCCCCCTTCGAAGAGAAAAGGGCACATGTCTGAACAAACTCCAAGGACTGCCTTGTCCACAATTTGGGGGGGATGACTCCAGAACATGCTTGGAAGTGTTTCCTTGGGGGTACGTGCAGGGTCCCCAGTAGCACTAAATGACCCTCTGGGGATCCATATAGGCATAGACCCACCTGTACATCATGGAAGTTCATTTCTCCTTTGTTCTGAAATGCTGCGACAGGGCTCATAAATTCAGGGTCACGTCAGACTTGGTCTGCTTCCCCAAGCTCCCGATGGCAACCCTGGGATTCACCATCATGACCTTGGTGCTTGGCACAGTGCCCCAAGCTTCAGGCACTGAGAGAGCGCTGGTCAAGTTAAGGAAAGAATGACTGAGTAGGGGGGTACGAGGAAGCTGCCTAGGATGGAACTTCCCAGCAGGCGATCCCAGAAATCTGACCCACCCGGTGGGAGCTCTGTCCTGGCAGGAAACAGCCAGGCCACATCAGATTCAGTGAGCAAAGCTGTGTCCTCAGCAAGGGGCTGCCTAAGCCTGGCCCGGGGCCCAGGGAGCACGGGGCGGGGGGGGGGGGGGGGGGGGGGGGCTCTGAGAGCAGCAGAGGTCACGGTTCATCTCTTCTGCTTCTCCCCCAGACTGTGGGCTGAGGGCCCTGACCGGGCGGATCGTGGGAGGGGCGCTGGCCCCAGAGAGCAAGTGGCCTTGGCAAGTCAGTCTGCACTATGGCACCACGCACATTTGCGGGGGCACGCTGATCGACGCCCAGTGGGTGCTCACCGCTGCCCACTGCTTCTTTGTGTAAGTGCCCGAGGGGTGGGTGCCTCTGTGCCCCCAGCATCTGGAGCACCGGGCAGGGCTCCTGGAAGACTGAGTTGTCTCTCTGCGGAGGAGGGCTTGGGTCGGGAGCCGGGGCCCCCAGGGCCAGGCAGTGCTCGTGTGGCCGGGCCATGATCTGCAGTTGCCATTTGGTCCTGGGACCATGCATTGGGGTTACTCGCTCTCAGTGAGGCCCAGAATGAGAAAATTAACCTTGATGGCCTGGAGGAGGGTGAGACAGGCTCACGAGCCTATCCCTGAAGAACGGGGTGAAATAAAGAGGCTTTGGGTTTGTTGCCACTTCCTCCAACCGGAGCTTCCAGGAGAGGAGCCCGAGGACTCAGGAATGCTGTCCCGGGAATGGAGGGATGGGGATCGCAGGCAGCGTGGCGCAGCCAGCTTCTAACTGTCACCAGCCAGGCTTGTCCCTTTGGGCTGGTGGGCAGGAAAGGGCTCTAAGGACAAGGCCTCAGGGGCATTGGCTTCCCCAGCAGTGAGTGAGTCTTCGGCAGGTCCCTTTTGTTCTGTCTAAAGCTCCATTTCTACTGAGGATAATACTGCTGAGAAGTGTCCTGTCCACCTCACAGGAAGGTTGGTGGCGTGCAGAGGAGACAATGGGGTCGATGCTTAGAGATCGCGCCCATCCCTCCTCTTTATTTTTGTGAGCTGCTGGGTGGCCAATTCCAGACAGGATTTTGGAGACAGGGGATTGTTCTGGAGCCCTGGGCTAAGATGGAAGGCTCCCTTCAGAGGTCATTTCATCCATCCCCCTGCCTGTGAGCTGGTGTTGCAGCTGCAGCTTCTCTTACGTGGCAGATGCTGCCAGGGGGCCTCCAAGAAGCCAGACCATGCTCCCTTGTGGCTCTTGCAGGACCCGGGAGAAGATCCTGGAGGGCTGGAAGGTCTACGCGGGCACCAGCAACCTCCTCCAGCTGCCTGAGGCAGCCTCCATCTCCCAGATCATCATCAACGGGAACTACACGGATGAGGAGGACGACTATGACATCGCCCTCATGCGGCTCTCCAAGCCCCTGACCCTATCTGGTGAGTCACAGCCGCCCCAGCTCCTCCAGGCAGCCCCTGGGGCCCAGCCTTGCAGCATCCAGGGGTCCCAGAGCCTCAGCATGGTGGAAGTGAGAGGCTCTTGGGGATCATTTAATGGAACATCTCTACTTTACCATGGGAAACACTGGGGCCCAGAGGCTGGAAATAAGGTTGTCCCAAATGACACATCTTACATTGCAAGTTGGTGACAGAGATAAGTCTTGGATACCGGTCTTCACCAATATAAATACACTGAATTGTTTCACTCATTTATTGAGCACTTAACAGGGGCTGGGCACTGCGGTAGGCATTTTACATCTGCGGTATCACTTACTCTTCACAGGCAATCCTGTGGAGCAGGTACTATTATTAGCTTCGTTTTATATTTGAGGAGATGGAGCTTTAGGGAGAGAAAATTTCCCAAGGCCACGAAGTAATAAGTGGCAGCTCCAGGACGGGATCCTGGTCTGTCTGCTTCCCGAGCAATGCTCTTCACACCGGGCTCTCTGCTGGCAAATTGCTATCACTGCAGTTGGGCACACAAAACGAGCACAGGTACAGACAGTGAATTGGCATGAGGTTGGCCACAGGATAGAGATGCTAGAGGAGTTGTCAGGAGGAGATTAAAGAAGGTTTCATCCATTAATTCACTCACTCCTGTGTGTCCTCATCAGATACTTACTGTGTGTCTGCTTCTATGCAGCGCACTGTGCACTTGCAATGGCAAAGAGAACAAAATGGGTAACACACACACACAGTAGAGACCAATGACACGATGGTGGGGACAGCTGAGGGAGCCCAGGAGGCATAAATGGGGCTTCTCTGAAAAATGATAGGTAAGGTGGACCAGGTTTCCTGGAAGCCTTGGAAGGATCTCTGGTTAGTCCAGCCTTTCTTGTGCTCTGAGCCTGTGAGCTGATCTTTCCTGGCACATTAATTACAGAGGCGGTGTCGGTTATGAGTCAGACACTAGGTCATCAGAGTGGGGTGACGAGGAGGGGGAAAGGGCACTAGAGCCCCGCCCACCTGCGGGCCAGCATCCCCCAAAACCACTCCTCTGCTGGGCCTCCCAGTCTGTTCCGTGGAGCCCCTGGGACTACAAGGTGAGGGGTGGTCCTCTGCTCACCTAAGAGGGGCCCGTCAGTCTGCAGGACCAGAACAGGCCTTTCCAACCTTGCCAAACCCAGACTCCATTTGACTAACCATCCAGATCTCCCATCACTTCCAACTCTCCTTAATGTTATTTGGAATTCCAGATCAAATTAAGTAATTTGTAAAGCTATTATAACGTTGCATATGCTTTTCAGACAATGGCAGTCCCTCTCCAGACTCTGATAGGCTCCTGCGTAGGAAGCACACCTCCAGTCTGAGAATCACAGCTTACATTTACGTAGTCTTCTGATCAGACCACGTGCCCTAAATTTTGGTTTAGAAATCGGAGCAGAGTTTTTCCTTTCAAGTCACAATACTATCTGAGAAGACTTGTGAAAACTCACCTATGAATTTAACTTCCCCATAAAAACGAATGGAGGATATAATTGTGTCACATGTTTTGAAGACCCTACATCTTAAAAATGAGCATATTTTAAGAAATTATGTTTTGCATTTTTTTGGCTAATAATTGATGCCATACCTTTATTTCTTTTTTGTTTGTTCATTCTCTAGCAGACAAATATGTTAGACCCCAATACTTGAGCCCAATTTGTAGGAGAAGAATCTAGAGTTCATTCCCTCTCCCACACTCCCTTCCACTATGTTGCTTCTTCCTTTCTTCCTTAGGTTTGTTGAGTAGTTTGTGTCAGGCACTATTCTAGGTGCAGGAAGCTGCGGTGAGCATAACAAACACTTGGGAACACTGCAAACATTCTATCAAGTGATATTTTTATCTTGCAAATTGGAGTTTGGTGGTCTGTGCCCTAGTTTGTCTAAAGATCCCAGTCCTAGAGGGGGCTGTGACAAGGTGTACAATAGTACCTTCTAAATGCAGCAAGTGAGCAGTGGTTCTGTGCCTCTAGGGATGTGCTCTTCCCACTTGGAGAGCTTGTCTGACCTGGAGGGAGTGTCTCAAGCCATTACCAGCCTGGAGGTGCTGTCCCCAAACCAGGCTGGACACATGACTGAGAGATGCCATAGTGATAATGCCTGGGACTTAGCCTGCTGCTGCTCCTTCCTCTGATGGATGGGCATGGAGGAAGCTCACTCTTTAGAAGGGAGACCCTTATGACCATCGGGATTGGCTTGACATAGGGGAGCTTCCAGGGCATATGCTTCTGCCCACATGGTCCCCACTGAGTTCAGAATGCTTGAGGGACTCCAGCAGCAACTTGAATGCTGAGGGTCAAGATAAAGTGACTGAGTTTCTTGCCTGGTCAGTTTGAGGCCCTGGAAGATTCAGAACCACACTGGGGGCAAGGAGGGAGGGTCCTCGGACATTGGTACCCCTGTCCTTCCACACTACCACCCCAGCTGAAACCTCAAGCCTTGTCCCTGCTCTGATGCCTTGAGGTCTAATTGCAGCTCACATCCACCCTGCCTGCCTCCCTATGCATGGACAGACCTTCAATCTCAATGAAACCTGCTGGATCACAGGTTTTGGCAAGACCAAGGAGACCGATGGTGAGAGGCGGAGATGCTAGGCTGTGTCTCTGTGTGTGTACACATGTGTCTGTATGGAGAGTGTGCGGGTGATGTGTCGGGGTATATAGAGGAGGGCCTATCTAGATGAGGTTTTGGGCAGAGAGCTCCATGGGCCTGGGTGTGGATGTGTGTGTTCGCTTCACCCCTACACACAGCAGACCAATTTATGTC
Source organism: Canis lupus familiaris (assembly GCF_011100685.1). Lineage (NCBI taxonomy): Eukaryota > Metazoa > Chordata > Mammalia > Carnivora > Canidae > Canis > Canis lupus. The sequence goes on from NC_049226.1 coordinate 15,774,303, forward strand.
ACATCTCAGAGCACCTATTAGAAACTTTTGGTTTCCTGAATTCCACCCTTGACCCGTTCTTCCCATTTTACAAATGAGGAAACTGAAGACCTTTGGGGCTATGTCACTTGCCCAGGGTCACCCTGGTAGTTTCTGATAGACAGAACTAAGTCTAGAATAGTCTAGAATAATCTAGAACCTAGAACCTGTTGGCTGGTGCTATCTGCATCATATATACCACTTCCTCACAGAGCCTCAGTTGTTTCTTATGCTCTGGATTGACACTTCTGTTGAGAAAGACCCCCATTAAATTGAAATTACTCTGAATTTTTTTAAAAAGTGAAAAGAAAATGAAAAAAAGACTTTTTTGCTTTTGTTTTTTAGCATATGCAGCTTTAGTCAATCAAAAGAAAAAGCCCCAAATGTACAAGTGAAAAAAATACCAACTGTTGACACAGGCTTAACCAATCTTAGGTACTTTTACATACAGCTATAGAAGTTCAAAAAAGCTCTCCTCTAAGTGTATACAAAATGTGTTTATATACAGATCTGTTCATAGGGACCTATACGTTTATTTCCCCAGAACCCTCAGGTGCCACCTCCCAGTGAAGATACCAACACTTCATTCACGTATCTTAACAAAAAGAGGAAGAGTATTTCCAGGATTGACAACACTGTGCATTCTATATTCAGACCATGTAGGCACCACTTGGTTGGCTAAGATCCTTCCATCAACGCAGACCACATGAGGTGCCTATGGCCCCCTAAATTCAGATCACACCAGGTGCCTGTGGCCCCTAAATTCAGACCTCAGCACTAGGTTCCTGTGACCCTCTAAATGCAGACCACACCAAGTTTCTATATCCCCCTACATGCAGACCATACCAGGTACCTGTGTCCCCCTAAATGCAGACCACACCAGGTGTCTGTGCCCCCCTAAACAGCTTGGCACAGAGCGCTCCAAAGTAAGAGCCTATAAACTAACCCGAGAGAAATCTGTATATTTACGTGAGTCTATGTCAAAGCCGTTGGTATGACGATGCCCTCCAGCCAAGACTACCTGGAGACCCCCTGTAGTTGAACATGTTGGGTTCATTGCTCACTGCACTGAGGGGACCATATACCATGGAGAACCATGGAAATCTTAATAACAGAGTGCTAGAAAGGACTTCTCATAGGACCTGGATGGTTTGGGGACGGGGGGTGGTTCAAAGAAGTGGAACATTTCTCTAGATTGGATGCTTTCAGGAAGCAGGGATAATTCAATGATTCGACATCCTAATCCCATCTAGGATTTAAGAATAGGAGTTAAGAATAAACCGAATCTGAAACTATAATCAGTGAAGAAGCAGTAGCCACTCGTATTGGCCGGGAGAAGGGACGGTTAGCTTTTTTGTGGTTTGTAGCCTACCCTGTTTTCATTTATGCTTAAACAAGATTATGAAGCGGTCTTCTTCTGCCTTCCTTCATCACTATTAGAGAGTGGTCTCCTCTGATGTTCGTTCTATAGGATTGTTTATGCTTGGCTCCAGAGTACCTGGCTGGCCTCATTGTCAGCCTTTGACCAATTGCGGGGGTCAGGGCCACCTTTCCCTTGCTCAACAAGATGGAGTGGTGACTGGCCTGGGAGCAGCCTTGTTCTGGTCTCAGCTCCATAACTGACTAGTTGTGCAACTGTGGGCAAGTCACTCCTTCGGCCATGAGTTTCTCCAACTGTAAATGGATTAATTATACCTCTTTAGGGCGCATAGTTACTGGATATGAACGAAATGATGTATTTGATGATGCTTGGAATACAGGAAAGCACTGTGCAACATGAAGGCAGCGCAATAGGCTCGTGAGCTTGTCTCTGCACGTGTATGTGTCTGTGTTACGTGTAGGGGCTTGTGTGTGATGCGAGGCTGTGAGTGCCCATATGTTCTGGGTGGCCAGCCACGGGACTGGTACACTCCACTCCCAGGAAGGAGTGAGTCTGAGTCACTGGAGAGCAACTAAAAGGTCGAGAAGCTGTCCAGATCCGGTCTCACTCGTTTCCCATCATCTCTTTCCTCAACTCAACTTCACTGAAGAGAAGACCTCTCCCTTCCTCCGGGAGGTGCAGGTCAACCTCATCGACTTTAAGAAATGCAATGACTTCTTGGTCTATGACAGTTACCTTACCCCAAGGATGATGTGTGCTGGGGACCTGCGGGGAGGCAGAGACTCCTGCCAGGTGAGGCTGCAACTGGGTGGGGCTCAGGTCCTGGGGGCGGGGGGCCAGGGGCAGTGGGGGAAGGCTAGGGAGGTGGGTTCCGGGTGAGAATCGGGTGCCCACCACTTCCTGCTCAAGGACCACCTCTCCCACCCTGCTGAGATGTGTGCTCCCCTCACAGGGAGACAGCGGGGGACCCCTGGTCTGCGAGCAGAACAACCGCTGGTACCTGGCAGGAGTCACTAGCTGGGGCACGGGCTGTGGCCAGAGAAACAAGCCCGGTGTGTACACCAAAGTGACAGAAGTCCTCCCCTGGATTTACAGCAAGATGGAGGTGAGAGCCTGCATGGGGCACTGCACGGGGCAGACCAGGAACTCCCAAAGTGGGGTGCCTGGAAGAGGGCCCAGGCCTCCTTGTATTTGGGGATGTTCAGAAGGTGAGGAAGATTGGGACAGGACAGGAATCAAATGTGGGGCCAGCCCCAGCTGCCTGTGTTTCCCTCCGTTTCCTTCCTCTGAGGAGCTGGAAGGGGTGGGCCCAGGTTGGGTGCTGGCCCGGGAGCACCGTCCTCTCCGCAGGGCTGGCCAACATGTGAGCTCACACAGCCCATCAGAGCCCGCACGTGTGTAGGAGGGCTCCCTCCTCGCAGGAAGTTAGTCTCACAGCAGATCATCCCCCCTGCTGCTGACCCAGGGCGGTCCTGCCTTCCCTGCACCTGCCACCTTAGCTGTAAAGCAGGAGCGTACACTCGCCTTCCCTCCTCTGCCCGAGCGAGGGGGGCAGTGCAGAGAGCTCGGGTGGCTGCTCCAGAAATCCACCTAGTGGGTCTCTCTGCTTCCATGGCTCCTCCCTGCTGCCTCTCTCTGAGGAGCAGTGCCCATGACAGCTGGGCTGAATTTTAGGCCCTGAACCCCCACCTTCGACACCTGTATCCCTGAGCCAGCCTCACCCTGTTCTCTCCTCAGAGGGAGGTGCACTTCCGGAAATCCTAAGCAGCTATCCTGTCCCACCTCACAGCACTGGCTGCTGCAAAGACTCTGACCGGAGTGACTGGGCCACCTGCAGTGACATCTGGGCTAGAGGCCACCAGGCACCTTTGTTACTCCCACCTCCACCATCTGCTGCCTCTGTGAATGTGCACACGTGTGTGCGTGTGTGTGTTCGTGTGCATGCATGCACACATGTATGTGTTTGTTGCTTTCCCAAGGTCTTCAGAAACCAGGAGAGCCGTCAGTTCTTCCCAAATCCCAGGCTGGAAAGCACCTGGCGTTAACAGTTTGGGCACTGTGGAGGTTCCTGCAGGGGCATCCATAATAGAAGGAGGAGAAGCCCAAACAGGGCCCAGAGAAGGGCCTGGAAGTTCCCATCAAGAATTCTTGCTCTTCTGACCCTGACTCAGAGACTAGCCCAGATGGAGTAGCCACCAGCAGCTCAGGTGACAGCCAAGTGTTGGAGTACCTGGGCTGTCCCTAGCAGGAAGATGCTCCCGTTGGCATTACCAGTCTCCTGCCCTTTCTTAGACCTCCTGCTGGTGCACAGGTGGGCTGCACTGTGGCTGTCCAGGCTCACAACTGTTCTTGTCTGGTCACAGGCAGTTGGAGCAGATTTTTATTTTATTTTTATATTCAAGAAATGGAAGTAGATGCATTTTTAAAGATACTCCAGAAATTCCAGGAGCCTGATGAGCCAGCATCCATCACCCCCAAAACTCCAAGGGACTCATGGGAATTGTGACATTCCAGAGCTCTGCTAATATTCCTGACGTCCGAGGACCAGAGGAAGGAGCCCCTTTGGGGAACTCAGGGAAGGGAGTCCATATGTGGGCTGGCGAGCAGATCCATCACAGAGAACCACACTGTTGCTGCATCCAAAGGCCACAACCAGGACATGAAGAAATGGCTGCTGCTTCTCTGTGGGCCTCAGAGCCTGAGAGAGTCGAGGTGGACAGACCCCCACCTTGTACCCAGCGCTGTCCCAGGCCTTGCAGTTTCTTTCCAGCCTCTCCACCTTTCAATGTTTCAGTTGTTTCAGAAACCTGGAACTGCCATGAACACTGCCATGGAGAGAAAGCTGACACTGTCCCCAGGCCCTGGGAACAGCCATGATGAGGATCTGGGTTGCCCTGTTCCTATAAGCCATCAGCATGCCTGGCGTCCATGCAGCTAGAGGCCCGGGCCTTCCCCAGCCTTCCCTCTGGGGCACCTGTTCCTTGCTCCGTCCATTCTCTCTCTTTCCTTGGGCCTGCATCATGGTGCTATGATTCTCAGGGGCAAGGTCCAAGCAGGTCAGCCCAGCTCAGGCAGGCAGCTGCCCCGGGGGCTAGACCACCCTGGAAGAGCAGGCTGGAGTTAGTTAGCAAAGCTGGGTAGAGTCCGAGGGGACTGGCTGCATGTTATCAGGGCTGGGGGAGCGGGGGTAGGGGTGGGGTTGGGCAACATTCATGTCTACGGCAGCCCCGGCGATGATCTTTGGCAATAAATGTTTGTGACCTGAAAAATTTGTGATTGGATGTCCTGATGCCTAGGTTGAAAATTGAGATTGCCCACCCAGGTGCCCAGACAGCCTCAGTTTGGATTCTTAGCTTTGATTCCTCAGCTGTGGGTTCTGCATATTTATTTAGCCAGCCAGCCACCTACCCACCATATCAGTGTCTACTCTGAACCAGGTACTCATGCCAAGCCCAGGGGTACAAAGATGAGGACAGTGTCGTCAGGAACTCACGATTGTGGTCCAGTGTAGGAAGCTATGATGAGTATGGACACCGTGCTTAGCTACCAATTGCACTTGGAGAAGTCAGGGAGGGTTTCACAGAGGAGGTGAGGCTTGAAAGGAATCTTTAAAAAGTAAGTAAACCTTCACAAAAAACAGACAGAGGTGGGTGAAGGGCACTCCAGTGCTTGTCCTTTCTCCTTTTCCTTCTTCCTCTTTCTCTACCTCCGCCTTTGTCAAACTCGGCAAGAAGTATGATTATAAGAAAGCCCGAAAGCTTACTCAAGCATTTCCAAGAAACTTAGATAGGTGGTTCCATTGAATTCTGAAAGATCTATCCCTTCTTTTTTTTTTTTAAGATTTTTATTTATTTATTCATTAGAGACAGAGAGAGAGAGAGAGAGAGAGAGAGGCAGAGACACAGGCAGAGGGAGAAGCAGACTCTGGGCAGAAGCCCGATGTGGGACTCGATCCTGGGACTCCAGGATCATGCCCTGGGCCCAAGGCAGGCACTAAACCACTAAGCCACCCAGGGATTCCCAGGTCTATCCCTTCTTGCTCCACACTTACTTTTAGTGCATTTAATATATTAACTGCCATCATTATGATCCCACTGATGAATGGCCAGTGCTGCACTGTACACTCCCGCTCCTGACCATGAACACAGAATTTTCCGGGCCTGTGCCCATGAGCCTGGCCTTTGGACACCTCAGATTTGTTTTCGTTACTCTCTCATGTCAGTATGAGGGGAAGTCCCTCCTTCAATTCTCTTCTGGCTCCATCCCAACAAAAAGGTATGGGGGAGGGGCAGGTGCCAGGCTTAGTGTACTAGCAGGAGAGATAGCACAGCTACCCTAATAATATCCCACAGTTTTCCACAACCTCGGTGGCTTTCTCCTCCATCTAAACATCCAGTGAGGATGCTTCCTTCCACATTATTTTTTAGGGACTCAGATTCTTTCTACCATGTGATTTGGTCATCTTCTCGTCACAGGAAGGAGGGGAGAAAAAAACCCAAAGGACACACATCTACTTTTTATATGCTGTGACCCACAAGTGATACTTGTCGTTTCCACTCCCATGTGACAGGTGTCAACATCTAGGCACCACCTAGATGAAATGGGACAGGGAAATGGAGTCCTTGGTCAGCTCCCATGCAAGAGCAGGCGCTCACAACGGAGGACAGCCAGCTATCTGTGCCCACCAGAGGAAGTGGGTCATAGTTCAGAAGCTGGGCCTTGTGGCCGAGAGTTGGGGCCATTTCTGTTCCTTTCTCCCTAGAAAACAGACCCTTCTCTCTCTCTCTTTCCAGTTTCCTAGGGCAGAAGTGACTTGCAGGGATGCAGGGGTGTCCATGTTGTAGGAGAGAGAAGGTAGAGAAAAGGCAGTATCTCAGTAGAAAAAGGAAAACACATTCCCTTAAACCCAGGACATTTATAGAGGGCATAAGAATCATGGAAGGGGGTGATGGGACTTCCCAGATTGGTCCAGAATTTCCAGGAAGGTGTGTGTATGTGTTGGTTGGGACTTGTTGGGGGTGTTTGGGGGGGGGTGAAGGGAGAGTTGCTGGTAACATCATCCTCTTGTCCCTGGATCCCAGGCATCTTCAGGTACCACTCAGACTCTCTGGCTTTGTCAACTCTATTGACTGCTGAATTTACCCTGGGGAAGGAGGGGAGGGCCACGTGAGTGTGTTGGGAGTGGGGCAGACGATAGTTTTCTGGAGACAGAGCCAGTTACAGCCTCGCTGCCCATCCAGCTGCCTCTGGAGTTTGGTTAGATTCCCAAGGGCTATTGTTTCCCATAATTGCTTAGCCAATGTCCTGATGCACTTGGGGGGACATTGGGAGCTGCACGTGGAGAGCTCCCTGTAATAATAATGATGAGGATAATGATGATAAGAGCTAGCTAGCATTTGCTGAATGCGTGCTATGTGCCAGATGATGTGCTAACCACCCGCTGTGTCTTATCTCCTGAAAGCACGGAGTAGGCACTATTATCCTTGTTTAATGGATGAGGATGCAAAGGCCAAGGGAAGCGAAACAAGCTTGCCGGAACTACACAGCAGCTAAGTGGGCGCGCTGGCCTTTGAATCCAGGCTGTCTGATTTTAAAAGCTGCTTTCCCAAGTCAGGTAGGTTGCTCCTAGCTGTGACCTCATGGGATCTGCCACTTGCCTCTCAGTATCTTTCCATTCTCCACCAGGCCTCTGCCGCGGGAGGGGCAGGGCAGGAGGGCTTCACGGAGAAGGCTGGGCACACCCCTCCGAGTGTCACATGACTGCAGGCTTAGCTCATGCAGTTTCCAGAACCTGAGACAAATGCATTATGAATGGGAGGAGGTCCCCTGACTCCTCTTGCACCCACATCCCATGTGGATGGTTTCTGGGAGGCTCTCCTCTGCCATAACAAGCTGTCACCCCGGGATACCTCCGTGTCTCCTCAGTGTGGGTGGGTGGCCCTGGGAGGCTCATGCCACTCATTCTCTACCTCCTCCGCACTGACCCAGGCTTCCTGTTCCTTGGAATTCTGCTGCCCAACCAGGGCAGCAAGCTCACGCTGGCCTAACAATGTGTCCACTCAGAACCTGGAGGACCGTGCTCTGGAGATAAGCAGCCTGGATCATCCAGGCAGAGATTTTCTCAGATGAGTCCTTGGCGATGAGGAGGGCACGGCCTGGCTTTTGGTCCCGCATGGCTCATTTCCTGCCGGTGGGATGTAGGGTGTGGACATAACAGGATACTTCCTCTGCCCAAGGCCTGCATCCCATGATAAGATCTTCACTTTTCATACAAGGAGGGAGCTAGGAATCTACTTTGAATTCCTCCTAATTACACTATGTTTTAGTGGAGAGAGCAGTGAAGTTGGAATCGAGGTACCTGGAGGCACAAATTCCAGCTACACCACTTACTTCGTTATGTGATCTTGGGCAAGCCAACCTCTCTGTTTCCTCATGCAACGTGGGTGTATCTCTCCCACATGCTGTTGCAGGATTAAATGGGAGGATATCTGTAAACACGCAGGACAAAGTGAGTGGCCTATTGAGACCTCTAAACAAATGTTGAATTTGCAGCAAAAGGGCCAGATCCTTCACCTCTATCTCCACTGCTTCAGCAAACAAATGAGACAGGAGAGGGGAATTTCAATAAATCTTCAAAGGGTTCAGGTTTCTTAGGAAATTTGCGTTTCTCTGTATAAATCCTCTTAGTTGTGTGTGTGTGTGTGTGTGTGTGTGTGTTTTAAGAATTTATTTATTTATGGGCAGCCTCGGTGGCCCAATGGTTTAGCGCCACCTTCAGCCCTGGGTGTGATTCTGGAGACCCAGGATTGAGTCCCATGTCAGGCTCCCTGCATGAAGCCTACTTCTCCAGTGTCTCTGCCTCTCTCTGTGTGTGTCTGTCATGACAATAAATAAATAAAATCTTAAAAAAGAAAAGAATTTATTTATTTGCTTGAGAAAGAGAGAGAGCACAGGAGCAGGACGGGGGGGGGGGTTGGGGGGGGAGAAACAGACTCCCCACTGAGCAGGCACTCCAATGTGGGGCTCCATCCTGGAATACAAGGGATCACGAGCTCAGCTGAAGGCAAATGCCTAAGTGATTGAGTCACCCAGGAGCCCACCTTCCTCTTAGTTTTATAGCAGTGGGGTGATCTTCCATGAAAGTGACACTACCACATGGGGCAGGTGGACATCTCCTACTCGTGGTTTCTCCAAGTCACGGAGCTCCACTGGGTTGAGCTTACTCTGCTCTCTCTTGCCACTGACAGGAGCAGGATGCGTACCTGGCCCTGGCCCTGCCCCGGTAGCACTTGGCTGCTCAGCCAATGGAGCTGATGGTTCAGGGCTGTGAGGGACTATGAGGGGACTCCTCAAGTCATAGCCGTCTGGACCCTGCCCCATCATGTCAGTGAGCCACCAAGTTGCCAAATCCAATGGCACTCATCCAACTGGAACTCCCTGCAGCACTTAACTGTTGAATACTCCCTACTTTGTGAAATTGCCATAACTTCTGTGGCATTAAGCTCTTCCTTCTGGCCCTTGGCTGCTCCTTCTTCTGTCTCCCACAAGCTCCATAAGCAGAGTTCCTCAGGACACCACCTTTAGCTCTTTGGGGTTCCAGCCAACACCCTATGGAGACAGTAGGAATTTGCTCCATGCCAGGAAGGTACAAGAGATATTACCTTGGGATGCCTGGGTGGCTCAGTAATTGAGCATCTGCCTTTGGCTCAGGTTGTGTTCCCGGAGTCCTGGGATAGAGTCCCACACTGGGCTCTCTGCAGGGAGCCTGCTTCTCCCTCTGCCTATGTCTCTACCTCTCTCTGTGTGTCTGAATTAAAAAAAAAAAAAATGATGTCACCTTTGTTTTTAAAAGTAGATTAAAATCTGACTCTGAACTTACCAGCCAGGAAAGCATTCCTCATCCCATTCTTCCCCAGGATGCTGTGCTTTGAAGGAGCTTGCACCCTGCTTTCTAGGTTGGGTGCTCAATCTGCAGCCCTCACAGGTGCCCCTTGGAGAATTTTAGAGGGATGGGCAATAGCTCTGGACTCTGCAGCTCTCTATACCCCTAGACTTGAGAATCTACCTCTCCCTGGGTCAGGCTCTAGCAGCTGTCCTCTCTTCAGCCCCCAAATCCCTTCTCCTTGGAGACAGTTCAGGGCAGTCTGTCATCAACATCACACAAAGGCCTATACATTCTCTTTTGAGTCAAAGCCATTCCTTTTTGATAAGATCATGGCAGAAATCCAGATGAGCATAGATTTCAATGCTAGTGTACAGATTTTCAGGTAACTGAAGTTTTCATTCCTCTCAGATAAATTCAATAGGTGGGATTGTTGGGCCATATGGTGATCATATGTTTAACTTTATGAGAAACTGCCAGGCTGTTTTCAGAGGATCTGTACCATTCTGCATTCCCACCTGCAGTATAGGAGTACCACTTGCTCCTCATCCTCCCAGTTGGTAATTGGTATTGTCTGTATTTTTTATGGTAGCCATTTTAATAGGTGTGTAGTGGTATCTCATTGTGGTTTTAATTTGCATTTCTCTAATGACTAATGATGTTGAGCATCTTTTTATATGTTATTGTGTCATCTGTAGATCCTCTTTGACTAAGTGTGCAGATCTTGTTTCTTTGTTGGGTTGTTTGTTTATTATTATTGAATTCTGAGAGTCTTTATGTATTCTAGATACTAGTCTTTGTTGACTATGTGATTTGTAAATATTTTCTCTCTTTGTGGCTTGTCTTTTCATCCTCTTAATTGTGCTCTTCTAGAGCAAAAGTGAGTTTGCTGAATTCCAATTGATCTTTTTTTTTTCTTTTGGATTGTGCTAAGAACACTTGGTCAAATCTGAGCTCATGAAGATTTTCTCTGATGTTTCCTCTTGAGAATGTTGTTGTTTATGTTTTTTATTTGGATTGGGATCCATTTAGTTAACTTTTGGATACTGTTGTGATCTAGACTGAGGTTCATTTATTTGTTAATGGACATCCAGTTGTTCCAGCACTCCTTATTGAAGACTGCACTTTTCCCACTCAATTGCCTTTTCATTTTGTCAAAAGTCAATTGAGAATATTTGTGTGAGTATATTTCTAGCCTCTCTAATATTCCATTGATCTATGTGTCCATCCTTTCACAAATGCCACCCTGACTTAATTACCTCAGCTTTACCATATGGGTGAGTCCTCCAAATTTTTTTCAAAATAATTTTGGATATTCTGGTTCCTTGTATTTCCATACAAGTTTTAGAACTAGCTTGTCTTTATCTACAAAGAATCCTGTTGAAATTTTTATTGGGATTGTGGTAAATCTATAATCCATTTGGAGAGAATTAACATGTTAATTATTGAGTCTTCCAAACCATGAACATGGATGGTGTTTTATTTATTTACTTATTTATAAAGATTTTATTTATTTATTTGAGAGAAAGAGAGCAAGAGAGAAAGCACAAGTGAGGGGGAGAGACCGAGGGAGAGAGAGAAGCAGGTTCCCGGATGAGCAGAGAGTGTGGATGCCAGACTCATCCCAGGACCCTGGGATTATGACCTGAGCCAAAGGAATATGCATAACTGACTGAGCCACCCAGATGCTCTGTGTTATACACTTATTTAGATTTTCCTTGATTTCTTTCTTTTTTTTTTTTCTCTTTATTTCTTTCATTTAAGTTTTATAGTTTTCAGCATACGGATCCTGTACCTATTTCATTACATTTATAGCTAAACATTTAATAACATGTTAATATAAATAATAATTTTATTAAAATAACTATATTTTTTCTAAACAAAAAATAAGAATAGCGGCATTGTTTTACATTTTTGCAAATCTCTTTAATATCTGGCTTTAATAAAAGATACCTGGATTCTCATACTTGCTTCAGTATTTGATGTGTTATGATATGTTGTTTGAGTTTTACCTATGCCTAATTTTGTAACATCATGCATCGATCAATTGGAAAATATTAGTTCTGAGTTCTGAATGTCTTCCAAATGTTGACACATTTCATTATACAATATAAAAAATAATATCTATTCAGAAAATTCTTTAAGGATTGGGAAGCTCATTGTGAAGGATCCAAATTTTCTAAAATTCTAATTTTCAATTGAAAGTTTATATCATTAGTAACAAACACTGTCAGATGTTTTCTTTGAGGTGACAATCTCATTTTGTTCATTTTTGAGAAAATGATTGCCAACTATCACGTCAGAGTAATCATAGTTTGTCAATCTTCTTTCAAGGAAAGATGGTGTTTCATGAAAAAAGTGGCTAGTTCAGCCTGCAGCTGAGACATACAAGTGCTTTTTCTTGAAACAACCTTAGAATTTTGGTATATATGGCAGAAGTGCTTTCATTTTTTTCATACTAAATATTGAAAAGACATATATTTGGGATTGCAATATCAATAAATTAGTAACTTCTTTTTTTTTTTATTTATTTATGATAGGCACACAGTGAGAGAGAGAGAGAGGCAGAGACACAGGCAGAGGGAGAAGCAGGCTCCATGCACCGGGAGCCTGACGTGGGATTTGATCCTGGGTCTCCAGGATCGCGCCCTGGGCCAAAGGCAGGCTCTAAACCGCTGCACCACCCAGGGATCCCTTAACTTCTAATAATTAATAATATCTACTGCTTCATCAAAGATGTTCCTTAGGGAAACTGGCCAGTGTGGGGTGGTAAAGTGACTAGAAGTACAGTTTGGTGCCATTGCTGTGACTCATGTGAAGGAGCCAACAGTTTGCCCACCATTGCTTTTGTGCCATTGGTACAAATGTCAACACAGTGAAAAAGGCAAATGACATCATAGTATTATTATGAAAATAGTTTTGACCTGCTGATTCCCTGAGAATGTCTCAGGCACCCCCACACTTGGAGGGCTGCTACATTAGACTGCACAACAAGACAAAACATGGAAATCTACAGGTGTTGACTTTGGATAGTCACTTCCTGGGACTATGGGAACCATGTCTATCTTACCTCCACTGCCAATTTTCAGGAAAAAGCGTACCATCTCTTACCTAAAGGAGCCCAAGGCTCCTCAGCTTTATGTGGTGATGGTTGGGTCTTGTTGAAGAAGAGAGAAGTTAATTTAACTGCAGTTTAATGAAGAGCTCAGTGGGTGGGAGAAAGAAGGGTGGGGATTTGCATTTCCTTAATTTCCTGGGCTTGATGCATCCCAGGCAAGGGCTCTAATTCTAGTTAGAGATACTCTAATTGGGTTAGCAGAGTGGCTCAGTTGGTTAAGAGTCTGCCATTGGCTCGCATCGTGATTCTGGCATCCAGTCCTACATGGGGCTCCCCACTCAGCAGGCAGTCTGCTTCTCCCTCTGCCCCTCACACCACTCCCTGCTTGTGCTTTCAATCTTTGCTCTCTCTCTTTCAAATAAATAGATAGAATCTTTAAAGAAGATAGAAAGAGAGAAACACTCCAATCCCTCTACCCCACTGGGGAAGCATGGCTAACGCCTTCAATATCAGCAATTAAGTCTTGGTGAGGTCTGCCTTGTGGTAGACTAGAGATCACTACTCTGTCAGGTTCTTCTCTGATAAACTTTCTCACTGGACTAATGGATGCTCCAGATCCAGTTAAATTCAACAAATTGTCACAAGTACCTTACTAGTACCAAGGACTGTGTTAAATGCTGCAAGTGGGATTTGAGGTAGGGGTAGAGGACACATATCTGTCATTTATCATGGTGTCTTCTCCTTGGCCCTTTCCAGCTGGATCTAATTTTTAAAGCTTCATTGTCTTTGTGATTTTGTAACTTATCTCTCATTACAAGAGAATTTTTAAAAATCCAAACAATCCTGGAAACTATACAAATAATATAAGGAGAACTGTTTGTGCCAAGAGTTTATCATGCGATAAACTCTCCATATCATCACACACTTTATCTCATTTAATTTCTCAACAACAATATAACTAGGTGCTATTGCAAAGAAGAAAGTAAAAATCACTTTAAACCTCACCATCTGGGGCACCTGGGTGGCTCAGTCGGTTGAGCGCCTGCCTTTGGCTCAGGTCATGATCTTAGGGTGCTGGGATCCAGCCCCACATCAGACTCCTTACTCAGGGGGAAGTCTGCCTCTCCCTCTTCCTCTGCCCCTCCACCTCACACATGGTCTCTATCTCTCTCAAATAAATAAAGAAAATATTTTTTAAAATCCCACCTCCAAAGGTAAATGTTATTAGCATTTTGGCAATATCTTTCTACAACTCTATGCATCCATAGAGGGAGGGCTACAGTTTTATGTAAATAAGATCATATTTTACAGATTATTTTGTATCTTGACTTCATTTTCTCAACAACATGAAATAAGCATGTTCCCCAAAGGGATGGATATTATCATCTTTAACAGTTGTAGGATATTCCGTTGTATAGGATATTCCACTGTGGACATCTAAGTAGGGGTAGTTTCCAGAATTTGCTTTATAAACACTGTTGCCATGAATTTCTTTGCACACAGCTTCATTCTGAGGTGATTGTCTTCTAAGTAAATTTCAATAAGTAAGATTGCTTACATTTCTATTCTAAATGCTGAGCTGTTTTTCAGAAAAGTTGGGTTAACTCCTATGCTTCAAACGTGTCCAAGTTGGCTACCTTATTCTTCAAAGAATGCTGAGGGCAAACTTGAGGGAGTACATGTGAATGTGTTCTTGTGTGAATACCTGCTGTATGTGTGAGCTGCCCTCATGTATGAGAGTTCATTTATTCATTTAACAAATGTTTCTTTTATTTATTTATTTATTTATTTATTTATTTATTTATTTATTTATTTATTTATGATAGTCACAGAGAGAGAGAGAGAGAGGCAGAGACACAGGCAGAGGGAGAAGCAGGCTCCATGCACCGGGAGCCCGACGTGGGATTCGATCCCGGGTCTCCAGGATCGCGCCCTGGGCCGAAGGCAGGCGCCAAACCGCTGCACCACCCAGGGATCCCTTAACAAATGTTTCTGAGCATCTACCATGAGGTAGATGCCCAGGTAGGGATGCAACTGTGAGAAACTCAGTATGATCCCCTTTCTCATAGGGTCAAAGATCAAAAAAAAAAAAAAACAAACAAACAAACAAAAAAAAACCTTGCCAGGGCGCCTGGGTAGCTTAGTTGGTTGAGTGTCTTTTGGCTCAGGTCATGACCCCAGGATCCTGGGATTGACCTTGTGTCCAGCTCCCTGCTTAGCAAGGGAGTCTGCTTCTCCCTCTTCCTCTTTCCCTGCTCATTATCTCTCTCTCAATTCATTCTCTCTCTCAAATAAATCAACAAAATCTTTTAAAAAAATTAAAAGATTTACAAACCCTGCCATAATCACATGAATAAAAACTATATGAAGATATGTCCAAAAAAAAAAAAAGATATGTCCACTTATAACTAGGCTCTGCTGTGGTCTAGTGATGGTGGCCAGGGTAGTAGAGGAAATCAGGGAAGGTTTCCTTGAAAAAGGGCTATTAGAGTTAACATCCAAAGGTTAAGGAGGCACTAGCCAAACAAAGACAACTGTTCCAGGTGAAGAAAGAGCTTTACATCTCTTCTTCTACCCTCAGTGGGAGCTGCCTTGCCAGGAGAATCTCCTGCCATTCCCCACATTCCTGCCTTTCTTCCTCAGTTTGCTGTTTTCCCACCTATTTTCCCTCCTGAAGCAGGAGGAGGAGCACAGTTTGAGGAATGCAAAGGCTGGAAAGGTCGGAGCCCAGAGATCCAAGGGGGGAGTGGGGCCCATGGACGCTGAAGAGGCTGCAGGACCTTGTGTCTGGCGTGTATGTCCGAGGGTGTACATGCCTTTGAGCACATGTGTGATGATCTGAGAGCTGCCCTGTTAGGGGAGGGTGTAGGAGGGCGCTGGTCCTCAAAGTGGGGACCCCTGAACAGAAGCATCAACATCTCCTCGTGGTGGGGCCCAGGATTTGTGATTTAACCCCTGGTGGTTGCTATGTGCCCGTCAGTTTGAGAAGTGCTCCCGGAGGATGTGTTTGTCCAAACACACCTGTGTGAGAGAGGTGTTGGGATATTTGACTTGCAGGTGGAGGTTTGCATGTAGGCATCCTCATGGCAGGAAACTCACCCCATCTTCTTGACTTTGTCCTCTCAAAGCACTCCCAAGTCTAGGGCAGGCACTCTGGGGCACTCAGCAGATATTAAATGATGAGGATAATGATGATAGACAGGTATGTCTCCAGCTGAGCCCCTGTTTCTTACCAGTCCCTGGGCAGAGCAGCCACAAGGCGCCCTTCTTTTATCACAGACAGAGATCTAATCTCAATGGTGCAGAAAGCAGGAAATTCGCAATGGGAGAACAGGAGAAATGGCCTATTCAGAGTGGAAAACTACCTCCTTGCGTGGCCCCTGACCAGATTGCCAGGGCAGAAAGAACAATTTCCCGCCTATCCCTGGCTACTGGCTCTGGTGTGCAGAGAGAGACGGAGAGGGCCTCGGCCCCACACAGGGCAGGGGTTGCGGGTGGCTGGTGGCTGTGAGAGGGTGTCCTTGTATCACAGGATCGTGCACCATGGGAGCCCCAGGGAACGGGATCTCCTCGTGGGAAGAAGGGGCCAGAATGCCTGAAAGCTAAGCACTAAACATCTTCACCAAACAAAACCCCAAATAAGTTCCCAGTATGCACCCAGGTTCATGTCCTGAGACTGACACTTATCAACTCAGCAACTCTGGGGAAGTTGCTTCAGGTCTTTTGGGCTCAGTTTCCCCATCTTAGAAATGGGGATGTCATAGGCTCTGCATTGTGGGGCTGCTTCTTGGATGAAGTGAGGTGATGTATGTGAACTCATTAGCACTGTGCCAGGCATATTGGAGATGCTCACTGCAAGTTGGGGGAGGCCTTTGTGTTACTTCCTTGAAATGCAGTTCCCTGGCTCTCCTACCTGAGCCAGTTCAGTGAGTTCATTTGGGTTGGTCAAGGTCCCCCAGACATGGGGTGGGGCCAATGGTGCTTTCTCCTGGAGCACCCAGTGTCCTGGTGATCTACAAAGGTGTAGAGGTCAGAAGCAGGCGGCATGTTACTCGGACCCCACGGTGGCCACTGCTTTATATCTCTGCATCCGCTCTGACCTGTCACGATGGTCTGCTGTAGGGTAGGATTGACCCCGAAGAGGGCCACAGGGAAATGAGGATAAGTAACACCCAGCGCTCGAGGTTGTCATGTGGTAAGGTTGTGACATGGCCTCGTTTCATGCCTGGCATGTGGTAGGTTCACAGTAGGTGTCTGTTCCATATGAAATTCTATCTTGGGGCTGGTCAAGGTGGGTTTAGTTAGGACACGGAAGTCAGGACAGGAATATTGATTGAGCAATTATCACTGCTAGGCAGCATGTATTTTGTGCGAGTTAGCTCCATCAGCCCCCAAAAGAACTCTACGGAATAGAGAATAGCATTATTGCCATCTTCCCAGAAGAGGAAACTGACACTCAGGGAAGTCAGATGACTTGTTCAAGACCAGCAGTCCTGGATTCTAATTCGGAACTACCCATGCTCATTCTATTGGCCTCTTACTACTTTTCCACAAGAACTCGTTCTTCAGAGAGAACAGGTGCCAAAAGAACCTGTTCTGTAGCATGGAAACTGCAGACAGTGTTATTGATTTGTCCGCTGAGCACAAATTATTTGCCAAAGAAATAAATTTACCAACTTCACTCATTTTGTCCACTCTGACTCCAAGGGAGTTTCTTCTGTTTGCTTGGCCTTGACCTCTCCTACTCCAAGTAAAAATCCCTTCTCTTTGGTTCAGTCCTCAGCACAGGGCAGCTGGGAATATTTAAGATGTGTGGTCTGTGCATGGCAGCTCTCAGGAAAGAATGGGAACTAAAAATAAACTCGCTTTGGGTGGTGTCTTTGGGGCCTCCTCTAATGGCAAAGGGTGGGGGCTGGACTCTGGAGGGAGAAAGGGGGAGAGAGCAGGATCCTGATACCAGGTTCAGAAGCCTCGGCCTCACAGTTGTAGTTTCGGGCACCAGTTCTCTCCCAGGCCCTGGTCAGCCTTCTTAGCCGGCAGCAGGATGGGGGTGGGGGATGGGGCTCAGGAAGTCTGCATCATAGGGCTTCCATTTAGGCAGCCCCCAGTCCTGTCCCGCCTCTGCTGGCGGAGGAACCAGATAAGAAAACAGATCCTAGATGGAAAACAGGTTCTCATAAATCCCTGCTCCTTCCCAGCAGGCCTCTCTGAACCTGCCAAGTAGCTCAGACTGCACCTCCCACATGTCTCATTCTAACTTCTGTGCCTGGGTTTGCTCTTTTACTGCCACAGACCCTCATCCTCCCCCTTCAAAGGTCAACTGTTTGAGGAAGGCAGCCCAGGTTAGTTTCACCTCTTATCCTGATCTTTTTCTTGCTGTGGATATACTCTTGGTATGTTCACATTAATTGGGACATCAATAATTGGTACTTAAAACCTGGGTTAGTTAATATTTTAAGATACTTACTGGGCAGCCCAGGTGGCTCAGCGGTTTAGCGCCGCCTTCAGTCCAGGGCGTGATCCCAGAGAGCGGGGATCGAGTCCCATGTTGGGATCCCTGCATGGAGCCTGCTTCTCCCTATGCCTGTGTCTCTGTCTCTCTCTCTGTTTGTGTCTCTATGAATAAATAAATAAAATCTTTTTTTAATAAAATCTTTAAAAAATATATTTTAAGATACTTACCATGCATTTAAGAAAGCATGTGTTTTTCTCACTCCTCAGGACACAGAAATCCTGAGAGATAGACAGGCAAGGGAAAGAGTGGACCAGTACTCAGGAGACATTGCTCTGGTCCCAAGTGGGCCACAAATAAGTTATGTGACTTTGAGTCACTCAGCTCCTCTCTCTGGGCCATGAGCTCCTCATTTGCAAAACATCTTCTAAGGCCTCATCCAGTTCAGATATCCCATGGCTCTGCATATAGAACTCCCTTGTGCTCTGTTTCTTCCAAGCTGTGGTGTTCTTGTGTATGTCTCTGGCCTGGGTTCCTATAGCTCAGACATATTGTGCACTCCAGGGCTTCAGACCCACCAAGTCTGCAAGCCACGGATAAAGCCGTCCACGGGAGAAGTCACTGCGAGGCTCAGCTATTTCCCTGTGCCAGGCAGGTTCTGCTAAAAAGCTGATGCCCAGGTTCTGTTCCTGGAGAATCAGATACATGGGTTTGAGGTGGGGCCCAATCACCTTGCTTGAGTCATCTATAGCTGCAAAATAAAATGCTCCCAAACCTAATGCTTTAAAAAACAACAAGCACTTTATTTACTCAAGATCTGAGGAGTAGGAGCTTGGCTTGGATGGGAATGTCCCAGGTGGCTTCAGGCCTTTCTCCACGTTCTCTCTCTCTCTCTCTCTCTCTCTCTCTCTCTTTTTCCTTCCAGCAGGATAATCTGACTTCTAAGGTGGCTGGCTTCCAAGAGGTGGTGTTCCAAACATTGAAGGCAGAAGCTGCAGCTCTTTTAAGGCCCCATCTAAAAAGTTATAGGGTGATAGTTCTGGCTCTTTCTGTTGCTCAAACTAAGTCCAGACTGTGGTGAGGAAGGATCAGTGCCACCTCCAAGTGGTAGGAGCAGCAAAGTTTCCCGGCAGAAGAGCCCATGGGATGGGAGACACTGCCGAGGCCATCTTTCAAAACACAACCTGCTATAATTCGAGAGCAGTCTCCGGATGAATCTGCCGTGGATCATGTCCCCGGAAGCCTTCTTTCCATCTCTCCCTTTCTCTCGCCTGTCAGACAAGGCACAGTCAGCGTCAGCAGCCTCACAGCGCTGATATGTGGGGAATTTTCTTGATGCTCGTTGGTTTTATCCATCAATATCATTCCAATCTTTTGCATTAGTAAATACTGATTACCCACCGATTATATTGGCAAGTGTTGGGGAACAGGTGTTAAAAGCATCAAATAAGAAAAAAAAAACCTTGGGATCCCTGGGTGGTGCAGCGGTTTGGTGCCTGCCTTTGGCCCAGGGCGCGATCCTGGAGACCTGGGATCGAATCCCACGTCGGGCTCTCGGTGCATGGAGCCTGCTTCTCCCTCTGCCTGTGTCTCTGCCTCTCTCTCTCTCTCCTCTCTGTGTGTGTGTGACTATCATTAAAAAAAAAAAAAAAACCTTAAAAACACCCCCAAACAAAACAAACAAAAAGCATAAACTAGACATCCTTCCTGCCTTCATTTGATTCACCATCCAAGAGCAACCAACTTAGGCGATTCCCTGGGTCAAATCATTGCAACCCTCCTGTGAGTCAGAAGCCGAAGGTTCTGAGTTCAACTCAGGAAGATAATTGTGGACTCTCTTTTAAACAATGTCCTGAAAGGAGTTGTGCTCAAGTGCTAGATACATGTTTAATGTTAGAGTGAATGGCCAGAATGGTGAGTGTTTTATGCTCATCACCTCCCACCGGCCACATCTAAGGTTCCAGACAAGGCCTGAAAAACAAGAATCAATAGACATAATGCTTTAAATGGTGGACATCAAACATGCCTTTGATTTGAGAGGCAATTACACAAACAACATCATCAAAGAGAATGGAATGGTAGGAGGGTTGAGAGAAATGGAGATGTTAATGAACCCAAGAGCCCATTATAAGCAGACTAGAGAGGCAGTGTCCTCATGACCATAAGTGGTCTGCTGACCTGCCCACCATCCCTCTTGGAAGCCCATGGTCATCAGGAATGAGCTCCCTTCCCCAGACAGTCCAGGCACAGCCCCAGGATGCCAGGCCTCTGGCTGCTGCTGTCGGCTTCTTGGGAGAAACACAGCTTTATCTACAGGCACTGAGTTTGCACTGCAGGAAAGTTGCTTCCCCTCATGGCATTCAGTCCGGAGGCTTCCCCTAAGACTTCCCTATAAAGTTCAGCAACCAGCTAGCCCCAAATCATTTTTATTGCTTCCCTAAACTCCAGCTTGGACTTTGGGGGAAGGAGTGGGAGTGGGAGTGGGAGATGCAAAAGAAGAAAAGTGGGTTCAAGTCTTTCCTGCCTGGAAGCGTGGCTGGGCTAGCGGGTTATTGTCTGGTTGCAGCACGGGCCTAAAAGACCAAACAGAGGTGCCCGCTGGGTCCCCATGGTTCTTCCTGGCTCAAAAACTCAGCTACAGCCTCTGTTCTGAGCCTGGATCCATTAGGTTGGAAGAAAGTATATGATGATGAACAGGTGCCTCTCCCTGCAAACGTTGGCTCCAGGCACTAGGGGAGGGGTGGGGAGTTCAGACGCCTGCTTATGCTAACAGGCTGTCAGCTTCTCTGTGCATGGGGAAGGCAGAAACACAAAGCTATTCTGGTCTTGTCTAGGGAGCCATTATGTATTGAATTTCCAACGTCATTGTCTCCAAAGGGCAACGTTGCTCGTTTTCTCCCATTTGCATTCACTGGGAGGAGACCAATGGGTGCGTGTTTGCAGAGTGGAGAGGCTGGGGGGAGGAGTGGTCATGTGCTCGGTTTGGATAACCAGCAGCTCTGGAAGAGGCGTGCTCATAATTAGAGATTGGCGCCTTGAGGTGACACTTCACACTTACAAGACACGTTTAAGTCAATCGGGCAGGATTCGTTCTCCAGACTAATGGGACTGGGGTGGATTTTTCACTTAGAGACAAATCTCATGCATGCTTTGGCATGCCTCGTTTCCTGACATATGTTATAGTTTTCCTGTGGGAAGACAGGGTGAAATTTTATTTCAGACTTCCCCCACTCTGCCTGCCTTGGCTTTCTTCCCTTCTCCAAATCAAGATCGTGATCTAAAGGTAGCTAGGGAAAGGGACTCTGGGGGACCTGCTCCAGGAAGAGGGGCATCGGTGTTTCTGTTTCGACGTGCTGACATGCGTCAGGTGTGTGCTAGCGGCCCGTAAGCAGGCAGGCAGAGGTCTTCTCGGGGAGGCAGCTTCCTCGTGCTGAAATCCTGCTTTCTCGTCATGCAAGGCTGTCCCCCCTAGCTGTTCCAATCTATTTGTGCCATTTAGGACTGTGTTGGCTGCATGGAACGGAAAACCAGCTGGATTTTCTCAGGTAACAGGAAACTCTGGAATGCAAGATGGCTGCCTCGTCTCCAGGCATCGCATTCGTGTTCCTGACAAAAACAGGATGAGGAGGAAGGGGAGGAGAAGTAGGAAGGAGAAGCGGCGGGAAAGGAAGGGGAGGAAGGGGAGGAGGAAGAGGGAGAAGAGAAATACAAAAGGCAAGAGTCGCATGCCTTAGCATTCTTACTAAATAGAATTCTGTTGCCATCTTCTTGGCCAGAACTGGGTCACGTGGACCCCCCTTGGTAAGTCTGGGGAATGAGTGCTTTAAACTGAGCTCAGTCAGCAAAAAGTGGCAGAAAGGAAAAAAGAAAACCCACCTGACTAGGGAAGCAGCGGTGTCTGTCATCCCATCGAGTCCCCACAGCTCCCTACAGAGAAGTCCTGCTTTTCAGCCCCCCCCCCCCCCCCACCAGTGTCAGTTGTCAGGGTCTCCTCCTCTTCCTCACCACGCATCTCACCTCTGCCTGTGACCTCAACAGCACTGCGACTTCATCCGCTCACCTTGGGAAGAGAGAGCAAAGCAAAGGCATTGCACACCTGTGGTGGGGGGCCCCAGGGTACCGGGGGGTGGGGAGCCGGTTCTGAAGGCTTTGGCTAAGCTGAGAGATTGATGAGACAGGAGGAAGAAGGTGTTCACAACGAAGCTGGAAAGGCTGGCCGGGACACGATCATGCAGGGTCTTGTGAGCTACGATTCCCTTGAATTACAATTCCCATTTATAACCCAAGTTATAGATGGGTCACCAGGCAAGCCACTGGGGTCTGCATACGGAGTGAGAGGCCAGGCTGCCTCCAAGAACTTCCTATTCCATTAGGGCAGCCCACATGCAATTACACACAGTAAAATCCAGACTATGATATGCACCATTATAGATGGAGAGGCACAAGACCATTCGCGACAGCGTGGACAAGACAGCCTTAATTTCTATAAGGTGATATTTGAATTTAGCTCTGCAGAGTAGGTAAGATTCTCACAAGGGGAGAAGGGAAAGGGGATGTTTTATTTTTTCTAAGTCTTTTTTAAAAAAGATTTTATTTATTTGACAGAAGAGAGAGAGAGGAGAGAGCACACACAAGCAAGAGTAGTGGGGGAGGGAGAAGTAGGCTCCCCACTGAGCAGGGAGCCTGATGTGGGGCTCGATCCCAGGGCCCTGGGATCATGACCTGAGCCGAAGGCAGATAGATACTCGAATGGCTGAGCCACCCAGGCGCCCCAAGAGGGGATGTTTTAAGCAGAGAAACTCTATGAGCAAAGATGGGCGGCATGCAAACCGGCAGCATATTTGGATGATTGTGAGTGACCCTCTTGGGCCGGGGGGCAGCATTTGCAAGGGTTGGAGTGACAGGCGTGGGGATGGAATGGGGAAGGCAGAGCAAAGTATGGGGTCAGGAGATGAAGCACAAAAAGTGGGTGGGTCTTGGGTTGTAAAAACTATTATATTAAGAAGTCAGACTATAGTGTGTAGAAAACATGGAGCCTGTGAAGGTTTGAGTCACATCTGAGTTGCAGAAAATACCAGAGTTGATAGCCTGGGGGTGGGGAGACTGAGGCCGAGTCTCCGGCAGGAGGCTGGCAGCAGAGAGACCTGATCTAGAACAGAAGTGGTCAGGGGAGAGGAGTGAGGATAGTACATGCTTTCCCAGGTGAGTGACTGGGTGGGGACAGTGCCATTTATGAATTAAAGAAAGACCCCGGAGGGGGAGCACCTTTGGGTGTGGGGGGAGTCAGATGATGGATTCAGCATGAGCCGTGCGGGGTGCCTGGGCATTACTCCTCTGGGTCTCTGGGGATGAGGACCAGGCTGGCGAGTGTGGGGCCATCGGCCCTACATGGATGGTGAAGCCATGGTTGCAGGTTGGATTGTCCAGGAGCTGTGTAAAGTGACAAAGGGCCTCACACAAGCTGCTTGAGGGAGAAGCTGGACAGGTTCGAGAAAGACAGGTCAGGGAGGGTGGAAGGACCCAGGTTCCAGGAGCAGTTTGCAGGTGCGCAATCTCTTTCAGCCAAGAAGTAGGAAACGGTTCTGTCCTAGGGTTTGGGGGCTCAGCATTTGGCTGGGGGGAGGAGGTACGTTCGAACCTGTACAAAGCACAGTGGCTGTGAATGGATTGAAAGTAGTAGTTGGTGGGCAGGAGTGCTCTGATTCTTCAGTCCGCACCCCAGGATGAAATGGTACCCCCAAAGCCACCTTGGAGGGTTACCTGCTAGGAGAGGCAGGGGTCTCTCCCCAAGACTCCTGGTCTTGCCCCTCTACTCTTTCCTGCTGGCCCTCCACTTCGGGTTGGTCTGCTGCTCTGGGACCCGGGCGCTGACAGGCTGAACGGCTATTTTTGTCACAGTCCCTGGGGACGAGGCAAGAGCAGTCCACACGGGGTTTTAGTATTTAGTAGCACAGTTATGAGTTACTGAGCACAAGCTTTAAAGCATGGAGCCGTCCCTTGTGCTCCCAACAGTCAGGCTGTCCTTCTGAGCCCCGGGTCTTTTCGTGGCTCCAATTCTGGATGCATGGGGAGCGTTTTAGAAATGGTTTCTGTTCTTTCTTGTCCTACTTCCACCATGGCTGTGCACACCGGCCCCAGCTCTCTCTCTCTCTTTGCTCCCAGGGCCTTTAGAGAGGCAGGATTCTATTCACTTAAGGGCCAGGCCCACTTTTCAGCCTCACCTTAGCACCACCCTCCCCACAGCCCCTGACCCCACACTGTGGGGTCCCCCTACATCCTAGCCACCCACTCCCCAGTTCTTGCTTGCAACAGTTTTCCTAATGCCTTTCAGTGGCTTCCCATTATTCCGAGGATAAAAGAGGGATTTACCCAGGAACTACCAGGCCTGCCTGGTCTAGCATGTGTTTCCTACTCCAGCCTGTCTCCCCTGCTTGAGGGCCACAGTGGCTCCTTCCGTGCCACGCTCCTTCTGCCTCAGGGCCTTTGCACATGTCATTTCTGTTCCTATGTCAGAATCCTTTCCCAGTCCCAGTCTTGCCTGTCACTCCGATTCCTGGCTCCTTCACCACATCTCTTTAACACCTCCTGACCTTTTGGCTCGCTTTTCAAATGCTGCATCCTCAGGGCTCTGAACCAGGTTTTCGTGACACACTGATTTGCAGGACCAGTTGATAAGTACCCATCTTGTTCATTAGCCATAAGAGACTACAACTTTCCTTGCGCTGTT
The DNA here is from genome assembly GCF_011100685.1 of Canis lupus familiaris. Lineage (NCBI taxonomy): Eukaryota > Metazoa > Chordata > Mammalia > Carnivora > Canidae > Canis > Canis lupus. The sequence continues at coordinate 15,798,821 of NC_049226.1, forward strand.
GTGGCCTGGAGCTTGGCTGAGGGCTCAGTGCAGAGTGGCTCCTGTCATCAGTAAATGTACTGAAAGAGTGGAGAAGCTGGGGACCCTTTCTTACCCACACTCACATTTCACAGAGGCTAGATGGGCTTCTTCTCCCCCTGGAAGGGAGATGCTACTCTTCCGGAACATGCTTGTGTGGACTACATAGCGTGCCACCCCAACCTTCATCAGTGGTCCTAGAGGAATGATGATGGAGCACAATTTGAGAGGCAAGCGTGACCCTTCCTCTCATGACTATAGATCCTGTCGCTGCAGCCCTTACGCTGGTCAGCAGAGCCAGCAGGTATCCCTAGGAAGTAATTCAAACACCTTGGAATTCTAGGAAAGGGCTGCTACTCCAGGTGACTTGGCTTTGGAATTCCTTTTTCCCCAAACAGGCTTTCCCAGCTTGGGTTTGGTGTGTCCCCAACAGGAGGAACTCCAAAAAGCAGCACAGAGAAATGTCTGGAAGGCAATATGCAAGGGCATCCGGGAGCGATTAAATCTGCTTGCCCAAGAACATGGGCCCACCAAGGCGTGTGGTTTCATCTCTCACCCCCTCGAGCAAATGAAGAGGGGGGACAACTGTCACCAAGTCTTCACTTGTGGAGAAAAAGACAGGAACAGAAAGTTTACTCGATCTATGTCAAGTCACACAGACTGGCAAGATTGGAGCCAGGCTTAGAGCTTTAGCTTTCAGAGGCACCCATAGAACCCGGGGACTCTTGGAACCATGTCCATTTTGTCCAAGGTCCTGCACTCCACCGATCAGAACTGTCACCCCATTGGTCTCCCTTGTGTGTGTGCATGTGGGGGGAGGCTGCCCACTTGTTCTCAGTAGCCACGTACCGCTTCCAAATCTGCGCAAGGCCTTTTTGAATTCAAGAGTACTTCCTGCCTTGGGGTTTTGAGACTTGATCTTTCGCTAAAATAATTAAAATCATCCAGGCCTAGAGTGAGAAATGGCCTTAGAATTATCTGGTCTTCCTTCCGCAGCTGAAAATACTGAGGCTGAGAGTTGGGGGTGTTAGAGCTAGGGCTGGGTCTCTTCCTGGATGGCCATACCCCTGTCTGTAATGAAGTCCCCATGGCCCTGCCTAGGTGTGGACAATCACAGCGCCTCTCAGGAAACACCCCTCATCCTGTCTCCATCGTGGCTGGGGCTGGGCAGCCTGGTGGCCAGCAGTCCGCCTTCCTGGCTTTGCTGGGGTTCTGTGCCTGGGCCCCTTCCTATAAGCCCTGCCAGCTCCTGCCGGCTTGTTGATCACTTGCTCTGAGCTCCCGGGCTCAGCTTCCCAGGAGGGGAGCCTTCCCACCGCCACCATCACCTGCGAGCAAAGGGGCTCCAGAGCTTCCTTTAGCCCCTGGCTCACGGTTACGTCCCAGGGAGACGTGCGGGAGCCAGGATTTGCATCTTCAAAGTCAGCTGTCGCCTTAAATTTGGATCCTGAGGGGCGGGACGGTGACCGGGCAGGGCCAGGATGAGGGCCCCCCCGGAAGGGAGGGCGGTGGTCCCGGGCGGCACACCTGTCCCTCGGTGGCGCCCCGCCCGCGCCCCCCGCCCGGCTCGAGCTGGAAATGACAACTACAACCGGAGCGGCGCTCAGGCGCCCACGACACAGCCATTCATGCTGCGGGTACACATTCCCCTTAATTGCCAAGGCTCCCAATTAACGTGGGTTGCCGTGTCTGGTGCTGGGCTGCCTCCCGGTCCCCCCCGGTCTACTATTTCCGAGAGAGACACCAGCTCTGTCGCTGTGTGCGTCGCGCTGCCTCCCCGCCCTCCGCCGAGGAAACCCCCGGGCGGGCGGCAGGTGCTGCCCCCCCACCCCCCGGCCGCAGCCTCCTGTTGCGCGCGCGGCCCGCCCCCCCGGGCGCCCTCCGCCACCCGCACCCGCACCCGCACCCGCCGCCGCAGCCGCAGCGGGGCCGCCGCGCGCCTCGATGCCCCCGCCCCCCGCCCGGCCGGGCCCCGCCCCCTCGCGCCCCAGCCCTGCGCAGGAGGGAGGCGGGAAGCCCGCGAGAGCCTCGCCCACCGCCCCGCCCCCGCCGCGCCGCGCCCGGCTGCTCGGACCGCGCGTCCTCCGGGATCGTCTCCGACGCCCCGCGCTGTGCAGGTGAGCGGCGGGCGGCGCGGGAGGCAAAGTTGGGCTCCTCGTCCTCGTCCTCTCCTCCTCGGAGGGCGGGAGGCCCCGGGCGGGGGCCGATCGCGGCCGGGAGTTGCGGGTCGGGGGTGTGAGCGGCCCTCGCGGGGCGCCGGGGATGCGCGGGGGCGGGGGCCGCGGCGGTGGGCGTCGGAAGCGGAGCGCGGCCTCTGCGGGGAGGCCCGGGGCGAGGCGGGGGGGGGGCGAGCTGGGGCCCCGCGGAGCCCTGGCTGCTGCCCGCAGCGGGGCTACGGCGTCTTGGAGAAGGCGAAGGGGCAGCTCCCACCGGGGTCCGGCGGGAGCTTCCCCTTTGTTACTGGGAGGCTGTGGACACTTGAGCGCAGCCCGGGCGTGTGAAGACGGGGAGGTGGCTGGACGCGAGCGAGTGTAGACGCACCAGCAATGCAAAATGGGACGGCTGGCTTGGTGCTGGGGGGCATGGGCGGGCCGTGGGCAAGGGGCGGGGGGGGGGGGGCGGGCAGGTAAAGAAGGCCTGGGGTTCCAGAGTATGGCACTCCTGAGAACGTCTGCCTGGGTTTCCTCCCTCCTTCTTGTTTATCCAGTCCTGTTTTCTTCCAGGGGCCTCCCTAATCTCCCCCCACCCCCTTCCTCACGCCCAGCCCCCTTCCCCAGCAGGGCTGGCCCTGGCAGGGCCTCCCCCATTGTGTCTTGCTGGGCTTCCGTGGACAGTTGGAAGAGCAGCCCTGGCTCTGGCGCTCGCCTCTGGCTCTTACAAGTGGTGGCTGGTAGAGAAAGCACCCGAGAGTGGGAGCAGCTGCGCTGGAGAAATGGGCCCGGGCAGGCCCCTGCTGCCAACCCCCAGACATGGGGGCCTGGCTGCTGAGCCTTCTGCCCATGAACGCGGCCTCCGTCTCCACTTCCTTTGTTTCCTTGGTGTGGTCCCCTCTGGCTGGGCCCGGATTTCCAGGTTCGGAGATGGATCAGTGGGCAGCCCATGTCCGCTGTGAAGGGACCCCCACCCTGGGGGCCCAGTGCCCGCATCTTGTGGAGGTATGGATGTGTGTATCTGTTTCCGCAACTTAGCCTTTTGCACGTGACCTCCCTGGTAGTTGCCATGGAAACTCCTCTTCAATTCTCAGCCTCCCTTCCTTTTCCTGCCCATTCCTCACCTCCATATCTCTGCCCCTCCCCCCAACACGGTTGCCTGGATACTAGTGATCCCTGGCTTCTCTGGCTGGGCTACCCTGATAGCTGGCTCCTGGGACAGAGGTGGCTGCTCACCCACTCCAGTCTTCCCCACGACACATCACCCCAAACACATATACGTGCATACCACATTACACACACTCTCACACACACCACGCATTCTGTTGCTCCACACACTCCATAAAACACACCACACATACGTGTGTATCAGACCAGATACACTGCATGCATACCAAATTCACTGTACATAGACCACAACGGAACATAGCACCCTCAATGCCACGTATACTGCCCCACTGTCCCTGTGCAGATGCTCTCACACGCATCAACACACACACACACGCACACACACACAGAACTTCTAGATAGGTCTCAGGCTGGAAGAGAGAGGGTAGTTCTTTGCCCCATCTAGCTCTGTGCCAGGGGAGTGTGTGTAGGGCTGGCTCAGGAAGGCCAGAAGGAAAACATCTCCCCAGGAACCCTGTTGGAAGAAGGTAGAAAGAAATGCACTTTCAGATTCCCTCCAAGAGGAGCCCCTCTCCTGGGTATTAGACTCGAGAGGCTGAGCACCAACCAGAAATTCAGTCCCTCCACTGCTGCTTTCTCCCTGCCCTGCCCCTGAGAAAGCCTGAGGCTCCTGGTCCCCGGCTGGTGTCTCATCTCGGCCCCTAAGCTTTCCTGGCTAACAGGACCCAGTGGCTCCGGGACCAGCAGAAGGCTCAGAGCCTCCACAAAGAAGGGAGGACAGGTTGTGGCTGAGCAAGAGAACAAAGGGGCTGGGGGAGGGCAGGGAGAGCACGCAAAGTAGAGGCAAGGCCAGGAGGAGAAGCCGGAAAGAGCAGCAAGGAGAGGAGCTAGGCAGTAAGATGGCACAAGCCGTGCGATCTGTTCCTGTTGGGGGTCCAGACCACCCCTCTCTCCTTAGGCACGTTTTCCTGCTTCTTGTGGCTGCTCCAGCCATGTCTGTGCATCTAGGAGAGGAAGCTGGTTTGCAGAGGGGTCCTGCATTGTCAGGGCTTTTCCGAGCCTCATGGCTTTTATGGTGTTCAGGTGGCAGACAGCAGAGGGAAGAGTCGCCCTCCTGGCCTCCATGTGCTCTTTGGACTGACTGAGGAGTCATTTCACTCAGTCATGCAGTGAGTTGTCTTAAGTACCCGCTATGTGTTCATCGCTGGGGATACTAGGGCGAGGGAGAAGAGAAATCTAGATTTCTCAGAGCCAGAGGGCCCTTGAGGGAACATCCAATCAGGACATCGTGTAGATGAGGCAACAGGCTCAGAAGTCACGCACCCAGCGTTGGCCCAGGCCTTCTGACTTCTCGGCTGAGATTTGTGACGCACACTCCCATCCCACATCTCTTGTCTTCTTTTCTCTTGCCAGCAACCCTCTGGGGACTGAGATGTCCCTTCCAAATGGGTGGGTGTCCACAGTGGGTACCCTAGTGAGCAAAGAGCCTGCGCCATTATATTTACTTGGAGGGTGTGGCAAGGAGAGGGGGGAGAAGGAGGAGTTGAGCCAGCCCACCTGATCCACCATAAATCAGAGCACACGCTCCCTTGCCCCTGAGCCCTGTTGGACTTAGCTGGCTGCCATCTGGAGGGCAGGCTGTGCCAGGCAGCCCCTAGGACTCACTGTCTAACAAATCACCCACCTGCCTCTGCCTGAGCGCCCTGGAGGAAGCAAAGCAGTCCTGACAGGCACAGTCCCTCGAGGCAGAGAGCCTGTAGCGGCAAGGCTATGAGCCCCGAGGCACAGACCCAGGTTCTGGTCCTGGCTCTTCCCCAAGGGCAAGTGCACTCATTCCACGGATATCCTTTTGGATGCAAACTGGGCTTTTCGAGGGAAGTCAGAAATGGTTTAGATTGATTTCAAGCAGGTGAGAGCCTCCACAACTTTAGACCTCTGTTTCCACATCTGTCAATAGGGGGTTTGGAGTCCATGATTTCTAAGGCATTTCTTCCTCTAATTTTTTGTAGATTATACAATCTTGAAAGAGCCCTTTTCTCTCCAGGTGCCAAATTGTACTCATTATTTCATAATACAGGGTTGCAGCTGAGCTGAGCAGGGAAGGCGCTGGTTTCTGGTTCCTTCGGAGAAAGCCTCTCCTTTTAGCCGGTTGCACAGGAAGGGCTCCAGAAGCTGAGCCCGGGTTTTCTCCTCTTGGGCTGAGGAGCCGGCCCCTCCTAGACCTTGGTCCACCTCTTCTGTTCGGTCAGGATGGAAACAGGCTGGGAAGAGTGTTGACAGAGGTGGCCCCTGGAGAGGATGAGATCCAGGGCCACCGGTTGTGGGTGTGTGAAGTTTCCAAGGGAGAGCCCTCGGCCAGCTGGTCACTGTGGCCTGAGGAGCCGAGTGGGGCCCTCTGTCCCTGATGAGAAGCAGAATATCTCTGGCCCGTACGAAAGCCTGGAACCAACTTGGCAGCCTCTTCTCCGCCCTGGAATAGGAGGGAGGAGGAAAGACCATGACTGGGGGAAGTATGAAGTCAGCCCGGAACCCACACAGGAGCACATTTGGGGCGGGTGGGGTGGGGTGATGGGAGCATGAAGTCCAGGAAGAGGGCCCAGGGCCCTGGGGACCAGGCTTGGCCATGGGAATGTGGCTGTTCCCATTCAGAATATCCGACTTGGGCCAGAGGGGTCAGGAATGAGGGAGTTGGAATGACAGTGACTCCCACACAGCTGGAGGGCAAAGCCAGGCCTCAGAAGAGACCAGAGGCCAAGGTCTTAAATCCAGCAGAGCTGTGAAATGGTGGTCCCGCATTCACTGAGCCCTCCTGCTCAGGTCCACCGGTTGCTTTGCCCTGGCCCTGCCTCCCACCAGGACGGCCCTGCAGCCTTCCTCAGCAGGAACTGCCTGGCACTCACACACACGTGGGCTCACACGTGCACGCACTTTCCCTTTCTGACACATACCTAACCTTCCAGCCCTCCCCCGTGGGCACCTGCTCGCAGGTCCCCACGCACCCTCTCACCTCGCCCAGCTGCAGTCTGGCACCCAGACCATTGTGACGGGCCTCTTCCCTTGCTCTGTCAGCCCCGATCCACTTTACTGGTGATCCCGAGGATGGGGTCCTGCTACATCACACCTCCGGTGACTCTCCCTTGTCCATTACTAAGGACAGGGGCCGGGCTCTGGTGCTCAGGCTCTCATAACCTGGCTGTGGCTACGCTCCCAGCACTGTCCCCACATGGCCAACCCTATCTGCCTATGCTCAGGCCCTGCCCGGAAAGAGCCCTCACCCCGGCCCAGCTGAGTGGAGACTCGTGGCCTTGGAGACACACAGGCTTGGGTTCTTATCTGGGTTCTGGAGCTTCCTAGTTTTCTTAACTTTCTAAGCCTTGGTTTCTTTATCTGTCAAATGAGCACAAGGACGCTGGGGATGAGCTCTGTAAGGTGCTGTGCTGGGTGCCTGGTGCAGGGCCAACAGTAGATACTGGCGGCTGTGATGATAACGATGGTAGTGATGGTATTATTATGAGAAGGGAGTAACTACTGTTCTATCAGCCTTTGAGGCTCCTCTCGAGTGCTCATTTTTTCAAGTAGTTTTCCCCAGTTCCCAGTACACAGAAATACTCTCCTCTTCCCTGGTCTGCTGAGTACATGGCCTACCGTGCATGCATTTTAGCTATGTCTGTACGTGCCTTCTCCCCTCCACCTTCCTGACCTCTTCAAACTTTATTTATTTTTTAAAAGATTTTGTTTATTTATTCATGAGAGACACACAGAGAGAGGCAGAAACATAGGCAGACACCCTGTGGGGAGCCTGATGCAGGATTCGATCCCAGGACCCCGGGATAATGACCGGAGCCAAAGGCAGACGCTCAACCACTGAGTCACTCAGGCGCCCTTTCCTGACCTCTGCAAAGGCAAGCCCTGTCCCCCACTCAGTGCCTGGCATGGCACTGGACACAGGGAGAAAGTCCAGTGAGCATGTGGGAACTGAACATATGGGAAAAAGTCCTCACCCACTAGGAGGTGTTGAAAACCCACTGGTCCCTCAGAGCTGTCTCCCTACCCATTGCCCATACCCAGGTACACACCACACAGTCCTAAGGTGAACCTTCCTTTATGCCCGTGCATCCTCTCAGTGTGCTCAGTTCCTTTGGTAGAGTCCAGAAAACAAGGATTTGACCCCCATCTGAGCTCTGGAGGCTTCTAAAGGTCTGGGTCTAAAGTCGGTGGAGGGAAGCTGTTTCCTCCTAGTGTTTTGGTGGGTGGGACTTGACAAAGCCCCAGAGAGCAGAAATGAGGCAGTGGAAGAGAGGGGCTCGAGAGAGGTTTTTAATTCCTTGCATTTAATAAAATGCATAAAATTCTACACAGATGCTCAGGTTGTTCTGAGCTGGATTGAATTATAACTACAAGGGATAATGATACCGACCATCCATTCACTGAGTCAGTGACCTTTATTGAGCAGCTACGGTGCTAAGTGCTAGAGCTTCAGAAATGCCTAGCATGTGCCTCTGCCCCCAAGGGGTTCATCGTCTGATGGGGTAGACACGCTAGTGATGGCAGTACAGAATGTGGGAAGAGGTGGGGGCCTTGGCTCAGTGGGAACAGGGGAAGGAGGGCATGTGGCAGGAGGGAAGGGACAGTGTGTTTCTTGAAATGGAGGCAAACAAGGTTGGGTAAAACCTCCAGCCTTGCGTATACGCCCACGTTCACCCTCTGGAGTTAGGACCAGTTTCCAGGTATGCAGGCCCACGGATTGGGGTCTGTCCCCATGCCACTGCTACTCTGAAGCCAGACAATGTGAATATATGCAGAGTACTCTGTAGGCTCAAACACTCAGGCCAGGGCTGTGCTCTCCAGGAGCTGGGCTGGGGGGGGTAGAGAAGCACAAGGGGACTGGCCAAGCAGCCTGGTACTGTGGTCTGACTATGGGCAGGGTGACGTGGGCCTGGCCCCAGGCCTCTGGCCCTGGCAGCCGCTCTGAGTTTCTGTTTCAGCCTCTGCGACGGCTTGTCTGGCCTCTCTTGAATGGGCCTTTGTCGGGAGGCATGTGGAGGAGGTGATCCCACTGCTGGCCTGACTCACTCACGTCTGCGCAGCCTGCTGGGGCTCTGGCCCGGGGCTTCTGTGCAGTGCTGCCCACTCCAGATTCCCGGGAACTGGATGAAGTTCCCCTGAGGGAGGGGCCCAGGCCCCTGTGCTTGCACTCAGCAGGCTGGAGTCCTGCTGTCTGACTCACTCTGAGCAACCTCATTGGCCTGTGCTGGGCTGGCCACACAGTATCTGCTCTATGCACCTGCCTCTGAGGGCTGTCCGGAGCAGCCCATGGGGTAAGGGCTGGCATGGCACTCTGAAGACTCACGACTGGCAGTGACCGGGTGTGGGGAGGGGGCGCAGGGAACAGCAGGGCACTGTGCTCCCACTGGTGGATCTTTCCAGAGAAATTCTTAGAAACCAGGCCTGTGTTTGTGATTTGTGAACTCTTTGTATCCCTTTCTAAGGAATATTAGGCCTTATTTCCTCTTCTGGTTAGTTCTTTTCTTCCTTTGACCATGTTCTCTGCCCCAGAAGGAACTCCACGTTAGAGATAAGATGCCCCTGGGTTAAAATAATTTATCTCTACATAATAAAGGAGCTTTGTCCTGGATTGGGTCTGGGCTCTAGAGAAACAGCTTCAAGGCTTGGGGATCTGTGGGTGCACCGTCCTCCATGAGTGAAGGATGTCAGGGGCAGACCCAGAGATGGAGCCATGTGGAGAGGCCCACAGTGCGATGAGAGGGACCCAATAGGAACCACCCTGGGAGGGGTCAGTATAATGATGGTCTGGGCCCAGGGCCTTGCCATGCTGGTAGGCTATCCAGCTGCCTTGAGGCAGTACAGGGAATTCAGTAAAGTGTCACAGCCACTGTCAGCCCCTTGGGCCTCCTACAGCGTCACTGTCCTCTGCTCTCTCTTCCATCCCAGGCTTTGAATCCTCTCTGTTCATCAGCTGCTCTTTGGAACTTTGTAAGGGGGCCAAACATTTCAAGTTGGGTTATTAAACAGAATAATTGATATTTAATGTTAATTTGAGGGGCACTTAAAATGCAAATCAAGGGAACAGGTTGCATTTTCCTCTGGAGGCCACAGATCCATCAGTGACCTCTGGTTGGACCCAAAGCACTTGTTTTAAACGCAGCTGTAAAAGCCTTTGCTGGATTTTGGCTCTGTGATTCTGAACCATAAAAGCCTGACTGCTATTACAGGAGCATCAGACACCATGAACAGGGCACAGGGCTCCACACTGCTTTGCCAGGAAGGTGAACAGATGTGGGAGTGATGGGAGGGGGTTGGAGGCTGTTTTGTTTTTAACTGAACTTAAAATTCTGTATTATTATTTTTTAAATATTTTTTTTATTCATGAGAGACACACAGAGAGAGGCAGAGACACAGGCAGAGAGAGAAGCAGGTTCATGATGGAGACTCGATCCCAGGACCCTGGGGTCATGACCTGAGCCGAAAGCAGACACTCAACCACTGAGCCACCCAGGTGCCCCTTGCGTTATTTTTTTTTTTTTTAACAGATTTTATTTTATTTTTTGAACAGGGTCCGGGTTAGGGTTACTGAACAATGACAGATTTACTGAAAAATCAAGCAGATAGTACAGAGAGATCCAATATAATCCCCCCTGCACACAGTTTCCCCAAGTTTTAACATCTTATGTTAGTGTGGTATATTTGTCACAATCGAGGAATCAACACTGATACGTTACTATTAACTACAGTCCATACTTCATTCAGATTTCTTCGGTTTTTACCTAATGTCCCTCTTCTGCTCCAGGAGCACCACGCCCCGCAGAGTTGTTCTGTCTCCTTAGGCTCCTCTTGGCTCTGACAGCTTCTCAGACCTGCCTGGTTTTTTATGACCTTGACAGTTTGGGGGAGGAGGCTCACGTCGATTGCAGGATACCCCTGTCTGATGTTTTTCTCGTGACTCGACTGAGCTTATCGATTTGGGGGAGGAAAATCACAGGGGTGAGATGCTACTTTGATCGCATCACGTCACCATCAAGGGCACGTACTATCAGCGTGAATCATCATTGTTGATGTTCCCCCACACGCACCCCCCAGCACAATTCCAGGGCCTGCTGATTAGAGCTGGGCTCTTTCAGACATCAGTCTGTCAGCTAGCCCTTGCTCGCTGTCCCACCTCAGCTCTTGCAAGTCATGGGGTAGCACAGAGGCTTTTCAGCCCCGAGAGCTTCATTAAGGAGAGCATAAAACAGCAAGTGCCATGTGCCAAAGCAGTGCTGACGACAGGCAACAGGTGCTCGCTGAGTCTGGGGAAAGATGAAGACAGCCAGTCCATAGGCCGGGGTGGTAGTTGGACCAGGACAACTTTCTCAACTTTGGCTGTGCATTGGTGGAGGCATTCTAAGTGGTGGGAACAGAATATACAGAGGCGTGGAGATCAATGCATGCTTAGCAGGAGACAGGAATCGACTATCTTAGCTGAAAGCATGGAAGAAAATACTGGAAGGGAAGAAAAGGCCTAGACCTAGAGATATTTATGTGCCACAATAAAAAGTTTCTATTTTTAAAAAAATGGATGGGATACTAGGGCACCGTGAATGCGTTTGAGTTTGAGAGGGAAGTAATCAGAATGCCAATTAGATAACTCAGGCAGTAGTCAGTCTGTCTGGGACAAATGGACAGGAGGGGGTTGAAGGTGAGGGCAGCTGTTGCAATGTGAGGCAAGCTGCTGCAGCCACCAGGGAAGTGGCAGTGAAGGTTCTGGAGTGGAGCGAGCCATTGGAAGAAAAGGCCAGATCAGAGAGATACTGCGGGAGTCAGCATGGCTGGGACTCTGCCGAAGATAGAGTGTGCAGGCTGGGAGGCAGGGAGGCTGGGAGGCTGGGAGGAAACCTGTGGACGGGGTTAGACGGTAAGCTCCTGGAGGGGGACTGTGTCATTCTAGTACCCTCAGTGATAGTTCTCGGCCGTCAATAAAGGTTCATTAACTTGACTCCTAGAAGGGTACTAGTGCCACTCCTTCCAAAGTTACACCTTGGAAGGTGCAACATTACCTTTCTGTGCTCCATCTACATGCAGGCAGATCTGAGCTGTCTGGAGAGCAGTCTGATTTCAAAGCTCCGGTGACAGTGTCAGTGACCATTGGGATGGGAAGTTATTTACCTCTGAAAAGAAGCATTTGGTGAAATTAAAACATCTTCCCTTGGGAGAATGTTGTGGGTGGGGGTCTGATTTGGAGTGGAACTGGTCTTCAGTTCTATACCCTGATCTGATTCTGAGCCACACCGGAAAAAAGCAGGGTTGGCAGCTGGGCAGCCCCCTCTGAAAGGCTGCCAGGGGCCGGGCTGGTAGTTCTGTGGGCTTCCCGAAGCTCCAATGAACAGGATCACCTACAACTGGCTGGGTACACTGTCCTGCTGTGGCATAAATGCTCTGGTGTTCTGCAGGGCAGAACAGGGTGCCCAGCAGCTGTCAAGAGGGGCGGAGGCTGAGGAGGGAGACCAGGGTGCCTCAGCTGGGATGGGGCAGAGGTGTGAGCCGCTGGGTTCCAGCGCTGGCTGACGGGCCAGGCCTCCCCTCTCCTCCCAAGGGGCTGCCCAGGCAGTATTGGGCAGAGTTGGGCAAACAAGAATGACATCGTGCATGCTGAAGTTAGACAGACCTAGCTAACTTTATTTGGGTTATTCTCATCCTGGTTTTTCCCTTGGGTCAAGGTCAGAACACTCCCATCAAAAGAGCCCACCTTGGACTTGGGTCAAGGTCAGCACTTTCATTTCCCTGAGTGCCCCTGCATTGCCACAGCGGCCAAGGGAGCATCCAGAAAGAGTGGAAGGGCACGGTTGGCATTTGGCCCCCACAGAGTTAGGAGCCGTTGCCTGCGATGCCACTGTTTGCTGTGGGTTGTGGGCAAGTCACTTGACTGTGGGCCTTGCCGCTTCGGATCTGTAAAATGGCAGGTACCCAACATCACATGTGGTGGTGATATTCCTGTGAGCTAGTGCTTGTGAAGATGTCTGGCAAGTAGGCTGTCTTACAAATGGTCAGCGTTATGGACACCACCATTTCCACCTCCTGCCCCTACAGCCCCCAGGGCAGGGATCAGGAGCAGGGGAGGGGGGAACACACAAAATACAGTTGCTCCCCTTTCCTCTTACAGCAGCCACAGGTACACTCGGGGGTCCAGGGAGGAAGAGTCTCTGTCCTGGTATATCTTGTCCTGGTGTCCCCTAAACCCAAGAGGTGGGACGGTTAGGGCTGCCTTAGGCATGGTACCCCGGTACTGCAGACATCTGCATGACCCTGCCTGTGAGTCTCAGGGCCCAGCCCTCCCTGGAGGACACACTGAAGGGGCTTCTCGTGGAGACAGTGGCTTCTCCCAGAAGGACTTTGGCTTCAAAAAAACACTGGGCATCGGGGCGGGTTGCTGGGTATCTCCAGGGCTGGGCCTCAGGCTCCCGTACCCTGTCCAGCGGAGAGCACGTGCCTTCAGTTGGGCAGCAGCCCTGTAGCCGGGGGGCTCCAGATGCTTTCCCCTGGAGCAGCAGCTGTCTGTTGACCTCCTCCCTCCGCCCTGCCCCCCCCCCCAACCCTCCCCTCCACCATAGTGCATTTTCCTTTCTCTGCTCTTTGGAGCATCTGCAGGACTAGGGCCTGCAGGGGGAGGGTGGAGGCCCCCTAGGGCCTTACAGGGAGGACAGCAGCTCGGAGGCTTGTTCACGGTTTCTCCAGAGCAGACCCTCTGGTCTCTCAGTCGTCCCCACCTCTCTGCTTTGCCACCTGTGTTGCCTCTTCTCCTTCCCTCTCATTTCTATCTCTGCAGGGATTCTGGCCCCAGACAGACCTCGGCTCATCATGTGGCCTCTTTGTCCACCCTGTGTCAGCCTCTCCTGTATACTTCCCTTTGGGCACATGCCCTTTTCACTTTCTCTTCCTCTAGGATTTCCTTCCTCTTCTGGTACCTCAGGCCTTCTTTGTATCTTGCTGCCGTGTCTCTGGATGTGGGCTGTCCCGTTGTGGACAGCATGTCACCAGCTCCGGCTGCCCTGGTGACACCTGCTCTCCCCATGCCACTTGGCTGTGACCCTGGGTGACAGTGGAGGTTTCTCTTGGGGCAGGACAAGGCAGTGGCTCGGGGCGGGGGGGGGGGGGACTTTTGAGCCCGTCCAGCCCTGCTCTGACTGTGTCTGCTGCAGGCCAAGGCCCCTCCCCACCAGTCAGGAGGACGCTAGAGCCTTCCGGAGCTTGGAGGAAGAAAGCAGGGGAGGGAGAAGAAGGGATCAGGGCTCTTCCCCCGGGTTCCAGCTCCTTCTCTTTTTCTCTTCTCCATTTTCCGTGAGAACGTAGAAGAGCATGGAGGGGGAGCTGAGGGAAGAGTCGGGGAGTGATCACAGTCATAATGCTGGTGCTTAAAGAATAGTCCTGTTTGCCCGGCACAGAGCTCAGCTCCAACATGACAGCTCTTTTTGTGGCAAAGAGCAGAAACCCAGCTCCATCCTGGTTGGACAAGGCAGGTATCATAGTCAGAGCTGGACTGCGGAATGGGCAGCGCTAGTGTGGGAGCTGTGGGCCAGAGCACACCCAGCCCCAGCCCGTTCCCTGTCCCTTCTCTGCACACCTCTCTCCCCACCAGCTCTTCCCCTGTGGGCTGCTGTCTGACACCCCCACAGCCTCCCTGACCCCCACACCTCACAGCTTGGCAGCCTTGACCCTTCCTCCCTTGGTTCTCATGATATGACAGCCCCTGGGGGAACAATGAGGTCTTGGACCCATTCCTTTTAGCCAGGAGATCTATAGGGTTGGAGTGGGGGAGGAGCCCTCCCCCCTCCAAAAGGAGATGCCCTTCTCAGAAGGGAAGGCTCTGGGCAGGCCAGCAATAATTGCCCATGCACAAAAGTGATTTCTTCTCATCCTCACAGCTCCTGAGATGCAAGGTGTTATTCTTATTCTACATTTCAGATGCAAAGGCTCCAAGAGGTAGAGTCACTTGCGCAAGGCCACAAAACCACTGAGTGGCAGGGTAGTAGAGTGGTTCAGAGCAAGGACTCTGGAGCCTGATTGTTCGGGTTTAAATCCAGGCTCTGCTACTTCCCAGCTCCAGGACTTTGGGCAAAGTACTTCACTTTCCTGGCCTCAGTTTCTCCATCTGTCTAATGGGGATGATTGTCATCATAGCCACTTTCTAGAACCGCTGTAAGGGTTAAATGAGTTAGTATATTTAAACCACCAAGAACAGTTCTTGGCATGACACAAATGCACCCTAATCAGCTGTGCAATTCTGTAATCTGTTAAAAAAAAAATCACCCTCCTGAGTAAACAGCTCTCTATCCAACAAGGGACTATAAATTCTCTCTCAAGGGTGAGCTGGCAGGCACTGTATATTCACTGTATGAATATGTATGAAGCTAGAGATGCTGGGGAGCTTGGTTGGTGATGTTCACTCAGAGGCAGGAGCGCCCTCTCTTGTGGCCCTCTGTGCAGAGCTCGGCCCATTAGACTGGGGTAGGAGCGAGGAACAGGGTAGGAGCTGCCTGGGGAGCAGGCCCCCTGTCCTCGGGCAGCCCCAGTATGGGTGGCCCACCCAGAGGATGTGAGTCCTCCCCTGCGATGAGTCCCAGGCTCCCAGCGGGAAGCCTACCCGTCCTCCACCAGCAGGGAGGCCCACAAAACTGGGTTAAAGTCTAGAATCCAGCTGTCACCTGCCAGGGGACTGCACTTTCTCCACCTTGATTTCTTTGCCTTTAAAATGGGTTCGATGGTGGTGCATCGAACCTACTTCATAGGCTATTTATTGTGATTATTACCAGCTCTTGTACCAGTCCAGGCGCCCAGACTGGGCTTCAGATATGGGCTTCCTGTCTCAGACTCTTTAGTTTTCATGTTTCCTTCCATGGAGTTTATAGGACTCCTTTGTTCCATGCAGACCTGTGTCCCCCGCCCCAAACCCCCAATTGCCAGCACCTTGCTCATTCCTACCACCAAGTTCACTGCTTCCCACCACCTAGGAGACTCCCCTGTCTTTCCTCCACCTTCCCCTTCGCACTCTCGTCAAGGCTGTGCTCCAGGAAGTGCACAGCGTGAGTGAGGACTGGGCTTTGTGGGAGCTGCAAGGAGCCCCAGCGCTGAACATCTCTCCTCAGGAGCTTCGTGGGTGCCCCTCAGCTCCGGGGCACCCAGCTCATGTGCATGGACCCGGGGCAGAGGCATACTGGCCTGGGGGTGGGAGGTGGGCAGCGCTGCCCAGAGGCGTTCAGTCAGCGAGGCTGCAGCTACATCTCAAAGCCCAGATGAAGAAGGGGAATTCTGGGCAGCTTCCCGGGGCCAAAGATGATCAGGAGTCTGGCCTGTATTTTACAGAAACAGATAACGAAGCTCGTGGCCTTGGGCCACTGTGGTTGGGGAGCTCCAGGGTCAGAGTTCAGGGCATCCATTTGGGGGTTTGAGACCACAGTGTGGTCCTGGCCTTCCAGGGCACTGGTCAAACACCACATCCTGGAAGCAGCCGAGGTGCAGAGGAGCCGGAGTGCTGGGCTCAGCAGGGAGTGTGGCAAAGTGCCTTCTGAGCTCTTCCAGACACAGCTGTCAAGTAGATGGTTCTCGTCCTTTTGTTCTCCGCTTTCTCTTTATTCTCGAACATAAAGCCGCAAGAGAGCATTAGGCTACAGCACCCAAGATGGGAAGCAGAAAGGTGATGAGCAGTTCAGACAGGAAAGGGCCTCTGGTGAGAGCGAATGCCGAGGATGTCTGGTTGCCCTGGCGTGGATGGGGAAGAGGGGGGCATTGGCTGTGGAAACGGGGTACCAGAGAAGATCAAGAATATTCTAACCTTTCCAGCTGAGGCATTATCACACCTAAATTGTCATAACGGTACAGCACATTCCAAAGCCAAACCCCAGGTTTGGACAATATCTACTGCCTTGTGCAGGCCACTCCCCCAGCATGTGTACCCGAGAAGTACTGGTCCCACCTGTGAGGTGCACGCATGGCCCTTTCACAGAGTCCCAGGCTAAGGAGGCCTGAGAAGCCTGCGGGGGCCAGTCCCCCATCTCCAAAAAGCTCTTGACACAAATAGATCAGATAGTCTCATCTGTTTTCCTGCCGGACAGTAAGACTTGCCAATCAACATCTTAGGCACATGAAGAACCCACCTCTGTGTCAGTAAATCAGACCAATTTGTTGGTGATGTTTCTTAGTCCTTAGCTGGCCTTGGACTATTCAGATCTAGGCCACCTGCACCAAGCTCAGGCACACGGCATGGCCAGGATCATTGGAAAGGACTTTCTGTTTTTTTTGTTGTTTTTTTTTCTTCTAATTTTTTTCCCCTCCTGTTTTTTTTCCCTCCTGTTGAGAGACTAAGGGTTGGGCTTCAAGCCTTCTGTAGGTCCTCTCTGGATCAATGCCATTGCTCACCGTCCAGAAGCCACCACTGTCCCCCTGAATGTCTCTGGTCAAATGTGGTCTTCCATTGGAGAGCTGAGGAGCCTGTCAGGGGCTTCCCTCCTACCCTCCTCTCTTGGCCCTGGTGGCCCCCATCCCTGCTGGTGCCCTCTCTTCTTCTCTGCCACCCTCATGGCCTCCTGTCCCTCAACCCTGGCCTGCCCAGGTCCCAGTCCCAGCACACCAGAGCCCGAGACTGGAGCCGCCAACAGCTGTGTGGCCTGCCTGGCTGCGTGAGTCGGCTGCATCACTGCTCTGTTGGGGCCTCAGTCTCCTCAAATAAAAACTAAGAGCTTTCATCTCCATCGTTCTAACCCTGGCGTGCTGCGATGCTGGCTCCATCTGGTAAACCTCACATCTTGGGTTTTATCCTATTTATACACAGTGCAGCCTTCTTTTACCAGGTTTCTTTGTTGCAAATTTGGATACATCACAGGCTAAATTATATGCAGTAACAGTCCAGGATAGCCAGTTAGCCTAAACAATGGGGCCCAGGCATTCTGTGACCCTGTGACCCCATCAGAGGGTCCCTTTCAGCATGTCCTGTCTGGGTGGGGGGAGGAGCTCATCTTTATTGGGGGGGATCCTGCCGGGATCCTGCCAGGACCCATGCCTTGGTGGTCCCTCTGGGCATGTTTTCATGGGCTGAGTCTGAAAGAAGGCAAACAGGTGAGATGCTCGGGATGGACGGGGTGCAAGGCTTTAGGGGTGGAGGGACGGAGGGATGAGCGTGAGCTAATCAAGTCTCACTGTAATTTGGAGCCTGTGCACTTTAGAGGGAGGTTGTTTTGGAGTTATTTTCACAATAGAACCGGGTATACTGCTCTACCTCACTGCTGCATGGAATCAAAACTAATAGAGCATGTTGCTATATCATCAACTAGTGGCTGCTTTTTCTGAGCAGCTTTTACCCAGCAATTATGTGAAATTATGTGACTCAGAATGGAAAGATAATCGCCAGAGAAACTCTTCTGATTGCTTTCTCCGGCACATGCAGAGAGCGACTCTGCAAAAGGCAGGAAGGCCAGGGAACAACACTGACACGGAAGGGCTGCTGCCACCTGAAATGCCAGCCGTTGACCAGTGTGGACAGAACAGAACAGGAGGGGGAAGGGAAACGAGTGAAAACCTGAATTCTTTTTCATGAGATGCTACAGAGGGAGCAGAATGTGGCTGGTCCCATTTTCCAGCTGGGAAGGGGAGTCTAAAGGGTCTAGAAATTCAGAGCTGGGGAGCGGCAGAAAGAGGAGGCATCGGAGTCTCCTGGTGATGATGTTTCCCAAACCCCAGGCCCTGAGAGCCACATTCGTAGGCACCGCCCCCCCCAAACACACACAGAGGCCCGGGGCCTCCCATGCATGTGGAGGCTAGTGTGGCCACCTGAGCCCCTTCTCCCAGAGATCCTCCCTCTTCTCTTCCATCTACTCCTTAGACTCTGTAGCCTGGAAGGGAGACTTGACACTTCTACGCTCAGCACCCACCCGTAGCCAGCCCCAGGCAGCTCTGCTTCCTTTCTGGGAGAGAGAAATGTGTGGTAACTGGGAGGACTGGGGAGGGCGTGGGCCATGAGGGGCGGTTGTGTGGGAGGGCAGGGAGGCCCAGACTGGGTTTCTTGGTCCAGCAGTGAGAGAAGGACATTGTGTGCCTTTTCAGAGGCTCCGTATGTGTGTTTGGCCACTTGACTCCGGGGCAATGCCAGTGGTACCAATGAGACTTTCAAAAATGGGTGTAGGGGCCAAGAGGCAGCCTGAGAAGGCCTGTGCTGAGGTGTGGCCGGTGTAGGCCAGGCTTGGGCAGCAGCTTGGAAGAGCAGGGAGTTGGTCACTTTCCAGATCTGTAACAGTATTTCTTTGAGCTCACTGTAACTTGATCAGAAATGCTTTCCTCAGAACACAAAGACAGGTCTTTACTCTTCAGCTTGGCATTCGAGATCCTCCACCATCTGACTTATCAGAATTCTCACCATCTACCGCCCATGCTCTACTCAACAGGGTTGTTCACTGTTTGGAAGGTTGCTTACTCTAGAAATGGCAAATACTTGGCAGGTTGCTGGCCCAGCCCTCTCCAGTGCCAGGCAGGCATGACTAAGGGATGAGGCCCTCTCTCTCGATGGACCTCATCCAGAGCCCTTCTGAGGTAGCTGCTTTGGGTAGCCACCATTGAAAGAAGTGCCTTGAGGATCAACTGGAACTGGACTTGAACTGAGTACTGTTTGTTATCCCTGCCTCCCATTTTCCCTTCTCAGTGCATCAGTTCATGCTATGTCCTCTGCCAGAATGCCCTTAGTTTCTCTCTTCCTGCCCCGTCCATCAAAATCCAATCCTCCTTTCACTGCTGAAATGTCAGCTCCTCCGTGAGAATGCCCCTGGTTCCCTTGTGAATTGCCTGTTGTCCCCTTCCCTGCCCCGATGGACTCTCCCTTGTAGTCTCTACCTCTGCCTCTCATAAAGCTCTCATCACTCTTGCTGAGGTGCCAGAGCATAGGCTGCCAAACCCTGCCAATCCTTGGAAGCTGAGGCTATGTCTTGTTTGTCTATTTATCTCTTGCAGAGCCCAGAACAGTATGGCCCTTTCTAGGATTCAGTGTGTGTTTGTAGGATGGACTTGAATCTGAGCAGCTGTGGAGGGGATTTGGGGAGTTGATGGAAAGGTATGGCAGGGACTAGTGTGCTGGAATCCTTGACGTGTCTTTCCTGCTCCCAGGAGGGGCCAAAAACCCTTCTCCTGGCTAGCAGCCAGTACCAGCTGCTGTCCCAACCAAGAGGGAGGGCATTACACTGAGGCTAGAATATGAGAAGGCAGGTCAGAATTATTGAGATCACCTTCCAATCTGTCCACAGAAAGGTGAAATGAAAACATTGCAGATAAACAAAATAACTGAATTTGTAACCAATAGAGCTTCATTAAATAAAATTCTAAAAAGATGTTCTTGAGGATCAAAGAAAATGTCTGGATGGATGGCTAGGATTCAAAAAGAATCATGAAGACATCGGCTAGTAAATACATTGTATTAGTTATCTCCTGCGGCATAACAAACGAGCCCCAAACAATAGCATTAGTTATCTTGTAAGGTTTCCAAGGCTAGGAATGAGGCAGCAGCTTGGCTGTGTGGTTCTGCTCTGAGTCATTAACGAGGCTGCAGTCAGGCTGTCAGCCAGGGGGGCAATCATGTGGAAGCTTGGAGGATCTGCCTCCAAGCTCACTTACGTGGTTTGTGGCAGGTGTACTTCCCTGAACTGAGGCCCTCTGTTTTCTGCCACGTGGGCCTCTCCACAGGGATGCCTGAATATCCTTAAGACATGGCAGGTGATTTTTCCCTAAGAGCAAGCAATGAGAGAGAGAGAGAGAGAGAGAGAGAGAGAGAGAAAGAGAGAAAGAGAGAGAAAGCCATGGTGCCTTTTGTAATCTACTATTGGGAATGACACGTTAATTCCACTGTGTTTTATTGGCCACACAGTACAGTGTAGAAGGGAACTCTACAAGGCTGTCAATTCCAGGGGGTACTGGAGACCAACACACACGTAAATCAAAACAAACGTGTTTCCATGAAACATAAATACTAATATCTATGTCCTAGAATTAAAAAAAGAACTGAAAGCTTTACAATAATAGCATATATGTTAGGGGGGAGGTGGTTTGTATTTTTGTATTTTTCAGGAACGGTATTATACCTAGTAAGTATGATACCTTTTAACGTTAGACTTTTACAGTCTTTGTTAACTCAAATACTGTCTTAGTCTCCTTGGGCAGCTATAATACAGGATCATAGACTAGGTGACTGACTCAATAATAGAGGTTTATTTCTCACAGTTCTAGAGGCTGTAAATTCAAGGTCAAGGTGTGCTGGCAAATTTAGTGTCTGATGAGAGCCTTCCTCCTGAGTCACAGATGGCCATCTTCTCACTGAGGCCTCACTTAGTGGGAGAGGCGAGAGAGTTCTCTTTTATAAGGGCACCCATACTGTTCGTGAGGGCTCTCCCTCAGGACCTAATCACCTCTCAAAGGCCCATCTCTAAATATGTCACATTGAGAATTAGGTTCCAGTACATGAATTTGGGGTACACAAACAGTCCAAAGCAAACACACGTGGTAAAGTTCCAAAGCTCACTATTAAGACTAGCAATAGCATGTATAATTGCTCAACCAGTAGAGGGAGACAGTGAATAAGAAGAAAAAAAATAGTCAAAAATAAGAAAAAAAAAAAGTCAAAAGAGAAACAAGTCAGACCAAATATATCAGTCAATAGTCATAATAAAGTTAAATGGGATAAAATTGGCAGTTAACAGAAATTATCAGGTGGATTTTTTTTTTGGAATTTTTTTTAAATGTAGGTTTTTGCCATTTATAAGTTGATAAAATGCACATATAATATATAAGGACACAGGAAGGTAGAAAGTGAAATAGAATTTAAGACAGAGAGAGGATCACTATATAATCCTAAAGGATCCAACTCACAGGCCAATATAAGAATTTTAAACTTTCTTTTAGAATATTGTAAGAAACACAGTGATAAATATGTAAATCCTTCCTCATAGAGGTAGCTTTTAAAGCACCTACCTTAATTTTTGATAGGCCCAACAGTCAAAAAAGAATAAGAAAATATATAGAAATATAAATAACACAGTTAATAATCTTAATTTGTTGGGCACACAGAACTTTCTTCCCAAGAATCAAGGAATTCACAGTCTTCTAATAATTGAAATATAATTTTTAAAATAACTAACCATATAATAGGTCAGTAAATTTTGAGGTATCTGTATCCTCAGACCATGTTTTCTGACCACAGTGCACATCAGTTAGAAGTCGATTACAAAGGTAAATTTTAAAAATCACTATACTTTTGGACATTTAACACACATGGCTTCATAATTCTTGGTAAGAAATCATGGTACAGGGGATCCTTGGGTGGCTCAGTGGTCAGGATCGAGTCCCGCATTCAGGCTCCCTGCATGGAGCCTACTTTTCCCTCTGCCCGTGTCTCTGCCTCTTTTTCTCTCTGTGTCTCTCATGAATAAATAAAATCTTAAAAAAAAAAAAAAAAAGGGAAGAAATCATGGTGCAAATTTAAAGTACTAAAAACTAAACAATAATCCAAAACCACATTTCAAAGCTCGTATGTTGGGGTGAAAGTGGCATTTAGAGGATTATAGTCTTTGATGCTGATATTAGAGAAGAAAGGCTAATTATTGATGAACCAAGTATCCATCATAAGAAGATAAATATAAAGAAAGAATAATAGGATAAAGTCAAAGAACACATAAGGGCAGAATGAAGGACAATTTAAAACACAGTAAAGGGGATCAGCAAAACCAAGAGCCGGTTCTTGAAAAGACATGAAATAGGTGAACATCTGGTAAAGGTGAAGAAAAAAGAGCGCCATCACAAATAAACAATGTTAGGAATGCAAAAATGAGAAATAACCACAGATCCAACAGAAATGAGTGGTTTCTTTCATTTCTTTTCTTTTTTTAAGATTTCATCTATTTATTCACGAGAGACACAGAGAGAGAGAGAGAGAGGCAGAGACACAGGCAGAGGGAGAAGCAGGCTCCATGCAGGGAGCCTGATGTGGGACTCGATCCCTGGTCTCCAGATCACACCCGGGGCTGAAGGTGGAGCTAAACCGCTGAGCCACCCGGCTGCCCAAATGAGTGGTTTCTAAAGATACATAGAAAATACTATAAACAACTTTATGGCAATAAATTTGAAAACAGAAAAGAGCACATTGCTATAAAAAATTATACTCATTAAATATGTACAAGAAGAAGAGAAATCTGAAGAATGTCATGGCCATTAATGAATTGGAAAAGCAATCGAAAATCCCCCCACAAAGAAAAGACTAAGATGATTTTATCATTTAGTTCTACCAGACAGTCAAAGAACAGATTATCTCAGTCTTCTGTAAACTCTTCCAGGGAATAACAAGAGAGGAAATACTTGCTCTGTGAGGCCAGGACTACCACGTTACCAGGCAAGGTCAACACAATAAAATAAAAATTGCAGCCCAATTTTACTCATGCACATAAGTGCAAAAATCCTAAACAAAATACCAGCAAACCAAATCCATCTATTTACTAAGAAGACAATGTATTGGTCTTATCCCACCAATGCAAGGATGATTTGACATTAGATGACCCATGCACATAATTTATTTCATTGATAAAGGTAAAAACTATAGATATAGAACACTCATTCATAATTAATGTAAAACAAAAACATCTTGGAGAACCAGGATTAGAGGGGGGATTTTTAAAACATTAGAAGAAATCTATTTAAAATCAGTAATTCCCTTCTTTTTATGGCTGAACAATATTTCATTGTATATATGCCACATTTTCTTTATCATTCCTCACCATGCACACAAAAGATAATTATGTGAGGTGATGGAGGTGTTAACTGATCTTATTGTGGCAATATTTTGCAGACTAAATGTGCATCAGATAAATCATCACACCTTAAACAATACAATGTTAGATGTCATATCACAGTAAAGCTGAAAAAAATTAAAAATAAACACACATAAAAATGAAATACAAGTAAAAAATAAAACCAGTAATAAGACTGCATGTATGTGAGTGTGTGTGTCCAGTATTACTGCTTCTATTCTACATTTTACTGTAAGGCCTAGCAGGACAGAAGAAATGAAAATCAACAGTGTAAGCATTGGCAAAGAAGAAACAGCACTGTGTCATTTGCAGATGATATGTCAGAGAAAACCCAAAGGAATCTATAGGTAAATTATTAGAAATAATAAGAGTTTAGTGAGATTATTGGATTTAAGATCAATATGCACAAATCAATTACCTTTCTCTACACCAGGAAAAATTAGAAAACACACACAAGAGATAGCATTTAAAATAACAATAAGAAGTAAAAGGCACCTAGGAATAAGTCTAGTAGAAGATGTGCAAGACCTATATGAAAGCATTTATAAAACTGTTATAGGACATTAAAAAGGACATAAACCAATGAAAAGACTCAAGATTACAGGAATACTGGTTCTCCCCAGGTGGTTCTACACATAGATCCATTGATGTTGCAATGAGAACTCCAACAGTTTTAGATAAATTTGACAGTCTGATTCTAAAATTTATATGTAAATTTTAGACCAAATATAGACCAAAAATAGGGTATTCCTGAGGGAAAAGGGGAAGAGGAAGAGAGGAAAGAGGAAAATGAAGAGGGGAATTTCTTTTACCACATGGGAAGATTGCTATCAGGTTGTAACAATTAGGCATGGATTCTGATGCAGGAACATATTGACCAATAGGTCAAAAGAGAAGTCGCAGAAATAGAAACACCTGAGTAGAAACCAGGTATATGACGAAAGTGGCATTACATCTCAGGAGGAAAGGTGGGGGACGGGTTGCCAACAAATAGTGCCAGGACGACTGCTTGTCAGTATGGGAAAAAAGTAAAAATTAGATCCCTATCTCAAGCTTTACATGAACACCAATTCTGGGTGGAATAAAGATTTAAATGTAAAAGACAAAGCTACAAAATGTCCAGAAGAAAATTCTTCCTGACTCAGGCTGACAGTATCTTCAACAAGACCCAAAAAATCATCACATTCAATTACATTAGAATTAAGACATTCTGTTCATTGAAAGCAACAAAAGATGAAAAGACAAGCCACTAATTGGGAAGAGACATTTGCAGTACTTAATGACAAAGATTTCGAATCCAGAATACTAAATGAATAATACTAATAATGGCAACCCACTTGAAAAATGAACCAAAGACATGAAAGACACATCACTGCTGAAGGAACAGGAATGGCAAAGAAACAGAAGCCCAAGTCCATTACTGAGTGATCAAATTAAGACCATACTTTGCACCTGTAGATTGGCGGAAAGTATGCAGTCTGGCAATATCGAGGCTTGATAGGGATGCAGAGTAACAGGGACAGTCATGCAACTGGTAGGATGTGGAAACGGGCATGTGGGAAAACAATTTGCAAGTATTCTGTAAGGTTGATGATTTGCATACCATACCACCCAATGACCTCACTCCTAGACCTGTCTCTAGAACATACATTTTCCTACTGCAGAGTGACCCACTCATGGGCCTAGCCTTTTTATTTTAAAAAGGGAAACTATAGAAAATATCAGAGGTTGTCATTCATTTTAAGTATTATTTTGCAATGTTGTCCCAGGTATATATGAATATATATTTGCACTGAGTTCCAGCGTAAAAAGTATTTCATATGACAATGATGGCAAAAAATGTGAAAAACAGTGTCTTGCGTGTGTGCCCTGGGCAGTGTGCAGAGAAATGTTCACAGCTGTGTTATTTACAACCACGCAAAATGGGAAAACCAAAAAAGATAATCAAGTGGCAGAGCATGGACAGGATAATTAACCCACATAGTGGGATACCACACAACCTCAGAAGTGAACGAGCTAGGGTCACGTGTCGTGATGGATGAATCTTAGGAACATAATGTTGAACAAAAAAAGCCAGTCCCGGAAGACTGTAAACAACATAATATCACAATTACAAGGCTCAAAAGAGCTCCACTAAACACTCGTATTAATATCTGTGCGATAAATAGATTTTTAAGAAGAAGAGCAGGAGAGATAGCCAGACAATCAAAGTTCTGAAACCAGCCACGACATCCATGGACCTTGAAAACATGATGCTAAGTGGAAGAAGCCAGATACCAAAGGCTACAGATTGTACGATTCTTCTACATGAAGTGTCTGGAATAGGCGAATCCACAGAGAGAGGGGGAGATGATGGTTGTCAGGGGCCAGGGGGTGGAGAGAACAGAACAGGAGCAACTGCTGATGGGGACAGGGTTGCTTTCTGGGGTGATGAACACGTTATGGAATCAGTGCTGATGGCTGCACAGTTTTCTGAATGTACTGAAAAGCACTGGATTGTACACTTTTAAGTGACTTTCATGGTATGTGAATTATATCTTAATCTAAAAACGTCTTTGAGTAGGGTGCCTGGGTGGCTCAGTCAGTGATGCATCCGACCTTGGTTTCGGCTCAGGTCATGATCTCAGGGTCCTGGATGGAGCCCTGCCTTGCCAGGCTCCGTGCTCAGTGGGGTCTCCTGGAGATTCTCCCTCTGCCTCTGCCCCTCCTCCCGCTCACATGCATTCTTTTTCTCAAATAAATAAATAAATCTTTTTTAAAAATGCCTTTGAAGAACAAGCCAATGATGACAAATGTATGGGTACTTGTTGTCCAGGATACTGATCACCTGTGGGAGTGAGGCAGAGGGAGGGGGGATGGGTTGGAAGAAAGTACAGGTAAATGCAGCAGGTGTTTGTAAAGGTCTAGTTCTTAAATTACCGGTGTTCGTCTTACTGAGCTTCATTATACGCGTGTGCTACATGCACTTTTATAGATACAGAACATGTAAAATTGAAAAGAATTGCAAATCTTAGATGAATGGCATTAGAAGCAAATTACTGCCTTTTGGTAAACACTTCCTGGGAGGCTTTCTCTCATGGGCCCCGCGGAGCTGGATGCAGTTGTTCTGACCTCTGGTGGCTGAGAGGTGAAGGGCAGCTGGGGCTGCTTGCTTGCGGCCTGAGAGGCAATGGGGGTGATCCCTCGGAGCCAGCATGGTCCTGGCCACTCGATACCAGTCCAGGGTGCAGGCCACTGCCAGGCTCACCCCCATAAAGGGTGGACAGCCTTGTGCTTTTCTAGTTTGGGCTTTTCTCCCCACTTTTCCTTGCTGGCTCATCACCACACTTGTGTAAGCCCAGGAGTAAGGTGTGTGTCATGGCACTGAACTCTGTCCCTGGAAGGGACCAGCTGGCCACCTTCCACCTCTGTCCAGAGGACCCATCCTGGGGACCCTGGCCCCAAAGACAGGGGCTTGATGAGCTCACGAGGGCATCAAAGCACCTTTGTTTGACCAAACCGCCTTCCTGGAGGAGTATTAACTCCATGAAACCTGTGGGAAGCATCGACTCGGGCACTTTAGAAGTGAGGGTGTCGGGCATCTCGGGGTTTACCACATGGAGACCAGTGAACAGCAAGCCTCCCCAGCCCCGTGTGGCTGGCTGGGCTAGAGAGGCATTCACTTACCTGCCCCATTCAGTCTCATCAAACGTGGGGAACCTGGCCGGGAAGTCCCAAACCTCTTAGTGACCTGGAGGTGGCCTCAAGAGGAGGGCGCAGCAGAGGGTCATTACCAAAGCCCTGGGGGCTTTCTGGCTTGGGCATGGGAGAGGCAGCGTGGGCTCTCAAGGAGGGCTCCCCAAGGCTCTGCTGCTCACTGTCCTGCGTGTCCAGCTCAGGCAGGCTCTTCCCCTACAGGATGGGTCAGTCCCTGCGCCTACCGATTGCATTGATTCTGTTGTAGGAATTGAATTAATGCAGGCAGAGCTCTCCTTAAGAGTTGGGCAAACGGCAGCTGCTTCTGCTCTATCACTTTCACGGTGTTGAGGGTGCTCAACGTAGACCTGGGAACCCCACTCAGAGCCCCCTAATCAGGCTGAGGGTTGGGGTGGGGAGTCCCCCATGCAGAGAATGACTTCTCCTCCTCCTCCGTCCGCAGACACCATGGAGGTGGCACTGATCTTTCTGTGCAGCATGCTGGCTCCCACCGTCCTGGCCAGTGGTAAGTCCCCCTCCAGGTCCCGACCCTGTGAGACTATAGGGCCGGGCAAGGGGGCTCTCAAAGTCTACATGTCTGATCAGTGACGGCCCGTCCCCGCTTTAGTCAGCAGAGAAGGTGCTGGAAGGCAGCAGGTGTTCTCCGAGCCGCCTCCAGCCTGCCCACCCCTCCCCACAGAGCCCAGCAGGCTTTACCGTCAGTCCTCAAGCCTTCCAGGTCTCTGTAGACTGTCGGTCTGAACCTCAGGAGCCCACTCTAGAACCTGACCTTGGTCTCTGTTTCCCTGGCTGTTAACAAGAGGGTAACAGCCCCTGCCTCGCAAAGGATGTGGATGTGCTGTGGAGGCAGACTCACACTGGGGTTCTGAGCCGAACCCCCCTCGACTCTCAGGCTGGCCCACCCTTCTCTGCCTCCCCAGGCACCTGTATGGTGCTTCCCAGGAGTCCCTTTGTGAGAAATGAGGCCTGGGGGGCTTGGGTGGTATTCGGGAACCAGAGGTATAAGTGTCTTTCTCTTGCCCACACTTGTTTCTTTTTTTCAGCAGCTGAGCAGGAGAATGAGAAGGACCCTTTCCATTATGGTGAGCTTGATGGGAACCCTGGGTGGGGAAGGGGAGGTATAGCCCCACCCGGGGGAGGGCAAGCCATGCTCTTCCCCACCTTCCTCTCATTCCATGTCTCACTCTTGCTCCTTTGATAGACTATCAGACGCTGAGGATTGGGGGCCTGGTGTTTGCCGTGGTGCTCTTCTCGGTGGGGATTCTCCTTATCCTGAGTAAGTTCGTTCCCTGTTTGCTCTGGAAGGGTGTTGTCTGAGGCTGCTAAGCAGGTAGAGAATGGTGTCAGAGCCAGGCCACACCCTCACCTGGACAGAGAAGAGGCTGTCCATCCTCCCTGGTATCTCTAGGACCTAATATACAGCCTGGGGCACATAGTAAGTGCTCAGTAAAACAGTGAAGAATGAGCAAAATAAATGCTTGATGAAAACAAACGGAATAGGAAGGGGCAGGGTGGCTCTCCTGGGGCTTGTGTCCAGGAGGCATAGGTGGGGCAGGGTCCACAGGAGTTAGAGGCTGTCCCCAGAGTGCTCCGGAGGATGTGCCCTGCATTTGTTTTTCCCACATGAGCCTGGGCTGCATGGAGCCCTGTGCACTTGCCTGATTGAGTCGACTCAATCAGTGGCAGGGTAGTCAATTGAAGCCACTGAATCGTTGAACCTTGACCTCAGAAGAACCCTACTCCAAGGATTGCTGCACGTTGCTGTGTTTTTTATGTAGTCCTATGTGGCAGCCCTGCTCTGGTCAAGCCAGGAGCGTGACCTTGGGCTCAAGCCGGGAGCATGACCTTGGGCTCAAGCCGGGAGCATGACCTTGGGCTCAAGAAGCATGACCTTGGGCTCACAGCGGGAGCATGGCCTTAAGCTCGAGCTGGGAGCATGACCTTGGGTGGTTTCTTTGCTTTTTAGGTCGCAGATGCAAGTGCAGTTTCAATCAGAAGCCCCGGTAAGGATGCCGTGTCTGTGGACATCTGGGGTGAAACTAGGAAGGGACAGGGAGGGCCCCCTGGTGTGTGAGCCCAAATGAGCGTTCTTTTGACTTCTTAGAAAGAGGCCTTGTGTGTGTGTGTGTGTGTGTGTGTGTGTGTGTGTGGAGAGCAGAGGAGAAGCTTTGAGCACTGCCAGGCATGTTCTGGGGCAAAGTAAATCTCAAACTGTTGAGGCGAGCCCCTCCTCTCTTCTGATGTATATTAGGGAGGGGAGGTAGGCAAGAAGGTGCTGGATGCTCGTCTGGAGGCCCTGGAGACAGTTGGGCTTGGGAGGAGGGATGCAGAGGGCCTCAGAGCCTCTCAGGAGGTCTACATCCTTTCTATAGGACCTGTGTCACTGCCCCTGCTTGTTACCTGCTCATGGGGCTCTTCGGCTGAGTAGAAGCTTGGGCTCCCTGTCATTCATCCCCTCCCTTAAAGAATGTACCCCATTAGTCCACTACAAAAACCAGGGGTAGCACTAGGACCTCCGA
This sequence comes from Canis lupus familiaris, assembly GCF_011100685.1. NCBI lineage: Eukaryota > Metazoa > Chordata > Mammalia > Carnivora > Canidae > Canis > Canis lupus. The sequence goes on from NC_049226.1 coordinate 15,828,152, forward strand.
AGTCCAAAGTCTGGCAGGACACAACCCAAGCCCTGAGGCGGCCTTTGGCCACTCCTTCCCAGCACTTAGTTGTCTCCAGAGCCAACACTGAAGGTTCCTGTGAGTTCCCGACACCGCATCCTTCAACCCCAGCTTCTACCCCCTGCCCCACGCACCCCCAGGTGGAGAGTGCACCCGCCCTCCAGTGACTCAGTGGGGACCCATGCAGACTGTCGCGTGGCAGCAAGGAGACTGGGCTTGCTGTGCAGACCTCTGACGGAAGGGCTGTGTCTCTTGTTCTTGCAGGGCTCCAGGGGATGAGGAGGCCCAGGTGGAGAACCTCATCACTGCAAATGGTAATGTGACCACCAGCCCCGGGGGATAGAAGTCACTGCGGAGGGTCCTCGGACATCTCAGGGAAGGGTGGTCATCGGGCACCACGGTCTCCCTAGGGCTAAGCAGACGTGCTCCCGTGTCTGTGCCGTAAAAGGGGCCTCCAGGGCCTCTGCTCTGCGTGGCTCCCTCACCTCCCCCAGACAGGCTTCCTTCTCCCTACTGACAGCCACTGTTCAGAGGGCATCCGCTTTGTGTTGGGCACGGTACCAGGGGCCTTCATGTGATTAGACCTCACTGTCAGCATTTTATCACCAAGGGACTCAGAAAAGCTAAGGAATGTACCAGACTCTTAGAATCAGCAAGTAGCAGGGTGAGGATTTGCACCTGGGTCTGTCTGACTCAGAATCCTGCCAAGTTGCCTCTTGGCTGTATGGTCCAGACTCTCCCCTGGTGTCGGGCACGGGCACAGCTGCCTGCAGGAGGGTGGCCTGCTGGGGTGAGGGGCCCATTCACTGCAACCCATTCAATTTTTTTTTCTAGCAACGGAGCCCCAGAAAGCAGAGAACTGAAGTGTAGCCCTCGGGTAGGAAGGTAAGATTCTGTCTCTGTGTCTTTTTCTGGTCCCATCACTGTTCATTCCCCAGAGAAGAAGTATGGGGCCAGCTGGTGCGGCGGGCACCGCTTTTATTATGAGCCACGCTCTGAGAGCAGTAAGACAGGTGGAAACATCTGAGATGCACCACACATGCGCAGTAAACAGTTGGAAAATCAGGCTTCTGCACAACCCAGTGGTCAAGTGCATGGGGTGTTATTTTAGCTGCCACGTGGGTAGGACTTGGGAGAGAAGTATGGTTCGTGAAATACCCCTAATATCAGAGCAGCATGAAGATAATGGCTTTTAGTGATGATTCAGAAGGTATCTTAGGGTGACTTGAAAAAAAATTAACATTGCATAATGAAACTTTCTGTGTCTACAGAAAATCGAGGAGAAGAGTGGGTTACCCGCCCCCCCCCCAACCTGCATCATCCATGCACAGCCTTCAGAGGCATTGTGTTTAGTATTTGCTTCCGTTGATTATTGTAGGGACACAGAAGAGTAATAACTGAAGCGCTTTAGTTTGCAAAATATTGCCACACGCAGACTTGGTTTATGATGTACCTAGGAACATACTGGGGCCGGGGGGTGCGAGGGGGGCAGTCCACTCATGTCTGCCTTGCATAAGGCATGATAGACAGGTCTACAACTTCATCCTAAATTGTCAGTGAAGAGATTTCTCGTGCAGAAATGCCCGGTACACCACGAGCTTTTACTGTGATGGCGATAACACGGTGGACTTGGGTAGCATGTGAATTTTTTCCTAGGTGCTTTGATGCCCTCGTGACAGCCCCGTGGGTGAGCAGAACAGGGCTCGTTATGTCCATCTTCCAGATGGGGCTCGGAAAGGTCAGGGATTGCCTACGTGCGAGGTGGCCATCGATGCCAATCCTGGGGGGCAGGTGGCCAGGCTGGCGGCTTGGTGTTCTGTCCATTTGTGGCAGCCAGCAGGGCCCATCTTGGGCGTGGGGAGCGGGGGGGGGGGGGGGGGGCGCTCCAGGGAGCGAGGTGTGAGCTAGCAGCTGTCGTGTCTTGGCTTTAAAAAAAAAAAAAAAAAACAACAACAAACTTGGACTTCCTCAGAAACCTTGTTCTCTTAGGTCATGAGACTGTGAGCAACTACTGGCAGTGTCTTGACAGAGAAATTCTGGGTTTAACAATTTTCTTTCCACAGCTACCAGGTTCCAGCCCTGCTGAGAGAAGCACTCCCCTGAGGACCCCTCCATGCCCCCCTCTTTTCCCTGCGAGTCAGGCCCGTCCTTCTTGTGTCCCCAGGAATGTGGTGCTCGGAGTGGGTCTCATCCTGTGGGTCTCAGTGGCCAGAGAGACTGTGCTAAAGGCAGGGAGGCAGCAGGTAGAGATTCCCGAAAGGAACCGAAGTTGTGTTTTAATTTAAATTCTCTCCGCCTTTAGCCTCCAGAACCTGAACGGAGCTGCTTGAACCTTTAGATGCAAATGTTGATGCTTAAGAACACCGGCCACTTCAGCAGCAGATCTTTCCCCAGGAGAAGCCAAGAACATATGTGTCCCCCTGGCCCCCTCCCCATCCCCACAACACGGTCCGCAACTTAATGATGCAACTAACACCCGCCTCCCCTGCCCACAGCCTGCGGTCCCGTCCACCTCCTGTGACGTGTCTGTGTGTGTTTGATGACCGTGGTCTCTGTGGCTGCTTGTTTGTGGATGATGTTGTATTTTAGTGACCCTGGACTCACTTTCCTGGGCGGGTGCTGAGCCGTGTCGCCATCAGCCCCTCCCTGCTCCCCGGTGCCCCCCACCCCCTGATCATCTCCCACTCCCGGGAGCCTGCTTTTTCCCTTGAGAGACCAGTCCCTTCTCTTGATGTAGGGGTGGGTGTAGATAGGGGTAGGGGGCATGGGTGGGGGTCTCCAGTTGTCTCGGGACTTGGGAAGGTTTACATCACCTTCGTGATCCCTCTTCACATGGCCTCTCTTCGCTTCCTTTGCAAGAGCCTGGCTCCTGAATTCTAACCCTGACCCGAGTCTGTTCTGGGGTCTCTCCGCAATCAGAGGGGCGCAGCAGGGAGCTGGTGAGCCCAGTTTTGCCTCCGGGCAAGCTCTGCGCCATCCATGGTCGTTTCCTCTTGGGGCTTCCACCACGGAGTCCTCATCTGCCCCTGCACCAAGGAAGGCAGAGCAGCCCGGGATCCCGGGGCCAGGGCTTCTACTCTGCCCCTGGGGAATGTGCCCCTTGCATATCTTCTCAGCAATAACCCTGTGGGCTCTGGAACCCTCCTCCTCTCCCCTGTCGTCCCTGCTTCTGAGACTCCCAGCTACAGCCCGGCTCTTCTAGACTCAGATTCCTGTCCCTGAATGAGGTCTCTGGTAGGCAAGGGCTGAGAGGATCCACTCTGTTGGGGCCAGCACTCTGGGGGCGGGGGCGGCAGGGGGAGCAGGGGTCCTTTGCTTCTCTGCCCCCCGTCCCACTGCTCAGGCAGCAGCGATGACTCCTGCACCGTTGGCCTGTCGCCGATTAGAGCGGCAAGTGTGGCAGCTGGGCTGCAGGTTAGAGACCGGGCAGGTCCGCGCAGCCCTGCTGCGGAGGGAACAGCAAGAGGCTGAAAGTCAGGAAGGATGGCAAGTCCAGCCAGACCCCGCCCGTCCCATCCATCGTGTTCTCGTGGAAACTAACCAAACCGCGCCGCTGTGACCGGGACTGCTGTTCTCCGTGTTGTGATCTATCCTCTCAACAGCAAAAAGGAATAAAATACCATTTGTTTCCTAGTGGCTCTGAAGTGCTTTCCTCTGTGTAAAGAGCTTGAGCGTGTGTAGGGCCTGTGGGACACCCCCTTGGTCAGAGGGAGGTGGCGGCAGCTGGGCGGCAGCCAGGTGGTGTGTGTGGTCCAGCGGCGCGACACTGAGCCTCTTCCCTTCCCCTGGACCCCTCCTCACTCCTTCCTCCTCCAGCCGCCCCCTGCTCCTGGGTCAGTGGCCGAGGCTCTGCCCCATGGCGGGACCTGTGCCTAATGCATGTCCTGCACAGCACAGAGTCACAGTGGCTCCACCAAAGACATGCTGGCCTAGAAAGAAAGGCTCTAACCTCTCCCTTTGGTCAGTTCTGGGGCCGCCACCTAAGGACTTGGCAAAGAGGGTGTGGGTGGGTCACTTGGGTTATGATCAGAGCTCTTACCCTTTCATCTTTCTCTAAACCCAAATACTGCCTCCTCCTCGATGAAGCCTTCCTGGACTTCAGGTAGAATGAGCAAGTCCCTTTCTGTGCTCCGGTTCACACTGGTTCCTGCCTTTATCTTCACATTTAGTGCTCCGTACCTTGCCTCCAAACTGTGGAGTCCAGGTGGACAGTGTCCATTCATGAATCAGCTGTGGTGACACAATAGATGGCACATAGGGGCCAGGCGTCACCTACGGTGTCCTCCCAGAGATGTTCCAGTTCAGTCTTTGAGAAAGTACTGTTGGCCAAATAAGCACAGCTGCAAGCTGATTCTCTGGGAGGTCACTGCTGGGCGCCCCCCAGCTCTGGGCGTTTCGTGTGTTTGTATTGCAAGACACAATTCCCAGTGGGTAAGGACTAATAAGTCTTGTTCTAAAAGAGTGTCTGGGACACCTTCACACCATCCCCCACCCCCAAATCTTCAAAGAGTCTAGATTCTGGGAGTTGTTTAGAGCTACAGAATTGGCAGGTGCAGGTCCTGAGTGACATGGAGGTCCAGCTACTCCCTGGCCACCCCTGGGATGTGCAGAGTGCTTATCCTACTTCTGCAACTGCCCTGCCCTCTGCCCGCCCCCCCCCCCCAGGTCTTTGAAAAGACTGGGGCTTTTCATTGAGATCTTAGCTCAATTTTGTCAGAGATCATGGGGGCTAAAAAAAAAAATCTCTGGTTGCACCTAAAGTTTGTAAATAAGCGACCATTTGCGGGTCAGGGAATCGACAAGTCTGGTGGCAGTTTCAGAGCTTGGCCCGAAGAAGACCCTGAGGCCCCAGGAACACAAGAGATGATGGATATACCTCTTCACATTCATTATTAAAAATAAAACGTTAAAATAAGTGTGAGGAAATCTAATGGAGGAGATTCTGATTTTTCTCACAATGATCATGTTAATGGCAGAGAATGATGTTATTCAGCTCTGGCGCATCTAGAAAATAGTTGTCCCTCCTTTGCCAGACTGTCGGCACCCACTTATTTTCCCTCCTGATAACCCAACCTTATCTCTGAGGCAGGTAGGATATTCATACCTTACAGATTCTCTGCTAAATTTGTGGCTGGTCTAGGTCACAGCCTTGAGGCCTGGAGGGACGAGGAACAGGGCCTGGCTGTCTGTCTCCAAAGCTCCCTCTGGCATGCCAGGCAGGCCTGGTTTCCCTCTGCAGGAGAGGGCTGATGTCCAGAAGAAGAGGATCACAGGGCATGGTGTGACCACATCTGGAACCTGGCTGGCCCTTCAGGGCATACACCAGCTAGACTGTACTCTGCGTCTTGTGGCCTGGAAATAAGATGCATAATGACGATCAAAATAATGGCAATAATATTATTATTAATAACTACATAAAGCAGCTAATATGTGCCAAACCCTGCTCATGTCACACAGCTCAACTCATTCAGAACTCACAGCCCTACCTGGTGGTATCTCAGTTTTACAGAGAAGGAAACCATAGCTCGGTGGGACTGGCCTGAGTTTGCACTCCTGGGGACAAAGCCAAGGTCCAGCCCAGATCCATCCAGCTCCAAGCCCATCTTGCTCTGTGCAGCAGAAGAAAGGATATAGACCCATTTGGGTGCATATGGGAGGAGCAGAATTTGGCCTTGTGTGAGGGAGTCCCTGGTTCTCACAGCTGTGATGATCCCAAATGGGAGTGAGCCCCCTGTCACTGGGAATGTTCAAGAATGGACCCTCTGACCAAGAGGGACTATGAGAATCTACCCGGGATGGCCAGATCTACCCAGGTCCGGGCTCAAATTGAGGACCATCTCCCCTGCCTCCACCCCAACACCCACTCACAATGGACAAGCCCTTTCTCCCTCTCTGGTCCAGGGCTGTAGAGTCAGGGAAGAAGAATCCAGAATCCAGGCATGGATTGCCATTTGATGTGTGTCTTCCCTCTGGACCAATGTTCCACGCTGGCAGGACCATGTCTGACCAGGCAGCCCCGAGGCCGGTGACTGATATCTGTAATTTGGTTGGATATAGGAACTAAGACTTGGTTATATAGGAGAGCTGCCATGCTGTGCCACTTCCCAGAAGGGAATGCTAAGTCCCCAGGCCTCAGACACTGATTCCCAGGTGTCCTGCACATCTTACCTCCCAACTACTGCCCCCTCCCCATGAATTCCACTCCAAGGGTTTTCAAGCCTGTTTGCATGGAGGTGTTTGTGTTATTTAACACCACATAAAAATAGGTCAATCTGCCTTCTGGGCCCCCGGGCTGTGACCCTCCCCACCACTCTGGTGTGTGTGGTTTTATTGTTTTTGCTTTTTGTTTTTGCAAGTTGTGGATTGGAACTTGCCAAATTGTTCTTGGAAGAGAGTCAGAGGCAGAGCGCAAGCAGCAGGGAGGGGTGGGGGGTGAGGGGGATGCCAGGCTGAAGGACACGCCAAGGTCACTGGGCTCTCTCCTTCCTCTGGGGAGGAGGGCTCTGGCCTCCCAGTGATCGTGGGCTGGCAGGGGTGGCCGGGCAAAGCCAGGGTGGAGGGCTGTCCAGCTCTATCTGGTTCACCCCACCTTGTCCCTGGCTGCTCTGCCTCACTCTGGGCCCAATGAGAGAGAGAGAGCGCGAGAGAGAAAGAGACCAGGTGTGTTTGCCTGAGCCAGGGGAGGAGCTTTGGAAATACCTGTCTCCAGGCCACAAAGAGGAAGAATGCCACCTCTCACCATTAGTGTGATTCATTGCTGTCACAGCTAAACTCCAGGGGAGCAGAATCAGCCAGCTCAAGCCAACCGGCTGTTGATTTTATGGAGCAGGCCCCAGCCCTGGGCCTGCTTGCACAATAATGGGGCACCTGCCAAGACAGTGATGGCAGAGCAGGTGATGCTGGATCGGATGTCACAGACGGCTAGGGCCGGAAGGGGTGGCAGGGGGAGGGGCCCCTGCACTGTCCTGAGGAGTGGGCTCCTGCCTCAGAGCCAGTCTTGGAGGCAGGCAGGCTGGCGGGGGCGAAGGAAGCTCAGGACATTCCCTGGTAGTCCCCTCCCCTCTAGCTGTGTAAGCTTAGGGACACCCCAGCATCTGTCATTTTCTTTGCAAAATGTAGTCCTTTCCTGGCCAGAGGGTAAGCTGGGCTCCAGTGTAACCCTGGGAAAGCCACTTCAGCCTCAGTTTCCTTACCTGTGCAATGGGCCCAGCAATACTTTTCCTGTTTCCTCACAGGTCACAGTGATACCGTGGACACACTGAAAATTCTACGTGCAGCTATGATTGTATTATTAATATGTATACTACCTCTCATTCCCTTACGCATCCTTTTTTTTTTTTGCATCCTTTCTTTGATAGCGGAATGCCCCTCCTGCCTGTCAGACCTGGGTTTGAGTTCTGGCTCACCTACATCACAGTGCAGTTTCCTCCTCTATTAGATGCATACTACAGAACCTGTGTGGCTGAGTCATTGGGAGGAACAGAGCAGGTCCAGGAGGCAAAAGCTCTTTGGAACTCTCGAGAACCATGAAATGGATGGAATTGTTACCAAGTGAGGATTTCTGGGCACCAGACTTTGAGAAGACACAGGCATATCACAGACACCATAAGCTGAGTTCTTGCAATAGGCCAGACTCGGCCACCTGTGAAATAAATGACAAAGATGGTTATAAAGCCAGATGTGAGCCATTTGGGCCACATCAGCATAATCCAGAAGGTCACGGAGGGAAGGCAGGAGCAGAGAGGGTGGGCTTGCTCCTGGAGGTCTTCCTGCAGCTGCTTTTCAGAAATAAGGAGGGAGGGGCGCCTGGGTGGCTCAGCCAGATGTGTGTCTGCCTTCAGCTCAGGTCATGATCCCAGGGTCCTGGGATTGAGCTCTCTGCTCAGTGGGGAGCCTGCTTCTCCCCGTCCCTGCTTGTGCTCTCTCTCTCTCACTTGCTCTCTCTCTCTCTGTGTCAAATAAATAAATAAAATCGTTAAAAAGGAGGGGGACGTGGTTACTAGGAGGAGAAGGACCACAGCTGGAGAGAGCAGCCCCTATTCTAGTTCAAGCTCAGACATGAGTTCTGAGAAAAGTCAAGAATGCATTTCTCTCCAGGGTATTCACTGCGGGAGAGGTGGGTCAAACAGGTTTGCCCTTGTCACCAGCTGTAGAAACAGAAGAGGACGTCCTCATCCCTTGCCAGCTCAGGGGCAGAAAGCCTCGGTGACCTTGACTTTCATAGTACATTGCCCTTTGGCAGCTCCCAGGACCTGTGTGCCCCACGGCTCAGGTCATCTTGAAGCCAACACTTAAGGAATGGACCCTCCAGGACCCACCTCCCCTGGCCTCGCCTTATAAGACCCCAGTGACCCTGGCATCTGCGGCTACAGCAGGAGACAGAGCCAACACTCCTTGGGGTTTGGGACCTCTGGGCAGCACGGATCGGCGTCTGGGCCCTGCCGCCTTCCCTGCTGAGGGGCCACGCATGCCATGCAGCTGCAGACGGACCCCAGCCCGGAGCCAGGGCTTTCTTGGGGCTCTGGCTTCTTTCCAGCTGCAAGCCGACACCAGGAAGACTGCTGGGGACCTGGGGTTCAAGGCTGTGCACGCTGACGTGCAGCCCCAGACATGGGGGGATAGCAGGCTGGAGAGTCCCATCTTGGGAAGGCGGGTGGTGAGGGCCTTTGCCTTTTGAGCACCAGGCAGACGATGCTCGAGTGGTGTTCCAGCCTGCTGCCTCCCTTGCCATGGAACCCAAAAGTGACCACCCAGACTATTGTCCTGAGACTGAAGATTCAGGGGACAATGGAATGCTGCCTGGGGAAGACAGGGGAGACTGAGGCATGACAACCAAGGATATTGTCCCACTGGGTATGACAGTGATGGAAGAGGGACTAGGACATGGGGCTACCTCTCCATGCCTCCCAAAGATCTCCTTGGCTCCAGCCTGGAACAATCAGACAAAGCGAGTGTGGCTTGGGGCAGGAGTCGGGGGGTCTTGGCCTGCCCCATAGCCTTTCTGGGACAGCACTCCCACCTCGTTTGGCCCCGTATCCTGAGAAAGACTAAAAGAAGAAGTGCAGCCAGACCCCAGCAGTGACCAGCAGTGCTGCATAGGTGCAGGGGAGGAGAGGAAGGTTGGGGGTGCTGGGTGGATGGTAGGCTGGCAGAGATTGTGCTGAGGGTCAGGGAGGGGAAGGTGCTCTGGGAACATGCTTTAGAGATCGTCTTGGCAAGGGACTGAGCCCAGGGAGGGGATCACAGTGAGGGTCTTTGCTTCCTTGAAGGCCATCTCGGGTGTGGGTAATGAAGTCGACATTTGTTAGGACCTTCTCTGGCCAGGCCTTCCACCTACATCATTTCAATTCCTACAACAACCATGCAAGGTAGGTGCTTTGTCCCATTTTACAGATGGGAGAAGAGGACCGGAGAGGTGACCTTCCCCAGCATCACAGAGTCCACAGTGAAGAGTCAGGTTGCAAAGGGGCTCATGTGTGGTGTGTCTGTCCCAAGGGGTGCCCCGGCATGGAGAGAAGCCTGGGAGGAGGGGCTCTCCTGGGCGTCTCTCTGGGGACCGTGGGGTGTGGGCTGAAGGAGCCAGGGAGAGACAGCAGGGCATCTCTGAAAGAGGGGCACCCTTGTCGCCAGTGTCAGCCAGGCCGATGACCTCAGCTGGAGGAGGACAAGACATCTTTTTTTTTTTTTTTTTTTTTTATTGGTGTTCAATTTACTAACATACAGAATAACACCCAGTGCCCGTCACCCATTCACTCCCACCCCCCGCCCTCCTCCCCTTCTACCACCCCTAGTTCGTTTCCCAGAGTTAGCAGTCTTTACGTTCTGTCTCCCTTTCTGATATTTCCCACACATTTCTTCTACCTTCCCTTATTTTCCCTTTCACTATTATTTATATTCCCCAAATGAATGAGAACATATAATGTTGGAGGACAAGACATCTGAGGGAGGACTTGGGTGTGAGCAAGAGAGAGTAGACCTGCTTGGCTCTTCGCTCCAGGTTCCCCCTGAAAGGAGAAACAAATGCTTTCACAAAAATGGCTGTAGGTCTTTGGGTGAAGCACTGGGGGGAAGTAGAGGGTTGGGGTGAGAACTCCCCAAGGAGGACTCTGAGGGGGGGGGGCTGTTGGCAAGGCATGGGGGTTGCTGACCACCCCCGTCCCTCTGTGGGAATAAACTAGTTCCTGTTACCTATTACAGGGCAGGGGATTTCAGGGGAAGAGGCTGTTTAGGCAAGTTCTGGGGCCTGTGTCACAGGAGAGAGGATTTCACATCCAGGATGTATTCAATGGTTTAACAAAACTAGCGGTCCACCCTGTGCCCAGGAATCTACGAATGAGCACAACAAACAAAAATCCTTGCTTTCCTGAAGAAAAGAAACAAACAACTAAAGTAGGGATTTGAGATATTGCAGAGAGTGGGGGTGAACATTTTAGATTAGGGCGCCAGGAAGGGTCTCTTCTGAGTCAATCAACAAAGAGAGACATGAGCAAGGTTAGCCAGGAAGTTCTCCAGAGATAGAGTGTTCAGGAAGACGGAAGGGCCAGTGCAAATGTCCTGAGGCAGGAGCATGCCTAGAGGGTGAGAAGGCCATCAAGGAGACCAGCACGGCGGGAGCAGAGAGAAGGGGCAGGCAAGTTGGAGACAAGGTCAAAGATGTCGTTGGGGCCGGATTAAGAAGTGCTGTATAGGACACAGAAAGGACTTTGGTTTATAATCTGAGCCCTCAGAGGCTTGGAGCAGGAGGAGAGAGAACCCTTTGTAGGTGATGGGGATGGGTGGGATGACTTTGGATGCCCTTTCCAGTTAGCCAGTCCGTGGCACAGGCTCTCCACCTGGGGTCGAGATGCCTTCCTTCACAGCAGGAGGGCCCGGTAGGGAACACAGAATGTGTGTAGGTGTGTGTTTGCGGGAGGGTGGGAAGGGGCTTCCGGCTGAGATCTTCACGTTTCCGAACCACTGCTGTTTGGCCCAGGTAGCTTCTGCAGTGCCATCTAGCCCCGAGATTTCTGAATCTCTCCAAGTGCCCAGCTTGGAGGATCTCAGCTCCGCAGCCCCGAGCTGCCCAGGTGTGCAGGTTCCACCTGGGAACAGGAGCCAAGGCGGGTGGTGTGAGCAGCTCGGCCCCCCGGCAGGGCCCTCAGGACAGACCTCAGCACCCCCAGATCACTCTCCTCCAGGCCAGCCCGTCGCTTCCAGAGCATCTCCCAGCCTGGAGGTGGCTCTCTGGGGGTGTCATTAGTCATCCCCTCTGGGCAGGAGACACTGCTCAGGAGGGACGATGGGGAGGCAGCTTGTTGTCTGACTGGAGCCGGAGGTCAGAGACTGGGGACAGAACCAGCATCTCCCAAGCCCTGCTTTCCAGGGGCTGCTCTGGGGTGGACAGGCAGGGTGGCCCACAAGTAACCGAGGGACTGAGCGGCACCCAGACTGCTTGTGGCGACCTTGCTCCAGGCCCTTGGAGGCCGCAGAGGCCGGGGAATAGACTTGGTTGAGCCAAGGCAGGAGGCCCGCTGTGCAGCTCCCTGTGGGCTCCGGGTCCCCCTGGGGACGGGCCCTCTGCTCCTCCCGAACGAGAGGTGCTGTCTTCCGGCCCGTCCCCTCTGGCACCAACCGGCAGCCCTCGGAGGCCTCGTTAGGCTGCTACCGGCTCCAGCTGGGCCTCCTGTGTGCGGCGGTGGGGCTGACAGCAGAGCCCGTGGAAGTCCCCGGGGGACGGGAGGGGCCCCAGCTGAGGATGGTTTGGCCACCACGGAACTGCTCACACCAGCTTCCCCTCCTGGCCCCAGCTGCTCCCCATCTCTACCCTACTACCTGCAGCTGCTGCCTCAGTCTCCCCAGCTGGGCCCTGGAAAGCACCCCTGCCCCACCCAGGGTGGCTGCTGAGGGGCTGCTGCCATTCTGCCCATTTCGGGGGACCCCCAGCTGCAGAATGAGATCTGGGGGCAGGATATGTCAGGGCGAAGGCCCTACCTGGCTGGAGGGTGGAGGTGCAGCTGAGTAGGAGCTTAGGAGGACCACAGATAGCTCTTGGGGTCTCCCCCCATCACCCCTCATGTGACCTTTGCAGGCACCCCAGGCTTCCTGGAGGCGACCGGCTGTGGCTTGCTTTGCTGTGGCTCCCAGCTTCCCCCTTCCTCGGGTGGAAGTCAGAGTCTCTCACGTGGATCCCTGGCCCCAGCCCATCCCCACTGGGCTGGCGGGCAGGCACCAGGTGAGGGCCCCCGCCAGCCCCTCCTCCCTGCCTGTCTCTTCCTGCCCAAGGGCCCCACTGAGCCGTGGGGGAGGGAGTGCCGCACTTTGCAGCCAGGCCCTTGGCAACCGGTGCCTCACTGCTCTCTTCCACCCAGGACGCGGCTGGCGGCTCCTGCCATGGACAGGTGGTACCTGGGTAAGTCCCCCGAACCCCAGGCCTCCGGCCCCTGCTCAGACTCGGACACAGGTGTCCACCTCCTCACTTTCGGGTGCACCCACCTGCTCCCCAGAAGTGCAGGAAAAGCAGAAGCGAGGACAGGCAGGCTTTCTCAACAAAGGCATCTCAAGGTGGAGCCCTGGACATGTGATCTCTGCTCTGAGCATCTCTGAGCTGCAGGAGCCGGGAAGACAGCTTGTCCTATCTACCCACCTGTCCATGGGCGGGAATTCTAAAGCCAGGCTGCCGGGTTCAGGTCTTGTTTTCCCCACTCCCTAGCCGCCTGACCGGTTGGCAAGTTGTCTCTCTGGGCCTCGGGGTCCTCTTCCATGAGATGAGGATGCTGACGGCGGCTTCCTTACCTCTTCCTTACCTTCCTTACCGTTGTGAGGATCACACGGCTTGATTTTTGTTAGGTGCTCAGAACAGGGCCTGGCACATGGCATTAAAAATGCAGATTAACAACTTGTTTTTCCTATTGTCCCTTTTGTCTGCCACCACCTCTCCCTCCGTCTACCTGAACTTTCCACCTATTTTTATATCCATTATTGCATAGAATCCTCAGTAGCTTACAAAAATGGACAAAAGGCACTAAGATACTGCGAGAATGTGTAGTAAGGGGCACCGTGTCCTGTGGGGAGAGCTACCGTAGCTTTGGGAGCACAGCTTCAGGGGTCTGGCTTTCTAGCCCTGGTTTTGTCACTAATGGGATGTTGTGGGCAAATCCCTTGATCTTCTTGGTCTGCCCAGTGGGGCTGATGCCACTGCTCTGGTCCCCTCCAGCAGTCGTTGCAGGGAGAGAATGCTCAGCCTCAGCTTCTCCATCTGTAAAATGGAGCAAGCATGGAATCAGTGGGGACAGTGCATATAAAGTACCTGACACAGGGCGCCTGGGTGGCTCAGATGGTTGAGTGTCTGACTTTTTTTTTTTTTTTTGGCTCAGGTCATGATCTCAGGGTTGTGGGATCGAGCCCTGCATGGTCTCTGTGCTCACGGGGAGTCTGCTTGGGATTCTCTCTCCTTCTCCCTCTGCCCCTTGCTCATATGTACTTGCGCTCTCTCTCTCTCTCTCTCTCTCTCTCTCAAAATAGATAAATAAATTTAAAAAAGAGAGCCTGACATGGTCAGTCCCTACTAACCATTAGCTGTATTGTCATATTCTCATGAATATTCATCGCTTGGCTCTGAAAGCAGAGGAGAGTGGAATGGGTGTCGGCCCCTGGTGTGCAGGGTCATGGTCATGACCTTCTGTCTCCATCTCACCCCCAGGCTAATTTTTGCTGTAGGGCAGTTGGCTTTCCTGCGCCCAACAGCTAATGTTCAACAGAAGGTTAATGCCCTGTATTTTCCAGTCGACCCAAATATGACAGTAACAGTAGTGACACTTGCTGTGTACCAGGCTCCGTGCCCTGCTCTTTACCTGCATTATCTCCCTTCTCCTCACAACAATTCCCTGAGGTCAGGAGTGGTCCCATTTTACAGACGAGAAGACACAGAGAAGGCACAGAGAAGTTCAGTAAGCCCACAGAGGCCATTTACTTAGCAAGTCAGAGAAGCCAGGGGATGAACTCACACTTGAATCCCCTGCCACCGCTCAAGGAGGGTTAACGGATGGATTAGTTCCCTTTGGAAGGAGCAACCCATCCTTGGCTGCTGACTGCTGGCTGGGGCCCCTTGGCTACCATTGAGCATTAACCTCTTCTGGAGGCCAGTTCAATGGACTAGAACCCAGCTCAAGGTTATAAGCACCTGGAGTACCCAGCCTGGGGATCCCCAAGGCGAAAGAGGCCACCACAGAGCAGGGAGGCAGCCTCGGAGGTGGGGGAAAGCACCTGACTTCTATACTTTAAGGCCTGCCTCTTCCACCTTGGCCCCTCACCAGCTGTGTGACCTTGGGCCAGGACCCTACCCTCTCTATGCCTCGGATGCATCATCTGGAAAAAGGGGAATAACACATGGCACAAAGAGACAACGGGAAAGTGTTTTGTGAGTTAGAAAAGAAGACATTGTCCTCGTGCTGGGGCCTGACCCCTTCCTAAAGGAGCCCACGGTGCAACACAGGCAACTGGCCCAGGAAAGCTAGATTGTAGAAGGAAACAGCCAGAGGCCGCAGGGAGAGAGATTAGTTAGGGATGGCTGGAGCCTTCCGGCCTGAGGTGTGAGCTGCTGGATGCAGCCCCGATGCATGAAGGAAACAGCAGGCACCGGGCAGCAGAGGCCTGAGACATGACTGTGCACGGTGGGCCATGGGGAGGCACCCAGGGGCGGCCTCAGGGGAGCCCTGGGTGCCAGGTAAGACCAGGCACCCGAAGCAGTGGTCTCCACAGTGGTCGGGGAGGTGGGCCGCCGCTGGGGGTGAGGGTCCCTGGGGGCCCCCCCGACACGGCCCCTTGAGCTCTAGTAGACCCCGAGTGGATTTTGGAAGTGCTCCTTCCCTTACTGTGCTGCAGCCCCCGCCAGGGCTTCTCTGGCAGGTGGAAGAGCCCCGTGGCCTACCCATCCCCTACCCTTCTCTGGAAATTTCCTTCGGGAGGGTTTGGAAGCTCAGCCAGCTCCTCCCTGCCCCTGCCTGCCCGCACACCTCCTGTGGCCTCGGAGGGAGCCCCTGCGCTCACACGAGGGCTTCTCTTGTGACTCGGGTAAATATTACCTGGCACTGTTAATGTTTAATGCCCCCACCTCATCCCCGGCCACCCCACGGCCAGCCACTCTCCCCGGAGCGCAGGCAGGAGAGGGCAGCAGGCACCAGCCCAGTCTGCTGGGGGATGGCAGGGGTGTCGATGGACAACGGTGAGTGTGTGTACGTGTGTGAGGCAGGCGGTGGCCTCTCCCTGGCCCATCCTTTGGAGGGATGAGTGGGGCCACCTGGCGCCCCTGCCTTCCGGAGTCCCAGCACCCTTCCCCCATCCTTGCCAGCCTCCTAAGAGGATTTTCTAAAAATTGCCTTGAAAAGGGGATCCTGCTTTAACTCCAAAGGAGTATAGCTCGACAGACAGAACCCTGGGGCCCAGGTGAGAGCTGGGGCGTGGGGGTGGGGACCAGCTCCCATCCTGACCTTCTGGCATGCACCTATCCCGGGTCAGGGTATCTTTCTGGACTGTCTAAGCTCAGAGCAGGAGCTGGAGGGGCTCAGGCTGGCTTTGGGGCCAGAGCTCCCAAGTGTGGGATGCCCCCAGAGGGATCGCATGATGGGGGTCACTTGGGCCTGGAAGCCAACAGGGCCATCTGTTGACTCTGGTGGGCTTAGAGCCAGATCTAAAAAACATGAGGGTTTGGTTGGGGGGAGCTCATCGAATGGCTTGAGAAAAAGGATGAGGGAGGAGGCGGTTTCCTCGTATGAGGGGAGCCACCAGCCTAGTCATGGTTCTGGTGCCAACTCCCCCATGTGACCTTGAACAAGACCTGAACTGAATCTTGGAAACAACGCTGATGGGCTCCTGCTGGGGACAGGCTCCTGGGCCCCCATAGGACCAGGCACTAGCCCCTCCTGGCCAGAGGGGCTGCCCTGGGACAACTGGGCTCACTACCCGGGGCACGGTTCCGTACAGGGCCAAGACGGGGCTCGAGCAGGGCAGGAAAGAGGGGCCATCCTTTGACAGGGCAGCAGAGCTCTGGCCAGCGCCCTTAGGATGCCCCGAAGCAAGCATGCTCAGTTTGTAGGGCTGGAGGGCAGAGTTGTGACACCTGGTGCTGAGCAGCACCTTCTCGGGTGGGCGAGACCCCAGAAGGCATGGGGACTGGACCACACTTGGCCTAGAAATGCCTCGTGCCTCCTGACCATCTGAGAGGTGATGTAGCAAGGGGGTTAGGCTCCTGCACTCTTAGCAATCTATTGCCTGGGTTCAAATCCCAGCTTTCCCCTTCATGCTGTGGAACTGTGGGAGCATCACTTAACCCCCCCTGTGCCTCCAGCTTCTAGGGATTATATTGGGGTCATATTCATGCTTCATGGGGAGAGGTTGCAACGGTTAAAGGAGCTGATGTTTTCCTAGCTTTCGCCTGGCATGTGGTAAACACTATACATTGTTTCTTAAAAGAATTTGCTTCCCTTTGAGGATGGAAACATAAGAAAGAAGAATCTAGAAACCCGAGTCCAAGACCCAGTTCCGCCCCCAGCTTCCATGGGGGACTTTAAGCAGGTTCAGTTTCTCCTTCTTCTGTTCCGTGGAAGCGAAGGGCCTCTCTGTCCATTCATTCCACAAATATTTGAGACGCATCTTGCAGTTGATTAGTCTACAGGGAGAGAGAGGCTACGGGGGAGTCCGACGGGAGGGGTCTCTGTCGACCTTCCTACCACCGCAGGAAGCAAGGAGGGGAAAGAACCAACCCACCCAGGGTTGCCAGAGGCCCCGCAGGCAGCACAGCACCCTGCTTCGGATGCTCGCTGTGTGGTCCCGGGTTCACTGTATCCAAAGCGGCCTAGGACGGATGCTTGCACCTGCAGTGGCCTTAGCAGGCCCGCCTCTTGCCCACCTGGACCCTTGGGCCCCTGGGATGGGAAGGATGGGAGTTCCACTGTTTCTGTGGCTGGCTCAGCCTGCCTCTGGCTCTCCCCTCAGGTGGCAGCCCGAAGGAGGACGTGGACCCATTCTACTATGGTAAGCCCGGTGGGGCCCCCCTCCCCCCCTTCCTGAGCCTGCCACCACCCACAGCCCCCCACTTGCCCCCCTCTCCTGGTTATCTTTCCCTGGTAGCCTGGGGCTGCTGCTGGGGTGGGCTGTGGGGAGGGGTGCCTGGGACGAGCCACCCACCTCCTTGCCCCCTCCTTCTCAGACTACGAGACTGTCCGCAACGGGGGCCTCATCTTTGCTGCCCTGGCCTTCGTCGTGGGGCTCATTATCATCCTCAGTAAGTGGGGCTGGCCTCATATTGGAAAGGGCTGCCACAGGGGGGCCCCAGGTGGGGGTGGGGGGAAGTCCTCTCACCCCACTTCCTAGATGCCAGAAGGGAAGTGAGTCTCTCGGCTTCCCCCACTCCCCCATGCAGGGTGACGCAGGGTGCGGGAACTGAGGGCCACCCCATAGACCCCTGCGCCTGGGGACGCCTCCCTCCTGGGTCCCTGGACCGCGCAGAGGGAATCCCCTTTCCTCCCGTGCGCCCTCTGGTGGTGCTGGGGGGCGGGGGGAGAGCCGGCTGCGTCCAGCCTGGGACACTCCAGCCATCTGGGGTTCAGGGCAGGAGAGGGAACCGAACTCCACCGGACACCTCCCTTGGCCGGATCTGGGCACTCTCCCTTCCTGGCATGAGCTGCGTCTCAATCCAGTTAATCCTCTCAGCAACACGGAGGCATGGCCACTACGGTCACACTTGTCGGAGGAAAAGCTACCCACCCCCCACCTGGTGACAGGTGCACCAGCTTGCCCCTGTGGTTCCACAGCCAATCCGAAGCAGAGCCGAGTGCAGCTGACCCCAGGGGTGTCGCCCTCCCACCCTACCTCACCCCACCCCATCGACTGCTGGAAAGCAAGCGTGGCTGGGAGCCAGGGCATTGGACCCCACTGCTAGTTTGCCGTGTGTGGCCCCCCGACTCCCTGGGCCTCAGTTCGCTCATCTGTTAAATAGGGATGATCCCACTTATCTCATAAAATTAGGGCTAGTGTCCAAGACATGGCAGCCAAGGAAGCACCCAGACATAGGCACAGAGTGTTCTAGAGGAGAGAGAGGTCCTTGTGTATCTCCCAGCCCCAGCAGGCACACAGCAGGGGCTTAGTAAATGCTTGTGGACTTGGTCTGGTGCAGCCAGAAGAAAAATAAACAGAAATTCGACCTCCTCTGGGGCCTGGGATCCTAGCACATCCCCGGTTAGTGCCCTTCCATCTGAGGGCCTCCGTCTGCAGACACGGCTGCTCTCGCCAGCTCGGAAGTGTCTTGTGGGCCTGCACACAGGTGCAGGGGGCGGACAGGCCTGAGCAGAGATCTTGGCTCTGGACTTCCAGATGTCCTCCTCCTCCGAGAGCGAGAGCCTACTGAGCAGCTACTCTGTCCTCAGCCCCATGCTGGGGCACCGCCCTGGCCCAGCTCGGTCACTGCTCCATGCGCTCACAGTCTACCAAGGAGCCACTTCAGTAGAAGTTTGTTGATTGACTGACAGCCCAGCTGACTGAATGCTTATGGCCCAGCCCTATATGCAGACCGAAACAGTCAGTGTGGGTCTGGGAGGGGGGTGGGGGGGGCAGAGACTAGAGGCTATAGTGCCGCATCCTTCAGGGCAGAGAGGCTCACCTGGGAAGCAAGAGTGGATGGGAACTCTCCTCTTTTCTCTCTTCAAGGTAAAAGACTCCGCTGTGGAGGCAAAAAGAAGCACCGGTGAGTGCCTGGAGGGTCCTGGAGTGAGGTGGGGACACCAGGCCAGGGGTGGGCGGGAAAGGGGGGCCAGGTCTCCCAAGCCTGTGAGGAGGGGGGTCCCAGACCTCAGGGGCCCCAGACTCGCCACCTCCCCCTCTGACCTCCTTGCCTGTCTTTCCCTCCTCGCCCCAGGCAAGTCAATGAGGATGATCTGTAATGACAGGTAAGCTGGGGAGGGACAGGTGAGGGGGGAGCCAGCCATGGCCGTGCAGAAAGAAGGAGAGCTGGGAAGAATGTCAGGTGGTCTGCAACCCACCCTGGGTTTCCAAAAGATGGCCAAGCGCCTGGGGTGGCGTGGGTGGCCCAGGGAGGGGGCAAAGAGGAAGGTGAGATGAGGAAGGGATAAAACAAAAATCCCTGCAGCCCAGATCCCGTCTTTGTCTTTTCAGAGTCAGCGGTGCTCCCAGGGCAGGGGGGCCTTTTGGGAAGCCTTCCCTGAGCTGGTGACCTTTGTCCCCAGCATGGCCAGGCCCTGGGGCTGAAGGAAGCGCCAGGCTCCACGTGATCTCTGGGTCTGCTCGGCCTCCTCCCACCCAGGCCGCCTCACGTTAATAATAAAGCCAGCCTCAGAGAGGCTCCTTCCCCGGCTGCCTCCCTCCCTCCTTGGCTCCTGTGCCTGCCGTGACCCACTCCCCTTCCCTTCCGAGCTGGAGAACAATACAGCCCAGTCTCTTGGTTTTCAGTGACTCGCTCAGGTGCCCATGTGGCAGGAAGTTCAGTATGACAGTCACAGGCCTCTCCTTGACCCCTGAATTGCCAGGAGCCCCGTGGGCAGAGGACTCAGCCTGCCTTCTGAATGCCAGGCGGAGGTGAAGCGTTCACGACAATTGGGTGCTCCTTGGGTATCTGCTCAGGCCCTGGGTGCTGCTCCTGGAGCTCTCTGCTGGGAGCTTCTGCAGACGTGCCCTGAGCTGCCAAAGTTGTGGCTGCTTGTGACCACAGTGTGTGCTCTGCTACCTTCCATGAGCACCAGTGCGCCAGGATGAGTCTGGGGGGCCTGGCACAAGCGCCTCGGCATACGCTGTCCCCCTACCCACCTCCTGACCCTGGTGCTAAGCTCAGGCCACTCCCTTTCTACTCTTGGGCCTTGGGGACTCCCACTGGGCCTGTTCTCAGCCACCTGTCTGGGTGCTGCCTTGGTTGATCCTGGGGCCAGGGTGTGGATGGTGAAGGTGTGACCTTGGCACCCTCTCTTCTAGCCCTGTCCACGCTGGCAGGCACCCACCCAAGCACAACTTGAGCCACGAGGGTGTCAGGCTGCCTCTCCTAGCAGCCCCCGACTTCCTAAAGCCTGTGGCCCCCTTGCAGGGCAGCGTGCTCCCCTCTGGCAGTTTCTGCACCCGAAGGAGCCTATCTTCCCTCTCCTGCTCTTCCTGTGGAAGGGATGGGGTGGCTGGATCATGGCACCACCTAGTGTCCATTTTCATCATCCGGGTCTGTAGGCATGCCGGGGAGGGAGAGGAGAACTTGGCAGGGGAACCCACACAGCAGCACATTAGTGGAGTTTTAAATGAACTGGGTTGGGGGTGGGGGGTGGTCGTGAGTTCAAGCCCTACGTTGGGCGTGGAGCCTACTTAAAATAAAAATTTTTTTTTTTAAAAAGTTAAAACATTTAAAATGAGCAGGGCATGTTTGGGGCCAGAGGCAGAGTAGGCCACCGTTCCATTTCAAATTAGTTTCCTTGCCTTATTGTACCGCTCCCAGGTCCTGAAGACCGCCAGCCGTCACAGCGCCACAGAAGGCTTCGACACGCAAGGTCCTTAGGGAGCAAAATAGACAAGCTGCACTTTTCAGAAAGAGAGACTGAGGCCCTGGGAAGGGCAGTGACGTGTCCAGGTGACACAGCCAGCCCTGTATCAGGGCCAGGGCTAGAAACCAGGTCTCTGGCTCCCATTCCAGCATTCTTCTCCTGACACCTGGGGGTGGTGGAGCAGACCCCCCACGGGTCCCCCATGGGCTAGGAAAGCAGAGGGAGAAGAGAGAGGGTCTGGCTGCCTGCAACTTGGGGCCAAGGTCTTTGTGACACCCTGCTCCAAATGTGGGCTCCCCTAGGACAAATAAAATGTGACAGGCTGCACCCTTAGATGGAATTCAGTACTTCCAGACACAAGATGGAGCACGTACCTGACCTGCCCACGATGGAGGGAGAGAGATAGGTACAGGCATGGGGTGGGTCTGGCCAGGGGCACTTTCTCGAAGGATGCTGGGTCCTGAAGCTTCTTGGATGAAGCAGCAAGACAAAGTGGAGGAGGGGGTGTTCTAGGTCTGTGGCCCACCTGGGAAGAAATAAGAGCAGTGCAGAGGACTTACACTTCTAGAATGTTCTCTCACAGACCTCTGAGGGTACCAAAGATGGAAGGGAACTCTAACTGCTCCACAGGAGAAATGGTCCCAGGTGCATCACTCAGCTCTCCAAGCTCTGGTGCAAATCCTCCGTCCTTGTGAAATGTGAGGCTGTGTTGGGTCTCAGGTGGTGTACCCCAGAGAACCCAGACACCAGACCACCAGACACCCAGCATTCCCTGCAGACTTATAGAATAAGAATCTTGGGGTGGGGCCCCTGAATGCTGATGCTTAAGCTCCCAGGTAGCCCTGGAGGGTAGCTGGGGCTGAGAACCACTGATCTAAGTGACATTCTGAGGTCTGTGACCCGTTCCTGGTCCAGGGTCTTTATGAATAGTTTTCCTTCCCTCTCCACAAAGGTCACAGGGACTGGGAGCTACTGTACATTCACTTCACTCTGGGATTTTTCACGATTCAGACACAAATTGGGTCATAAAGAGCAACCAAGCCTGGTAGTGGTTGAATGAATTACTCTCCATCACCAACAGCGACAAAACCCCCTGGTCGGAGGCCATGCAATTCCCATTATCACCACCAGAGGGCGCATGTGTCTTAGTCTAAAAGCTCCTTCAAATTTGGTCCTTTCCAAGGCCTGGGGCCCTTTGCTGACAGTTGGGCTCCCTGAATGGTCTTCCAGGCTTCCTGGGAAAGCTGCGAGAGCTCTTCTCAGTCTGTTTGCACGTCCCTCAGGTGTAACAGGTACCCTATCCGGGGTGGTTCTTGGCTGTGGGTCGCGGGCCCTCTCCTTGGGGAAGGCAGTGATCATGTGCGGTCTGCACATCTCCCCCAGTGCTCGGGGTAACCACAAAGCCTCTAACCCCATAGTCTGAGCTAATCAATGTCATGAGCAGGACCTGAGAGAGGCAGAGGCGGCAGGTGGAAGAGTTTGGTTGGTGGTCTGAGTGGCGCCGCCCAACAGAGATCGGGCCACAGAGACTCTGGCTTCATGGACGAGATGCTGGTCATGCTTGACCCCCCACCCCCCAGGAGAATTCGTTGCAAGTTATTGGCCTCCTAGGTGGGCACAGCTAGGGGGTGGGGTTGGCGATGGGAGGCAGGGGGAACAGATATGAGGTGGAGACTCAGAGGGCCCAAGCAGACTTGACCGGCCTCACGGTCTGGGGAGAGGGCCAGGCAGCACCACCTGCCCAGTGGTGGCCTCACCCCGGCGCCCTCAGGAAACCCTGCTCTGGCTTTCAGGGCGTAAAAGGTACACGCTGGCCTTGGATTATAATCCTAGGGCCATGGGGTCTTCTCCTGAGCCTGCCCTGCCCTGGCCTTCCCTCACAGCCTCCACACACAAGCACAGCTGGGCTCAAGGTCGGGGGGCAGTGCTAGCTAGTGGCCCCATCAGTTAGTGGTGCTCCTGTCCTCAGCTGCCCGACCTCACCCAGCCTCTGTGCACTCGGGCTTGGGGAGCTCCCGTACGTGCGGAGTGGGGGCTGAGAAAGATCTGGGGTGGGGGAGCAGGAGATCCCCTCTTGGATCCTCTGGCTCAGTGGCCTGGGCGGGGTGGGGAAGCTCTTTTCCCTGCACTTGGTTTTCCCCATCAGAGGGACAGAGGGCCTGGACCAGATGGTCCCTAATCCTACAGATGCTGAGATGACCTCCCTTCCAGAGTGAGGGTACCTCTGCCACGGGCCTCTGATTTTCTAAACTTTCGGACCTCGGGAGACTCCCCCTCATCCCCAGCAATCCCGAACTCTCCCGGGCTGAGCAAGGAGGGGGTGCCCCAAAGAACCTGCCCGGAGTTTCTACTCTGGTCCCACCTCTGTCGGAGGGAGTGGGGTGTCTGGGCAGATGGGGATGGAACGGGGGCCGGAGGGCCTAGCAGAAGAGGGCCCAGAGCAAAGGGGAGCTGAGTCTCCCCCCCCCCCCCCCCCCCCGCCCCAGATGCTCCCCTTGCTCCTCCTTGCTCCAGCTGGCTGCCACTGGAGGGACGAAAGGCCTCCCTGTTGATCTGCAGACCCAGGCAGCTCAGCCCTGAACTGCAATTCAGCTGAGGCTTCTGGGGGCGGCAGCGGTGTGCCCCTTCTCCATCCTCTGCTCCATCCCAGACACGCACCTGGCCAGGGAGAGATCAAGGCAAATGCCACAGCTGCCAGGCTTTGTCTGGTCGTGGAGGTGAGTCCGCAGCTGGGAAGATGAAACAGGTAGGGACTTGGGGCCAGGACCACAGGGGCCTCCATCCAGGCCCTCGGGAGGGCGGTTCTGAGCCCTGAGCTGGCCTGTGAGAGCCAGAGGGGCACCCAAGTGACCCAGCCATGGAAGACAGCCCTGGCTGAGGCTCTGTGCCCCCCTCCTGGACTGGGGACAATTGACAGTTTGACAGTTGAGCCACTGAGGGCTTGGGAAGATGTCCTACTTAGAACTTGGGACCTCGGTGCCCAGGACTTCAGCCCCCACACTAGAGGGGTTGGGGAAGCGGTGAGGGAGACCCAAGTGAGGGGTTGTCCCTCCAGGTGTGGATGGGCTTCGTGACTGGAAGGAGCTGCCTGGGGTGGGGGTGGGGCAGCCCCCAGGCTCCTCGCTTTGGCAGCTTATTTTTTGTTAATCTATTTATTTTTAAAAATATTTTAATTATTTATTCATGAGAGACACACAGAGAGAGGCAGAGACATAGGTAGAGGGAGAAGTAGGCTCCCTCCGGGAAGCCCGATGCGGGACTCGACCCCTGGACCCCGGGGTCACACCCTGAGCCACAGGCAGACACTTAAGTGACTGAGCCACCCAGGTGTTCCTGGCAGCTTATTTTTCCAGCGTGTTGGCCTGAGTGGCCTGAGTCACCCTGGGTGACTTCCCCGAGTCCTGCTCCCCCAAACCCAGAGGCCCCCAGGTCTGCGTCTGTATAGATATCTGTAGAGCTCTAAACTTGGTTCCCTTTTCAAGAAATTCTCCGTCACTTCCCCAAAGGGCTTCTCTGGTGTCATCAGGAGGAGTTCCCCAGGTGACGGTGGCAGGGGAAGGCAACGTGGGGTGGAAGCTCCGAGCTGAGGCAGTCTTTTGTGGCCTTGGGGCCCCAGCAGTTCAGCGTAGCCGGTGCCTGAGAGGTGGAGAACTGGCCTCTCTGGTGGCTTTGCCCTCAGCCTGCTGTGTGACCTTGAGAGGGCCCTAGACTGTCTCTGGGCTTGGGTTCACGAAAGGCAAACACAAGACAACACCCCAGGCCCCGGCTTCAGAAGCCAAGGGGTGAAGGGAAAGGGCTAATGGGGGGGCTTTAGCAGTTCCCTTGTTGCTTCCTGCCCCCAGGAGAGCCGTGCTCAGAGACAGCTGCGTGTGTGTACTTGTGTGTGCGTATACACACTTGCTTCCTCCCGGTGGTGAGAGCAGAGGTACCCTGCAAGTGGTGAAGGCAGACAAAAAGCCACACTCGACAAAGCCTAGGAGATGAGGCTGGCTTGGCCCCGAGCCAGGAGCATGTTGAATTCTCTCGTGGTCTTTGTCTCCTGAAAGGCCTATCCATCAGCAACAGAGTCGTGCCAAAGCAGCCTGCATGGGAGTGGAGTGTCCTCTGCTCTGAAGTAAATAATATTTCAGGTCTCACGTCCATGGACCATATGCTCCCAACACCGTTAATAACATTATCAGGGAATGGCTGCAGCCCTTACACGCCTGCCCCGGGTGTGAGTGGGATAGGCCCAGCTGGGCCTCAGCTACTCCTGACCTCCTGACCTGTCCTCCCCGGCACCGCCAGAGACGTGCTGGGGGGACCCCCCATCTCTCTGGATTCTGACCATCCCTCTGTAAGGGGAGGAGAGGCCTGCCTTACTGCCCCTGTCTGATGGTTCACCCACCAACCCCCAGAGCCCAGCCTGTCCCTGGCACATAGTAGGTGCTCAGTAAGTGCTTGCTGAATGCGCACATGACCGGCTGACCACCCTCCCACTTTCCAAGGGGCGAGGAGGGCCGCTGGGCTTAGCCATCTGGGCGGGTGGCTGGAGTGGTGGTGTGTGTGCACTGCCTCAGGATGCCATACTGGGCACCTCTCTCGGGGACGGCCAGCATTTCTTCCTTGGCATCGTGGTAAAGATCATAGGCTTTGACCCTTGGCTTCACTAATTGTGAACTGTTAGGGACCCTGGGCAAGTCCCTCCTGAGCCTCGGTTTCCTCAGTGGAGAGACAATTTCTAACTCTTGGTGGTTCCTTGCTCCCAACCAGTCTGTAATGAGCCGAGGCTACACTAACACTCAATGCTGCGGCATCTTCCTGGAGCCCTCCAGGCGTCTCAGCCCCTTCCCTTAACTGCTTTAATGTTTGTTCTTCAGTGTGATCTTCTCAGGACACTGTCCAGGAGGACCAAGAGGCAGGGGCCCCCGAGTCCCACCCTCAGACTCACCAGGTCCCAAGGAGAGGCTGGTGCAACCAGAGGTCTCAGCCCCAGACACTCCTGAGCACCACAGAGACCTGGCCTGGCCTGTTTTTGAGAAGGTCCCAGTCCCAGGACACCACTGCCAGCTTGGTGTGGGCTCCCTGTGGGCCCCCAGCTCCTTTGAGACCAGCGGAGGGTGCTCTATGGTTCTGGGGCCAAGACCAGGAGGATTTGGTGGAAAAAAGTATCTTGATTACAGGTTTCCCCTGTGTGTGTGTGTGTGAAGGAGAGGGTGTGTAAGCACCTATGTTGCTAGTGGTGTTGGAACTGGGGAGGAGCCAAGCAGGCCAGGAGGTTTGGAGGGACAGGAGTGTGGCCCCAGCCTCTGGAGACCTGGGGGATGGGCTGTCTTCACCCTGCCTCTCTGCAGACTCCTCTCTGGCCCCTCAACTAAGAGCCGGGACCTGGATGGGAGAAGGTCATTTGTTCAGCCCTTCCAGTAACTCTTAGATGCCAGCATGGAAACAGCCAGGGCAGGGAGCAAGCCCAGACTCCAGCTCTGCCTGTGACGTACCATGTGGGGTGAAGGCAGGGCCAGTAGGGTGGAGAGCCCAAGCTGTGTGGTGGAGTAGGCACCTTGCAGCACCCCATCCCCTCCTGTGACACTAGAGGGGAGGCAGGTGACCAGACTTCCTGTGCAGAGGTTGTGGGTGAGCAGTGGGAAGGCAGCCAGGTGCCCCTCCAGAGAGCAGAGCACACCCCAGAGCCCAGACAGAGGAGGGAGGAGGCAGGCTCCTATCCTTCCCAAACCGCCCTCTCCAGGGAGTGGAGAGCCCATGTTCTGGGCCACCCTAAGTGGAACCCATCCACCCTCCTGGAGCTCCACGATGAGCCCCTTCAGCAGATGAGGCAGGACCACTCTTGACCTGGGGTCACCTCTCCTCACATGTGAGGTGATGCCTGACAGTTTAGGAAGACTCACTGTCTTCTAGATTTGATATTTTCCCTCCCCTCAAACTGTGCAATGAAAACGCGATCAAGCGGGAATAGTAAGTAGAAGGGGTGCTGATCAGGGGGCAAAACAGACTTGGGTTCGAAGCTCACCTCTGCCACCGACTAGCTGGGCAGCACTGGACAAGCGCCTTAGTGTCTCTGATCCCCCCTTCCCTCCTCTGTAAAAGGAGCCTCATAATACTCAACTCATTAAAGAGATTGAATGAGATCACGTATAAACGAGCCATAGAGTACTAGGAGAACGCAATGCGGGTTTGAGGGATGCAGCAATGTCAGCCCAGGCTTTCACTGAGTTGGGTGATGGCATTCTTTTTCAGTCACTCATTCAGCAAAGTATTTAAGCATTTGAACATCCGAGGATGTGCCAGGCACGGTGTTAGGTGTTTCGACAAGCTTACATGGAAGTTGTTTGTGAAACCACAGAACCTAAACCCATGAAGGATTCTTCTAGTCCAGTGTTTCTCAGAGGCCAGTCGCTAGTCCCAGGCTATGTTTACATGCTCGTCAATGGCCCGGGACATCATATAGATCCCTGGTTTATAGTCTGGGACTTCTCTGTCTCCCAGCGCCCCCAACTCCCCATGCCCATGTGTGCATGCACATGTGTGTGCAGTTGTGAATTTTAGCCTGCGAGCCCTCGGAGGCCCTCGCTCAACAGTGGAATCTGAGCCCCACTGAGGGGAGATGTGCTCAGAGGTCAGCATCTATCATTTAGGGGCTGTATCACCTTTAGCAAGACGTTATCTCCATGAAGCCTCGATTTTCTCATCTGTATAATGGGGTTATTGATGCCTGGCTCACGGTGGGGCCTTCCTCTGAGCATGCTTCGAAGGTGACACGGTTCTACTTTTTAAATTCTGGGTACAGCCAGACCCAAACTGACTTTTCTTTGTCTTTTACTTTTGCTTTTTTAATATTTTATTTATTTATTTGAGAGAGAAGCGAGAGCAAGCAGGAGCCAGGGAGAAGCAGACTCCGTGCTCAGCAGGGAGCCTGATGCAAAGTCCATCCTGGAACCCTGCGATCAGGACCTGAGCTGAAGGCAGATGCTTCAGTGACTGAGTCGCCCCGGGTGGGGGGGGGGGGCCAGACTGAATTTCCAAGGAGAACTCCCACAGGCTAGACTTTCTTCCACTCTCCTTAAGTCCAACTGGCTCTAATAGGGATAATCCTCTCAATGGAGTAGCCACCCACCCATCTCGCCCCTACCCTGTTAGGTGCTGGTCTTTGGGTGACACCTGCTGGCTATGGCAGGCACTGCATCCTACCCTAGCCAAGCAAATCCACAGAGAAAACTTGCCCATCTCGTTATTTTCTTAATTTTTAAAAGTTTTTTAAAAGCTTATTTAAGTAATCTCTACACCCATGTGGGACTGGAACTCATGACCCTGAGATCATGACCCTGCAGACTCTTCCCACTGAGCCGGCCAGGGTCCCCTTCCCCATCTCTTTGGACATTCACAGCCACACTGCCAGGTAAGTGTTATGTTCCCATTTGACAGATGCGGGAAGTGAGACATCATACTCCCACTTCTTGGGAGGCACAGTGAATCTCTGTGGACTGAATCCAGGTGTTTCAGCTACATCTCCTCTATACCTCTTGCTCTTAGACTGGGCAGGATAGGGAATCATTCCCTCCTGGGCACAGGGGAGCCACCTCAAAACATCTTGAAATAGGAACTGGGATTAGGGGAATGGCCGGGGTTGGAGGCCAGGTCCAGGCTGGTGGAGAAAGACTTGTTTTTGTGGGAACAACCCCACTGGGCAGAAGGCCACCACATGCAGTTGTTTTCTAACTCCAAAGAAGCTAGACTGGTGGCAGGGGCTTCAGCTCCTGTAGCCAGCTTCAGCTGTAGCCAGACACAGCTGAGGAAGGTCAGAGAGGCCATTTGGCCAGGCTGTGAGGTGAGGGCTTTGGGACAGGCTGCCCACTCAGCGGGTTGCATCTGTGCCCAGAGGGTGCAAGTTCAGCTGTTGTAGGCAGTGGCTAGGCCTGAAGTCCAGTGCGTGCATATATGTGTGTGTTGGGGGGGGGCGGGTACCTGGCCTAAGTTACTTCTCAGGTATGAAGTGTAGTGATTGAAAATGAAGATTCAGCCTTATTTTTTGGAGAGGCACACTAAAAAGATCTACGGATGAAATTATATAATGCATGCAATTTGCTTCAAAAAAAAAGTCCTCAGTGATGGGAAGTGGAGGGGGGAGTGTGGGAATAAAAATGAAACAAGATTGGCCATGAGTCAACAATTGTAGCAGCGACAAGATGGGTATGTGGCAATTCATTATACTATTCCCCCTACTTTTGATATGAAATTTTCCATATTAAAACCTTTTTAAAAATGTGACAGCAGAAACACTACCAACCACCTCCAATGGCAGTAAAAGAGGATGAAGCCTCTGAAACCAGACTGTCCAGCTCAAGGGTTGGGCGCCTGACTTTGGGACAAGTCACTTAATTTCTCTGTGGCTCAGTTTCGTTTCCGTAAAATGGGGATAACAACAGTTATACTGATCTTATAGGGTTGTTTTGAGGATTAATTGAGATTATGCATCTACAGTACTTAGCATATAGTGCTAGACCTGCCACAAGTGTTCAATTATAATAATCATTATCCAGAGTTCATGGCTCTGGTTATAATTTGCCAAATGGAAAAGCTAGCTGAGCTGACTCAGACAAGCAACTGACCAATTGAGTTCAGCTCCAAGATTCTAACCAGTGAGTCTGGGAAGACACCGCCTGGCTCCCTTGTGCTGGGTGTCTCAGGTGGGTGAACGCACACCACAGAGCCAAGCTCTCCTGAAACCCCACAGGGAGGCCCTCCTCCCAATGCCTGGGATGTCCTTCTCCTTCCAGCTAGCCTGTCCAGGGTCTTCCCATCATCCCATCATGTGGGGTGCAAGCCCACCCACAACCTGCCTTGGTTTTCTCCAGCCACACCTTTCTTTGACCTTCGAAGCTCTTCTTATAGACTCATCACTTCTCAGCCCTAGATAAGACATTAAAAGTCATCCAGTCCAATCCTCATGACAGAGGCCATGAACACCATGGTAGATGGAGTCCAGAATCGGCAGTCCAGGAGTCAACCCCACTCTAGCCCTCAGGCTATGTGGCCAGGGATGTTCTTCACCCATCTGGCCACCATTTCCTCCTTTGTGACACAAGCTGCTCCTAGTAGATGGTCTCCAGGCCCCTTCCCGCTCTGACATTTTTTTTTTTTTAAAGATTTTATTTATTCATTCATGAGAGACATAGAGAGAGAGGCAGAGACATAGGCAGGGCAGAAGCAGGCTCCATGCGGGGAGTCTGATGTGGGACTCGATCCCAGGACCCCAGGATCGCGTCCTGGGCCAAAGGCAGACGCTCCAGCACTGAGTCACCCAGGCATCCCCCACTCTGACCTTTTGATTGAGCACGTGGACCTCCCTCTGTTGCCCTCTGCAGGTGGTCCCCACTGGGCTTCGGGCTCCCCCCAAGGCAGCAGTTCCATGTTGGAATTTCTAGGAACACTGGGAGCTACCTACGTGGGGGCTGGGCACAGCTTTGCTGAAGGAATAAATAGACTGACAAGATGTGGGCGGTGGCCAGTGAAAGGACAGAATTTTTAGACCAGGGGATATGGGAAACCAATCCCCAAATACCTCATCCACCACTTGGTGGTTGGCCATGCCTGTTAGTGTTTCCAGAGCTCTGGGCACCTATTTATCTTTGATTGACTCGTGTTTTCCAAACCTATTTGGCCATAATTTAGTTTTTGCATATAACCCATTTCCTTCTCATGACACACTTGGGGAATGTGGTGTTAGATCTATTTGCCTTTTCAGATGGTTTGTTTAAAAGAAAGTCAAGTTTAGGGGCACCTGGGTGTCTCAGTCGGGTAAGTGCCAACTCTTGATTTTGGTTCAGGTCATGATCTCCAGGTGGTGAGATCTAGCCCCACATGGGGTTCTGTGCTCAGCAGGGGGGGTCTGCTTCAGATTCTCTCTCTCCCTCTCCCTCTGCCCACCCCCACCACTGCTCTTTCTCTTTCTACAAGAAATAATCATAAAATAAAGTCAAGTTTGATGCAGATACTAAGCTCTCAATGACATGTGGCCTGAAATTGGGACCTCTGCCTCCTCGTTCCTGCATTCCTAGCTGAGATCTGCAACCCTCACTGGGGCTGAGTGAGGACCTCGGGGGCAGGGATGGTCTTACCCAGCGAGTGTGCAAGTGGTGCCATTTGATTCACGAGGTATTTCAGCCCCCAACGTTCAACAAGTATGCCTAATCATGCTCACCTTCCCAGATGTTCCACATCAGGGGCATGGGGCTGAGGAGACTGGCTCAGCCGAAATTCAGGGCAAGGAGGCCTGGTCTTTGGCGTGTAACCAGAAAGGCCGATGAAGTCTTGGGCAACAGTAAGAATAGCTTAGAGACCTATTGAGGGGGTGACAGTTTCTGTCCTCCGGGCCGCTCACACTTCATCTGGAGTGTTGGGTCCATTCTGTTTTTAAGAGAGCTGTCGTCAAAGTTGAGTATGTGTAAAAAGGGAACCCACGAGAGTGAAGGGTCTGGAAATTATGTCAGAAGAGAGGAGGCTGACAGAACTGGAATATTTAGCCTGGCGGAAGCAAGGCTTGGTGGGGGAGCCGGTGGTAGCTGTTCTCAAATATTTGAAAAGCTGTCATCGGGCAGAGATTGGGCATATCCTGTGAACCCCAGCAGGCCAGGGTAGATTGGGTTCAGGAAAGAAAAGAGTGTGTACGTGGTCACGGGTAGTAAAATCGGCATGGGCTTCTGGGTGGGCAGGGAGCCCCTTGTCCCTGGAAGCATTCAAGCAGGGACTGACTGCATTAGCACCTGTCTGGCAGTGTAAGGAGAGCCCCCGGGTGTGAGATGGCACTGGGCGAGCTGAGCTCTGAGGCACTGCTGACCCTCTGCTGAGTGTATGGCTGTCGGGCTGAGAGAGCCTGCTGTCCCCACAGAATGTCCTTGTTTGCCTTTGCTGTGCCAAACGTCCTCTCACCCACCACTACGTGGCCCTGGCTATGTGACTTTGACCTCCAACAAGTGGACTTCCTTGTCCAGAGTGTCTGGAGGGGCTCACTGGTGTCTTCCACGATGCTCAGGCTGGGAGGGGGAGCTCGGTCTTCTGTGCTTATGCCCCCATCACAGTGATAGGAGGGGTGCTGTCCACAGAGAGGGTGGAGAGGGGATTAAGGCAGCCCTAAGCTGTCTTCCACCCCTGGGATCTTCTGCTTTGTGGACTGATGGGTCGGAGCCATCGTGAAATGGCCAGATTTCCCAGGAAGAGGACTTTCATCAAGTCAAGGTCATTGCCCCAGGCCCAGCCTTGACTCCCCCTTCACCATGAAGGACAGTCTCTTCGGGGACCTGTGGCGTTTTTGTGTACCTTGAGTGTGCATAGAATTGTAGAAACACACAAATTACTGTCTTATGTCTCTGAGGCAAAGGATTGTGGGGGGAAGAGGCCTAGGCCAGAATCCAGAAAACCTGGGTCTAGGCCCAGCCCAGCCACCATGGAGTAGCCCAAGGAGAGCTCCTGGGATGGGCTCAGGTTTCATGGGACCAGAAACCTTAGACCACTTGGTGGGACTTTAAGGAAAACAGTACGAGGTTAGGAACGCAGAGGCGCCTGGGTGGCTCAGTTGGTTAGGCGTCTGCCTTCAGCTCAGGTCATGATCTCGGGGTCCTGGGGTCGAGCCCCCCTCGGACTCCCTGCTCAGTGGGGAGTCTGCTTCTCCCTCTCCCTCTGCTCCTTCCCCTGCTTGTGCATGTGCTCGCTCTTTTTCTCAAATAAACAAAATCTTTTTAAAAAAGATTATGAACACAAAATCAGGCACAAATGTGATTTTTTTCTTGAGAACAATAAAAAGGAATTGCAAAAAAATTATAAATCTTAAAATAACTCACAAATACCATAAGTATCGCAAAACCTGGACAAATATTTGTGTTAATTGCCTGACACACCTCTGTAGTGCCTTTAAAAAAAATTACTTATCACAATTTTACATAGACTAGCCTCTGGCTCTGCACAAGTATGTTGGTCCCTTTTTGCTTCTCCAGGAGGCACACATGTATGTCTAGTGCAGGCACCTCGGGCAGTGGTCAGATTGTGACACAGCCTCCTATGTGACAAAGCTACGTGAGCTGGTGTGGTGGGCAGTGGGAGTACTCACTCGTGCAGGGAAGGCCCCAGCAATGTATCTCACTGATCCCAAGTCAGGGGGACCTATCCCTCACTCACTGTGGGGGATCCTGAGTCAGATCCCCCCAAAGCACATCAGACCCCCAAAAGTCAGAGTGGAGAAGAGAAACGATCATAATTGATTACACTTGAACTATAGTCATCTACCAAATTACCTACAAAAGCTGACAGTGTGAACACGTGACTGGGGCCCCATGGGACTGGAGCTCGGGCTGTGTTAGCCTCCCGGTAGATCTGCTTCTCAGGCATCACAAACCTCCCTGTATATCGGGCAAAACAGTTCTGGGCCAATCTATTTTTTGGCGAGGATCAGAAATGAAAGCAAATGGAAGCCTTTGGATCCCAAACACCTGGCTTGATGAGGCAACGGTGAATTCGATGGTGATGGCAGCCGAGCAGGTATCTGCTGAGACTAGCATTAGTGTTCAGGCTGGAAACCCCAGTATGAGTACTGGGAAGCTGAAGGCTTTGATTCCAGTTGAAGGACAGACCTCTGGAAGGCATGACCCATGAGGTTGTAATCAGGTGTTTGTAACTCTGTAGGGGTGAGCTAATCCGGGCATTAAGCCAACATTGACAGAGTGCCCCTAGTGTGAGGAGGCACCCGGCTCAAGGCTCTGCAGGTGCAAATCCAGAGTTAGGAGCCTGGGTCTTGAAGAGGAGACAAGTCAGACCTGCTCAGGAATGGCCACAGTACAGGGCAAAGAAATGAGAGCCACAGGCCCTGGTGGGGAGAAGGCTCACGCAGGTGGAGAAGGGACATTGAACCCTTCAGAAAGAAGGAGTGAGAAGCATGAGGTCGCTTTCCAGGATGGAGGGTGCTCAAATACAATTTGATGGACACATTAGTGTCTCATAGGCCAGAAGAACTGCAGATAATGGAGAGCCAGCATAGTTAGCTCCCACTCACAGAACTTTCCTCTTAGTTTGGATTGCTTCCACCCCACTCCACCCCCACCCCAGAGAGAAACGTGACCATGGGCTTTGGGATCCACAGAATAGACTTCAGGGAACCCTTCTGGGTCAGCTTCTCAGCCAGTCTGGGAGTTGTGAGCTGAGAGAGAACAGCAGGAGGGAGGCTGTGGTTATTTGGGGGACTCTAGCCTTGCTGGGGGCTTCTGTAGCCCCTGACCAACCCTGCATAGACAGGGTGACCTGAATGAGGGCAGCGGGACCCCAGAGACCTCCCCGTGCCCCACCATCTGTTGGGGGGAAACATCCAGGCTTTGAACATTTTGTCCCAGTGAACTTAGAACCATGATGTCACAGTCCCAAATGGTGAGAGACTGAGTGGTACAACATACCTAGGCATCCCCCTAGATAAGCTAATAGAATTTGGCTTAAGGAAAGCCTGGGTAATTTAAGGACATGTGCTACCTTTTTATATAGGCATCATTATTTATGAATTGCAATGATTCATCCCACCTCAAAAAGATGGAAATATTTTAAAAATATGTGCATGCATTTGAAGCAAAAACTGTTTATTTTGTGTGAGTTTTTTGGTGTTTGCTTCTGAGTATCTGGGTATGAAAATTTGGATCTCTGTTTCCTTGCCTACATATGTGTATGGATACACCCCCCCCCCCACACACACACATATAGGATAGGACTGGGATGCACGCATATCTGTGTTCACTTCATCTCTGGTGTTAGGAAGGGGCCTTAGTCATCATTCTAGCTCAACTCATTTGGTGAGAAAACTAAGGCCCAGAAAGGTAAAGTGACTTGTCCGAGATCACACAGCTGGTTAAGGTGACAGAGAGATTAGAACCCAGGATTTCTGATTCATAATCTAAGGGTGTCCAAGGACTCTTTCTATAACATTAAAATCAATTACCAAAAAAAGGGAGGAGGGAATCCTTACTTGTTTTCCCTCCTTCAGTCAATGAATTAGTACTAAGAAGGTCAATCCTGAATTAGCTATATAACTCCAAATGTTAAATTTTCAACGCTGATCTGATTCAGTATTGACTTCTTTTATGAAAACCATATTTATAAAGAAGTCGTTAAAGAATTTCAGAACACATGTGAAGGCATTGCTAAAATAATTACATGCCTTTGTTTTTGAAGAAAGGTATCCAAAATACATAAGCTGTTGTTTGAATTTAAATAAAAAAGCATCTGCTGTTTCTCATGATGGCTCCAGTCCTAATATAACATGGCAAAATAATACCCCTCAAATATCCATGATTAACCTGAATTGGAGAGGGTTCGCCTCCCAGTGCCTTCATATAGCTGGCATTAATAAAACGCACACACACACACACACACACACACACACACTCACAACAGCCACATTATCATCCAGCGTCCTGATGTAACAAAAATATCAGAATTAATCACTGTTTTTAAAGGATGGTGTAACCCTACTGTAGATGAGTCCCACGCATTTGAGGCTTTTGTAAAAAAAAAAAAAAAATTAAAGGCATATGCATTGGTGCCAGTGCAGAATTTTGGACTATGTTCAAATTGCATTTGAGCACAGGTGTGCCCGCCGTTAAGTGTTTATGTTTACCTGTACATGTGAATGTTTGCCCGGGCGACTGTGTTTGTTCTCACTTCACTGTACATATATTTGTGTGTGGGTGTGAGGGCTTCCATTTGATTGGGGACCTTAAAGGGTCGTCTCTTTCATCAAAATAAAAAAAATAGTTCCTCCAAACGTCAGCTATGGGAGAAGAGCCACAGCGTTCAAGGTGCGCGTGGGTGAAACGAGCTGCTGACTCTCTGTCCTCGAGGTTCACGCTGTTTTCTTGGGTCTCCCTCACTAGGATTCTTGCTGATTCTGACAAGCTAGTTCTGGATACATCTCCAGCTGAGAGGGCACCTCTGAACGCATTTGAGCCAGGTTGTCATTTTCAAAGATAGTTTCCTAAATGTTAAAAGAGGGACAAAAGCTAGAGAATGGTCCTTCCCTTGCTGGCGGTCTCCCCATATCCTTCCCGCCCCGAAGGCACCTTCCTTCTGTGTTTCTGTGGCCTCTGGCCATGTCGCAGCATGGGCTACAGGGTGTCATCCCCACATCTCCCCAGTCAAGCCAGTCTCTCCCCGGCCCCTGAGCAGTGATATGTGCTTATGACATGTGGGCCACCAGCTTGTCTTTCTTCCTGCTCACAACAGCCCCCTGAGGTAGATACTGGAGCAGTCCTCACTTTCCAGGTGAGGGCACCATGGCTTGGCACAGGTAATTTCCCCAAGGGTGAAACAGCTAGTAGATGGCAGAATTGGGCTGGGAACTCAGCTCAGACTCCAAAGCCATACTCCTTTTTTTTTTTTTTTTTTTAAGATTTTACTTATTTATTCATGAAAGAGAGAAAGGCAGAGACACAGGCAGAGGGAGAAGCAGGCTCCCTGTGGGGAGCCCGATGCGGGACTCATCCCAAAACTCTGGGGTCACAACCTGAGCCAAAGGCAGACGCTCAACTGCTGAGCCACCTGGGTGCTCCTAGAGCCACACTCTTAACCATGACATTGTAAAACCTCCTTGTGCTAGAGAGCGTCACCAAGTCTCCCCTCCCCACCAGCCCCTCCCACCCCATTCCCACATACACACCTTTTTCAGGGGACAGCCAGATTGTCATCACTGACAGTGACTGACCTCCTCCTTCAGGTAACACATGATGCTCTACACCTAGTGTTGTGGTCCTTTAAATTAGGCTGGGAGGTGTAACCAGCAGAGAAGAGACACCCAGGTTACAGGACATACTTCAGGTAAGTGGAGAGAGGAGGATCCTTTTCTCACCTTCCAGCATGTCAGGCACAAGCAGATGTGCCACAGCCCCGGGCCCACTTGGGGCCTGTCCCCTTCCAGCAGACGGCAGCCCCTTTCATCCGTGTCTGACTGAGCAGGTTATTTTAGGCATGGCCCGGCCAGGTGCTCTGGGTCAATAGGCTTAGTTTTAAATAACTGGATTCTTCTCAGTGACTGTCTCCGTTCGAAGGGAAGGGACATGACGGAAGAATGAGCCCAGCAGGCTGGGGGGTGGTGAGGGAAGGAAGCTAATCTAGAAGGGTTGAGACATCTGAGCTCTGTCACTGCCTCTATGACCTCAGACAGCTCCCCTGCTTCCCCGCTCTGGGCCTCAGTTGCCTCTTCTGGAAAGCAGTGGGTTGGGCTGGGTCATCTCCAACACCTGTTGCAGTCTACCCCATGTCTTTGTTCTCTGCCTGTTTACAGAGGGTGAAAGCCCTAGTGAAAAAGCATCCACTTCAGAGAGGTGACATAGCATCCTAAGGCTGAGCACCAGGGAGGCAGCACAGTGTGCAGAGCAAGTAGCTCTGCTCCCAGGTCAGGAGATGCGGGTTCTAGTGTCACTTGTGATACAAACTGGTTGACTCTGAACAAGCTAAGCTGCGATTTTCTCACCTGTTTTCAAAGGGGCTGATAAAGCTTCAACGGATAGTGTGAAGTTTATACATAGTCGTTGCAGGTGTGAGTCCTCCAAATTCTTAAAGCACGCTGCAGAAAAAGTGAATGTACCTGGCAGTTCCTCCAAAAAGTTAAAAAGAAAAAAACACCTCAATTACCCTATGATCCAGCCATTCCACTACCAGGTATAAACCCAGAGGAGTCAAAAAGCAGGGTCTCAAAGAGATACTTGTACACCCATGTCCATTGCAACAGTATTCACAATGGCCAAAAGGTGGGCACAACCCAAATGTCCATTGACAAATAAATGGATAAACAGAATGTGGTCTGGTCTCTGCATGCAGTGGAATATTATTTAGCCAAGAAAAGGAGGGAATTGCATAGGTCACAACATGGATGAATCTTAAAGTCATCACATTAAATGAAATAAGCCAGACACCAAAAGGACAAATATTGCACGATTCCACTTATATGAGGTACCTGAAAGAGGCAAAATCAGGAGACAGAAAAGTAGTGATTACCATGGGTTGGGGGCAGGGGAGAATGGGGATGTTTTGTTCAGTGGATCCAGAGTTTCTGTTTGGATGATGAAAAAGTTCTGGAAATGGATAGTGGTGATGGTTGTCCAGCATCGTGAAGGGACCTAACGCCACTAAACTGTACTCTTAAAAATGATTAAAATGGTAAATTTTGTGATGTACATTTTAACATTAAAAAAAGTAAATGCACACTTTGAAAATTTTAGGTAAAATGTCTAGAGATATCTTGGCAAAACCTGGGAACAAGGAGTCCCACTTCTTCTGTCTGAACTCAGGTAAGACATTTTGAGGAAGTACATTTTCTTCCTCTGCCAAATGGAGCTAACAGCGGCCTCTCTACCCCCCTGGCTCCCTCGCGTTTCCCCCTGTCCCTGCACAGCCCAGGGAAACGGGTCAAAGTGAGCCAAGCCAGGTGGCCAGAGCACATGGAGGTGGCCTCCATTATCCTGCGTGAGAGGAGATCCAGTCCTGGCTCATATTCCATTTTCCTGGGCTACTGTGAACCCCTTCTCTGGATCCCGTGTGGGCCCCCTTATTCTGGAATTACCGGCATAAGGAGGGCTTTCTAACCATAGCAACCTTGTCCCAGCAGACCTGACTGCCATTCCCAGTGCCTGGCACACAGCAGGGCCTTAACATTCATTTTGTAACCGAGATGCCCTCGCTTCAGCCCTGTTCAATTCCATGCCAACTTTATGCAGATGGGTATAAGGAATAAACTGATTTCTGCTTGGTGAGAAAGCTGTGGGGGTGGGGTGGGTGAGGATAAAGGAGGAAGATCCGCGAGGTAGAGCAGACATCAAACAATTCATTGCAAATAGTTGTTTAAATCAGCACGATGTGCCCAGTGCTGAAGACGGTTCGGCAGGGGGTCTGGGGGTGGCTGGACTCAGCCGAGGCTCCCCGGGAGGCAGGCTTGCAGAACTAGGGGTTGGAAGGGCATGCAGCTTTGAGCTCTGGGGGGGTGGGTGGGGGTAGCTCGGGAGGCCCCCAAGGGCTCTACCTCTGACTTGCATACAGAGCATCCATGGGTAAACTGAGTCCGAAAGACGCAGGAAGCACTGGCCCCAGGTGACCGAGCCAGCCGGGAGGCACAGGGCCTCCCTGGCCTGAGCATGGCGGGCTCCGGGCACACGTATGACACATGCCTGCGTGCGACCACAGGCTCCGAGCAGGCGGGTGGCGGGGACCCCTGGCTTTTTGGACGGCGCAGCCCGGCGGGGGCCGGGCGGTCGCGATCCCAGGCCGGGTCCCTGGGCTCGGGGTGGGGTGGGGTGGGGGTGGGGGTGGGGTGGGGGTGCCGGGCCGGCGCGGCGCTCCGCACCCGGGGTGCCGCGGGGAGGCGGGGAGAGCGGCCGCCTAGCCCAGCCCCGCGGATGACAGGAGCCAGGAGCCGAGGAGGGAGGAGCCGCCGCCGAGCGCTGGGCTGAGGAGCAGAAAGAGCGGGCGCGGAGTGCGGGCGGCTGGGAGCGCGCTGAGCGGGGGAGAGGCGCTGCCGCACGGCCGGCCACAGGACCACCTCCCCGGAGAATAGGGCCTCTTTATGGCATGTGGCTGGTAACTTTCCTCCTGCTCCTGGACTCTTTACACAAAGGTGAGACCCGCGCGGGCGGCGGGGCGGCGGGGGCGGGGGCCGGGGTGCGCGCGGCGGGCGGCCAGGCGGGGTGCCCGGCGGGCTCGGGGCGCGCGGGGACCCCGCTCGGGTGGGGCGCCGGGGCGCGGCAGACCCCGGGAGAGGGGTCAGGTGAGAGTGTGCCCCGGGCCGCTCCGCCGGTCGCCGCGCGCCTGCCGCTTCGGGGCGCGCCCGCGGGGGTGGAGGTGCACGGCCCCCCCCGCCCCGGCTCCCCGGTCTCCCCGCCCCCGGCTGGGCCGCAGCTCTGCCCCGGCCCGGACCCCTCCCCCCAGCCCCTGGCCCGCTTCCTGCGGCTCGCTGGCGCCGGGACCCTGGGGTGCCCTCCGAGAGGAGGGGTCCTGGGGCCGTGGCCGTTCGCCCGGAGTCCTCGCTCCTCGGGCCTCGGACCCCGCGGCTCACTCCTCCGCCGCCGCCCTGCGCCCCTCGGCCGCCCCGGACCCCCGCGCCGCACCGCATGGCGCTCCTCCGCGCCCCGGCGGGCGGGGGAGCAGGGGCTTCCGAGGGCCGGGGTCCCTCGGCTGGCAAGTTTGCTCTCCGGACCCAGAGGTCGCCTTCCCCCAGCCCCGCCCCCCCCGGGGCCCCCTCCGGCACCAGCCACGGCTTCGCGGCGCCGCCTGGGCCACCTCGGGCAGCGCGCCCCAAGGTGCGAGACTCCGCTTCCGCGCCGCGGGGTCAGCCGGACACCGGGACCGTCTTCAGTTTGCGGGGGGCGGGGGGCGTGTCGCTCTCCCCGGAGAGAAGGCGTTGCTAGGGGTGGGTCCAGGTGTCCGGCATGTCCGGACCTGCTGCCGGGGCGCCGCGCACCTGATCCTCGAGGTAGCCGGGACCGGGGGTGGAAGGGGGCACATATTTCCGACCAGAGTCACCTGGGCGCTGAGCCGGGACCGGGCTGTCGCCGGCGTTGGGGCTTCCAGGCCGTGGCAGAGGACGTGCCCCCGGGCGCGCAGATGGCGGGAGATGAGGCGGCCGAACTCCGCGCCCTTGCGCAGCGGAGCACACACGCTCGTACCAGCTCAGCTTTACCTGTTCAGCCCTCTAACTTTTCTCCTTCGCGCCCCGGGGGCGGCTTCGCCCCCCTTTGCCCCGCCCGTGGCCCTGGCCGAGCCGCAGCCCTTGACCCCTGGGCGATGGGGGAAGGGCAATCCCGCAGAGGGGGGCGCTCGGGGAGGGGTCTAGTTTTTCTGCGTGTCGATGCCCCAGGGGTCTGGAGTCTGCAACCTGCGGGAGCTGACTGCAGCATCTCCTGGCTGGGGGTTGGGGGGGGAGGAGGGGGACCCTTATTTCATTGGTAAATACCACCGGGTTAAGGCCAGACTGAAGGCCAA
The DNA here is from genome assembly GCF_011100685.1 of Canis lupus familiaris. Taxonomy (NCBI): domain Eukaryota; kingdom Metazoa; phylum Chordata; class Mammalia; order Carnivora; family Canidae; genus Canis; species Canis lupus. The sequence continues at coordinate 15,868,669 of NC_049226.1, forward strand.
GATACTGCTGGGGTTTGCAGATCAGGGGTGCGGGGCTAGAGGTGGCCTGTGAATCGTGGACAAAGTAGTTGAGTTTCTCAGACCCAATGGGGCCCACTGGGTGACACGCCAAGGCTGGTCTAGGTTGGTTAACCCCTTGTCCTCCACAGAGCACCCTCTCCTTCCACTTCAGCGGAGCAAGAAGCTGTCTCCTGTTCAAACCCCCCACCCCCCAGTCTCCCTCTCCCCAGGCTCTTCCTGCCTCCCTCCGCCCCCGCAGGCTGGCTCGGCTCGCAGCTTTAATTACATTAATATTAAAAATACATAAGGTGAGGAGCGGCAGCTTTCTCTCTCTCTCTCTCTCTCTCTCTCTCTCTCTCTCTCTCGTTCTCTCTCCGCCCCCCATCCCCTTTCCATTTTGTCAGGCGGAGAGCACAGGCCAGAGCTTCTGCACACTCCTGCCCAGCTTTGTCCTCTGCCCTGCACGCCCCACAGTCCCCCAGCAAATACCTGAAGCATGCAGCCCTACCCCTCCCACCCCCAGAAGCTGGGCATTAATAAATGAACCCCGGGCTATTTGATAGGGAGGAAGCAGATGGGGGGGGGGGGTGCTAGCAGAGAAAGGCCCAGAAGGCAACAGGACAGCCTGAGGGGCAAAACCCTTTCCAACTTGAGGCGAAAGTTGCCACCGGCCTCGGGCCTCTGGGTAAGGCTGGAGGTGCCAGGTGAGGTGGCACCTCGGTGGCCTTTTGGTCTGCAGAGTCCTGGCGGGCCCTGCCAATTCAGAGGCTCCAGCATCTGTGTTGGGCGCCAGGGCGACTCGCCAGACAGTCCTTTCTTTTCCTTCGTGCCTTAATTGGGTCTTAGGTGCCAGGCTGGTCCCCAGGGCCTGTTCCGCTTGGGGTGGCGCGGCGGCGGGGGCTGGCGAGAGGCGGCTGGGAGAAGATGGGACGCCGGGAGAGGCGGGGAAGATGGGGTTTGGTGTATTTTCTCTCTCGTTGCCAGTCACCCCCACGGCACCAAGGAAAATGTAAATGTGAATGTTCGAGCCTGTTACAGAAAACAATATCCTCTTGCAATAATTTGTACGTCCATCTGTGAGGAGCGGGAGGAGGCAGAGAGAGAGAAGAAAACAAGATGGGATAGAGCGTCCTCTGGATGGGATTAAGCAGTTATTGAATGTGTTTTAAGCTTCTGCTATTTCCATTCCTCTTGAAATACCTTTTTTTGATGAAGCCTGAGCTCAGACAGATTCCCCAGAACCGAACTGGGAAGGTGTTTTAATAATCGGTTATCGAGTCTCCAATAACTGCCTTATTATTGCCAAAACAAATCCAGGTTCGGGCAGCCAGATGAACCCCAGTGAGGCTCTCTCCGTTGTTACATCCAGCGGGCCAGCATCTGTGTTGCTTGCATTTGCATTTTTACTGTGTAAAAGAACAAGCTTCCCCGGCACTAAAATCCCTGTTTTCTAAAAGCCAAAATAATGGGTTGCATTGATTTTTTCATTTCCCACCCCAACCTCTCGGACGGGGACTCAGGGTTCTTCTCTCTTGAGGAGACTGAATTAAAAGGCTTCGTCAAGCCATTAAGAAAATCTCTAACACTCTGTTCGGTGTCTAATTAGAAGTGTGTGGGGCGGGGGGAGGCAGTGGGGGAATGTGTTTTGAAGATCTTGAAATGGCAGACACTACTTTGGGGAAGCAGGTGAAGGACCGGTGAGCCCGGGGAGGGGGTAGCTGGGCAGAGGGGCCCCTGTTGCTAGAATACCGCGGGGGAGAATGGAGTTGCCATCATGCCCGGCAAACCTTTGAGAGGCTTCGTATTTCTGGGCATCAAAGTCGCTGCCTTTAATATATCTCTGCGGCAGAATGGGGAGGCTCAATTAGAAACGAAAAGCAAGTAAGCGGTTGACCCAAAGGCAGCGCTTAAGTTGAACAGATCCCAGGAGACTGGCTGGAGAGGCTTGTTTTTCTTAGATTGAGGAACGGGGAGGGGGTGGCCAAGCGAATGGGCGTGTGGCCCAGCAGTGCTTTGCCAAACAAGCAAGCCCCCAAGCGAGCAGACTGGAAGCCCCCAGACCCAGGCTGGGAGGCTGCCGAGAACACCTCTTGGACTGTAGGCCTTTGATTGGGGGGCGGGGTGCAGACCTCAAGCCCCAGTTAACTGTCTCCATGTCTTCAGGAACTCCACCCTTGTCACTTGCTTACTCCCCTACTCAGCCTGGTGAAGGTGGATTTTATTTGTGGATGAATTGAAGGGGAGGTTGACGTTCAGAGAGCTTGTTTTTTTTTTTTTTTTTTTCTTCAGGGGTAGAGATACCAGGCTGAGAGATTTTTCCCTCCCACATGATCTTGGAAGAGGTGTTTCTTGGAGACATTTGAAGCAGTCCAGAGGAAGAGCCCTCAGCTCCCAAAGTGCTTTCTCAGCCCCTATCCCAGTAGATTTAGCCAGGACCCAGGTGCCTGAATGGGGTGAGCCACAGGCAGCAAAGATGGCAGGGTGCCAGGAACCCAAGGGCAGGCCTGAGATTTGCATATGATTTGCATACAGATTTGCATGCTGACCTAGCCAGGCCAAGAGCCTCGCCCTCTCTGTGTGAGTAGCCTCTTGATCTCAGCCTCAGTAGCAGCGCTTCACTTTTTCCTGGTGTGGCATGGGGGTGGGGCAGGAGTGGGAAGAAGGACTGGTGTGTTTGGTAGGGCTTCCCTCTTGCCTCTGAGTTTGAGGCCTACAGGGGCTCAGCACTGAGCCCACCTGGTAAGGCAGCCCTGGAGCTTGCTACTGGGATAAGATGAGAGGTGATGCACAGAGGCACCCTAAGGCCGACCAAGCTTGGGGTGTGGGTTGTCCCTCTTGTGCTGCAGGAAGAAGAGGGTGAAGAGGGTGGGCATACCTGCTATGAGAATCGAGGGCTAGGTTTCTGGTAAATGTACCCTTAGAATGGAGGAAGCTGGATGTGTAGGGCTGGGAACGGTCGTGGGAGAAGCAGCAACTGATGGGAAGAGGTATGATGGGAGCCAAAACGCTCTCTCACCCTCCTGGTTTGTGGACTTCCAGCTTTGGAGGGGATTGTGGTTTCCGAGAGATTAGGGGAAGGGTTCTGGGAAGGGGAAGGGCCCCTATTCTAACAGTGTTAAGGCAGCTTTAGTGGAACGACAGGCACGGGGCCACAGAGGGAAGTTCTGAGGCAAGAGTCTGGAGTCATGCTCAAGGAGCAAACATCCAGGGCAGCTGGAGTGCTCCTTCCCAGGGAGCCAGCTGGGAGGCCCTGCAGTGGGAATGTGGCTTCGGATGGTTTTGTCTGCATTTCCGGGGCAGGAACAAATCCTGCCCTGGCAGGTGCAGCTCTGAGGCCTCCCAGAGTTTTTTTCTGCCTATCCGGGAAGGCCCTGGTTCACTCAGGGCCCACAGAGTTTTCTGAAGGAGGTGGTATAGAGCCCTAGAGCATTGGGTGGAGCCTGGGGAATGGCTGCAGGTAGAGAGGGGAGGACCAGCAGGCAGAGCTTCAAGCACCTCCATCCCCAAGTCTTTCAATTGGAGCATTTTATATATTGGAGTTGTAAGGAAAAATAAAAAAAAATTGCAGCCTGCTGGTGTGGTGGAAATTTGGAGTCAAAGTGAACCCTTCATTTATACCCTGGCTCTGCACTTACTAAATATGTGACTTTTGGTCTCTCTGAGCCTCTCTCCAGCTATTAATTGGGGTTAAAGGCAACCATACACGTAAAGTAGCCAGAGAGCAGCTGGTACTCAATAAATACTAGATGTCTTCTTTTTTTCTGCACTGCTCCCACCTTCCTCCTCCTGCCCATACCTCAGAATAGATCACTGGGTCCTGTCCTGAGTTGTTGAATCAATCAGCTGCAGTTTTGGCCCAGCCAGCTGGCTTAGACTTGTAACTGTAAGAAAGACTGTGTGCTGACCAGGGCGGGGACATTGCTGCTTCCTTTTGTCACCTAGCTCAGTGGCCTGCAGGACCCATCCTCAATGAGACAGCTGAGGCCATGCAGGCACGTCCTTGGGGAGCCCAGCCCACTCCCTTTCCCCAGCCACAGCTAGGCCACCAGTGGAAAAGAGATGAGGGCAGAGGTTGGCTGTGGACTTGGACTTGAGGATGAGGGAAAGGCCAGTTGCACGTCTGCCAAAGGAAGGCCAGTTGGTTGTTAAATCTCCATAATAGTTGGCCAGAGTAAGGACTATCCTGGATTTAATACCATAAAGCCTATGTGTAGGGTCTACACAGGATGAGCCCCTGTGTCTTATAGCTGGATAGATATCTGTGTCCCTCCCTGCTGGGATGAGCCTTGCTGTTTTGCAGGTAGTTTTGTGTGTAGAGAATACCCCTGACCTTGGGGTGTTGGTCCCATGACCTTGGGGGTCCCTGGACCACTTCTCCCTAAATGACCCAGTCAGCCACAGGGAAGCAGCATATGATCAAGAGGTCAGGTGCTGCCCATGGCAGGTTGTGGCCTGTGGGTTCCATGAGGGTAGGGCTGGCTGGGGGCACAACAGCCTGTGTGCCCTGTTTAACAGATGTTTGTCCAGGGCTGCTTTAGCGTGAACAGCATTAGCCTTGGGTACCACCCCTGCCACCCAGCTGCTACTCCCTCCCCTCATCTGTTCAGCCCCACTTCCCCATGCCCTTGGTCTCCCTGATGCTCACATTGACAGCTTCCAAGGTCACCACCATCTTCATTAAGAACAGGGTTATTCAAATGCTGGTTGCATATCCATTACACTGGTGTGTGTATGTGTATGTGTTGGAAAGAACATTGTCCGTGAACCTAGATGACAAAGCTCGGCCTAATTTAGGCAAATGACCTAATAGTTCACATGCCTCTATTTTGTAATCTGTAAAATAGGGAAAATAACAGTGCCCTGACTGTTCCCCAGGGCACCTATTACTATGTGTGCACATGAAGGACGAGGGGCATATCCTTGTATATCATGTGACAAAGCTTTGTAAATCAACCGGGGCAACATGTAAACGCACACATGTAAAAACCACAGTAAACCACTTTTAGCCTTATAAATCCTTTGCTGAAATGTGAGGTATAATTACTGTCACTTCATCATACAGGAACAACGAAGGTCTCCCAGCTGTGTGTGGCTGTCTCCCCACTCCTTGGGCCCCCCACATATGGAGAATTTTCCTAGCAACATGGGGAACAGCTGACAAGGCACAGCCAGGCTGGCAATAGTCTTTCTTGGAGCAGACTTGCCAGTTGCCCCCATTGGGTGTGGGAAGAGCCTACCTCTGCTCCCACTCCAGGTCCTTAGATGCAGATTTATTCCATAGTCCTCTGGACACACTTCTGCAAGGGTGATGCTCACTGCTGGGAATCCACAGTCCTTTGTGGAAAGAGCAGAAGGCATAGAGTCCTACCTTGGGTGACCTCATTTGAGGTGACAGCCGTTACTGGAAGCCAGGTCCTGAGAATGCAGCTGAGTCAAAGCCACCTTGCTTCTGGGATGGCCTCCAGAGCCATGGGGTCTATGGGTCTCAGGTCTAAGGACCTGCTTTGGGGGTGTGTGAGAGAGATCAGATGACTGCCATGGGCAAAAGTCTTCCAGGTTGGAAGGCCATTTGAGGACACAGAATCCATCCCCTAACCAGATGCTCCAGTACTTGTAGCCACAGCAAATACCTTTCTCTGAAGGCAGCCCATTCTGGCCACACAGTTCTATTACAGAGCTCATCTTTAGAATCCGCCAAGTGGTCTGGGTCTTGTACCTTCTGTTCACTGGCCCTGGTTTTGCCTTTTTAAACCACAGGGGTATAGGTGAAGCCCTTTTCCCTTTGACAACCCTTCGACCATTTGCAGACAGATGGCTGCCCACCGGAGGCCTCTCTTGCAGGCATCCAGCACCCCTGATTCCTCTAAGGCTCCCTCATCAATGTCTTGTCATTTCTCCATGAGGCCCCTCCATCCTGGGTTGCTGGGCTCTGTAGGTGGGCGGGCCAGAATTGAAAGAATAGTAGAGAACAGGGGTCTAGTCCCAAACAGGACACTGGGTAGCTCGCTGTGTACCTGGGATGAGTTACTCTGCCCTTCTAGGCCTCATACTCCCCATCTGTAAATGAAGGAGATTGGACAAAATAATCTCTTAAATCCCTCAAGCGTTAGCAATCTAAATCTAGGAATCTCTAGAGACAACTGTGCTGTCTGAGCCGACTCCCTAGAAAGACCTTCTGGCCATAAGGGGCCTTCCCTTCCCAGGGCGTGTCTACAAGGGGCTGGGAGATTAGAGAGTCTGTTTGACAGTCAGCTGTTGGCTCATAACTCCTGGAGCCTGTGGTGAGGGGCCTTGTTGGTTGAAGAATAACTGATCTTTACTGGGTCATACAGATTTCTGGTTGCTAGTGATAGGGGCTATGTTTGTGCTGAGAATCTTTAAAAACCAAAACCCAAACCCTATGTTTCTGATGGGGAAGTGGAGGACTCGGGCGCTTGAAGCAGCAGCACTGCTCCTTGAGGTAGGACTGCTTCCCTAGGGAGATTTGGAGATGGAGATTTTGTGGTTCTCTCCAGGACTAGGGTAAGGCTGCTGGCATTTAGTTGTGGGGGTGGGGGATGTACTGGGGATGAAAGGTTGGAAGCCTGGGGCAGTCCCAAGTAAATAAGAAAAACCATACCCCAAATGGCTCTCCTTCATCAGAAACCCCCCTCGTGGTATGTGTGCACCCTGGAGGCCGTCTGAGTCTAGAATGTAGTGTGCCCTTTGAGAAATGTAGCCCAGAGGGCGGGAGGCCTGGGCTTGACATGCACCTCTGCCACTGCTAGCTGTGTGAACCTAGGAGACTCCTTGACCTAACAGCTTGTTTCTTTTTTTTTTCTTTTCTTGCTTCCCTTTTTTTTTTTTTTTTTTTAGTTTCAGAGGTAGAATTTAGTGATCATCAGTTGCATATAACACCCAGCGCTCATTCCATCAACTAACATCCCATTTTGCTATCTATAAAATGGGGTCTTGTGCAGTAGCTACATTGGGGGTTGTTGTAGGGCTTAAACTGTTCATAATGCAAGGAAAGGGCTGCTCACAGTGCCTGGCACAAAATAAATGCCAAAAAGAAATGGAGATGGTGAAGGTTAGCGGTAGAGCAGGTGTGCTAGGTTTGCGGGGAAGCCACAGACAGAAGGCATGAGACTTGGTCTTGGCTGCTCCATCTTGTTGCAGGGCAAGTACCAACTCCGATTGCCTGGAGATGCTCTGACACTGTCTGGGGAGACTTGCTCTTCTCCTCCCCAGGGTGTAGACTTAGACTGTCTCAAAGGGGCGAATGCACAAGAAGCAGGTTCTCTGACAAAGGAGCCAGACCCTGTCTCATGGGTCCTGACCCAGGTTTTGGATGGACGAGGTGGTTGAGCTGAGGTCCCACTGATTGATCTCTGGACCCAGTTTTTCCAGCTGTGGGATAAGAACAATCAGAGTGAGGGCAAATAATATATCTTGTATGAAAACCTTTGTGTGCAAATGCAGTGCAGTAATGAACCTGGCAAATTAACCCAAAAAACTCACCAGGCCACATCTGCATTAAAAAAAAAAAGAAAAGAAAAAAAACTCTGTGTGAGGCCTGGGGGCAGCAGCATGTGGCTATTGCAATGCTTTGTTGTTATTGATCACACCACTATTATTTTATTAACTCGATTACCAAATTAAGTTAATTAAGTGGTGCTACGGTCCCCATCAGCCAAGCCCATGGAAATTGGCTGTTGTTGGAAAAGGTGATTTTGAAGGCCAGTGTGGCAAATCTACTTTTCTCTGGGGTGTGTTACTCTGACTTGTAGGCAGACAACCACCCGCTTCAGAAATAGTTTCCCGGCCCTCTGACAGATTTGAGTGTACTGTTAGGGAAGGATCTGCATTTTTAACCGGTCCTCCAGCTGATTATACAGAATAACATCCAAGAACTGCCTTAAGTAATTGTTGTAGTTGAGAGGTGAGTATTTTTTGTGGGTTATTTACTCCACAAATACCCCTTGCCTGTTACGATGAATACTCCTAACAATAGCAACAAATACTTCTGTGCTGCTAGGCACTTGTGGTTACCACCAACTGTCCTTTATATGAACGTATCCAACCTAACAACCTTTGACGTCACTCCCCTCTTATGGATGGAGAAACTAAGGCACACAGGTGAGGCTATCTTGCCTGAGGTTCCATTGCTTGTGAGTGACAGAAGCAGGGATTCAAACCTGGGGATCCTGGCCCCAGAGTCTGGGCCTTGAACCACTCTGCGAATTGCCCAGCGAGGCCCAGGGGACAGAGTGGTGACCAGGACAGGGAGCTCACACAGCCCTCCAGGGGAGCCCTGCCCACTGCTCCTGCTGCCCTGGGGACCTACTTGCTGTGCCCCGGCATGGGGACCCCTTGCCAGCTCTTGCCCATCTCTGAGGGTAGGGCAGGTTGCAGGTCTAGCACTGACCAGTTGCTCCTGGTTGAAAAGTCCAGTGAATGAGATGAGTAAATATTGTAAAGGAAGAGAACAAAATGACTCACTTCTCCCAGTGGAGGTGGCGAGGTGTTAATATTTCAGTTCCCTTGGGTTGTCATTTATGATGACTGGGGACGATGACATGGGGATAATTCAGTGCCCACCCAGGAGGAGGCCTCAGTTGGCCGGACAGCCCCTCAGCCCAGCCCGGGGGGGGGGCGTGGGGGCCCACGGGTGTCAAATACACGGGGTGTCGGGTTTCCTTTGCCAAACTAATCCGGATGGCCAGACGGGCAGGAGGGCCAGCGAGCGAGTTGACGTGATGGATATTTAGGTTTCAGTGGTGACCCTGGGGGCAGCCCAAATGCCTGGGGGCGATTTCTGGTTTAAAAATATTGCGCTGCTATTTCTACGCTTCTAATCTCCCAGCGATTTGGAGCCTGTTTCCTGAAACACGGCATCGGGGTGGTGCTCCACGTTAAACGGCAGAGAAGATTAAATGGGTTTAAGTCTGGGCGACTGTCACATCACATCCAAGCCCATAACTTCCATTTTCTATTAAAAATCCATTTCCCCCTTTGACCAGAAGAAGCTTTGCTGTTGATCTGAATGTCTCTCTCTTTATTTATGAAGTGTTCCCCCCTCCTCTCCTTCTCTGTAAATATGCCTGCTTCTGTCTGCAGAGGGAAGAAAGGGCTGGGGCTGGGGTAGGGGGAGCGGCTGCGATTTGAGGGGAAGTAGGAGTTTCTGTGTGAGGACATGCTTTCCAAACTGGCACTTCCAGAGAAGTGGTGGTGGGCGGAGGGGTGGGGGCCCCAAACTTTGAACTCTTCAGCGTTGCGACTCGGGCTTGGGATCACACAGACCTTGACCAAGTGTTGGCTGTGCCTCCACTTACCTAGCTGTACCATCTCCCTGTGAGCCTCCTCTTCCTCACTGGTAAAATGAGCCTAACAGGGCCACTTTGCACGTTTGTGTGAGGATTCAGTGAGAGAATGCCCTGGAAGCCTGCAAGCAAGGCCCGTGCCAGGCACACAGCAGGTGCTCAATCAGTGTTACTCTCCCCTCTGTTGAGAGCTTGTACCATTAGCTAAACCACTATTTTTTCAGGGAAATAAATGTAAGGTCAACATGAAGTTAGACACAGGGCTACAAGAACTTGGGAGAACTCAGGCACCAAGCCTGCAAACCTCCGCATTGCCTTCCACCACTGAAGGGCCAATATGCCAATCCAGCTGTTTCTGCCTCTTCTCCCCAAGCCCGGCCAGTGCTCCTGCCTGGAAGGTTCCTGCAGGGTCCCCCAGACGTGCTGTGCCCATGGCTGCCACAGAGGCATTGTTCAGGCTGGCCTCTCTGTGGGAAGGCCTTTGTTTAGATCATCCTTTGAGGCTCACCTGGAGCCCTCAACCCCAAAGCTGTTCCCTGGTCACTAAGTCACTAACATGTCCCCTCAGGGATACTTTCCATGCACACTGCCCTGGACTCTGGATTAACCCTTTCCTGTTCTCCATCTCCTTTATACGCTCCTGGAAGGTGGCACCTTTCTTCCTTGTCTCTAGTGTCTCCCACCCATGGGTGCAGTTCTGCTGAGCATGTGGTCAGTGCTCTGTAAATAGCTCCTGAAAGAACAGGACTTTCCTGATCCCCGGGTCAGGAGGGACCTGGGGAAGGAGAGCCTTGTAGGGTGCAGGAGTCAGCTCAGAGGAAGTAGGGGTGGAGAGGGTCTTGAATTCTGCAGGGTTGCTGAGTGGTGCTGTGCCCTGGTCACCCTTTGTAGTAACTGGAGGCACCCTGGACCCCTCAGGGGTCACTGGGATGTGAATAGCAGTCTTGTCCCTCCTATTCATCCTCTTTATGGGGAACCAAGTACTTCCACGTTCTCTTTTCCCTGCTCTGCAGTCTCAGGGGGGCAGGTAAGATGGTGCAGTGAGTGAGGACACTGAGACTCAGAAAGGCTAGTGGCTTGCCTGAGGTCACACAGCAGGTCTGGGGTGAGCCCCAGGAGGGAAGGCAGCTCCTTAGACTCCTACGAGGGCTTTATTATACCACACTTCTGTGCTCCCCTTAAAGCTTTCTTTTTTTTTTTTTTTTAAAGATTTTATTTATTTATTCATGAGAGACACAGAGAGAAAGAGGCAGAAACACAGGCAGAGGGAGAAGCAGGCTCCATGCAGGGAGCCTGACATGGGATTCAATCCCAGGTCTCCAGGATCATGCCCTGGGCTGAAAGCAGCGCTAAACCACTGAGCCACCTGAGCTTCCCCCCTTAAAGCTTTCTGAGGCTTTGTCCCTGCTCCAAAGATTCGAACGGGGGCCTGAGAAGGAGGGAAAGCCCCCACCATAGAGGTCTTGCCAGACTTCCTGAGGTTGGAATGAGGCCCTTGCTACTCCTTCTTTTATGGTTGGGTGACTGAACGTACCCATTGCTGCTGTGGCCACTCACTGGTACCCTTGTGCCGACTTCATCTTGGCATGAAGCAGAGATTTGAGATTCCTGGTGGTCAGTGCCTCAGTTTCCCCTTTATAGATTTGCTCACTCCTTTCTCTTGGCAGGTGGGGTGAGGCTAAATTAATGTTTATTAGAGGGTTTCTGCATTCTGGGCTGACAGGTGCCTTGTGATGGTAAAGTATGAGCCTGATGTAAGTGCAAAATGCTATTGTTTTACACCTGAGGGTGATGTTTCATAATGGCAATGCACTGTCAGAGCCGTAAGCAGAAATGAATGGTTTGTCTCATCCTCCCCAGCTCCCCCAGACTCAGAAGACAGCAGCTTACATCCCGGGGTGGGAGAAATATGAGGCTACTCACCTTTTGCTATAAATCTGCCGTTTCATCAGCCCTGACAGGTGGCTGGACAATCCCAGTCAATTCATCAATTAAATCTACCCATTTGTAGTTGCTGAGAACCCTGTGTCCTTGGCTCTGGAAGGATCCAAGGCTCAGAGTGCAGGAAGGCTGCTATCACCCCGGGCTGGTGCTCCTGGCGGGAGAGGAGGAGGCCCTGGGAAGGGGTAGTCTCGCAGTGGGGACGTAGCATGGATTTCCAGCCAGGAGAGAGGGAGACTAGGACAGAGTGTTTGGGGTGGGGTTGCGATGGAAGGAAGGATGCGGAGGGGTACCTCGTCCAGAAAACCAGATTTTGTGGTTTGTCCTCAGCGTGGTTCACACAAGAGAGCAGCTCTGTCTCTGGGCCCTGAAGTCAGGCAACATTGGGTTCTGGTCCCAGCTCCGGCACTCACACTTTGGAGAAGTTAGTTAACTTTGAGTCTTCATTTTCTTATCTGTGAGATCAAAATAACAATAAAACCATCTGCTAGGGAGTCATGAAGATTAAGTGAGGTAATATCTTTTTGTGTGTGTGAGATAATACCTATAGTGGGTCTAGGTCCGAGCCTGGACTACAGTTAAGCGTGAAAGTCGTGGTGGCTGTTCTGGTTGCTGCTGGTATTATTATTACGGAGGGCTACATCATCAATAATTTCTTACCCTGTTCTTGAATCAGATAATTCCTGAATTCCTCTTTGTCAGGAATCTTTCTCAGCTTCCCAAGTCCATTTGTCAGGCACAATGTAGAATCTTTCTGTACCTTGATGGATTTTGGCTCCCCCAATCCATAAAGCTGCCATGGAGAGGGTGTCTGATTAACTGGGTTGTCTCAGGAAGCATCCAGAACCCCAGAGTGATGTCCCTGCTCCCACAGGCTAAGCATTGTCTGAAAGTTTGAGTTCATCAGGGTCCCCTCCCACGAAGAGTATGTGTGCGCCTGCAGGTGTGCAGGTACATTAATCCTGTACTTGGCCATTTAAATACAGATGTTGGTGGCCAGGCGGTGTTTTTATTGCAATGGTTACCATCTTCTAATTGTTCAGAAGTCAGACTCTGGGCTCAGATTGCCTGCGTCTGCATCTCAGAGCCCTCACTCATGGGCTGTGTGGTCTCAGATATGTTGCTTTGATCTTTCAGTGCCTCACTTCTCGCGTCTGTAGGCTGGAATGCTAGTAGTACCTGCCACGTAGGGTTGTTGGAAGGTTAAAAGAAGTCATATAAGTAAGCCTACAACAGTGCCTGACACATAGAAGATGCTTCTCAAATGTTTGTTGAATGAATCTCAATAAGGAAATTTCACAGAAGGTGAGTAGGCCCATGGAAAGGGAGCCTGGAAAATTTGGGTCTTAAGAGAAGCCTTCCTAAGCCTTCTTTGCTGACCCATGAAAGGCCGTGATTTCACGATCTTGGAGAATACTCTAGTCACTGTGAGTCAGGCATGTTTCTGGGCTTCTGAGGGACCCCTCAGAAGATGGGCCAGTTTCTTCCTCCTCAGAGCAGCCTTGCACCACCACCAATGCTGGGGCCATCACAAGAGGAGGCAGTGTGAGGAGGAGGATGGAAAGGTGATACCGCTGCCTGTCGGAGAGCCTTTCAGCCGCCAAGGGTGCTGTGCTTGGTGGGGACAGCAAATGCATTTGCTGCCGGGAGGATGCCCCTGACACCCCAGCAAGGAGCCCATGAATGTGTTTTCCAGCACTGTTGCTAATGGCTTCATCATGGCTTTTTATGAGATGATGTGAATTGCTCTGACCAATGAGGCTTAATGGCCTCCCTCAACGAGCTGCCCAGTATATTCTCCCTGGAGGCTCCGCTCAGAGTTAAGCCAAGAATATTAATACAGTCCGGATGCAGGCCCTCCTCCTTCTCATAAAGTTGTGGAAATTGAGGTCAAGTTAGGTCCCCTGCAACGTTCTTTAAATAAGCAGTAGAGTGGTTTGTTTGCTCCTTGATCTTCCTGGTGGGGAGGGAGGGGCCTCCAGCAGGAGACCTGGGACTGGGCCCCTCTCTTCTCCTGCCTCGGCCCCCCTTGTTCAGAGGTGGCCCTTAGCAGGGAGGGCGGGCCAGATTCCACCATTCAGGGCTGCGTCCCGTTGGGCAGGAGACACTGAGGCCACGTGCTGGTGTGAGGGGTACAGCCAGCTGTGCTCCCAGTCAGGTGGCCCTGCCCCAGGCAGTCAGGCAGCTGCCCTCCTGAGCCTGTTCTCCCGGGGGACAGAGCGCTACAGTGGGACCGGGCCAGAGATGCGTGAGGTCTTTGCAGCCCTGTCCATCTACCCCCCGCGTCTCGCAAGTGAAGGAGCGGAGGCCCAGGGAGGGCAAGGGTCACCACAGTCAGTGTCAGCACCAGGTTAAGAACCTGGGTGGGTCTCTAGCTTCCTGACCTAGATCTTATCCACCCACAGTACTGCTGGCCCTTGGCCTCGAGAGGTGGAAGACTGCTCTCAGGGTCTCCTGCAGTTTTCTTTGCTCCAGGCGAGCATTCTCCTTCTCCATTCACCCTGCACCTTTCACCTATGGTATGATAGAGAGTGCATGAAGATCCTTATGGGGAGTGATGGGTCAAATTTCAATTCTGTTGCTTCTTAGCTGTGTGATGTCTGGCAAGTCACATTACTATTCTCAGCCTATAAGAGGGAATGATTAGGGCACCTGGGTGGCTGAGTGGTTGAGCGTTTGGCTCAGGTCCTGGGATCAAGTCCTGCAATAGGCTCCCCGAGGGGAGCCTGCTTCTGTCTCTGCCTATGTCTCTGCCTCTCTCTCTGTCTCTCTCATGAATAAATAAATAAAATCTTTAAAAAAAAAATTAAGAAGGGCAGCCCGGGTGGCTCAGTGGTTTAGTGCTGCCTTCAGCTCAAGGCCTGATCCTGGGGACCCGGGATGGAGTCCCATGTTGGGCTCCCTGCATGGAGCTTGCTTCTCCCTCTGCCAGTGTCTCTGCCTCTTTCTCTGTGTGTGTGTGTCTCATGAATAAATAAATAAAATATTTTAAAAAAATTAAGAAAAGGGAATGATTAAAAAACAAAAGAGGCGATTGATGCCAGGCCCTCTCAGGATTGTGCAGATAGATGCATGGAGGTTATGGGCATGTACTTGCTTGCCGTATAGTAGGTGCCCAAGAAATATTTATGACCTAAGCAGTATTAGCATCTCTCCTAATGTCAACAGTGGGTGCCAATAGTGGATCATGGCTTCAGACCCTTCAGCCTAGCAGAGTGATGGCCAACCTCTTCTCCGTGGGCTTCGCTTGGCCTGGAAAGTGAGATGTTATAACTTTTGCCATTTGTGGGCTAGGCTGGAAACTCGTGGGAGGGGGCAGGAACTGTCTCACATCTCTCCTTGCCGGTGCCTAGGGTATAGTCAGCGCTCAGTAAGTGCTTCCTGGGTGACTGGCCTTTGAACCATGAATGAGGATGGGGCACACACGCCTCTGGGTGGTGGGAGGTGAGTATGGGACCGTGGCTGATCCAACCTCTCCTCTCACCTTCCCCACAGCTCGCCCTGAAGATGTTGGCACCAGCCTCTACTTTGTAAATGACTCCTTGCAGCAGGTGACCTTTTCCAGCTCCGTGGGGGTGGTGGTGCCCTGCCCGGCCGCGGGCTCCCCCAGCGCGGCCCTTCGATGGTACCTGGCCACGGGGGACGACATATACGACGTGCCACACATCCGGCACGTCCACGCCAACGGGACGCTGCAGCTCTACCCCTTCTCCCCCTCCGCCTTCAATAGCTTTATCCACGACAATGACTACTTCTGCACCGCGGAGAATGCGGCCGGCAAGATCCGGAGCCCCAACATCCGCGTCAAAGCAGGTAAGGCGCCAGCCACCTGCTTCCTGCTGGGGAGCTCTGTCTTAAGGGCAGTAGTGATGGGGAGCAGCTACAGCCCCTCGTTCTGAAGACACATGTGTGCCCTGCTCGGGGGGTGGGGGTGGGTGCGTGGAAGGAGTCCCTCTCTCAAGGGAAGTTTTCTAGTTCTTTGGAATCCTAGCTCCCTGCTTACTGTGTGTCCTTAGGCAAAGAGAACACTTCTCTGAGCCTGCATCTTCTCCTCTGCGAAGCTGATGCCGGTACCTGCCCCGATCATCACTCCCTGGGCTGGTTAACTGAGATAGCGCTCATGTAGATCACGTGGTTGCTTCAGTGCTCGGTTCTTGGAAAACACCCAGCAAGATCCTTTCTTTTCAAAACCCCTTTATTGAAATAGCTAAAGAAAAGTGCACATAAGTAGATAGCTTGGTGAATTTTCACCAACTTTAATATCGAGATCAAGATACACAATATCAGCACCCCAGAAGCCCCCCTCATGCTCTGTCACCACTCCCCTGGGGGAAACCATTGTCCCGACTTCTAACAATACAGGTGTTTGCCTATTTTTGTACTTTATATAAATGGAGTCCTACAGTATGTATTCTGTTGAATCCTTTGCTCACTATTATGTTTGTGGGATTTATCCCTGCTGCTGTGCGTCATTGAATGGGGTTGTTCATTGTCATGGCTGTGTAGTTGTTCTGTTGTTCGACTTTACCATGTTTATTTATCCATTCTGTTGATGGATCTTTGAATATACTATATCTCATGGGAACTGGCATTTAGGTAAAATTCCTAAAGGAAGATTTTAGCGGTGAAGGACATTGGTCTTTGGAAGGGTCGGTGGAGGCAAGGAAGTAAGGAGTTTTCAGCTGTTGTCTTTAAAGAAAATAGAGAATCTCATTTCTCAGGGTTGGGTCAGGAGGCGAGGGATTGGCTTAGATCAGCTCCTCTTAATTAGGATGTCGTGAGACACTGGTGTGTATGATCAGTTGTAAGGTGTGCCTTAAAGAGTAAGAGAACCCTGAAGTTTGGGGAATGGTCCTCTTAGAAGGGCTTTTTGGGTGGGAGAGGACAGGTGGTGTGTTAGTTAGCCCACCGTGATGACACCAGGCTTGGGTGCGCCATCTTTACTGGTGGATGTATGGGGCAGAGAAGAGGAGGTGCCAGGGAAGGCCTCCCAACCTGCCTGCCTAGGAACAGATCCTGCAAGTTCTGTCACTTCCAGGGTCCTTCTGCTTCAGGAGTGTCTCTCATAGTCCAAGGTTCCAAGTAGCTAGGAATGGGTATATAGAGAGGGTGAAGTTTGGGTGGGCACTCTTAATTAAAGAGCTGGTCTTCATCCTATTGGCTTGCTTGGGGATAGATGTGAGCCCTTAGAACCCAGAACCGTGCTCAGGGCATCCATCCTGGGGCTCCCCATGGGACTACTTTTCAGGAGTCGGTCCTCTGCACTGTTCCCATGACACCACCAGGTGCTGGGGTGGGAGCCCTGAGGCCAGGGTTTGGTGCAGTTCTGGCCTCCTCCAGCACCTGGAAGATTGGGCTAAGAGGAAATAATGGCCTATTTCCTGTTACGTGCCTGTCACTGAGTTAGGAGGCACTTTTCACAATAATCCTATAAAGTGTTTCTTACAAATAAGAGACTAAGACAAGGAGGGGTTAGGTGGCTTGCCTAAGGGCACATTTGAGCCCATTGTGTAGCTGTAAGGACAAGCAACATCTTTGAGGTGCTTTCCTGGGTCAGATCTTCTACGTGCATCATCATCATTGTTGTGTCCTTTTATAAATAAGGAAACTGAGGCTCCGAAGGTTAACTGGCTGTAGTGCAGGGTCACTCAGCTGCCTGGAGGAGGAGGCTGGGTATGCTTGCTCTCTTCTCACCGCTGGCTTCTGCTGGCTCCCTGGGACTCCAGCACATAAATCCCAGTTTTTTTCTAGTCTTCCACGTTGCTTCCCTCCTGTGTCGGCTCCCCCCTCGGCCTCCTGTGTGCTGGCCCCAGAGAACTGACAGCAGCTTACTCCTCTCCGCCTTCCCCGCCTCTCCTCCACCTCAGCTGTATCTCTTCCCCACCACAATCACCACATAGGGAGACGGGAAAGGAGAGAGGCCTGGGGAGGCCAGGCAGGGCTGGCCTGACTAGAGACACAGCCAATTAAGTGGCTCTTGATGAAGCCGGAGGGGCTGCAGGTGCACAGCCAGAGGGGCTGCAGGGCCCCGAGCATCACCCTGGCAACCGTGGCAGGGAGAGCAGGAGGGCACGCTGCCCAGGTGCCTGCTGAGGGACAAGGTCGGGAGGCAGCGGAGATCTGGATGCACTAGCTCTGCTTGGCAGGAGGGGTGGAAGGATGGAGTGAGCCTGGAAGAGGCCAAGCAGAGGAGGACATGGAAGAGGCAGAGGCTGGCCCGCCCATGGGACCTGATGTGGAGTGGCTGTAGGTGACAGTGCCCCCCAATACTAGCCTTGGGACTGAGGCAGAAGACCCCAAGCTGCACACGCTGCAGGGGAAGGAAGGAACAGTTCTGGAGGGAGGGGCAAGGCTGGGGATGAGGCTGTAGGCAGTGTCAGGAGGTAGGAAAAACAGGAAGGATTGTTTGTTTTGGAGAATCTTGAAGACCATCCATTTTCAGAAACAATCATAGTTTTAAACATTCTCTTCCCTCGTCCTTCTACACCACCAAGCCCTTCCAGAAAGTTTGATGCATCAACGACATTTTTCCCAGGTTGCCTTTCACATCAAGGTGGCAGAGAAGTCTGTGGGTTAGATCATGTGTCACAGTTTTTATTTTTGGTAAATTATGGTCACCGTGCCCCCAAACGATTGCCACCTTGGGCCCAGGAATAAGGTAAGAAGTTGAGTGTGGTTTCCTTAGAGGAATTCTATCGTATTTCCTTGTTTCCTATATATCCTTTTGTTGGGTGAGAGCCCAATGCAGGATTTAGGGGCTGCCCTCAGGGTGCTCCAATCTAATGGCTTGTTAAAAACTCAAATTAGAAAGGTTAGATGTCAGATTTACGACCTTGCAGGAGGAGATGAGATATTTCTGAGGTAAGCTGCCCAGTGGAACAGGGAAGAGATTGCTCAGGCAGGAGTCAGATCACAGCAGGAAGTTCTGGGCTGGTTAAATGGGAGGTGGGGGAGGAGATGATGGGGAGGAAGGCCTGGGGGTGCTGAGCTGGCTCTCTGTTCCCTCCTTGGGCCCCCACCATGTCCCAGCCTTGTGACAACCCCTCTTTCCCGCCCCCTTCCTCTCTCTGCAGTTTTCAGGGAACCCTACACCGTTCGGGTGGAGGATCAAAGGTCAATGCGTGGAAACGTGGCCGTCTTCAAGTGCCTCATCCCCTCTTCAGTGCAGGAATATGTTAGCGTTGTGTCCTGGGAGAAGGACACGGTCTCCATCATTCCAGGTAAGGCAGGACTGTGGGGCCATAGCGGGCAGGGGTGAAACAGGGGCAGATGAAGCAGAGGCGCTGAGTTGGTTGTTGACCTGAGCTCTTGAGGTTGGTTCTGGTGACTGATTCATTCTTACTGTCCTGGTGATGCTTTGGCTGAAAAGCGTTGTTGGTCTCAGCTTGGTATGTCTCTGTGTGGGGCGTTGAAAACCCATGTGCTGGTGGCCTCTGCTGGGTGTGCAAATGTCCCATCTGACACAGGATGGGCCCTACTCCCCCAAAAGAGTGGGGTCCTCATCCTTCCTGGCTCCTGAGTCTTCGCTTGCCCTTGCTCCTTGTGATGGGAGGTGAGGCTGGAAGCACCTTCGCTGGGAAGGGCTGTGGGGAGAGGGGAGCTAGGAGCTGGCTGTGGTCTGCATGGAATGACCAGAGCACTGAGCACTGGATCCTCGGAGGACCAGACCTGAGTTTCATGCACATGGGACTGTTTTTATCATGAGTTGGCTAAAGATCCCCATTAGGATTCTTGCCTCACTCTTGCCTGGTGTCAGGGGAAGAGGTTAGTACCGTGTTGTAGGTTCACCTTGTTAGAGCAAGCCCTCTGTTACTGGTTCCTTTTCCCTACACAGGGTTGTCTTTTCTATGGGGAAATCAGGTCTGGAAACCCCCAAGAGAGGACCAGTAGGCCTCTGGTGTCCCCCTCCTCCCCCCCCCCCCCCCCCCACTGGTCCAGCATCGCTGTCTTCATCTCAGCACGTTGCGTGGACTCTCCTGCTGCTTCCTCCTTTCTCGACTGAGGACCTTGGTTTTTCCTTTCTGTGAAATGGAGGAACTTGACCAGGTGCCGAACGCCCCTGCAGCAATCATGTCCCATTGTTGGTCGTATGAAATGATTCTAGTTGCCAGGTTTTCAGGTTACTTAGGGGGAGGCAGACATCTGTGCGTGATACCTGTAAAGCTGGGCTTCTTCATCCTGCTACACGGTTGAGTCCTGGGGGAGCTCTTGGAAAACACTGATGCTTGGGACCAACCCCAAGTCAGTATCTCTGAAGAAGAACCTGTGTGTTGGTATTTTTAAAGCTCTTTACATGGTTCTGATACATAGCTAGGAGAAGCGCCAATGCTCAGGCATATTTACAGCTAACATGGCAGGATACTCTTCTTGAGACATTAATTTGTGTTTTGCTCCTGGTACTTTTTCCTACTCTCAGTTCCAAGCAGATGGCCAGGCCATTATGTTTCCCGGCCTCGGAGCTTGTAGCAGGATGGGAATCGGAATCTACTTTAAGACAGCTGCTCTTCCTGCCTTTTGTAAAACCAGAAGCTAATAGGAAAGGTTAGGGTGGGTGTTCTGGCTGGGGAAGAGAGTCTCTGAGGACAAGGAACAAACAGGAGACGAACGAATCCCAGGAATGGGGATGGGACTGTGGGCTGCTTAGTGGGTGCAGCTGGAGGAAGCAGTTGGACCCCACAATGGGTGGCTGTGTGTGGCTCCATGGGGTCTGGGACTGGAGCCAGGGTTCTTGTGTCCAAATAAGGCATGAGGTGCACAGCTCAAGACCCAAAGGGATCACGCAGGCAGGGATACCCAGCTGGCGAGAGACCCCAGACATTGGCATCCCTGGGGGAAGCCCCAATGAGGAAGATTGTCCTGTTTATCCAACAGAATCAGACTGAAAGTGCTTTGCAGAACATAAAGAAATGTGGTATTTCTTATACACTTGAGTGCATGGACCAAGAGTTCTACTTGTTAAAATAAGATCATTAATTTTATTATTATTATTATTAAATAACAATTATTTTCCTCTGAGTGTTTATTATATGCCAGGCACTGGCTAAGAAACTTTCACGTGTGATCTCATTTTATCCTCCTAAAAAGTCCATAAGTGTATTTTTTTTCCCCTCCACTTTGCAGAAGAGGAAATGCTCACAGAAGTCAAGTAACTTCTGGGTAATGTGTCTATTAAGCAGGGGACCAGGACTTGAACTCATGTCTGTTCTTTCAACCTGTGCACTCATCCTGCACATAGCTGCCTCCCAGTACCCATACAGATGGATCCAGGAAAGTGTTCCTCTGAGGCTTTAAATGTGGGCTCTTGACAAGGAGGGCATGCATTGTCTACAGCACACATTTCCTCTCAGGAAGGGGGTAAAAATAGTCCGTGTTGGCTTTGTGGAATCGAGTTGAGTGCGGTGATGGAGAGCCTGGACTCTGGGATGAGACTGCCTGGGTTGAGACTCATTCCACTGTTTAACCAGCTGGGCGAGTCATTTGTCCCACAGTGGCTCAGTTTCCCCAACTGTAATGAAATGGGGATGATGACCCTATGTGTAGGGTTTAAGAAGTTAATATATATAAAATGTTCCGCCCACTGAGGAGAGCTGTTGGCAATGATGGTGATAATGATGATGATGAGGAGGGGCAGGAGGAAGAGCAAGAGTGCTTTCCCTTTATCCTGCTCTTTCCTGTTGCAGTGTATCCATTTCTCCCGTGTAACAGGCTCTGGGTACCCCCGCCTCAGCCTTAGACTGAGTTTTGCAGGGTGGGAACTGGCTTGTTTTCATCCACACATCCCTGGCTTCTAAAGCACCACCTTGTGCGTGCAGGGCAGATGCTCACTAAATGTTCCAGGGGAGCAGGAGCAGATGGTTGGAAGAGTTCCGGAGGAATGTGGGAACAGTATTGATGTTAAGGGTGAGTGCGACAGGCATGGGGTGGTATGAAGTCCAGCTCAGACCGGAGAGAAGGAAGGTTTACCTGACTCCTGTGCTCAGGAGCTGGAGGCAGTGAGCTTCCCTAAGGCGACCCTTGTAGTTGGTGCTTCAGGGCTATCTTTGTTGTCAAGACGTGGCTGGTGGCCCCAAAGGGCATAATTACCAGGGAAGGGGGCTTGATGCTAATCTGCAGGACTCCGCTAAACTTTGGTTTGGTAGCACCCCTTTCTTTATGATAGCCTTGGAGAATTCTCCTCCCCTGCCCAGCCCTTCGGCACCATCCATAATCATTCTAGATCCTTCTACAGCTATGTTTTAGATCCAGGGACGGACTTTCCAAAGCACACAAATCCAACTAACACGTTCCCGGAGGAATCCATGAGAACCAGAGACTGGGGTTTTGCTTCCTCCATAGATGAGAGGCCAGAACTTGGGCTCACATGCTGCATGCTGTAATTTTGGAAAATGCAAATTGTTTATTGTTGTTAGTTTTTTTCCCTCATAAAAATAGGATTCTCTGCCATCCATACTTACACTGTACCCAGTGTGTGTGTGAGTGTGTGTGTGTGTTGTCTGGAGGTTGGATGGCAGCTTCTCATGGTGGGGGAAGATTTAATAATTAGATTGCCTTGGAGCTAAGGAAAGATCAAGGAGCCCTTTATTCCTCCCTGATGCCTTAGGGTCGGCTTCTTGAGCAGAGGGAAAGTGCTGACTTTCATCTCTGGATATGCAGGTCTGGGTTCAGATCCTCCACAGACCACAGGGCCAACAGGAGCAGGTGCTGGAGAGCAGGAGGAGGGATGGGGAGGTCATGCAGGTCACTCAGGGTCCCAGGAGAGATCTCCCTGAGGAGAGCAGATGCCCTTCGAGGAGAGGGCCCAAGGGGGTGGCCTGCGAACGAGGAGCCTGCCTTTCAACACTTCTCTCTGAGGGGGCTTGGAAGGAATTAAAGGCTTGGTGCCCAAACAAGCTCTGTGAGTTGGGTATTTGTTCGCAGGTTAGCCTTCCCAGCTGTCCCCAGTTGGGAGGGGCAGGTGAGCCTCCCTGCTGAAGCTCTAAGCAGCTTTTTGATCGTGCTTTCCCCAGGTAGAGGCTGGAGAAACCAAAATGCAACCTTTCCCCCGAATGGTACTTTTCCCCAGAGCTACCTCCTATATCTGCCCCTCCACTCCCTTTCTCCAAGCTGGTTTTCTTCCTTCCATTGGGCTATTTAAAGACGTAAGAGCACAGAGCCTCTCACCTATGAGCTGGCAGGTTCCTACCGTTTACTGCTCTCCTGGGGGCCTCGATCTTGAGGAGAACTGGCTCTCCACAGTGAGTGGGGTGGGGGGTAAGAGGGCAAAAGGGCTGTGCACAAGCATAAATAAAAATTAAGGCCTCCAGTGAAGCCGAGATGCGGTTTAATTTCCCATCTGCATGATCACCATTACGATGCATGTTATTGGATATAAAGATAAATCCAGCCCTGTTCCTAATAGCTTTTAATTTCCACCAGACCTGATTATATCGATGCGGGCTCCTTGTGGGAGTTTCCCAGCATGCTCTACACCAGCATCCTGACTGGCTGTCTGGGCCCCCGAGGGGAGTTTTGGACACTGCTCAGATGCGGGCCAGATGTGTCCATGGTGCTCTGGAAGACAAGCCTGGATCGGCTCCCTCGTCTGTGAGGATGGGGCTCTGGAAGGCCGGGCTGGGAACCCTGGGCGTTGGGGGAGGGGAGAGGCAGGGGCAGGAAGGAGTCTGGTCAGAGGGGTCCTTTCTGGCTAACGGGTGGTGCTCCTGGACCGCAGCCCACCTTTGCCTGAGGAAAGAGTCGGTGAGCCCCCCTTCCTGTTGGTCCTCAGGGTTCCAGGCTGTTCTTGGGTTTCCACACCTCTTTTCATTTGGTTGCCTCTCTCCTCTGTACCTCTCCTCTCCTCTCCTCATTGCTACCTTCCTCCTCTTCTGGCCTTTGAGCTTGGTCCACCGTGTGTCCCCTTCCAGGAGGCCTTCCGATGGAACTTCCTGCTCCTCTGGCTCCATTTCTGGCGCACTTCCACCATTTCCTCTTGTGTGATAGGTGGTGGTTTGTGTCTGCTTCGCTGCAGGAGGGGATACAGCTGTGTCTCTCCATCTCTTTATCCCCAGGGCCCTCCGAGCACCTGTCACAGCATAATAATAATAAGATTAATGATAATATCTATCATGTTTTGAGACCTAAATTATCTCTAATCCTCACAATAACCCTTGAAGAGATAACATTTTTTTGGCTTTGTTGTTGTTGTTGTTGTTGTTGTTGTTTTTCCTTCTAATTTCATAAATGAGGACACGGAAGTCCAGGGCAATTAAGCAACTTACCCAAGGTCACGCAGCTTATAAAGGCTGCAGCCTGGGTTTGAACCCAGGTCCTCCAGGTTCTGCTTTCTGCTACCTCTCCAGAGCAGGATCCTCATTGAGAATGGACGGTCCTCAGGTTCTCACAAGGGAGGAGGGTCCGTCCCTGTCTTCTGCACTTGCCCAGGGATCGAAACGTGTCACCCACTCTTGCACCGACCTCTGGCTGTGTGTTCAGTGACCAGAGGCTCTGGCTTCTCTGAAGGGCAGCAGATCTCCAGCTGAAAGATCAGTGAACAAAACAACTATTCTAACAAGGAGGCTTTATTGGGCGCTGGCTCTGGTTTTGGCCCAGGGGGAGACACAAAGACCGTCCTGATCTGAGAGTTTAGGATTCCGTTCATGTTGTCAGCTCTGACGGACAGGGATGGATAATCTCAACACAGTAAACAATCACATACGATCGTGGTTTGCTTTGGAATGCAGATTCAGCGTATTAATTGCATTTCACTCAGGCTGGTACTGAGACTACCTCCGATCCCATATGTCTACACCAACTTGGAACAGGGGATGGCGCAGACAGGAGTGAGCTGGGTGGTGCCTGGAAACCAGTTTGGATGCATCTAGGCCACAAACGAATGGAGTCACAGACTGTCAGAGCTGGAAGGGCCTGGGAGGTCCTGGAGCCCAGCCTCCACACTTGCTGATAAACCCAGGTCCAGACCAATATGTTCTCAGGCCCCACTTCTTCACCCCCTCTCTCCTGATATTCTCAGGGTGTGTTATTTTAACTGTTCAGGGGGTGCTTTGCTTTTACTGTCACACTTCTTTGTCTATCTAAAACCTGCCCATCTTTCAAAGTCTGGCTCAGATACCACTTTTTCCATGATGTCTTTCCCAATTTCTGCTTTGAATGGATTTAAAAATCACCCTGATTAACCTTCTTTGAGGGGACCCTTTTGTGAACTCCCTCCAGACTTTATGGGTTCCTTGCTCAAGGCACTAACCGTGTTTTGTCCTGTAAATTTGAAATCTGTGTTATCTTCATTACAAGAATATATAACCAGCAAGGGCAGGCTCCATATTTTATCCAGACCCCTCTCCCTTCCAGTCTCATAGAAGATGATTAACGGAGATGACAAAATACCAGTCTCTTCCCCACTGAACTGTCATGTGGCAGGAAGAAGGAAGCAGGCCTATGTAAGGTCACAAAGAAACTCCGTGGCATCACAGGGTTTAAGTTGAGTGGTCCTTGGTCTTATTTCACTGAGCTGCTTCAGAGTGACTCAGAGAGAGATGGCTTCTATGGATTCCTCCTGTGATGCTCTGCTGTTTAGATGCAAAATTGGGAATCTCTGGGGGGCACCTGGGTGGCTCAGTCAGTGGAGCCGCCTGCCTTTGGCTCAGGTCATGATCTCAGGGTCCTGGGATCGAGCCCCACATCTGACTTCCTATTCAGCCGGGAGTCTGCTTCTCCCTCTGCCCCTCCCCCCACGGCTCTCTCTTGTTCTCTCTCTCTCTCTGTCTCAAATAAATAGAATTTTTAAAAAAATTTAAAAATTGAAGATCTCCACTCTTGACTATTTAGGGCCACAGAGAAAAAGACTTGGGATGGTCAGTCTGGGCTAATGTGTGCTCAAGGCAATTTGACAAATGGGGTTTGGGCCCCTGCCGGGTGATGGGCACAGGGTCAAGCCTTGCAGAGGAGTCGCACTTGCCTGGGACCTGCTTCTTCCCTTTAGCAGCTCCAGACAAGGGTTGTAGTATTTTCCCACGAAGAGATTGTGTCGTGATGCTTTCTGATGGTGGCCTAGTGAGGCATCATGAGAGGAAGGGAGGCCTGCAGTCCAGTCTTGGAGTACATTCTTGGGGTCACGGGGCAGAAAGAGTGCTTCGGGTGGAGGTGGCAGCAGAGGCAATGGCAGGCAAGTAGAGGATGGAGTGATTTGGAGGGTGAGTGAAGTGGTGAGAGCAGTCTGAAAAGGATGCCAGGACACGAACGTCCTGCCAATTCTAGAACAAAAAAAAGGTATGTGTGGAGGGGCAACATCATAATAATGACTCATACATATTAAACCCTTCTTTGGTTGCCAGATCCCTGTTCTAAGCACTTCATGTGTTTAGCTCATTTGATCTTCACAGCAATCTGATGTGGTGGTGACTGTTACTCCCCCAGTTTAGAGATGAACAAACTGAAGCACAGTGAAGCAAAGTGAATTGCCTAAAGTTGGTAAATGGTAGAGCCACAGCTTAACCTTATGCATTCAGACTCCATTATTTATGCTCCTAAGCACTACATTCTCTCGCCCCGTGAAAACAGGACACGCAAAGTGTATTTTAAAAACTGCTGCAAAAAAATAAAATAAAATAAATAAATAAATAAATAAATAAATAAATAAATAAATAATATATAAAAACTGCTGCAAATCCACAAGAAGGGCGGCACCTGGGTAGCTCAGTGGTCAAGTGTCTGCCTTTGGCTCAGGTCATGATCCCAGGGTCCTGGGATCGAGTCCCACATCAGGCTCCCTGCAGGGAGCTTGTTTCTCCCTCTGCCTATGTTTGCTTCTCTCGCTGTGTCTCTCATGAATAAATAAATCTTAAAAAAAAAAAAAATCCACAAGACAGCCCAGTAGAAAATTGGGTAACAGATGGGAGCAGACAGTTGCTAGAAGAGGTAGTGGGATGTAGCAGGAAGAAGGCAGGCTGTGGTCTGCTAGTTCTAATTGGTGCTCTTGGGTGACTTACTTTCAAAGCCTCAGTTTATTCATCTGTAAAATGGGGATAATGAACCCTGTGTGCGGAATGCTTTTGATGGAAATCAAGCCTCTGAGGAGACTTGAATTCTCAGGTGGAGAAGCGGTGGCCTAAACACAGCGGGGAAATGATCCCCCAGGTTCATGACATTGTCAGCCTTGGGCCTTGTTGGGTGCTGGGTGCTGGGCTGGCAGCAGAACAGGAGATCACGAGGTGTCCATATGGGACTAGGGCCAGATAGAGGGCCGCTGTGGCATTTTTAAGTCCAACAGTCTGTGATGGGATCTGGGCAGAATGAGGGAAACAAACGACCAAGATGTTGTGGTTTTCATCTGTATTCAGTTGTGCCTTGCACGGTATCCGATAAAAATTATGTTGAGGGAAGGTAATGAAGGCATGTGGTTTGGTGCCAGCGCAGCAGAGATCCCTTCCTCAAACTGCCTGGTCTAATCTCAATGTGCTCAAACCCTGGTTCGATATTAACTAGTATCTCCATGACGCCGTCCAGCATAGAAAGTGCTTTCACATGATCTCATTTGCTCTTCACGGTAACCCCTATTGCCTTCCCCACTTTACAGGCGAGGAAGCAGGTGCAACGAGGCTTGGGGGCGCACACAGGAGAGAAGGAAAAGAGGAGGACGTAAACGTGTATTAAGACACGTGTGTCGGGAT
Organism: Canis lupus familiaris; assembly: GCF_011100685.1. Classification (NCBI taxonomy): domain Eukaryota; kingdom Metazoa; phylum Chordata; class Mammalia; order Carnivora; family Canidae; genus Canis; species Canis lupus. Next base: position 15,895,574 of record NC_049226.1, read on the forward strand.
CCCTGGGTGGCGCAGCGGTTTGGCACCTGCCTTTGGCCCAGGGCGCAATCCTGGAGACCCGGGATTGAATCCCACGTCGGGCTCCCGGTGCATGGAGCCTGCTTCTCCCTCTGCCTGTGTCTCTGCCTCTCTCTCTCTCTCTCTCTCTGTGACTATCATAAATAAATAAAAAATTAAAAAAAAAAAAAGACACGTGTGTCTGCGGGGCCCTGCGGCAGGTACCTGCATAGCCTCTCATTGAATTCTCCTCTTAACTCTCCGAGGCAGGCCTGCCACCCCCATCGTAGGTATAAAGAAAATGAGATTCAGAGAGGCCAAGCCACTTGCTCCAGGTCACACAGCTTCTCAGTGGCAGAGCCTCGCACTTGGACCCCAACACCAGACTCTTTTCCTATGACAGGCTTTCGTGCTTCCAGCCTGAGGGAGTCTCAGGAACACTAGGCAATTGCCACTTTCTCACCAAGGCAGTTGCAGAGAGAAAAAGGCAGCCGGCCCTTGATTTTAGTGTTGTTGCTTGTTTATTGTTTGCTTTGATGGGGAAGGGGCATCAGGTTAAGACAGCCTTAATTTCTTCCTTTGGGGTGCAGAGAGAAAATCCTACCTTTTAAAGCCATAAACCACCCTTTGCAGGTTCGAGATGACAGGGAGACATTCAGAAACAGCAGAGGGATTCTCTCCCTAGTCGGAGGGCCTGAACTGAGATGAGAATCATGGTGATTATCATGATTAATAAGAAAAGAAGTGATCCATCATTGCACTCTTAGGTGATCGGTGCTTTTCATGAGTCATTTTGTTTTATCCTCGACAGTGTCTTGTATAGTGGCTGGCATTATGAGCTCCATTTTGCAGATGAGGAGACTGAGGCATAGCAAGCTCTGGCGTCTGCTCAAGGCCACAGAGTGAGGATCTGGGCCCAGGGTAGTGTGATGTCAGCTCCTAGAGATAACTTGGGCCACCTCTTAAGCCATGCCCTGTGGCCTGTGTTACCTTTCCTCTGTACAGAGCTCGCTGGTTTACAAAGCCCGTTTATAGGCATCATTTGACTGAGTCTTTCAATTCCATCTGAGGGAGCCAGGAAGGGGGATACAGGGACTCCAGTTTGATGCCTGCACCTCGGGAACCCATGAGGCCCCACCTGGACTGCAGGCCCACAACTCCCCGGTACCCCTTCCAATCTCCCGGCAGGCAGGCTGCTCTGCAGTTGCGCGCCAGTTGGTTGGTTCCAGAACCATCAGCCACGGCTCCACAGTCAAGCAAAATAGTCTGTGTTCACAGGTGCCTCTGGCGGTGTATGCATGTGTCGTGTTTTGCTTTTCCATTTAGTTCATGGCAGGTGCCGCATTTCCAGAGCACCCACTGGGTGAATTTCTGCAGATTTAAGACAATTGCAGGCAAACGCTTTGCCCCGAGATCATGCCGTGGCAGTGGACGTGGAGCAAGTGGCATTGTTTGGTTAAGTTGGCACCTCTGTAAGTTACCCTGAAATCAGAGCGGGATTCTTTATAGAAGGTTATCCTACACATAAATCATCATTAGACTACCTCATTTTTGTTTAATGCCTACCTAACTGTGCTGTAGTCTAAAAATGTGTGTTTAGTGAAGTCAAGGGTTGCAGGGAAATTATAGGGTTTTCAAAAACCCATTTGCTTTGCTGGTGTTCACATCAGAATCAATCTTGCCTTTAGTTCTCAATCTCATTGCAAACATGCGGTATTGCTTGCCGAATTCTGGCATTTAATGTAGGGTAGCGTTTATTCAGAAGAAGCCAACGGTGCTTACAGAATGGTAGAGCTATGTATAGATGGAACGTCCTGCCAAGCCTGTGATTTTGAACTCTGTTGCATATCAAGGAGACCTCACAGGCCAGGACCTGAGCCGTGTGGGTACAGGGTTGTGGTACCAAGCAGGGGCCTGTGCTGTGTAGCTGTGGGCGCGGAGTCTGTGTCCACAATGCCACAAGCCTCACTGTGCCCCAGCATAGAGTAGGTATGCAGACATGGTTTGTTGAATGGCTACCAGGGAGGTTTAAGGGGGTGGTGGTGGTGGTGGTGACTGACCTTCGGATTTGGAAGGGTATGGCTGCTGGTCAAGCCCTTGTTTGGTCCCGTTATGCCTCAGATTAGCAGGGCTTGCTCAGAGCCTCTTCTTGAGGGAACAAAGCTATAGAGCAAAGCTGAGAGTATATAGGCTCTGGCCTGGTGAGACCAATTCCACTTACTTGTCATGTCACCTTGGGGTCCTTTGATCTCTCTGAGCCTTCTTTTCAGCAGTTGTGAAGATTAGAAGTCAAGTACTTTTTCTGTATGGAGAAAAATCTATTTTCCATGTATAGTTAACATTTTTCTATATAGATCTGGGGTTTTTTTTTTTTTTTTTTTTTTTTTTTTTTTTGGTGTTTTTTGTTTGTAACCTATGGATCCTTTATATGTAGGTTGTCAACTTTGTTTTGTGGCTGATTGGACATGCAGGGTAACTGTTCCAGGATTAGTCATTTCCTCCAGGGCAGGAAAGGCTCCAGGAGGAGTGAGCGAGTTGGTGGAAGCATCCGACGGTGGGTGTCTGATTGTGGGTATCTAGGGGTGAGCAACTAGGAGTGAATATGGAACTGAGCTGGGGTCTTTTTTTAAATTTTAAAAAAATTTTTTGAAGATTTTATTTATTCATGAGAGAGGCAGAGACATAGGTAGAGGGAGAAGCAGGCTCCCCACGGGGAGCCCGATGTGGGACTCGATCCCAGGACCTCAAGATCACGACCTGAGCCAAAGGCACTCGACCACTGAGTCATCCTGGCATCCCTGAGCTGGGATCTTATTACATGGGTGGGTGGTGTCACTTGGCCTTCAGGTCTGAACGCATAGGGAGGGGTAGAATGTTGGGGAGACAGACCCTCATGTCGGGGCAGGGTATTTCCCAGAAGGCCCTAATCTTATGTTGGCTTTTGTGTTCTAGCAGGCATCTTGTTGTGCCCAGAAACTTCAGGAACCTAGGCATGGGCCTTTGTCAGCTGAGGCCTGCCCTTCTCCGTGGAATGCTGAATGGGTAGAACCAGGAGCAGCCTTCTGCATCCAGACTGGCAGTGGGAGCTCAGAGGCTGGCACAAAAGCCTCTAAACTCAGTTTTTTTCTCTCACACCTAGAGGCTTCTCCCCTCCATGTCAGGATCAGAACATACCTGAACACCCACATCTTTAGGAACATGGAATCTGCTGGAATCCTAGAGAGTCTGCAGAGCAGATGACAGAGTGAAAGAGTGAAGCTTATGAGAGTGGAGGTGGAGTGGGAAGTGGAGCCTGGGCTTTGAGGTCAGCTACTTATGGGCACTGGAGACCGCCAGATGCCGGATGACCCTCATCCTCTGCGTGGTGGTCTGGTGGGCTGGCTGAGACCTTGTCAAGCAAAGGAATCCCTTCTGAGAGCATATGCCTGGGGGCCCTCTTCACCACCCCTCGGGGTGGGACCCAGAAAAGGCTTGTACCTAGGGTATTTCAGAGTCTGCTGTTCCTGACACAAGCCTAGAGAGGCGATTGTACCTCCTCAGGGCTTGCACCCAGGAAAAGGCACAGACTCCATCAGGCTGTAGCTGGCAATGCCATATCTTACATTGGCTTCATCCCCTGAATCTGTCTAAATGGCTATATTGGCATGAGCAACAATCAGTGGTTGGATTTTCAGTTCATTATTTAATTTAGTAAATATTTTTTGAGCACTTCCTGTGTGAAAGATGCTATGTTATGTAGACCGTGATTCCCAAGGGTCTTTGCTTGAGGCTCTCAAGGGATTTGGAGAAATTCCTCTTTTTACACACCAAAGAAACTCATTTTTAATTAAAATGTGTATGTGTATAAATAGTATGCATGACATGATTTGTACATATTGAATATGTACGTATGTGTACTCACACTCAGTTTTTCTTTAAATTCTGGTTTAACATCCAGTGTGAACTTAGTTTCAGGTGTACAATACAGTGATTCAGTAAGTGTCCTCCTTCATCCCCATCACTTGTTTCACTCATTACCCCCCCTTCCTCTCTTGTGACCATCAGTTTATTCTCCTTAATTAAGAATCTGTTTCTTGGTTTGCCTCTCTCTTTTTGTCCTTTTTCTTGTTTTATTTCTTAAATTCCACGTATGAATGAAATCACATGGTATTTGTCTTTCTCTGCCTGACTTATTTCATTTAGCATTATCCTCTCTAGCTCCATCCCTGTCATTGCAAATGGCAGGATTTCATTCTTTCTTCTGGGCAAGTGATATTCCATTGTATATACATACCACATCTTCTCTATCCATTCATCGATCCCTGGGCACTTAGACTGTTTCCATAAGTTGCTATTTCCATAAGATAATGCTGCTGTAAACTTGGGGTCCGTGTCTTCCTTTTAATTAGTTGTTTTTTTTTGTTTTTGTTTTTGTTTTTTTTTGTATCCTTTGGGTAAATACCTAGTAGTGTGATTGCTGGATGCTAGGGTAGCTCTATTTTGAACTTTCTGAGGACCCTTCATGCTGTTGTCCCTAGAGGCGGCACCGGTTTGCATTCCCACCAGTAACGCTAGAAGGTTCTCCTTTCTCCCTGTCCTTGCCAACACCTGATGTTTCTTGTCTTGTTGATTTTAGCCATTCGGTCAGGTGTGAGATGATATCTCATTGTGGTTTTGATTTGCGTTTCCCTGATGATGAGTGATGATGAGCATCTTTTCATGTGTTCACACTAATAGTTTGCCCCTGGAAAGAGGAGACTCACTCACCTGTGTAGACTCCCAGGTGTACCCCAGAGCAGAGACCCAAGAGAAGGGCATCACCATAGGAGCATGGAGCTCAGGAGTGTGTCTGGGTGAGTGTACAGATTTTGGCCTTTTCTCCTGACCAGAGGACAGTACCCAGTTTCCCTCTTCATCTTCTGGGCTGAATTGAGAGTGAATTAGGTTTTGTGCATTTTGTGGACAGCCTCGGATCAATGGCTATTTGATGAGAACTATGAGGTATAGGGCTAGGGAGGGTGGGCGGAGGCCTAGAAGATGTAGCAAACTGAGTCTGCCTTTGAGGGGCTTGCTGCCTAGTAAACAGGTTGAGCTTGAGACACAGGTGACCCCAACGAGGCAGAGTATGATTAGGGCACAGGAGAGGCACAGCCTCTGGGGGCTCAGAGGTTGGGAGCCCTGTCTCGTGTGGTTAGAGCAGGCGCCACATAAGAAGCAGCATTTCCCATGGGTCCTGGGGAATGGATTGTTTTGGCAGACCGTGCTCCTGCAGGGAGAGTGTTCTAGACCTGTCAGTTCTCAACTTTAGAGTCACCTAGGGAGCCTTTAAAAAAACACTGTCCAGGCCCATCTCAAACAATTAAGTCTGGGTCCCTGGAGGGTAAGACCCAGTCATCTGTATTTGTGAAAGCCCCCTAGGTGATTCTAGTGAGGAGCTGGGTGGGAAACCCCTGCTCTGCATACAGGAGGCCACTGGGGTAAAGTGCCAGAGTGCTGAGAACAAAGGCTGTGTGCTCTTCAGGGAGCTCAGGATACATTTAAGGGTGGGGAGTCATTGATGCTGTACTGAACTGTATGTAACAAAAGGTCAGTGGGGAGCCAGTGAAGATTGTGAGCAGGGAATGGTCAGGACTTTGGGGAGTTTGGTCTTCAGCGATGAAGGATGTTCCCAGAAATGTGGAGATCATCTGTCTCCATCTCCTGAAGTCTATGTCTACCCTTGAACTTCCCAGGAATTATCACTGGGCATCCATCCTTCAGGCAGGCAAGCAGGCCGGCGGGTCCTCAGAGTCTAAGCAGTATAGGGATTAAAGACAAGCTAAACAGTCTCTTTCTTTTTATGATATTAGTGAGTTAAATTTGTATTGTGCTTTTACAGTTCATAGCGTACTTTATATATATTATACTTTGACTCTCAGAAGGTTTCTGCACAGCATGGAATGGTCATTCCCAGTTTAGATGAGCACATGGGCTTGGAGAGGTCTCCCACCAGTCCCTCCTATACTAGGGGATGCACCACAGGCCAGCAGTGATTCAGCTTCTGGACTGTGGGCCAGATGCTGAGCCAGGCACCATTACAGATGTGACTTCACATTTTAAAGACAGATATATTTTCTGTTTCTACATAGTCTGTGGCCCATGATGAATGGGCAGAGGCTCTACCCCACCAGCAATTATACAACTGGATAAATAAAGTGATAGTATGAGGAAACTGGGAAGTGTTTGCCCAAGGCCAGGTAGTAGAGTCAGAGTGGGAGGTGAGGCGATGCTACGCAGGGTGCCTGGGTGCTGCACTTACTTGCATGGAATTTGGAGAGGAGGCTGATAACAAAACCCACAGCACTTGCCATGTGCCAGGCACGGTGTGAATTACTTTATACAGACGGCCTTGTATAGTCCTCCCAATGTCATGCTAAGGTGGCAGGGATTACTAGCCTGCTTTAAAGATGAAGAAAAGGAAGCACATAGAGATGAAATATCTCACCCAAGGCCACACAGTTAGTAAGATGTACAGCGGGGACTCAATCCCAAGTCATGTGATGCTTGGGCCTGCTCTTCACCTCTAGGCCATACGTCTGGGTCTCTCGGGTCACTGGGCTGGCAGTGCTACATCAAACAAGACCATAAAAGTCAGGCTTCGGTCTAGGTGCAGGGTGTCCAGATCTGAGGTCTCAAGCTGAATGTCCAGGTATGAGGCCTCATCCGGAGCGGCGGGGGGTGTCCAAGTGTGAGACCACCCTCCAGGCTGGGAGTGCCTGGGTCCAGGTACGATCTCTTGAACGGCTCTCTGCTCTTTGCCTTTCCCTCTCTTGTTTGGATCGCTACCTGACTGTTACCAACCCCCCCCAGAATGTGATAGAGACTGAGCCAGAATGGGGGGAAGGGGCACAGGTTTCCTGCTCCACTCTCTCATGATCTGATTCTATGTCCCTTCTCTGGATCTCCATTTCTTCAGCTGTAAGTGATGGGGCTGGAATAGATGATTCCCTACATCCCTTTCAGCTTGGTTCAATTCCACATGCTCTTTGGGCCCCATGGGCCCCCATCATACTGGGCACTGGGGGCACAGTGACAGTGTCCTGCTTGGGGAGACAGACATGTCAACAAAAGAGCTCCAACATGTATGTTCCTTAAAGAATCTCCTGCTTGCATATGGGCAAAACAGGAATTGTCATGGCAACTGTGTTTGTGATAGCAAAAAATTGGAAACCAATACGGAGTAAATTAAATCTCCCAGATTTTGACAATGAAATACTATACTGCAGGGGAAATGCATGAAGCAGAGCTTTACAAATCAGCCTGGACATGTCACGAAAAAAATGTTGAGCAGGGAAAAAAAGCAAATCGCAGAAGGATGCGTACATTATGGTACCATTTGTGTAAAGTTTGAAAACATGCAAAGCAGTCCCTTGCATTGTTTCTGGATATATACATATGTAGCAAAAGTATAAAAACATGCATGAGGATGATAAACACCATATTTAGGGTAGCGCTTACCTCTGAGGAAGGAGGCAATGGGCTCTTGCTGAGGGAAATACAACTGTTTGCAGAATGTCTTATGTCTTAAAAAGATCTGAAGAAAATATAGCCAAAATAAACATGGCTGATCTTATATTATTTTTACCCTTTTCTATAAGTGGGATATAGTTCATTAGCCAAGTGCTTATTTCAACACGATACACGCAGAGTGTGGGGGTGAAGGGCGGGGTCACACTTTGGGGTCCCCCGCACCCATGACATGCCAGGACCGGGGGTCTGGGAGTGCAGAGAGAGTGGATTGTTTGTGAGTGTGGGATTTGGGGGCTGATCCCAGGGAGTCTTTGTTTGTGGAGCTGGGGAGGGGCTGGCACACATACCCACAGATCAGTGATGTTCTTCACGACCTGTTCCTGTGCCCTCTGCCTGGGGCCACCTCGGGCAGGGTTGGTGCTCGAGAACTGATAACAGCAGTGGTTCAAAGTGATACAAACATAAGAGGAGGAGAGATCTGTCTGCTTTGGGATCCCCTTGTAATCTGTTTCCTGGTTTAATGAGAGTCTGGAGAGCCAGCGGGAAGCTGCTGGAAATGAAGAAAACCTGATATTCATGAGGCTGGGAGGCCCCTGGCTCCACCATCCTCCTTAAGAGCTGGGAGCTGGGGAGGGTCCTGGCAGCTGTCCATCTGTCCTTTCATCCTGCGGGGCAGTGAGTCAATGTCACAGGCCAGTTGGGGAGGGACAAGTGACTTGGGGATGGGGGAGAGGCCTAGGTAATTACCTGCTTTGAGAGATCCACTCACAGTTCCAGCTCAAATGACAAGAGAAAGCTGGGAGCCCAGGTCATAGGTGAGTGGGAAAACTGAGAGGGAAAGCCGATCTCCAGGTGCTCCTGGGGGCTCCCCCATGGGACCGGGGGAACAGAGGGTGTGCTGCGCAGGGGGCCGGGCTCACCAGCTGCCACCTCCTCCTGCACCTCTCCCAACACCTCGTTTTATCCCAGTGTATCCTGCAACAGCGATTTCCCTTGTCCTGCCCTCTCTCTGGTTCCCCTGCTCTGTTGCATCCCCGGATTCTCAGGGAGGCACACGCAGGTGGACTAACGGGTAGATGGTCGGGTGGGAAGGGCCTTGGAAACCACAGAGCCCTCTGTGGTCCTGACTGGACCCGGGATCCCGGCCTCAAGAAGCTGCCTTGCCACACAAGGAGGGATGCATCTCTTTTTCAATTGGGTAGATTTGTGTCGAGGTCCTCTGAGGTCTGGAAATATTGCCAGAGTTTCCAAAGAACACGGAATTAGCATGCGTGCCAGCCTGTGTGTGTGTGAGACAGAGTTCCTACCTTTTTTTGTCATAAGTAGGCCTAGAACAGACGCATTCCTGAAAAGCGACATATCCAATCTCATCTCAAATGGAGGAGTACTCTTTTCAGGGAAACCTTGAGGTGATCTTGGCAAGCCCGTGAATCGTTGGGCACGCTCACCCACCGCCGATGCAATCAGACACTGGTATAACCTTTCTGGGAAGCAGTTTGGCAGCGTGAAGCCGGCAGCGTAAAGCCGTAAACTTTGGGCTCTTTCCTTAAGAAGTAACCAAAGATGGCAGTGAAGATTTCTGTTGACTGCAATGTTACTTACAACAGTGAAAAAAAAAAATGTTAAAAGGTCCCAAATACTAAGATAATAAGAGGGAGGAGGGTGAGCAAATAGTTTATGGGTACAATAATATGATGGAATTTTCCACTGCGTTTTTAATATGAGAAAAAGATCATAATATGTTAAGTGGAAAATACATTTTATCTATGTAATAGGATTCCAACTGGTTAAAAAAAAAATACACGTGTACATCTCATAGATGAACATCTCGAAAGAAATGCTTCCAGACTGTTAGGGATTGTTGTGGTTATCTCTGGGCAGTGAGATTAGGAACGATTTCTGTTTTCTGTCTTACAGTTTTCTAAATATTACAGGTCTGTGTTGAAGAGATTAAGCACCAAGTGGTTTGGGAACGGGAAGTCCATATCTGAGTGCAGGTGCCTTGCAAAGTCGCTGCTACTCCTGTTTTTCTAGCAGCTTCCTCTTTTATGAAGTTCTTTATGTTGGGCTGAAATGTGCTCTCGTGAAATTCGCTCCTTAGGCCTTCCTCTGCCCCCTCCGTACCCCTGGGGCCAACACAGATTGAGCTTTCCTTCTTGCCCGGTAGTACCCATTGGTTAGCTGAAGACAGACCTCATCCCGTCCTGCACCCCCCACCCCGTGTCCCTTTCTCCCAGCTGGAGCAGTCTGTTTCTGCAGCCGTCCCTTCTAGGACCTGATCTGATGTCATCCTGGGTGCCACCTCTGGTCATGCTCCAGTTTGTCAGCATCTTTCTTTTTTTTTTTTTTTTCTTTCAAAACCCAGGCCAGAGAGATGGCCCGTGCTGCAAATGGTATGAACAGAGGGCTCCCTCCTAGGCTGGAACATACTTTCTCCCAGTACAGCTGGGAGCAGGTTTTTATCAGCTACCCTGTGGCCTTGGCTCCTTCTGAGCTTACTGGCACTCAGGAGTTCTGGGCCCTGAATTTCTCAACTTCCTCATTTCTAAAATAAGAACAATAATATTTTTCTATAACCCAGATCTCGATACAGTGGCCCTTGCCTCTTAAAAGCTACAAAAACACCTCTCATCTCAATTCCACATTCTTGGAGACGTCCTGTGTCTTCCCCCACGGTATGTGCAGTCCCCAGGAAGGGTCCGGTCTCATAGCTGTCCCCAGCTGCGGTTTCTCAGCTCTGCCAAATTCTCAGTCTATGCGCTGTGTTTCAGGGATGTGCTTTTACTTTGTCCTGTTGCAGAGCCAAAGTGGCCTCAAACTCCTTCCTGATTTTCCCCCAAATCCCACTCTTCCTGCATGCCCCCTGCAGACCTTCCCAAGGGCCTTGGGGAGACAGGACAGCATGGCCCCAGAAAGGCATCCTTTTCCCTGGGGAGTTCATTAGGACCTTCCATGTGGCGTGCCCTTCCTCCCTGTCACCAACTCTCAACAGGGGCTGCCAATTCCATCTCCGAAAGGAGCCTGGTGCCAATTTTCTCCCTCCCACTTCCCAAATTAACCTTCCTAAGAGGGAGAATTCAAAGGGTCATTTGGATCTTTCACACAATTTCAGAGAGTGTGTTGACATTGATGAGTATTAATATATTTAATAGAAAATCCATGGTGATGTACTTTCCTCTTCTCCTTTCCTTTAATTTTCTTTTTTAAGGCTTTATTTATTTGAGAGAGAACAAGAGAGTGAAAGAGAAAGCAAGACAGGGGGCAAAGGGTGAGGGAGAGAGAATCTCAAGCAGACTCCCCACTGAGCATGGAGCCCAATATAGGTCATTCCCAGGACCCTGAGGTCATGGCCTGAGTCTAAACCAAGAGTTAGACACTCAACCAACTGCGCCACCCAGGCCCACAGAAGCATTGTTTCCTCTCCTGATGTTTTACCAAAATGTGGGCTTCCCTCCTCCTGGTCTTGGAGCTGTACCAGGGACTCTGGGCGCACAGGTGGGATGGATTCAGGTGCAGGGTCTCATCCCAGGGATGGGCAGGGGACAGGCTGCAGGCTGCCCTCCTCACTCTGCTGCAAGGGGCGCCCTTGTTGTGGTGGTGTCAGCCCTGGCACGTGGAGGCTGCCCCCAACCATGAGTGGGGAAACTTCATCATCTGGTTTTCTGACTCGGAGAAGAGGAAATGTCAGAATTTCTTAGGAAGGTTAAAAAACAAGAACTCCTTAAAATGTCTCGTTTTGCATTTCTGACTTGACTCCACGGTTTGATTATAGTCACGAGGAGATGTCTCTTTGGAATTCCTGAGCCGGTAGGAATCTTCCAAAGGGGAAAAGCTCTGGTGTGGGAGAGAGCGAGCAAGCCAGAGGAGGTAGGAGGCAGGAGGCCAGGACCTGGATCCTGGCTGGCTCTCACCTTGGACTGAGTTATATACCTCTCAGGGCCTTCTCACCTATAAAATGTGGATACTGATGGAGGTTATTATTTCACTGGGGTTATTTCCTTGGCTAACCCTCACCTCAACAAGGAGCCTGGACCAGCTGCTGGGATTTCACTGGGGTATCTGCCTCCTTCCTTGACGGAAATTCTTCCTTAAATCCTGATCATCATCTGATTAGCGTTCACCTCGTCCACGTTCTCTGTCCCTGGCCTTATGAGTGTTTTCTATTTCCTTGCAAACCCTGGACTCAAGTCTCTTGGGGCTCCATGGAGAAGCAGAAGCCAGTCTCCAGTGCTGCCTGTTGACTTCTACTGAAAGTCATTGAAGGCTTTTGAAGCATTGTTTCCTTGGACCCACAGATCTCAGAGTCTGGTGCCCTGGGGCAATGCTTCCTGACTGTTTTGCACTTGTCAGTGCAGGTGGAACAAAGATAAATTGGTTTGGCATACTAGGGGCAAAAGGAGGATGTTGCCTGTGATGGGATGACCAGTCTCACAGGTGGTGGTGGTGGGGAACTGCCTGCCCCAGGTCCTCCCTGCCCCATCCCTGCACATGGGTCACCTGTTTTGGAGTCCAGAGGAAACTTGGAATGTCCCAGGTAGAGAGGAAGGTAGCTGTAGGTAGTTGAGGGGGTCCATTTGAAGCCGATTCCCTGCAGGCGAGGAGGTGCTGTGACCACGCAGAGTGGCCCAGGTAGCTTCCCTGCAGCTCCTTCTTTTCCTCCCTCCTCCATCTCCCCATGACTCCTCCTGAGGGGACTTTAATTATAAAGTCACTGTGTCAAGAATAGCTAAAAGGGGGTGAGCCAGGAAGCTGTCACCATCAGCTTTCAAACCTTCCCTTCTTCTGCTGCTGGTGGAGAAGGATCCGTCACGGCCCGTGTTCCTTCCTTCATCTCTGGATGACAGCGTCTGTGTGTTGAGCCATCCCTCCGCCCACCTACCCACCCACCCTACCCACCCTGCGCTCCCCAGCTGGGCCCCGGGGCCTGGCCCTAGATATGGTCCTAGCGCAGTGGACGGTCAGGGGAAGCATCCCTTCTCAAGGAGAACTTTCGACACCAAGGTGGGAAAGATCAAGGAGCAATGGCTGTTGAGGGGAGAGGATGACGGAGATAGAGTGATGGCAGTGAGTTGAATTAATTCCCTGGTGTCGGATTTAATGAAGGGCTGCCTTCTGTGCTTCAGAACGGCACATCATGGAGTGATCGGTGCTGGATGCGCGCACAGCTCCAATTAAGAGTTTCTGCATCACACAGGGGCAGGGCGCCTTTGAATCTCTAGACTCAGGGGGCTTTTCTGAGCCCTCCCCCTTCCTGGCTTGCACAGCCTAATCCAGAAGTCAGGGATCTTTGCTCCTCTTAAAGGGAAAGGACCCCAGCATCTTTCTCAGCTGCTTCCGTGCATCCCTGGCGGCCCCGCCTTCCCCCAGCTCCCTTCGGTGTCCTTGGGTCTCAGACCCGGGGCCCTCCTTTGCAAGCAGTGCCATTTTCACCTGGTCCCCCATGAATGCATCCTGGAATCACAGAGGCTTAGTTCCTGGGAGGGGACCTACAGGTAATCCGGTCCGGAGTCCAGTAATTAGTGACAGAGCTGAGACTAGAACCAGGCTCTCTAGAATAATCTCCCTGGCCTCCTGTCTGTCTCCTGGCAGCAGGCAGGGTGAGCGGCAGCTGCTTCTAAGCCCCACTAGGTCACAGGTCTCAGCTGCCAATTCAAGGTGATTCTCACGACCGTTGCTGAAATGTGGCAACTTAGCTGTGTATCACGCTTGACCATCAACAAGAGTGTACACACGTCATCTCAGGTTGTCATGGTTGTGTTGGAAGCCCAGGGAAGACCCTCTTACCCTGGGGTCTGAATCCCAGCTCAGCCACCAACTGATACATGACCTTGTGCTACTCCTGGTGCTTGACATCTCAACGCCCACCTTTTCTCATTTGAGGATGGAGAATAATAAAACTTATTGTATAAGCTTGTAACAGAGTAGGCTCTCATTTTATAAATGGAGAAAAAGGCTCAGAGATTATGTGACATGCCCCCCAAACACGGTAGCAACACACAGCAGAGAACTAGAACGCAGATCTCCTCACTCCCAAGCCGGTGCTGTTTTGCATCACGTTTTGCTAAAATGATGTCACCCTTATGCTTCTCCATCATCATCATCATCTCAGCTACCGTGTGTGGAGCCTTTGCTATATGCCAGGCACTATGCTAAAAGTTTTACAGCTTGCATGCCATTTAAACCTGACAACAACCCTATGGGGTAGGTCTTAAATTTATTCCCATTTTACATTTGAGGAAACTGGCTTAGAAAGGTTGCATTGCCTGAGGTGGGGAGCCAATGGGTCGCTGGGCAGGATCCACAGCCGGGGCCACTCAGCCCCCATGCCCATGTCATTCATTGCGTTCCCACCACCCCTGCCACCGTGCCCAGGGTCACAGCCCCCCTGGGACAGCTGGTTCTCCCTGGCTCACCACCCCGGTGTCCCTCTGTGGGGAAGGGCCAGCTTAGTCTTCCTGGTGTCCTTCACCACCTTGTTCCAACCCACTCCTGATGTTGGAATTTGCAGCATTTCCTCACAGGGACAGAAATAGGCTGCTGCTTCCTCTTTGTCAGAGTGGGATACTGAGGCCCAGAGCAGAAAACAGAGCCTCTAGCGGACCACAGCGCCCTGGTCCCCAGGCCTCCAGGCCCGTCATCTCCCCAAGCTGCCCTGATGCATGCTTGAGTCCCCAGTCCCGGTGAGCAACTGAAAAGATACATTCTCTGCCTAATCCTCAGAGATCCTTTTTTTTTTTTTTGCCCCGTGACCTGCTCAGTGGCCTTTTTCTTGGCCTGGAGGGGTCTGGATGGAGCCCCCTGGTAGACCCAGCATCCTTTTCTGCCCTCCAGGCCTCTCTCTCCTAACTCATCATGGGATAAAACACTGCTGAGAGGTACACTTAAAATTTTATGTGCCTCCACCCCCTTCCTCTTTCTCGGTGGAACTACTAATGAGACTGATGATGCAAGCCCCTGAGTAAATACACAGTATTGTCCCATCCTGTAGGGTTGGGCGGACCAAGCGCTCCCCATTTGCTCAGCTGTGGCTCTGATATGAAGCCGCTCTCAGCCTTTACAAGTTCCCTGAGGCTTCAGTAAAGGGGCCTCCTAGAATCTGAGCTCAGAGTGCCTGTTTCCCCTACCTTGGAATTGGGACTTTTGATAGAAATGAGAAGGTGTGAGTTAGGGAGGCAGACTGTGCCTTCTGTAATATACTCGGGATTGTTTAAGTCACACACACACGCTCGCACGCGTGCACACACACGGCAGAGGTTTATGAGCTGGTGGTGTTAAATAACAATTAGGTCAATAGTGCCTTTTCTGCAAAACCTTTTAATAATTTACGTCCATTGGGGATCCCTGGGTGGCGCAGCGGTTTGGCGCCTGCCTTTGGCCCAGGGCGCGATCCTGGAGACCCGGGATCGAATCCCACGTCAGGCTCCTGGTGCATGGAGCCTGCTTCTCCCTCTACCTGTGTCTCTGCCTCTCTCTCTCTCTGTGTGACTATCATAAATAAAAATTAAAAAAAAAAATTTACGTCCATTGATAATTAGCCCCAGTGAGAATCTCAACCCAGGGAAGCCCTGATGGAAAGTGGATCGAGACACAGACCCAGTGCTGGTGTGGTCGAAACTCTCCTTTTTGGGGGAAAGCCTCTTTTCTTGTTTAGCTGCACTTGGGGAGGGCAGAGCTATGGCCCTGGGTTATTTTCTGCAATTTCTGTGGCCTTGACCTTGAACGAGGGCACTGTCTTTCGCCTCCCGGAGCCTCCTTCTTCCTCCCCAGGTGGCTTCCAGGGTTGCCGAGGAAGCTGTGAGTTGAGGACATGTTGCTGGCTCTGTGGCTCAGGGCCCTGCCTGGCACCAAAAACACCTCTGAAAGAGGAGCTCTTTCCTCTGCTCATCCATGGCTTCGCAAAGAGGTGGTGACTTCTCCTCTTGCCTGTCTTCCTGCCCAAGCCCAGAGATGGTGCCCAGGCATGTTACAGGGAGAAGTAGCTCGAGAGGGGTGAGAAACTGTCTGAAATGATTCCATCCTTCCCTGGAGACTTGGCGTGAATTTTATCTAATCACCATGGCAACAGATAAAAAAAAAAAAGGAAAAAAAGGTGTGAGCATATCGCCTTTGCTGTGATAATTCAGATTTATATATTCAGATCAGATTGGAGTTGGAGATTTTTTTTTTAAGGGAGCAGATGCAGCAGAAGGTGTGACTGCAAATAATGTAGCACAAATGTTTGATGATCCTGCCCTTTAAGAAGTGGGACGCAATTTCCTGCAGTTTTTCCAGAATATAATTATTCCATCAAACCCATTGCAATGAGGACTCATTACGGGCCTGGATAATGCAGAGTCACGTCCGTGCCAACAACACGCCTGCGCACACACAAACACACACAAACACGCATGCATGGGCGGCCCCGGCCCCCACCCTCAGCCTCTGGCCTCCCCCAGGTGGAAACCTTGGGAAGCCCCCAAAAAGCACAAGGCCTAGACAGGGACCCTGAGAAGGCTGGGGCCAAAGGCCGAGGTCAAGACAGCACACATCCCACCCTGGGAGGAAGCTTTTCCCCCTCGGGTGCAAGGTAGCAGGACCACCCTCCCTCTGCTGTCCAGCCCATGTGAGCCCACTGCCATCTTGGTGAGCACCAGCCCTTGGAGGACAGGGGCTGGGCTGGGTGGTCCTGTTGCACAATCTCTGTCCAACCTAGCTGATTCAGTCAGGTATTTTCATAAATTACAGGACTCTGCTTATTTGCTCAAGGTACTATTCTCTGATCGGACCTGAGCTGTCTCTGGACCCCCAAGCCAGGTGTTTTTCCTCTAGAGGCTTTACTTTGGGATTAGAATCAGCACAGAGGCCTAACCTCTGTTTTCTTTTATCCTTCTCTTGCTTACCCCAGGGAAGACTGGCATGCATGCAATAGCCCATGAACTTGGCAGGGTAGATGCACCCAGCGGACACTTCGTCAATGTTTACTGGGCACCATTTACCCTTCTCTGTCCAACACATGTGCCTGCCTGTACTACCACCTTTGAGTAGCTGACAAGTCTCTTGGTCTCAAGCCATTGAAAGTTCCCCCAAAGTGACTCCTCTCATAATTTATTGTCCCAGGTAGAGATTGAAAGTACTCCTTTCACTCTGCTGGAGGGGCACTGTCCTCCACACTGTCTCCATCCCGGGCCCAGCAAAGAGACAGGTGCCTACCCACCCAGACCAGCCCGTCCCAGTCCTCTCAGTGAAGAGGAAGGACACTGCCAGGGTGTGCAGCATGAGGGGGCCAGTGGGCAAGGGGAGGGAGACAGAGCCCCTAGGGCTTCGGGGAGCCCCTGAGCATGGGCTCCCCTTGGTGCTGCCTCCACTTCTTACACGATGGGTCCCCCGTGTTCTCGCACCTCTACCACAGATGCCCCTGAACCAGCATTTCCCAGGTGAGAAATCCAGGCCCAGAAAGGTCATGTGGCTTGTGGAAGGCAAAGGGGGAAGAAGAATGTAGGCTCCCAACTTATGAACCGTCAGGGCCTCTTGTCAGTCAGATCCAATCCTGATGCATCACACAGTGGCCAGACACAGGCTTGTCACCCTGTGTGTCCCTGTGCCCTGCTCAGGGTCCCCCCCTGGCCTGGGGGTCTGCGCCATGAAGGACCACCAGAGCTCAAGTGTGCACAGACCCCGTCATCTTGTCCACCACCTCCTGTTGATCGGTCCTTGGACTTGGTCTCAACTCTCTCCCTGCTGGAAGGGGAGCCCCTCGCATTCCCTGCTTCCTGAGGGGGTGCGCTTTATGCCTGTGTTGCTCCCCGCACACCTGTGCTTCCCTGTGACTCAGCTCAGCCTGACTGGCTTCCAGCCCATTAGGAACCCCTGCTGCCAGGCTGCATTCCTCTGTGTCTGGGCCTCTGCATCTCTCCAAGGATTCAGGTTGCCTGCCACCTCCTCCCCAGCAGATGGGCCAGCTCTGAAGGCTAAGGTCTGCTGGTTGCACGATGCTGTTCTCTGCTGGCCTCTCAGCAGCGCTTCTAAAGTTCCCTTTCCAGCCATTGACCTGAGATGGCCAGGCTATTAGACATGGAGCATTGGAGGTGTGGGGTAAGTGTCAGCCTCCCCTACCCCAGGCCCAACCCCATCCCCACCCCACCCCCAAGGATATAAAGCCACTTCTCAGAGGACGGCTCATTCCTGTGTACATGCCACCCTCTGAATGGGGCGAGGCAGACAGCAGATTGTTTGTGTTTGGTGTGTAATTTATTTACCTGGGAAGGCACAGCTCCGCGGCAGCATCTGGTTCTCAGCATGTTTCCAGGCCCTCGTCCTGGCTCATGCCCCATCTGGCCCAGATGAGACCAGGGAACCAGGGTGCAGGGTGCTGGAGGAGGAAGCCGTAGCTCTGGGCCTCGTCCTTCCCTTATCTGCATCCCTGGGCACTGGCTCCTCTCGGGGAATGGGGGTGTTCCACCTGCATAGGAGAGGAAGGCCCCAGAACCGCTCCCTCAGTCTGGCAGGGCCCACACAAGGCCTGTAAAAAAGATGAGTCCGGGGCTGCAGGACCACAGAGCCAGCTGGAACCTCCTTGACCAGTTCCTGTCTGCCTGCAGCTGCCTGCAGCAGTGTAGTAGGCCTGTCCTGATCGAGGGGGCAGAGGTCAGGGAGATGTTGCAGCCCCTTGTCCACTTCCTTAGGTAGTTGGGACTCCCTGAATGGGGGTCAGCAGGACATCTAGCTCCGGATTCCTGAGCATAGTAGCTGGGCTGGAGTTCCGGCCCAATCACATCTCCAAGGGAACCGCAGGCCAGAGAGGGCCTGGGCCCTTGTACCACGTGCCAGCTGGAACAGGTGCCCTGGCCTGGGCTGCTCCCTGCAGGGTGCTGGTGGTTTGTGCATGGGGAGGGGCGGGTCTGGGCTGGATGGCTGGAGGTGAGAAGATTTGGGGAGACACAACTCCTGCCTACTTTCTAGTGTCTGGTGTCCCACCATAAGGAAAAGGGAGCAGACCTGTTCTAGGAAGCTCCAAGAGGCAGAATGAGGCCCTGTGGGCAGACGTGGGGAGAACAGAGGCAGCTCAGTGTCAATGGGACTTTTCAAGGTGTCAAGCAGTGGCTTAGATTCCCTCACAAGGTTGTGGACTGGCCCTTACTGAGTGTCTCCAAAGCAGGGCCAGATGATAATAATAATATTAGTTACCATTTATTGTCTACCTACTCTGTGCCAGATGTTCTTGCTCTGTGCTCACTTTTTCACAACTCACAATTCAGGTGTTATTGACCTCATTTTGCACAGGCGGCAGTAAGCTCAGAGAGGTTAAATCATTTACCCAAAGTCACTGGCTTCTTCCTCTGAACAACTCTGTAGGGTGTTTTTATTTCTTTTGTGTGCTTATCTCTGAGTAGGACGGGTTTGCATGGAGTCAGCTGGAATTCCAGCCCTGCTCTTAGCATTGTGCTGATGGCACGTGTTTGTAGTGAGTGTTTATTGACCGACTGGCCACTGGTCACCCAGGCCACAGAACAACCAAGGCTGCTTGACGGGGGCATCCATGAGCAGGCCCAGGCTGTGATTGCATCACTTCTGGGGCTTAGGGTTTGGGATTGAGGTTAAAAAGACAACAACAAAAATCTCCATGGTGCTTATCTTGCTGTGGAGAGAAGGCCTTGGGGTAGCGTAAGGTCAGGGTCTGAAGGTTGGGCCACAGCTGGGAGCTGTAGGGAAGGAGGAGAGGCGGGCAGAGGAAGGAGCAGGTGACAGGGAGCCTGGCATCTGCGCCCTGGGGGGTGGGGGGCAGTGTAGCCTGTGTGGCCCTCAGTTTGGATTCCTTTGTTTTTTTATTCATCTTTCATGTATTGGGTGCTTTCAGGGAGCCACCATCCAGAACCACGGGTTCCTACCTGGTGGTTACGTGCTACGTTGGAGGTATGTCTAGGGCCTAAGGGAGGGCCCAGGCTGGCTTAGGGAGAGTCCATGGAAGATGTGGGAGGTCAGGTCACCTGACTCCTGAAGCACAAGCAGGAGTTTACCAGACGAGGAGTGGGGTTGGGAGAGTGGATCCCAGCCCTGGGGACAGAGTGTGAAAGAGCCTGGAGGAGAGAGAGAGAGAGAGAGAGAGAGAGAGAGAGAGAGAGAGAGAACCCTGCATTTGGGGAGCAAGCTCCCTGTGGTCCCCAGGGACCACTGGCAAACCCAAAGCTGTGAGGGATTCTGAGGAGGAGGTCATGTAGTCAGATGAGTATTTCCTTTTTTAAAAAAAGATTGTATTATTTGAGAGAGAGAGAGCACAAGCAAAGTGAAGGGCAGAGGGAGAAGCAGACTCCCCACTGAGCAGGGAGCCCAATGTGGGGCTCCATCCCAGGACCCTGAGGATCATGACCTGAGCCAAAGGCAGACACTTAACCAACTGAGCCCCCCAGGCACCCCCAGATGAATATTTCAGAAAGATGTCTCTGATAGCAGTCAGCAGGGGAGGATGGCTTGGACCTGTGGAGCCTGGCTCCTCTCCTGAGGGCTCTGAGCACTTCTGTAGGTACCACTGCACTTCCCTGGGCTTCCCAGGTCCTGTGATAGGCCAAGAGGCACAGAGAGGGAGCTGCAGAGCCCTCGACCACACAGCCAGCAGCAGATAGCCCTGGCACAAGGCCTAGGTCCCTGTCCCCTGACCTCTGGCCTGCTCCCAAATGCCCATATCTGAGGTGCTTAATTTAATGCATTTGCAAAATGCCGAGTGTAATAAGAGTTCATTTACGTAGCACTTCCTGTGGGCCAGGCCCTATTCTAAGCACTAACATATATCAATTCACTTAATCCTCAGATGGCCTATGAGAAGAGTGCTAAATTATCCCCATGGTACAGGTGGAGACACTGAGGCACCAAGCGGGGTGGGGGGTGGGGGCTTGCCCAGAGAGGCATACTAGTAAGTCATACAGTTGGGGTTTGAGTCTAGGAAGCCTGGCTGAGCCTCCCCATGCTGAGCCAGAATAGCATAAGGAGGCAGGATAGGAGTAACTTATGGGCTGGGGGGCGGGGGATGCTGGGCCCCACTCATGGGGTGACGTGAGTCTCTCCGGGTACCGATGTCCCTCAGCCTGTGGTCCTGGGGAACAGAATGTGGGGCAGAAAGGGTGCAGGGGCCGGGGAGGGCTCCCTCTGGTCGGTGCTGATCCTGCCTCCAGGTGGAGGGCAGAGGGTGGCAGGGTTACTGCTACGTCATCCCTGTCTGAACCCCCCCACCCCCACCGCCCAGCCCTGCCTTGGTCCTTAAGGGGAGGAAACCTCCCTGGGGTGGAGCAGCCTAGAATCCCTTGGTAGCCTGCCCTGGTTGTGTTTTCTTTTGTTTTGTTTTTGTTTTGCAGCCAGGTCCTGGTTTTTTTTTTTTTTTTTAATTGACTTTTTAATGAGGTGTAGCATACATACAGGAGAGCACACAGACCTTAAGTGTACGGTTCAGTGCGTCTTTACAAAATGAACACACCCACGTAGCCACCCCTAGATCACTCTCACCAGCGCCCCAGAGCCTCCTGTGTGTCCCTCCAGCTGTTACCCCGCCCCCCAAGGTGACCACCCTCCTGATGCCTGTCACTATAGATTAGTGTTGCCTGGTCTTGAACCTCATGCAAATGGAAGCATGCAGCGTGCTGTCTCAAGCCTGGCCTCTCCTATTCCACGCTACGTCTGTGAGGCTTGCCCTGCTGTCCCCGGTCATTAATCGTGGCTGCTGCCAGGCGGCCCCCGGTCCTGGCCCCTCCGCACGTCCTCTGTTGGGCTGGCCTGCGGCGGCGGGGCGAGCCTGGGCGCAGGGCCCATTTATCTCCGAGCCCACCTGCTTTGTCTGCATTCCTTCACTTTCACCTGTGGTTGAGAACTTGGTCTCACCCCCTGGGTTTCCTACTGGTCTCCCTGTCTAGAATCAAAACCGGGCCTTGGGGCTGAGGTCCGCTTTCCTTGCCTCTGGCTCAGGCCTGAGTGGGATGCACAGACTGGCAGAGGGTGTGGGTGGTGTGGACTTTGCCCCCCGGAGCTCTGGTTACCAGGGGACCCATGGCTGGGACTCGTCGGAGAGTGGAGGGAACAGCCAGTGGCCGTGGTGGGATGCCGAGCAGGACTAGGGATTGCCAGGGTTCCTTCCAACTCAGAAATCCCGGGAATCCGGGTTTCTCATGAAGGCAGCCTTTCTGCAGGACATGAAAGGGAAAGAGGCCGTGTGTCCCTGCGGCCTCCCCTGTGTGGCCTGGGACTTGTCCAAAGTGCAGAGTCCAAAGTGCAGAGTCTCAGGCCCCACCCAGCCCTACAGGAAAAGAATCTGCATTTAACATGTCGTGTTGCTTCCGCACGTTGAGATTGGACAGGCCCTGCATTAGGCAGCAAGTAGGCTGAGGTGGTCAGGCTGTCTGGGTTTGGATCCCGGCTCAGCCACTCGCTGTGTGACCCCAAGCAAGCGGTTTAATGTCTCTGAGCCTTACCCATAACAGGAGGGTAACAATAGTACTTACCTCACTGTGTTGCCATGGGGGGATGGAGGGGGGGTGTCAGTGAGATTACCCACGTGAAACTACTTTAAGCAGCACCTAGCACGTGCTGAGCAGAAATGTCCCCTCTTACCAGGTGTCCGGCACTGGGCAAAGTGCTGTTCGTACATCATCTTATCTGACCACAAAGCCCTGACAGGAAGTGTAGGCTTATGCCCATTTTATAGATCAAGATTTTTCAGACGGAGGAGCTGAGGCCGCTCACTTGCTCCAGGTGGCAGGTAGAAGGAGCCAGCATTTGAAGGAAGAGCTGTCCTGCACTGTGGGGTAGTGTTGGGGGTGGTGGCCAGGGGCCGCCTTCTCCCCACATAGGTCTGGGGAGGTGATACCTGCAGGCCGGAAGTGGGCTGCTGGTGTGTTTATGGGTATTAAATATTGCCAGTTAATTGCTCAGGATTAATTGTTGAGGATAAGCACAAGGTGTTTCTCTCCCAGCAAGCTCTAAATTAAATGAGAAAGAGGGAGGCAGAGGCCTGTCAGAGGGTCAGCAAGAGAGTCTACAGAAGATGCTGGGCTTCGAGAAAGACCTGTTGCCCTGGAACTGGGTGGAACCGGGTGGGGGCCACACGGGACATTATGCCAGGGAGCAGGAGATGGGGGTGGCACTGAAGTATGGAAGTCAGCATCCTTCATCTCAAAGAACTGGTGGGCTCCTGGGGGAGCTCGGGAGGACAGGGGCCCTCGGGGTGCACAGGTGTGGATAGAGATGTGCAGAACTGATGCGATCTGTGAGGCTTGGGGCATAAGCTGGTCACAGCTGGGCTCTGGGTCTGCCTGGTTCCTGTGGGTGTGCAGGCAGGCTGTTCTGTGGCCGGCAGGGGGCTGAGCCCACCCCGGGAGCCTGGTCTCCTGTCTAGGTACCCTGCTCTCCCTCCACCTCTGTGCTCATCTCCTGTGGTGCCCTGGGACCTAGGTCTGCCTCCTGCTCGCTCTCTCCACCTTTTTCCCCAGGTCTGCACCTCAGCTGTGCTACATCAGACTATGCTCTAATTGCTCATTTACTTGTCTGTCTCCCCTACGCACCGTGAGTGCCTTGGGGGCAAGAAACCATGTCTTATTTTTCTCTGCGTTCCCACAGCCTGCACCGTGCTTGGCACACAGCGGATGCTCTAGACCTGCTGGATGGGTGGGATGAACAGATGGAGGGAAGGAAGAAGAGTAGAGTGACCACTTCCATAGATGTGCTCCCAGAAAGGACAGAAAGGACACTCAGGAGCTGAGTGTGGGGCTGCTGGAGGCCCCGGTGTCACAAATCCCCCACCTCCCCTAGTGTTTATCACTGCTGTCTGATATGGGTGCCTTGGTGTGCCGAGGCTGGATTGGACAGAGCCTGCTCTTGATCAGAGACAGGATTGGCCCCTCCTTCCCCTGCCCCTGGTGACCTTCTCCAGATATTTTTCTCTGATCCAAATATATTGACCCTGCAGGTGGAATTGGAGCTGGAGGGATAAATTGGCCCACATGCTGCCTGGGCTTGCAGGTAAATGGCGTAGCTGGAAACTTGGTGCGGGCGCAGTGTAAGGCCCCTGGAAGCTGCCTTGGCTCCCTGCTGGGCGTGCCCCACCCAGCTGCCTCACTTCCTCCAGGCCCTGGGTGTCACCAGATAGATGTGATCCTGCTATTTTTCAGAGCATTTGAGATTCCTGTGTTAGTGAACGGGAGCGTCTCACAACAGACCTGGAGCCTCCACTGTCCCAAAACAGGCCTCTGGCACAAGGTAGGCACTTAGCTGCATCGGTGAATGAGCTCCACGTGTGTCCTGTGATCACTAGGTTGGGAGTCAGGAGTGCAGGTTTGAATCTAGGCTTTCTCATGAGTGCAGTGTGCGACCTTGGGTTAAGTTGTTTTGTTGGGTTTCCTAATTCCTTACCACGCATCCTGAGAGTCTCCTAGATCCAAGCTTCTAGAAGTGAGGCCAGTAGGAGATGCTGTGCTCTTATCCAACCATAGGCCAAGTCACCCTCCAAAGACCCATGGTCAAGGAGCTGGTGCTGAGGAGACACAATGGCTCCTTTTGTTTCCTCCAGCGTAAACTCTCAGCAGCATGGAAGCAATACCAACCCGACCACCCAGTAAGGACCACACCCTGTGGGCTCCATGGTCCACTTTGCCTTCCCTGATGAGAAGGAAGGGGATACCAGAGCCGGCCTGGGCTTTGCCTGGGGTGTGGAGTGGATTTGGAGTGAACCCCAGCATCCCTCAGGATGCAGGTGGTACCCCAGACCTGGTTGAGGCTGAGGCGTCCAGCAGTAGGACCTGGGGCTGACTCCAGAGGGGAGCCAGCCTGGCTTGGCCATGAAGAGCATGGGCCTGTGTGGAAGAACCTGGGGAGCCACCTCCCCTAATTACCATGTGTTCTTTGGAAAGTCTCGAGCGTTTCTGAGCTGCATTTTCCTTGTCTGTCAGGGGGAATAACACTGTATTCATTAAGGTGACACAATCTGTTTTAATAGAAAAAACCCAAATCTCAGCGGTTTGACATAATTTATTTCTTGCTCATGGAGAATCTGGTACGCAGTGGGGGTCTGCTTCCCCCAGTCATCCAGGGATCCAGACTAACCAGGGGTTCCCTACGTTTAACGATCTGTCTCAACGCTGCACTGGATGTCAGCATGCAGAGGTAGATGGTAGGAGAGAGAATGGGTGGAGGATGAAGTGGGAGGTTTTGGGAGGCCAGGCCCAGGCCCGGCAGTCAGCACTTCCACACACATCCCACACTCAGGCCAGGGCTCGAATCAGTGCCCCTCCAGGGAGTTGGAAGGAAATCTGGGAAAAGAAGACCCACACCGGGCAGCCGTTTCCAGCAAGTTCACACCATAGAGGGGAGGCACAGATCTGTAATGGACAGCACACTCTCTCTGCCAAAAGCATACACCTCCAGGATTGTTGCAAATATCTCTAAAAGCACAGGAAAAAGACACCTAGCACATAGTAGGTGTTGGGGGAATGGCCTTCCCCTTTCACTTGCTTGGCATCTGTACCTGAACCAGAAGGCCCGCTGGGGGTGCCTGCAGTTGCCCAAGTGCTTGTCCCAGGGACACCCCTGGCCTCGGGCTGGCTGAGCCACATCCTACGGGCAGCTCCTCCCAGTAGAGCCCCAATGGCTCCCCAGCAGCACACTCTCAGGACACACGAGCATGTCAGCGGCAAAGGCATGCTGTGATCATCGGCAGGCCTCATTTCTTGAACAATACGTACGCACCCTCGGAGCCAGGGGGGCTCAGGACAGGCTGGCTGTGGTGAAGGCTTGCTGCTTTCTGAGACCAGGCTCGTTTCTTCTCGACATTTGTGAGATGGCTGGGAACAAGGGAAGACGAAGGGGTTGGGTCAGAGAGCTAGTGTATCAGGAGTGAGATTTCCCAGGATACGTGGGCAGAGTGCAGCCGGCAGGGGTTTTCAGCCTCAATAATGAGGTCCACTGATTGGGGCTGGGGTTTCTGAATAGACAGGGATGGCGAACGGGGTCCTGCCTAGACTCCAAAAAGGAAGACTCTCGGTGTTAGGGTGATTCACTCACCCCTGTTTGCTTGGGGCTTTCCCGGTGTTAGCACTGGGAAGTTCCATGTCCTAGGAACTGCCTCCTGTGACCCCTGCTGCAGACAAACTGGGATAGTTGGGTCACCTAGTGTTAGATGTGGGATGATAAAGGCAAAGAGTATGAACTTTGGAGGAAGGCCCCAGTCTAAATTCTGGCTCTGGTACTTAACTGGTTGCAAGACCCAGGGCAAATGCTCTGTGCTCTCCAGGCCTCCTCAGTTGTCCTCATCAATAAAATGGGGTTAACAGTGAACGTTTCCCAGACCGTTTCCATGATTAGATTTAAAAAATACGTTCAAGGAGCCTGGTCCTCCCCTGTTATGGGTAATGGTTCAGCCTCTACCTGAGTCTTCCCTGTGACCAGGGAGCCCCTCCCTCCGGAGCCAGTCTATTCTCTCTTTGTCTCACTCTGGTTGTTAAAAACATCCCTTTTGGGAATCCTTACTCACTGGTTCTTCTAGCCTGGTCTGTATCACAGCCCCTAAACTCTACAGGTGATGGTTGTGTGCTCAGCTGTCTGAACAGACAGATCAGTGTGGGGATTGAGATGTGCCACCACAGAGCAGCTGGCACTGGGTCTGGGCTGAGGAGCCCAGAGGCTCTAGAATTAGAACCAAATAGTTAATAAGCATGTGAGGATGCTGGGTCCACCTCTTTACCTTGTTTCTGGTTAATCTCAGTTTTGCAGCCACCAAATAAGACCCATAAGCATGGGCACCACTAGTATCTGTGCAGCACATCCCTGGGGGCACCTTCCTTCTGAGTTGTGCAGTGCACAACCCGCATAACCATGCACAGAGTCCAGACTTATATACTGGAGGTTTCAGTGAGTAACTGAGGTTAACTTCAGCAAGAGGGCCCACGCTGTGTGCAGTTGAAGTAAGCAGTCACCACCTGCTCCCAGGCACGCCCTATCAATACGCAGGCTTTGTGGGATTAAAGTCCTTTTATCTGATATACCTCATTAGCCGTCTCCACATCCTAGGTCAGTGTTCTCAAAACTGTGTGCACATCTGAGTCAGCTGGAGGGCCTGTTAAAACACAGATGGCTGGATCCCACCCCCAGAGTTTCTGATCCAGTAGGTCTGAGAGGGGGCTGGCAAATTTCCATTTCTAGCAATTTCTCAGGTGATATTGATCTCGGACCACATTTGAGAACCACTGTCCTGGGTTAATCTTTCATGGTGCAGTGGGAGACAGGAGGCCAGGCTTCGGTCCCTTTGGTCCCTTTTGGCGCTGTCAGCTTAGGCATGTCACTTCAGCTCTCTGAACCCTCGTTCTTCTTGTCAATCGGGAGTGGAAACACCTGCTTTTTGTACCTTGGGTCATTTCTGCTCTGGGCTGCAGGTGTTTTTCTCTGTCTTCTCCTGGCATCTTCTAGTCTTCTGCTTTTAGGATGTGACAATATACCTCTTCATCTCATAGCATAAAAAGGACCAAGATTGTAGGAAGAGGGACTACCTGGTACCTGGTAGCCATCAAGATTGGCGCTCCCAAAACAGAGATGCTGTTTTACTGGTACAAACCTCACTGGGGTTGCCAGCAGGTCACGGGAGTTAGTTTAGGAGAGACCTGAGCTAGCCTTCCTTGGTCACCAGAAGGTCCTTGCAGAGCTCGAAGGTTGCTTAGGTAACCCAGGGCTTTGGCCCTGGAAGCCCAGTGGGATGGGCAGAAGGCTGATAGTCCTTATTTTTATGCATATGTGTATGGGTACTTTTTTTTTTTTTTTGTAGAGATGTATAAGCAGTGTATGTGCACCCAAGTGTGCCCTGAAACCTGAATGCACACGACAGCAGGTGAGGATGAAGTGTGGTTGACATTGACATTGTGTGACTAATGCCGACGTCAGCCAGAGGGGCCTGGCTCACGTCAGCATCCCAGGAAAGACTTGAGAAACAGCGAGCTAATTACTGCTAGGCCCACAAAATTCTTTGTAGGGAGGGAATGACCCAGAATGCAAAATAGGTTTCATTTTGTTTGGGAAATGGGGAGGATTTTAGCAAGAACAGTCCCGAGAAGGCAGGAACGTCTTGGGGTGCTGGCAGAAGGTGAGAAGGGAGTGCAGAGTGTGTGGGTGGAGAAGCAATGAATAGGTGCCGCTTGAAACAGTCCTGTTCTAGAACAGGGCATAAAGTGTATCTGGGTATGGATGCACACTCACACACCATCATTCAACAATAAGCTTCTATTGAGCAACCTCCATGCGGCGAGTTCAGGCAGCCATCGTCGTTCACCCCTGCAACCTGCAATTGCTTCCTAACTGATTTTGGTACCTTCAATTTCTCTCCACCTCTATCTAAAATAGAGATCTGATCATATCACCGCCTGACTTTAAACCTTTCATGCCTCCTTGCTGTCTGTGTAATAAATATCTGCACCCTCTGGACTTCTCCGCGTTCCTGGGGCCTACTGTGCCATCTCTCACCTCCCTGGCTTTCCACTAGCCCTTCCCATCACCTGGCTCGCCCTTCTTGACATGGGAAGCCCAAGTGATCCTCCACGGACCCCTCTCTGCGTGTGTCTCTCAGTGAAGCCTTGCTGGGGTCCAGCAAATGAACCTGGCATGGTTGCTGGGTTGGAGGATGTCATTGATTCTGAGCTGGGCTGCCATCTTTTTAATAAAAGCAAACACTGCCTGAAGTGTGCATCTCAAGTACACCATGTATCCCAGATTCAGGAGCTTCCGTTTGAGGACCGGCACGCCTCTTAGAAGGATGGTTCTCTGCTCTGCAGGCCCGTAGCTCACTGTGCCAGTCTCCTAGAGCAATAGCCTGAGATCCGCTTTGGGTGTGGCTAATATGCATAATGATTGGCACATAGTGGGCACTCTGTGTACTCACTGACCAAGTGACCAAACTCTACGGGGACATGAAATGGAGCAGACACAGAATCCAACTGCTACACTGAAACTTTAAATCCTGAAAGACCTTCTGTATTTATTCTTTCTTTTTCATCATTGCCTTAACTGGAAAGGATAAAATAATGGAAATTGATTTTTTCCTAAGTTATAACTAGGGGAGCTGAGGCCCAGGAAAATTTAGAGCCACTCCCCCAAAGCCAAGAATAGAGTTTGCGCTTCCTGATTCACCAAACAGTGTTCTTGGAGCTGGACAGCATCTCCTGTAAAGAGCAGATTCTAAAGAAACAGCAAATTTCTGCCTGGAGTCCGATATCCATGCCAAACCAAGCAGTTTGTTGAGCTCCTACTATGTGTCAGGTGCTTGACATACATCGTGTTATTTACCCCCCACAACGGCTCTGCAAGCTAGGTCTTATTACCCCCATTTCCCAGATCGTGAACCTGAAATAGGATGAGAAATGACTTGCCCCTGTTTATAACAGCTCGTAAGAGATGGGCTATGAATTCAGATCTGAGTGAGCCTGTGATTTCTGGTCGTTCTTCCCTTTACAGATGTCTTCTGTATTACTGCCAAAGCTGCTTTCTCATCACATGCTCATGAGGGCATTGGGCCCATGGTTCTATGATAAGAAATACTCCAAAGAAGCTTCTGGAAGTGTGTGCGGTAGAGAAAGAGTGAGGAAAGAGGGGAGGGGTAGGGGGAGCTACTTACATTTAGAGGGCAGGGCCAGGGATGCTGCACTCGGTGAAGAATTGTCTCCATCAGAATGCTGCAGCAGGCCTTGGCAGCACCTCCAAGACGGCCCTCACCGTCCACCTCCCATCACACGGCCTCTCACTCTGTACCTGGGTTGGTCTGTGTGACCACTAGCAAATGACAAAAGTGATGAGGTCACTTCTGAGATGAAGTTTTAAAAGATTGTGGTTCTTATCTTGGGCTCTTGCCCTTGGGGTACTGGCTCTGGGGAAAGCCCATCACTCCATCATAAGCAGCCCTAGGGAGATGGCCATTTGGTGAGGAATGGAAGCCCTGGACCAACAGCCAGAAGGAATCAAGGCCTAAAACGACCACATGATGGGTAAGCTAGGGACGGCTTCTCCAGCCTTGGTTGACTGCAGCCACAGTCAACAGCCGTACGGTCTTGTAGGAGACCCTAGCTAGAGCCACCGTCCCCCCACCCCTCTGCCATTCCCGGTTCCAGACCTTCAGAAACTGTGTGAGGTTATAAATGATGGTCGTTTTAAACTGCCCAATCCAGGATTAACGTGTTATGCAGCAGTGGATAACTGATACAGCCTCATTCAGAGACCCTGCCAGTCTGGTTTTGGGGAGAGCCCCAAGGAGCCCTGAGGATGGGGGCTGTGATCCTAGAAACATTCATACCGCTCTGCTCCTATAGGAGCGTGAGTCCCCGTTGGATCCCAGAATGAGCTGTGGCTGTGGGTTTCTGCCCTGGGCAGCTGGGCCTCCTGTGTCCTTCTGTCCGCACTTCTCCTAGAGCCCCCGGGGTTGGGGCAAGCCTGAGTGTGGGAATGGCCTGGCCGCTGTCTCTGTGGTAGTGACGGTGACAGGACACGCCGGGCACAGCTCCGCACCCAGCACAGTCTATGCTTTATCATAGCCCCTCTTGTTTTTCAAAACCTCTTTCATTTTGTATGAGGAGACAGATGTGAGGGCCCTGCAGGCTCACACAGGCTGCCGTTCTGGGAAAAGAAAAAGATATTTTGTGTTCCCCTCTCTTTCTGGGGAGGTCCAGCCTTGCTTGATTTTTCATGTGCCCTTTAAAGGGGTGATTGTTCCCCTCTTGGAGATGTGCACACACAGCCTCTACTCTCTCCAGGGCAGGTGTCTTGGATCTGCCCTTTTTTAACCTGTGTGACCTTGAGCTAAATGTTGTATCTTCTCCAAGCCTTGGTTTTTTCATCTATAAAATGAGGACAGTCATACATGCCCCAGGAGATGTGGGATGAGGGGATGAAGGTGGGAGTCATTTGTAAAGTCACCATCATGGCTCTGGCACTGGTGTTTGGTGTGACCTGGGACGGAGGGCTTTGCATCCCTCCTTCCTCCCTGGCATCAGCGCCACAGCGACCATGACTCCTGAAAGAGGGGACATGGTGGGACACTTAGAGCCCATCTGCCCCCAACCTCTGCCTCCTCAAATGTGCTGTGAGGCCAGATGATGAGGTCCCCATCCCTCAGGAGGGGACCTTCTTTGTGGAGAGTGCCTCCCACTGTGTGACCTGGTTTCCCACTAAACAGCCCCCAGGCTGTCTCGTGGAAAGGTGACCAGCCACCTAGAGAGGCAAACAACAGCAGCTCTGCCACCAGATCTCCAGGCTGTGTTTTGCGCTGAGCATCACATGTCTGAGTCCTCATCCTGCAAAGCTCAGCCCTAGCCTTGCCTCCTTAGCCACTTGTCCCCTGCCGCCCCCCACCTCGTCTCTCCACCCATACGTATTGGCTCAACAAATACAAGGGAGCAAAACAGTCATGTCCTTGTGCCCCCATGGAGCTTGCAGAAAGCAGGAGACAGACGTTACCCCGACGCAAATGTTGGGGAAGAAGAGATCACGGGGAGAGAACAGGGGTGGAGGGGGGGTACCCCAGGAGACTATTTCTTCCGAGGAACTGCCAAGGAAGCAGAGGCTTCAAATATGAGTATGGGTTGTCCAGACAGGGTTGGAGGGTCCCGAGGTCCCTGCCAACACCCTGTCCCCATGCCTCTAACCGTGGCCTGCCGGGGCCCCCATGTCAGACTTGCTTTCCTCTGCAGGGTGGTGTGACTGTGACCTTTGTGCAGCCGTCACCAGCAGGTTTCATCTATGATCCTTTCTTAGCCTGTTTTATCAGCCTGCAACACCCTCCCACCCCCCCATCCCCGCCCATCACCTCGATGCTCATAGGGACAAAGCAGCCATTCTCAGGGAGCAAAGACTCACAGAGTCAGAGCCCTATCACTCAGCCTACGCTCTTCTGAGCCCTGCCTGGGGCCAGGCTTCCTAAGTGAGGCCGTGCAGGACCTCTATCAGTCATCACGATTTGCAGACAGCCTACTGTGTGCCAAGCACTCCTCCAGGCCTAAATGGGAGGAGCATTTTTAAGCACTTTCGGGAAACAGGAGTTTCACAGCATAAAGCCAGATAAGGGCTAGTTCTGGGCTTTGCAGGGCATGGAGCCACCCATCCACCCATTTTGAGCTTCTCAGGGGCCAGGCCTCAGACAGCCTCCTTAGACAGCAGCAAATCCACTGCACCCTCCACCTCCGCCTCCTAATGCCCCTCCTCCTCCCCCTACCTCCCCAGACCCAGCGGATCCTGTGCAGGGCCTGGCTGTCCCTGCATCCCGTCCTCCTTCCTGCCTCTACCTCGTGCCACAAGGCCCTTTCTGTCCTCTTTTGCCGGTTCATCCCCCGATGATGATATTCCTATTTAAAAATAAATCGCTGCGATCTTTAATTGCAGACTAAATAATTGCTTCATTTTATTTAAATGTGGCTCTTGGAGGCTCTGGGAACAATTAGAAGGAAACATAGGGCAGTGCTGGGTGCATGTTTTCAAGCATATAATTTTTTTTTTATTATTATCATACCGATGTTTGCAGGATCTGGAAAAAGAAAGCGTGCCCCTCCTCCCGAGTTAGTCATGCACAATTTACATGCAATAATAACACTAATAATGATAATAATAATAATTCCTGGCTTTTTCTGGATTTCATGCTTGGCTCCCAGGGAAGCTGGGCAGTCATCGTGCACTTTTCAGAAGGAGAGAGGTGAGTGCAGCCCAGCCTGACAAGTGACCGATACCCTTGGCCTTCCTGTGTTGGGTGCTGGGTTTGAGTTGACTTTCCATTTGTGTGTGCATGCGTGTGCGCACGCACTCTGAGAAGTACCAGGCAATCATACACACTCATGGCCCCTGCCTGTGTCTAAAATTCCACCATTCATTCAACAGTGTAAGAACTAGCTGGGTCATTTGCACGCCTCTTTTTATGTTGGAGGGAGCTGGGGCCACAGGAGTGATCTTTCCCTTGGGGCCCAAGGCTTGTTAATAACAGATCCCAGAGGAGGGCTCTGTGTGTAGAAGAGGAAAGAGGAACCCTTAGGACCAGGAAGATCCAGATTTGAACTCCTGTCCTGCACTTTGCTATTTGTGTGATCCGAGGCATGTTTCTTAGTCTGGAAAAATTAGCAATAATGATACTCACTTATTTTGAGGGATACCGAATATAGTTAGAGCTCCAAGCACAGTACCTGCGCCCAGTGGATGATAGTCCTCTTTTTATCCAATGCTCCTTGATCTTCAAGAGTTCGCTGATTCTACACAACTGTCTCTGAGAGGGGCAGCTGGAGGATGTAAAGGCCACTGAGCATAGAGGATACCTGCTAAGAGGAAGGGGAAGGAAGGGGAAGAGGATGACACCCACCTGAGATACCCTCTTGTCCCCCCCATCCCTCCCCCTCCCCCATCCTTGATGCTTGTCCTTCCTTGCTCCTGTGTGTCCCAGCTGGGTCTGCCCAGGTTCAGGCTGGGTAAATTGTCTGGTGGGCTATTTAATCCACCTTATTGAGCACCTACTATGTGCCAGGTGCTCTTAGATACTGAAGCTACCAAGAGAAAAAGAGTGGCCTACAAGAAACTTAAAGCCTGTGGTGCAAGAATCATGGAACAGTTGCATTTCAGGGAGCTGGGGAACCCAAGGAAGCATGAGGGAGGGCAAACTGCCCGGCTTCTGGGGGTTCAGACAGACCACTTGGGGAGGAACCACACCTGAATGGCATCTTGGAGGATGTATAAAATTGGAATAAAAGAGGTGGTTCAGCCGGTTAAGCATCTGCCTTTGGTTCAGGTCAGGATCTTAGGGTCCTGGGATTGAGCCCTGCATCAGGCTCCCTGCTACGTGGGGAGTCTGCTTCTCCCTCTCCCTCTGCTGCTCCCCCTGCTTGTGCTCTCTCTCCCTAATTCTCTCAAATAAATAAATAAAATCTTTTTTTTTTTTTTTTTTTTAAGGAGGTTTACAGGAAGAAACGGCAGCCTGGGTGTATGGGTGACCTCATGGTCCAGAATTATAGCCTGTGGGCTATGAGACTGGAACTGTGGGAGACAAGGCCAGTGAGGGAAGCAGGGAACTTTGTGGATAGTTTCCAGTATCCACGTTGAGGATCTTGGGCAATAAGAAGACAGCACCTACCCTGATCTGGTTTACAACTCATGTAAACCAGAAAGTTGAGGCTCTTTCTGCTGGACTTGGTTTGCTAAGGCAGCTCAAAGGGGCCTTCCCATAATTAACTACCTTCTTAGGGGAGGTTGGAGCAAGCAGTCTATTTTTTTTAAAATAATATCTTTATTGAGATATAATTCATATAGCATGACTCACAATTTACAATCTTAAAGTGTACAGTTAAATGATTTTTAGTATATTCACAGGGTTATGCAACCCTCACCACAATCAATTTTAGAACATTTTCAAAAAAAAAAAAAAAAAAGACCATTTTCATCAGCCTAAGAAGAAACCCCACATCCATGAGCAGTCACTCCCTACCCCCTCCTCACACCCTGCCCAAGGCTGCTGCTAATCTATGCCTGTATGGATTTGCCTATTCTGGACATTGCATGTAGATGGAATCAAACGATATGTGGCCTTTTGTGTCTGGATTTTTTCACCAAGCCTGTTTTCAAGGTTCATCAGCATGGTAGCATGAATCTCATTTTATTTATCAGTTCATCCATTGACGGACATTTGATTTGTTTCCACTTTTTGGCTATTATGAAAAACGCTGCTACAAACACGTGTCTGCAAGTTTTTGTGTGCTTATTGACCACTTGTGTATTTTCTTTGGAGAAATGTCTATTCAGATCTTTTGCCATATTTCAATTAGATTGTCTTCTTATTACCCAGTTATAAGAATTCTTTAGATATTTTTGATACAAGTCACTTACCGGTACATGATTCACAGATATTCTCTTCCATTCAACTGTTGTCTTTTCACTTTGATGGTGTCCTTTGAAGTGCAAAACATTTTAGCTTTGATGAAATCTGATTTACCTATTTTTTTCTTTTGTTGCTTGTGCTTTTGGTGTCACAGACATGAAACTATTGCCTAATCTGAGGTCAGGAAATTTACCTGTATGAAAACATAGAGTTTATACTTTTAGCTCTTACATTTAGATCTTTGGTTCATTTTGAGTTCTTCTTGTCTATGGTGTGAGGTAGGAGGTCCAACTTTATTCTTTTGCATGTGGAAATCCAGTTGCAAATCCAGTTGTCCTGTCACCATTTGTTGGAAAGACTGTCCTTGGGGTGCCTGGGTGGCTCATTTGGTTAAGCATCTGACTCTTGATTTCAGCTCAGGTCATGATCTCAGGATTGTGAGATTGAGCCCCATGTTGGGCTCTGTGCTGGGTGTGGAGTCTACTTAAGATTCACTATCTCCGGGATGCCTAGGTGGCTCAGTGGTTGGGCTGCTGCCTTCAGATCAGGTTGTGATCCCAGAGTCCTGGAATTGAGTCCCGCTTCGGGCTCCCTGCAGGACCCTCTGCCTATGTCTCTGCCTCTCTCTGTGTGTCTCTCATGAATAAATAAATAAAATATTTTAAAAAATTCTCTCTCTCCTTCTGCCTCTCTCCACCTTTCTCCTCCTCTCTCCCTCTCTTTAAAAAAAAAAAAGACTGTTTTTGTCAAAAATGAATGGACTTCGGCAGCCCCGGTGGCGCAGCGGTTTGGCGCCGCCTGCAGCCCAGGGCATGATCCTGGAGACCCGGGATCGAGTCCCACGTTGGGCTCCCTGCATGGGGCCTGCTTCTCCCTCTGCCTGTGTCTCTGCCTCTCTCTCTCTCTCTGTGACTATCATAAATTTTAAAAAAAATCTTTTAAAAAATGAATGGACTCTGGGGTGCTTGAGTGTTCACTTGGTTGCTTCTGACTCTTCATTTCAGCTCAGGTCATGATCTCAGAGTCGTGAGATCAAGTCCCATGTGAACCTCCACCTCAGCGTGGGGTCTGCTTGAAATTCTCTCTCTCTCTACACCTCCCCACACACTCACTTGTGTATGTGCATGCTGTCTTGCTTTCTAAAATAAATACAATGAATTGACCCTAATTGTAATTATAAGAGTTTATTTCTTGACTGCTATTTCTATTGCATTACTCTAAATTTTTAATCTAATGCCAATACAACACTATTTTGTTTACTGTAGCTTTGTAGTAAGTTTTAAAGTTGGGAAATGTGAATCTTCCATCTTTGCTCTTTTTCAGGAGTGTTTTGGCTATTCTGGGTCCCTTGCAATTTTTTAAAATTAATTTTAATATCAGTTTGTTAATTTCTACAAAGACATAAACTGGAATTCTGATAGGGACTGGGTTGGATCTGTAGATCAATTTGGAGAGAGTATTGCCATCTTTAAAAAAAAAAAAGATGCTATTTATTTATTAGAGACAGCAAGGATGAGCAGAGGGGAGGGGCAGAGGTAGAAGCAGATTTCCCACTAAGCAGAGAGCCCAACATGGGGCTTGATTCCAAGACTCTGAGACCATGACCTGAGCTGAAGGCAGACATTTAACTGACTGAGCCACCCAGGCACCTGGAGTTTTGACATCTTGACAATTTTAGGTTCTTCAGCCTATGAGCATGGAATGTCTTTTTATTTAAGTCTTTTTAAATTTCTTTCAATAATCTTTTATAATTTAAATCCTTACTAATTTAAACACTTTTTTGCTAAGTGTTTATTCCTAAGTGTTTTATTCTTTCTGATGCTACTGTAAATGGAATTATTCCCTAATTTCATTGTTGGATTATTCATTGGTAATGTGTAGAAATGCAATAGAATTTTCTGGATTCGTCTTGTATCCTGTAATCTGGCTGAATTTATTCTAATAATCTGAGTGGATTCCTTAGGATTTTCTATATACAGGATCATGTCACCTGCAAATAGAAGATAATTTCACTTCCTCCCTTCCAATCTGGATGTCTTTTTGATTTCATTGTCTCATTTAATTTCCCTGGCTAGAACCTCCAGTACAATGTTGATTGAAGTGGTAAGAGCTGACATCCTTGTCTTCTTCCTGATCCTAGAGAATAGCAACCATTCTTCACCATTAAATGATGTCAGTTGTAGGTTTTTTGTAGATGACCTTTATCAGATTGAGAAAGTTTCCTTCTATTCCTACTTGTTGAGTGCTTTATTCATGAAGGTGTTAAATTTTTCAGATGATTTTTCTTTGTCTATGGAGATGAGAATGTGGGTTTTGTCCTGTATTGATGTGGCATATTACATTAATTGATTTTCCAATATTAAACCAACCTTGCATTCCTAGGATAAATCCAACTTGGTCCTAACAATCTTTTCTTATGCATTTCTGGATTCAGTTGGCTGGTATTAAGTAACTCTTCTGATGTCAGGGTTCCTTGGGGGCAGCAAATCACTGCTCCCTCTTCCCCCAGACCATCCTACCAAATCATCTGAAAGGATCCTGCTTACTTCCCTTGGCTCCCTTATTTAGCCCAAGACTGTTACCTAATGACAGTGGTAATGATAATCTCCTGAAGCCACTGTCTTTAAGGCATGGCTCAGATGTTATCTTGGGTAGTAAGCCTTCCCCAGTGGCTTCCCTCCCCCCACCCAAAGAGTGCCCTCCCCATCTGTGGTCCCACTGTCTGTATTCTTCCCATGAAACATGTGGCAGCACTAACCGTTTTTTCCTATGGTTGGCTAGTTAACTGTCTCCCTTGCTCAAGTGCTAGCTCTCAAGGACTGGGTCATTATCCTACTGGCCTGGCAAATTCTCAGTAAGTGCTTAGTTAAATGATTTGTGTCTATCTGCCCAAGAAACTTTCTAGGAAGACAAAAGATTAGAAACTCTTAGAGATAATTCAGTATCTTAGTATAGTATAAATGGCTTTTGAACATTTTTTAAAGCAGCAAAATCCTTATTTCAAGTGAAATCTTACATAGATCCCTGATATTTAAAACCTATAAAAGAGGTAGTTGCTCAAATTGAAGCAGGGTTAGAAGCCCTGAACCCTGCTCACTGGGCCTTGTCCTGGCCTCCTGTTCCTGTTCTCTGGCAGATCTTAAGGGAGCTCCTTAAAAAACCTTGTGACTTCATAGAACAGAACTTACAAACCATGATGGAGTGGAAAGAGCCCTGGACAGTCTCTATCTTGGTGACCTTGGGCATTTGGCCTCACCTCCCTAGACCTGGTGTCTTCACCCTTAAGAGGAAGAGTTGTACCCAATTAGAACTGGCACAACTTGGCATGAATGCCTCTAATACACCCCAGCTGATGTTGGAGCTCTTTCTCACAGAATCTTCCAGGAACCTCAGCAGATCATGAGAGAGGAACCTGTGTGTCATACCAGGATAAATTGGTCCTCAAGGAGGCCTGTCTCAGACCTAACATTCTGTGATGCAATTCATATTGATAGAGTCCCTTGCTCAGAAAAGGCAAGTCAGGTGGCAAGTATAGCTAGCTCCAGGATTTTTCTTGGTTCTGGAATACTTCCTAGGATCCTGACCCAAGTGATTAATGACCAGACTTGTCTCCTGCTGACTATGAGAGTATACATGGGGACCAGGCTACTACATGATGATACAGAGCAGGAAGTGTCCTAAGGCTGTGAGAAGACCCCATCACAGGCAGAGGGTCACTAGCCCAAGAAGTACTATCACAGAGTCCCTTGGAACTATAGAGAGACCTAGAAATAAGATCTCATAATCCATTTCTGATTTTGAGTTACCCAACATCCATGCATGCAAGGCAGACAGAGCAAGGTTTTGCCCCTCTCATTTCAGGAGGCCGAGTGACTTAGCCAAGGTTGCATAGTGGTTTAGGACTGAACCAGAAGTTCTTTTCTGGCTTCTTGGCTCTTAACTAGTGCCCTCTTCTTGCTGTGTGTCCCCACCTCACCCAGGTTACCCACCTGGACTCAGGAGATGGTTACACCTCAGCCCTGGGAGGCCTGACGGGCTTTAGAAGATGACTGGCCAGCAAGGGCCTTCACCTCCCAGACCAGTAGCAACAGCTCAGGCCATAGGGGTGCAGTGAGTACGGAGGATGACCCCGAAGTCAGCAACAATGACAGCAAACCAAAGGCACCAGCATTAAGGAGTCCAGGAAAGGAGGAGTCCTTTCTGGAGAGAGCTGAGCCCATGGCAAACCCCAGTGTCCGGCCCCCATTTGTCTTAAGGCCTCTAGGAAGTATCTGATCCCCAACCCCTCCCCTGAGCTGTGGGTATGAGGGTTGCCTTCTGAAAGATGAGAACTCTGTAATTCTGACCTCACTTTACCACAAGCACCCCAACTTTTGTTGAGTGCCATTGTGTTATCCAGGGATGACTTCCTTCCAAATTAGCATCTTCACAGAGTCAGAGATAAAACACAAGCAATGGAATGAACCAGCCAGATCCTGTGTGATGGGAAGAGGCCAGGATGAACTCCTCCAAGCAGATTAGGCGCTGCTTCTGACATGGGCTGTGTCCAGACGTGCATGAAGGGAATCTTGATCCCTGCCAGTGTTCACCTGGCTGTGGTCCCTCACCTCACTTGACTCTGATATTCTACAATTAGAGGTTCATTCCTTTGACTTAAGAGTTTGTTTCAAGCTGAAAGACAAATACACCAGGAGAAGTGATATGCTAACTTCTGTAGTCAATCACAGCCAATCCATCTTTTCTGGAAAGAGGGTTTTGCTTGGGAGAAAGTATCGGTGAGAGTATCGGTGGTAGGAAGGTAAGGAAGGAAGGAAAAGAAAGATCTAGACTCATTGTCCTCTCTGGGCAGTGACCCCCTTGTCTTCCCAAGGCTTATTTATAATCTGTGGACCCTCCTAGTCCCACAGTGTTTCAAAGGGTTAACATGGTCTTGGTGGTTGCAGTGGGGGAAGATCTAGAACTTTCATCATCAACAATGGTAACAGTGAATCTGGGTTCACATCCTAGCTCTTCTACATACTAGCTCTGTGACCTTGGGTAAGTTATTTAACCTCTCCTGCCTCCACACTGAATTTATAAAGTTAGGGGTAAGAATAGTACCTACGTAAGAGTGTTCTGTTAGAATTAAATGAGTCAGCGAATGTAAAAGGTATGAAACTATCTGGCACATAGAGTATGCTCAAAGAATGTCAACCATCATCACTAATAGGAGCCAACAGTGTTTGAATGCTGTGTGCCTGATATCAAGCTAAATGCCACCTGGGGTACAATATGTCATGCTAAGGCTTTGGCTGTCATCCCGAGGTCTTCTGTTCCTACAGCTTCCTTACAAGGGCAGAAGTCCCCATGGCTCTCATCACGAGATGAGGCCACCATTATTCCCTAAAGCCATCGACAGCCCTAAGGCCCATTTCCCTGACTGTGAGTCTCCCTTTGGGGCCCCAGGAGCCTGTCCCACTGTCAGACCTTCTTTGGTGCCACCCTCGCTTACTTAACAGATGGATTTCCTTCAGAGGTCCCCTCCCTCCTGGAAGGCCCTTGAGTTCCCCCGTTTGCTTGGGCCAGAAGCTTCCCAGGGGCCTTATATTTATATAAATAAACATAAAAATGTAACGTGAAATAAACATACATCACCTAAGTGATTTTCCCCAGAATAATAACAAATTGCACCAGGGTAATGTCCCTCTTCCCTCTTCCCCCACGCAGAAGAATCTGGCTTAATGGTTTAAATGCTACTTCCTAAAGCATCCCGGTTACAGACATGACCTCATTTCATCTTTACACCAGTGGGTATTATTACCCTTCTAACAGATAAGGAATTTGAGACCCAAAGAAGCCAAGCGCTTTGCCCAGGCAAAGCAGTACTCTTGACCTCCATGCTGATGTGGCCTTCATAGGGTGGTGTCTTGTGGGTGGCAGGCCCCTCTGGGGATGGTGCTTCCAGAGAGAGTGACCTACCTGGGCTGAGGATGCTGGACATGGGTAGGGACAGAGGTGTCCCTTCAACATGGGCCCTGGGGGAGAGGGGGCAGGACAGGGATGGTGTGGGGTTGGTGGGTCAGGCCCAGATAAGCAGCTGCAGAAGCAGAAGACACAAGTGGGACAAGTGATGAGGACAGTGAATAAAACCCAGAGAGGCAGAGGGAGAGGGAGAAGCAGGCTCCCCACTCAGCAAGGAGCCTGGAGGGGAGTCAGATGCAGGGCTCGATCCCAGAACCCTGAGATCATGACCTGACCCGAAGGCAGACTGAGCCCCCAGGCCCCCTCCCCCTTCCTCCTTTTTAAAGCGTATCCATGGCCTGTTCCTTCTGCAGAGGCTCCGAGCACCTCTGACACCTGCTCTCCTGGTCTGGGGCCGGCTCTAGGCTCTGGGCAGGCGTCTCTGCCACAAGGCAGCAGGACGGGTGTGCTTTTTGGCTCCGCAGCAGCTGATTGCAACGGATGATATGTTTTCACTCTGGTGTGTTCAACAGTGCGGATCGGACAGGGAGCGGAAACGGGAAAGATAAGTGGGAAATAAATCACCCAACTTGATTTAGTCATAATAGTAAGGAGAGGGTGATTGCTGAGCCGCGATCAGAGTTGCAATCAGCGCTCGGGGGGCCCTAGAGGAGCCGGCCCGGCCTCCGCACCCGCCTCCTGCAGCCCACGCGGAAGGAGATGCTGCTGGGTCAGAGAGGAGCAGTGGCCGGCGGGTTGCTGTCTGGGTGCACTCTGAGCCGCTGGGAGCCCTGAGGCCCAGAGGCCAGCCCTGCCTGGTAAGCCTCTGCCCTCCACAGGGACAGACAAAGGGAATCCCACCCAGATCCAGCCTGCCTCCTATCCAGGGAGACCCTGCCCAGCTTTGCCAGGAGAAGGCAGGCACTCTGCCTGTTGAATTTTGTGGTGAGAGTCAGTTGGTGGTGGTGGTGGGAGAGAAGTGCTGGTGCAGTCTGATTCTTCCTATTTTTTTATTTTATTTTAAAGATATTATTTATTTTTTCATGAGAAACAGAGAGAGAGACACAGACATAGGCAGAGGGAGAAGCAGGCTCCCTGGGGGGAGCCCAATGCGGGACTTGATCCTAGGACCCCGGGATCACAACCTGGGGCGAAGGCAGATGCTCAACCACTGAGCCACCCAGGTGTCCCAAATTCCTCCCATCTTTAATGTGCTCTAGAAAGCATTAGCCTCCCCTTTCTCTAGGCAGAACTGGGCCCGATGCTGCTGGCTGGCCTTTGAGGGTGTCCACAGGAGGAGAAGGAGAAGTCACAGGGTCTCTCTGCCCCCTGACTCCCCAGTGTTCGCCCCTTGGAATGAGTCCAGGTCTCACCTGGAGACACTCCTGCACTCCAAGCTCTTTCCCCCTGCAGGTGTGGGGTGCTGGGTGGCGGCTGCCACATTCAGGGCTCCGGACTCTTGCTCCCTCACGGTCCCCAGCAGGGCTCTCAGACGCTGGCCTCGGAGAAGCGCACCATGTTGCGGCGCGGGGGCAGAGGACAGTGATTCTCAGAGGTCCGGGCGTCAGGGAGAAGGCAGCTTAGGTGTTGCAGGAATATCTATTCCAATTCACGAAGGGATATCTGCTCTGGCAAGTTATAAAATACCATTTCCACCGAGGCTGTAGAATTACTTACAGGAGCCACAATGAAACCAGACAACCTTTCAATCAAGCTGCCTGTTGTTCCCGCTTCAAGGCTGGCGAAATAAATACTGAGCAAATAAAGTTAGTCGGCATCTGAGCATTTTAATGAATAAAGAGTAGCAGGAGGGCCCGGGGTGGGGAGCCACAGCGTGTCCCCGTGGGGAGACTGGAGGCGGCCCGTGTGACAGCTCCAGGCTCCAAGCTGGGGCCCTCCTGCCTCCCACCTTCCCCCTTCCTGGCGGGGGGCTTCCTCCTCTTGCTTCCAGCTCCCACCCAGAATTCCATCTGGGAACCCCACCCGGCAGGGCCAGGGCCTCAGCACTGCCCCCAACTCTCCTCTGCCTCCACCTCCCCCAACCCCCCCGCCCCGCATCACCACCACCAGGGATTCACATTCTCACCAGATCAGAAGGAGCTTTGGGAGCCAGCTCATTGCATCTGTAAGACACATGGGTCAGGAGGGCTGAAGTCCACATGAAGTCAGACAGAAGGCAGAAAATGATGTTGAAGCCTCAGGAAGGGACTCTTAAAGTTGTTTTTGTGGCAAGTACAAGAAGGCGCGGGTTTGCTGTCGGGCACAGATGGTGTAGTGCTCGTGGGAGTTGGGGGGCAGGCGGCAGAACCACACTCTGAGAGAAGCGGTGGTGGGACTGGGGAAAGAGAATGGCAGGAGGGACCCGAGCCCCCAGCACAGCCCTCTGAATGGCCTACCTGGTGGCTGCCGGGGAACGGGGGGCAGGTGCTGCAGGTGAGGTCACTGGATCCCAGGGGGCTCCCAGAACTGCAGAGAGGGCTGTAAGTGGAGAGATAGCCAAGTGTTTAGCTTGCAAAGGTGAGGGCAGGGGAATGCTGCCAACAGCCCACTATGTGCTTGACGCCAGGCTCCAGGCAGGCTTCTAGAACAGATGTGTAATGAATGACTGCAGACACAGGGAGGTAAGGGGCGATCACCAAAAATCAGGGTGGCTTCCTGGCAGATGGGCCGCTTGTTCTTTTGTGAAGAACTGGTAGGTCAAAGCATGTTCTGGACATAGGATGAGGATTTCAGCAGGTATTCATCATAATCGTTCATGGCATCCTTGTGGACAGGCTGCAGATTTGTAACCTGGACAATATCCAATGAGGAGTATTTCTAACAGGTCGAAGTCTGGGGGGAATGAATGCCTAATGGATTAAGATCAATCTGGAGGGAAAATTTCTCAGGACATGGGGAGCCCTGTTCTTTCAGTGACAAATGATGTGGAGGACATACTAATAAGATTCGTGAATGACCTAAAGCTACAAGGAGATAATAAATACCTTGTATGATAGTGATAAGAAAAATGAAAGCTAACGCTGTAGAGCACTTCCCCTGTGCCAGGCTCTGCTCTAAACACGGAGTGTTGTGTGTGTTAACATTTAATTTTTCAGCAACCCAAGGAGGTAGGTAATATCATTATGCCCCTTTTACATATAAGACAATTGAGGACAGAAAGGTTAAGGTAACCAGCAGTAGGACCAGGATTTAGTCCCAGCCCATCTGGCCCGAGAGCCTATGCTCTTTACCACTTTGCTATGAAAAACCCAAAATGGTATAAAGTGATTTCAATGGACTAGATTATGGGCAGAACATAAGATGACATCTACCAGGAATATATGGGAACCGCTGTTTCTATCAGTCAAAAGGGCATCAATCAAAAGGACAGGATGGGGTGTGGGACTTTCCAGCACCATACCTGAAAAACTCTTAGAGGCTTGGTTGGCTGCATGTTGGCCTGAATCAGTAGGCAGACAAGGCTCCCCAGATTGCTCCGGGACAGTGACAGGCCAGTTGATTGATAGCCGTGGACTCTCAATTTTCAAAAGCATATTGGCCAAATGAAGCAGGGCCCCGCTGAAGGAAGGGGTCGGGGGGTGGAGTCAGGAACCTCTGGCTGTAATAACTAACTAACTGAATAATATGTCAACCATTGAGGAATGGTTGAAATAACCGAAGACAGGTAGCTGGAGAGGGGGGTGTGATTGTTACCCTGGGCACCTGGAGGGCTGGCCTGTCCTCAGGGGTGGAAGTGACTGCACGGCCAAAGGGTGGACCCAGGACCCACAGGGGCAATCATTACAGGGAGGGACAGTTGGGCTTAGCACAAAGGTGCACTTCCCAGGTCTTCAGGCTCTTGGGGAGCCTGAAGCATTATTTGGGGAAATAACTCATAACTGGCTCATCACAGGGCTTAATGCTCATAACTGGCTCATCACAGGGCTTAATGCATTATAATTGCAGGGATAGGGGTTCACTTCAGCACCTGAGCCTAGAATCTACCATGTGTCATTTCACCTGAGGCTCAGTGTTCTCATCTGTAAAATGGGGATTTTTAGGCCTACCTTGGACAGCAACTTTTGAGCCTTGCCTATGTGAAGGAGCTTTTTTTTTTTTTTTAAGATTTTATTTATTTATTGCTGAGAGATGTAGAGAGAGAGAGGTAGAGACATAGGCAGAGGGAGAAGCAGGCTCCCTGTGGGGAGCCTGATGCGGGACTCGATCCCAGGACCCTGAGATCATGACCTGCACCAA
This sequence comes from Canis lupus familiaris, assembly GCF_011100685.1. NCBI lineage: Eukaryota > Metazoa > Chordata > Mammalia > Carnivora > Canidae > Canis > Canis lupus. The sequence goes on from NC_049226.1 coordinate 15,940,059, forward strand.
AGGCAATCGCTTACCTGCCCCCTGGGTGCCCCTGCCCTTGACTTCTTGAGTGTGTGCTGCGTGGCAGGCACGGTGCTAAGCACTGTGGAGGCATTCTTGGCCCTTTAATCCTTCAGCACCCACTGGAGGTAAGAGAGAGAACTGGAATTAGGACAGAGGGGGAGCCCAGGTGGAACCCAGTGTGGCTGATTCAAGTCCCTGCGTGAATGTCACTCTGCTGCCTCTCTGGGGACCAGGGGATTGTTGGGGAAGTGAGGAGGAGGAGACAGAGCGGGGGTCAAAGGCGCAGGGGATGGGGCCCCACGGTGTTCGTCTTCATCCGGGGTCGCGTGGAGCCCTGGAGAGGGGCGCTGGCTGAGCTGGTGATCCAGCCCGGGCTCCGTGCCTGCCCGCCTCCCCTCCAGCAGCAGGCTTCCCTCTTTTCAGCCTGACTCCATCTCAGCACTTTGTCCTGCTAATTCCCAGGCTGGAGGGCGTGTGCACTCTTTATGCCGTTCAGCCCTAATTAGAAGTTCCTGACAGCTTGTTTGGGGCCCTGTCAGGCTCTCTGACTCGCCTTGCACCAATAAAGTAAAAAGGAAAATTGCTATCTGCTCCGTACCTGGATGCCTGGGTGTCATTATGAGCGGCATGTGCGGGCGGCGGGTGCTCTCAGGCTGCTCCTATTCTGGGCCTACCCGTGCTGACTTGGCACCGGCGGGGACTGGCGGGGGCCCCATGCCTGCAGGGCCTGCCAAGAGCTCCAGCACCTCGCTGACAGGGGCCGGGTGGGGGCCGGGAGGGGTGGGACGTGGGGTGGTGGGCCTCTGGGACTTTCCTTTGCAGATTGCAAGTCTTTTCTGCCTTGGAAACCCCACGTTTGTGCAGGGCCAGAGAGCCACAGGCATGGTTGGCTCTTTTTCCGGTGATCAACTGTGGGAACGGGAGGGCACGATGGGAGGTGAGGTTGGATCTGACATTTTTCCAGTGACAAGGGAAAATGATACAGCAGAGGCCTAAACCACTGAGCCTCTGCCCACTGACCTGCCTCTAAAGACTGTTTTAAGAGTTAAGCAGTTAAGACACCAGAATGGCGAACTAGATTCAAATCTGTCCTCTGCCATTGGTAAACCATGTGCTCTTGGGCAAGTCGTTTCACCCCTCTGGACTTGGTTTCACCATCTGTAAAGTGTGCATAATAATAGAGTGGTAAGGATAAAGCCTTCAGAGTAGTACCTGATTTCTAGTAAGCCCTCTGCACAGGTCCACTAGTGTTGTTATCATTATTCCTGAGCTGAAATCAAAAGTCAGATGCTTAACCCACTGAGCCACCCAGGCTCCCCAATTCCAAGATTCTTAACTAGTGCAACAGAGTTAAAATGGTGTGAAGTCCAGCTACACTGCAAATTAATTTTGTGGTCTGGGGCAAGGAACCTAACTCTGACTCTGAGGGTTTTGTTTTTTTTAAAGATGTTATTTATTTATTTGAGAGAGAAAGAGAGAGAGCAAGCACAAGCAGGAAGAGGGGCAGAGGGAGAGGGTGAAGCAGACTTCCTGCTGTGCGGGGAGCCTGACATGGGGCTCGATCCCAGGACCCTGGGATCATGACCTGAGCTGAAGGCAGGTGTTTAACCGGCTGAGCCACCCAGGTACCCCTCTGAGTCTTTTTATTTCTAAAAATGAGTGTTATAACAGTATCCATCTCCTAGGGTTATTGTGAAGATCAAATAAGATTATGTGAGTAAAACACATAGCACCCTGCCTCGTAGAGGGGTCAGCAAACTGTAGCCCACAGGCCAAATCAGGCCTACCACCTGGTTTTGTAAATAAACTTTTACCTGAACACATGTACTTTTTTTTTTCCTTTCTATTATCATCCATGCTGCTTTAAGGCTACAACAGCAGAGTTGAATCTGCCCTACAAAACTGAAAATATTTATTATGTGGCCCTTTACAGAAAAAATTTGCTGCCCGCTGGCCTAGGACATAGAAAATGCTCATTAAATGCTAGCTGTCATATTTAACAAGTATTTGTAATTATACTTATTATATACCAAGCTGCTTCATGGAGGAGTTTGGCCTCCTAGCTGGCAGTAATAGGTAGCTTCTAAGACTTTCTCACCAGAGAAGGATTTTTAAAGGTCTGATATGATAGAGGGGAATGATTTGTTTGTCTGTTTTAAGGTTTCATTTATTTATTTCACAGAGGGCACAAGCAGGGGGAGTGAGAGAGGGAGAAGCAGGCTCCCCACTGAGCAGGGAGCCCGATGTGGGACTCGTTCCCAGGACCCCGAGATCATAACCTAAGCAGACACTTAGCCACTTAGCTGACAAAGCCACCCAGGCGCCCCATGGAGGGGAATGTTTTGAATATTTATCTTGTTTGTGTATATTTTCAGGAGGGAACACTGAGAGCAATATTTAATAGGCCAGACACCCTCCTCCTGAGTACGTACTTCTGTCTTGAGGAATATCAGTGATTTGGGAGCCATTCCATGAACCAATCCCATTAATGAATTCTATCACTGAGGAAACTTTCATCCTCGTCCCCCGCCCAGTCCCCTGTAAGAAAGCCCTTGCTGGATTCCAAATGTCCCAGGCTGTCTGATTATTGGACAGAAGCCATGCAGCTCTGCTCAGAATGGGGTCAGAGGGCCTCTCCGTATACTGTGTCCTCCCCGAGATGGGAGCCTTGCAAAGGGTAGGGGAACCTCTTTGGGGTCACGGAGGCCAGAGACCTCTGGCCACTGGCAGCAGTTCCGTAGACAGCCCTGTGGTCCGCAGGCTCAGACCCAGGGAGGGCCCCAGGTAAGAGGGTAGGGGCAGGGGGTGAGGGGGGGCCCTGGTGGGGGAGGAGGTGTGCGTGTGGCCAGGGAGAGGCTGGAGCCTGCGCTTGTCATGCCCCACCAACCTCGCATCCAGCCCAGCTCTTATCACTCAATTTTTACGCTGTGTTCCGGACACTGCTCCGCCTGCGAGGGACGTGCAGCAGTTAAAATATTAATGTCTGGCATGTGGCAAACATTTAAAATATGCTGAGACATGGGAGCTGTTGAGCGGGGCCTTGTTGACAGGCTGCCTCACCTGGGTATTGTTTGCTATGTAAATGCCAAGGATTCTTCTTGAAGTTGGAACTGGCACTTCTCTCCCCGCCTCTTCTTTCCTCTCGTGAGCCCTGGGTGAAGTGGGGGTGTTCCCAGTCCTAGCGGTGCTTTGCTGGGAGATTTTCTGAGAACAAGCCACATAGGTGTGTTCTCGTACCAGTTGCCAGGGAACATCTGGTTTGGGAGCATCGTCAGTAACGGCCACCCTGGCATGCCCTGAGACCCACCCCGGGCCAGGCACAGTGTGGAGCATGGGGCTGGGGTGTGAACGGCCTTGGCCTGCTAGCTTATAGGGCCGACCCTTGAACAGCACGGATTTGAACTGTACCTGTCCACCATGTCGGATTTTTTAAAAAACCCATACAGACCAGTGTAGTAAATATATTTTCTCTTCCTTGTGATTTTCTTAATAACATTTTCTTTCCTTTAGCTCACTTTATTGTAAGAATACAGTATAGAATACATGCCACATACAAAATATGTGGTGATCTCCTGTTGATGGTATTGGTAAGGCTTCTGGTCAACAGTAGCCTATTTTTCCTTGCTGATAAAAATCTCCCGAGATCCTTTCCTCCTTCGAGAAGAATCTCCATCCCAAACTCAGCAGAAAACAAATGCCACAAGCCTGGTCTCAGGTGTGCCAGTCATCTAGCCAAGGTTGGGCAGGCTTCTTCTGTAAAGGACCAGAGAAGAAATATTTGGGACATTGTGACCCATAAATTTTCTTGCAGTTGTGTAGAGCAAAAACAGCTGTAGACCATACGTGAACACGCAGGTGTGGTTGTGTCCAAAATACCTTTATCTGTGGATGCTGGAATTTGAATTTCATGTGATATTTATGTGTCATGAAATAGTCTTCTCCTTTTGATTTTTTCTCCCTAATATGTTAACCATGTAAAAGCCATTCTTAGCTCTCAAGCCTGTTTTGCACAAAACGGCGGATTGGACTTGGACTCCTGATCCAGTCTGATCATGTCTCATGCTTGGTTGGCTTTTTTTTTTTTTTTTTAAAGATTTTACTTATTCATGAGAGAGAGCGAGAGCATGAGCAGGGGGAAGGGCAGAGAGAGAGAGAAGGAGAAGCAGCCTCCCACTGAGTATGGAACTGATGTAGGACTTGATCCCAGGACTCCAGGATCATGACCTGAGCTCTAGGCAGACACTTAACTAAGCCATCCAGGCACCCTCGGTTGGCACTTCTGACTTGTAGCTCTGCACTCTTGCTCAGTGCACTTACCTGTTCTGCCAGGATAGGCTCATGTGGAGCTCATGGCTCTAATGTGGCCGCCGTCTGTCTCAGAATAGGGAGGCAGGGGTAGAGTTGGCCAGGTTAAGCTCTTAAAAGCCAAAAGCCAATGCTCTTGTGTCAGGACAGCTCTCCAAGTGGCCTTGGCTCTTTCCTGAGACTGCAGTGGTCAGAGAGGGTCAAAGCCAAAGAGATGGAGACCCAGAGAGAGGAGGCGATTTGCTCCCATTGCTCAGCTGGTTAATAGCTGTGACCAGGGCCCCTGGCATCCAGGCCTGGAGTCTTTTTGCTCTACATGAGATAAAAGGGTCTCCAGGTTAAGCATCATCTTGTCCCCCTGCTCCAGGCTGTCAGGGAGCGACCCTGGCCTCTGCTACCATTATTGCTCATGCCCACTTGCTGCTGTACCTTTCTGAGAAGAGAAGGACACAGCCAATAGGCACCAGTGTCGGGTAGTAAAGAGAGAAGTAAACCATGATAAATTGCTGCTAATGCTGCTGGGTGACTGAGATAAAGCCTTGATTGTTTGGGCAGCATAAATCAACACCCTGAGCTGGATGGGAAATAAAGCAATAATTTAAATCTATTTTCAGGGTCTTGTGGGCCGAGTGACCGACTAGGAATTGTATCCAAGGATGGAATAATGGATGGGGGAGGGTTATATATGATTAAACCACATCGAGTGGATATCTCTGTACTCCCCCAGGCTTGTCGCAAGCCCTGTGGGTGGGCTCCAGGCAGAACCATTACTCCTGCTCCTGCTCTATAAAGAGGTCAGAATAATCCACCTGCTGGCTGGTCTTCCGAAGCCCAGCCCACCCACAGGCAGCCGCTGCCTGTCCCCCAAGCACCCCAGCCACTTCTGCATCACACGTCATGGAGGGACTGCTCTGTTAGGGCCTTGGCAGGCACAGATTTCAGAGATGCACAGATGAAATTAGCATCACTAGATGATGAGTTCCATGAGATCAAGAACTATGGCTCTCTAGTTCACCACCAGTGCCGAGGACAGTGCCTGGCATGGAGCAAGTGCTCAATATATTTTATGGTGAATAGGAAAACAATCAAGCCAATGAACAAGTCACAATGAAGCATTAATTGCTGCACAGAGAATGAACCATGGCAGGTGGGCAGCAGAGAAGAGGTGAGGGTGCCATTATTTCTAGGATGTCTCAAGAGAAGCTCATCTGAGTCTTGAGGTAGGAATGGAGTTGGTCAAAGGAACAGAGAGGGGAGGAGGACAGGAGCCACTCTAGCAAAGACTCTAGCAAAGACCTGCAGAAGGTAAGACCGTTGCTTCAGAAACCAAAGAGCATTGAGAACTCAATGGTGGTGCCAATGGCAAGCCAACGGATTATGGTTTCTGATTTCAATTCATATTTTTCCTGCTTTCTCGTCTTGGCATGGTTTCTTTTGGTTTGTGATAAATCGTGCGGATGGGAGATGGGCATTATTGCATGCAAAGGAAGGTAGGGTAGAAGGATACCTAGGACCAGTCAGGAGCCTAGGGTACTAGTTCCAGCTTCTTTGGGCAATGCCTTCAAATCCTCCTTGTTCTTTCACTCCTGTGGAAAATGGAAAGGTGGGAAGAATGCCATGAGATGACCTCCTGGGCTCTTGCCAATGGTTTCATTCATTTCTGGACGTACGTCATCTGCTGAAGCTGGGTACTCTTTCAACCCTTAACCAGGTGGGAGGCACTCAGTAGGTTTTAGTACGTCAGGCTGAGTTACTTGAGGCCAGATTTCCCTATCTTTCACAGAAGGGAAAAAAGATGAAGCTCCCCCAAGAAATACTAGAGCTCAGAGATGGTTTCTAGTCTTTTTTCAAACTGTATTAATGATAAGGCCAAAAGAAACACAGGTAACATAGCATATGCCATGCATCAGCTGACTGGGTACCTTAAGTGCATTAATTCAGTTAGCCCAACAATAACCCTAAGGGATAGGCACTATGAATATTCCCCTTTCATGGATGCAGAAATGAGGACCTAGAAAGATGGACTGATGGAAAGATGGACTTGCTCAATGGCGTATAGTTAGTACGTGGTAAAGCTAGGATTTGGCCCAGGGAGTCAAGCCCGAGACGCTAACCAGGACAGTGTGACCATTGGCTAACCTGCACCATGTTGCTCCGTGGACAGCAGGAGTCACAGGGGGCAAAGATGAGCAGTCAGGATGGTGGTTCCTGGTTGACTCCTCTTCACTCAACAGTGGGGTCTGGGGTGCCGGGGTGCCAGGGTAATTCCACCTCCACCACCCACCACCCTCCACATGGCCACACAGCCACAGGCCGTTGATCCAACAAGATGTTGAGATGAATGGGCTCTGCAGAATCTGTCAAGGCTTGACAAGGGGACACCTCTGAACCAGTGACGGAGGTCGTAAATTTTTATGTTCATTATGTTTGTTTTGTTTGGTGTAATTAATGGATCTATTAAGCTTAATCAAGCTCTGACCTCTTTTATAACCATTATAAATCAGCTCAAACAGCTCTGGGAGGGGGGCTGGCATCTTATTGTAGGCCTTCCTGGGAGAGAGTGGTCATTCCATGGAGTAAGGTCTCAGAAATGAGGTACGGAGGGAGGAGACCAAGTGGGTCCCATGAGACTGCTCAGGGGTGGGATTGGAAGCTGTCAATAGGGCATTAGGAATGGAGGTAGCCATGGGGAAACTGAGGCAGAGGGCCTTGTTATGTGAGCCCCACTCCAGTGACAGTATTTCTGAGCCCCACTCCAGTGACAATATTTCTATGAGTCCTGCGTGGATGGGGGGTTGGGGGTTTGCTGCAGAAAGGGGAGTTGGGAGGGAGGAAATAAGAGAATCCCACATACCGTATACCTCTTTGCCCTAAAATTGGCTTTCCTTGAGGAGCAACACATTCCACACAGCCCCAAGAGAAGGGGCTGGCATGGAGGAGGGCCAAGGTGTGGGGAGAAATGGGAGGCACTGGGGGAGGACTTGGAGGTGCAGAGCTGCCAGCCCAGAGCACGGAGCCAGGATGAGGACAGTCATGTCTTTTGCATCTCTGCTCTCTCTGGTTTGGTGAGCAGAGTGATTGAGTGTGATTGAGCAGGAACGCAGACGCTCGTTCTCAGCTATTAGGATGAATGGATCCCCGGGATGCCAGCAAGGATGCTGTTGCCTGCGTGTGCTTTAATACTAATAATAATAAAAAAAAACTAACAAAATACCATTCCCCATCATTAAAATGCAGAAGCAGATAAAGAGCAGCTCCTGTGTAATTACCAAAAAATTTTATTTCCATAAGAAACCAGCGCTTCATAAATGTTCCAACCTGAGCCTTTCTCTCCAGGGAAACTGGATTTCTATGAATATAGAAATTCCGTAATTGCCCCTGAAACCGTGCTTTTCTGTGTTAATGAGTAGCAGGAGCTTGCTTTTGCTTACAGCCCTAAACAGAACAGTCTCCTGCTCTGTGGCAGGGTCAGTGAGCACCCAGCCCACCCCCACTCCCTCTATCCACACACATTAGACCCATTAGGGCCTCAGGGTATGGGTTTCAGGAGGAGTGATTTCTTCTCTGGGGAAGAAGGGAGTGGAAGAGGGTCTGCTAGTCAGAAGCCTGGTTCTGCATCTCCCCAGTTGCATTTGTATTCCTCTTTACCACAGGCATGCATTTTTTATTTCAGGCCAATGTGCTTAAAAAAAAAATACATGCACTATTAGATTAAAAAATGTACAGCATTATATAGCTGATAATGCCATGGTAGATTTTAAACCTCTAAAAGCATATGCATTAAAGCAATCTTCTAAACTAATATAGCAAGAGGTCCAGAAAAGCACTGCAACATTTGATAATAGTTACCATCTTCAGTTGAGGATAATGATGTTAACAAATGTAATGGGAGTAATGAGTGGAGATTCAAAAAGCTGCTTTTGTTTAATTTTTTTGTAATGCAAATTCAGTTTGGGAATGAAAGAGGGGGGAATGGGGGGAAAAAACCCTCTTATTTGAAATGAATCTTAATCCTTGCTGATGATAGGCCAGTTATAAGCAGAAGTGGCCTCATTGTGGAATTAAACAATCCAGAGATGCAATTATTAAGGTGATGGGGATGAGATTGGAAAAAAAAAAAAAAAGAGAGAGAGAGAGAGAAAGAAAGGAAAAGAAAAGAAAAGAAAAGAAAAGAAAAGAAAAGAAAAGAAAAGAAAAGAAAAGAAGCCACAGAATCAAGTCTTCTTTCTTGAGGCTGGACTTGTAGATGTTTGAGAAAAGAAGCCACAGTTTGCCAGGGGTGTTTCCCTGGGGTTGTCTGTGCCAGGGACTGGACACCTGTGCCCAATGGGCGGAGAGGGTGGGTGGGGGAGAAGGACAGCGAGGGAAGGAAGTGCCCTGGACCCTCACCCAGGCCAACTCATCTACAGGACCCTGAGTTATTTAATCGAGCCCCTCAGCTGGTTCCACTCAGGGACTTCAAGCTGTTCCCCCCCTCAGTTTTTCTCTTCTGTAAAATGGGTGCAGCCATGCTTTCTCATGGTTAGTCCATTTTTGAGGTTGATGGGGTCCACATCTTAACTCCTCAAGAGAAAGAACTGTGGTACCAAGCAGAGCAGCCATAACTTCTCCCAAGCTCATTTTTCTCTGCCCTTGCTGGGCTCAGCCTGCCCCACAAAGCACAAATCATAGCCACAACTTTGAAGCACAAAGGAAAAAGGCCGTTCAAGAATGCCATCCTGGAGGACTCTGCTAGGGTCACTCAGGAGTGCACTCAATTTTCTTGGTTTTCTCTGGAGAAGGCAGGAGCAGCAAAGCTTGAACCACTGGATTTGCTTCTCCAGCAGTCTGCCAATGTTGGGAGCGGGGGTGGGTGTAGACGGAGAACAGCCCTGAGTGCAGCTGTGTGACCTTGAAGTGATCCAGCTCCAGTTGTATCGATGACAAGTATCAGGTATGTGGCTTAGGGCTCGATATGCTTTTTTCTTTTGAGTACGTCCCATTTCCCCAATTAGATAGTCAACTTGCAGAGGGCAGGGCTCCTACTGCAGCTACAGTATCATCTGTCCGCCTGCTGGGCTCAGCAGACACTGCCTACCAGTTACGTTTACTGAGCACTCTATGCTTTTCTAGCTGCTTTACAGAGCATTTTTCTTTCTTTCTTTTCTTTTTCTTTTTAAGATTTTATTTATTTCATAGAGATAGTACAAGCAGGGGGGAGCAGGAGAGGGAGAAGCAGGCTCCCCCTAAGCAGGTAGCCTGACGCAGGCCTCAATTCCAGGACCCCGGGATCATGACCCGAGCCGAAAACAGACACCCACCAACTGAGCCACCCATGCGCCCCTACATAGCATTGTTCATTTAATACTAACAGCAACCTACCAGGTGGACACTGACATCCCCATTTTGCAGACAGGGAAACTGAGTCACAGAGGAGTTAAGTTGCACAGTTACAGAGAACTGAGGTTGAATCGGGAGTCTGTTTACCCGGTTCTAGTCTCTAAGGATCGTTCTGGATACATTTGTGGGTTGCTAAAATTGGGGAGGCGGCTCTTTGCCCAGAATGTGTGTCAGATCCCACTGTCCATAGGCAGGAAGCCATGACTGGAGGCCGGCCCAGCCCAAGGAAGCCTGCCTGCTGGCTAAAGATAGGTTTGGAGGGTAAAATTATTCTTAGGAAGAGTATCATAAAATGATACGATTTTGAGAGGTGCAGAGAAGTGGGGAATATGACTTACAGTCACTAGCTTCCCCAGTTTACAGCTTTAATTAATCTGAAATTGCAGTATAGATTTTTATGATTAGCAGAGACATCTCAGTGAGCAGAGAAGAAACCTTTAACCATGATCCCAAGATGAATCTGGGAGATGAAATATCCGTACAATAAACAAGCAAAGTAAGATACAAATCCCAGGCCATCAGAATAGTAATTTGTCAGCAGGACAAGGCCTCCTAGGACCTCTTCCTTGTAGAGGGACAGCCATTCTTGCACCAAGGGCAGGACTACACTGAGGCTGGGTGGAGTCCTGTGATTTCTTCTTTGCCTGTGTGACTGAGAAGCCCAGCCTGGGGCAGCAAAGCTGAGCCGGGTCTCTGCCCCTTGCTCCTTTGGTCTGACTCTGTCCCATTGTCAGTGTCACCTTTAGGGATCCAGAGGCTCAGGGTCTGGGCCTAGACCAGCTCTCTGGGGTCTCATCTTTCTCACAATTGCTGCTGAGGCTCATGGATCAGGATACTTGCCTGTTGCCCAGAAGATGCTGAGCGATTGGCTTCTATCTTGTGAAACCTGACCCCAAGGCTAGTGAACCCAGAAAGAGGTTGGGGACGGGGAGGGGAAAGCTGTGGTCATATAACCATGAAATTTATTGGAATAAATAGCCACTTGCAAGCCCCCTTTGGCTACTTTTATAGACTGAATATTTGCTTTTCCTCCCCACCTCCCGCCTTGACACCAAATTCGTATGTTGAAACCTAACTCCCATGGGGCTATATTTGAAGACAGCACCAATAAGATTAGTTTCCTTATACGAAGAGGCACCAGAGAGTGTTCTCTCTCCTCTCTCCATCTTGTGAGCACATAGCAAGGAGGCAACCACTGCCTGTAACCCAAGGAGACCATCCTCAACAGATACTGAGCCTGCTGGCACCTTGATCTTGGATTTCCAGTCTCCAGAACTGTGAGAAAAGAAATTTCTGACATTAAGTCACTTAGCCTATGATATTCTGTTACCTCGGCCCAAGCCGACTGAGATGGCTGCCATCTTGTTTCATGCTGGTTAATGGTTGACTGGCCCATTGATTGATACAAGGCTGTATCTGAGGCCCTATTGTAATGTACCAAGTTTGGCATAAGTCAGGGACCTCATTTCAGTTTATTCCAATATGAAAGGTCCACGAGGTGAGATCCGTATCCCCATTTCACAGATGAGAAAACGGTACCTAAGCTTAAATTTCTTGCTCTAGTCAAAAAACAATTGGGTACACTTGAAGTTTTTCCAACCTGGACAGGCTAGGATCCTGGGATTGGACTGTTTTGGATGAAATCACATTGGTTTACTGGGTGGCATATAAGGGAGAGCCTGTACCTCAACCCACTGCCAACCTCCAGCAGGACCCAGGTAGCCTTGGGCCTTGAGGGGATGGTATGGTTTCACTTGTGTGCACTGTGCCAACTCTTGACTTGTACTCCCTGCCTGTGCAGTTCTCCAGAGCATCTGAGAACTCTTACTCTCAGGACAGCGTGTGTCCTGAAAATGATATTGGGAATGCCTTAGGTATGAAGGAATATATAGTTCCTCCAAAGCAAAATATTAGCCACTAACCCTTCTTGAGGGCTCATGATGTGCCAAGCACTGTCTGTTTACTAGTTCATGTGACTCGCACAGCAGTCCTTTGAGTTAGGTATTACTATCATCCCTGTGTTATGAGAAAGGAAATTAAGACTTAGAGAGGTTAAGAGACTTGCCCAAAGTTAAACAGAATTTAATTGGCTTGGGAAGAGTGGGAGGGTCTTGAGTCACTAAGGCAGTTGGAGATTTGATATCAAACCCACTTTACAGCAGGACTGTCCAGAGAGATTTGGACGGATGGTGAGTTTCTTGTCACTGTAGGTCATCCAGCAGAAGAGAGACACTGCCCTGACATGACAGAGCTGTAGTGCTGGATATTGGGGTTAAATGAAGCAGATTTGAAGTCCCTTCAGACCCAAATCCCCTTAACTGCCCATAATTAGTGTGGGAAAACCGAATGTCACCCTGTTCTGCTGGTGGGAGTCGGAAGTGTAGGGCACAGACTGGGAATGGTATATTGGAGACATGATTTGTCCTTTGCAATTGACAGTCCTCAAATTCACCATTGCCCTAATCCAGTCTGTGTCTTCACCCCTTGGTGAGTCTACATTGGGGGTCCAGTCTCTGCCTGACCCTCTCAGGAATGGAGAGGGGTACTCACTGACACTCCCCAAGACTAGAAAGATGGCTAACGATACCACTTTATAGCTACCTTCAGGCAGCTCAGGTGTCTACCTCCACCAGCATTTGGCATGCCTGGAAGTGAGCTATGCGTGCTGGCTCAGGAAGACATTTGGAAGACTGGCTTAGGAGGCACTCCCTTTGGGAGGAGGATAAAGGAGCAGAGGAGACAAATAGCCTAAAGAACCTTCAAGATCATCTACTCTCTCCTCTTTCCTTTTCTCTGGGAGCCAGGACATGGATTTCACCATTTTTTCTAGCTTTCAAAAAGGTAGCATTTATTTAGTTGCCCAAAATTAAAGCTGACTCTCTGGACGGGGAAGTGACTGTGCCTAACTAGTGTGCTCCATTATAGGTGTCCACTTGCTCATGGCTCCCCACCTGCTGGGCAGAGGGTCAATCACATCAAGGACTTAGATCACCGACTACCACAAAGTCCAGACTTACTTACTTACTTTCTTTCTTTCTTTCTTTCTTTCTTTCTTTCTTTCTTTCTTTCTTTCTTTCTTTCTTTCTTTCTTCCTTTCTTCCTTTCTTCCTTTCTTTCCTTTCTTTCCTTTCTTTCCTTTCTTTCCTTTCTTTCCTTTCTTTCCTTTCTTTCCTTTCTTTCCTTTCTTTCCTTTCTTTCCTTTCTTATTTTTAAATTATTTATTTAGCAAAGTCCAGACTTTATAGGCAACTTAAAACCCTGTCAGTCACCACCAGAAGCCCAGTCAAAGCTAAGCAAGGCTATAAGCTGGAGCAAGAAGAGAACTAGATTCAGTTTGCCCTCATGCGTGTGTATCCCAGTGCCTATGGGAACTGGGGCCCATGTGCAATGATCTATTTTCACATGTGACTTGGTAACAGAGGCATATGACTTCAGTGCTGGAACACACGCCTCATGGTACTGCTTTAGAAGGCCTTCCATCTAGCCCCTTTGTTTTGCAGAGGAGAGAAAATAGAGGTCTGAAGCCAGGGCTGTCAACCTATGGTTCTTAAACTTCTCAAGATTATATATGCGATTTGATTCTAGGTCAGTAGTTTTGTGAAGACACTAAGAATCTGCACTTTCAAATAACGGCCCCAGGTGGTATTTATAATTGAACAAGTTTAGGAAAACCAAATTTAGGGAACTTGCTCAAGATATTAGTGATAGAAGCAGGGCCAGACCATAGGCCTCCTGCCTCCCTCTCACACTACACATGTGTGTGCAGATGAAGGAGTTTGCTTGGACATATGAGTGTTTGCACAGATGTGTCTGTCTCCCTGCTGGCTTGCAATTCACCGGAAGTCCATCTGGGCTCAGAACACGTGTGCTTAAGGGATTCACCATACAGAGGGTCTTCCATTCACACCTCTGCCTTCTAGCCCTTAATCCTGCTGGATTATCTAAACTAAACACTGAGTTCTGATTGCTGTCCTCCCTGGGAACAGGTCGGCATGGAGTCCTGGGAAAATTAGAGGTTATCCAAACTCTAATCTCTACTTGCTTGTGGGCTTTGGTTTCTCCCACTATGTAACATGGAGAGCCCAAAACCAACCAACCAAACAACCGACTCCAAACCTAGGTGAAACCTCCCATGAGCAGAGACTGCTCACGTAAGTTGGAAAGCAGAAGGGGAGCCTGGTGGAGAGGGCCACCATAAGGGTGGAAGGCAGAAGGGGAGCCTTGTGGAGAGGGCCACTGTAAGGGTGGTTTTGGTGTCCATAGCTAGCAGGAAGAAATTCAGATTGGTATGAGGAGATAGGGCACTCTGGTTCATCGAGGGCCCTTTATTCCCATCGGTCTCCCCAAATAAAGCTCACTGGGATGAGGTACCCTCACCTTTTTACCTGTATCAGAGAGGACCCGGTTGGACCAAGGAGTTGGGCCTACGTTCTAAAGGTGCTCTGCCTGCCAAGGTTCACTGTTAACAGAGGTTGGAAGCAAGGCCCATCCAGAAGCACAACTGTCCCATGCCAGGCAGGGATGCAGGCACGTCACGGTGCAAGGACATGTCCCATCCCTACTGTACAGGTGAGAGGATGGAGGCTCAAAGAGATTAAGCCCTGATTTAAGATTGCACTTCCCGCCTCAGCCTGCTTCCCATCTCCCTCACTCTTGGACATGTGGGAATTTAGATTTGCACACGTCATTCACAAAGAGACAAAACATCCTGAGACTCAGGGAGGTGAGTAGAGTACAAAGAAGACATTTGTCTGCTTGAGCTGATGTTGTCATAGTTCTGTGGAGGCAAGCGGATGGGCAAGATGTGTGGGTGAGTGATTTGGACCCTCATCAGACTCTCTTTCTGAGCATCCATTTTTCCCAGTCCTAACTGGAGATAATTCTGGACCCCTCCCGTGGTGGTTTTGAGCCTCAAAGAAGTCCTGTGTTTATCACAGAGAGTATCTACTGTACCGAACATATGTTAATCATGGTAGATGGTGGGGGTGCGAAGAAGTGGAATTTTTAGCAGAGGAAGAAAATCTTTTTTCCTTCACGACTCTGGAGGGTGGAAGTGTCTCATCTGTAACAAAAGAAAAAAAATGTAATATGATCTTAAACGGAAAACAGTATTCATCCTTAGAGTTAATTGGCTTTGAATTAGGATCGTCCAAGACAAATGTGGACTTCCAGGTTGGATTTCTGTGCCACCTAGCACTTGCCTGGCTTCCGCAGCCATCCCAGTGTTCTCTGAGAACACAAATTCATTTTAATAACAGCCTAAGCAAAATAAAATTAGAAAGGTGATTTTGCTGGGAGGGAAATCGTATATTGCCAGTCAAAGGCAAATGCATGCTATTTTTAGGTTATGCGTCGTAGGGGTTTATCTTTGTTCCCCTACCCCTCCCGGCCCCCAGACGCGCCTCCCCTGGCGTGGGTAGGGAGAGCTGACACACGCACACACATGGGGACACACAGGTATACGACGACAGTCTGCACTTAGCTCACTGTCTTCACCACCCACCTAGTGCGCGCAGGAGAAATGGAAATGCTTTTCCAATGTTCCCCTGAATGGAGAGTTCTCGATTAGTCACCACCAGCCTGGCTGGGCCCCCGGTGGATAGTACCATCCACGCTAAGAGGAACCAAAATAAATGGCTTTGGAGGCACCGTGGGGAAATAGGCTGAGACTCGCATACAATTAAAACAGTTATTAATACTTGCATTGTTCCTGGGGTGTGGGTGTGCACGACATCTACCTTTTCCGTTTGGCTGGAGCGAAACGAGAGAACGTATGTCCTGGTTGCTGGGGCTCCTGGCCCAGTCACGGCTGGGGTGGGGGATGTGGCAAGTGTAAGGAGGATGCTCAGCCCCTGGCCCTCCCCGCCAATGTGCCTGGCGTGGTCTGCGGTGTCTGTGCTGGGGAGTTGGATGTACAGGTTTGAACCGTGAGATTCTTCTAGGCTTCAGTTTTGCCTTCTGTCTAAAAAAAATTCTTTAAAAGCGAGTACAGAATGGGCAGGGGGTGAAGGTGGAACGAGGGGGCAGGGGAGGATGAGAGGGGCAGAGATGCCTGATGTCCTGGCTCGCCCTGTCGTTGGGCTGTAGGTAAGCACAGCTCTGAGGGCCCTTGGAGCTTTTCAAGGAATAAGTCCGAGGCATGATCATGAAGGCCTTCTTTCTTTCTGTCTTTCTGGAGTAAATGTCACTATTGTCACCTTGCCTGGTTTGCTGCAGGTCAATCTCTGCCTTCCTCTCCTTTTCTCCTTTTCTCCCACTTCTTTCTGCCTCTTCTCTTGCATTTCCTCCTTTCTTCACAGTGCACTTCGTCCACCCTGTGATCCTAGACAAGTTATTTAATCTCTGAAACCTCAGTCTTCCCATCAGTAAAATAGGCACAGTCCTATTGATGAGAACTGACCTAGAGGGTGCCAGCAAGTGGTCAGCCCGGGCCAAGCGTGCAGCAGGCACTGTATAACTGGGTGGGGTGGTGATAGTTGGCATTATGAAGACCGTCGTTGTCATTGTTACTTCCAGTGTCTATTGAGCTGCTTCGAGGTATGAGGTTCTGGGCCAGGCTCTGGACAGAGGAGACAAAAGTCCAGTAGAAGTTCCTGTCTTGGGGCATCTGGGTGACCTGGTGGTTGAGCGTCTGCCTTCGGCTCAGGGTGTGATCCCGGGGTCCTGGGATCAAGTCCCATATCAGGCTCCCCCACAGGGAGCCTGCTTCTCTTGCCTATGTCTCTGCCTCTCTCTGTGTCTCATGAATAAATATATAAAATCTTTTAAAAAGAAGTCCCTCTGGGCACCCACTCTGTCTTAGAGGGTGACACGCTTGCACCCACTTGCACTCAGCTCTCTTTAGATGTGAGATTTTGTGTGGAACATGGCTGAACACTGAAGGAGAAACCCCGATTTCCGTCTGCTGGTCAAGGTCAGGAGCAGAGCAGAGGGTTGGATTTGGTGTCTCGATGACAGGAGAGCTAATAGGCCTAAAATCCATTTGTCACTTGGGAACTGGGGTTTCCTGGGGCCAGAAAACTAGCAGGTGCAGAAACGGTCGGTTTCAGTGTCAATATTTGCCACACGTGATAAGTAAACGCTCCCAGGTCAGGATCCGGTGTCTGGGAAGGGGCGGTGGTGGGACGCAGGCAGCTCTCTGAGTGGCAGACAAAAGGATTCCAAATGGGACGAGGGACTATCTTTCCAGTTCCCCCTTAGAGCAGTAGGTGGGTGGTAAAGACAGCTGGATAATCGCGAGATGGAATAGCCCTGGGGTAATTCAGAGTCGGAGGCCTGAGCTCCAAGCAATATTCCTTCAAAATCACTGGTTTGCATAATGGAGTTGCCAAGCAGCCCTGAAATTCTCTGTGGGCTTCTATCTCCTTTCCCCACGGTTCTCACATTCTCCACTGGCTGCTGCCCCTTTATCAGCATCCTTATGGGATGAGCCACAACTGTGGTCACATTTTCAGGGAAACTGCAAGTGTGTTCCGCTAATTTAAAGAAACCTCCAATTTCAAACTTACCAAGTACATAAATTAGGAGGTGGTTATTTGCACTCCAGCAAGTCTTTTATTTTACAGCAAGACTTAACCACAAGAATCCTTTAACTATAAGCTTCTACAAGATCATTTTGGGGGGCACCTGGGTGGCTCAGTGGTTGAGCGTCTGCCTTCAGCTCAGGTTGTGCTCCTGGGGACCTGGGACCAAGTCCAACATCAGGCTTCCTGCACAGACCCAGCTTCTCTCTCTGCCTATGTCTCTGCCTCTCTGTGTCTCTCATGAGTAAATTTTTTTTTTTTTTAAAGATCATTTTGGGGTTGAGTTATACCTGGCAGAGGCTTTGGGGGAGGATATAGAAAGTTGGAGAATTAGAACCACCATTGATATCTTAACAGTTGGAAATGAGGGTGAAGCACCCCTGATATTATAACAAAGCTCACTGGGAAATACTGTTGGATTCACAGACACTTGGTGATTATGCAATTTTTAGAAATCTGTCTTAGATTTTCATTCATCCATTCATGCAGCAGATACATATTGAATACCTACTATGTGTCAGAAAATGTGATGCAAATGAAGACATAGTCCTTGTTTTCAAGGAAACTTTAAGGAACAAGAAATCGACACTGATGGTGTGGAATGGAAATTGCTGTAAGGAGAGTAAGCAGCAGACGCAGTGGACCCCTAGAAGAGGATCTAAATCAAACTGAAAGAGGAGCAGTCAGGGAAGGCTTCTTGGAGGAGGCGAGGCTTAAGCTATGGAGAGTGATTGTTTGCTATTGGAAGAGGAGGAGAAAGGGCAATCTTGGCAGAAGGAACATCCCGCAGGAAGAGGATCACATGTTCTAGGGGACTCCAGGGGGCAGCACATGGAGGGTATGTGTACACATGTGTGCATACACACATGCACTCTGGGGGCATAAGGTTAAGAAATAGGGCAGAGTCCAGCCAAGGTCACTAAGGGTTTTCTGTGCCTCACCAACAGGTCTGAATTTTTCCAGAAAGCAATGGGGGCCATTGAATTATTTCAAGTGAGGGGACTGAGACGATCTATTTTCATGTGAGATCATTCTGGCAGCAGCAAGGAGTGTCCATTGGGAAGTCAGACAAGAAGTGACAGGGGCCTGACTGAGGTGTGGGAAGGACTAGAGAAGTGGTCTCCAGTACCAGACAAGGTGTAACTAGATGATGTGTATGGGAGGGAGGGACGTCCTCATTAGAGGGACGATGACAACAAGGCCATGGTCACAGCCACTGTGCACGGTCTGTATCCTGCATAGCACCTGCTGTTTGCCTTCCATAGGTTTGGCATGGGGTGATTGGCCTGGGAGTGATGCAGCTGGGTGTTCAGCATGACATCCTCAGGACCTGCAGGCCACTGGGCCTGAGGGTAGGAGGGTGAGCGCTGAGCCAGGAACTGGAGGTCTAGGTGATAGAGCAGGATGGGTAGAGGGACTGTGCTGGAACAGCAGGGCTGAGCTCCTAAGCGGCATTGTGTTAGAAACTGCTGGAATAACCGTTTGGAAGGTGCTAGTGGGGATGGAGAAGCAGGCCTCCTCCCACCACCAATCCCCTGCTGCTTTGGCTGAGGGAAGATCTTTTCCTTGGCCCTCCAGCTCTTTCTCCTCTGAAGGTGCTTTCATCTCCCCGCACCCCCACCCCCACCAGATGTATCTCATCCTGAGTTCAGTGACAAATATTGAACTATTTTTCAGGAGTGTTAATTGGGATTTTTAATTGACCATAAGCAGGTTATCAAATTCTGTTTGTCTCTGACGGTTGTTTATTCTCCAGGGGACAAACGTGCCCAGAGTGGTGTCATCACTCACAAAGCACATGTTCCCCTGCCCACCCCACCCCAAATTGCTTCTTTTGCTTTAGTTTTGCTTCATTTAACAATAAGAGAAAACAAAGCCAACTCTGCTCTGTCTTCCAAGGCGGGACCCGAAGCAGTTGGTTTGAGAGCTGGCAGGAAGCGGCTCTGTCCCTAGTGGTGATCCAGTGGAGCATAGTGTGGTTAGAACATGGAAGAAGGGGCTGCTCTGCTTCCGGTTGGGCTCCCGCTTCCTGCACCCCACAGGGCACTGCTCACATGGGGGCAAGTGGGGCCTAGATTCACCTCTGTCCAGCTGTTGCACCTGCCAGGGAGTTCTTCCCACCAATCTGTGCTCCTTGCATACATCCTGGGAGCCTGGTTGGTCATGACTGAGGTATTAGTTATTGATAGTGCAAAGTAGGTCAGTCAATAGCTAGTTGGCCTTACACATCTATCTTGGGCCTGATTCTGGCCTTGTCCTCAGAGCTGCTGCTTTTCTGGGCTTGGGTCAGAAGTGGCCGGGACACCCTGAGGGCCACAAGGGGGCTGGGCAGCAAGGCCATGCACTGCTGTCCAGGGGGTTCTAGAGGAAAGGGTTATATTGACATGAGCCCAAAGGCTGCAGCTGACTTCCTCAACCTCTGTGGACCTCAGGTCAGCATCTTTGAGACCATCTCTGCCCAGCCTGCTGGAGAGAGTCGTGGGGAAAATGAGGTGAGTGTTGATGCGTAAAAAACTAGGGGAAATTTTTGAGTGCTCTTATGATGAATGTACCTGTTCCTTCTTTAAATATCTATTGAATAGATGCCAGGCACTATTCAAGGCCCTATGGTCTCAGAGTTGAATATGGCCAGGTTTTTGAACCACTGCCACCTAATTTGTGAACTCCCAAAGGGAGAAGGACATCACTTAGAAGTGAGGTCTCATTATTAAGGGTCTTCCTACCCACCAAAGATATGAACACACAGGTCAGTATATGCCTTTGTGCCATGCTTCTTGTTGTTAACTCTCTACTGTCCGTAAACTTAGAGGCTCCTGCTGTGATTACCAGTCAGCCTCTAGAAGTGATGGGGAGGCCAAGCGCAGGAGGGAAGTGGGCTTTAATGGAAGGCTGGATGGGGTGGTGGGGCTGGGGTCGGGAGTGGTATTTGCCTATCTTCTGTGTCAGTTTGGGTCAGATATCAGATGGGGTTAAATGGGCAGCTGACTTGCTCAAAGTTCTATGGAGTATGAAGAGGAGAAGAACAGGGACAGAAGTGGGTGAGGAGAGCCTTCGGTCCTGCTGGAGAGAAGGACAGATGGCAAGGAGAGGAGAGAAGAAAGGAAGGGGCCCAGGCAGGAAGGGTCTCAGACCACAGCGGAGCTCAGAGAGGAGCCCACGTTGTGGGGGCAGGGGGTGGGGTGGTGGGGTGGCCCAGCTCCAGAGCCTGTGCCATCTCCATGGCTGGCTGGGAGCTGTTGGGAGAGGCCAATCCTGACATGAGAGCTGGGGTAGAGGCTGGAGGCTGGTGGCCAACCACGCCACATGCTCCTGTGGCTGCCATGTCCTGCAGGCCCCCATCACTTGCCTCTGGCTTCCAGCATCTCTCTTTGTGCTACAACTCCCACCTCAGGCTCTAGAGGTGGCGTCGTGAAGTCAAACACCCCATCCATTCGTCTGAACCTAAGATCTCCTCCCCTAAGCCCCTCCTCACCTTCCTCATTCCATCCAAGAGCCTATGTTTCTGGCCCCTTCCCTGTACAATAACCCCTCAACAGTCTGCTCACCAAGGCGAGGGCTTTCCGCACAGATTCCGCACCGATCTGCCTCCCTGCCCCCTGGGCCAGCCCCTGCCCTGGTTTGCTCACACACTTTCCACCTGGTCTTCTTCCCTTCGTGGCTAGGTTCCATCAGGGCCTGCCTTTGCCTTGTCAGGACCTGCCTGTCCGGTGGCCCTTTCCTTGATGGATGGCCAGATAGCAACACAGGTCAGGGAATCCAAGCTGGAGTGTTAATGAGTCCTAGTGACTTGATGAATTACCTCTTCCGGGTAACATTTACACGTGGACAAACGTTTTCACTGCCTTAGCCCAGAAGAGTATGGTATTGTACCTAAATGTTCTGTGCTTGGCAAACCTGGTAGGATGGGGTAGGCAAAAGAATTCCTTTTGCTCTCTCAGAGCCCTGCCCATGAGCTGTCCTGGGAATACATGTGGAGGTACAGAGGGCAGAGGGTCAGGATTTTTTTTTTTTTTAATTATGGCTTCAAACCAGATTTAAAAAATGGGATGAACAGACATTTCTCCAAAGGACAAATAAAAATGGCCCGTAAGCACATGGGAAGATGCTCAGCATTATTGATCACTAAGGAAATGCAAAGGAAAGCCCCATGAGAAACCACCTCACACCCATTAGGATGACTGCTACCCAAAAATCCAGAAAACAATAGGTGTTGGTAAAGATATGGAGAAATTGGAATCCTTGTGCACTGTTGGTGGGAATGTGAAATGGTGCAGCCGCTATGGAAAACAGTATGGTGGTTCCTCAAAAAAGCAAAATTACCATTACCCTATGACATTAAAAATTCCACTTCTGGGTATGTGCCCCTCCAAAATTGAGAAGGAAGCCCCGAGAGATATTTGTACACCCACATTCATGGCAATCTTATACACAATGGCCAAAAGGTGAAAGCAACCCAAGTGTGCTTTCCATAACAGGTGACTGGACACACGGAATGTGGTCCAGACAGACACTGGAATTTTATCCAGCCCTAAAAGGGAAGAACATTCTGACATAGGCTACAATATGGAGGAACCCAGGGACATTATGCTAAGTGAAATGAGCCAGGCACAAAAAGGCAAGTACTATATGATTCCACTTATGTAAGTACCTAGCGTTGTCAGCTTCAGAAAACCCAAAAGTCCAATGGTGATGCTCTGCAGCTAGAGGGAGGGGGAAATGGGGAGTCAGTGTTTAATGCATATGGAGCTTCAGTTTGGGAAGATGAAAAAGTTCTGGAGATGGATGGCGGTGATGGTTGCATAACAATGTGAATATACTTAATACCATTGACTTTACACTTGAAACCGTTAAGATGGTACATTTTCTGTATATTTTACCACAATATAAAAAATCGGACTGTGGAGGAGCATGGTTTTACCATAAAAGAAGAAGGAAAAAAAAAAAAAAGAAGAAGGAAGCAAATAGATTGACCTCAGGTTTGCCTGGGAATCTCTACTTCACGTCTTCCCACCCGGGGTAGGATGGAAGCCCTGCCGCAAGGCAGGACTAAAGTTGTGAACGCGAGCTGGACATGAGGAGGGACTGCTAAAGGGGATCCCCACAGACAAGGAGCTCCATGAGGGCAGGCAGCCAGGTGTCACGGTGGGGGTCACGGTGGAGGTGAGGCTGAGCACAGGAACGGAAGTCAGCTAAGCCAGGGATTGATTTCAGTGCTGCCAACTCAGTGCTCTGTGACTTTGGACAAATGAGCTAACCTCTCTGGGCCTTTGCTGCCTTCTTGATAAAATTAGATAATGATACTAACACAACCAGAGTTGTGAAGCTAAACACGGTGTGTCTGCGGGGGGGCATGGGGAGGCTCCTGGCAAATGGAAGGGCCTTGTTAGATGTTAGCTCCCGTATTATACCCTGAGGTTTGTGCGGAGGAGGTGGGGGTTTTCGGGCCATTTAAATGCCAGCGGCTGCCTCGGATGACAAGGGAGGTTGTACTATTAATGGGCGAGCATGTGAGCTGTCCTTTTTCTGGGTGTTGAGCAGGAATTTAACATGCCGAGAGTGAGCTGAATAGTGAGTATGAGCTTGTGGTATAACTGAGAGATTAGCATTTCTAGCCCCCACGTGAGGCCAGATAACTTTGAAAGGAAAGTCACTGAATAAGTGGGTGCCTGCACTCTGGGCCGCGGTACTCACTGTGGGGTGCGGGTGCAGGTAGCAGGAAGTGGGGCCGCCCCCAGCTGCTCCCTGGCTGGCAGAGAGGGGAGCGGGAGGTGGAGAAACCACCGGCCCCGGGGGTGCAGGGTGGGGGGCAGCCTCTGCTGGGCTGATGAGGTCGTGTTGGCAGGCGGCCAGAACCAGGACGAGCAGAACCTTCTATTTCTCCGTAGTGAGCGATCTTCAGATAACACACTGCCAAGTGTCTGCTCTCCAGCCGGAGCTGTGACACCAGTGCTCCTTGCGGTTCTTTCTTCAATCCCTGCTTTCTTCTTCCCAGGCCTGGTCCAGGCCTTTCCCTCTCCCCAGAGCCCAAGCAGGCTGAGCACCTCTCAGCAGAAACAGGCCACCACCGAGAAGAAAAAGCCCCCCAGGGGTGGAGCAGCTCAGTCTCCCGTACCCTGGACCAGGTTTCTGGCTTTCATCTATCTCCCCCATTTCTTCTAGAACTTTCCCTCATCATTAGAGGTCCCTCACCCTTAGACTTAGTCCAAACCACCAGTGTGGCACTTCCCACATCACACTATAGTGAGTTGTCTGAGGGTATGCATCCCAGGCCAGATGGGGCAGGCACTATGTCCTCCTCTATGGCTCTGCAGGGCCCAGCCCTGCTGTGAAAGGAGATGGCATGGGCACCCTATGCATGTTTTGACATGCGGCACAGGTGCCAGGAGCCTATAGGTGGAAACATAAACAGATTTGAAAAAAAAGGGAGGGGGGAAGACAGGCTAAAAATGAAGGGGAGGGAACCATACTGCAATGATGGGGTCATTGGGAACTAGCTTGTG
Organism: Canis lupus familiaris; assembly: GCF_011100685.1. Lineage (NCBI taxonomy): Eukaryota > Metazoa > Chordata > Mammalia > Carnivora > Canidae > Canis > Canis lupus. Next base: position 15,963,769 of record NC_049226.1, read on the forward strand.
TTCACTCAAAATAAAGTCATGTCACAAAACTCGTCTCCAGTTGGCAGAAGGACACTGGCCTGGTAGGTGAAGGGGGCATTATAGCCGCGGGAGGGCTCGACTTGAACGAAACTTTTGACAGAGTCTCTCACCATGTTCCTGTGGGCGAGGCTGAGCAACATGGTTTGCCGGCTGGGCGTTGATCCGTCCAGGTCTTGAGCTAGGAGAGAACTCAGGGCCATCCGGTCTAGCTTCCTTCCAAACAGGTGAAGAAAGAGAGGCCTAAAAGCTCAGTTTTCCAAAGAAATACAACTTATTGGCAGCATAACAGGGCCGAGGTCTACTCCTCCCAATTCCAGAGCCTCTGCTGACACAAGTCTGTGGTGTGTAGCCCACTTTGCAGTCGTGCCCAAAAGAAAGTTTTTTAACTCACTGACATCCCTCAGACAGGAGATATCAGATAGTGTGCTATGGGGCCCTGACCTGCCCACTGGGCAATTTATCACGCTTTGGGGTAAAACCCAGCAGGCATGTTTTTTAAATTCAGGAATGACACAGATGCAGAAAGGATGGCTGATCCAGGGGGCTCCAGAATTAGGATCTGAAATACCTTGCGGCCTGCAACGATGCGCTGAGGGCATGGAAACAGAACTTACAGCAATAAATAGAAAGTCTTGGTGCTGAGCTTTCCAAAAAAATCAATTCCTTAAGTGCAGGCTGGGGAAACTTGACTTGATGTTAGTTCAGGTGGTAAAGGCCCATGCGTTTGAGTTGATAGCAGGAGGATCTTAGGGTGTCTTGGCTACTAAAATAGCCACAGCCAGAGGCTGAGGATGGTCTTGCTCTGAATCAATAAAAGTGAGATTCAAAGCAGAGGATGTGACACTTCTCCCGTATTCTGTGTAGGTCAGACATCAGAGCCCCAGTCCTGAGCACCACGCTTTGGGAAGGGCTTTGACAGACTGAACACATCGGAAGCAGGCACTGAGGATGGCAAGGGGGTCTAGAAATTTTGTCAAAGGAGGCACATTTGAAACAACTGGAGTCAGGAGAAGATGCTACAGATTGTTGTTACGAGGCAGGGGAAGTAGACTGGCTCCATGAGCTCCCGAGGGCAGAACCAGCGGGCTGTAGGGCAGCAGATTTGGGTCCTGTGCTGAGAAACCATTTCCGTTGGGTGTCCCCAGCCAGCCGCAAATCCATGCGAACCAGGAGCTCCCTGTTGCTGACAGGGTATCAGTAGGGCCTGGATGACCTCCTGTCAGGGAAGCAGAGGGGAGGTGCTCTCGGGGAAAAGGCTGATTTAGGTGATCTTAAGGGTCCCTTCCAATTATTAGTGGCTAGGATTCTATGAGCTTGCATTCCTTTTTAAAACGGGTCTTAGGGGGCACCGGGATGGCTCAGTTAAGCATCCATTCCAGCTCGGACCATGATCTCAGAGTCCTGGGATCAAGCCCCACATCGGGCTCCACACTCAGAGTGGAGTCTGCTTCAGATTCTCTCTCCTTCTCCCTCCTGCTCTCTCTCTGTCCAAATAAATAAATAAAATGTTTTTTTTCTTTTTTTTTTTTTAAACTGGTCTTGAAAAAAGAAACACCCCAACTTTCCTTTCTGAACCCAATGCCATTCTTAAGCTAAGTGGTCGTTTTAGTTTAGAATCCACAAATCCCAATGAACCGTTAGGCACTGAGCACCTACTATACAGAATCCTATCCTAGGTGTCTTTTTGTTTTTGTTTTTTCTTTAAGCTGAATAAAATTAGTTTCTTACATGACTGAGAAATGAGGAAAGGAAATATGATTATTGTAAACAGAATAGAATTCGTGTTCTGGGCACGCTCCACAACATATACCTATAATTTTATCTTTATGGTGATCCTTTTTTCAAAAACCATTTTATTGAGGTGTGATTGACATAGAGAAAGCCATGCATATATAATATATACAATTTAATGAGTTTGGAGATAAATGTACACGCAGGAAACCATCACCACCATCTGTGCCATCCACGTATTCACCCCCTGCAACTGCCCTCCTGTAAGAGTCTTATATTTTAGGGAGAGAGAAATACAAGAGGAAAAGCTTACACCCTTCAGTATCTCCGGGCACCTGCCAGGTGGGATGGGGGGAGCAGGGGATGCGACAGCTACAAGGTGAGCATCACCTCTCTTCTCGGCCACAGCCAGACCAAAAGGGCTGGTTTGGCAAAGAGAAAAGCTGGCCAGAAATGGGGAGCGGGAATGAGGAAGCTTGGCCAGGCCAGCTGTGCCCAGGACCTGTATCGCTGGGAAGCCTGCCTTAGGGAAGGGAAACCGCACCTGTCCCTCTGCAACACGGCTTAAATGCTTCACACTCCCGTAGGCCCGGCTCTCCAAGCCCAAATGGACTTATTTATTTTTAATAGAGCCCATTTGAGGTAGTTGTGTTTTCAAAGGCTGATGGACTCGTAAGTACTTTTCATTCTCATAGGTTACAAAAAAAAAATCTTTTCATCGCAGAAATGTCGGACTGGGGGTTGGGGGGAAGGCAGGGAGGCTGGGCCTGGACGCCCCCAGGAGAGCAAGTGGAGGAGGGGAGAGGGCTGGCCTGGGCCCCCTCCCCCACCCCCTCTCTAACACGGAGTGTCGATGTAGTCATGGCTTTTAAACAACATTACACACACTTGTCGTCCAAGATAAAATGTTATTAAGATTAAATGCCGAGCAGGGAACGGGATCCGACTTCCCACTGTCATATTTCAGCTATGGTGAGTGATTGCCTTTCCGTCGTCCCAGCTCCTAAGCAGGGAAACGGCATTATTATCATTAATAAGCCCATAATGGGGAAGAGAAATTATAAACATTTCTGCAACAAGCGGCCCTCCAATGTTAATATTTTATGAGCACACAGAGAAGCTGGCAACTGAATGTAAATGGCGGGATTATACGTAACTGTAATGTAAACACGCATAATTGGGTTGAGTTGGTGGGAGGAGAGGGGGAGGCTGGTGGTGGCACCCTGGACGCCGGGTGGATCCCCAAAGGCAGGAAGTCAGGAGCCTGGGTGCCCCTGTGGCCAGTCTGGGTGTTCGCAGGGAGGCCTGTCTCTGGGCCCCCCGTGGACAGGGAGACTGCGTGGGCTTCCCACCCTACCCATCGCCTGTGCCCCTGGGTCACTGGTGAGCTCACAGCAGTGAGCACTAAATGCTGCTCCTGCAGCTCTTGAGTCTGCTCCTGGGTGCGCTTCCTCCTCCCCAGTGTAGCAGGCGCGCTGCGGGCTCGAGAATCTGTCTTCCGTTCCTGCATCATCGCCAAGTACACAATCCTTGCGTTGCAGGAACCCTAGGGAAATTTCTTGGAGTAGTTGTTTTGGTTTGGGTTTTCAGCCATGGAAGCTTTAGTTCAAATGGACTGTTTCGTGGGAGCCCACTGAACAAGAGAGAGGCTCTGGCTGAAGCAGGGTGGGTGCCCAGCACCCCACCGGCCAGGCACCCCACCTACTGCCTCTCCCAATGGTCCCCAAGGCGCCACTGTAGAGCACAGCGTGAGAACTACTGAAAGGCACCCCCTCTCTGTTTCTGGACAATGAAGCTGCAATCCAGGGAGATGTGACTTGTCTGTCCCAGGGACTAGAGTGGGGTCCCCTGCCTCCCAGGGGTGTGGACAGCGTGGTCGAAGAGGGGAGCTGGGTTCTTCCTTCAGCTCTGTGGCTAACTGGCTGGTGGCCTCGGATGCAGGTCACCGCCTCTCTGAACCTCACTTTCCTGTTTGTAAAATGAATAGAGACAGCAAGATGGTCTCCAGCATCCCCTCCAGCTCTGAAATTGAAGGCATGTTACAGGCTTCGAGGAAATCAAGTGTCCAGGGGCCAGTGCGGTAGATGTGAAAGGCTTGTAAGGGGGAACCTGGACCCCCTTGGACACCCTAATGCTTTACTCACTTTCCCAGTTGCCTGGGCTCTGCCCTTGGGCTTTAAACTTCCCAGGCAGGGGCCTTGATAAGCAGCCCCCCCCCCCTCCGGTATGAATTGCTAGTTTTGCCCACAGGAGGCTCAGCCTAGGGCTTGACCTGGCCATGAGGGCAGGGACCACAGTGCCCAGCATAGGGCCTGACTACAGTAGGTACGTGATAGAACCTGTTGAACAAATGAATTGTTGGGTTAATTAATTGTTTCTTAGATTAGTTAGTTGGTGAACTGGGGCAGTTTCTCTCTTTAGCTTTAGTTCGTTATTTTTTTTTTTTTTTAATGGTCTATGGCTTTTGAAAACTACTGAGTGTCTACTATGTGCTGGTGCCATGCTAGCGCCTGGATGAAAAGACCAGAACACCTCTGGCTGGAAGCCCATCTCTCTGCCTCCCCCTCTCACCCCCCTGCCTCCTTGATTTTTCCCTTTCCCTCCGCTCCTATTCATTATTTCTGTCTGCAGTTATGTTATTATTGGCCTTGGCAAAGAGTTTCAGGGGTGCCGTTTGTCTGAGCAATATTATGCAGAATTAAGTTCCAGGGTAATTTCTGATGCAAATACCTATCCTCCAGGAGAATGTGAATTAAGCCTGCTGGTCTCAGCTCGACAGAGGTGGCTGCATTTGAATCCAAGTCTCTAGCAGAAAGGGGAGCTTCAGGGGCATTTGGGACCCCCTTGGACTACTCCTCAGGAAGCCTCAGAAGGGCCTAGGCTGCAGCTCCAGGGTAGGAGGGAGCCTTGAGAGATCATCTTGTTCACCACCCGCCATATCCCATCTGAGCATCCTAGAAACCTGAGTCTCTCTGCCTGGACCTCCTCCCTCTCCTCCATGAGCATATTTTATAACCAGCTGGTAGGGTTTTTTTCTTTAGAGCTTACCCAGTCTTTCTTGCTATGTGCCACTCTCTTTTAGATTCACGCTTTTTACATTTCAGTATGTCTCACATACCCGAAGATCTTCCTAAAACACAGATTCCGGGGCAGGGGGCCTGAGAGTCTGCATTTCTAACCAGTTCGTGGGTAATGCTGTTCTGCAAAGCATACCCGAAGGAGTGAGGCTTTAAGAAACAAATGGGTAAAAAAATACATGGTGAAGGTAAAACAGACAAAAAATAAGTAGCCCTCGGGATGCCTGGGTGGCTGAGTGGTTGAGCGTCTGCTTTTGGCTGAGGTCGTGATCCTCGGGTCCTGGGATCAAGTCCCGCATTGGGCTCCCCGCAGGGAGCCTGCTTCTCCCTCTGCCTGTGCCTCTGCCTCTCCCTGTCTCTCTCATGAACAAATAAATAAAATCTTTTTAAAAACCCTATTTCTCTGAGTTAATTACTATGGGCCCTTAAACATCTCTGTCTCTGCTGAAACTACCCTTTGCCTGCAAATTCCTTAGCTTCTGTGAATCTTGGCTTCCTCATCAGTGAAACAGGAAAGCAGCTCTCTCTGGAGCTGTGTGAGGGTGAAGATCACTGTGCCTGGCCCCAGGAGAGGCTCGGCACCTGCCGTGGTTACCTGCTGGGACAGATGCCCCTGGAAGGAGGGAGGAGGAGGGCCTGTTGCCGCTTCCTGGCCCTCTGGCATGGGGAAGCGATCTGAGCAACTCTGGAGTCTGATCCCACCCTAGGACCGGCATCCTCAGTGGTACCTGGAGGCCAAGTGTCCAAGCGGTTACTCAGCTGCCATGGACAGTTTGGAGATTGCCAGCGGAGGAGAGCCAGCCCCCAGCCTGGTTAGGCTAACCTCGGTGTAAAAGGAAAAAAAAAAAAAAGACTATTTGTGTAACTCAGGGTATTATTCAGCACTTAACAGATTTAAAGAAGAGATGCTGGTGATCAGATAGTATATTCATTTAGGGCTTTTATTCTCTTCAAAATATTTTCCCACAGCTTCTCCTCACAGTCCTTTAAGGCAGGTAAGGTGGGCGTGTGCAGCAGATGCGAGGCACGGAGGGGTTCAGGGACTTGCCCAAGGTCACACAGGTTGTTCTTTGTGGACCCCAGCCCAGAAGCCTGTCACTTGCCTCCTGGTCCCGGGTTCTTGCTGCCCTTGAAAGTGTGGACTGCTGGGGTGTGAGGGGAGGAGATGTGGGGACTGTAGGGATGTGAGAGGAAGAAACGTGGGGACTTCAGGGGTGTGAGGGGAGGAGATGTAGGGGCTGCAGGGGTGTGGGGAAGAGATGGGACTGTAGGGATGTGAGGGGACAAGACATATGGGGGCTGCAGGGGTGTGAGGAGAAGAGACATGGGTGGGTGGCTCTTTGCCCCAGTTGGCTGATGTTGGGCTGAGGAGGCAAGAAGGAAGCTGCTCGTCCCCCCACTCTCCCCAGCCCTGTCCTGCTGAGACTCGGGACCCTGGTTGGGGAGTGGCAGGAGGCCTGGCCTGGGCCCAGCGCAGAGCCCAGACTTTCCACACTCCCTCTGCCTGGAGGTGAGAAGGGCTCACGAACGGCTGGTTCCCAGGCACAGCCTACCGTGCTCCTGCCCACTGTGCCTCTTGGGGTTGGCACCTCAGGAACAAACCTCAAATTCTCTGAGTCGTGCTCTTCCTGACCCCAGTGTGTTGCTCCTGCCCAGGGTCCCATTCCTCCCTCCCTCTCCCAGTGCTGGTTCTCCCCACACACTCCCCACAAGGGCCCCAAGGAGCTTCTCCCTCCTTCAGCTGCTGAGAGAAGGGGGGTGGCCAGCCTTGTTCTGGGCCTGCAGGAAGGCCTGCCTGACCCCCTGGGCCTCGGACTGGCCAGGAGGATGCTTGTGCTTGGATCTGAGGTCTGAGCCGCCCAGCCTTCTTTCTTCTGGGGGCCCTGGTGTGGGGATGCAGCTCACCTGCTGTCCATGAAGCTGCCCATAATGGTTTTAATTTGTCAGAGTCTTGATTTCTTCCCTTATAGCCTAGAGAGATTACTGTTCTAAGCTTTGATTTCCTTACATTTCAAAAGAAATGGTAATAGGAGCCTCCCCAGGTCTGGGGGAGCGCTCAGGGTACCCTCCACTGCTAGGTACCAGGAGATGCTCCATCCATGATGACAGGAATAAAGTACCGCAGAGCTGGGGGTTGGGATGCAGGTCAGCTCCCAAATCCAAAATACCCAGAGACTTGTCCCTCCTCCTTTGGTTCCCTTGATGGTGAACTCTTCTGCTTTCCTCCTTCCCTCTGGCCTCCTCTGCTTGGCCTACAGTCCTCGGCCTTCTCACTCACTTGCCTTCTCCCACCCAGGCTGTATGCCTGCCCCTTCCTCAAAACTCTGGACACTCAAGTGCCCTCAGGAGAGGATACTCGAAGCCTTTACAGTCATTTGCACCTGACTACGACTGCATTGGCCACACGAGTGGTAAGAGGACTTTGCTCAGCAAGGAGACCCCAGGTCTCAGAGGTGCTCAGATGGGGAGCTCCGCAGAGCAGGATGAGGACCCAGGGTGGGGAGCCTGGGGAAAGACAACAGCTCGAGACCAGCAGTGGGAAGGCCACGTTCTGGTCTGCCAGCGGTGTGATCGGGCCTTGTTATCTCTGGGGATATACTCGTCACTGACCTCCAAGCTAAGGGATGGCCCAGCTGAGCCCGGCACCCGCCTCCACCTGCCCTCCTCCAGACTGCCACTGTCAGGCTCAGCAACCTCTGCCTGTGTTTTTGGCCAGGAGCTGGTGCTCCCCCCGGGCTGGGGAGGGAACCTGGGACCTCAGCTCCTCTCCCCTCCAGCCTTGCCCCAGCAGGCTGTTGCCTTTGTGCTAAATCCAGGAATGCACATTGGCCAGTAGGACAGGTACAGCAGCATAGAATCACCCAGTGAAGAACTCCGTCCCTAGCTCAAGGAAGGAGATCAGGGCTCATTTTCAAGGCCCAGGATTTGCCCAGGGTCTGCTTTCCAAGAGTGAACTTGAAATGAGGTGGGTGCTAGGGGTCCATTCTCACTGCCCAGGATGTGGGAAGTGGTGGTCATACCACCACTAGCATCACCATCTACCTTCACAGTGATGGGACTATACAACTTTGAAGACTTGCCAACCCACACCTTATTCTCACCACAGCCTTGGGAGCCAGGCAGGGCAGGTGTGCAGATCAGAGGTGGAGTTGCCATCCAGAGTGATTTCCATCTCTTCTTGGAGAGCTGACACTCACAGCAGCTCAGGGGCAGAAGGCCAAGCTTTGGGCTTTTCCAGAACATCTCTAGATGCCATTTGGAAGCCTCGTGCCCTCAGCCAGCAGGCTTCACATCCTACCACAGGCCTGTTAGTTGGAGGTGATGGGGCCTCAGGACCACCCCCCTCTGGGGTCATGTGTGCCTCATCACTCTGCCTGGGTCCACTTTGCATACCCTGTCCATGACCCTGGAGTCCTTCTGCATGCTGACCCGATCAGACAAGATGAGGAAAGGGGGTAAAGGGGTGAGGATGAGGGGAAGGTAGGGTGATAAGAATAGAACCTACCTGAAAACTAGGAGCCCTGGCCACTAATTTTCTGACCTTGGATCAGTCACACAACATCTCTGAGCTTCAGTTTCCTCCTCTGCAAAAGAAAGGGCCTGACTAGGTGATCTCTGAGATTCCTTCCAGCTCTGAAATTCTGACCTCTACAAGATCCCCTACAAATATATTATCTGCCCTGTGAGCCAATCAATATATGTTGCCCGAAGGAAGGTACCTGGAGATCCCTGGAGACCTCGCTCTCGATGGGGGACTCCCTCTCTGCTATGTTGTCCCATGACAGGCTGGCCGCACTGGCCCTAACCTCCACTGGGGCCCACCTTGGCTTCTGCGTGAGGGACCTTTGGAGCCTTTCTCCACTGGATCATAATTAGGCACTCAAGTTCCATCCCACCCTTTGGCTAAAGATCTGAAGGGTGGCAAGCCCCAGCAACATAGGAAGAGAGGGGCTGGACTCTGCTCAACAACTGCTTTTCCATTCTCAGCCACACACACAAATCCTCTTCAATTTTACATTATTGACTAGAAGTGTTTAACTCTCAGCAGTACCTTTTAAAGTACATGGATGCATCTCATCACAGAAAAACTAGCACAAAGAGAATGGCCACCTCCTTCCAAACTGCTCTTGTCTTTTTTTTTTTAAAGAAACTCCAGCCGCCCTCCCTCTCTGCTCCTTCTTACCTCCGAGTCTCTGTATATAATTTAAATGGTTTTGATATGCTAGCATCTTCACCCTACACACCCCGTTTCTCTCTCTCTCAATCTTTTTTTTTTTTTTTTTTTTTTTTGGTTAATGAAATGTGTGAACAATTTGTTCCCAGCTAAAAACAAGCGCTGATGGGTTTCCTACCTTTCCGTGTAGGAGGGAGAGGGGGAGAGGTAGGTTTCTGAATGATGCCCTGGCTGGTGGCTGCTGGGAGACCGCTGTTAGGAGGTGAGGTGGGGAGGAAGGAGGGAGATGGAAAGATCAGTACCAAACTTCACGTGTGATCTGTTCCTCTTTTATTCTCCCCGGGTGCCAACCCTACCGTGGTCCTTTTGATGGATGCATGGGCAGAGAGACTTGGGGAGGCCCCACCCCTTTCAGAAGTGGATCAGTACATCTGACAGTTAGGAGAAAGGGATTGATGCTGGGGGTGGCCTTAATAGGAGCAAAAGTCCTCCTAAGGGTTTATTCCTTGGTATCCATTCCCAGGGAGGGAAGGCAGGGTACGGAGAGAAAAATGACTGTCACAGATGCCATCAGCACATAATCTGTACATGTTGGTGTCCGTCTTTCCCTGTCCTTCCTTAAATCCAGTGTGGGGACTTTGATGGGGGCAATGGACAGAAGACAGCCAGCGGTGTGATAAAATAATAGCAGCTCACATTTATTTGACACCCGCATGTGAGCCAGGAGTCTGGCGTGCAGTACTCACGAGATACACACGGTACTATATTCCTCCCATGTTACATGCGGGCCAACTGAGATTTCGAGATGTTGGGTAACTTGCCCAGAGTCACACAGCTTGGAAATGGTGGATCCAAGATAAGAACCCAGGTAGTTCGGCTGTGGAATCTGCATGCCTAACTCTGCGCTCCTCGGGCAGGGACCTCTGGAGGCAGAGGCCTCTTTCTTTCACCTGCAGGCTGTGTGGCCTTAGGCTGGGCACTCACCTCTCTGACCTTCCATTTTCTCACTGAATTATTAGGAGACTCAAAGCAGGGAGCACACTCCAGGATGCTTGGCAAACACTGAAGCGATGTTGATAAACGCCTGGATCCCTGAGCTCAGGTTTTCATCTGTGTTCTGAAAGGATCAGCATGCTTGATGGAAGCTTTACACACAGTAGGTCTTCACTCTTTGCCTTTTCCACTGGGAAGCACACAGTCTGGTTCACCCCCAACTTTTACAGATGATACAGGCCTGTATGCCTGGAGGTCCTGGGGACCAGCCGCGTTCTGGCCTCCTGTACGTCTCCTGGTTGTTCCAGTGTCAGCCCTTTCTTGTTCTATCCCTCATTGCATCGTGTTTCATGATACTGCAGGTGTCTTTGTAAGCTGCCTCTAAGTCCCCTGGAAGCAGGGTAAGATACAGATTAGTCAAACAAATAAACACAGTGGGTGTTGAACACATACTTCTGGACTGAGGGAATGAAGGAATAGCTATGGGAGGATGAATGTGTGGAGCGGGGAGTGGGCCAACCAGGAAAGGGGTACACCCTCTCCAGAGGAGCGGGGGATATTGTGGTTGGTGGGAAGTGGGGCAGATCTGGGTCTGACTTCTGTTTCTGCCAGTTAATAGCAATGGGGTCTTGGATTGAATTACATACTCTCTTTGGCCTTCAGTGTCCCCATTTGTAGAATCAGGGGGAGACCGTTGGTGGAAGAGCTGAGAAACCTGCTCAGGGTAGCTCCCTCCCCTCCCACCTCCCTCCATGGCTCCAGCAAGCACCTGGCCTTCATCCTCTTCCCCAGGAGGGTCATGTACTGGTCACATCCTTGACTGTCACTCCCAGTCTCCAGGACAAGGGTCAGATTCTTTCCAGAACCTTCTGCAGTACACAGTGGCTTTAGGCCCTAAGAGCTGTAGAGTTGGCCGTGAGCAAGGGGTGCAGTTTCCCTGTTACCCCTATGGGGAAGGAAGACACAAAAGAAAGTTCTTTCTCCCAGCCATCATTCTCTCATAGAATGTGGGAGCTTTTGTCACCTGTTGTCCTCAGAATTTGGCTTCAAATGAAATTCAAAGATGCATCCAAAGGTCCCATTTAACCTCCGTGGTGGATGGGGCATGAGAGGGGCAGCATTTGGGCTGGATCTCAAACAGGAGCAGGAACTTATCCCGATGAGGCGGGGAGGAAGCCTGAGAGTGGTTCCTGTGAGCGTGAGTTCTGTTCAGGTTCATGCATGAAGCAGCTGCAGATGGAAAGAGGCCTGGCAGGGGTGTTCAGGGTCCTGGGGGGCACACAGAGGCCACAGAAAGCCAGGACTAGAAAGCCACTGAGGCCACGACTTTTCTCTTGCACACTTCACCATAAGGGGCTGCAAGCACTCAAGGGGGAAAATTCTCTAGTACCCAGACACCTCACCTTTGTCACTCCCGATTTCCAGACACCACCTAGTTGGGGGGGTGGGGCTCAGGCTCACTGGGAACTATTCTGCAGGGGACGGGAGGTGTGACAAGATGAAGCCAGTACTTCAGAAAGCTCACTGGGGAGCTGAGAGGGGATGGTGCAGAGACCGGAGGCGGGGCAGCCGGTTAAGAGCTTAAATAATCATATTAATTTGGGGTGATATTAATAGAAGAGGCTCTGGTGAACCGGAGGATTCTATGTGGGTGTTTGTGATTCTTCCCAGTGGCTTAGGAGGGACTCTCCAGGACACAGTGAAGAAAAAGTCCAAGGATTAATGTATTAAATTAATTAAAGAAGGTGGATCACTAACGATGCCCTCATGTGGGTCTTCTGTTTTCTGTTTAAGTGGAGACAGGGGCAAGTGCTGGCACGAGGCAAGGCAGGCAAGACGGGGTCTGGTGGTTGGTGGAGGAGAATTCAGTTTCCCATCAGCCATCCCAGCTCTGCAAATTAAACACGGAAATGCAATAAAGACCTGGCATGTCAGGGGACTTTTATTTTTTCCAACTTGAGCTCCTGCCTGTCCTGGAATAGCTGCAAAAGGGGAGGGTTGCTTTTGCTTTCTTGGGCTCAGTCAGTGGGACTTTGCTGCCCTATGGTCAAACCACGATCGGGGTGGTGGTGTTCAAATTGGGGGCAGCCTGTGTGTCCAAAGCACTGTTTCCCAGACATCAGTGCACGTGGGAATCACTCAGGGCACTTGCTAAAAATGCAGATTCTGATCCCTCGGGCCCAGCAGGGGTCTGAGGTCCTACATTTCTAATGAGCTTCCTGGTGATGCTGAGGCTGCTGGTCCAGGGGTCACAGTCGATGAGTGGCAACAGCCCAAAGCCTGGTTGACCCCAGGCCATCCATCTGCAGAGGGGCTGGCTGGGTGCTGGCAAAATTTGGAGAGCATGAGATGGAGAAAGAAGGGTGAGTCTGAACCTGTGTGGTTTTTGGTGACTGGTCTGAAACATGCAAGGTGAGAATCTGGGGTCAGAGGAGGATGGAAGCAAGGAGAGGAAGGACAGAGGTCCCTCCACAATGGTCAGTTCTGGGATAGCCCCACACACACACCTTACACACACACACTTTGAATAACTTGCCACACTGGGGGTTTCCTCCTCCTTCCCCCTATGACCCTAGAGTTGCCAGTCCCTGAGGAGGCTGCGGTCCTGAATGGGGACGATGACGAGACCAGAGGCGGGCAGCCTGTGGCCAGATGGTCCCGTGCCTGTGTTTGCCGAGGCTGTGACGCTGCCAGCACCCCCTCCCATGCTTCTTTGGCAGGAAAGAGCCCCCAGGGACCTGCCTGTGGGGACGGTGCAACCTAAGCTGTCAGAACCCCCCTCTCCAACATGCCTGGTTTGATCTTCCCCCGGCAAAGTGGGAAGGTTCAGAAAGCATGTCCTCGAGGAGGCATGGAGGACTGCCCGGGTGACCCCACTGTTGCGCAGACAGCGGCCGGCTGGCAGAGCGGAATTACAGGAACGATAGTACCTGTACAGGAAGGTAGTACCAGTAGCTCCCTTGTTACAGACTCTGGCCTAAGTCAGTACTCACGGGTCCCGGGCAAATCAGAGCAATTATCCAGAAAGTCCCTTCCAGCCCTGGACCTCTGCCTCTGTGTGTTCTACATCTGTGGGAAGGCCCCTCTAGCTCTCTGAGCCACCTTCCTGCACTTTCTGAGTATTGGCCTTATAGGATATGAGGGGCCCCCGGGCAGGCAGGTAGGATTCCCTACTCAGGGCAGGGTCTGTCAGGGCTCAGGGGGCCCTGGGCTCACCAGGCTTAGGGGTTGGAAGGCCTGGTTCTGGTTCTTGCTGTGCTTTCTGGGACAAGTCATTTGGGTTTTGTGGGCCTTGGGGTCTCATCTGCTTAATAGAAAAAAACAATCGTTGCCCCATTTTAGTTCAGGAAGATGGAGAAAGAAAGCTGGACGGTAGAGCCCCAGAGCTCATGGGTCGGGTTCCTGCCTTTGGCTTTAAGAGGGCATCGCCTTCGCTTGCTGGATGAGCAACTGAGGGAGGGGCAGACAGGTCCCCCAAAGTGCCGAGAGTGAAAATCGTGGGAGTCCAGATGCCATGAGCAGGGGAGGACCTGTCCACACCCAGGGGATTTTGAGACATGACTCGGGACCTAACTGTTCCCTGCACAGCTGTCCCATGGAGAGGAGGCCTCGTATCCAACTTAGATTTCTGTATAGCCATTGCTGAGGGGCTGGGCTTCATGGTGGCACGTGCTGTCCATCCTTAGAGGAAAAAAGGCTGCTCGGCTTAGTTTCCCCCTTTGAAGAATGAGCTGAACCAAATCTGCCTGGTGAGTTTGTAGGCCTCCCGCTGTTGTTCTGGAATCCAGGGGAACTTGGGCAGGCTTTGGGTGGATTACATTAGAACAGGCTTTGGCTCAGACAGCGAGGAAGGTGAAGGGGTCAGGCACAGAGCCCCAGAGCTCCTCCCCACCCCCTCACCACTGCCCAGAGAACCAGAAGCTGTCCTAGGGAGGGAGGAGAGGCTGCGGGAGACAGGAATGCGGACAGGTTATGCTGGCGTGAGCGGCACAGCCGAAGTCAGGGGGACAGGGTGGCTCACCAAAGAGCAGAGGAGAAGGCACCCATCACCCACCAGCTGCCAGATTTCAGAAATGCTGTTGGGCAGTTACTTTTGATCTCCAGGCCTCTTACGGTGCCCCTCCTCCTGGAAGTTGTTCCTGATCCTCAAAGTGGAGGAGGGGGTAGGGGGGAGAGGTGGCTGTCCCCTTCCTGCTGCTCACTGTGACTCTGACCACCCCCCCAGCCCCCCTGCCTTGCTCTCCCTCTGCTCCTGCTTAGCGATGATTGCCCAATGGCAGCCAGCCCCAAAGTCTGCCTGTGTGGGGGCAGCCAGGCCCCGGGCAGACCCAGAGAGGCCCTTCCTTCCAGCAGGAGACCGTGCGGCCCCCGAGCCCAGGAGCCCCTCCGCCTGTGTGCCCTCCTGGCTTAGCTCCGGCCGCAGCAGTCCTTGGCTTGAATCCTCCCTGTCTTCGAGGCTCACTCTGCTCATCCATAAAATGGGGGAAGTATCCCCCACCTCATAGTGTTATGAGGATTAAACGAGACAATAAGTTTAAATACTTAATACAGTGCTTGGTATGATGAAGTGCTCAGTAAAGATTTGCTCAAAAGCCTTCTCAGAAATGCATCAATCAGCCTTAATGTCTCTACTGTATTGAATAGGCTGGACTCAGAGTAATCAGGAATAGCTTGATTTTTATCCCCTGCCTCTGCCCCTTCCAACCTGCTCTGCTGGGTTTTCCTTCTTGGCTCCTGCCTGGTATCTCAGGCAGCCCGGGTGGCATCTCTGTTCTCTGACTTTCTGGTATTAAAAATTTTCTTGCCCACTCAGAACCTTCTGATGGCTCCCATGGTGCTCAGAGTCAAAGCCAAAGTTCCTGCCTGCCTCCCTGGCCCCTGCTATCTCTTAGACCTTACTCACCTGCCACCACTCCTCTCACCCCCATCCCAGGCACCATGGCCCCTTGCCTGCCTCAGACACACCTCTTGTGTGGGCTTTCGGCTTGCCGTTCCCCTTCTGGAATGCCCTTCCAGCAGATACCCATGTGACTCACCCTCCCCATCCCCACCACTGTCAGGACAGTCTATAATACCAGGAATTGTCAGAAATGCCTTCCCTGACCCCTAGATACAATAACAACCCATCCCCATGCACCCTTCCCTCTCTGAGCACTTATGGATGCTGTAGGACATCATGTCATCTCACCTACAAAATATTTACTTGTTCATTTATTGCTTGCACTCCCTCTCCTGGATAATAAACTCCAAGAGGACAGAGATTTTGTGCATCTTGTCCATTTTCTTTATGGCTATAGCCTCAGGACGTAAAACAGGTCCTGCACATAGTAGAGGCTCAGTAAATATTTCCTCATGACTCTCAATTGAAGCTTCAGTCTCTCCTCTATCAGGGCTTCTCCTTCCTCTTCCCCCTGGCATGGGCCTCACCTAGGCTGGACGGCCTGCAAGAAGGTCTATTTTTGCACATTCCTGGCTTCACTGATGAGGGATGAGAGGGAAAGGGCTGGAAGTCATTCACTTTCCTGCTGCTGCCATAGTTTGCTCTCAATCGGCAGCTAACCATCCCCCCCACCCGCAACCATGGATGGTTTGGTGAGGTCTTTGGAAGCAGCCCTCTGGCACCACGAACACCACACCATTCCCAGATGCAGGCAGTGACCTCTTTGTTTGATGTCTCCTGAGCCCTCATTAGCACCTGCTCTAGAACACCTCACACGGCCTGGTTCTTTGGCCTGTGCAGCCCATCTTTGGGAGCAGTTTCCTTGAAGACCACTCTGGCAGAGGGGCAGCTCAGCATGGTGGGCAGGAGCAGGACTCTGAGGCAAGGCTGCTTGGGTTCTCACAGCTCTGACACTCTGTAGCTTTGACCTCAGGCAAGTCCCTTCACCTCTCTGGGCCTCAGTTATCTTCTCTATAAAATGGGGCTAGTAAGAATATTTTGTTAGTGGGATGTTTAAATGAGCTAATGTGTATAAGCTCCTTAAATAGGAGCTGGCTCATCAGAAGTGCTCGGGAAAAGGTGGCCACGATTTTTGTCCCTTCCGCCCTTCCTGGCATCTCCTTCCCTCTTGGTAAGCAGAGCCCCCACCCCATACTCCCACTGCAGCCCTCTGGAGCCCTTCCTGCCACCTCTGCCCACAGGCCTGGCTCATTAACACCCCCTGCCTGCAGCCCCAGGATGCACATCTTGCTCTCCTGAAGACTTCCTTGAACCTTCTCAAGTTATCATGGCTTTCCTGGCTTCACTGATTCCCTTCCCTTAGTCTGAAGTGGGACACATGCTTCAGACACATGCAAGAAACCCACAGAGGGCCCATTCTCCTTAGGGAGACCCTCACACTATCATCTCTTCAAACATCTGTGTTGTTTTGGCCCAGGCTGGAGCTGGTGGTGGGCTCAGGGCCTCAGAACCAGTGCTCCTCACCCTTCAGCCAACCCCTCATAGAGGGTCTGGTGTCTCTTCTGAGAGCAGGGGAGCTCCTCGTCCCTATGACTCTCACCTCCTGGGCTTCCCAAGAAATTCTGAGACTGTGGGGGAACATCTTGTTTTATACCCCAGGGTAATAAATTTAGGGTGTTCAAAACTCCTAGGGGATTTAATGATCTGGTTCAAACCTTCTCGGAGGTGTGAAGAGAACAAGACCAGGAAAGAGGGTTGACCCAAAGTCTACCACTACTCAAGGTTATCTCCACCAGTACTTTGTACCCTGCTTCTTGGGGAGAAAGGTATAGTCCTGTCCTCAGGCATGACCCCCCTTCACTTCGCTGAGTCTCCAGGGCCTGCCCATGTCCCTCAGGAATGCACACCCAGTGGAGAGGTAACCAGAGGTTGGGCAGGCAGTGCTCATAGCCTACCCTCAGGCCTGTTCCCCAGTGACTGTAGCCCCGGGCCCACTGGAGGCCTGTGGGGACCCAAGTATGGCCCTCCCCGCCATCTGGCCCTGTGAGGTGAGGCTCTGAGCCATGCTGTTTTGCTTGGGAAGATGTCTGCTGAGCGGCTCCCCTCCTTCCCAATAGCCCCAGGCCCTCCCAGGCCGCTAGTGATGGAGGCTGACTGGGTGGCTCTGGTCTTGGGAACACCCTCTGTGCAGCTGTGGAGCTGGAAATCTCAGAACTTCTGGAAAAGTAATCCTGGGCTGTGAGGGGCAGGTCTTTGGACTATTCTCATGATGGGGGGGACACGGGACTGGAAGGAGAGACCAAAGTGCCCCCCAGTCATCTGGAGGGGCTTATGTTCAAACTGCAGGGTTAAGATGTTGACAGAAGGCTTTTCTTCTGACCCTGATCCACGCTCTTCCTTTTTGTAAAGAGGAGAGTTCTAGAACTTGTCAGAATCTGTCCATTGCCTCCTGTCCTGAGGAGGGTTTACTCCTTTCCTGCTTGTGATTTATGAAAACTGTACTATCAAAGGTTGTTGCTTTCTTCTTCTTTCCTTCCTTATGATCTTATGATTCCTTTTTTTATTTTTGTAATCAAAACTGGCAATGATTTTTTTCCCACCAATTTGTGATACTCTTGCCAGTCCTTTAATGGTCTCTCTGCTCTATTTTATCATTTCCATCATAATAAACTTTTTAATGAAAGAATCTGGGGGGTTTGGAACCTGTTGGCAGACTCACAGCTCGAAAGCTGTGTTTCCTCTGCTTCCTGGTCTCTCCCCTTCATGCTCCCAGCACTTCACTCATAAACAAGCAGCAGTCCCCAGAGTGGGCATCACTCGGTATGGAGACAGTATCATAATCAGAAGAGTGAACTGTTCGATGCAGTTTGCATTTTACCAGGAGGAGATGTTGATAAGCTGCAGGCTGAAGTGGCCAGCAGAGTCTGTGAGCTACTTTCAGGGCTGTGGGTGGATGAGGAATGAGACAGATGTACAAGTGTCCACAGGTGACCTTTACACCAAACGAGAAGCTCTGGCCACGGTGCTGCAGCTTTGACCTCTGCCCGGGAGCAGGGGGTGCTGGCAATGAGAAAACCAGCCTCATGGCCAGGCCTGTCCCTTATAGTGACACATGGGCACATTTCTTTCCACAAGTCCAGCCACACACTAAGACCCAGGCCCAGAGTAAAAGAAGGCCTCTGCCCAGCCAAAGGTAGGAAGTTTTAATCATGGTGTTTGGAGCTATGGTGTTCTGTGTGTGTGTTTGTGTGTGCGTGCATGCGTGTGCACGCGCATGCATGGGGAGAGCCATACAGTAAGGAGATAGACCGTCCATCCACATGTGTTACTATAAAAGGCGACCTGCACTGTTCTGAGCCCTTCACATATATCGACTCTCTAAATCTGCGTGACAACTTGTGAGAGAGTGGCTGCTGTTACCCGCATTTGATAAATGGGAACCTGAGACACAGAACAGACAATAACTCACCCCAGGTCACACAGCTAAGCAATAGCACAGGCAGGATGTGAGCCAGGCAGCTGACTCTGGCATCCGTTGTCTTAACTACTCCACTGGCTGCCCGAGGAGATTGTTGTATGTGCCACAAAGCTGTACGTGCCATATCATCCCTAAAGGGCAAGTAGCCAGAGCAGATTTACCCTTTTTTTTTTTATGTATGCAGAAATACAGGCTCAGAGAGGTCCTCTGATTTGCCCAGAGTCACACACGAGGTAGCAGCAAAGAAACTTGGAACACACAGGCAGGGGAGCTGGAAAGCACCGTTTCTTTGAAGGCTTTATGAGGATACTCTTGGATGGCTCCCCCAGCCGTCTGTAAGTGTGACACTCTGTCTTCATACAGAAGAAGGGGGGACCTGGCTGGGAACCTTGTGGGCGAATGGAGATCCTGAATCTGTAGCGGGATACGTGGGGTGGGATAACATGTAGGGGTACTACCTTGGTGAACATTCCATTCGTGTGCAAGAGAGGGCTTCCCACATGGAGAGCCTGGCACAAAGCACCATATACCAGGACACAGCGTGCATACCATTTGAGGGGCCCTATGTGCTGAGAGGAACGTGACAACTTCATCTGGTCCATCAGAAATGTCTCTACCTAGAACCCCCTTTCCTTGTCATAGAATGGGGCTATTGCTTCACCCTTGCCCTCCACCCAGAACCCCAAATGTCCAGGAGTGACTGCACCCCAGTGTCCCCCTAGGAGCCACCAGTCCCTGGAGAAATGAGCGCTGGCTCTATGCCAGGTACCACGCACAGCATGTGCCTGGTGCACACATGGGCGTGAGGTGGGAGTGGATGGGGCTGACCAGCGTCCACACGAAAATATGGTGAGGCATGCAGACGACCTGGACAAGCATTGACAAAGTAAATCACTCTTTGGCTCTCACTTTTCCTGCAGAGATGCTTCTATTTAGGCCTTGCAAGTTTTGGTGGGGCAGGGGGAGCGGGGACTGTGGGGATCCCACCCCACGGGGGAGACCGAAGGAAGGGTGGGACTTTGAGGGAAGAAATCGGAGGACACGCTTCTAATTGAATCCATCTCCTGGCCCCGTCTTCCCAGTGCACGGCTAACCTGCACGTGTGCACGGAAATAAGGAGATAAATAAATGGAAACGCCAAGTTCCAGGGCAGCCTAAAAGGTTGAGGAATGAATCGATGTTCTCCCCAGGCAGCTGTCCGGAATGAAGTGTAATAGTTAATAAAGGCTGATTGTGCACACACAGCTGGGGCCAGCAAACAGAGCAAGCCGAGGCCCGGGAGGCTCATCCTTTTCCCGAACCACCCCCTCCCCCCCAGTGGTGATCACAGACTGATTAAATCAACTTCTCGGCAGCGGATCCAATTAGGGGGGTGCAGGAGGCTTGGACGTTACCAGTGACTGCACAGAGCATGTCAAGTAATCCTTAATCTCTCTGATTTGCTTCCCTGGGCATGGGGTGCAGGGTGCGGGGTGGGGGTAGGAACAGAGGACAGACTTGGGAGGAAAGTAGAGCATCATCGGACCACTAGCGAGTGCTTGGGATCAGCCCTGGTGGGAAGGGCTCTCAGGCTTCAGGGGGAAGGAAGGGAGAGGAGGAGGCTGGGTTCCCTGCCCTTAGGGAGCTGACCCGCTCCCTCCCAGTTGTAGCCCATACACCGGATGGCTCAGGAAGGTGCTTAACATAAACAGAAACACCAGCACGGATCTTACAAAAGCAGAAGATAATTCAGAAATCATTGATATTTGGCTTTGGAATGTATTGATTTTCATCCCAGAAGATTTACCTACCTAATTCCGCTTGGCTTAAGCAAGTAATAAAAATGTGTTTGCCTTTCTTGATCACATTTAGACTGGCAGCGAGGGGCAAGGGGGTTTCAAATCGTGCTGGCTAGCTCGAGGAAGGAACTTGGGTTTTTTTTTTTTAACTCATCTACAGAGAGCCTTAGAAACAGGTGATGCAACTGTCCCAGGGGATGGACAAGGACAGCCTGTGCTCACAAGTGGTCTAGAGAGACTAGACTCAGGCAGGCAGTCTGGGTTGGCTTCCTGGAGGAGTTTCCCTTCTAATCTGGGAAACAGGTATGAAAACTTTCAGTCCACCCACTTGTTTCCCCTCTTTCCACTTCCCACCTCCACCATATATAGGAAAACCCAAACAGCATTTGTCTCCTTACCTGGCATAAACACTACCCATCCGGCACGGATGATTGCCCTCGGTTGTCGTATCACATCTCAGGTCTTTGAGTCAGTTCAGCAGATACGTCAGGCCCGTTGTGATGCTCAATTTAAGGGCTGCAGGAGAAGCATCAGATAGAACCGTGACTGGTACAGACATGTACTGTATAAGGAACAGACACCTTGACAAACAGAGCAGAACATGTGTGTCCATACGAGTCATCCACTCACGGGATCACCTGGATGCCCGTGGGCTTGTTCTGGAGTTGCTGTGCTTGCTTCTCCAGGAACTATTTCATGTGCATGTGCTTGGGTTGGATTTCCTGAGCGACGGCAAATCCTCATCCTTAGGGCAGTTTTCCTTCCAACTTTGCCAGAAGGGCGCTGATGTAGAAGGCGTCTCCGTGAATCTCTGTGCTCGCTAAGGGACAAGCCCTATGTTTGGGGTGAGGAGAATGTGGCCCCCTGGGACTCTAGTGAGTGCCCTAAGGGGAACACTGAAGGCAATGCATCAGTGATATTGTTACTTCACCCCCAAATTGTACAACAGGGACCGCCTGCCCTTTCTCTGAAAGGGCACTGGGCTGGGAGGCAAGAGGCCTGGATGTAATCCTTGCTTTGACACTAACCCACTGCTTTCCTTGGCCAGTCCTTCAACCTCTAGGAGCCCTGGTTTCCCCCTCACTAACATGAGGGAGCCAAACCGATGACCCTCAACGTTTCTTTTGACTCTAAAGACCTGTGATGCTGTGAGATGCCACTCTCTGCTCTCCTCTCACTTCCTCTCTCTCCCTCCCTCCCTCTCTCTCTCTCTCTACCTCCCTCTAATATCGTGGCCACAGGGCTTCTATTTTTATTTCCTTTCATGTTCCAGGATCTGAGCATTGCTTTTGACTGACTGTAGGTATAATAGAATTTGTACTTTCCCAAAATTTAATTACTAGCAGCAAATGATCAATCAATCCATTGATTAACTACTTATTGATTCCCCCTGACATGGCTCTGAGACAGTTAGGCTGCGTTTGGAACACAATCCTTTGGTAATTGGCTTATCCTGCTGGGCCCACAGCCTCTGTTAAAAGGCATTTGGGTCTTGGTAAATGGCTTTTTATCTAAGTATTTATTTCTCAGATCTCAGGACTGCTGTTGGGAGACATCTTATGTATGCGCTGGGGTTAGCAGGTAAGCCCTGAGATGTAAATATAGATTCTGCGTGGCCCCCTGACATCCAGTGCAAGAGATGCAGCCCTTTAACTGAGGGCCCCAGGATAAGCCGTTAACTGAGGGTCCCTGGATGAGTCCTTTCACCTCGGTGCACCTGTGGTAGCTGCTCTATGAAAGGAGGGCATGGGGCTCCAGGATCTCTAAGGGCTCAAACTCCTTAACTCTGATTCTAACTCTCTGTTTCACAAACAGTCTAGCTTAAAGAGATGGGAAATTTGCATATCAAACAGTGCTGCAGGCACAGGTTGCCTAGGCTGCATCCCTCTCTGGGGAAGATGTGGACTGGGTTGGCGCTTTGAAGTCAAGCGTTAAGTGCATTCCTTATGCCAGGTACCGGCCACAGGGAATTGGCCTCACAGTTTCCAAATGCGCACCACTTCCAAGGTGCGGCCAACTCTCAGTTATCCACGTCGATGTGAGCATGGGAAAAGGAACTCTGGTCCTTCTGCCTCTGCCACCCAGGCCCTCTGGGAGCCTTCCCTCTGTAGCTATTGCGTGCCCA
Source organism: Canis lupus familiaris (assembly GCF_011100685.1). Classification (NCBI taxonomy): domain Eukaryota; kingdom Metazoa; phylum Chordata; class Mammalia; order Carnivora; family Canidae; genus Canis; species Canis lupus. Next base: position 15,986,046 of record NC_049226.1, read on the forward strand.
GGAACGCAAAACATTTCATTGTCAACACCAGCCATACGACACTGGGGGATAGGTCTGTTCCTTCCTTCTCTGTGCATCTGCCCAAACCCTTAATGGATTCGAAAGTCAAGAAGAAAGGACCTTTGCAGTATCTCTGGGTTTTCAAGATTAGGGCATGTAAGTAACTGGAATACACTAGAAATAGGAACAAAATGGCCCTCAGGCACAGTGGCCTGAAGCTTTGTTCTGTCCTGGGGCTAGGCAGATGCTCCAAGGGGGGGGGGGGTTTGCCACTTCTCCCCGGCTGATCACAGTGGCCCCTGACGGCAGCCTCCTCGGCAGACCCCTCTCTCTGGTCCCCTCCACACTGCAGCCAGAAGCATTTGTGCGGTTAGAATCCAAGTCTGTCACTCCTGTTTCAAAACCTTCGTTCAAAGGGTCTCCAGGCTCCAAAATCAGGTCCAGACTCCCTGCCATGACATCCAGAGCCCGTCCTGATCCTGCAAAACTCACCGCTTGCCTCCTGGCCACCTCCTTTCCTGCCATTGAGTTAGTAGGTAATCAATATATATTGGCATGAGTACATCGATGCCTGGGTGGGTTTGGTCTTGAGTAATAAGAAGGGGTGGAACACAGAACATACTAGAAATTATGGGGAGTGAAAAGCATCAGAACTGCTGTCTTTATTTTTTCCCTGTCTTGCCTTGAAAGGCAAAGGTCCCTAATGACCTAGAGTCAAGGGCTCCCTCCTTTCAAGAGAGTCTAGCATCATAGGCTTGGCTGGGCCATCAGAGCCTCACGTTTCTGTTGTTAACTCCAGATGCCACACGGGGGTCCTGAGGACCCCAGGGTCTGCCCCTTGACACTGACCTGACCCCATGTCATGCCACAGTCCCCTTGCTCATCAAGCTAGAGCCACAACGATCTCAGTTTCTCAGATAAACCAGGGTCTTTTTAGAACACCTCCCCCCGCCCCCCCACCTCCGACCTTTGCCCATGCTCTGTCCCACCTGGAAAGCCCTTCCCCCACACCCTGCACCCTAGGGTCCATCTCTTTCTTCTGGTCCCAGTGCCAATGTGTCCTTCCTGACCCTATTTAGAGTAGCCCTCATCTACTGTCACCTGTCTCATGCCTTTCCTGGTTTCTGCCCAAAAGCTTCCACCTTTGCTGTTTTTTTTCTGATGTCTCTGATTAGACTACAAGCTACCATAGCATGGCACGTCTGTCTGTCTGTCTGTCCTGGGCACTGCTATTTCCCCAGGGCCTAAGACAGTGCTTGGCATCAAGAATGTGCTGGAAATAGTAGTCACATGAATGAGCCTACATGGGAGGCTTGGAGGAGGTGGGGGGAGAAGCCACTTCTGCCTGGGCCTCCCCTGCCTGCCTCCCCACCTCGTTCAGCTTGGGCAGATGGGGCCCTTGAGGTCTCCCAGGGCGAGATGCCACAGTGGGCCTCATGAGGCAGAGCTTTCTAGAGCCAGCCCGAGGGCCCGGCCCCAGCCATCTGCCCAGCCTGGTGCCCGCCTGGGCCGGTGCTGCCAGGCCCATTGAAGCTGCCCTTGTGTGGAGGGCTCGTCTTTGAGGGCCGCGCTCCCCAGCGGGGAGTCCTTTGCCTTTCTTCTTTCATGGCGAATTTTTGCTGCTGGATTTGACTGTAATTGTCGGATTTGCATTTGGTACACCTGCAGCAAGAGGCCCCGGGGGCACCTAGGCCTTTGGAAATCAATGGGAATCAACAAACAAATATATTCATAGGAGGGAGACCTGGAGAGGAGGGGCGGTTGGAAAGGAAGAGAGAAAGCAAATCAAAGTGCCAGGCTTACCCGTCTGCAGCAGAGGCCCCTTCCGCCTCCCCTCCGCCGCCCCCACCCCGCCGACGCCAAGCGGGTGCCAAGGTGCCCGCCTCCTATCACCACAGTGAAACGGAAACTGCAATTTCAGTGCTAGCCTGAATGGGTTCGTTTCTTTTTATGAACTCCAGCACTGGGGTTTTAGGCAAGTTGGCTATTGTTCGAGCCATGCGGCTCTCCTCTCCACTCCCGGGGCTTTGAAGCCACAGGATCTGCCAGGAGAGACTTGAGTGGTGGCGGAAGTGGCTGGTGCAAGACCAGGTCTCGTGTCGCAGTCAGATGGAAGCCAGGGCCTGAGCAGTGGAGCCAGGGCCAGGGAGGACAAGCTCCCTCTGCCTGGAACCCAGTCTGCTCGGGGGACTGGCCCAGGTGTCTTCCTGGGGACCTGGCTGACCTCCTAGGTACCCACTGGGCTCTAGCATCACGAGGCAGAAACCCGATGGCACACTGTGCTCTACAGTTTAAAGGGAGCCCCTTACACGTCTGCGTGTGTAAGCCGGTCCCTGCCCCACACTCCTGAGCTGTCCAGCTGCTGGGGCCAGGCAGTGGGGGCAGGATCAGCTGGTCCCAGGGGATCTGTAAACCTCAAAGCACCCTACAGAGAGGTGTGAGGCATGAGGGCAGGTTATCATGTGGCCTTAGCTAACCTCTTTGGGTCTCCGTTTCCCCATCTGGATTATAGGCCCCCATGAGGACAGCTGTCGTGTTCATCACTGTGTTCCATCTGCCATATCTGGCAGGTAGTAGATGGGGTAAAATATTTTCAAAGGAGTAACTAAATGAAAAATGAAAGAAAGAAAATAGAGATAATAATGTGCAGCCTGTAGGGTTGTTGTAGGAATAAACGAGACGATGTGCATAAAACCCTGAGCGCAGAATGGATGCTGGTGGTGTTTGGTTGTTATTTTCAGAGTGGCTAACTTGCGTCTTCCAGGGTCAGACACCACACCCGTAGTGGATCTCCTGCCACTAGATCTCATATCCCTTCTTCTCCAGTAAAGGGATTATAAAAACAAATATGGCTTTAACGTGTTTAGATACAAGGTTGCTCCTGGACAGGAAGAAGTGCTGGAAAGCATGTCAGTGGGAAACAGTGTCTCCTCCTACAAACAAGAGGGAAAATAGCAAAGGCATTAAAGGGTGCCAAGGCCAGTGGGGGCAGATGGGGTCCCTAACTCCCTGAGTAATCACAGCAGGCATTGGTAGATGTGACTCTGAAGGCACCGAGCAGACCTGCGGCCAGGAACAGACGTGGTGGCTGCTGGCTCAGCTAAAGCGAAGCCAGGATGAATGGGGATGTGGGGCTCCGCTGTCATGGGTCCGTGGGCTTATTCTTTCCAAGAGAGCTGGAGGCCTTCGAGAATGTCAGGTCTCCCTTATCGCACCATGTATTCTCATTAGCATGTACACCAGGCCACTGGGAAACAGTTCTGCAAAGCCTGCGAGTACTCATAATGCTTGCCAACTGAGAATGGACTGAGCCCCCTTTATGGAATATCCATTAAGGGCCAGGCATTGTGCTAGGTAGTTCATTTTTATAATTGAGATGAAATTCACTTGAAGTGCTAGGTGCTTGTCATACGTGACCTTAATGCAAGGTGGATGTGGGTATCCGTTTTCTGCAGAGAGACAAGATGAGCCTCAGATTATATGACTGGCCCTACGTCACACGGCAGAGATGTGTCAGAAGGGACACCATGGAACAGATTTCTCCGAATCCAAAGTCCGTTCCCTTTCTATCACACACACCGACTCTTAAGTGTACTTACTTACATAAACTGGAATAGATGAAAATACCTGCTTAGAAAGCGTGTCACCAGCCAGTGTCTCCTTGAGCATCCCTGGTGCAGATCTGGTGCCTGGTGGGCCCCGGCCTCTGGTTCTCTGCAAGCCTGGCTTCCCGTAGGCGCCTCAGCTGTTTGCCTAGAGAACCCTCCTTTCCTGTCTGCGGCCTGGCTGCCTTCCCTCTGTCCTGTACCCCCCAATCCTGGAGCCACACCCTCCTTCTCCCCGGGCCCAGCCCCTCTGTCCGGGTCTCCTCCTGGCCGCTGTGAGCCACAGCATTTTCTGTGTATCAAATGTTTGGTGTTGGCGCTGAGCACAGGCTCACTGTACTTGTTACAGCTCAGTGGAAACACCGGCGCTCTTTGGAAGAGCAGGGGAGGAATAAATGTTTCAGTCATGCTATAAATAATGTAGCGGGGAAAGATGTTGCAAAAGTGGTGCTCTGGGTTTTGCCAGGAGGTATGTTTTCCTTCTTCCTTTCTTTTTCTTTTTTTTTTTTTTCCCTCTTACCTTCCTCCCCCAGCCCCTCCTTGATTCAGTCCAATACAGAACGCCTCCTACCAGGGATCAGAAGAAACAGCTCTGCTCCTAGGGAAGGAGAAGATTAAACTGTTGAAACTAAACAAATCAATCCCTGTAGGGAAAGGGCAGAGGGGAGGGGAGAGTCTGGCCAGACGGGGGTGCTTGGCAGTGATTTGGGGACTGAATGAGAGAGAACCTTCTGGAAGAGCCAGGTTTCATCCGTTCTGATGTGGTGGGAGCAGACCAGAAGCACTGAGGACTGGGAGAACTGCCTGGAAAAGGAGGGCTGGGATGAAAGTCTAGCCCCCTTCTTTTTTTTTTTTTTTTTTCTTTTCTTTCTCATCCCAGCAAGGGAGAGAGCTCGCAGGAGGAGGCTGGCTGGGTTCGCTTGCAGGCCTGGAGTGCAAAATCAGAGAAAATGATAGGGGGCAGCCCCGAGGGGGAGGGTCCTGGGTACCAGGCTGAGTAGCCCAAGGCGGTGGGGCCAGAAACAGAGCCCAAGTCATGGGCCAGGTGGGAGCCAAAACTGGACCTACGTGGAAGAACCATGTGGAACCGTCAACGGGAAGGGAAGTTGCAAGCCCAGAAGCTTGGAGGCCATGGACCAGCTCCCAGGACTGAGAATGTGGTGGGAGGGGTCTCTGAGACCAGCTTTGCCCTGGCAGGAAATGTATTACTTGGTGATGGGGCTTGGGCCAAAAGAGGCCTTGTTTTCTTCTGGCTACTCCAGGCCTCAGAGTTTTCTGGGGTTCAGCCAGATGAGATGGAGGTCTCTTCTGTCTCCAGGGGCAAATGGATATGGCCATTCAAAGGCATGGCAATTCTGATGGGGCTGATGATGAGGGAACCCGAAGAGCCCAATGGCTTTTTACTGTAGGTCTACATATCTGGATTACACAGCTCCATATCTGGAGCTTATTTTGTTTTGTTTTGTTTGTTTTTGAGAGGGAGGGTGAGAGGGGGAGAGGAAAGAGAGAATCTTAAACATGCTCCCCACCCAGCACAGAGCCTGACATGGGACTTGATCTCGGGACCCTGGGATCATCACCTGAGCTGAAATCAAGAGTCAGAGGCCTAATCCATTGAGCGGTGCCCCAAGGGAGCTTATTTTTAAAATACAGCTTTCTGGGACACCTGGGTGGCTCAGTGGTTGAGCATCCACCTTTGGCTCAGGTCATGGTCCTGGGGTCAAGTCCTACATTGGGCTCCCTGCAGGGAGCCTGCTTCTCCCTCTGCCTGTGTCTCTGCCTCTCTCTGCGTCTCTCATGAATAAAATAAATAAAATCTTTAAAATATAGCCTTCTTGTCCCTATTGATGTACAGAATCCAAATTTGGGGTGGAGCCCAAGAATCTGCACTTTAAGTACCATGGGGGACTCCTAATTACATGAATTTTGATAACCCCTAATAGGAGCTACTTTTAGTACCTTTGGTTGGAAAGAGGCCTGCTGGAGAAGGTCTCTACCAACTACTTCAAAGCTGATTCCCCTGTGTAATTTTTTTTAAAGATTTATTTATTCAAGAGAAAGTGTGTTGGCACAAACAGGGAGGGGCAGAGGGAGAGGGGGAGAGAGAGAGGGAAAGAGAGAGAGAGAGAGAGAGAGACTCCAGCAGACTCCCCACTAAGCATGGAGCCTGACACAGGGCTCGATCTCATGACCCTGAGATTATGACCTGAGTTGAAATGAAGAATCAGACACTCAAATGACAAGCCACCCAGGTGCCCCACTCCTGTGTAATTTAATATTATCAATTCGGCAGTCTGAAAACACTGATTGGGCATCAACTGAGTACAAGGTGCTATGCCAGGAGCTATTGCCTAGAGTCACAGAGTCTTAGAGTAGAAGGGACCTCAGAGCCCATCTGCCACTCAGAGAGCAAGCCTCTTCTGTGGCTTCCTTGACCAGTTGTCATCCGTGAACTCACTACTTTGTGAGATGGCCAAGTCCATGGTTGGCTGGCTTGCAGATCCTGATTCTGCCTCCAGGCACATGGGCCAAATCTGCTTCCTCTTATACATGACAGCCCTTCAGATTTTGAAGCCGGCTGTCATGTTCCCTTGAAGTCTCTTTTCTAGACTAAAAAATACCAGTTCCATGAAAGGAAGAGCTTGTCCAGACCTCTCATCCTTCTGGTTCCCTGTTTCTGGGTAACTGAGGTTTACGATTGTCCTCTTTAAAAGTGGTGCCTTAGGTTGGCCAGCAGAAGGAGGGACTAAGATAAACCTCCACCCCTTTTGTGGATACAGACCAGCCTTTCCCTGGAAAACTGCCTTTATAGGAGGGAGGCTGTGCTCCCCACCCCTGCCAGGACAGCCTTTGGAGATAGGAGGACTTCAAAGAAAGGCAAGAAACAGGTGTACCAGGCCACTCCAAGCCTTTCCCACTCCCTACTGCTGAGGCCTCAATTGCCTAGAGTTTATGGACCAGTATCTGGCCATCGAGGAACTGTTTGCCTGGCTCCAGCCAGCAGGCGGATCCCCACCATGGACTGTGCTGGCAGGCGCTAAACTTCTAGTTTGCATCCTGCCACTTTTTAAAGGCCCTGTCTCCATAACCATCAGACATCCTTAGCTCCTCCTCTCCACCAAGGCAGCACCAGAGGGAAGCTGCCCATTAGAGAAAGAAAGGGAAGAAAAATACTCCCAATGCAGACAAGCTGTGGAGGGACAGTGCCCTGGATCATGCTCTGTTGCCTTGGCCTTGGGAAGGGATGCAGGAGACCTGGGAGGACCAGGTGGCAGGCGAGGAAGATGATTTGAGCAGTGGCATTTGGACTGATTAGAGGGGAAAGAGTCTGGGGCTAGGGCGGCTTCATTATAATAATTGTATCCTTCCCCTGTAGTTACGACCTTGCAAAATGTAACTTGATGTTTGTAATGAGCCATAATTAGACAATCACCAAAAGTTGTAGCGAGTAGAGTGAATGCAAAACCCAGCCCGCGATGGTATTCGCTGTCGGCGTGCACCTGTTCTATGCTCATTTTCCTCTTTACTTGTTGTAGAAACCCCAGGGGAGGGCCTTCCATTGCCATGGCTACCTCCTCATCGACTCTGTTGTTGCTTGGCCAGGGTCTGTGGTCCTGTGAGGCACCTCTCACAGCTTCTCAGCCCTCGGATTTCCTCCTGCTATTTTTGGGTCAAGTCCCAGGATCATCAGCTCTAAGAAGATTGAGCAGAATTCTAGGATTCTGAGTCCCAAGGAAGAGAGTCCAGAGGCCAGGCCACTGCAGTACCCCTCATCCCTGAAAAAGTGGCCAAGCATTTTTGTCACTCTTTCTTTTTTCTTTTCTTTTTTTTTTCTTTTCTTTTTCTTTTTTCTTTTTCTTTTCTTTTTTTTTTTTTTTTTTTTTTTTTTTTTTTTTTGTCACTGTTTCTAAGAGAGAACAAGACTAGTGCCCAAGATTGCACAGCCAGGAAGTGACTTGTTAATCAAATATATTATCTCTTGTGTACTAATTGCCTACCTATAGAAGCATGATCCCTAACTCAAAGGAACCCCCAGTGATGGGATTTTATAGAACATGTATACATAAAATATGAATATATGTGTGTATATAATAGGATGGGGAGATACTGGGGGCCAAAGCTCTTTCTCAAAATCAAGCCACAAGACCACCTCTAGATTCAACCCACTCGAGGACACCCCATCTCCTCTTGTATGGGTGTTCCATGTGAAGGAGATCCCCTTAGAGAATTCTGCATTGGCAACATATACAGGACACCTGTTAAGGCTAATGATGGCGAATGCTCCCCTGACCCCTCTCAGGCAGCTGGGCCCCAGCTCCCAGGGTGGAGTGAGTTTGAATGTTTACAACATTTACATTTTAATTAAAATCCTTTTTTGGACTCACCAGAGTTTCTGTGAATCTATTAGTGCCTGCTCCAGCCGCCCCTTTTATGGCAAAGTCATTTCAGAGGATGGGATCTCTACTAAGGCTTTGCTCTTGCTTCTTATTAAATGAGTCCTCAGAGAGTCTCTGAGAGCAGCAAGGAACCCAGAGGTCACAGAAACAAAACTGTCCTTTTGCAGATGGGGAAACTGAGACCCCAATGAGCAAAGCCACATGCCTGAGGAAGCATGGACCGTGGCTGCCCTGTTCTGGCTCCTCACTGGTGCTTTTCACATGAGACCATGATGCCATCTCCTCAAAACGGAAGGGCCTCTGTAAGCCTGGGGCCCTGTGTGGGGACTTGGACTCTGAAGCAGGGGGACTCTACTTATGCCATCAGACCACTTCCTAGAGCCTGTGTTGGGAGGAGAGCTAGAGCAAGGGCAGGAAGCAGGAAAGGAGCACAGGAAAGAGAGGAATGATTCTGGTGAGGCAAGGACATGGATGTGGCAGAAGGTGGAGTGTCAGGTTAAGTTGGGGAACTCAGTAGCAGAGATGCTCTGGCCCAGAGCAGCCCTGAATCCACCCCCCTCCCCCTGCCCATGTATTAGAGCCCAGCGGCATCCTCCAAGTCCCCCAGGAGGTACTGAGAGAGGCCAGCAAGTTCCGCAGACTGGTGCCTTTGGACCTCAGAAGGGTCTGTGCTGAAATACTAACGATGTCTTGGCCAGGGGCTGGATCAGCCAAGCTGTTCTGAAAGTCTCATTTCACTTAGGAGGCAGGAAACCAAATTTCTGGTCCCGACTTCTCATTAACTAAGTGGCCTTGATCAAGGCTCTTAACCTCTTGTGGCCTCAGCTTCCTGTTGTTAAGTGAGAATATTACGATTGGCTTCTTAGTCTGTGGCCAGGCTTACATTAGATCCATCTGAAAATACTCCATAAACTAAGCGCATAAACTACTACTACTAATATCCCAGGGCTGAGAGTGATCACCACCACCAGGGAGCTTCTTCCCTTACTTTTACCTCTGGGTGCCAGGGAACATAAACTAGGCACGAAGGAAAACAGTCAATACTAGGTCCATTGTTACTGCAGAGCTACACTGAGCTAAGCTCGCCTTAAATCCCAACCACTGACCCCTCCAGAAACTCTGGGACAACAGCAAGGCTCGCCTGGGACTTGGAGGTGTGAGCAGTGCCTGTCACCGGAGCAGGCTGCCTAGGAGTCACAGTGGCCTCCCCCGTCAGTAGAGGAGGGGAGCGTCTCTATTTACCACTGTAATCATAGGCCAGTGCATCTGGAGGTCAGATCTCTCCTCGGACGAGAAGGGACAGGGACAGATGGGCTGGCTGGAGAAGCTAGGGGTCTCATCTTCACCTGGTGACCTGGGAGCTTGGAGTCAACCAATTTTTGTTTAAACAACACAGGGAGGAGTATCTGGGCGTTGGGGAGCTGGGGGAAAGGTGCAGACTGTTTCATTGACACTTTTGTGTGTGGAGTTGGTTCGTGGCTAAGCAATCCAGTTTACCTAAGGAGAGTCTTTGCCACTCAGAAAATGTGTTTAGCCTAATCCTGAGCTGTTAATTGCCTCTTCCTCAGGCTGGAATGAATTGTCTGGGGGCTGACTCCAGCTTATGTGGTTCTCCTCTGAGATGTTAACCCTTCACGGGTCCGGGTCGTGGCTGTTAACTCGGGCCCTGGGATGAGGTCCTGCCTTCTGCGAGCCCTGCCGTTAAATGCTACCTTCTTTGTAAAGTTCACACCCTGCCGATGCCTTTGGAGCACCCTCGCCCCCCGCTGCCCCAGCCAATCTCAGATCTCGCTCTCAAGATGTGAGTTTTAGTGCTGCCTCTGCCAGTAAATGGGCAAGACGTCATTTTTCCGGGCTTCTGTTTGCCAATCCGTAAAACAAGGGAGTTGAACTTCATCGCCCTGTAGGAGTGGATTGGGAGTGTCTCCTTGACATCAGAACCAGAGACGGAGGTAAGGAGGCCCATAAGCTGAACTTGGTATTGGCAAACCTCTCAAGCTTAGATGGGCCTGGAGCCCAGCGTGAGTCTTGAAAAACGTAGGGCTGCAGCAGGGACGCCCTGGTAGCTCCTGTTTGCGCTTAGACGTGCGTCCTGAGAGAGGTTTGTGTTCCATTCTGTGCTTGTCATAGAAGCAGCCTCATGACTTCACAGTCCCTGCTAAGCCTTTGTTGTCAATTAGCAGACAGTTGCATTGTGGAAGGGCCATTGTTCTTGAGTAGTCGGCTCATTGTGTGTCTGTGCCAGCTGGCATCCTGTGACCAAGCCCTGCTCCAGCACCGAAAGGTGATGCCGGCAAGAAGCAGGTCTGGGCTGATAGTCCTGTGCTAGCGCATGCACTAGAGTCAGTCTCTCCTTGACATTCCCGAAGCAGAACACCCTTTGCCCAGAGACAGTGAAGAGGCTCAGCTTTGTGTGTGTGTGTGTGTGTGTGTGTGTGGAGCAAGAGCATGGCAGACTGTTTATTTATTGATCACTGTCCCAGAAACGCAGGGTTCAAAGGGAGCCTTAAAAGGTCACTAATCCAGTTCGCCATTAATGCTAAAATCTCCCTCTGTAATCCAGTGGTCACCTATACTGTGTGTTCTACTAGCTTCCAAAAAGGAGAACAGGGACCCTTGACAGCTACAAATAAAGTCAGAGAAGTAGATCCCAGATAGATGAGAGCGTGCGATGAGGAGGAGGACATGCCACCAGGGACCTGAGGTTGGACGCTTACTAATAGTGGGCATTAAATTCAACTCTGAGCCTTCTTGGCAGCAAAGGCAAAAGTGGAAAAAGGATTGTTATGTGAATTTCTGACAAAAGGATGGTGGCAGGAGAGGTGCTCTTTCCGGGGGAACAAAATTTGAAAGCAGGCCACATTCATTTCCTGGCCAGGGCACGTTACCCTGGAGGTTGGGACTTCTGGTTTCCAGATCCCTTTTCTTGCTACCCTTAAGTTCCAAGTTTCTCCATGACTTCTCAAGGCTTTCTCTGCTTAGTTCCTCTCTCTCTGTTACTTCTTTCAGGAGCCTATTGAGTTCTGTGTGGGCCTGAGGTCCTAAGGGTCCAGGTCCCTCCTTTGGAAATCCAAGGGCTTTTGGGAATCTGGAAGGAAACACTTCACCCGAGGGGTGTGGATGTTGGTGGACAGGACGCATCACAGGGGGGAGACGCATCACATGTAGGAACTGGCTGCCCTGAAGGCAGGAACTGGGCAGCATGGACAGCAGGTGGTGTTTCTGTCCCTGTAACTCCTACAGCCCAACAGACCCACCTTGCCGGTGGGGTCTACTAGCCTCCAGTAGCTGGTGTGAAGACCCCTTCTGGATTCAACAGTTAAGCTCTCCTTTATTTTTCTTCTCTCCAAGCAATGGGTACGTTTCTAGTTCTCTGCTTAGTCAATGGTTAGATCTGGGTGGTGTAATGCTGGCACCTCCTAATAAGCTGCCAGTTCCTCTGGACGGCCTGGGGCATTTGATGACCACAGCTGCCATGGATGTGACCCTACCACCCGGCAGGCATGGACCTGTGCACCATCCGGGCACCACGGCTGGACCTTCGTGCATCAGAGGCCGTGTGGTGTGCCAATTAAGGCCCAGACTCTAGAGTCAGACCACATAGGGTTCAGAAGCCAGCACCCCCACACACTCAGATTTGTGTCCTGGAGCATATTTCTCTTCCTTCTGAGCCTTGATTTTTTTTTTCATGTATAAAAGGGCAATAATAGTAATGTCTATCTTACAAGGTAGTTGAAAATGTTAGATAGATAGAATGATAGATAGAATGATAGATAGATAGATAGATAGATAGAATGATAGTTGCAGAGATGTCTAGGTAGATATTTAGAACAGACGTCCTTGGCACATAGTAAATGTGACAGGATCCTTTACCGTCATCACCATCCTTAGCCTCAGAACATCTCAGTGGGGGAAGCACTATATTCCCATTTTACAGCCAATGAATTGAGGTCCCAAAGATGTAAGGCTCTTATCATAGGCAGCAGCACTGTTAAGGGGTAGAGCCAGGATTAGGATCCAGTTTGGTCTGATATGAGACCCCACACCCCACTTCTGCAGAGTGTGAGTGGTCACCCACTTTGTTCCACCCTCCAGATGGTGGGTGGACCCACCCTGAATCTCAGCCACACTGCACACTGCCAGCCCCAGCCCAGCGGCGCTGACTGGGAGCCACTTCTGGGGGTGGGGTGGGCACAGGAAACTGACAGGCAGTGTTGTGAGCAGGCTCCTTCTGTACCCAGGTTTGCTTTCCAGACTAAGCTTCAAAATAGGCCTCCTCTCCTCAGTGTCTCCATCGTAAGATTAAACAAAGACCCCTTATAGCGTCTGACATAAATGTGATGTTTGGGGCTGGACCCAATTCGCATAGGGGCTGGGGCAGTCCTGAGATTACCATCTTACAGAGCAATCATCTCCAGGATGCTTGGGTGGCTCTTGGCTTTCCGGCTCCTGGGAGAAGGCCTGAGAGGGGGATGGTGTGTGGATTATGCTTTCCAGTGATTTTGCATCAGACAGACCTAGTTTTAAATCCCACCTCTACTGGTTTACTAGCTGTGTGACGTTGGGCAAGATATTTACCTTTCTGAGCCTTAGTGTCCAGATCTATAAAATGAAGATGATAATATGTACCTCACTGGGTTGTTGTGACTACTGATTCATAATACCTGTAAAATCTATGCCCATAATAAGAAAATAATTAATAGTATTGTTGTTTTAATTAGAAGGATCATTATCAGTATTGCATCCTGCTGCTCCAGAATTCAAAGCCCCAAAATAGCCAGGCTTCTTTTGCCCACGCACTGACGACACATCTGTGTCCTGAACCTGAGCACACCGGACCCCCATGACACACAGACCCCAGCCAGCCCAATGCCTGCCTGTGTGGATCCCCTGCAGATGGACCTCAGTCTCAGGATGTTAAGATGGCAGACAGGACAGCAGCCCTTGTTGTGTGCGCCGGAGCCACGCCTAGGGGTGGTTGCAAGGCTTGCAGCCATGGTCAGCCTTGGGCTGTATGTATACTCGGGGTTTGGAAAGAGGGAATGTGCTGGCAGCTGCCACAACATCTGGACACCTAGCATTGGGGCTGGGAGGCAAACGTGGGAGGAGGGTTTTCTGTTTCAGACAGATTTCAGAGAGATTGCATCTGATTCTGTTTTACATCCTGGTTTAGAGATGAGAGGGAATAAATGCAGGCGGCCGTGCCCACCAGGGTACCCTAAGGAAAGCCTTGCCACTCCTTCCTGCTGTTTCTCCATCAGCTCAGTGTCCTCCGTGCCTCTAATAAATGTTTGTGGATTGGGGGGGAGGCGAGTTCACATACCTGGGCAGGAACAGCATCCTACCTGTGTTCCTGATTGCTCTCAGGTACCTTGTGACTTAACATTCTATGGGGCTCAGAGCCTGTAACTCAAGGACATCGCAACTTCCCAGAGCAGTGACATCTCGACAGTAAATCTTGTCCATTTAAATAATGCCTCTGTTCTTATTCCACTTGCCAAGGTAGCTTCCATCCCCTCTTCCTCCCAGTGCTCCTCACCGGCAGGCGGTAGTCTCTCCCCTAGTCTCTCCCAGGCTCCTGAAGGGGCTGCCGGGGATGCAGAGAAGGAGGTGGCTTCTCCTGTGTCACAGAGCAAACCAGCAGTGTATCCAGAAGGTCAGCCCACAGCTCTCAGGCCCAGTTTGCTGCTCTCTTTTGAAATTTTTTATAACGCTTTGCTGAGATATAGTTCACATACCACACAATTCACCCATCGAAAACATACAATGGTTTTGGGGTACCTGAGTGGCTCAGTAGGCTGAGCATTTGCCTTCAGCTCAGGACATGATCTCGGAGTCCTAGAATGCCGGTTCTGTGATGTCAGAGTCCCGTGATCCCCCCTGGGTCATGATCCCGGGGAGGGGGAGTTCCCTGTTCAGGAGGGAGTCTGCGTCTTCCTCTCCCTCTTCCTCTGTCTCTCCTCCTCCCCTATTCCATCCCCTCCCCCTGCTGTGCTCCCCACCCCCTCTCAAATAAATAAATATTTATACAATGGTTTCTTAGTGTATTTGTGGATATGTGCAACCACCACTGTAATTTTAGGACATTAACATCACCTCAGAAAGAAACCCCTCCCCTTTACATGGTGCCCCCTAAACACCTCCTTCCCATCTCCCCCAAGCCCTAAGCAACTGTCTACTTTCTTTTTTGTTTGTTTGATGTGGCTTTTAAAAAGATTTTATTTACTTATTTGAGAGGTGGGGAGAGAGAGAAAGCGGGCATGAGTGGAGCGGGGGGACGGGGAAGCAGACTCCCCACTGAGCAGGGAGCCTGACACAGGGCTCTATCCCAGGACCTGGAGATCATGACCTGAGCCGAAGGCAGATGTTCAATGGACTGAGCCACCCAGGCGCCCCTCAACAGTCTACCTTCTGTGCTATAGGTTTGCCTAGTTTGAACATTTTCTATAAATGGGATCCTTCAACATGTGGCCTTTCGTGTCTGGCTTCTTCCACTTAGTGTAGTGTTTTCATGATTCACCCATGTTGTAGTGTGTATTAGTAGCTCTTCTGTTTTATTCCTGAATAAAATTCCCTTGCATGGATATGGCTTATTTACTCTATCCACTTGGCAGTTAATGGACATTTGGGCTGTTTTCTTCCTTTGGCTATTATGAATAATGTTGCCATAAACATTCACATACAAGTTTTCATGGGGACGTGTGTTTTCATTTTTCTTGGGTGTATGCCTAGGAGTGGACTTGCCAGGTCGGTGGTAACTCTCTGTTTAACCACTTGAGAACAGGCAACATACTTGGGACTCATTCCACCAGTGTTGTGGCTTTCAAAAGAAGAAGACACTGCAGAGGCCGGGTAGTGGTTGCAAAGTCTAGGCCTCCCTGCTATGAGGCCTCCCAGGGCTGCTGGATCCTTCCAGCAGGGTCCAAGGGTTGGCTTTCAGCCTTGTCATCTGAGAGTTCTGACAAGGATGGTGGTACGAGGAGGAGCCCCAAGGCCAAAGCATCAGGCCTTACTGGTTTAGAGGAACCACTCTGACTACAGAGAGGGCAGGCCAGGGCCACCTGGGAGTCCATATGATGGAAACCACTCATCTTGTATAGGCACTGGTACCCCATAGCTCCCGGGGCTGCAGGAGGGGATGAGAACTCCTGCCTTGAAGGGACACTATCAAACCAGATAATGTCAGGAAAATAGTTTGAAACTCTGGAGGAAAACATATCTTTAAGGGTCTAATTATTCCTACTTTGCTAGAAACGCACCACAAGGCTCAGAGAACCAAGCAGAGCATTAGCGAGCACTAAGTGGGGAGGATGGGGTCCATGGGACAGAAGTGCCCTGCTGCAGCCCCTGCCAGGGTGACCTCTGGGGTCTTATCCATTTCTCTCCCTTGTCCCGACCGACCCCAGGCTGAGACCAGGGCAAGGGGACACTGGTCCAGCAGCTGTGCATAGAGGCAGCAGCAGTGACAGGCTGCAAGAGCAAAGCACCCTGGACTGAGGTTTTGGTCAAAGTATGGCCTTAGTCTGTGCCCTTTGCTTGGGGGAAATGCCTCACAAACCAAGCCATTTCTGTGTGCCTCACAGGGCCACCCTCCAGGGTCCCTCACCATCACCCACCCACCAGTGACAGTCTTGCATGGTCCCTGGGGAAATCCTCACTGCCAGGACTTCCCGGGGAAGTTCTGGACTGTTCTGGAGAACCCACTCACACCTGGCACTGCATGCTCCAGCCCCGAGCCACAGCCACTTGGGGAAGCCGGCCAATTAGCTGCCTGGTCCTAAGAGCCTTCAGCTGCCCCCAGTAATCTTTATAATCCTAGCAAGCCACCCCCAACCCCCAGCCCTACACACACACACGCATGTGCGCCACATTATCACCACGCAGCATCCTGATGTAACAAAATATTGAAATTAATTACTGTTTTTAAATGGGTGGGGTGTCCCTACTGGAAATAAATCCCACACATTTGAGGCTTTTGTAAAAAAAAAAAAAAAATTAAAGGCGTATGCATAGGTGCCAATGCAGAATTTTTGGATTATGTTCAAATTGCATTTGAGGACAGGTGTGCCCGCCGTTAAGTGTTTATGTTTATCTGTACACATGAATGTTTGCCCGGGCGACTGTGTTTGTTCTCACTTTGGTGTACACAAGCTACAACTGTTTCCCTTCAGGGCCTTCATTCATTCATTCATTCGTTTATTTGACTCATTTGTTGAGCATCTTCTGAACGTCACAGCTGATGCTTTGTGAACCTGGAAAAAAAGGACACAGGTCCCTTGATATCTGGAGACATCTGTAGTCTGCAGAAGTCTTGACACTAGGCCAGTCTATAGGTTCTCCAGTCCAGGGACTCCCCAAAGTGGTAGTGGCTCCTCATGATCTGGGGAGTGTCCCCAAACAGATTCCCAGGCCCCACCCTGCAGATCCAGACTCAGAAGGCTCAGGAGGGCCAGTGAGGAGCCATCTGTGGGGACCCGATTTCACCAGTGAAGAAACCAGAGAATTTGTTAGCTTGCCCAGCTGGTGGCACGGCCAGGGGCCAGCCCCCATTCAGCACCCTTTCCAGGGTGTACTTCCAACCAGAGGACAAACCAAGCAGAGGGCTCCAATGAGGAACCGTCTAGAAAAGCTTCCCAAGAGGCAGCACCTGGGAGGGTTGTGTTTCAGCTAGGTGGAGGAAGGAGCTTGCAGGCTTGCGGAGGAACAGGAGAAGGAAAGCCTGGAGGTGAGAATGCCCTGGGCCTGTTTGGGGAGAGCAAACTGGGAGAGAGGTTCAGAAAGGTAGATTGGGAGCAAATTTGGGACCACAAATTTCATATATTATCCAGTAGGCATTTCAAAAGTTTTAGCCGGTAGTATTTTTGACAATTAGTCTCATAATAAAGTGACTGATTATTTCAAAGGGGTCCCTCCCAGAACAGGAAGTTCAGGCAGGAGCCAGCCAGGAGGGAGCCTGGGCCTGACCCTATAGAGCTGGGGCTGCAGCAGCCCCAGAAGAGGCAGAGATGCTGGACCAGGCCCGGTGATCACAGGAAGCAAGAGCGATGGCAGGTCAGTGATGCTAAGGTTGAACCTTTGTGTCTGGAAGGATAGGATTGTGGCCGGGAGCCGTGGGGGACTTGTCCGGGCCTGGGAGGTGGATTTTCTCCTTTGGATCTGCGGCAGAGATAATGTAAGCAAAGCAGTAGGCACAATTCCTGCTCAAGAATTTGTTTGTTGCCCTATAGACGGCTTAAGTCTGAGCCTGTGGGCATCTCACGTTCCCTACCTCAGTGTACTTAGTGGCAGACACTTACCTCCCCAGGACCCAGCAAGTGTTTACAGAGATTTTTAACTGATCTCTGGAGGAGGCCCCCTATGGAGTCGGGGCCACCCAGGTTCCCTGAGCTGGAAGGGAAGGGACATTTACTGAGCAGCTAGCAGGAGTGAGTGTGCACCAGGCCTCTGGCTGTGTGTCATTTCTCTCTCCACACAACCACAGGGTGAGGCATCACCAGCATCCCCCTTTTGCAGAGAAGGTGAGTCATACCGGGGTCTCACTCTGAGCCAGCCACAAACCCAGTGTCTGCCTGACCCCAAAGCCTGTGCCACCCTCGGGGCTAGGGCCCACAGCTTCCACCCTCCGGAGACCTTCCTTCTCTTCTTTGCTCACACTTGGTTGCTTCTGATGCCTAAGAATTGGACTCAGCCCGAGTGACCAGGGCACGCAAGCAGGCCGGCTTTGCTATTAGTCCTCTTTAGAAAGGGCTTCGGTGCTTGGGAGACTGGCTGCCTGCTCAGCCTGGAGCCTGCCCCTCCAGGGAAACCAGGAGCCCCCCTCAGAGCCTGCCCTGCCACTTCCCCTGGAGTGGAAGGAACTCAGTGCAGGGACACACAGCTGCTTTCCAGGTCACGAGGGCCGGCCTCTGCAGAGGGCAAGTGCACAAAGAAGGTGTAGATGACGCTGGCGGGGACGGGGTGAGGGGCCAGGGCCGGGGCAGTGGCTGGCCCCTGGGGGCATGGGCAGGCGGAGCCTCCACACAGGGCTGGAAGGCACGGCCACTGCGGGCTGCTTCTGGGCCGCCACCCCTCCCGGAGTCTGTGCACATATGCTGGACTGGAGGCCCCAGTGCCAGGCCACAGGGTCCCCATGCCACCCTGGGGGAGGGGAGGAGGTCTGAGCAGAGGCCAGGTCAAGAGTGGCCCTGTGGGCCATGTCTCTCTGGCTCCTCTTTCTCTCTTCTTCCTTTTGCTCCATCCTCCTGCTTTATCTCCTGGCTTTGCAGGCAGGTCTTCCTTCCTGTTTGCCATCTTCTAGCCAGCGTGGTTCTTCTCTCCCCATCCCTCTTTCCCTCTGCCACCCCACTCCCCGAGTCTCCCTTCTGCCTCCCCCCATCCCACTCCTGCTCCCCTTCACTGTCTGGTTTGGCCCAAGCTTCTGCCTCTCTCAGCTGTTAGCACCACACTCCTGCTCCAGTGACAGAAAAGCCTGGTGTGGCACCAGATTGCTCCCATCTTCTTTATGTCTCTCTGCCTCATGGATCATACCTAGGTTTCTGGAGACATCAACTGCCCTCTGACCCTGAGAAACCTCTCCTGGGAGAGCCAGAGCAAGTGACAGCCTCCAGACAAACTTGCTGTCTCTGTGACCCATCCCTTAAACTCTGATCGCCAAAGGGACCTGGGAGCTGAGTGAGCTCACCATGCCACCTGAGGTGTGGACCCCTGCTCATGTCATCGTGACTCTGCCCACCTGGCTCATCAGCCTGAGCCCATACAAGAGTTTGCTAAGCACCTATAAGAAGTTGCTAAGCACCTACTAGACCCCCAGCCCTTTCCTGGGAAAGGGTGAGGAGAAAGGGACAAGAAGGGCTTGGCAAACCGCCATTCCTACCTCCGTGTCTTCACTTTCATCACTTGGGCTCAGCCTCATCTCCAGCTGAGCAGAGTCATGAGGAGGCTTGGGGTTGTAATATCCTGTAAAAAGTGCCAGGAAAGGCAACTATGAGTTGTAAGCCCACCTGTGTCATTAGTGAGCTTCGTGACCGACCTTTGGTGAGTCACGTCTCTGGACTTCGTTTTGCTTTCTAACCTGAGGCTTGGACAATGTAACTTCTAGGGACGTGTCCAGCCACAAAATGCTGAGCAGTGGCTGCTTTGCTGAGGTGAAACTCCTCTCACTCTCAGACTCGTATCTGAAATTTGACCATTTGTGATTCATTCCTTTGGCTCTTACGTGTTTTTCTTCTCTAGGAGAATGCTTAAATGCAAATATTCTTAGAACAGTTAATACCAGTGGTGTGCTGGCAAATGGTTAACAACCAGCTCTCAGGGAGAGAGGGGAAGCCCTGATTTGTAGTGTCTGCAGATTGATTTTCATGGCATAAATTCTCCTACCGTGGCCAGTTGCAAGCTACTAACATGATGTCCCTGAACAAGGAGTCCCCTCTCTGAGCTGACATGAGCGGGTCCAGCACATGCAGTTATCAATCTGTTGACACCTTGACAGGTGCACATAGTAAATGCTAAATAAGAACTACAAGAGGGACGCCTGGGTAGCTCAGTGGTTGAGTGTCTGCCTTTGCTCAGGGCATGATCTGGGGTCCTGGGATGGAATCGGGCTCCCTACAGGAAGCCTGCTTCTCCCTCTGCCTATGTTTCTGTGTCTCTCATGAATAAATAAATAAAATCTTAAAAAAAAAAGAAAAAAACTACAAGCTAGAAGTAACTGGCCATAGCTGGGAGCATGGTCTGCAAGAAGAGGATTGAGGAATGTACCGGGTCGGGGGAAGGGAACATAGGACTCTAGGTAGGATGAGGGTCCGGGCCACCTAGCAGAGCCCACCTGGGGTTAGGCTTCCTCTCCTTCCTCTCATGCTCCTCTTTACTCATTCTGGGTGGGTGGGTGGGGGGTCCATCTTGAAGGCTTGAAAGAAAGCATTTCCCGGGGATGTCACCTCTCCAGAGTCTAGGCAATCTGTAGCAACTTCTCTCCCCTCCAAGCAGGCCAGGCCATAGCCATGGAGACCATTTTTCCAAAAAAGAAAAACCAGGACACAAGGCCTGACAGAGGGCTTTTTTCCTTCTTGATTTCTGAATGTATTTAAATGAAGTCTTCCAGGGTCTAAAAATTAAATCCTGGTTATACATTTAATGAAATGCCTTTATTGAAAAGAATAAAATTATTTTACATTTGAAAAGAGCTATAAAAATTCAGCTAACCATATAGCAGCTAATACCATACTTGAAAATAGAAATCATTCAAGTTATTAGGATTTGTTAATACTAGTAGTGAGTCCACAGATGTTGGTTATATAATTCTTTCTGTACATTTGAAAATATTTCATAATAACAAAGAAAAAGAAATGACTCAAGAAATCTAGAAGCTTGGCTCTCCTAATTTCAGTCTCAATACTTTCTGGAATTCCTTTCCCAGCTCTTTGAATCCTAGGGAAGGAAGTAAATCCGCCTCAGTTGTCCTGGGTCCTCAGATAAAGGGGCACTAAAGGGACAGCGGGCAGGGAGGTGGGGGTCCCCAGCAAGCCCTGCTCTCTCTCTTTGGGAATCATTGTCTTCATCCATCAAATGGGGAGGGAGTTTGCAGGGCCTCTGGGGTCCTTCATAGCTACAGCCTGCTGTCCCCAAACCTCCTTCCCTGGGCCGGGCAAGCCCTGCAGGCCTCTGTGGAGTATGTTTCCCTTCCATGCTCCACTGTGAGCCAGCATGTGGCAGGCTCTCTCAAGCCACATCCCTATCTGCAAGCCCAAGGCCCAACTGAGCTAGGACAGCCCGGGTAGGGGGAGTATGGTCCCCCTACCCGGGACTCCCAGGTCCCATCTATGACTCTGAGTGGCTCCATGGGGTCTGGGACATAGGGGGAGTGAATTTTCTCTTCACTGCCCTGTTTGAGTTGGAGTCTGATCCGTGAGAGGTGGCTGTCCTGCTGGATGGGCTCAGTCCTTGTCCAGCCAGCCCCAGCTGAGATCCCTTGTCCAGCCAGCCCCAGCTGAGATCCCATTGTGGTCCCCAGTGGCTATTTGAGAGTGAGGCCAACTGCATTGGAGCTTGAGGTATCCCAAGCCTGTGATGGAGAAACATTTATAGAGGGGTCCCTGACCTGGAGATGTAAATGCAGGCTGCAGAGCTGAGAGGGATCCCAGCCTCCCATCGGCTTCTCCATGACAGCTACAAATAGTCTCTGGAACATATTTAATAAACCCAGGGAAGGAGTTGTGGCTGCCTCGCCTCTGCCGGGGAAGGTGATGGATGTCTTCAGTGAGGAGAGGAAAGAAAACTTTCTAAATGGGTTCAATTTAAGGAAGGAAAGCTGTCTGGAGGGAGTGTTCTGGGTGCCAGCACATATCCACCAATGTGCATGGGAGCATAAGTGTCTTTGTGGCCCTGGCTGGCACTAGACACTCCCAGGAGCATAAAAACAGGCTGCTGTGCAGGCCCGGCCCCAGGCTCGGCTCTCAGGACAAGTGAGTGCCATCTGGAAAACCAGGCACGCCCTGACAAATCTCTCTCCTCTGGTGCCATTAGGTTCCTGGCCTTTAAAATGAGGGTTGGGTTAGATGATGTTTGACACCTTAGAATTCTATCCTATTTTTTCCCAGAGATGGGGCTTTGCATCTTGAACCTGGACCCTGTGAGACCTGGGAGGTGGGGCTGCCCGGTGGGTTTCAGCAGAGAAGAAGTCTGCAAGTCAAGCTCTAAACGGACCCCTTCCATGTGTGACTGAGAGCACAGGCCACAACCATGGCTCCATCCAGGGCCTGTCCTTGCAGGTGTCCTGTGAGGACCTGTGCCCCACAGAGAAGGAAAGCTCTTGGGGGTGGGAATAGGGGAGCCATGCAGGTGTCCAGCCAGCCTGTACCCCCAGCATTAGTTTCACAGCCCAAGGGAGCCTCTCCGTGTCCCCTACCGAGACAGGCTTGAAGTAACTCTGCCACTTGTCCACCTTCTGCCTGAGGATGGGTCTTACTACTTATTGAACCTCTTTCCTCACCTTTGGGATGCAGGTAAGGCTTGTCCAGCTCACCCCCTGGGTGACGGTAGGCTTCCATAAGCTGGAGTATGTGAGCCTGCAGGATGGTACCCAGGGTAAGCGAGTGTGTGGATGATTCCCCAAGCATTGTTTCTCTGCAGTGGGGTTGCCCTGAAGCCCCCACCCCCTTACAGGAAATGAGTGATTGTCTGGGTCAGTGCCTGGGGCTGAAGGTGGCCCGCCCAACCCACCTAAAACTGTGCAAGATTAGATGGAGTTGGGAGCAATCTTTAAAAAACAATTCAGCTGTTCTGCTTTGGGTGAAAGAAAGACCTACAAAGGAATCCCACACTTTCTGGAAAATTAAAAGGCAAATTTGAAGAATTCTTCAAGGGATCAGGCTCATAGGAAAAGGATGAATTTTCCTGCTTAATACCAAAGAGTAAGGACGTAGACAATGTGGAAGTATTCACTGGGGGGATGGGATGCGCTCCCCACCTTCTCCCCTCTATGCCCCTCACACAATCAAATACACATCCAGTCTATTCGGTTCCCTTCAATTATCCATCATAGCCTGACATCCCAAAATGAGCTAAACCCTCTCAGAAGCTCTTTACATTTTCAGCTTGTCCCACCTCTTGGGCTTAGATGCTCTCTAAGTTTACAAGCTTCTGTATGAAGTCCTACTCCTCTCTCTCAATCTTAAACTAGCCCCATAAAAGCTTCAAAGGGAACCGCGTGAAAACCAGCAGATATAAAGAGAACACGGGGTGGATAAATTCAGACTCAGAACTAGGTAACAAGTGTACCAAAGGCGAAGTCCGAAATCCCTGCAGGTTAAGAGTTGAAGGTTTTAGTGGAGAGCTCAGCACAGACAAATCACAGGAGTTTTGTGTTTCTGGAGAGGAAAGCTGTGAACACTATCCTGGCTTCTCCTCCCACTGCTCCATGAAGGCTTCCTGGAGGAGGCAGCATTTCCCAGGGTGCTTAAACTACAGGGCAGCTTTGGCAGCCTGGGGCAAGGTGGGAGGTGGAAGGAGAAGGATGAGACCCAGGAGCAGGATGGGCATCATTAAGGGAAGCTCCTCAGCCTCACCACCCTGACATCTTCATCTTAGCAGCAGCAGGAGCTGGGGTCATGGCAATCCACTGCCCGAGAAGGAAGCGGGTCCCGCAGAACCCACTCTGTGCCATGGCAGCCCACCCACAGGGACACAACCCTCCTGTGTCCGAATTGTTCCTTAGCAAACCTCCACCCGGCAGCCGTCTTCGTACCTCTGCCAACCTGGGGTCCCACTGAGCATCTTGGCAGGGGGGCCCCTGATGTTCCCATTCTTATTTCCGAGACCGTGCCCAGGTGGTTTGTGGGGTGCGGGTCGGGGGGCAAGGCTTATGCACAGACCCTTCTGGAAGTGCCAATTTTTGTAGACAGGACCAGAGCCTGAGCAAGACAAGGGGAAGGAGGGGATGAATGAGGAGGCAGAGAGAGGCTGACAGCTGGACACTACTGCTCCCCTCGCAGGGGCGCTGTGGGGATGAAGGAGAGCCTGTGAGCACAGCGCCCGGCCAGGGGCCAGCACGTAGTAAGTGCTTAATGAATAGCAGCCAGCAGTGTCCAGCCCGCCCTGGAGGAGTCACCTGGCCTCCCTGAGGCCTCCCTGACTAGCTTAGGGGAGTTTGATAGAACTCGAGGTTGTGGGATTTCTCCTCAGGGGAGGGGATTCAGTCCCCTGACAAGCGTGGAAAAGGAGACACACAAACCTGAAAATAATTTAGTGAGCATCTCCTATGTGCCAGGGGCCAAATCCTAGATGTAGTATAATCCTTTTTTCCTGCAGGTTTTCTTTTTATCTTTTTTGGGATGGTAATTGTGAAAAAAAAATTTCAAATATATCCAGGAGTAGAGAAGCTACCCAGTGAACCCCCTTATGCCCATCACCCAGCTTCGCCGCACGTAGTTCATCTTATGTCGTCTTGCTCATTTCATTTTTACCTTTGCTGAGTTATTTTAAAACGAACCCCAGACATCTAATCATTTCACCCCTACATATAGCCTTGGTCATTTATATAAAACATGAACATTTTTCTTACTGGGCCGTAACGCTATTGTCACACTGAATAAAATTAACAGTAATGACCTGGTGTCCTCTAAAACCCAATCCATATTCAGATTTCCCCAGTTTTAAGCACATTGGTTTTCAGCCTCATGACCTCCCTGTAGAGTCAGGATGCCTGCTTCTGTGTAACCACACAGCTCAGAGAGGTGAAGTAGCACACCCAGGTCCCAGCCACCAGGAGGGGTAGCCAAGCCCCCCGCCCCGAGCATGGACCATGCTCACACATCCTCCCCAGTGCCAGGCCGAGGGTGGGGTGGCCTGAAGAGCCCAGGGGACTGAGGGAGCAGGAGCAAAGTCCACCTGGCACCTCTCACCAACATATGCTTGCACTGGTCCTGGTTCCCTCTGGCTGGTCCCACCAGGCCCTAGGTGCTAGCTGGTTTTAGCGCCTCGCATCTGCTTTGTGAACTGCACTGTGGGATCCAGAAGTATGCCAGAGACTCAGATACAGCAGGACCCCAAGTCATGGTTTCTGCCCTTTCAGAGCTTGTGATCCCATGGGGTTGGGGGCAGGGGCCACAAGCCAGAAACAGTTCAAGAGCAGCAGTAACAGCTAAGCAGGGAGGTGGAGATGAACATAGTGGGTGCTCAGAGGAGGGACCGGTGGCCTGGGGAGAGGAGCCAGGGGGAGGCTGGCCGGTGGGGGGTGTAGCAGGACAGCACTGGCTCGGTGGCAGAGGACGTGATTTGGAATCCCAGCTCTACCACTTATCAGCCCTGTCACATCAGGCTCCTGGGCCTCAGTAGTCCTCATTGGTAAAATGGACTCAGTAATACCTCTCTGTAGCGCATCACGTGAGTGATACACAGTAATTCCCCATGTCCTCCTCCCTTATTCCACGGGGGTGTGGGGCCTGAAATGGGGCCCAGGGCTGGGTGCAGGGCAAGGTGGCAACCTCAGCCTCTGCTCCCTCTGTGTCCTGGAGCAGGAATCAGCAATCCGGAATGCTGTGTCATTGCCCCCAGCCTCGACAGGTATATCTCCTATTCCAGACACAGCCCCCCTGTCTGGGAGTTTGAGGAGGAGGATCTAGTTTCACTCCGAGGCTGCTGCTGACCCCACGCCCTCCATGCTCTTCGTAGGTAATCAACAGCCTCCACAGCCAATACCCACTGGCCAGACCACATGGGAAGCTGTTACAGTCACGTGCACATCCCCCCCACGTGGAGGCAGAGTGGGGGTCTGCCCTGGGGGGGGGGGGCGTGTGCGCACATGAGACACCAGGGAGGTCATTACAGCCTCATCTTAGATGCAGACAGCTAACCGTAAGAGGCATTCTCGCACTAATGTGATCACAGAGGACGCTGAAATCCAACAGGAAAGCTAAAGAGCCAAAACTAGAGTTACCCACTCCCCAGCAGCCCGGCCACCTTCAGAGTGATCAGACTCCATTGGGAGAGGCGGGGAGAAGGTAGCACTTAGCCATCTGTGTCATAAGTGAGCTCTGTCTGGGACCCTTAGGTCAACTCGTTCTCAGTCCTGGCATCTGATGAGACCCGAATTGCTTGGCAGGATGGCAGAGGAACTAAGATGTGGCCTTGCCCCTGCTGGAAGCATGCAATCTCTCCTCTTGCCAGTTGGAGTGGTTCTCACCTGATTTGCTACAACATGTAATGCGTATAGTCCCCTCTCTGTTAAAAAAAATTAAAAGTAGGGACAGAATACATAAGCTTTTGGCAAGAGTTATGGCTACCTGCCTGGGTTTTTTGTATTATTTTGGTGGAAGCCAGGGTACGTGTGTACGTGCCCATGGACACACATGTGTGCACACACACACAGCTCTGTTCTGTAACACCTCCCAGTGAGTTGCCCCTCCAGGCCCCACACTGTACGAGGGGAATTGAGGATGGAGACGAAATCTGAGACACAGACACAAAGATGAAAGCAAGAGCTGGGGTGCCTGGGTCACTCGGTCAGTTAAGCCTTTGACCCTTGACTTCAGCTCAGGTCATGATCTCAGGGTGGTGAGATTGAGCCCTGTGTCGGGCTCTGCGCTCAGCTGGGAGCCTGCTTGGGATTCTCCTTCTCTCTCTCCCGTCGCCCCTCCTCCCACTTGCTCTCTTTCTCTCTCTCTTTCAGAATAAATAAATCTTATTTAAAGAAGAAAAAAAGGAGAAAGCAGGAGTAAGCCTGGCCTGTCTGCAAGGACCCGTGAGGGGCAGATGCAGGGGGAGAGGTGTTTGTAATCACAATGTGAGAGAAATGGTGCTCTGGGCCACGAGGTAGGGATGACAAGTGACCAGGTTAAGACATAATTGAAGATAGAATCAACAGGGTTTTTCTAGTGGGCTCGATGGCTCTGAGAGAGGAGTCAAGGATGGTGCCCTGCACTTGGCCTGAGCAACAGGCAATGGGCAGAATCCAGAGTCTGGTTCTGAGACCTGACCTTGGCCCTTGTGCCTGTAGGATCTAGAGCAGGTCATTCAGATAAACTTAAGCCTGTCTATAAGGTAAGAGCAACCATCCTTCCCCTTTTGCTTCCCATGATTTTCCTAAGGACTAAACAAGATCATGTATGCCACGGTCTCCTCCAACATGTCATTGGGATAACAGTGGCAGCGAGTAACCCAGTGGGTGGACGGGCTGCCTTGGCAGGGAAGGAGCTCTTGGCCCATCAGTGGGCTGTGATCTGGGTTTTACGTGTGTGAGCAGGGAACCACTTCCTCAGCCCAAGCACAAGGACTGAGTCGTGTATTTGGGGACTGATGGCAAAATGAGGCATGGCCCCACCCCTTTGGCTTTCTGGAGGCCCCAAGCACTGGCGTATACCTCTCCGCACTCCCACCCACCCCACTCTGAGCGCCCTGCCCAGTCTGCTCACGTCTCCTCCTCGAGGACATTCCTGGGTAGCTGAAAAGCCCCTTCTGTGGTGCCAAGACAGAAACAGAAAGGCCAGGTGTCAAGGAGAGAAGAGCAGATGGGCAGCGGAGCCCCACGAAGAGAGGGGGAGGCCTGGGGGAGGCAGCAAGGGCAGGGTGGTGGCTGTGGTTTCTGGGGTGTCTGCAGCCACTGCCAATTCTCCCACACTGGGCAGCAGCAGGGGCCCAACCAGCGACACCTGAGCCAGGTTCTGCCTCCCACAGCAAGCTGGCCTGCAGCAGAGCAGCCCTGGAGCGAGCCTTCCCCTCCGCACCCTCCTTTCCCCGGCCCTTTGCATTCCTTCACCATCTGTCCCCTTCCCCAGCCTTCTACCAGGCCCTAGAGCCCCAAGAGGAGGGTAACAAAGCCAAAGATTTTGAGACCTAATTCCTTCCAACTTCCCTGCAGACAGAGGCAGCCCTTCCCCAGGGCTCATCTGGCTCTATTGGGATACTTGCAATGTCAGGAGCCTCACCACTTTGCAGGCGGCCTCGTTAGTCTCACTGTTGAAGTGTCGGCCACACCCACTAGGATGACTATCCTTAGACCAACAGGTGATAACAGGTGTCAAGGGTCGGGAGAGAGAAGCACCAGGTGCTGCTGGTAGGAATGTAAAGTGGTGCAGCCACTTTGGTAAACGGCCTGGCGGTTTCTCAGACTGTTAAACACAGAGGGACCAGACGCCTGGCAGCTCCACGCCCAGGTAGCTCCCAAGGGAAATGAAAACCTGCATCCACACAAGACTCGTACATGAATGTTTATAGGAGTATTGTTCCTAATAGCCGAAAGATAGGAACAACACAAATGCTCATAAATGAATCAAGTGGATGGTACATCATATAGTATATCCATGCAAATAAATGGAATATTATTTGGCTGTGGAAAGGAATGCTAGAAAAAAAAATCATGCTGCAACACAGGTGAACCTTAAAGACATTTTGCTAAGTGAAAGAAGCCTGTCACAAAGGGCCACATAGTCAAGGATTCCACTTATATAAAATATCTAGAAGAAAAAAAAATATCTAGAAGAGGCAAACCCATAGAAACAAAGATTGGTGCTGGTGGGGAGGGAGAGGATGGGAACGGAGAGGTTTGCTTGTGGCTGAAGTGTTTCCCTAAGGTTAGCCCCGGGCAAACCGGATGGGTGGTGACTCCCTGTAGAACCAGATCTGCCTCTCCATGCACTGAAGGTTTGGGGTCTCCCCCTGGAGTGACCCAGAACTCATCTAGTCTCTACCTTGCCCCACAACAGCTCAGCTTAAAGAGAGGCATCAGGAAAGGCCCAAACCACTTCTAAGCTAGTATCTTCTACCCTTCCTCCATGTCTCAGGACATGAGAAGTGGGGTCCTTCACCATTCACGGGGGCTCTAAAGAATGGGCTCCACCATGGAGATGGGTGTTTTTTTTTTTTTTAAGATTTTATTTATTCATTCATGAGAGATACAGAGAGAGAGGCAGAGATACAGGCAGAGGGAGAAGCAGCCTCCATGCAGGGAGCCTAATGCAGGACTCAATCCCAGGACCCTGGGATCATGACCTGAGCAGAAGGCAGACTCAACCACTGAGCCACCCAGGTACCCTGTAGATGGGTATTTAAAACAAGCCCCCCCAAAAATAAAAAATATAAAAAAATAAAAATAAAAATAAAAAAACCCCCAGCATCCCAGCTGTGGCTACCCATGCAGGGGGAGCAGAGTCATCACTCTCTTTGTCTGGAAACGGTTTCTCTGCTAATGCAGCCACATTGCATTGGCGTTTGGGTAGGGGGGAACCATATCTCAACAAGTGATCCTGTGTAGGACCTCTAAGTCATTTGCATGTGAAACTATCACTTCCATCACCTTTCCCTACCCATTTTGCATCTGGTTGTCTGATTTCCCCTCATCTATCTCATTTGTTGAGCACCTACTATGTATAATAACCTGAGAGACACTAAGGTGCAACAGGCCTGGTCCATGCTCTTAAGGAGCTCACAGTCTCAAGGGGGCGGATTCCAGACTCTTAGGTGAACAATTAAGATGCTCTGAAGCAGATACTAGAATTGCAAGAGGCACAGGGACAGGCCTCGAGCTCCAGGGTGACTAGGCTTCTCCAAGAAAGTAACTTCCAAATCCAGAGTTGACAAATGAGTAGGATTTAACCAGACAAGGTGGGTGGGAATGTTGGGTTCACAGTCCGGGAACAGCATATGCAAAGACCAGGAAGCAAGAGAAAGTGTGACCCCAACAGCTGTGACATAGTTAATGGGACAGGTCAGCATGGACTCACGCGCCCAGGGAGCAAGGTGTGTTTTATCTGAAGCTTCTGGAAGTCATTTCTCTCGCTTCTCTACAAATAGTGGTATAAGAATATCTCTTCCTATTTATTTACTCACTAACTTAGGAACTGTACCAGGTTCTTCTCACATATAATTCCGAATCCTTCCAACAATGCTATGAAGTAGATGTAAATTTTACATTTTGCAAATCAGGAAATTAAAGCTCTGATAAATCAAGGAATTGCCTCCGACGGACTATACAACCAAAAAGTAAGGAAACTGGGTTTTAAGCCCAGGACTACCTATTTCTGCAGCCAGGTTTATTGCCAGTGGTGCTTTGAAAGGAAGTTTAGGAGGTTCTGGGGAATTTTGGGGGGATATAGCTTCCCACTGCCTCCTTTGGGGGTGTGAGAGAAGCACAGGCCACCCACTGTGGCCTGCCTGGGACGGAGCCCTTGGGAAGCCACTTGCTTGGCCGGAGGGGAGGGGTGGGTGTAGACAGACTTTCTGGGGAAAGGAGTCTGGTTCGTGCATTCACACGTGCTGAGCTACTGGGTCTCAGGTGCTGGTTTTTGCTAATCCGAATACATTGGGAATTGTTTAATAGGATTTTTTCCTTTTAATTAAAATATGATAATGAAACTTGCCGCTTCACTCTTAAAAAGGAATGCATGAAAATACTCACCTATTCCCCAAATGTCTGGCCAGGAGACAGGCGGTGTGATTTTATTCGCTGCAGCCCTAATGTCAATGACGGACTCCATTTTGCCTCATTTGGAGATGGTTCTCCCCCCACTACCACACTGACCTTTTCCATTTCTTTTTTTTTTTTTAAGATTTTATTTATTTATTCATGAGAGACACAGAGAGAAAGGCAGGGGGAGAAGCAGGCTTGTTGCTGGGAGCCCGATGTGGGACTTGATCCCAGGACCCCAGGATCATGCCCTGAGCTGAAGGCAGATGCTCAACCACTGAGCCCCCCAGGCGCCCCATGACCTTTCCCATTTCTGACTCCCTTCCCCTGCTAGGGCAAGTCCTCTGGCTTCAGGGAGCAGGGCAGGGGATGCTGGGATCTGAAGGTGGAGGGAGGAGAACTTGCCAGAAGCCCTGTGTCTGAGTCCAGTTTGGTTTGGCTCTTCTTTGGAAAGGGTAGGGAGGAGAGGGAGCAAGCACCCTTGAGGAGAGGTTCAGCCCTGGGATGGGCCACTTAAGTGATGTAAGCCTCTTCGCCCCATCTGCTACCCGGCCACAGATTTCCACTATTCAGACACAGTCGTGGCTAAAACCCCACTTCCCAGCCCACATCTGGCTTCTGCTACACCATTTCCTCCTCTCTCGTGTGTCATGAGGATGGATTCCTCTTTTCCCCCCACTTCTGCTCTCTTCTGGTGAACCACATCCCTCTTTCTCTGCTTCCCCACCTGTCTGTCTCCTTTGCTCCTTCTCCTTTTCCTCACATCTTCTTCGGGCCCCCTCCGCCCCCACCTTCTTCATTTCCTACCTTCTCCTCTCCCCCAGGCAAGCAGGAGTCCGAGGCGCCCCCCACTCCTTCTTCTGAGCCCCCTGGGCACCCTGGCAAAGGGAGCCTGGCAAGTGAATCCGGAATTTAAAATAAATAAAACACATCAGGAAGTTCTGCATTGGAAGCCATAAAACCCAACCGCTGGCACCATTTCCCTCGGATCCCCGTGATCCTGGCGCTGCGGAGAGACAACCCACAGCTTGCTGAATCCCTGACCAGCCAGGGATGAAATGGTGCGACTGAATTTGCCCGGGAAGAACGGGCAGACAGAGCCGGGGCCTCCTCTCCCCCCACCCCACCCCCGGGCCCCTCCTCCTCCTCCTTCTGTGCACCAAACCGAATATGATTGTGTGTCGCTGCAGAACATCAAAGAGCAGAAGAATTGCTTAAGAAGAAAATATTGGGGTTATGCATCTGAGAACAGCCCGAGCTTCCAGTGACCTCGGGGGCCGCGCATCCATCTCTAATCGGCCCCCACGAGGCGATATGCTCACTGTTGAGCGGCCCTGTCGGGGGCGCAGCAGGCGTGGAGGGCTAGCCCAGGGAGGAGAGGGCTTATGGCTTGGCCACACCGCTGCCTGTGCCCAGCCACAGCGCATCGTCAGAGACAAAATCCCATTTCAAGGCCCATTTGCTGCCGGAGACCTTGGCTCCGAGAGGCTCCCCGCTTCACCATCCCCCCTTCACCTCCCCAGGACCAGGAAAGGAAAGCCCAGGCCGTGTGGCCCCAGAACCGCCACGCTCCCATCGGTGGCCTGCCTGCTGTGGAGGCAGCCTCGAGGGGCAGGGGACCACCTTGCAGCCCGGCACCCGGGTTCAGGAGTATGCTGCTAGGAGTAGAGGGGGCGGGGTTGGCAGGAGGGGAGAGGATTTGCAGGTGGATGTGGCTCTGGGGCTCTGCTGATCGGCGCCTGCCAGCAGCGCATTAGGGAGGAGACACGGGTGCAGTTCCAGGCAGCGCAGGCTTCCTCCTAGGCCCCTAGCACCTTGCACCATTTGTTTCCCTTCCCTGGTTCTAGAGTCTCACAGAGGAGCTGGAAAGAGCCCGAAAGACAGCCCGCTGTAGCACGCCAGCCGAGGGGGTGTACCGCTACGGTTTCACGCAAAGCGGAGGCAGCGATGGGTGTAGTCGATTCCTGTCCCTCTGCTGCTCGGTACAGGACGCCCTCGGGAGGCGTCCGGGGTTCCAGTCTGCAAGAAGCACACCCCCACCCAGCTTCTCCCAGCTCCGGGAAGCCTTCTCAGAGAGCAGGATAGCACTTGCTGTTTGGTTGTCACCCCTGTTCCAATCTGTCCTGCATCCAGATTCTCCAGACAGGTAGCTACTCCCCTGCTCCACTGTGCAGGGCAAGGGTAAAACTTCCTCGATCACAGCAAAAACCCCCTCTCCCACCAGGAAGCCCAGCACGGTGCACGGGACATGACGGGTTAAGATACACTTGCTTGTTGAAGTTGAATTTGAGTCTGCCCCTGGCCCCCGCACCCTTGCTCATCCTGGCATCCAGAGAACAGGGTCAGGTCGGCGCCAATCCCGCGCCAAAGCGTCCGGCCTACCCGCCTATCACGGAGCCCCGCTTAGGAAGTGGAAAAAGGACACGAAGGGTTGGTACCGTTAATCAGCCAAGTGGCTCTGCTCCTTCGCCTCGCCCTCCAAGAGGACGAGTGCCTGATGCAGTGTTGAATTTTGAAGAGACAAGTGTCTTCCCCCCACCCTTCAGTCCTGAGGAGGGATTTGCACTTTGATTATTTCTGAAAACAGGTTTGTGTAAAATTTGATTTAAGAAAACATTCTTCTCCCACATGCTGAAGGATTGAGGGTCTGTAATCCCTCTCAAATCGCCCAGACGAGCTTGGTATTGCAATGCCGGTATCAGAGCTAACAAAGGGGGATTAGCAAGGAAAATTCTGCGTGAAAACCTGCCACGCGCTGAAGGCTTTCAGTGTAAAGCAGATAAGATAGGTACAGCCAAGCCATTTTTAACCTAGTTTTTAGAGCACTCAGAGCCCTCCTTCTGCGCTGACAGAGAGCAAGGGGTTGCCTATCTCTTCCCTAACCACCCCCCCGCCACCCGCCTTCTCAGCTGGGAGATGTGTTTTTAGTGAGAGGAGAAGCATCTCCTTCACAGAAGGGTGCCCTGAGCCCGGGCTGGACTAGGTGGGGTCGGGCAGGAGGCATGACCTCCCAGCCAGTGGATGTCCGGGTACCCCCGGGCCACCGAAGATCACACAGTGTCCCCAGCTGCCCACCCTTTGTGGTAATTGTCACCCCAAATTCCAGATTGCAGACACCGTGCCTGGTGGTGTCTTTCCTGATGAGCAGGGCGAAAGATAAGGTGGTACGTGGCATCCTCCAGGGTGGGTAAGACACCTAGAGCCCACCTTGGAGCAGCCCTCTTTGAGAGGCCGTGTGGCCTCAAGGTTAGGAACTCTGGCTTTGAGGTCACCACTCACGGTGTGCGTGGTTCCCTCTTCTGCTTAGGGGGCTGCTCCCCATGGACCTGGCCCGGGTTGCTGTCCTCTGTCACTTCAGAGCTTAGCTCAGGGCCTGGCCCAGGGAAAAGCCTCGAAAGTGGGGATGGTTGGATGGTTAGATGGGCAGATGGTTGGCTTTGGAGTGCTGGGCACTCATGCACGCACATGCACACATGCACACAGGACATACACGTCCACACAAGTGCACGCACACGTGTACACATGTCCACACAGGCACACTCCTGCATGTTTACAGGGCACACTCATATGCATATGCACACATGTCCACACATACATGCACAGTTGTCCACAGGGCGCACACACACACATGCGCACTCACATGCACACACACTCATGCTCACTGAAACATCCACCTGCCCCCAAGGTCTAACATTCTCATGTATTCTTTCCTACTAAGGCTTGTTCTCTCCCTCTGGGCGTCTTTCAAAATAAACTAATTTTAAACTAATTTCTCTATTCTCTGAGACCCAGGCCACTATGCGTTCTGAGATCCAGTGGGAAGAAGACACTGGAAAGATGGTTTGGGGTGTGCCATGTGAACACTGGTGGGGGCCCCATGGGTCTCCTTTCAGGCTTCCTAGGGAACACCAGGCATAGAAACAATGGGTTCCAGAAGCCCTGGGAAGCTCCCCCTCTCTCTGTCCCATGGTCCAGCCAGGCAGGTGTCTGCAGGAGAGGCTTTCTGAGGTGTGTCATCGCTGACAAGCAGGGATAAAACTGGGCAGCAGCAGGAGACCACAGGAAGCCCAGATTTGGGTCTTCTGGGTGGCTGTGTCCCAGGAAGGACCTCTGGCCCAAGGATGGTGAGCAGTGGTGTCCTTCCAAAGGCCCTTTCATGTTTCTCCTCTTTCACCCACCCCTCCCCAACCTTTGGCACCAGTGCTCTCCTTCCTACAAAATAGTAACAGCTCGTGTTTATTGAGCACCTACTATGTGCCGGGTTCCATCCCGAGCATGTTATGTGCCCTATTTCATTCAATCCTCATAATCCTTGTCCGCGAAGGCTGTTACCCCAGTTTTATAGATGAGGAAACTAAGACACTGAGTAGTCCTATAACCTGCACAAGGACACACGTCTAGGAGGAGTATCAGAGCTGAGGTTTGAACCAGGCGCTCTTCGTCTGACTGGGCTTCCCAGTCACTACACAAAATGGTCTGGTAGGGACTTTTTTTTTTTTTTAAGATTTAATTCATATATTTGAGAGAGAGAGTGAGCAAGAGAGAGAGAGATAGAACATGAGTGGGGGGAGAGAGAGAGCAAAGCAGACTCCCTGCTGAACTTGACCCCAGGACCCCGGGATTATGACCTGAGCTGAAGGCAGATGCTTCCCTGAGTGAGCCACCCAGGTGCCCTGGTAGGGACAGTCTTTAAGAAAGGCTCGATGTCATTCTCAGAGGGTAGAATCCGGAGTCCAAGTGCCTGCTTTCCGACTCAGGCCCTGCCTCCCACTCACTTTGTAACTGTGGTCAGTTTATTTTGCCTCTCTATGCCTCAGTTTCCTCATCTGTAAAGTGGGGGCAATGCTGGTTCTTACTTCTCAGGACCACCATGAACCCCAGTGCAGTGTGGCCAGAGGTTCCTGTCAAACTGGCCGAGTGTGTGGTCAGCATGGGTTCGTGGCAGGGAGACAGGACTTCCTTGTGCCCCCAGGGGGAGGCTTCTTGGCCACGTGGACTGTCTGCCTCCTTCCCCCGCCCCCCCCTTGGCCTTGCTGCCCCCCATCCACACACAGAGCACCCCAGGAGCCCTGGGAGGCCTGGGAGGCCTGGGAGCCAGAGCCCTGGCCTGGAATGGCAGAAGGCGCTGCGGGTTTGGGAGCAGAGGTCTGCGCGTCTCCAAGGCCACTGAGCTGAGCAAATGTGTGTTTTGTGTGTTAGGCCAATTAGCGGCAGGCAGGCATATCCAGGGCATTCGGTGACCCGGTCCGCCAGTGTGGCCGGGCCCACTCGGCTGGTCTTGCTGTCTGCTCCCCGTCCTCCCCACTCTCCTTAGAGCAGGTTAGGGACCTGGGAGAAGAAAGAGGAAGGGGCTCCAGAGTGGGACACCACATCCCCGTGTCCGAGGGGAGCACCCATCTCTCCTCTCCCTCCCACCCCACATTTCAGAGCCTTCTCAGACCATCTCACCCATTGTCTGCCGCTTGGGGTTTCTGTTGCTCCGCCTGCCTATCTTGCTAGGAGTTTGTTGTCGCCCTGCCCAGGCCTTTCTGGCTGCTGCCTCCTGGCTGGGAGAGCACTACCCTGTGTCCCCGGGTCCTCCCCGGGGGCTGTCCCACATCCCAGCGTCTGTGTGTGGCCCTCAGGCCACCCTGCCTTGGGGTCCCAGGGCTCAGCACAGACCGCCATCAGCTCTGCGGTCCTCTGGCTCGAGGGGGAGCAAGCTTGGAGCTTCCCAGCACAACCAGCACAGCAGGAACTGGGGCCTCCTGGAGAAAGTAACTGGGAGCACTGGGGGTACCAGGGGTGTCGCCTTGCCCAAGGCAGTCAGCTGTCAGCCACCGAGCCTCCAAAACTAGACCTCACAGCCCGTACCACCCTCCAGACGGTGACCTGTCTCTGAAAATCACCAGCCCTCACTGTGGAGCACATTCACATTGAAGTAGAGCTGATTCTTCTTCATTGTTTCCTTTTTATCCCTAGATCTGCTTTTATTTTTATTTCTTTTAAGCTTCATGAACACAGATCAGTCTGCCATTTCTGATTTCCATCTGTGTTTGGGGAGTACATGTGCTACTTGGATGGCCCGTGCTTGGCGCCCGGCTGGGGCCTCACAGCGCTGGGACCTGGAGTGACTTTGGCAGAGGGAGGCAGGAGCAGGAACAGATGTGATAGCCAGTTGGGTGACATCAGACCAAAGAGAAGGCAGAAGCGGGACTGTCCAGGAAGCCGGGAAGCCAGGGTGTGACCTGGGCGTGGTGTAGACGGGCCTCAACCGGGGAGGTGGACGGCAGGACTCTGGGGAGGCCAGGGTGAGCTAGAGGCCCCTGTCCCACCTGGGAGGCAGCAGCAGGCATCACACCAGGGAGGAGAAGCAAGCTCAGAACCAAGGAAAGTGGGGTAACCGGTCAAGGGAAGGGAGCGGGGTGCAGGAGGGTCAGTGCAGGGCCTCTGTGGGGTTTCATGCTCAGGAACTTAGCTGTCCTTCAGAGACTGTGTCCCGGGTGCTGGAGGCCCATGGCCACATGAGCAACCACTCTGGGCCCATGGAGGTCGACTCCGTAGGACTTGGCACTAGATCAGCTGTGCAGGGGGGGAGCACGAAGGTCAAAGCAAACTGAGAGAATAGTGAGTGCTCGTTATATAGAGGAGGCGTTACTGTTACCATACCCATTTTACAGATGAGGATATTAAGACCTGAGGTGGTCAGTATCTCGCTCAAGGCCATGCCTCTGGGAGGTGGGGGCTGGAATGTGAACCCAGGAAGTCTGGCTCCAGAGTCCAAGCTCTTAATCAGCCAAGTTAGTCCAGCGTCTAGAAGCCAGCCGACAGGGAAAATGATGGTGCCGTGAAGCACAGTAAGATCACACGAAGGAGAGCCAAGGTCTGGCCGCCAAGCCCTCCATGATCTGGCCTGCTGGCCCCCGGCCTCAGGGCCCTTGCACTTGCTGGGTTTCCAACAGGAGCAGCATCCACATGGCTCAGTCTGTCCATGCTCAGGCATGGGCTCCAGCATCCTCTTAGGTGCCTTCTCTGACCCTCTCTATGAAGTGGCAGCTCCCATATCATCCTCCTCCCCGTTCTCCTGCTTTATTTCTCTTCATAGCACTTATCAACCATTCTACGTACGCTATCCATTTCCTTACTTGGTTATTGTCTCTTGTCTCCAACTAGGAGGTAAGCTTCACGAGGGCAGGGACTTTTTTTCCCCGTCTGTTTTGTTTGCTGCCATATCTCCACAACCTAGAACAGCACCTGGCTTGTGACAGGCACCCGGTAGAGCTTTTTAAAAATTGTGGTAAAACATACATAAGATTTGCCATTTTTACCATTTTTTTAATACTTTAAATTTTTTTTTTTTTTTTAGTAGTCTCTATACCCAACTTGGGGCTTGAACTCGCAACCCTGAGATCGAGATCACATGCTCTTCTGACTGAGCCAGCCAGACGCCCCCATTTTAACCACTTTTAAGTGTGCGGTGGCATTAAGTACATTCACGTTGTTGTACAGCCACCACCTCACCCCGATCCATCTCGAGAACTTTTATATCATCTCAAACTAAAGCTCTCTGTACCCATTATCCAACAGCTCCTCGTTTCCTCCTCCCCCAGCCCCTGGCAACCACCATTCTGCTTTCTGTTTCTATGAATTTAACTACTCTAAGTTCTCCTCTAAGTAGAATCACACAATATTCATTCCTTTTGTGACAGGTTTTTTCACTCAGTGTACTGTCTTCAAGGTCCATCCGTTGTCAGAGTTTTTTTCTCGTCTTAAGACTGTGCAATAGTCCATTGTAGTTATAGGACCGCATTCTGTTTATCCAAGTGTCAGTGGATACTTGGATTG
Organism: Canis lupus familiaris; assembly: GCF_011100685.1. Lineage (NCBI taxonomy): Eukaryota > Metazoa > Chordata > Mammalia > Carnivora > Canidae > Canis > Canis lupus. The sequence continues at coordinate 16,023,767 of NC_049226.1, forward strand.
CTTTCACCTTTTGGCGTTCGTGAATAATGCTGCTGTGAACGGGGGTGTCCAGATATCTGTCAGTTAAGGATTCAGTAGAGAATGTCCAAGTGAATGAATGAAGCCTGGAAGCAGACTGTGTGTGGAGGGGGGGAGTGATGGCAGGCCCCTCTGCAGCTTGGCGTGTCTGAGGGGCAGGTGGAGCTTGGGAGAGAGGCTGGGATGTGCTCACAGACTGAGGGGCCAGCAGAGCTAACTGAAGCTTTGGGAAGGCAAGATCTAGGAGGGAGAGCATGTGGTGAGCTGGGAGGCTTGTCCTGCTGTAAATCCAGTGCTTCCCACTGAACTGGGAGGCTGAACGGGGAAGGCGGAGCCACCAGGACTCGGGCCCAGCATGGCCACATTCCCAGATGTGTGATCTTGAACAAGGCATTTAGCTTCTTTGAGCCTCCGTTTGTTCAGCTTCTCATCCAGAATCTTGGAATCTCCTTAGAAAATCAAATTGCGGGGGGGGGGGGGGGGGTGGACCTGGGTGACTCTGACTCTTGGCTTTGGCTCAGGTCATGACCTCATGGTCATGAGATGGAGCCCCTCATCGAGCACCACGCTCAGCCAAGAGTCTGCTTGAGATTTTTCCCTCTCCTGCCCCCTCACCCTCATCCCCCACCCCGACTCTTTCTCTCTCTCTCTAAAATAAAAAAATAAGTCTTTAAAAAAAGAAAAGAAATTTAAATTAGGTAATATATGCAAAGTGCCTGGCACAGGAGTCCCCAAAATTCCCTGCTGGGAGCTGTAAAGATAAGCTTGTGCAAAGTTATAGCTGCTGAGCTGAAAGCAGGGCCAAGGCCTGGTCACGGACAGGGTTTGCATGGAAGGGCACACCCAGATGGTAGGGAACACAAATGCAATGGCTCAGAGGCGGGAGCGAGTGTGGTGACGTGGGGCTGTCACCCTGTGTGCCCTGGCTCCACCAGGTGCTCCACCAGGAAGGGCATGAGACAGCCTTTAGCCAAAGCCTTGAAGATAAGCACCAGCCATATGCCCAAGGAACCAGCCTCAGGTGGACGGAGCCACTGAAAATCCCTCTCAGATGGTGGCGAGGAAAGCTTTGCATGAGAACAACACACAAGGAAGGGCTGGAGGGACCTTTGCAGCCTCCAGGGGTATCTTGGTGGGCCAGGGGCCTGAAGAGGAAACTCCCTGCTCTCTCAGGTTCTGGGGGGACAGGGAGACGGGACGAGCCGTGTCATTTCTGTGCAGGAAGAAAAGGAATAAATTATGTTTCTCTTGTAATATGTGGCCACCTAAAAAAAGAATTAGAAAATTAATTATCTGCTATAATTAGTGTAATGACCTACACCATTAGAGGTTATTTACCACAGAAATAAAACTTCGCGCCATAAATGTCAGCTCATCTTCCTAAAGGTAAAGTCTCGCAGGAACCGCTGCCGACAGGCCTGGCTGCTTTTTTTCTGTAGGGTTTTCCCCCCTCCTCTCTTTCTTCCTAGAGAAGGAGGGTGCTGCACGGTCATGGGCAAGGAAACAGACACTGAGGAGTATATTGTGAGAGTTGCCCTACTCTGTGCCTGCTGCTAGGCCCTCTTGGCCCTGCCCCGAGTAGGTCAGATGGGAAGGACGGTTCTAGGGAGCTGCGGGCCGTGCAACCAGGAGGGTGCCGGGAGCCTCGCTACCATGAGAAAGTAGCCCCCCCGCATCAAGGGGGCTTGTTGGTATAGAGCTTTAGAGTCTGACACACACTTGTACACACTGCCTCGCTTGGTCCCCGCTGCAATAAGGCAAGCGGCATCACCACCCACCTTTATGGAGGAGGAGACAGGCTGGGGGGACCCGTGACTGCCCCAGTGAATAAAATAGCCCCGAGTCTAACTACCTGCTGGTGCCCCATCAGTCTAATCTTGCCCCACTGTCCAACTGAGAAAGTATGAAGATCCTCAGATTAAGGAGAGAGGGATGCCTCCCAAAAGCAGCCAGGCCGCAGTGTAAATGCCCACAGTCACCACTAGCGTCCTGGCAATGCAGGGCGTGTCCTGTGTGTTCGGGAAAGGACAGCCCTCCCCGACAAGCCCTGTGCCTCGTGTAGCACCTACAGGGGACCAGGGTCACTTGGGCTGTGCAGGGGCAGATGGCCATTTGGTCTGATCCTCTGTCCAGGTCTGACGCCAGAAGAGGCGAGGCTCTCAACAGGAGCAGGCTATGCCGAACGCGCCCCCAGCCCCAAGGGACATTTTCACTAACAATAAAAAAATGCCTGATATATTTCCAAATGCCATTTTGGGGCAGTGTGATATCTGATACGGGGCACCTATGGGATGCGCCTTCATTTTTCAGAGTCAAGGCCATTCCCATACCCTGTGCTACTGAGGTCAAGTGTGCAAAGTATCGTCCTCGCTCATAGGTTCTACTGCTGACCTGCTAAAGAGATGGCCTTAGCCAGGTCACATCCCACCTCTGGGACCCCATTTCTTCATTTCTAAAATGAGGGACCCCACTCTAGGTTTATTGTTTTCATAGGCAGGCAACACAGCTAAGGGTTTTTCTCTCTCCCTCCTCATCACGCTTGCATAGCTTAGCATGAGTGTGAGTCACTTTCTCTTCCCTCAAGGGTGGTGGTGTTTTAAGCCTTATCTCTCACCATGGAATAGAGAGCTTTGTCTCAGTGAAAGGAGCTGCAAGTGTTAGGGGGTGGGGGGCAGAGGTGTTTTGAGAGCCAGTGGGCACCTTTTGAAAGCCAGTGGGTCCCGGCATTCCTTTGCTCAGACAGCTTTATGTCTAAGTGGTTGTGCTGAGCTGGGCTCCCCTCCCAACAATCTGTGAGGTCCCCACAGAGACTCCCTGTGTGTTTGGAGTGGGAGAGCTGGAGGCTTGGTGTGAAGCAGAACCCCTTCTCGGAGGGAGTCCTAGACCAGCGATTCACATTCGAGTCACCCGGGGGTCTTTTAAACTGTCCAAAGCCAAGGCCACACTGAGACCAATGTCATTCAGATGCTGGTGGATTTGAAAGCTCTTCAGGTGATTCCAATGTGCAGACAAGTTTGGGAACTGCTGACCTAGACCCAAAAGCCCATCCTGCACCCCAAACTCTGGTTCTGTCTTCTCTCCCAGGCCACAAATTAATCTGTGGCCCTTGCAGAGAAATCCTGGCTAGAAGGCTTCTCTACTCTGCAGCTGGCTCTTGAAGCTGTGATTCTAGCCAAGGTCTGCATTTGAACCAGGGGCTTATGAAGTCTCTCCATGAGGGTTGGGTGGGGGTGCTTCCCTGGACCCAGCTTGGGAGTGAATGAGCTCGAGGGCTGAGGGTGATGGTGAGGGTGAGGCTCAGGCTCTTCTCTGGGGCCACCCGTGTACATGGGAATGCCTCGCACCATAAAGGGTTATCCCACCCAGATGTGAGCAAGCCATAAAATTAAAAGGCCAAAATATAGAGAAGGAGAAAACCCAAGTATACCCGATACATTCTTTTTAACTTGTAATGGGATCACTTCCCACCTCTGTCCCTCACAGCCCACTCACAGATGGACTTGGAACCTCCAAATCCCCTTCTATTTGCAGGTTAAGATCGCCTTGCCATGCATCCCCCTGTCAAGAGCCACAAGGTCAAAAGTGGCTCCTGTCATTCTTTGGAGACAAAATCAGAGTCCCCTCCTCTCTCCAGGCCTTGCTAAAGGGCCCTCCTCTGGCTCTTGGCACTGCACTGAGCCTCTGCTCTTGACCCCTCTCGCCCTTCTCTGTGAGTACCTTATGATGCTGTCACTTCAATTCAGCTCGTTTCAATCAACTTGAAGCTGGTGGGTAGCTCAGCGAGTTGGCTAGACTTAATTTGGAACCAACAAATGGTAAAAGAAAAGTTACTGGTTTACCGAGGGTAAGCTATCCCATTTCTCCACTGTCCCTCCTGTACAGAGAGCTCCCTTCCCACCTGTCCTCTCTGGCCCCTGAACACCCACCACTCTTCTCTTGGGAGAAAAGCCTTCACGGAGCCTGCAAAAATTGTGGCTACCTTTCATGCAAGGGAACAGCAAGCCATTGTCCCCTGAGAGCGACACTGCTGGTCTTGGTGTCAGAGAGCTGGGTTCAAATCCCAGGTATGTGATCTTGGCAAGTTACTTAGTTTCTTGAGCCTCTGATGCCTGGTCTGTCGGGATATTTAGTTGATATGAGGCAGGATTTATTGAACATTTGCCATGTACCAGGCACTGGGCTAAGTGTTTTTAGAAGCATCGTCTTATTTAACCTTCACAGCAATACAGAGATCAGTATCAATATTATCTCCATTTTAGAGGCAAGGAAATGGACCCTGAGTGTATTTAACTTCCCCAAAGTCCTATAGCTGCTGAGTGATGGAGCAGAGACTGACTGACCCCAGATCTCATACCAGCACTCTTCCAGTGGAAGAGTTTAGCATTTTAGACAAGTGGATGCCCCTTACCATCATAGGGGTTTTCAATTGATGTTAGCTGATGAAAACCAGGGTTCTTGTGTCCCTGAAGAGTGAGGAGGTTGGGTGTAGGGCTTTGAGATACTAAATAACATATCTGAGGCCTGAGGCCACAGAGCTAGTCAGGGTGGAACCAGGATCTGAGCTCAGACTAGTCTGCTTTAAAGTCAGCGTGCATGATGGCTGTACTATTCGGCCCAGCAGAAGACCTTGTATGTGCGTGCATCTTGCAGTATCTCATCCATAATGTAGACTTGGTGAATATTATTATTTCCCCATAGATATACATCATGTGTATTACTTACTGAATCTGTTGCCCATATGATCCTGTAGAAGCACAGCATCGGAAACATCTTGTATGCTGAGTGCCTTCGGAGAGTGAGGAGCACCAAAGTATATGTAGTTAAGACCAACTGGATCTACTTCACAGTCCTGTTGATGGCCCTGCGCCCTGGGCTCCCCTCCTCTCCAGTGGATCAGGGATCAGGTCACTCAGAACTGAATACAGTAGGAGAAATCTGACATGAACGAGGAGCCACGACCTCCTTCATCCAGTTCTGCAGTGGAGGGGGTGCTCCAGAATGTATACACCAAAATGCTCCACTTGAGAATGAAGGGAATAGTCAGCTCATTTGTTGGGACAGTGTTCTTGGAGACCCAGGAAGTATGTGTGGGATCTACTTTTGGGCTGTTGGCTCAATAGGCTCCATTGTACCATACATCATCACCCAGCTCCCTCCTACCTGCATGCCATCCAGCATGGGGAAAATAAGTGAGGGCACCTTTGTACATCAGGCCCCTGCTTCTGAAAGACAAATCAAAATCCACATCTTACAGATGGTGGCTTCTCAGCTTCATCATTCCACACCAAAGAAGATGTGTAACTCCACAGTGAAGCAAGGGTACCAGCACAATACTACCTCCTCTGCAGAGCTTCCAGACTGTTGGCCCTTTAGGGTGAGCAAAGATAAATATGGTTCTGGTAGGGAAAAAAATCAGTCTGGTAATAATCTGGTCAGACCTCTTCTACTTTTAAGGGGGTCTTCATTTTGGCAAACACTTGAGCCTAGATTAGGCAAATGGTCTCTCAATCCACCATTCATTCCTTCCATAAATATGGAATGAGGGCCGTGTAGGTTTCAGGCCATGTAGTATGCTTGCCATACTAACAGCGAAATATTTAAATAGTGCTTCAATCAATAGAATACTTTTTACAAAACACATCCTTTCACTTGATCCTCATGGTAGCCTCATGATGATCCCACTTTTCAGGTGGAAAAACTGAGTCTCAGGGAAGCTATGTACATGTCTTATGGACATGCCACTAGTGAGTGGCAAGTATTTTCACATTATCTCTTGAAACTTTAGGTTAATCCTTTGAGGTAAATATTATCTCTAGTAGATAAATAAGGAGATGAGGCTTAGTGATGTTTATTAACTTACCCAAAACCATACGGCCAACAAGTGCCAGAGCCCAGCTCCTAAGTTTGTATCTACATTATCTTCCCCAAAGAAAGACATGCAGCCCTACTCTTGGAATCCTAGAGTCCAACTGCACAACAAGGTACATTAACATTTTCAAAGAAAATGCACCTGCACATATACACATTGATCCTTTTCCTGAGCCTCAGAATCCTGACTTCTCCCTTGAAGCACTAGTCTCCCTGCCTTGACCTTTCATTAAAATATCTGTGTCTAATAGAGCCAGTGTGTAGCACTAGACTTCACAGATAGGTGTCACCACTGAGCTACCTGCAAATTAAGTTAACCTTGGGTTTTCAAACGTCAGCAAATGCGTCGGTTCCTAACTGTGTGCAAAGTTAAACATCCACCTATCATGTTTACTAATAATTGAGATTTCTCTCTAGTCTCAAATGTGTTCGTAGGTACTGAGAGGCATCCAATAAAAAGAACAATAAAACTTGAATAGTTTGATCAAAGAAAGCTTCCTAATGGAAGGAAATTTCGAGCTGGGCTTTGAAAGGAGCACAAGTATCTTCCATTCTCGACTTAATTGTCCCAGATGCCATGTCCATAGACAGTAAACTATTTAGCTGGAATAAAGAAATTCTTGTAGGCTGGGAAACTTTTCTGTCCCTGTCTCAAAGCTGAAATGCAGGCTTTACATGGGCTGTCATCCATTAAGCACCTACTACATATGCCTGGTACTACATGAAACATTCACATGTGCATTATTTTCCCGAATTCTCAGTCACCCCATAGTAGTTATCATTGGACCCATTCTGCAGTTGAGGAGATGGAGACCCAGAGAGGCCTAGAGACTTGCCCAAGGTCACACAGCTAATATGCGGTGGAGATGGAAGTAGAATTCATCTGTCTGATTCCATGTCCACTCTTGCTTCACCTTCAATGTTCTGTGCATTTGGTCTCCACTAGAGCCTGTGGAAATGGCACCCCATCCTGACTGTCCAAGCCTAAGCTGAGTTTATAGGGGCAAGGGTGTTTCCTCTGGGACATGGAGAAGGGAAGAGAGGAGGTGTGGCAAAGTGGGGGGCTCTACACCAAACTGGTGGCAAGCGGACGAGCCTGTCTGAGCAGTGGCTTGGAAATCTCCCCCTCTGGAGTTAATTTCAGTCACAGTGTCTTTCCTATTAAATGGAGCAGTTGGTTGGCTGTAGGTGTCAGAATGGCCTTATAAAACTGGGATCCAAGCTAATCTTAGGGGGGAGGTGTGTGTGTGTGTGTGTGTGTGTGTGTGTGAGTGTGTGAGGGGGGTGGAGAAGAGAAGCGGGGAGGAAAAGGGAGCTGGCAGTGTTTACATGGACTGGTAGGGTAAAGACAGCAATTTGTTAGCTCTCTGCTGTTCGTGGCTGATTAAATTCAGACCTAGTTCTGGTTTGTGCAGAGAAGCTGGATCACGTCCCCATGTCTGCTGGTCCGAGCTGCTTCCTCATCTACTTGAAGAGCTTTGGCCAGGCCTTTCTCTGCTGTCCTGGGGAAGCTAGGACACTGTTTGGGGACTGTTCACCTTTGGGACCTCAAAATCACAAGGCGGTGATTTACTAGGCTGGTCTATTAAGCAACAGTTCATTGTTTCCAGTGTGCCAGGCGCTGTGCGAAGCGTCTCACCAAATCTTTTTTTTGGAGGGGGGGATTTATTTATTTATTCATGAGAGATGCAGAGAGAGAGAGAGAGAGAGGTAGAGCCACAGGAAGAGAGAAAAGCAGACTCCCCACAGGAGCCCGATGCGGGACTCGATACCGGATCCTGGGATCATGACCTGAGCCAAAGGCAACTGCCCAACCACTGAGCCACCCAGGCGTCCCTCACCAAATATGTTTTAACTCATTTTCTCACCAAATTTATGGAGTAGAAATTACAATTCCCATTTTATAGATTGGGAAACTGAGTCTCAGAGACATTGCCTAAGGTCACAAAGCTAATAAATACAGGAGTCAGAATTTGAAGCCAAGATTTTTGTTGTTGTTACATTGCTTCTTTGCATCATGCCTTTTATTTAGTGCCCCGTCAAAAGAATTTGCTGAGGAAGGGTCAATAGAATCCGGTACCCAGTGACCTAAGACCAGCTGTGGATGTATGAAAATATATTAAGATGCATCTATAAACCACTTCACCACTGACAAAAAAGTAAGAAAAAATAGGAGAAACTTTGCATTTCTGAAATGCAGCCGTGTTTTTCAAATCTTCACTTATGCCTCTTTAAGTATACCAACATGAACATTTTGGAATCAAAATATGTTATCCACAATCACTTTTAAGTTCTTTAGCTAAAAAGGAACAACAGATTTGCAAAGGGCACAATAAAAAGACTCAACATCTTTCCAATTGTCCTATAAATATTAGCTTTTCCAAAACGGACCTCTGCTCTGCATGACCTACAGATTCACAATGGGTAGGACTTTCCAGCCTGAGAGGGTCATGCCCATCTGCACTCTCCCAAGGACCTGGATCCTGACCAGGGGCAGTCCCCACTGGGAGGCTGGCCTGGGTGCTCATCAGGTACTCCCGGGGCCAACAGACATGGTCCTGCTGCACCACCCCATGTGGAGGCCCGGCCTCAGCGTGGCAGCCAGGCTGTTTCCTAGCGACCAGGTTGGGCAAAAAAGGCCTCAATCCAGCCACTGGGGCTGGAGTCGAGTCGCCGAGCACCGGTCTCGACTTGGCAGTCCTTGCGGGAAGCATATGGGACTGAACAGATGGGCTGGCAGGGGCACCCCAAGCTAGAACCGTAAAGGCAAGAGTGGAGCTGGGTAGGGGACAGAGAGAAAGGCAAAGAAGACGGGTCAGGAATTGGCTCCCTGAGCCCAGCCACAGCGAGGCGCTTTGAGCGAGCCTCGATGGTGAGATGGTGCAGACAAAGGAGCACACTTCTGCATTATTGCAGCCTGGGATGGAGGTCTCTCTCTCCTGGGGACACCCTGCCCAGGAATGAGGGGTGGTGGCGCTTAAAGCTATCCCAAGGGGCTGAGGGACAAGCCTGCTGGCACTGGACATGGGCGGCCTAAGACAGCCTTAGGAGCAAGAGATCCCATCTCTCCATCCTACTCTCCTTTGCCCCATTGATAGGTCTCTCTCCTCCTCCCTCCCTTCACCCCTCCCTGGGTCAAACACAGGCATCTATTTGCCTGCAGAGACTGATTCTTTTTGTTTGTTGTTTCATTTTGTTTTGTTTTATTGAAGCAAACCAAACCTAAGCTACTATAAAGAGATGAAGGTCACATGAACGTGTCGGACTAGGGACCTATTTTGTCTTAAGGCTGGAATTTGCTATTCAGATGAATGGGTTTCTGAAGCTGGCTTAGGATGAGGGAAAGGTAACAAGTACCGAGGATCAAAAAAAAAAAAAAAAAAAAAAAAAAAAGAACAGAGGATCAGCAGCCTAAAGAAGGGAAGACTCAGGCTGGTGGTGGAGAACATGGCTCAGCCAGGTGATGAAAAGCCAAAGGGGTCATGTGAAAGAGGGAATTCACTTATTCTCCAAAGTGTCGAACAACAGGTGGGAGCTCCAAGGAGAAGCTCCACTATACAGAAGATTTTTCTGATAATTAAAACGACCTTAAAATGGAATGGATGCCTTTAGAAGGTAGCGCACTCCCCATCAGTTGGAGGTGTTCTGGCAAAGCCCGAACAAGCGCCTTGTAGAATGTTGAAGAAACCACAAAACATTAGAGTGAATAGCTCAAAACCTTGATTTGGGTGATGCTGAATTCCATGTTTCTTGGCAATCGTCCTTTTGGATGAAGTCATCCTGAGAAATATATTGTTGAGATCAAAGGTAGCATATGAGAGAGACACAGAGAGAGACACTGGGAGGCAGGCAGGGGCTATTGTAGACCTAGTTTATTGGGAGTCTACGCCAGTTGCTCAGGAGGCATTGTCCTGCATGGTCACCTGGGCATGGACAGTGTGTCCTTCAACGAGTGCCAGCAGGACCTGGCCCTGCCAACCCCTCTTTGTAGCAAAGAAGGGCAAAGGGAAGAAGGTGCAGGAGTGTACTGAAGTGTGACACGAGCCATTTCTTTCCTAACGTCTCCGAGAAGCCCTGTCATCCCGTGGCCTGGAAACAGCGACTTATTCTGGGTCACGGGACTGCAGGGAGCGAGTATGTGCCTGTGTGTTGTCTTGTGTCACTGTGTTGTAGGTTGTTGTTTTTTTCCTAAATGGCTTAATACGCCAATGTTTGTGGAGCATCCTTGGAATCAAAGTGTCTTTGGCGTAATTATTGTTAATTGCTCAGACTATTCTATAAACTCATCCAATTAAGAGAAAGTTATTAACTTTATAAAATATCGCAGGCATCCCACAGTGCCATGTGTAGTTTGAGAGGCAGAGTCAGCGTGAAATATCATGCAAATGAGGAGGCTTATTTACTTCTTTTTAAAAATACGACAACATCCACGCTGTGGGGGTGCATTTCCTCTCAGTTGGCCAGAAACGCTTGGGCCAGTGGCCGAGCCTGGAGGGCTTCCCAGCCCAGCCCTGCCTCCCCAGAACCAGCTCAGGGGTGCATTTAGGGTGGCATCCTGTGAGCTCAGCACCTTGCACCCTTGACAGAAGACTCTAGAACCCCAGCTCTACCACTTATTGGCTGTGTGACCGTTCGGTGTTTACCCAACCTCTCTGGGCCTCCCTTACCATCTCTGCAAAATGGGAATGCTAACCTCCTAGTGTTGTCACAAGGATTCAATGAATTCATACACAGACAACATTTGAAACAGTATGTGACATGTGGTAGGAGCCCACAAATTTCAGTGACTAATGATACCTGTATTATTGCTGGACTTTTCACCGTAACTGTAAAATGGTATCTCCCTCACAACCTCCTCTTATCTGTTGCACGTCCGTAGGAAAGTGTAAGTCCCGTAACACTCATCATTATAGCAGTGTTATTTTAAGATCAATCATGGTGGAGCTCTCGTTTGTTAAATAAGTGTTTTGATAAAGAATAACATACATATGTCAAAGGATGTAGATTATAGATGTACAGCTTGATTTTTCATGAAGTAAACACATCTGTATAATCATCATTTAACTCAAGAACTGAAACATCACCAGCACCCCAGAGACCCTTCCGTTCCCCTTCCAGTCATTAGCATCTCCCTCCCCATAAAAGCATAAGATCGAATAATGAAAAGCATACTCTTCGGGCTGTGACTTCTTTCGCCCAGCCTTGTGTTTGTGAGACACATTCATGTGAGATTTATTCATTCAAGCTTGAAACACACCCAAATGCCCATCAGCGATAGAATAGGTAGGCAGTGCTGCAGTCTTATGATGAGATATTACACAGCAGTGAAAAGCAACATGCCGCAACCCTCCCCTTGGGGACTCGAGGACTATTTGTTAGGACTGAAATTACTGAGATTCTTGAACCACCAACTGTGGCCACCTTCCTGAGCCCCAGCAGCAGGATCGGTGACTTTCCAGAGTTGCTGAGAGGACCAATCCATGCCCCAATCCAATAAGACAATGTCTAGTGCATTCGAGTGGAAACTTTTGGAGGTAGTGAGCATCCCATCACTAGAGGCATGTTAATAGGCACTGGAAGGCTGTTTGCAGAAGAGTTTCAAAAGGAATCGAAAGGCCAGTTGAACTGATAATGAGCCCAAAGTCCCTCCCTTCTTTGTAATTCTATTAATTATAAGATTGCCATGTTTGCACCCTGGAGTGGGCTACAGCCATGAGGCCTGCCAGTGGGACAGTCTCAGGGCTGCCTGGGTGAGATAGAAATGGTGATTGTGACCTGGCTATAGATCTCAGCTCTGTCCAAGTGAGCAAATCTTTCCAGCAGGAAGCCACATGTCCCTGCTCTGCAGAGACTCCCCACACTGCTCCCATTCCTGGCCATGGGAGTAACGTTCAGTAAATAAACGCTCACTGAGGACTCCAGGGTTACTGATGGGGACACTTTAGCCAGCAGCTGCTTGTTCACCTGGCCCAGACAGGTGTGGGAAATTGCATTTGTGAGGGTTTCCTTCCCTGGAAGGAGATGCCACCTTTCTCCCCACGCAAAGCACCTGCCTGGGGCTTAATGAGGTCCACTATCTAGCTGTACTCCCTTGCCTACAACCTGGCCAGCCATACTGCCTCAGCGAGAATGGAAGACATCTGGGGAGCAGCCACATCTGAGGGGTGAGACACCTGCCCCCTCCCCCTGGAACTGGCCTTGATCATTGGGTCCAAGTCAGCAGAGTACCCCCCTCCACCTGGTCCTTTCCCTACACGCCTGCTTCCACGAGATCTTTCCCAACTTCAAGAAGACAAACTCTTCCTGGTCCAGAATTCATGCACTGAGGGCTGCAAGTAGGATCAGCTAGTTCCCCGGGTAGGCCCAGGATCCCGGACTTCAGGATGTGACAGGCTCGGGTGTGCAGGAAAAGGACACACAAGCCCACAGCTCTTCCCCAGGATGAAGGGCACAGAGCAGTGTTTTCTCTCCGTTTTGATGTCACTGGCACCTCTGTTCATTTCACCATCACAGCAGCCCATGAGGAGGGTACCACTGTCCCCACTCCAGGGTGGGTGGGGGTAGGGGGGACTTCTACTGCCCGGGACCTAAGTCACCCCTCCCGGATCAACAGGCCTTTAGTTCCACATGAGCCAGAAGCACCCTGAGACAGACTGTTCCACTGTAGATTCTTTACCACCATCCTCCTGTGCATAATTATCTGATCACAAGCTGTGCCCTCGGTGTGCCTGCATCTGAGCAACCCCTGTACCCTGGGCTAGCGTCTCGCCTGACTCCAGCCCCGGCCAGCCTCCCTGTGGCACCAGTACCCACCACACTGTGAAGGGGAAGATGCTGGGTCTTGCCACCTGGATGCTGGGTCTCGGTCACCTCGGCTTCTGGGCCCTGCTGCAAGAAATGAACATCCCTGAATGTCAAGACCCCTCCCATGGTTTCCACGGGCTCCGGGAGATCACACTGGGAGGGGCACCGTAAGGACCCTGCCTCGGCCCCAACCTCACTGCCCACTTGCCATGTGACCCCAGGCATGTCACTCAGCTGCTTTAAGCCTGGGTTTCTTCTTCGGTATCTCAGGGGAGTAATCGCCGCCCTGCCTACCTCAGGAGAGTGCTTTAAGAATCAACAACAGGGTATTAAAAGAGGAGGAGGAGACAAACTGAGAGAATAAAACCTTTTTTATTAGATAATGCAGCTTCACATTAGAATCACTTAGGGAGCTTTTAAAACCCCGGATGCCCGCGCTGCACCCGTACCTGAGACCAATCAATCAGCATGAAGGCATCCAGGTGATTCCACTGAGCGCGGAGCTGAGAACCAGACGTGTCAAGCCCTCTGCCCACATGCGGGGCATTGGCATCGTTGGCATTTCAGCTGTTAATTCCCTCGCCAGGGCCTCTATGCTGGGCACTGAGCTAGATGGGGAGGGTTGCAAAGTGAACAGACACACAGCCCTGTCCTCAAAGAGCTTACAATCTCTGGGCAGACACACATCTGCTGAATAAGCATCCATGTGAGTGCAGAACTGCCGGCCGGAAGCATGAAGGGAAGAAGTGCAGATACGTGTACGTGTATACGTACATCTGCAGGCAGCTCGACGGTCGTTTCTTCCTAATTTCTTTCCTCTCCGCATTCCAGAGAAGCGTGCAGGAAAAGTAATCATGAATATCCAAAGCACCCCCTCCTCCGCCCAGAGAGCCCCTGAACTACCCTCCACCCCCGCCCCACCTCAGCAGCCAGTAGACCTCAGTGGCCCTCCCTCCAGACTCCGGACATTTGGGGAAGGAGATGGGCGACTGTGGTCTGCTTGCAACCCAAATCTCTGCTCTGTGGGGCCTGCTCCCCGCTCTCCAGTGCCCCCCCTGGCTCTGGCAGGAGGCAGCTGGGAAGAGCAGCCTCAGTCCCAGACCCCCTGGGGCGAGTTATATTTGGATGTTAAAAGTAATGACACATCTCCACGCAGTCCTCCCTCCTGCCTGCCTAACACCGTAAAGTCTCCTGGCAGGGAGGGGGCTGGCTTATATTTAGGTCTGGCATTCCCTGGTAGGCATCCTGTTCTGAAATGGAAATTCTTTTAATAGCTAGCCAGCCCTGAGCATTTAATGAGCTGGTGTTTGACTTTTTGATTTCTTGTTCATGGTGGAGGACTGTGAGCTGTCTCAGCTAATTAGGGGTCCCCCTCACGAAAGCATCCCATTTTTTGAGCATGGGAGAGGAGAGAGCACCCCATTATTTTGCAATGCTTCCTTCACCTTTCTCTCCCTTTAAAGCTCCTGCATCACCCGCAAACTCTGCTTTCTTATTGAAATTTGCCTCTTCCGGGAAGTCTTCCCGGATTTATCCACCTGCCTCCACTGTCTCTTTACTGTTACTCTGAATGTGTCCTTGAGTCTTTTTCCGAAGTGCCCTCTGTGTACCCCCAGCAATATCAGCCGCACTGCAGGAACGCCTGTCTGCTCTTTGGAATCAGAGAATGCTGGGGCTGAGTTGATCATCTAGAGACAAGGACTCCTTTAAGAATCTGATATTAAAGTGCATGGGGGAAGGAGGAAACATGGACCCTCTATCCAGAAAAAAAAAATGCATGGAATTTGAAGAGAATTTCAGGGGTACGTGGGCCCTCAGAAGCCCATCCATGGACCATCCATGGACCTTACGTTATGTAGTTAACCTCCTTGACTCACAATAGAAGCTGTGGCCAAATCAGAGATGGCAGGTTACTTCCCAAGGTCACACAGCCAGCAAGTGGCAGAACTGAGACTCAAAGCCTGGCCTGCTTTCTATGCCGTCACCCCGCTAGGCTTCTTTCATCAGCACTGCCCTGCCCTGCTTCTTCATAGGCTCCTCCCCCACCCCCAGAGGGCCCAGGGCAGGGGGCTCTGCATCCAAAGGATGCTCACCTCTTGACGGTGACCAATGACTTCTCTGCGAAGAGAAGCCGGCTGGCCTGGTCCTGGGCACTCCAGCCGCCTCAGGTGCAGAGCTGTGGCAGGAGGGAGGCAGGGCGACACGGGCTGGGGAAGGTTGCACAGGGTGGTCCTGCTAGTGGAAGTGGCAAAGGTGTCACTGGCCCCCTTGTTCCTGAGATTTCCAGTGTAACCAGTATCGATCTCTTTATTACCTCCTGGAAGGGCAGCTTCATTTGTCAAGCAAAACTACCTTTGTATCTGCAACATAGGAATTGATCCCTAGCAGGACCAGTGGTTGGTATGTTGGGGGTGGGGGCAGGGAGGCAGGGGGAGAAAGCAGGCTGGAGAAGAGATTGATAGCATGATGGTGATGTGGAAAATGAAAATAGAAACTTTCCAGACTGATGGGAAACATCTGCCTTGTCTGATGATATTGCCTGAGTTCTAGGGTAGGGATAATGTAGTTTGAAAGTTGGCAAGCCGTGGGACTTGGCTTGCCTGTGCTGGGGAGGAGGGGGGGCGGAGGGGAAAAGGTCTCTCAGCCTTGCCTGGGAGCTCCGTCTGGAAAACCTCTCCAAAAGTTCAAGAAGCAAAGATGGGCCCCATTTAGCATCATTTGGTCCAGTTCTTTCTGGAGCTTATTGAACATCAACTGCATATAGAGCACTGTGCTTGGGACATCGGGAGACGAGCAAAGAATGCCCCCTGCTCTCCGAGCCTCACATCCGGTGGACGGACAGGAAAATCCATAGACAATTCCAAAACTCAGGTAAAAAGCCCATTGGAGCTCAGGTTACGGGGCTGGGGGCAAGGCTGAATGTGACTGGGATGGCTGGCAGGTGCCAGAAAGGATGTACTATGTTCTTAAGGATGAACAGGACTTCATCAGACACCAGAAGGAGGACAGGGTACTACAGGGAAGGAAATGACTTACCCAAGGGCCTAGAGAGGGAAGAGGCATTGCTGCCATGAAGGGGCGAGGACTGCTGCTGGATGCAGGGACGAGAGAACGGAGTTTAGGAGAACAGTAGGGCTCCCTGCCAACATGCTAGAAGGGTCCTGATCTTTCAGCAGGATGGGAGGTGGAGATGCAGGAAGTAGTAGTTTGAAAGTTGGCGAAAGTTTGAAACATGATTTTGACTTTGTTCGATCATTCTAGAAATACATCGCCCACCTTCTGTAGGCCAGATGCTACACCTGCTCTTGGGAAACACCAGGCTGATCAGGAACAGACATGGCGCCTGCCCTCATGGGCGTAGAGTGTAGCTGAGACATTTGTCAAGTAATCCACCATAAAGAGGCCAGAAACAAGAATGGAGAAGGACATCACCCTCCAGGAGCGGGGCTGAGGGGCTGAATGCCAGCCCTGGGGGTCTAGAGAAGGCTTCCATGAAGAAGCAGTGTATGGCTGAGAAAGCAGAGGAGAACATTCCAGACATGGGAATGGCACATGCAAGGGCCATGCCAGCAAGGAAAGGGGGAGGTCCTTCTTGCCAAGGCCCAGAAGAGCCAGGCTAGGGGCTGCCCTGCCATCAGGGCCTAGGTGGCTGTGTTGGGAGTTCTGCTTTTTTCTGATTGAACTGGCCTCCCGTGCTGCTGAGATCAGGGGAGGGGGTCAGGAGTAAGCAGGTCTACTCCTCCCCAGGTGGGGGGAATTTGGTAGGAGATTTTAATATTGGAGCATACATACCTTCATCTCAGCCATCCTACTTCTAGGAATTCACCCTACAGAGGTGGAAGTAGCCATCAGCACAAGAGCAGGGACAAGTTTGGGGTTTGCTGGTGTTGTTTTGTGGTGTTGCTTGTAATAGAACCTAGAAGCAGAAACTTCCATGCTCAGGAACAGAGAACTGGTTCAGAAAATAGAAACAGTTGTGGATAACTGAATACAGGGCAACCATAACAAAGAAGGTGGTGGCTTTGTGTGTGCCAATAAGGAATATCCTCCAAGATATTTTAAGTAGAAAAAGAAAAGCAGAAAAGAGAAGGCGAAAGTGTACAGTGTACTCCTGGGGGAGGTCTGTGTCAAAAGACCTAGCACCCCCATTATCCCTTCAGCCTGAATCTGTCCTTAACTGCCTGTCCCCAGGAGCCCTGGCACCTGCTAACCTATGCGTTGTCACTGCATTTGGGGTGGGGGAGAGGGGGGAGGTTGCCCCTAGAAACTAACTAGAGACGGTTGTTGACAAGATCTTTGTTGACATAGCAACCCCTTACTCAGAAAACCTGATAAGAATCTCCAGCACTGCCCAGGTCTGGTGGACTGGGGGGGGGGGGGGGGGGGGGGGGGGGGGGGCGTGTGAGTGTACTGTGTGGTTGGGAGGGAGGAGTTTGGGAAGAATGTGTGACCAGAAAATCTAGTTGTAGCAGTAAAAGGGGGCAGGGGAACTGGTCTCTGGAATTCCCTGTTGAGTCACGGGGAAAAAGCCGAGCAGTCAAGAGTGTCTCATTGGCATGAAGAATGTGCACAAACAATCCATTGGAACTGGCCTAGATTTCTCTCCCCAAGCCATTGGCTAGGAACCGCCTTGGTGCAGACAGTGTTGGCGCCTCCTTGAGGAGGGCAGGTTACTCTGTTGGGTGTTTGGTGGTTTGTTATTCTTTCAGGGGGAGGTGGGGAGAGGATGGTTTTCAGGTCAAGAATGCTCTGCAGGGCATCCTCACAAGTTCCTGTCAAGTAGCAGGCAGGTTTTGAGGAGCTCAGGAGACGAGGCCAGTTCCAGAAAACTCTGTTTTGGCCCATCGTGGCCATGGGCGAAGGCCAGAGTGCAAAGCCAGTCTGCCAGACTGTTCAGCATTACACCTGCCACTTCATTTCATCAAACAAGTAGTATATGAAGTTAAAAGGCAAGCGACAGAACAAGAAAAAGTTATCTGAAGTGAATATAGCAGCAGGCAAAAAATAAACATCCTTAAAATATAGTGCTCTTCTAGAGTATTAAGAAAACGCTAACATCCGGAAAGAAAAATGGGCAAACAACATAACAAGAGAATGTTTAAAAGAAAGAACAGTTGAAAAAGAATAAAGCAGAAAACTTGACCTCGCTAGTGATCATAAATGCAAATGAGAGCAAGCTGCCACGTTTGACCTCTCGATTTGGCACATATTTAAAAATCTATCACCTTTAATATTGGCAAAGGTGGGAAGGGCGCTTTGGCAGACTGCTAGGGATCTTGAAAATTGATATGGTATTTACAGCGACATGTGTCAACACTGGTGACAAAATGTAGCAGAGAGCCTTACCAATAGTATTTCCTGCCAGCCCAGTAACTTCATTTCTAGGAATTTATCCCAAGAAAATAATCAGAAATCCAGATAAAGATTTATAGGAGTACAAAATCAGAAATGGTTTAAATACCAACAGGGGATTGTTTAAATACCTTCTGGTACATCCGTACAGGGGACTGTCACATGGGCATCATGCCTGCTGGTTTATGAAGAATGTTCAAAAATGTAAAAACGTTCTTGGTCGAATGTGAAGTGAAAAAAGCAGGAAATAGAACCGTGTACAATATGATCTCAACTATCCCAAAACGTAACGGGTGTACATGTGGGTGTGCGTTGGGGGGAGGAGGGGTTTACATACACATATAAAAATAAAAAGTGATATTAAGGAAATACACCAAAATGCTAATAGAGGAAGTTGGATTGTGGGTTTCAATTCTTCCTTTTATACTTTTCAATATGTTTCAATTTTTGTTATAATAAGTATACTTTATTTTTATGATCAGAAAAAATTACTCAATAAAAGTTACATCTATTTGCAAGGCTGTATTAACCATACCAGGTCATTAAGTATTGATGTCATCTCTCCGTTGTAGAATTGTTACATTCCACAGTTGTATTACTGCTCAACTTTTCATTTGTTCACGGGTATCTCCCACCCAGATGTCTTATCTGTCCAGAGGTCTAATCTGCCCAACATCACCCACAGTCCTTGGCCCAATGCCCTTATACAGGAGCTCTTTGAGGCACAGGTCATAGGTCAAAATGTATGTACTACCCTGCAGAAGAAACTTATGTTAGCTTCCATCATTGGCCTTGTTGCTCTAGAGCTACCATGATAGCAGGTGGAGAGAGGAAGTCTACCAATAAGGCCTCTGGAGTCTTTCTACCCCAGATGGCTTCTGGGTGCAGGGGAACCATCCACCTCCATGCAATGGGATCAGACCCTTCCGGTTTCTCTGTCGCCTTCCTGCCTTCATCACCTGTCCTGAAGGTCCATTCTCTAGCCAAGACGAGGTGTAGGGACTGTTGGCCAGGAGCCAGGGCTCCTTCACCTGATGCCTGGGCCCCTACTCCAGCTCTCACTGAGATGCTCTGGATGCACCTGCAACTGGCTACACCCTGCCCAGGTGTAGGGTGTAGGTGTAGGGTGGCTAGTCCCTTCCTTTTAAGGCTTTAGCCTCTGCTGGGAAACTTCTGAGCTAAATTCTCTTTCTTGGTGGCATCTTGACCGATACAACAGAGACACCATCTCTGCCCTGGATGGTGGCTCCCAGGTGGCCAGCATCGGCCAGGGATATGAATAGCAGGAACCCAGACCAGAGCAGATATAGATGTACAGATGGCATCACTTTGGTTCTGCACCTTCATGTACACGCCTTTCCTCTGAGGTTGGTAGGCTGATTTGCCACTCTGGATCAGGGAGCTGCCACCCCATCTGCCCCTCCTTCCCGCCCCACTGAGGCACATGTTGACCCAGTCTCCAAGGCAGACAGACTCAGCCACCAAGCATCACGAGGCTGTGTTAGGGTCAGGAGACAAGGTGATGGGGGGCTTGCCACTGGAGTCACAGATGGTCAAACATGAATGTCTAGATAGAGTCAGGACCCACTTTGCTCCCACCAATGAAAGAGACCGTCTCTTCTGGACAGTTTGCTCTTGGAGCCTCATGCTTAGAATCCTGTCTGGTCTCAGTCAACAGTGAGCTTCCTGGGGGACAGGACTGGAACTTAGGCAGCTCTGTGTTCTGACCATTCAGCACTCTGCCCGGCTCCTGGAAAGTTCTCTGTAAGTGTTGCCTGAGGAAACGTGTCAACACTCCTTCCTTGAATCGATTCCCTTGTCAAATCCCACTCTTCCTCGTTGGTACACTACAGAGGCACCTTCCACAGGAGGTCTTTCCTGGGTAAAGAAGCTGTGGTCTGATAAGAGCACATTTAAAGAAAAGGAACATTAGTATCAAATCCACATTTCCCTCCTTGGGCTGCACTGATGAGCTAGCATTAGCAAGCTGAAAAATCACAGAGAAAAAATCTCCCCTACATGTAGAGAAAGGGGGAGTCTGACCTACTGAGTATCTTTGGCAGGATCAGGGTGGGTGGGATGGATGGAATCCATGTCAAATTAAGAATGACCTTTTTAATGAGTATATTCTAAGAGAGGATATTGCAGAGTTTTATAAGCCATCTGAAATACTTGAAGGGACGTTGTACAGAAAACAGAGCACATCCATGTAAAGATATAGCTGCAAGCTGTGGGTGAGCATGAGGGCAGTGGGTTTATTTGTAAGGCTGTTTTAATACTTGGAACCGTTCACAAGTGGAGCGGGCAGGGGCTACTGTGGCACATTCCCACTCCAGGGAGGGTTGACACAAAGACTGAGCCACCTTCTCCAAGAGCAGTGAGGGTAGATAGGCTCCTTCTGGGAGCCACAGAAGCCATGGGAGGCCAAGGAGGTATTCCCAGCCCCTGGTTTCCTCTCTGCTCCTCAGGATTCACTCTCCAGGAAACCTTAGGAGGGGAGACAGGGAAGGACCCTAAGAAGTAGGAGCCCAGGATGCCTGGGTGGCTCAGCAGTTGAGGGTCTGCCTTTGGCTCAGGGTGTGACCCCAGGGTCCAGGATTGAGTCCCACATAGGACTCCTTGTGGGGAGAGCCTGCTTTTTCCCTCTCCCTATGTCTCTGACTCTCTCTGTGTATCTCTCATGAATAAATAAATAAAATCTTTTTTAATAAGTGGGAGCCCTATCCCCCTGTGAACCTGAGAGCTCAGTGAGAGCTCAATGAGGAGTCACCACAGCAGCACTGACAACTTCCAGAATAATTTCCCATGTGCCCAACAGCAGAGTTCAGCTTTTGCTCTTCCCATGATACAGAATGGAAAACTGAGGCTAGAGAACAGGAAGGATAGGAACTGTTGCTATGTTCTGAGCACATACAAGGTCCTGGCCTCAGTGTCTTACACACATAGTCTCTAACCCTTACAACCATCCACAAGGACCTTGGGGTTGTCCCAGTTGACGGACAAGGAAACTCATGCTCAAGGGCATTATGTGACTGCCCCCCAACGCCGCCACCAACCCCACAGTGACACAACGAGAAAGGACCCAAGCCGGGGTTCAGATCCATGTCTGCCCGGCTCCCCATATCAGCATGTCCCCTGGAGCAGGAGGTGTTCACCCAGACAGCTTGCACTAGGGCCAGAAACCCAGTCTTGACCCTCTGGTCTCTCCCCGGCGCCCCAGACCTCTCTGTCACTTGTCCAACCACCCCTTCCCCAAACACCTCTCTGCTCCCATTGCAGGCTACCCTGACCTACTGGCGAAATCTAGTCCAACAAAGACAGACTCCATGTGTCCAGGACGAAAGGAAGCCAGGTGGCGGAGTAAATGAAAGTTGGCTGAGGGCCCTCGCTTAAGTGCTTTTCCATTCTGCCTCGGCTTTGCATTCTGGGCTGTGCTGCATTTCGTGGGACTGGGCACGGTGAGAGGGCTCTGGGCTGGCTGCAGAGGGACGCTCTCCGAGCTGGAGATGGAGGGAGGCTGGGTGCACGGGTGGGGGAGGCCTGAGCTGAGACCAGGGCGGGGTCAGCCCCATCTTTCCCAGCCCAGTTAGTGACCCTGGGAAGTCAGATGCCCGCCAGCCCGTAAGGTAGGGGTAAGGGGTACAGGCAAAGAGAAGGGCCTTGAGGATTTTAAGATCTTATTTATTTATTCATGAGAGACACAGAGAGAGAGGCAGAGACACAGGCAGAGGGAGAAGCAGGCTCCATGCAGGGACCCCTATGTGGGACTTGATCCCAGGACCCTGGGATCACGCCCTGAGCCAAAGGCAGATGCTCAACCGCTAAGCCACCCAGGTGCCCTAGGCCTTGAGGATTTAAAGCCTGGGAGGATGGAGGAAGGCAGAGTAGAAGGAAGAAGATGCTCTCCAGCTGCCATGAGCTCCATCTATAAGAGCCCTCTGATCAGGTTCCTCCCAAGCCCACAGCCAACAGACAGCCTGTGCCACAGGCCAGGCGCTGGGAGTCCCCAGAGCACCTGCCTCATGTCTCCATGGCAGGGAGCCCTGGATCCCAGACAGGCCTTGTTGCCAGGGACGCAGGGACAGGCAGACCGGCATGGGAGAGATCTCCTTCCATTTCCATCTCTGGCTCCTCCATCCCAGGCTTCTGTGACAATCAGGCTATTTGGCTTTTCACCCCATCTTCCACTGGAGCCCTCGGAGAAGAGCTAGTCCTAGAAGGAAAAGAGGGTGGAGAACGGGATTCAATGAAGGAAAAGATGTCTGCGTGCGGGCTTGGCCCACCCCCTTTGAGCATGAATAAATAAACAACTGCAATAATGAGCCAGCGCCTTGCCACACAGCTTCACCAGCCAAGAGAGAATTCCTTCAAAAGAATGGAGCCTGGTGTGGGTTCATTATTCATGAGCAGAGCCCTCCAAGGTGGAGCCTCTGTTGTTTGGTGTAGTTTAACATGGGCCTTGGGGGTGGGGGGCTGGTACTGGGAGGAAGGGAGGGAGGGGAGGGGGTAGGAGATCCCTGTGCAGCAGCCAAGCCCAGTAAGAGGCCAAGTTCCCAGGACTCATCTCAGACACATGGTGGGCAGCCAGTCCCCCTCACAGTGACAGTGGTCTGGGTGCCACAGGCGTGTTGGGCGACTTCTTATGAATGGCACCTCTCCACCCCCTGGTAGGACATTAAATGGACTTAGGCCACCATATGTTCAATTCATTGTCATGTACTGAACACCTGCCATGGGCCAGACACCGTGCAAGCGTGCAAGGGCTCCGGAAGGTGAATGAGAGGCTCCCATAACCTGCCAAGAGCCTGTGCTGTAGTAACACCACGGCATGGAAGGCGTTCTGCTCAGGAGGGAGACCGGGGCTTTGACTCAGACAAGGTCAGGTTGGAATACCAGCTCTGCCCAGGCCCAGCCATGGGGCCCTGGCCATATCACCTGCCCATCTGAGCTTCCTTCTGATAGCATGGAGATAATAATGCTCCTCTTAACATGTCATCTTAAGGATTATGAACAAGGTATTTGACACAATTCCTGGCACACGGTAGATGCTAGTGAATTAGAGCTGCTGCCTCTAGTGGTGGTGTTTGACCCTCCTGCAAAGATCTCTGTCTTCAAGATCATTCAGGAAATTGCCTAAGTTTTTCTGTTTCTATCCATTGACATTCCCAAGTTACTCTTAGACCAGGCTCCCCACCTCCAAATGACTGCATTCTTGCCCCTGGCTGAATGAGGCAAGTTGGTCTCCCCTCTTTGAATTTAAAAATTCGTCCTTCAGAGTGAATACTGCTGCATTAACCTGTGGCACTAGCCTTACGCTTTAGGAAATAATAAAATTAAATAGCAAACATTTATGTCTCAGGCCTTGTATCCATTGTCTCCTGTGATCTTCACAGCAAGCTTTGACTTAGGTGGTTCATCATTTTACAGATGAACAGACTGAGGCCTGGAGACACTAACTTGCCTGCAGTCACTCGGCACATGACAAGGGGAATATTCAAATGGGCCTGACCCCAGAGCTCTCAGCCACGAAGCTACTCACACATAGATTTCCCACAGCTTGGAAGCCTTGTGCAGTGGCATTTGATTCGGGATAGAGGCACCATAAATGGGCAAAATTAGGACGCAGTTTAGCAGCAGTTCTAGGGTGAGGGCTGCAGCCCATTGGGAATTTCCAGGCCAGGAGCTGGAGGACTCTGGCTCTCCTCCATAGCCAGGCCACTGGACTCTGTTTGCCCTTTCTCCTATGGGACCTTGCACTGCTGTCTCTGAGCATCAGCTATGTGGGGAGTCTTGCCTTCCTACCAACACCAGGTACTGGCACCACATCAACTAGTATTCTGAAAGCGCCAGGTAGAGTTGCTGATTCTGAGGTGGGAGCAGAGACAGGAAGAGCTGTTGTCCTTTTGATACATCTGTGCCTTTAAAAGAGAAAGAAACCCGGGTTTGTGGGTATGTGGCCTCATTACAGCAGCAGAAACTGTAATGAAACTAAAAGGTGGTCCTTCGAGCTCCTTTTCAGGGGATTGAGTGCAGGGCCTTGCTGTCCTGGGAGGCCTAACTCAGGATGGAGGACACTCAGCGGGGCTGGCTTGGTTAAGCTCCAGTGTGCTCAGGTCTCTGTGTCCCAGGAACCAGTGAGTCAGAGCTGGTCCTGGGAAGAAATATGAGGAAGGCTGGGTTTCCCTGCCCCAATTTTTTTGCTCTGCATTTTCCCTCTTGCTGGTAAAACCTGCTCCCACCCATTCACGGGGTGATATTCTCATTGTGTCCCTCTTTTTCTTTCTAATGCTTACTCTCAGAAAAGGCTGTAGAAGTTTTTTCTTTCTAAGGAGTAAATAACTGAACACATTTTATGGTGTTGCCTCTCTCAGGGGTATTAGCATTTAAACCAGGATCAAAGGTTTAAGTGAAAGGAATAAAACACAAACAGTGGAATTTCAGGTCATAGTGGATACTGAGTATTGTTTTGGATGGTGTAGTGCTCCTGGATCTTTCATAGTGGTACCATCTGCTCTAAATGTAGGCTAGTCCTGTTTGGGGTGGGGTGGGGTGGGGGCCTAAGCTGGTTACTCTCTTGGTCTCAACAGGTAAAGTAAATCTCCGATGAAGTGTTTCAACATCCCCCCACCCCCACCCCCACCCTGAGGATAAGGCCTTTGAACCCCGTTTTCTGATATGCTGTGAAGGGCTTATGACCCAAGATCGGGAATCAATGTGAGATCCCCTGCCTTTGGGTGTTTTTTGTCTCTGAGACCAGAAATGCTGGACCAGCATACCCTGGCATCATAGCATTTGGATCTTACTGTGGTTTATTTAGAGATGGGGGTAGGAGAGGGACAGAGGAAGAAGTAGTGGGTGCAGCGTGGGGGCAGGGAACAGCTGGAGTGCCTTTGAGGGAGCAGCTGCTACAGAGACTGCTCTGTGGGTGTACAACAAAATGGTGGCTTTTCATACTTTTCAAGAGATAATCTCATTCAAAATTCCAGCTGAGGAGGTAAGAACTACCCTCAGACAATTCCTGTCCTGCTTCCAATACTCCTGCTGTGGCCTCCAGAGACCCTCCCCAATGCCCAAGCGCAACTTGGTCCATGGAGTCCTATCACCTTGTCCCATGCCACCTCCTCCCCTGGCTCTAGCCTCCTGGCCTCCTGCAGAAGCCAGCTAGGGCAGGAGAAGATTCTGGGCCCTTCATCTATCACCTTCTCCCTGCCTGGCAGTGCCCAAGGGAAAGAAGCCGCCATCTCTACAAGCCGCATGGCACAGTCACCAGCAATGCCAGGAGATAATGACAGGTTGAGTGTTTTCCGCCTGGTGAGGAGTTGCATGCAAATGACTTGGCTCTGAATAGGCTTAATTGTCACTGCCTGATGTGGTGGCTCAGACCATCCCTCCTCCCTCCTCTGGTGGGAAGCAAAGGGAGTAGGAAGCAAGGGGATCCTGTGGTGTGGGGAGGGATGGCCAGTGGGACCCAGAGCCCAAGAGAGAGGGAAGCTGGCATTTCCCTTCTGCAGGGCAGGCCTGCTAGTGCACAGCTGTGAGCAGAGAGTGGGGATTCACTCTCTGACATGATCCAGAATGAGATGTGGCTCTACAACCATAAATCCCTTTACGCATCGCAGCTCAGCTGAGAGAGGCTGTCACGTGCCTGCAAGATGTTCCTGCTTGGCCAGCCAGGCCCAGGAAGAGAAAGGAGGGGCTGCAAAGAACAAGGCAATAAAAGCCCTCCCTCTGTGGTGCATGAAGCCCTGCCCCAACCTAACTTCCAGAAACTTCCATGTAGGTGCTTAGAAAAGCCAAGCACAGAGACCAGGCAAGGTAAATCAGGGTGGTCAGTAGTAGGGACACCAACACTTAATACTTCCTTCATTTGGGGGCCTTTTGATAAATCAATGCTTATTCTCAGAATAAACTCATCCACTTCTCACCCCATCTCTATAGCACAGGTTCTATGAGTATTACCCACCATGTCACCAGATAAGGAGGATAAGGCACTGAGAAGTTAAGTAACTTGCTCCAGAACACACACCTTTGCAGAGCCGAGATTCAAATGCAGAACCTGGCCCTTCCCTGGGGTAATGGGGCTCCCACTCTGTGCTCCCCCAGTGTCAGCAACAGCAACGAGTCCTAGAAGCTGAGCTGGGCGTTCCTATCTGTGAGCATATATCGCTGTTGGTCTGATGTTTGTACATCTGTGTGTGCTATATGCCCGTCTTCTGAGCCAGCTGAAATCCAACTAAGGTCAGGGTCCTCTGGCTCTTACCGTATTGAATACTGGATTGGAGTCTACTTTGTTCAAAGTAGGGATGGTGGCAGATATCTTGTGTTGGGGGAGAAGAAGAACACCATGTTCATACGGTATGGAGCGGGGCTGGAGCGCTACTGAGCAGAGGGTGCTCTGAATCCCTCATTGGGGTTTCATCCAGAGCATCACCTTTCCCATCCACTTTATACCTAAAGGTTCTACGTGAGATTTTATTTGGAGAAAGGCATCCATACTCCAAAGAGAATGATCCAACACTAGAAAGTTTCTAAGGGCTCATCCCATAGTTCTGTGAATCTAAATAATAAGGATCCACTGAAGACTTTTGGGGGAAAGTCTTCTCACCCCTTCCCACCACCGTTATTCCAGAGGTGAGAAAGAGTATGGACCAGAATTAAACTTAGACATCCAGTAGCCTAGGGCTGGATGGTGAAGGGAGAGGAAGCTACATGTTCCTAGTAGCAAAATAGGGATGGATCCAGTGTCACCTAGTCATGCTAGGAAATAGGGCAAGAAGAGGGAGGCTTTTCACTGTGAAGTTCTAAGAAAAGGTTTCTGGTTTTGCAACAACCACCAGAAGTTTGCCCCAAGCTGGAGAAAAATGTTTCATGTTAATTGGTCAGAAATACTCTAATTACTGAAAGGAAACTGGTGCTGAGATCCGTATTACTATAATAACTGTAATTCTACCACATTAGTGTTATTAAATGTCACTGAGTGATTGCTTTCCGGGTGTTTAAGTTTTTAATGCATTTATTCTTTCAAAACTTTGGGTACCAATTTCAAAAAAATAGACACCAGAAACCCAGCTCCAAAATGAGACAGTCAGAAGGTCCCCTTAGAGCTCTCAGAGCTCTTACTCAAATTAAACCAAAACAGTTTAGCCTAGATTTTGAGAAAACAACAAACACACTTGGGTTTTGTATAACTGCATCCCCAAGATGCCGTAATGGAAGTTGGCACAGCTGCCCATTGCCACACTGCACATGTTCCCCCCTTTTCAGCTTACCTCTACCCCACACCCTGAAGTCATATAGACAAGGGCAAAGAAAGGTTTGGAGTCCATATTTTATGGGCCTGATGTAGACAGAGACACAAAAGCCAGAATTTCTCCATAGAGTCAAGGACTCCCAAGGTAAGGGGAAAGCATACTGTTTCAGCCAGAGGGCCCTATGCTGCACTTTGGACAGCTCTCATCCCTTAAATCACCCTAGACACTGATGAATAGAGCACGCCATATCTGGGATTGGGATATTAGCAAACCTGAGTGCTGATTTTTCCTTTACTCTTCAGTCTCGGGCAAGTTGCTGAACTAATTCCTACTTATAGGTTAAATGGGGTAATCGGTTTTACCCATAGGATATGGGAAAACATTAGGGTCCTATGGAAACTATTATCATTTTTATTTTTACCTTGTCAAACTGCATTATACCAAAAGGTAATCCCCTTGGAAAATCTCAGGAAATAAGCAGGATGGGTACATCTGTTAGGCTGGCATTTCAGATCTCTTAAGCTTTTATGGTGGGAAAGAGGCAAGCAAGACAGAATTTCTAAGAGTGTCATATTCTGTTTTTTTTTTTTTTTCCCCATAAACAACGACATCCACCCTGTGGGAGAACATTAAATAACTAAATAACCAATGAATTTTTTGATTCTTCACGTATATTTTTTGTATCCCACTCCACCCCCCACATCCCCCACCCCTGCCCCAGGCCTGGCCTAAGTTCATGGAGAGGACCGGATATAACATGCCTCATGTGCTCAATTTGCTCCGTGAATTCAACTCTGGTTGAATTTTTTCTTCTTCTTCTTAAAAATAATGACAGTATTTCGAAAGATGCGAAAAAGAAAGGGAGCTCCTGGATGACGATTCTGGGCTTGACAATTTTCAAGTTAGAGAATAAACATTTACGTTGCAAAAGGAGGTCAGGAGAAGGCAGCACCCGAGTGAAAAATCAAAAGTAATCCATGGCAGCTCCTTCTCCCAGGCTGACAAAGGGCTTGGCCTTGAACTCAGGTTGGATCTTAACTGCTCACTGCCCTGCCCTCACACACTTTCCTTCTAGATCCTTCTTTACAGAGGTCTTTCTGGCAAGCAGGGTGACTGAGGACCTTCTGGCGCTGTCCCAGGTCCTGAAATGCCACGGGTTCCTGTCTTCGTGATTAAAGTGGCTCTGGAGCATTCCCCTCCAGTCAGCTGTTGTGTGGAAGCTAATTTCCATATAATAACATTTTGTTATTTGTAATAAATCATATCCACAGTAAGGTGACTGGGTTATGTCATTATTTGCAAACCTACAGAATGTAATTATAATATGTCTGAAAACCTCCATGCAGAACCGTGCAGTTCCAGCCACAGCACCGTCCAATAATAATAAAAATTTATATTGTGCTTTATGTGACCGCTCATCACTGTAACCGTTCTATGCCAAGGGAAAAGAAACCCCACAGCAGTGACAAATTCATGGACATGGAAACCTTGTAAATGCCAAACTAGTTGATCCCAAAGCTAGCTACTGGGTTTCCCCTCTTTTTTTCCTAGGAACCTTTTATAGTAACAGACTGGATGACCAGATTTACCTCCACATTCAAAACAATGAGCTCTTTTTGGAGTTTCCTTTTTATGCATTGAATACACGTGTGTCAGCCTTGGCTAGCATTGGTTCATAAGTATTAACTTTTTGCACAGCATACCTATGTGCTCCCTTTTGCATCTTTCTCCCCACATCTGTCTCCCACTTCCCTTGCCTCATCATTATTTGTCTAGGATGCATGGTTCCACTGCTTTTTGTGAGCATTGTGAAGCAGATTCCATAGGCAGTAACTGAGACACATAGTGGTATTCATCTTGCATCTGTTTTCTCTCATATTGAATTTCACTCAAGCATAGAAATATATTATTGCAATTAGAAGTGGGCTTCCAGTTATCTCTCCTTCTTAACCTTCTACTGCTCGATGCCCTTGGCATGCCCTGCTGGGATTTTTTTCTTGAGAGGAATGGCAAGTTCTGGTTGGAAGATGCTCTGAAGTTCCAGGGAGGTTGTTTTCTGAAGTTTCAGGGAGGTTGTTTCTTAAGAATCCCATTAAGAGTAGAGCTTGTTGTTTCAAAAGCGCTGGACTTAGATCCATTGCCCGAGATCTTTTATAGTTCTGGGGGGAAATTCCCCCACTTTAGCCACAGTGGTCTTACTTTTATTGCATGTGTGGTGGTGGTAGCTCTCTAAGATAATTTTGCTTGGGGCTGTGAAAATTACCTTCAAACCCAAAATTGGATTCCATCCACTGCTTTCAGCCAGAGCAACAGGCTTGTGTGGATATCCGTTTCCCTGGGTATGTTTGTAGTTACTAATGCTGAGTGTGGTCATTTATCATGGACAATACAGAACAAAAAATGATTTTATTAATAAGTTTCCTGCTCCTGCATGATTTTGTCATGGAGCTTAAGACATGACATTTTGTTCCTTAGCCACTTTTATCTGCATATTTCTACAGCTTGCTTCCTTTCTATCCCTTCACTTTGGGAAGTTGGTTGAGAAAGATGGTCTTACATAGGTTGTGGTGGAATTAGAACTTGAAAGGTTGCTTTTGTCACCATACATGGGGTTGGCAAAAATCCACCTCAGGGTGGCCCACACGAGGGTGGGGATGAGCACTGACATTAGCATGCTCTTCCTTACTGTGAAGTAATGCAGCATGAGGGAGAGAGCCTCACCTTCTGTCTTGTGAGTTCCATTCTTGTGGAACTGCTAAGCCAGGCTAGCCCTAGCATCTTGGGGTTCTGGGAATCCTGAAAGGTCTATCATGGCCTATCCACAGAGGGGAGTAGTATGTAGTGTGAAAACGGTGCTTTCAAAGATGATTTAATGATATAGAAGAAAAGCTCTTATTATACTATAAAGTGAGAAAAAACAGCATATAAAATTTCATATAAAACCTGATCTCACACCCCCTCCCCCCAAAAAAGACTAAAGAAATGCACCCAAAAGCATCAACATATTGACTTTCTCGTGTTGGTGGGATTACGGCTGATTTTTATTTTCTTATTTCTGCTATTTAAAATTTTCCAAATTTCTCAAAATGAATATGTATTATGTTTTAATGAGGAAAAAAGTAGATTTTTTTTAAAAGCCCTTCAGAGACTGTGGCTCCACTGACTTCCTTGATCCCTATTCTAATGACTCTCTCCAACCCTCCCCCATCCCTACCATGAAGAAAGCCTTCCTCATTAAAGCTCCCCTATAGCCTTCCTTCACCCTCATCTCTTCAGAGAAGTGTCTTAAGGAAATATCAAAGGGTGTGTGTGTGTGTATGTGTGTGTGTGTGTGTGTCTGATTGTGTGAGTGAAAGAGAAAGACAGAGTAATCATTATATCAGGAAGGAGGAAACCCACCATAGAAATGCAAAACAGAACAGCTGAAGAGAAAGGCAAGGGTGAACTATAGAGGAGACCCATCTTGACAAAGGTAACAATGAGGAATTAAAATCCCACCATAGAAACTGTCAGAGGGCAGGGGATGACAGGCAAACTGAATAATAGAGAGGGTCTATCCAGGGTGGAAAGGGACATGCCCTTCACCCTCTCTCTCCTCCTTCCCTCCCTGGGCTTCAACCACAGAGGACTAAAGATCCCTTGGGGGAGGACTGGGGATGCTACAAACCAGGGAGGGACCTGAGGAGTCTGACCAGGGAGAGAGGACCACGTAAAAAGCCAGAGAAGGACCCGGGGCTGGCTATAGGAGGTCATCTAACCCCTGGGGACACCTAGATCATACATGTTCAGGCTAGAGCACAGCGCCCTATTTTGCAGAAGCTGATGCCCAGGGGGAAGTCGTGACTGTTCTTGGAGTCTTAGGACAAGAGGCGTGAGCAGGTGTGGGTGCCTCACTAGGAACATTGGCACATCAGAAGGGCTTCTCCTTGTGGGGTGTTTGGACATGGGTGGTGGAGGGGCATAACTGGTTGTCCAGATGACCAAGGGGTGCTACTGGCATGTAGTACATGAAGATACTTAGACTCACAGAGGAAAGCGCTGGCCTGACATACTACCCTACACAGAGAAACAGCAAGAAATTTCCTCTAGGGCTGAAATGGAGTCAAAAATAGAGATCCCCCCCCAAAAAATAGGGACCCATATCTGTGTATGTCTTTTGGAATTCCTTGAGGTTTTCCTTTAGTTCCCTTGTCCCTTTCCCTTTGCTTTGGCAGAACTGAAAAAGGTTGATGTCTCACATCCCTGAATAATCCTGCCAGGTAAGACCTACCTCCCCTTTGTTTCTGGAGGCCTGAAGTGGGGGGCAGGTGGAGAGAGAGAAGCAGATTCCCTGCTGAGCAGGGAGCTGAATGTGAGGCTCAATCCCAAGACCCGGAGGAGATCACGGCCTCAAGCCCACACAGCCCTTGGTCTTCTGATAAATGAGGCTTAGTGCCGACCGAGCCTCTGGGACAGGGGGTTGTAGGAAGCCTGTACACCAGCTCAGGGTGGTCAGATGTCATCTTTTCTCTCCAGCCTCATGCTCCCCTCTGCAGGTGGCATGGAACAGCATTCATCCTCACGGTTCATTTGCCAGACTCCAATTAAGGCACCCACACAGCAGCCCAGAGATACCCCCTGAGTGACCCACAGCCCCAGTGAGGCCCACAATGAGGCAGCTTTGTAGCTGCCTAGGGGAATCTGCCTTTTTAGGGAAGATGTGCAAGAGATGGGGGACAGGTGGGAGAGGGTGGGAAAGCAGACACCTGTGCTCAAAGGCGAAAGATGTCTGTTTTTCTCAGTGGCCAGGCCAGAGTGTGCTGACCAGCGAGCATCTCTGTGTAGAACAGTTTGGTCAGCCACCTGCCAAGGGCGGGGCAGGCAAACACATCACGTCCTTTAGACCATTTATCAGTGGATGGAGAGGTTAGGCCATTTCCCACTATCCCCTCTTTGCAGGGGTGGGGCAGGAACACCCTCCTGTTTAGTGACACATAAGTGACCAGGGACCGTGCTAGACACTTTGGAGCCTGATTTCATCTCATCTTCACAGTGACCCTCAGAGGTGGCTGTTCTTAGCACATCTGTAGGAGAGAACACTGAGCCTGCAGGAAGTCGCGACCCAGACTCCAGAAGCGATGCTGGAGTTCACACCCAGAGCTGCCTGATGTCACAGCCTTTCCTTCTGAGTTCTGTCCTGGCAGCAGTTCAGTGGGGAGGCTGGGAGCTTGGGTGCTGGAACCAGACTACCTGGGCTCAAAGCCTGCTTCTATCCTTCACTAGCTATATGACCCTGAGGCACAGAATCCACCTTATTATATCTCAGTGTCCACATCTGAGAAATGGGGCTAATAATTGTTTCCACCTCAGAGGGCTATGGATGGGGCTGTATTATTGAATGCTGTAAAGCACCTAGAACATTGCCAGGCACGTAATGGTACCGTGTAGCTATTTAGCTATTAATACGATGCCTACTGTCCATTAGCGAACCTAGAACCTAGTAGTCTCTAGTCCTCAATGGTGAGAGGTCTTCGAAGTTAGATGTCCAGTTCATGGAGGGGTCTTTGTAGCCCTGTGCCAGACCCCAGGGAAGACCCCTAAAAAGAACATGCACAATGCTTAAGACCACATGAGGACACTGAACTCTGAGTATGAGGGCTGACAGGGTGCACTGCCCTGATTCCACCCAAGCTCTGAGGCATTCTTACCTGACACGGTGGTGTCCAGGAGAAGGTGTGCTCCAGGAGTGGAGGGACTATAGGCTAGGACTTAGCCAAGAGAGTAAGATGGAGTGCCCAGAGCTGCGGAACCCAACTGATGACACTTGAGGTCCGGATGGCTGGTGTCCCAGGGCCCCTGCCCTTCCCAGATCGGCACAGCTTTCTGGCCCGGCCCAGGGATCCTACATCTGCCTCCCCAGTGGAGATAAGCAGCCCAGATCAGGGGCCCATGGCCTGACCTGGCCCAGGGCATCCATGCCAAGGCCCTTTTTGGGTGCTCCGTTTCTACCCAGCCCTGCTTCCCCTTTGTCCAGACCTGCAGAAAACCCACTTGGATGGAGGACAAAGACCTCACAGGAGCCTTCAGTCTGGAGGTGGGCCCCGGGGAGGGGCCTGGGTGCACCAACAGGCAGAGTCTCTGGGAGCCGCCTCCCTGTGAAGTGCTCCTCCCTGTTTCCAGAATGTGCCGTGAACGCGGCTCCCTAAGGCTTCTCTGACACAAGTCTCTGAGGGAGAGAAGTTAGACTCCGGCCCGGAGTCCGCTAAAAGCCCGTCAGAGAGCAGAGGTAATTTATGAGGAGGACGCTGAAGCAGTGCAGGCAGAGCAAGGGAGGCAGAGGGAGTGCAGCCCAGACACATAAATATCAAAAACAGAAGCGTGGGTTCCTACCTCTCCACGTCCCAAGACATATAATATTACAGATCGCAGCTTGCGCGGTGCTCGCATATTCCTGGGGCTTCGATACAATACAGTAAATGCATTGTGACAGTAGCTGAGTGGATTCTATGTGCTGAACAGATGTCTTCCAGCAGACGAGGTTTCTGTGACTGTATCACATTGTGCTTTCATCAATTATACATCACTCCTCATTACAGAGGCAGGCGCTCATGACGGCATGCCGCGGTTAAGTGAGAAACCTGGCCAGGCTGAGAAGCAGAAGGCAAACTTTGAGGATGCTTTTTGGGTTAAGGGGCTGCTGGAACCACCTCCTCTCCCTCAAAGACCCCGCCTCACCCCCTTAACTCTGCTACTGCCTTTATAGGTCTTGACGCCTCCCTTTCTTACGCTGAGCTAGGATATTTTTTTTCCCCATTTTTAAAAAATGCTTCATACAAATAATCCAAACTGGGTAAAATAATGAACTCCCTATACCCATCACCCCACCACTCAGCTTCAGCAACTGTTAAGATTTGTCCACCTCGGGGCTACTTTGTGCTGAACTGTTTTAAAATGAATCCTGGCCTCTTATAAATTTCACATCTATTTTACTCAGTATGAATCTTTAAAAGAAATAGGGCTACTTCCCAGAGAGCCAGCCATATGATCTTTATTGCCACTTACAAAATTAGCAATACTTCCTTGTCCTCATCCAGTACCCAGTCTGCATGTAGGGGGTCTTCGTGGTTTCCGGTCTCCTCCTGGCCACTGCCCTGGGACACACCCCACACTGCAGATAGGATAGCTAGTGGAGCTTAGACTAGCTAGCTAGGGGACCCAGCCAAGCTCAGGTCATATTCCATCCTCAGCCTCATGTTCCATCTCTAAGCTACAGAAGGGCCATAGATCTGAAGAGGACACACGGCACACACCCCTTGGCAGGACTTGTGTGGGAGGAACCGGCAGGTATTGGGGGTGGGACAGTCAGGAATGATGAGAACAGCTTAGATGTGTCAGGCTGCAGCTTTTGTGCGTAAGCCTGTACTTCGCAAAATGTGGCGCACGTGCCTTCGTGGTATACCAGGCGATTCTAGGCAGCGCATAGACAAGCACTTAAAAAAAGAAGTTATGTATTTCATCTTTATTTTTAAAAAGTTGGAACTAGCACACCTAAGCCCGTGGCTTCATGGATTTCATTATCATAGATGGTGCCAGCCAAAAGGTGTTTGGTGATTTAAGGTCGATTTTGAGAAGAATATTATATAAATAACAATACAGAGGCATTTGGATAAGGCAAAAAAAAATTTTTTTTTCCTAGTGGGACCCAAATCCCTGAAGTTAAAGAGCCCTGGTCTGATGGAAGTAGGAGCTGTGACCCAAAGTAATCTGAATTTCAGTCCTAGCTCTGCCCCTTACTATCCAGTAAGTAACCTGGACCAACCCACTCAATGTCGCGGGGCCTCACCCTTTCGACTGTATAATGGGGCTATGCCTGTCTGTTTCATGAATTAAACCGGGAAACGTTCTACAAAGGCAGATGTCAAGATACACTAAGAAGTCCCTAGTTTCAAGCTTTCTGTACCTCATGTCACCTGCCCGCTCCCTGGGGTTCCACACAACTCAGACTCTGAATCCAGCCACTCCAGTGAGCTCTGCGCGCTGCCGGTTGTTAAGCCTGACCATTGTAATAAGCATCGATTATCATTATCAGCATTATTATATTTACCTAAGATCTCTGGTGCATACGAAAATGCAGAGGGCCCTCGCACATCCTTTGCTTTACAAGAAAGATTTGCCATGTCTAAAAACCATTTCTAGAATTAATTTGCCTACTGCAAACAATTTATATTAATGAAAACACATTGAGTTGGGGGCGGGGGGCTCTTCTGCCTGCAGAATATGTTTGCTTTGTTCACCTAGAATAAAAAGACTTTGAGTGCGTGTTTGTTTTGAATAAATGAATATCTGGGTGACAGGAGGAAGGGCTGCCCCGTGCCTCTGATTGAACTTGGCCTAGCAGTCCTTTCCAAGGCGGATTGCAGCGTCGGCAGGAGGCAAGCTCTGGTCGCTTGCATTTTAATATGTAGTGATGCCTGTCATCTGCTTCACTATATTTACAGGCCCCCTTTCGGGCTTGTATTTGATCATGGTGGAGAAAGAGGCTGCGATCCCCTTTCCCGGTCTCCTCCGAGGCTTGGAATAAGCCAAAGTGGGGGGCCTCTGAGCCCCAACCCCCATTCTCCCTGCAAGAGCCTCCCCAAACCGTGCCTCGGTCGTCTTCACAGCAGCCACTCTCCCTCTGCATGGGCTTATTCTATTTATTTGGGTCGATGAGGCTCATTTTCCTCTCTACAGATGGCAGCAGGGTCCCCTGATCCTACACTGATGCTCCCTGCTTGTCAGAGCGAGCGGGAGATGGGAGAAGAAGGAGGAGGAGGGAAGGGAGGGAGGATCCAGTGAGATGGGGTGGCTGTGAGGATGGGGACAGGAGCCCCAAGCCAACCTCACCTGCTTGCCTCCCATCCTAGGTATTGAGGTCAATGTTGGGAGCTTAGCCTGACCCACCCCGCCTCACTAGATCCTCCTGTTTGTGATTGCAAGCATCTCAGATGTTTAGCACTTGACAGTCCCTGGATGATATCATACTCCAGAGCTCTCTGCAGCAGCCTGGCCAAGGCTGTGGGGTGTGAAGCCTCCAGCTCTGCCTCGCTGGCATCTGGGCACATGTGTGTCCGCATAATAACCTACAAAACGCTTCGTGCCCCTCGATGCACCCGCTTAGAGGCCTCGGGGAGAGGAGGGCTTTGTCAATGTGGCTTTGTTTGGGAGCTGCAGCCTGTGTTATCCTGGATTAGACCCTAGCTCCTAGGTTTGCATGGGTACCTCAGGCCAGACAGCAAACCAGAAGTGACTGGAACTGGCCCTCTGACTACCAAGGTGGCACTCAGTCCTCAGTGAGAGGACCCCTCTGTCCCAGAGAGGGAAGCATATTGGGCCTTCTGAGAGGGACCATGGGCACAGCTGGCAGAGAGGCAGCCCTGGCGGTGACTGCAAGCATGGACCCTTGTGTCAGACTGCCCTGGTCTCCTCCCGGCTCTGCTGCCTACTAGCTGTGTGCCTCAGTTTCCCTGATCCTGGGATGGGCATGATAGTGAAACCGCCCAGAAGGTTGTCCCGGGATTCAGTGAATCCATGTCACCAGCATGCTCAGGATGGCACCTCCCATACTCAAGTGCCATGTCAGTGTCTGAGAATATACACAGTGAACTGGTTTTCCCCTGGTGGTGGTGGATTGCGCCAAGGTTTAGAATGAGAGTGTCACCAAGTCCCGGGATGTCAGACGTGGAGATCCTAAGCCCAGGCAGAGAAGGGCAGTGATTCCTTCAGGACCACGGGACTCTTTGGGGTCCAGGAAGACAACTCTCCCCACTCCCTCAAAGGAGGGAGCCCTCCGAGAGGACCCCGTCAGTATGGACTTGCTCAGCCTCTGACCCTCAGGCAGGGTGGCAGTGAGGGACAAAGAAAAGGTATGAATAGCATCAACAGCCCCAAATCCTGAAAGCCCGAGGGAGACTTTTTTTTTTAAGTCACATTTCATTTTCTACTCCCAGAAGAGCATAAACACTCTGGATTCGTCCTCGCTTCCTTTAGTTCATCATCTCAGTGATGGCTTTGCAAGGCAGCTGGGGCCCCAGGCTGTAGAGAGACGTGGAGAACATTGACCTGACTGGCTCTGACAGGCACTTCCTCCAGCTGGGGTCCCAGGACCCCTGAAGCAGGCAGGGGGAGAGAGGGAGTTGTCCTCAGCACTCACAGCTTGGACCAGGGTGACAGCACTCACCAGTGTGCCCCTGACCTGCAGCAGGGCTGGGGAAAGGGCAGCTGCTGGGAGGCACAGCCTGGGGCTGCAGAGGAGCCAGGTGGCTGGGGGCAGCGTGCTGGGGACGTTGCTAGCAATACAGAGTGCAGCGTCAGGAGCCTGCCTGGCTGGAGCCCTAGCTCTGCCATCTTCCACCTAGTTGACCTCAGGCAAGTTGCTAACCCTGTTTCACTGTCATTTTCTTCAACTATTAAATAGAGGTAATAATAGCATCTACATCATGGGTCTTTTGGGGAGAATTAAATGAAAAATGCTCATAGCACTTGTTCGTTGCCCAGCAGGTCAGCTGTTTCAGTTATCCAGAGGAGTGAGGGCAGTGGTGACAAATCTTGACCTAAGAAGGTATCCCCTAGGATGGCAGCAACAAGAGTGACCCCTGGCAAAAATTGAGAGCCCCCTCCCTGAGGCCACCGCAACAGGTGGCCACCCACTCAAGGAATTTGTCCAGAGAAGAGCCAGCTTGTCTGTGTCTGTCCTAGAGGCTAGGATCTGAGGGGACTGTTGGAGACTGGGGGGCAGCATCCCACAGAGCCTCCCCTGGTGACCATCATCTTACTCCAAAACAGCCTGCCTACCCTTGCCATGGGGCAGTCTGTATCCCCAAAAGTTAGGGTGCCAGATGCAGTAATCACTAAAACACTGGGAGATTTTAGCCTGGCGAGGGGGATCGTTCCTCTTTGGGCCACGTACCCCATAAGAACATAAGAGCATAAGAACGGTTTGTATTGCACCGTTCATGGAAGGGCTGGGTCCCGAAGGTTCCTCCCTGCCCTTGGAAGCCCATCGTGGAAGCAGCATCCTTTCTCTGACCTGCCTTTCACACTCTGAGCCCCTCGTCTCTGGACTCACTGTAATCCCCCTGCTTTCTGCTCCATCTCACCTCCAGTCTGGATCCCATCCTGCCCACCCAGTCGAACAGAAGGGATTGCACAGCTGAGCTGAGAACAGAGAGAGCTGCTTCAAAGGCTCAGCTCAGCAGCCCTGGTCTGACTGCTCCCCCTTCCTGCGCCCATGCCCCTCCCCTCTCAACTCAACTAGGGTCAAGCTGCCTGACTTACTGCTAAGACCTTTTTCTGCTCCAACTTTCTATGAACCAAAGTCTAGCTTAGCTGTTTGGTGGGGTCCCAGCCTAGTGTCTGCAAACCCTGGGAAGAACTGCCCATGCAGAAGGCAGGATTCCTTGGTGTCCCCACTTAGGCACAGAGGACAAACCTCTAAAGGACTTGGTACCTCTGAGATTTTGCTCTCTCTCCCCAAGCTGGACTCTGCCAGGAACACGTCTCTTTTGTCCTGTCGTTATCAGTGCCGCTGCTGCCATTGCAATGAGGAATTCTCAAACTCTGCCATAGTGACATCAGTTGGGGTCCTTGCCTACTCCTGGATGCTGTCTGAATGTCACATTCAGAAGGAGGAGAGACATGTGCACAGCATTGCCCATTGCTGCCAGCTGGGGGCTAAGGCAGGGTGGTGAGGTGTAACCAGGAAATGATACGGCATGGCATGGTGCTCTGAGTGGGGTCCCTGCTCCACCCATCACCAACAGAACCCAGGCTGGGACGGCAGGTGGGAAAAAACAAAGCAGAAAGAAGAGAATTGTGGGAAGCCACATGGAAGGAGACAAAGTCCAGCCCCTGCTCAGCCACGTTGCCGAGGCATATGGTTTGTGATCACCATTCCCAGGAGGGCGGCCTGGGCATGCCTTCAGTTGTCATCCAAACCCTGTGGAGGGGGGCACCCTGGTCCCTAGTGAATATAATAACTGTTGCCCAGAGAGGTGAAAGAATGTGGCTGGCGTTGCACAGCTAGAAAGAGCAGAGCCAGGGTTCCAGCATCCGTGTCCACACATTTTCCAGGATACCATCCTGAGCCTCAGTTAGTCGTTCTGTAAAGTGGGGGTCTCACCTGAATTGTGCATCGCTTTGTAAACAGTATAAAAGTAAACACACACGTGGGGAGGAGGGTGGCTGGTGGGGACAGATGTGACAGGCCGGACAGAGTTGAGGCCACCCTGTGCCGTCAGCCCCCTTCCCAACACCATTTAAACACTACCCTGTGTTTTAGGTGGGAAAATGGGACGTAGAGCAAGAAGCATTAAATTCAACTCTAGTATGGACTGTTTCATCTCCCCAAAATGTCCCAGACTTGGACTTTCATGTCTTGTGGCAAGCTTGCATCTACCCTAAGAGAGTAGCGAAATATGTATTTGGAGCTTGGGCATGACATGTCTGGGAAGAGAACGTTGGAAAAAGACAGTGTCCTTGCTAGGGACTATTTTGGATCTGTAAAAGGAAGAGGTCGGTCCAGTTGACTCAGAGGTGGGTTCTTGCCCCCCCGGCCCCCCCCCCCGCCCCCCCTGGCGTTCTAGAGTTCTAGAAGTGGTCAGCCACCCAAGGGCAGTCATGCCTTTATCAGCAAACATTTCCTGAGAGCCTCCCCTGCCCCAGGCATGTGCCGGATGCTCAGGACAAGCGATGAATCAGAGACCATCCCGCCCTCGGGGTGCTCAGGGGGACCGTCAGTGAAAGGCCCGTGGTATAAACACACATGCTCTGAGAACAGGGAAAGGTGTGATTCATTCTGACAGGGAATCGGCCAAAAAGATTTCACAGAGGAAGTGACATTTCAGCTGAGCCTCCAAGGAATGAGTGGGGTCCCTGGTCTGGTGACTCCCTCTCCCTGAGCTCCCCGACGGAGGCACCAGTTCTCCCACCTGCTGCCACCTCCTCCGAGGGACAGCCCAGGGAAGGTCAGGGGGTGCCATCAGCAGTCGACTGGGTGACCCCCAGAGTACTAATAACACCCCTTGAATACAGTACGGCTCTTGTTTATGCACGCGTACAGATGTATTTGTGGAAACTGTGAAACTACCATTTAAAACAACAGATAACCCCTCCCCAATCATCTGCACTTGATTTGAAACATGCTTTTGGGGGTAGAAAATATGAATTCCTAATTCCATTTTGCTGAACATCAAAATGAGATGAGTCACATGGAAGCACGGAATGACTCTGAAGACAGGAAGCCCTGAATAATCCTGAGAGAGAATATTGGCAAGGATAATCTGGGCCAAAATCATCAAAATGAGGCTGCAGCAAATACCCAGGCCATCCATCGCTAACTGGTAATATTTGTTATGGCTCTAAGTCATAGCGTAATAACAAGAGCTAATATTTTTTTGAAGACTTGCTCCGTGCCAAGCACTGCTCTGGGTGCTCCCCTCAGCCAGCAAGTCTGGGAGGTAGGTACTGCTGTGAAACCATTTTGCAGACAGGGAGACCGAGTAACCTGCCTCAAGCCCACACTCTTTGCCACTGCGTTACACTCCGAAATGCCACATCATCTCTGTTCTCTCTAACGAGCAACACTGGAAGCTACTGAACCCCCCCACCCCCCCACCGCAAGTGACTGCACACCCCACTTGAGAGGATGCACATATCTGGTTTTCCCCGACTCCTAACACAGAACAAATAGTGGAACTGCCAGCAGCCAGCCAGGCTCTGAGATCTTTGCTCTGAGGACTCTGAAAGGTCAGGAGAGAAGGAGCCCAGCGTTGCTCTGAGCGAGCGAATTGATTCCACCAGGCACTGTAGACGAGGAGCTCTGGATCTGGGCAAACCGGTCCCCTGCGATCCCCTGATCCCAGGCAAACACCTTGCTCTCTAGCTTGGCTTTGGGATTGGCTCTTCCTCCTTAACATCCACATCTTGGGTCAAATCTGGCTCCTAAGAGCTGGTCGGACTCTCACCTGGCGGGGTGGGAGTGGAGGTGTGTGGCAGTGATGAATCAGACCGAGAATCCCTGCCTGAGTTTCAGATGTGCAAGTGGAGCTAGAACAAAGAAGATGTTCCTGCCCCTGGGGGTTACAGCCCAAAGTTAGAGACAGGGGAGATGGGGCCAGCATGAGTCAGTCATCTGAATGCAAGGGGACAGAAGCGGAAAAGAATTTAAATGTGTTTCTATTTTCTTAGTTCCCTGAGGATCCCTTAAGGTTGCAGGGAGAGGGAGAAGAGGGGGAGCAGGGAGTAGGAAAATCTCCACCAAGCAGGCCTGGCCTTGGGCCATGAGGAGATGGCCCCCCACAGGGCACCAGGAAGCTACCCTCACCCCCAAAATGTCAGAGCTTTCCTTTGGCTGAAAGCATGGTGCCTATTAAAATGCAAATTCTTGGAGAAGAGCAATGTTAGATCCTATGGGTCTTTTACACCCCTGGCTGATGAGGCCCCATGATCCTAAATAGGGAGTGTGGGCTGCCAAGGACCTCTGAGACTTCTGGGTTCCGTCCCCTCCCGTGTTGGGGATGGAGATGTGCAGAGGGCACACGGTAGCCCAGGTGTCAGGGCAGAGGGTGGTCTGGGCCTGTGCCATCAGGCAGTCCCGAGGGACTCCCAGGCTAAGGTGGGTGCAGGGGGGCGGCCTCGTACATGGAAGGAGGTGACTGGCAAGGCAAGGCAAACTAACAGTGCTCAAGACAGGCTGAAGGGACAAAGCAGGCTGGGGTGATTAGGAGTGACCCCAAAGAAGCAGGGGCTGCAGCTGAGCCTCGTGGGACAGCAGGCACGGGGATGCACATGGGGCGAAATGACATCAGACCATAGAAGCCAACCAAGCAGGTGCATACTCTTCATAGCGTCCCTTAGGTAAAGGGAAGCTCAGGTCGGGGGGATGCAGAGGGGTGCTGAGCTGGGAGCAGCGTTCGGGATGGGGATGTGCCTGCCACCAGGGCACCCAGGAGGAGCTAGAAGGGGACAGACCAGAGGCGAGGACGCCCCGGTGTGAGAGAAATGAGGGTGAGGATCCCTCGCCCCTTTAGTCCCCAAAAGCCGTGTGGAAAGGGGAAAGGCCATGATTTCATGACAGAAGATCACCCGGTCACTGGATGACCTCAAGGAACTCACTTCACTTCTCTGGGTGTCAGTGTTCTTATCTGCAAAATGGGACCAACAGTGCTACTGACACCCCACGACCCCCTCCCCCCACGCAAAGCTGTTGTGAGAATGACATGAGACTATAGTATGACAGCATTTAGGAAAGGGTGGAAGGCTGTGCACTTTTGGGTTCATCTTTCGCCTTAGAAATCAATACTGCCAAGTGGCACCCCCATCCTCCCACCCCGCCACCCAGGCTCCTTCCCCTTCAGCCTACTTACTTCAAAACACAAAGGGAAAATACTTCTTTCCAGCATGCTGGGATAAACTGGCCAGACTGCTGGCAGCCAGAAGCCACCGGGCTGGCTTTGCGGGGCCACACCACCCCACCCCACCCCCGGGCTGCAGGAGCTGCCGTGGGGCCAGGGGATCAACATCCAGCGCGGGACACAACCCTTTGGCCAGGGCACCAAGCTCAGCCAGTCCCCGAGACAGAGGGTCCCGGCAACGAGGCAGGC
This sequence comes from Canis lupus familiaris, assembly GCF_011100685.1. Taxonomy (NCBI): domain Eukaryota; kingdom Metazoa; phylum Chordata; class Mammalia; order Carnivora; family Canidae; genus Canis; species Canis lupus. The sequence continues at coordinate 16,066,680 of NC_049226.1, forward strand.
CCTGTGGACTTTGTCCTCTCCCCTCCAGTCTGAGACTCTGGTTTGTGCTGGGCAGGCCTGAGGACCCTCCTCGCTCTCCCTCCTACCAGGAGCACCTCTCGCCGCCTCCTCCCCATATGCTTGCCCAGGCGTCCTTAGGCATAACCATTTAATTTATTTATATTTATGAAACCTCTCAACTAGGTCAATGCACTTTCATGCACATCTTAATAATTGTTGATATAGTGGGGGAAGAGGAGGGTCACGTGGGCTGGGGGACCGACTCAGCCCTCTCTCCTCCAGCGAGGTCACTGGGGACCCCACACGAAGAAAATACCTTTGTTGGTGTACTAATTGCTGAGCCCATCGACCCTGCCTTCCACAGCCCCCGTCAGCACTTCTCCGAGGATACGGAGAATGGTTTTGTGGTTTCAAACCACACTGCACCCCCAGGTCCCCCTGGACTTGTAAGTGGATACAGAGCCCGAAATCAACAAAGCAGCAGCTGAAATGAAATTAGACACTGAGTCCTAAAGAAACCAGGCTGTGAGTCTCAAAATACATGGAGCTCAACCCTTCTCTCCGGCAAAGTCCCGGATGCCCTTCTCGCCCCCCGGACTCCTCCCTACCTTCTCAAAATGCACTTGCTCTGACTCTATCCAGAAACCTGCAACCCATGGCCTTGGAGGTTTCTGTCTCGGGGAGAACTGCACTGTGTTCCGCAGAGAAAGCAGAAACCTGGGGGTGACTAAGTCACATAGAAAAGGAAGGCATGTGTTCCCCCAGCCAAAAAAAAAAAAAGAAAAGAAAAGGAAGCTAATTTTGAGGAGATAAGAATGAGCTCAGGGGAGAAGAAGGGCCACCGGAAAAGGATGTAGAATCAATGCAAACAATTAACCAAATATTCCAGTATGGGTTTCTAGAAAGTCCACACCTGATATGCTTGGGGAGCACCAGAGTGATTAAATCTGTGGCTTTGAGATCAGAAATTCTAGGCTTAAATCCTGGCCCCATGATCTACTAGCCTAGCAACCTTGATCAAGTTAACATTTCTAAGCCTCAGTTTCTTCATCTATAAAATGGGGCTAATACTAGTATATAAATGAGAGTTGTCTTGAGGATGGAGGAGATAACGCACCCAATGTAAGATTCTTAATGCGCGGATTTCACACGCGCTTGTCTCCATGCATTATGCTCAAATGCATTGTACTGGGTGAAAGAAGTCAGTCTCGAAAGGCTATTTGCCTTATGATTCCATTTTTATGACATTCTAGGAAAAATAGAACCATAGGGACAGTAAACAGCAGTGGGAAAAAAAAAAAAAAAAAAAAAAAAACAGCAGTGGTTCCCCGAAGCTGGGGGGGCGGGCAGGGAAGAGGGTCTGATGACAGAGGGATAAAAGGCGTGTGGCAGGTGACGGAGCTGCTCCGTATGACGATGCAGGTGGCAGTTATAAGAGCCTGCGTGTAGGTCACAACGTGTAGAACTGGACGCTAGAAGGGTGAGCCCTACTGAGTGCAACCTGTCCTGCAATAAACGGACCCCTCAAGAGAAAAAGGTCGCGCATTCGTGTCAGATCCTTAACTCGTGACGTTCACTGGATAAGTGCACTTTCTCGGCACGTAGGTGATACGGGGCAGTTTTTATCACAGTCATTATGCTGGGCAGCCCCTTCCTGCCTCCGAGCGCAGGTGGGCACGGCACATTCTTCACGGGGCGAAGGGGTGGAGTTGTGCACGATCCTTCTCAAAGGAGGCGGCTCTGGCTCGGTGACCTGCGTTGGTCCCTTCCAGTCTGTGACATTTGTTGAAGAGATGCCACCTCTTTTGGCTCACCAAGTAGTTCTGCATAAGAATGACTGCGGGTTTTTTGTTCTGGGTTGAATGCCCTGGCAGGCTGGCAGACCTGGGGCCCAGCCTCAGAGCTTAATAGCCACCTTCTCAACGATTTCATTGTTCTGTAATCTGTATAATTTTAGGACCCTGTTCGGCACCTTCTCCATGCGCTTGGTTCCCATTAATAATCATGATCAGCACTTACCTAGGTGCTTTTCATTTTCAAAGCCCATTAATTAACACTAATTAATCCACACAGCAGTGCTGGAAGGAAGGGGAGCTATCATTATCCTGGTTGCAAAAAAAAAAAAAAAAAAAAAGGCAGAGAGGAAAAAGCTCCAGGTGATTTGCCTATGGCTGCAAAGGGTAGGTAGGGAGAGAGAAGGAAATCTAGGGAGAGAACCCTGGTACCCCAGATCCCAGCTCAAGGCTGTGACTATTCACGATCGTTATGATGGCCAACATTTATTGAGCAATTACTGTGTGCAAAGCACCACACAAAGAGCTTCCCGTGCATTTTCCCAATTATTCATCACAGCAAAGGACCTGAAGCTTGGGTTCATCCCTTTTTATGAATCAAGAAATGGAGACACAGCGAGATGAGGTACCTGTCCAAGGTCACACAGCCAACACACCCCACTCTGGTCTCACTGACGTCACTCTACCAGATGGCCCCTTAGAACTAAAGCTTGCACCCCATGCCTCCAGCTGATGGCAAAATGGAAAATCTGCTGGAGGCTTTGCCTTGTTCTCCTCACATACGAGGAAGGCCCAAAAGAAGCTTTGGAGGCAGCGCCAGCCTGGGAAGTAGAGGACAGAGCTGAGCCATAGGATCAACTGAGGAGCCATATAGGCTTCTGGCCCCTGAACACATTTCCTCCCTATTTTCTGCCTCACCTTCCTTGCTTAGCCCACGAAAAGACCATGCATTCATCCTCATAAACATTTACAGAGCTCAGTATAACCCCAAGCTCTCGGGGACACTTGAAGATGAGTAAGGTATGCCCCAGTCTTTGCAGAATTCACTGCGTCTCCTAGAAGCAAAGCTTTGATGCCCGAGGCACCCCAGACAGCTCAACAGCTACAAGAAACAGTGAAACACTGATCACATTCAAAACCACATTCTTGAGCTCCACAAAACTTTCTCATGGAATAACCTAAATCATTGTTAAATATTCTAAATATATTGTGTACCCCTAGAACTGGATGGGAGCTTACGTCCGTCCACTTATTAACAAATATTTATTGAGTACCCACAATATGCTAGGCCATTGCAGGCACTAGGAATGCAGTGGTAAACCAAATAAATGGAAGTCTCTGACCTTGCAGGTTTTACAATCTGCCGGAGACAGTCAACAAACAAACAAGAAAAATAGCACAAACTATGAAATATCAGACAGTGCCACGGGCTTCCCAGGTCTGAATCTACAGCCCTGATCCTTTTCAAGAAATGCTTACTGTTCACCTCCACCTGGATGTCAGATGGTCCTTTCAGTGCCCCAGAGCACACTGTTTCCACCCTCGCCCTCCACCCTGGGTCTCCCATCTTCCTAGTGTCCATAAAGGGCTCCCGTCCATGTAGATGCTAATCCAAAAAATAAAGGTGTTACCCACGAGCCCTCCTTTTCCCTTTCCTCCCTCATTTGATCATCAGTAGGCTTGTAGGCTTGATCCCCAAACCCACCCCAGCCCCATCTACTTCTCTCCATGTACTTTGCCTTGACCTGTCCTGAGGCTCCTCCCTCCATCCCCCACCTGCGCTCTACAGCTTGACTATACTCTCTGTTCCCACTTCTCAGGCTCTACTCGGCAGCCAAAGCACTCCTTTTAAGAAACATGTCATCTCCCCCAACAGCTTGCTAGGATACTTAATGTAAAATCCAAACTCCTTTCTGGGACCTAAAGCCTTCCGTAAGCTGGGCCCCATCTCTACGGCTCTCTTCCTGGGATGCCATTCTGGCCACTCCAGCTCTCTTGAGTATTGAGTAAGAACATTTCCGCCTTGGGCTTTTGCACTGGCTGGGAAGCTCTGTCCCTGATCTTTGCCCAGCTGGCTCCTCCCCATCAGGCCTCAGCTAAATGCCACCTCCCCAGATAGGCCTCTGCTGACCACTCCATGTGTCATAGATTTGTAGTGGTTTTACTTTCTGGGTGGGTTTAAAGCCATGGGAGTAGACGGAAAAGTCCAGGGAGAGCCTCCCAGAGAAGGGGCTTCCGGACATTAAGGCACACCCATGTTTAGAGGTTGGACAGAAGCATTGGGAAAGGGAATAGAGTCGGTGTGGCAGTGAGGGATCAGGGCAACCAGATGACATGATGCCCTGGAAGCCAAGAGAAGTGAAGGGTTCACCAAGGAGGAGGTGGTCAGCTCGGTAAGTGCCTCTGATGAGGACAAGCCTACCTGGCCACATGGTTCCCAAGCCTGGCCATGCATTAAAATTACTGTGGAACTTTTTTAAACTATAGATGCTGAAGCCTACCCAGAGCTGCTGAAGTGGGCACTCTGAGGGTAAGACCAGGACATTAATATTTTTAAAAACATGTTCCAGGTGATTCTGGTGCTGCTAGGCTGTGAGCCAGGATCTGAGAACCACTAACCTAGCCCAGCTCCTGAGCCAGAGACCAGAGAGACTCAATAACCGAGGGGTGGGGGTGGGGGTGGGGGGGTGACACCAGTCCCCAGGGATTGTAGGATTAGAGCACAAACTCCCCATTACCAGTGTGGTGCTTTGTCCCTTACACCACATGGCCACCCTGGTTTGGGGGAGATAGGATCTGCCATATGGCAATAACTTGTAGAGTAAATTTAACTCTGATTCAGGAATTGGATTTTGAAATTAAGCCCAAGCCATGTGGAAAGCGTGGTGCCTCTGTGTAAGAGGCCTAGAATGTTCAGATCAATGGTAATTAGCCTTTGAAGGCCACCATTGCTGTGACTGCAGCCCAGTTCTCAATTATCTGCACTTGGATTATCCACTTGCACTGATGAAAATGTTGACTGTGCCGCTGATTGCTCCCCGACACTCAGCACACAGCTGGATCCTTCTCACCAGCAGCTCTCACAAATGGAAAACTAAAAGCGGGGTGACTGAGTCAAAAGAACTTGTTGAGGGACGTCTGGGTGGCTCAGTTGGTTAAGCATCTGATGCTTGGTTTTGGCTCAGATCATGATGAGGGTCGTGAGTCAGGCTTTGCGCTGAGGGTGGAACCTGCTTGTAGAGAACGAAAAGGCTTCACTTGTGCTATATGGGGCTTGGGGAGGGATCGTGGGGACACTTCTGGATCTAAGACCAGTGTTAGGAGCTTCGTGTATACTCTCTGGCTCCGTAAGCATGACACCTTAGCTCTCGTATTCATTTGTATTGACTGACGTAGACACTGCAGTTGGGGGGTGGGGGTGGGGTGATGGAAATGTTGGCAGTGAAATGAGGGGGGCTGGGTGGAAGGCCACCAGAGAAATGTGAGGCAAGTCTGCTGCTGGAAAGTCATCTAAACCCCCTGGATGAGCCATCCTCGTGTTCTGTGGCGGCCGTCCCCTCATGTCTAGGAAGGGTTGCTGACCCCCTCCCCACAGATGGGAACCCCCTCATTGATCAATATGGAGTCAGTAAAGCTGAGAATGAAGCCCCAACCCCAGGCAGGCAGACTGCTTCTCCAGAAGCAGCCTCCTCATGTGTCCTGGTTTTACCTGGGAGCAGGTGGTTTGGGGGGAGGGCACAGCTGCCTCAGCCCCGGGGCTGTCACAGGGAGCCTGTGAGGTTCAGCCCAGAGCCCAGGTTCTGACAGAGGACAGGAGCATCACCGGACAGAGGGTGGGCTTCACTGAGACAGAGTTTGAGCATTTGGGCTTCTGGGCATCCCATCCAAGGCCCAGGCAGCCCAGGGACCAGCCACCCCCCCTCTGATCCACGGTGCAGGTGGGCATCACCCCGGTGGGGGCACGAGCCTTAACCATCTGATGGCCACGCTACAGCACATCGCCCTGTGTGGAGAGACCATGACTCACAGCATCTTAGCTGAGGGGCAGGCTTCGGTTGCTTCTCCCCCTGGGCCTGTCAACTCCAGCCAGGCAGCAGGATCACAGGAGAGGTTTTATAAAATCAGATGTCAGGACCTCACCCCCACCTACAAAATCAGGAACTTCAAGGGTGGACCTTGAGCTTCTGCACTTTGGAAAGTGGTCCCAGTATCAGAGGTAGAGAAGCCCTGATTTACACCTGATGATCAGATCCCCTGCAAGATTCTCCACTTTCAGGCAGCTCTCCATGACAGAGCTTTTCTCGAAACCGCATTGACTCATGTAGACCTCCTGGGCCCTGTGACCTTCCCCAGGAAGGGGAGGCCTGGCCCCTGAGGTTTCAGGGTGAGGCCAGGTCATGGGGCCAGTCCTCCCCCTCCTGGCATGTGCAGCAGACCCTGTGCTGCTTTCTGTGGAGTCTGTCTGGCGCTGGTGCCCAAGGGGCTTCTGCAGTTTGCCGTAGGCCCCACAGCAGGTGAGGGGCAGGGCCCAGGGGGCCTGATGCCCTTGTGCTCACCTAGTCCAGGGCCTGGGAGGTGGAGGACAGTAGGCCCAGGGGCCACGTATCCAGAACCAGCCTCATAGGAGAGATGACAACAGAGACTCCATGGAGATGGTACAGGTTCATATAGCTCATGCCCTGTGGCCAGTGCTAAAGGGTCCTTGGGTTGGAGGAAAGGCTGGCCCACAGCTGTCTGGCAGAGACCTGTCTAAGAGCAGAGGGCAAGTGATTTGCAGAAAGGACCTCAGAGGCAGTCTGGACCATGGTAGCTCAGCTTCCAGATACTAAGGCAACCCTCTTCTGTGCTCCCCACCACTTCTCCCCACAGTGGAGGAAACTTGGGGGTCTTTGAGACCAGGGCAGGCACCCTCAACATCAGGCCTCCATGGAACCAGCCAGGGAATCAGAATTTGCTGTTCCTTGCCCTGCTCCTGAGTGGCTAGGTGTCCTCCAAGGATATAGTGCCCATTTGTCCTTCTCAGCTGGATCCCATAGAGGCTGAAACTGAGACCCAGAGCCAGTAAATGGCCCCCTAGAGTGGCCCAGCAGCCAGAGTCAGAGGGTGGCGGGCACTCTAACCCCCCTCCCACCCCATCCACCTCCCAGAATGCAGGGTTTGGCTCTCCCTGGTTCCCAGTTCCAGAAAGGCATGGAATGTTAGAGCAGGAAGAGAAGTAACACCTGCCCACCTGAGAGTTGCTTTGGACTCAGCCCTTCATTGCAGGGAGGAAGAAACTTCCCCAGAACAGGGATTACATAAAGCTGGCCCTTGGAGATGCTCCTGGGATACAGTTTGACTCCTCCCAGGGCCCGTGCCACCACTGTCCTGGGGAGACCCGGAGTCATAGCTGTCTTGGAAGGATGAGGAGGACCCAAGATCCAGAGAGCTGTGGCCAAGGTTAAAACCCAGGTGCTCTGGCTTCCCGGCCTCTGCTCTGAAACCATCCACAGCATCCTCACCCCAAAAGGCATTCCCACCTAAAGGTCAGAAAGGGGAGGCTTGTAAAGTAGCAACAACCTGAAGAGGGAGTTAGCTGATACAGAGAGCCCTGGAATGTTCGCCAATTCCTGCAGACAAGCCTTTACTCCAGCTGTCCCTCCACTCTGCTGCCCCAATCCCCCATTTCCTTCAAGCCTGAGTACCAGTACTTTCCAGAACCAGAGATGCCTTCCCTACCTGTGCACCTGTGCTCTCCCTCCTCTGACCCCAGGTACTCACTCACTCATTTCAGTCACGTTTAGTGGAATCTGGTTAAATACCTTCCCACCTGTGCCAGCCCCATCTCCCCAAATACTCTACGTGCTCCCTCAGGGAAGGGGTTGTAAAATATGCTTCTTTGCACCATTTTCTCCTCCTTGCCCTGCATGCACAGAACACAGATGAACACATCGTGTGTGTGTGTATGTGTGTGTGTGTATGTGTGTGTGTGTGTGTGTAAGTTGGGGCGGGCCAGGCCGCACTAACACAGATCTTCAAAAGTATAATGGCTCGGGGCACCTGGGTGGCTCAGTCGGTTAAGCATCCAACTTTTGGTCTCAGCTCAGGTCTTGATCTGAGGTTGTGAGTTCAGGCCCTGTGCTGGGCTCCATGCTGGGAGCTCAAAAAAAAAAAAAAAAAAGGTATAATGGTTCAAATACAATAGAAGTTTATAACGAAGGCAATGGCCTTGTCAGTAGGTAACTCTTTAGGTACCAGGCTCCTCCCGTCCCAGGGCAGGATAGAGCCTGGATATCCACAGCTTCACAAAAGCCTTGGACCCTAAACAGCGCTGAGGAGGCTGGCAAGTGAGATCTAGCTGTGTGCCCAGGAAGAGGGGGACTGTGGGTGCTGTTGAGTATTTATCAGCGCCACTGCCGCCCAGACGGGATGCTCGGCCTGCATGATCTGTTAAGGTTTAGGGCTGAAGGGACCCACCAGGGGTCTCTCCTCTCTCTGGCCCTCAGTTTCTTTGTTAGTAAAGGAGCCCAGAGCGCCTGGCTTTCCCACCAGACAGGGCGGCAATGAGCTCCTACTGGGATTTCATTCTCCCAAGTACTCACCAAGTGATAGGGCTTTCCAGATTGTTCCTGACTATTGCTGCCACAGATGGGCCCTGCCTTGAGTTTGGCTCCTGGTCTCCAGAGCCTCTAGCTCTTGAGGTCCCACCACAACAGAGGAAGGAGGTAGTACCTAGTGGGCGCTGGGCCTTCCCCTTTCGGCTGTGCTGGAGTCTCCAGAGGATGTGGTGGGCCGGCAAGGAGGGAAAGCTCTTCTTCACCAGGAAAATGGGGTGACTGCCTTCCCCTTCCTACAATCTCCTCCGGACACTACCCTTTAGCTCTCACCTGAGGAAGTTTGAAGGAGAACTTGGCATTTAGGCCTCAGCACTCCAAGGGGGTCTGAACTGGTTCCGCTTTACCAATGTGGTGCTGGTGGGATGGGCAGCAGGAGGCTCAGAGGAATGAGGCTGCTGGCTTCTCTGCAGGACCCTGCTACAACCTCTGGGGTGATGACCTACCCTGGGGAACCAGCTGGGGCAGGCAGGGTACAGGGGTGACACTGTCTGGGAGCCTGGGATTCCAGGGGGCCAAGGGAAGGCTCTGGATGGAACAGAAGGTAAGCTCTTGTGCCAGGGGCTGACAGAGGCAGCCCAGCCTGACGGGGGTCTTGAAAGAGTCCTCCAGACCAGAATCTGATTGCTCAGCCCCTGTGTCTGGGCATCTATACCCATAAATGAGGCCCCCTGGAGGCTCTGGAATCCTGGCTGTGGTCACAAGCTGAGAGGGCAGATGGACAGTCTACTCTGGGCATGATGCACCAGCAGGAGCAGGTCAGGTTCGGAACGTGCCGATGGGCTCCAACTGCTTCAGGACCCGCATCTTTGAAGGCTGACCTGTGGCACTCAGGAGCCACAGTGTGACCTTGAGCCGGTCCCTTAACCTCATGGTCACCGTTTGGGGAAGGGGATGCTAAAACTGTAGCTCTCACACAGTTCTGTTAGGAAGAACTTCGACGACATTGGGAACATGCTAGGCATCCCAGATTGTCACCTGGTATTACTGTGGTTACCACTGTGACCAGAAAGGCTGAAAGGGACTCTAAGTGGTGGTTACTTCCCCCGCCCCAATGTCCCCAGGGGCAGACCCCACACTCAGATGGCAGGGGCTCTCAAACCTCTGGCCTGCACCTGAACTAGCCAGGAAGGGTGGGCACTGGGGCCTTGATCAACAATCTCTCACCCACTGAAGACGGTGTGACAGAGAGGCGTCTCTACTTCTCCCAAATTCTTCAAGGACTGTTTGCGAGCTTTCACTCAACTGAACTTTGAGGACCAGCTCTTTGTAAGGCATGCCCCCCCCCAAAAAATACTGGCTTTCCTAATTAGTATTTGTGGAACATTTTCTTTTTTTTTTTTTTTAAGATTTTATTTATTTATTCATGAGAGACACACAGGGGGAGAGAGAGAGGCAGAGACACAGGCAGAGGGAGAAGCAGGTTCCATGCAGGGAGCCAGATGTGGGACTTGATCCCGGGTCTCCAGGATCACGCCCTGGGCCAAAGGCAGGTGCCAAACCACTGAGCCACCCAGGGATCCCCTATGGAACATTTTCTAAGAGCCCATCATCAGTGTTCGATCAGAAACAGAGCTAGTATGACCTGAGTGAGCGCACACCCCAGGACGAAACAGGGCAGGGATGGGGGGCGAGGCAGGACAGCCCTGGCACAAGAGCAGGAGCGCAGAGGGGAGGCTGAAGCCTGCCGGGGGATGCATTCTACTACTATGGGCAATCCACGTTAATCAGAATGACGGCGAAATGCCAGCTCCACAATCAGGAGTCCTGACTTGTCCTTAAGGCTTCTCCACCTCGCCCAGGTGACCCGGGACAAGTCCCAGCCCCCTGCTCAGCCGCACACCCCTCAACTCCCAAGGCCAGGCTGGGAATCCAGCGAGGCCACTGCCAATGCCCTTGGGGAAAGTGCAGAGCTTCTGCCCTGGGAGAGCTGTTTGTAATCTGAAGAGGAAGGCCAGAGAACACCCTGTAGGTGGGGAGAGAGGGGCGTGAGGACTTTCCTCCTCCATCTTCCCCTCAAATAGCTGCTCTGAGCTGGAGGAAGGGCAGAGAAACTGAGTCCCAGAGCCAAGACTTCACATTAGAATGTCTGGAATCACAGCAGCACCGAATGACAAAGGCTCGGGCTCCAGGAGGCCACAGAGAATGGAGGAAAGAGCACTGGGCAGGGAGCCCAAAGCCTGACCACTCACTCCAGGATCCTGGAAAAATCAATCAACCTCTCTCTCTCTCTCTCTCTCTCTCTCCCCCCCTCTGTGTGTGTGTGTGTGTGTGTGTGTGAGCTTCAACATTCTCATCTGTAAAATATGGCCAATAATACCTACCTCTAGGGTTGTGGAGGGGACTCTCAGTGTCTGGTACATAGTAGCGGCTCAGTAAAATGGCAGCAATGACTATAATGACGAGGGTGATCTTCCAGGTCCGCTCCTGCTCTCAAGTCCTCTGCTCCTTACAACTATTTGTGCCAGAGCAAAGAGAATTGGGCCCAGCTGGGGTCCTCCAGAGTTCTTGTGTCCCGACACCTTCCCCACCAGGGCTCAGTTCTCTGGGTCCTGCTGCTTCTCTGTAATAAGGCTTAGATTTCATGATCTCATTTGTCTGAGGCTCCTGGTGCCCGGCTGAAGATCACTTGACATGGGAACTGAGTTCTGCACAAGGCCAGGATTAATCCCTAAAGCTTAGCATCTACCCTCAGCTGCCATGTGTGGAAAGCTGGCCTTGCAGCTGGCATGGAGCCAGGCTGGCAGGGAGCAGAAGACCTAATCCTGCTTTGAGCTCTCCAGGGAGAAAGGCTCAGCCTCAGCACCAGGTTCCAGCTGTCATGGCCAGTGGCCTCCTTGTGTTTTAGCTGAGCCTCCCCACCCCCAACCCCATGAAGGGTTATGGCCCTCAGTGGCCCCTGGAGTAGGTAGGCACAGTCAGCAGAGAGTTCTACTGTCTGCCACTGGCCACTGGAGCAGCATTTACAAAGTGTGATAGTCAAGGGGAGTATTAATAGGTCTTGCACACACCGTAAACCAATTCCTTTACTGCGGGACTTCTCAGAGCCTTTAATTACTCAGTCACCCCAAATGTATGGAACACCTATTAGGTGCCTGGTTCCTATCTAGCTGCTGGAAACAGGTGGTGAGGAAGACAAGTTTTATGCTCTCATGGGGCTTCTATTCTTGTGCCAGGGGCAATTGAAAATGCATTTGTAAGTAAACAAGAGAACTTCCAATCATGGTGGGCACTAAGAAGAAAGTAAACCAGTAAAGGTATAGAGAGGGATTGATGTGTTAATGTGCACCCTCCCGGGGCACAAACCACATTTTCATGAACAGCTCTCCAGACTGAAATTCCTTGGGAGGATCCTGAGGAAACACAGCCCTAGATCAAATTCATATTAAGTGTGTTCATCTTCGGCATAAAACCCCAGAGGCGCCCCCATCATCTCCAGGACAGCACTCCAGGCTTTCAGCACCCGGCTCCTCTAGCTCTTCTCCTGCCACCCTTCTACACAGTCTGGCAGCTTAAGATAAAAGTGAGATACTTTGGGCAGCCCAGGTGGCTCAGCAGTTTAGTGCCGCCTTGGGCCCAGGCCCTGATCCTGGAGACCCGGGATCGAGTCCTGCATCGGGCTCCCAGCGTGGAGTCTGCTTCTCTGTCTGTCTGTCTGTCTGTCTCTCTCTCTCTCTCTCTGTCTCTTATGAATAAATAAATAAAATCTTAAAAAAAAGTGAGATACCTCCATCACATCTTACAAGTTTGTTCAAGGTGTTCCCAGAAAGTCCTTCCCTGCTTCCTCTGCCTTGCAAACATGTCCTCCTCCTTAGAGGCTGTATTAGTTATAATTAATTAACCTGATGCAATAAACAGCTCCAAAATCTCAATGACTGAGCACCTTACAAGTTTCTTTCTCACGTCACATCCCTTGAGTCAGTTGCGGGCAGAGCTCTCCTCCTCCTGGGGCCTCGGAGCCCTCCATGGGGTTCCATGTATGTGGCCAGCAAGCAGGGAAGAGGGAGGGAGGACAGAGGCACCTGCCCAAGGTCTTAGGAGCCCAGCCTGGACTGGGTGCATCATGTCAGCCCGCATCCCATTGGTCAGGCATACACGCCCCCACCCCCAGTTGCAGGGAAAGCTGGGAAATGTAGTTTTACTTTTAGCCCATAGGAAAAGAGAACTTGACCACAAAGACCCAGTTGGAGTGAAACCTCTGTGAAACCTTCCTAACCTTCCCATTAGCAAAATTAAGGTGGGATAAACAAAGGGTAGTAGCTTGGCATAATAAATGGGGTGTAGGATCGATGGGGATCAAGGGACCTGAGCTCCTCTTCTGTCTCTGCACTGTGGGAGTGGGGATGGGGTAGGGGGAACCTGACTTCCCACTCCTTCACTTCACCAGCTGTCTACATTCACACCAGTGACTAGAGGCCTCGAGTCCCTCATCTGTACAACAGAGATGATGGTGATGCTCACAATTTCCCAGGAGGATTATGGAGAGGATGCAACAAGGTCATGCAGGGGGCCTGGGTGGTTCAGTCGATTGAGACTCTGACTCTTGATTTCAGCTCAGGTCTTGATCTCAGGGTCCTGAGTTCAGGCCCCATGTTGAGCTCCATGCTGGACATGGAGCCTCCTTAAAAAAAATAAAAATACACACAAAGTGCCACAGTGAGGACTCAAAAATGTTGTCATTAGCACAGGTTCTGAGAGCCAGGTCAGGCCATCAGTCCTCAGGCCTTGGCTCTGTCATGAAGGTGGCAGCGAGGGGGCGAAGGACATCATTCTCCAAGAGATGTCTGCCCCTCTCACAGAATGCACCTGCTTTCCCACAGCTCTGAGCTCCAGCACACAGAAGACAGCGTCGGCGCTGTCCCCAGTCTGGCCACACTCCAACTCAGTCTTCCAGCTGTCCGGCTCCGAGTGAGTGTGCCTGGTTGTGCATCTGTCATCCCCAGAGGGCAGGCAGTGTGGCCTGGCACGGCCTAGGCCCAGAGACAGGAGCAGCCCACAGCCAGCCAATGCTGAGGGCAAGCGGGGAAGGCCTGCGGGCCACCAGAAAGGCAAAATAATGGGGCGAACCACCAGGGATGTGGGCACAAGGGAGCGATTTCATTTCATACATGCTGAGAGCCCCTTCTGTGTGATAGATACTGATCCAGGATCTTAGGATAGATCGGTGAATGTAATAGAGATCCCTACCCTGGTGGGGCATACATTCTAGTAGGAGGAGACAACCACCTTAAGAAAGAAGTATATATCTCATATATAGAGCTGAGCCCTGTGCTAAGAGAAGGGAGATTAGGGAAGGGGGACGGTGAGGAGGCAAGGAGGCAGGACACAGAGCAGAATAGTCAGGGCAGCATCATCCGGAAGGTGAGATTTGAGCAAGGACCTGACGAAGGAGGTGGGAAGAGGGTGATGTACCTCTGGCGAAGAGCTTCCTGGGCAGGGGAGCAGCCACAGCCAGGGCGGGATGCAAGAGTGCCTAGCATGGAAGCCAGCACCCCTGCGGGGGGACTCCTGCCAGGGCCAGCAGGGCCCGAGACCGAGACATGGTTCAGGGGCAGAGCAGCATCTAATGGGCCTCGAGAGGCGTATGTTCTCAAGTGAACAGAGTAGTTACAGCTAGTCACTCTCTTCCCAAAGCATTCAAAGGATGAAGTATTTCTGAACAAAGTAGAGACATTTGTCCACTTCCACGTGGGTTCTCTTGGTGAAGGCGATGAGCCGGCCCCTTTACTCGTAAGTCCAGAGTGATGGGGAAGGTGGAAGTTGCCTTCCCCCGGTACATTTCCAGGAAGCCTGAGTGTGAGTCAGGCCCCTGAGGCTCGAAAGCCAGGCGATTCTTTTCCATCTTGCAGATGTGTTGTATAACAGGCACCTTTTCCCAAAACAGATGCGTGGCGGACTTTGAAAGCCTACTGAGGCAGGTAACCCCTCACCCTGCTGCTCCCCACCAGTGCCGCTGGGAGCTCCTGGGCACCTCTTTTTGATATTGGGCCCTGGGGTCCTTGGCTTGTTGCCACCATTCCAGCAGCTCCCTTGCTCAGCCTCTGAACTCCTAGTTAGGCTGGCCTCCAGCACCGATGGTGAGCAGCACACAGCACACTTCCCATTTGTCAGATATTTCTCCTTGCCACTTGCTTTTATCGCCAGGCCATGTGGCCTGACCCCTTTCATGCGGTGTATGGTTCACCCTCTGCCCTCAGAACGGTCCCCACTGTCACCCAGTCCATCTCAAGGAGAAGCTGTGCCACATGGACCACTCTCCCTGTATTCCCCCCACTCTGGAGTCCATGGCAATAACCATCCCCTTGTTCCCAGCCCTTACGACATGTCCTGCTTTCACTTTCCAAACATGAAGGGGTTAACGTGATAGTTCCCCCAGATTCCACACAACTGATCACAAGAGAACCACGTGAGGACCCATGGAGGGCCTATGTGACGCAGGAGGGCATTGGAACCCTGAGTTCTCTCTGGCACATGACTTTGTTCACAAATGCAAGTTTGGAAGTAGAGAGCTCACAGGAAGACGAGCTTTATTGGTTCTTTAAAAATTTTTAAAGGTTTTTTTTTTAACCCATTTATTATTTTTTAACCCATTTATTTTAGGGAGAGAGGGAGAGTATGTGCGCAAGCTGGAGTATGGGAGGGAGAGAAAGAGGGGGAGAAAGAGAGAGACTCTGAAACAGACCCCACACTGAGCATAGAGCCCAACGTGGGACTCGATCTCAGGACATCAAGATCATAACCTGAGCTGAAACCAAGAGTCAGACGCTTAACCCAATGGGGCCTCTCAGGTGCCCCTATTGGTTGTTTCAGAAATGCAGCTGGCCCCATCCTTCCTTCCAGACCTTCCAGTTTGCACCTTGACTCAGGAGGTTCGGTATTTAACAAGCTTCTAGAGCTTCTAGAGCCTGGGAAACTGGAAGGCCCCGCTGTTCTGCCCTCCACGGAGCAGGGACGGGGTGCTACTGCCGTGCCGTCCATCCCGTACGGTGCTGTGTTGTTCTTTGGGTTTGGTTTCTTCATCTTTCCCTTATCCTGAATCTTTTGACGTTCTTCATTTAAGCAAGAAGTAAGCACACTAAAGTAAAGTGCAAACTGCCCCCAAGTTAGTTACTAGCAGCCTCTACTCCAGGACCGGCTCTGGGGTGGGTGACACCCCCAGGAAAGGGGCTTGGCATTGGTGCCTGTCCTTGACATTCGCCTCATTTCAGTCAGCAGTGGGCTGGGTGGAGAGGCCTGAGTGGGGTGTGTCGGTGAGTGGCAATAATAGGATGCTTTGTTTTCTGTGTCAGACCCCTCTATGTTGAATCTGCCAGCCTTAACACCCCTAGATATAGATATGGTGATCCCTATTTTGGGAAGAAGGGAACCTGAGTCCAGAAAAATGAAGCAGCTTCACTCCTTCCCTCCTTCGTTCATTCGCAAAGTGTCTAATCTACATTAGCTCCTGGCTGGGAACTAACATTCAAGCCCAAGTCGGCCAGATTTCCACTAACTCATGCTTCCTTGACCTTGGGCCTCAGAAAACCTGCCTCCCAGTCAAGTAGACCCACATATCAACATTTTGCTGCAACTCACAGAACGGTGTTAAATGCATACCACATGCGATGGGAGCTCAGAGGAAGAAATGCTTCCAAGGGGATCTGGGAGGCGTACGGAAGAAGTGGCATGTGCATGGGGGTTGGTACACACCCCCTCACGAGGAGGCCCGGAGTCCAGGAGTCCAGGCATGAGGGGGAAAGAAGTTGTGCTGTATTCAGGGACCAGCCTGTCCCAGGTGCTGAGCACATATGGGGCTCAGGGGGCCACCTTGGCAACCACGATGTGTTACTGATGGAAGCTTGGGCTCCTCAGAGCCACTTCCATGCCCCTGGTAGTGGCCATCAGTCCTGGGTCAGACCCAGAGCCCCCGGAAAGCCTGCCTTCTGAGCCAGGGCTGCAGGCGGAAGGACTCTCAGCCTCTGTGGTCTGTGATGCCCTGTTCTCTCTCAGGTCCATCTCTCTAGCAGTGGCTGTGAGGCCACTCTAGCTGCCTCCTCCCCCTCTCCCTTTGCTCACTCCCACCCCCACCCTTCAACATGTTCCTACTGGGCTTCTCCACCCATGGAATCCTGTATGCAATCATTTATTCATTCCGTATCTACCAAGCGACACTGTGCAAGGCACAGGGGATGAAATCAGGGTCAAAGCAGACGTGGCCTCATGCTGACGAAGTAAGCACTTAACAGGGCAGTGCCCACATAAAGGGAAATGGCAGGGTGGGCTACGCAGCAAGCCAGGTGCTTTGGGGGCACGTACCAGGGCATCTAACCCATCCTGATGGTCCCGGAGGGGATTGCGGGGAAAATGAAGACTGAACTATAACCCAAGGTCAGGATGTCGATGGAGGAGGTGGGTGAGGTGGGGAACAGAGCCCCAGGCCAGCAGAGGCAGGAGAGCCACATGGCAAAGGCCCAGGACCAGGAGGAACTGCTAGTGGTTCTGGGCAGGTGGAGCAAGGTCAGGGGCAGGGGCCGGCAGGAGATGTAGCTGGAGAAGGGGGCAGCAGCCTCATCCCAAGAAGCCCCACAGAATTAGGGACCAGAGTTTCCATCAACAGCAGCATAGAGCCCCTGCAGAGCTTTAAGAGGAAGGACAGAATCACAGAGTGCTCTAACTGGGCAAGGTCTGAGAAGCCATCTGGCACAACTCCTAGGCTGTGCAATAAAACCAGAGCGTGGAGCGGGGAGGGGGACAGGGAGCCAGGATCACTCCACTGAGGTGGTTAGAACGCAGGTCTCCTGACTCCTCACCCAGTGCCCACTGCCCTGGGTCACAGGCCCACTTCCCATGAGGAGGGATCTGAGGGTGCACAGGGAGAGGCCGCAGGCCCACCTCACAGTGTCCTGGTGAGGGGGGGCGGGTGGCAGCCTCACTTCCAGGCGCCTGTAGCCTCTGCACAGCCGGGCCCTGAGTGCTGTGCCCCTGGCCCACTCCCCTGCCGGATGGTGGCTGTGCCCAGGGGCCCCGGTGCCTGTCCTCCCCCACTGTCCCCACGCAGCCCTGCAGCCCAGCCTTCGGGACAGCTCTTGGACTGGGCCAACCAGGGCTGAGGAGTTTAAGCTTTGTTAAGCATTCTCTGCCACTGCCTCATGAATCTTTAGTAAATGAAGATGAATTTTCCACGATAAGTAAAGCCTCAGAGGGAATGGGCAGTAGGGGAGAAAGGAGTGCTCACGCGCCCCGGAGGACAGCCCCCGCCACTGAGGCAGGGATGCTGGGCAGGATTCTCAGTTTGCTCGGATGCTCTAAGCCCACAGGACCTCTCCCAGATTTAATACAGGAAGTGGTGAGATGCCCCTAGCAGGTTGCACAGGAAGGAGCTAGATCAATACCACCCTGACGAATAGGCAGGGGCAGAAGCAGTGCAGGACGGGTTGCCCTCTCTAAGATCTAGAGGGTTCTATAAAGAGCCTTGGCTAGGAGTCCAGAGGTGGGGTTCTGGTTCTGGCTTTCTCACTAATGAACTGGGTCTACTCTCTTTTCTTGGATGTAAAATAGGATTATTGCTACATGCCCAGCCTACTCCACTGGGCAGTGTGCTGCTAATCAATGAGAAGGTGGATTTGAGGGGATCCCTGGATGGCTCAGTGGTTTAGTGCCTGCCTTTGGCCCAAGGTATGATCCTGGGGTCCCGGGATCGAGTCCCACATCAGGCTTCCTGCATGGAGCCTACTTCTCCCTCTGCCTGTGTCTCTCTCTGCCTCTCTGTGTGTGTGTGTGTGTGTGTGTGTGTGTGTCTCATGAATAAATAAATAAAATCTTTAAAAAAAGAGAGAGAGAGAAGGTGGGTTTGAAGGCACCCCTCTATATGGCACATTGAGGATCTGACAGTAGAGAAAGGGACTGTACGGTGGTGGCAACAGGGCTGTTTCTAGACAGCTTGGAACATGGCTCCCCTGGGCTTAAGGCATACCGCGTGGAGTTGCCACACTGATTAAATGAGATGCTACATTAAAAATGCCTCGCTGGCAGCTGTGTTCGCTCTATCAGTGACCATTGTCATCACTAATAAGATACAGTCCTTTCCAGCTCTTGACTTCAGAATGTCCTTGGTTGGAGTAATCCCTCCTCCCAGAGAAGAGGCCTGCCTTCTCTGAGGCCCCCGCCACCCACCATCCTGCCCCCGCCCCTCCCAAAACTCGCCCCCGGAGCTCTGCCTGGGGTTGGAACGTCCCCCAGAGCCTCGGGAAGGCCTTTTTGGGGGCCTTCTACCCCAGGCCCCACCCTAGGTCCCATTTCTTCCCTAAACTGGCTCTGACTCACCCCAACCAACCTGCACCTCTGGGTGCCTAAAAGGTGCTTTGTCCTTTCCCAGGGTCTCCCGGTGTTCCCCCTTTCCTCTTTGTCCACCGTGGAGCTCTCTGCCCCCTTCCCACCCCTCCCACCCCAGCCACCTGCCATCTGACCAGCGCCACATCCTCCTCCTGGCTGTGCCGTCCCCCAAGGCACCTGGACCTGTGGTGCCAGCGGGACCTGCGGCGGCTGCTCAGCCTGGCCTCACAGAGACACCAGTACTCCTCCGTCTGCTCCCAGCACCCAGCACCACCCTGTGCCTGGAAGCCTGTTACATCTGGTGCCCCTCCCTCCCTTTTCTGCTTTTCCCCTCTTGCCTCTGATCCCCCTCCCCCACCCGCATGAGGGCTTCTCAACCTCAGTCCTTTAGGTCGTCTTGTGCTTGTAGGATGTTTAGCAGCATCCCTGGCCCCTCCCCACTGGATGCCAGTAGCAACTCCCCGCCCCCCCCCCATCCAGTTGCAACCACCCACAATGTGTCCAGACACTGCCAGATGCCTTCTAGGGGGTCAAAACCACCCCTACTTCAGAAGCACTACCGTTCACCAGTCCCCTTTGGGCCTAACCACCCACCCCAACTTTCTCTGTGGGATTCTTTTTCCCTCTCCCTGTCCCCTTCCTCATCTCAGAGGGATGTCCCCCTGCACGACCACCGCCACCACTGTGCAGCCCAAACTGGGCTAAGCACCTCCTCTGCCTTGAGCCGCTGTTCTTCCTTGTGGCTGCTCAAAGCCAAGGCCACTCAAGATGGAGGCAGAAAATGCAAATTGCACACAGTGAAATGCTTTGCTGGCGCCTGGGGTTCCTTTGTTTTCTGCTCAGTAGAAAAGCAGGGAGCCGGGTTGGACTTCGGGAAGCCCTGCTGGGGGTCCAGGGAGGCCACGGCCACACCCCTACTAGTCCCCACTGCACCTCAGCCCTTGCCCTTCTTGATGCCAGCTACCTCCCAGGGGGTGGAGGAAGGCAGGAGTGGTCTGGGGCTGGCCTGGAGGGGGCTGCTTCGTCCAGGATAGGAGCCTGAGCAGGAGCTCTGCTCTGCAGAGGTATGGAAGGCAGGTGGGAGCGAGGTGGAGTCAGGCCTTCTGAGGCCCACGTCTGTTCCAGGCTAGCACCTGAGCGGGCACGAAGCACTTTCCCAGGAGGTCACCTTCTAACTTGTCAGGGCCTCTCCTGCTAAACTCTGCTCTGGAACCTGCTTCCCCAATCCTCCACACACTTGACCTCCCATCCCTGACACTTGACACTCTCTAGAGGATCGAGGGCACGTTTTCAATCCTTCAGCATCTTCACGAAGAACTCAGAAGAAACCCTCATGCCCATTGTAAAGCCCCTTCACCCAACATCTAGCCCAGCTCCTAGCCTGTGGGGCCCGGTCTGGACTGGCTCTTCCCTGCATCATCTCACTGGGGGGATGCCAACACCCTCCCCCTTTAACTAGCACCCTCTTCCCCATTAGACCAACTTAACCCAACAAAAATGGCTTCACACAACAGCCAAACAGATGTAGGCATATAGGCTATTAAGCTCTAGATGAATAGCTATGAAAGGATGCCCCCCTGCCCCAGCGCTGGACAGGCCGACTTCTCAAGGCCCTGGCCTTGACTCGGGAGTTGAGGACTTGGTTGCACTTGCCTCTTTGGCTCACAGCATTCCTATAGGCAGCACGGGCGCATGGCTGCAGCACCAGGCAAAGTCCCCAGTCCCAGCGACCTGGAGTCAGAGGGATCCCATGCAGGGCATGTTGACAGGATGTGTCTTTGTCTCCAGCTTCTCCTCATGGCCCCTCCACCTACTTCCTCTTGGATCCCCTGATAGGGCCACGTTGGAGGGAGAGGGACACTGGGCAGGACTTGGGTTGATGACAGTCTGGAAACAAGAAGTCTGGTCCTCCCTCTCTCCCTTTCTCTTCCCTCCCTCCTCCCTTCTTTCCTCCCTCCCTCCCTCCCTCCATCCCTCCCTCCCCCCTTGCCCTGTTTATCTTCCTAAAGCACTCCTCCTGTCCTGCATGCCAGCATCCGGAAACCTTCAGTGGCTCTGCACAGCTCATCAGATGCCACCCAGTTCCTCACCCTGGCATTCAAAGCCTCCCCCATCCAGCTCTCC
Source organism: Canis lupus familiaris (assembly GCF_011100685.1). NCBI lineage: Eukaryota > Metazoa > Chordata > Mammalia > Carnivora > Canidae > Canis > Canis lupus. The sequence goes on from NC_049226.1 coordinate 16,087,501, forward strand.
CCTCTCAACCTCCTGGACCTCCCATAGCCCCCAAGGCACCCCTCAGATCCAGCCACAGCTTTTACTTCCCTGAGCATCCCACAGGGACTAAGCATGTCCCCTCTCCCCATCATCCTTCGTCCTTTGTCCTTTGGGTCACTGAACACTTGCTGTGGGTCAGGCCTCACGTTCAGTGCTTTCATTTTTTTTTTTAATTTTTATTTATTTATGATAGTCACACAGAGAGAGAGAGAGGCAGAGACATAGGCAGAGGGAGAAGCAGGCTCCATGCACCGGGAGCCTGACGTGGGATTCGATCCCGGGTCTCCAGGATCGCGCCCTGGGCCAAAGGCAGGCGCCAAACCGCTGCGCCAGTTTGTCTGATGTCGATCTCATACACATCTCTGAGATTGTTGCTGTGATGAACCCCTTCTACAAACCCGGGAACTGGGGCACGGAGGAACTAGGAACTGGCCCAAAGTGACATCAGTAAGTGACAGAACCCAGCCTTGGCCCTAGACAGTGTGAGTGTAGTCTCCCCTCACCTCGAATACCACATTCTCCTGTCCCCTCCCCCTCCTCCTTCCCGTCTTCCCCCCTTCCTGTCCCCCTCCCCCTCCCTTTCCTCCATCCTGCACCAGGACTCCTGCAGAAGGCTCCTCCTGGCTCCCTGCTGCCCTTGCTCCCGGTTTGCCCCCCTTCATGCCCACCAGAGAGCTTTTCAAAAATCCAAGTTGGTCCCCAGGGCCTGGCTCCAGGATCTGAACCTGCACCTGTGACACTCTCTCCTCTGCCCAAAGCCTTCAGCAGCTACCTCTTCCACACGCAGGCAAGCTCTCCACACTCTGGCCTCATTAGGTCCAGACACATGGCCCTCCCAAATCCTGCTCTCCTCCTGCCCCGTGCAGCCCCTGCTTCCCAAGGCTGCTTGCCCTGTCATGCCTTACACCTTCCCACGTGATGTCCCCTTCACCTCAACCCCACACCGGGAGGCAGTCATGCAGGTGTCCTTCAGGCCCCTGCCCAATGTGACTTCCTCTGTGATGGAGTCATCCTCCATCCTCTGGATCTGGATCCTCCTCCTCAGATTGTGAGCCTCCACAAGTCAAAAGAGTTCTCAGCCACCCATCCCTACCAAGCGCACCTGCAATGCACCTGACACCCACACAGGCCCCAGGGACCCAGGCCTGAACAAGATTTTGACCTTCAAGGAGCTCACTGTCTAAAAGGAAGAGAGCATAAAAATGGCCAATTTTGAAAAAAAGCAATAAATACCATGAGAGAGGTGGGCATGGGGTGGGTGCTGGGGGAGCCCAGACAAAGGGAACCATACCCATCCAGGGCAATGCCCAGCCTGAATGCAGAAGGCTGTGGAGGAAGCTGGTAGGCCAATAAACGAGGTCTCTGAGAAGGAAGAGGGGCCCCACGGCAGGGGGGGGGGCTGGCATGCACAGAGGCACAGAGCGTGGTGTTCCCAGGGGCAAGAGGTTCCAGCCTGTCAGAGAAGTTGGAGCAGGAACACAGAAGCACAAGAGGCAGGAAGGATAGTGATGAGGCGGCCTCCATGAGGGTGGCCTTGGGCTGCACATAACAGACGTCATGAGCAGTGGCTCAGCGGAATGGGAGAGGGGGTCTGGGATCGGGCAGGCCGGGGCTGGCCCAGTGGCCAAGAAGGCAGAGCCCCCCTTCCTGGCCTGCCATCCTCGGGGCCACAGCACGGCCACTGTGCTTCGGAGCCTCACGCCGTCTCTCCAGCAGGAGATAAAGCAGGAGGGGCAAAGGTTAAAGGATCTGTGCTGATAGAATCTGCCTTTTTATTATTTGTTTAAATCACGCTAAAACACACACAGCAGACTTTATCGTCTGTAATGCAGTCGTGTTAAGTACCTTCGCGCTGTCGCGCCGCCGTCACCATCATCCGTCTCTGGCCAGGAGTGTCGAAGTTCCCTTTCATCTGGCAAACCTGAAGCTCTGTCCCCACTAAACCACTGCCTGTGTCCCCCTCCTGTCTGCCCCAGCACCTGCCTTTCTATGTTCTGTCCCTATGAGGTTGACTGCTCTAGGTACCTCGTGGCCGTGGTATGGGACAGTGTTTGGCCTTTCATGACTGGCTTATGTCACGTAACATAGTGTCTTCAAGGTTTATCCGGGCTGGATCCCTGGGTGGCTCAGGGGTTTAGCACCTGCCTTCAGCCCAGGGCGCGATCCTGGAGACCCGGGATCGAGTCCCACGTCGGGCTCCCTGCATGGAGCCTGCTTCTCCCTCTGCCTGTGTCTCTGCCTCTCTCTCTTTCTATGTCTATCATAAATAAATAAATAAGTCTTTTAAAAAAAAAAAAAGGTTTATCCAGGCTGTAGCAGGTGGGAGAATTTGCCTCCTTTTTTAGGCTGAATAATAATTCCAGTGTGTCAAGAGACCGCATTTTGTTTACCCGCTCACCTGTCAGCGGACACTAGGGCTGCTTTCACGTTTTGGTTATTGTGAATAGTGCTGCTGAGAACACGGGGTGTATGGATACCCTCTAGGGTCCCTGCGTCCAGCCCTTCTGGGTCTGAGCCGTGATGCAGAACTCCTGGTTTTCATTTTTGAGGAGCCCTCATACTGTTTCCCATACCGTTTCCCACAAAATTGCCAGTATGTGCTGAGAGGCTCCACTTGACCCCTAACAGGTTTGTTTTGTTTTGTTTTTAAAGATTTTATTTGTTCATGAGAGACACAGAGAGAGAGGCAGAGACACAGGCAGAGGGAGAAGCAGGCTCCCTGCAGGGAGCCTAATGCGGACCGATCCGAGGACCCCAGGATCACAACCTGAGCCAAAAGCAGGTGCTCAACCACTGAGCCACCCAGGCGCCCCGACCACGAACAGGTTTTAAGCATCTCTGTGTAGGTCTCTAATGTAGCAGAGTAGCAACTATGTGGTAAGCGCTCCATAAACGTGTGTGGAATGTTCACCTGACTTCTCCTCTATGTGTCCAAACCCCACACATCCTTTTAGCCCCACTGAGAGTCCTGACTCCTCTCTGGAGCCCTGCCTCCTGGAGCTGCTCCCTGTGGTCTTTACCTTCGTTACATGGCCCTTAATCTATGCACTTGAGTATTTGAGGGGGCAGGGGAGGCACCCCTTCTTGAATTCTCATTGCTCCATGTATCCGACTCCTCCTCCTGGACTAGATGCTAAGCTTCTCGAGCCCTGGCATGTGGTTCTTGACTTCAGCAGTTTCCCAGACCGGCCCAGGAGAACACGGAGTGCATCACACTCAGGTCTGTGCTAATTGAATTCCCTCATGACCGCCTCGTCGAACACAAGGCAATGGAGTGATTTCCTGGCAGCAAAAATGACCCTGGGTTTGAAACTAAAGCTTGTGGCTTCCACCCTGTTGCCTCCAACAAGACACGGAACCTGTTGCGTCCACTTCAGAATGGCTCTAAGGGTCACTCCCCTTTATGTCAATGTTTCACACATCACAAGGCCCTCTGGCATACATTATCCTTTTTAATCCTGGCAAGGACCCTATGAAGTGGCTAGGGCAGGATTTATTTAACCTGTTTTCAAGATGAGAAAATCACGGCTCAGAGAGGTTAAGTGATTTGCCCAAAATGCTCAGCTGGTAAGTGCCAGAACAGGGCCTCCAAGACTCGCTGGCTCGATGAGCCCCTCCCTGTCCAGCTCACAGGAAAGCAGGGCTGTGAAGAGTCCCTGAGAGCCTGGGCAGGAAGGTGCTTTGTGGACATCGGGGTCCTTTCTGCCTCTTCAGCATCTGTGTAGACTGGGGATGGTCTTTGTCAATCCACAGGAGATGGAATCAGACTGGGGTTTGGTCAAAGGAGGAGGATGGAAGGAAGGTCCTGCTTCTACCCGGGCACCTGAAGGCTCCAACAACTGGCAGGGCAGGGAGGGTGCTCCCAGCAGCCCGGCAGGGAGTTAGGTCCAGGGGAGAGTTTTTACCCCTGCCCCGTTCTGCGGGGAGCAGAGGCAGATGGGCACAGGTGCTTTACTTGCAGACACCTGCCGGTCACACACCTGCTTCCCTGGAACCCGCGGGCTCGGGTACCACATTTCCCCTGCCTCTCTCCTTCCTCCTCTGTGGCCAGCCCCCCATCGCCCTCCCCAACCTCCTCCTCCCCCCTCTTGCTCCCTCCTTTCACAAACATAATGAGTTTGATAAGAAATTGTCTCGTTAACAGGATTAGCCACGGAAATCTCTTGTCCCCTCCCATTCATTCTGTAATGCTCCTGTCTCGTGTCCTATAATTTTCTGCTGGTATCAGAGGCTCTAGACCACCTCAGGGATATTAATTTCTACTTGTTCTTTGATGGTGTGACTGCTGATATGCCAGGATGCCCCCCTACGGCTGCCGGGCCACGAGGCCTTGCGGGGAAATTACTCGGAGGCCCTCACAGGCTGTCTCCTTCCAGCGCCAGCCGCTCCCTGGTTCTCTGCCACTGCCACCCCCACTCCCTGCTCCCTCCCCCGACCCCTCTCAGCTTCCATTAACTTACCATAGGCCAAAGAGACAGAGCTCGCTGGAGCTTAGGCCATAGGAGAACGATAAATGAATGCCCCCGTTTTCTCCTTTCCTTCTCCTTTTCAACCCCTTCCCCTCCCCATGCCCACGCCTGTCCCTAAGAAGACTCTAGAGAGGGGATAGGCAGAGGTGATTCAGCATGGTGGATGAGTGTGCTGCTCTGGACCTGGGTTCACTTCCTGGGTCTGTGTCAACAGACTTGTCCGACCTCAACAGACACCACCTTGTCCAACCTCTCCGAGCCTCGGTGTTCCCATCTGTACATTGGAGATGAAAACATCCATCCTTCGAGGTTGTGGTAATGCACTAAGCACAGTGCCTGACACGCAGCAGGTGCTCAATTAATCCCTTTCTCCTCCTCTGCTCTTACAAAGACTGGAATTTTGTGGAGGTGAGGAATAAAGTTCTTAAAATTTACCAAGAAATTATTGTTTCAGCCCTAAGTTATACCCCCAAACTCTTTCCTTGCACCAATTCCACTCTGACTTTTGCCTTCCCAAATTTCTTTCTCTATATACATCTTTAGGGACCTATGCCGAGGAAATTTACAGCCCCGTTAACCCACAACATTAATTATGAGAAAGCTCAGTCTATAGGATGAATCCCAAGAAGATGTAGCAGGAAAAGAAGAGGCTCGCCTATGCTAGGCCCCTCAACCAGGATTGAGGGCAGAGCAAAGAGGCATCCTGAGAAAGACACCGAGTCCAGAATAGTCCATGACCTGGGGCAAAAGGGTCATGCTGGACAGAAACACTTGGGTCAGCAGGGCATTTTCAGGGAGAGGCAGAGATACAGGGAGGCCAGAGCCTGGAGGAGTTAACCTACCCCAGAGATAACTAGGAGCTGGCTAGAGTCAGACGAGGGGAGGCCAGAGCCAAATCTAGGTTGATTTGGAAAAAGCTTTGTAATTGATTACACAGAACATATCGGAGAGTGAAAGGTGAGAAATTGTACCTGTCTGGCGAAAGAGTTCAGCATTCCAGGTGCTGGGGCCAATCAGCCCAAGATAGGGAGGCAGCACGTGCCCAGGGAGCTAGCGGGACCAGAGCTGTGCTCAGAGGACACAGGCCAGTGTCACCACCAGGAATATACACACACAAAATACGGCATGCATCCTCGATTAAGCCCTCACTGTGTGCCTCGCCTAGGGTAAAGCCTTTGCCTGCGTTTCTTATTTAATGTTGGTCCACCCTGAACGATGGCCATTGTCCACAGCTAATGTCAATAAACAGACCTGGGGCTTGCAGGCCAGGGCCATAGAAATCCCATGGGGCGATTTGAGGCTTCTGTCCTCAAGGAGTTGTGGAGACAGACAATCTGGGTTCAAACCCCAATTGTGTTGTTTTCGAGCTGGGTGACCTTGGGCAAGTATCTGAATCTCCATGAACCATTTTTCTCATCTGCAAGATAGGGATCATCTTGCCTGCCTCCCCAGGATTAAATTGAGGCAATGCGTGTGAAGCATCCAGCACTCTACCTGGCACGGAATGGAAATCTGTAAATAAGAAGTACCTCCCTCACACCCTCCTCCTCTCCTTCCCCTGTGCACTGCCACCGAGGAAGACAAGCCACTGATGCAGTTTTAAGATCATTAACAAAAACTAAGTGTGTGCCTAAGCCAAGGAAGGGGTACAGTTACCCCAGGTTAGAGGAGGAGGACGAGGAGGGGGCCTGTGGGGGGGTAGGGGAGGCTCCCAACAGGTAGGGTGTCATTCAGAGCTTAAAGGTGCGGAGAAGGCAGGGTGCTGGGGAGAAGCGCATGGGCCGGTACAGTGGGGGCAGAGTACTTGTGCGTTTCATCATTTCAATAAGACAGACTCACTCGGAGAGCTGATAAGACACAGATGTTGATGGGACTGCGAACATGTCTGCCTTTCCTGACAAGCTCCCTGGCTGGCATCACTGATGCGCCGTGCAGTCTGGGTGATTAGCCTGTAAATAAAAAAGGTAGGTGTTCAAAATAACAGAATTGCCTCTGCTGTTTGAGCGATGTCAGAGGATTTTCAAGGGTTCTAAGAAGGGGGAAGTGGGATGCAGGAGGAATCCGGAAGCACCAGGACCAGTGGTCAGTCCAAGTTCCTGAGTAGCTTCGAGTCAGCATTAGGTGGGTTCTCCTTCCCCAGAAGCTGTGCAGTAATAATAATGAGAGCTATTGTTTACTGAACAGTTTACTGTGCAGCTGGACCAGGCACTTTCATGTTTGCAACCACTCCGACTCTGTGATTGGTACTATTATTAGCACGGTTTTATAGATGAGGAAACTAAGTCACAGAGGTTGAGATGACATGAACAAGGTCACATTGGGAGCCAAGGTCGGTCTGACTTCAGAGCCCAAATATGTAACCACAGAGGTAAAAGTCTAAGATGCATGTGCTCATCCATCCATCCATCCGTCCATCTGTCCATCCATTCATTTAACAAATATCATTGAGCACCACCCCATGCAGTTGTTAAACCCAAAACTGAGCCCAGAGTCATAGACAGGCAAGCAGCCCAAGCCCTCATGGAGGTCGTGGTCTCATTCATGGACATGCACGTGGCCTTTAGCAAGTGCCAGGCTTGGGCCACACCGGGGCCTGGGAGCAGAGGTGATGGACCTGCCAGCTGCTCTTGGCCTTCAGGGCCTCTGACCACGTATCATGGGAGCTGCTTCTCTCTGTAGCATGTGGACATTGGAGGCGTCCGAACCAAGCAGACACCTGGGCTGGGGAGGTGGTGAATCAGGAGGCAGACATAGGAAGGACAGAGGAATGATCTCCACTGCCATCCCAGTGCCCTTGGAGCCACACCAGATGCCTTTGAGAGGTCGCAGTACCACGCTCCTTATAGCCAAACCCCCTTCTGGGACCCTGTAAGACCAGCTTTCTCTTTCTCTGCCTCTACCTACCTGGTTGGTACCACATGGCCCAAAGAAAGGACTGGGATGGAGAGAAAGGGTATCTGTGAGATGCTGCTTCTGTGTCAGCTCACTGAGACCTCCTCGCAGCCCTGTGATACTCCCTTGTTATAGGTGAGGAGGCTGGGGCTGAGGCTCCCCTCTCAAGGACCTGCATCCAGGTCACACAGCTGCTAAGGGGCAGCACCAGTGCTTCCAGCGGCAGATCCGGGGCTTGGGAGCATATTCCCAGGTGTCACAGGGGCTTGGAAGAGTGACATGTGGTATCTTTAAGGCACCTGCATCCTATCTGGGAATACATGAATGGCTCCCATGGGCCAGTTAGGAAGCAATCAAAATGTGAGAGCTGAGGCCCTCCCGGGTCCCAGGATGTGACCCTGCCGTGGGAGCTGTGCACTGTCTGGAAAGGGAGAAGGTATCTGCATTAGCTGGACTTTCTAAGAGGGCTTCCAGAAAAAAAGAGTATTCAAGAAGGGCTTTGTTGGGGTGCAGGGGAGGTGGGTGGCACTCCCTGTGGGAAGGAGCTGGTGGGAACGCCCAGGGCAGTGCGGCACACCAGGAGGTGGCATAGCAAAAGTGAGGCCCTGCTCTGTGATTTGGGGCAAATGCTTTGAGCTCTCTGAGTGCCAGTCTCCTTGTCTATTAGAGGGGAGGGAAATCCTCTACCCCAGTAAGGCTGTAGCAAGGATTAAATGAAATAGCGTATTAGGGAGAGCCTCTGCATGGTGCCTGACATCTGTGCCATCATTCTGAGCCTCCGCCACAGAGCAAGGGCTGGGCCTATGGCAAGAGCCAGGACCCTCAAGGAGCCTGCAGTTTGGGACAGAGCCAGGCCTCTGGGGACTCGGGGCGTACTTCGTCCCCGCTGTGATGGTGCGTTAGGGAAAGAGGACATGACACAGACTCACAGGGAGGGTCTGCGGGAGTGTGAGCTGAGCTCCAGTGGGTGTGTGTGGTCAGAGTGCACTTTGGGAAGGAAGGGGACAGGTGCCCCGAGTAGCAGCCAGGGTTGGAGGAAGAAGGAGCTGGGACTTGCGGAGGAGCAGAGGAAGGCCCAGCGTGGCCGGAGTTGGAACCACCATGGCACTGAGTGGGTCCGGGAAAGGATGGTGGGCTTTGCTGCCCTGTTAAGGATTTTGGTCTAAGAGAAGCAGGAAGCCGCAGGATGGTTTACGCCGGGATCAGATGTGCATTTTAAGAGGCTGAAGTGAGTGGTGTGAATCTGACGAGGCCACGGCAGGTGTGGACATACAGTTAGTTGCCGAGTTGGCCATTCGTGGTACATGCGAAGTGCTCCGGGGCGAGTGTTCGCTGGGGAGGCCTTAGAGGTCCAGGGGGTCAGCACAGGTCTCCTACTCCTCTCGTCACTGCAGAGCCCCCCAAGATAAAAGGAAGATCCTGGCTACTCAGTGACCCGTGGCCCTCTTAGGGGCAGTGTGGTCACTGGGGGAGGGTGGAAGCCGCACTTCACAGGTGAACCCTCGGGGGTCAGTCCCCACCCACCACCCCCAGGCTCAGGGACTCAGGGTCCCCCCCACCCCCAGCCGCCTGGCTATCGGGGTTCTGTAGAAGCAAGGCTGCATTCCCGGATTGTAATAATAGTTCTTTCTATTACACCATGAGCATCTGACACACGGAGCGAGGAGCTATGAAGCCCCCCCAGTGGGTAACATAAAAGTGGGGGTGGGGGCTCCAGGGAGGCTGGGAGGCTGCCTCTCCGGCTGGGCTCTGCCCATGTGCAGCCGGAGGAGGACGAGGAAGAAAGAGGCTTATTTCAGCACCCTGTTATTATGGCATCTTGTTTTCATAGTTTGTTCAACAGACCTCTCTCCCTCTCCCTCCTCCCCCCTCGCCTCTCTCTTTTTCATCTTCCTCTCTCAGCAAATCCATTTAAATGCAATTCTATTCTTAAAGCGCCCCTCTCATGCATGTCTAATGAATGTCAGGGAAATGCTATTACAATGGGGCTGAGGAGGATCCGATCGGCAGTGTGTGTACAAGTCATTTGAAAGGAAGCCTGGGAGTGCTCCAGTTTTATTACAGCATAATTAGAAATAAAATCTTGTTGCAATAGGAGAATGAGAGATGTGTGCTAATCCTGGGGTAGAGAAGGATAGAGCTGTATTTGGAGAAAGGGACTTGGGGAGAGAGGAAACGAGCTCCTGCTCCTGTCTCCCTCCACCAGGACTCTCCTGCTGGTTCCTCTGCCCGAGCCCCTCCATCCTCGCACCCCCTCTGAGCTCCAAGTCCCTGGGGGCGCTCCAGAGACAATGCTGACACCCCTCTAGGTCTCAGCTGCCAGAAGCAGTCAATCTGCCAGGGCCCCAGGGAGCTGAGCCTGGTCCCTCCCTGGGAACCCGCACCTTCCTGCTTGCTCGAGAGGCCAGCTCATGGCAGCTGGGAGGTGGTGGGGATGGTCAGCAGCGCCCTGCCTGCAGAGCCAGAGGCCCAGGTCAAGTGGTGAGGGCCCCCCACCCCCGCCACCCTGCGAGTGATGCATGACCTCATTCACTTATGCAGTAACTACAAACTGACTCCTTCTTAGGCACCAGGCACTGTGTTGGGTATATTCATTAACTCATTTAATTCTCACAGGAAATAGGTTCAGAGAGGTCCGGCACCTTCCAGCAAGGGAGGGAAACACAGTTGGAACCCACACCCTTTTGAATCCAGATGGGACCTTTTCTGCTTCATCGTGCTGTCAACTTCCTTGGTCCTCAAGGGACCTTGGGGTTCACATCCCTCCAGGGACCCCAGCTTTTGTAGAGGCCAAAGGCAGAGGAGGTAAAGATAGGGAACCTGGCTCATCTCCCTTCCAGGACAGAATGGGGACTCCGGGGTGGTGGCAGCTCAGCACCATCAGCCTGGGGTGACAGCAGGGGTCAGGGACTGCTATATGGGTGTAGATGACTCTGACCCCAGGGGCTCAGTCCATATGGGCTCCTGTGGTCAACACTCCTCAGAGCTCTCACTGAGGTGGAGTTAAAAGGAAGAGAGACATCCACCCTTGCCTGGCCCAGCAGAGGGAAATCTTAGAATCACAAGGTAAGTGAGGTTTGGAAGGTCCCTTCAAGACCACAGGGTTCCATCTCCTTGTTCATCAGTTAGGGAAACGGGCCCAGAGGAGCACTGCAACTTGTCAAAAGTCACTCAGCAAATGCACAAGCAGGTTTCTCATTTCCCAGCCCAGTGCTCTCAGCCCCACCAGGCCTGCCTTTGCATAAACGTTTCCAGAGAAGAGATTCCCATAGGCAACATTTCTAGGTCATGGTCCTCTTCCAAGCCATATCTCAACCCTTCTTGGAAGACAGTGATTGGGTGGAGGAGTGAGGTATGGAGATGAGGAGACCACCTCAGCAGGCCTGGTTCAAAGGCAGCCGAGCGCTAGAGCTAAGCCTGGCCCATGTCCTGATCTGGCCTAGGAAAATATGACCCCTGTGGTCAGCTCTGGGAGCCTCCAGCCTTGTAGGAGAAACTGAGTCTGAGTCACACCCCATGAGAATAGGATAAGGTCGCATCACTCTAAAGTTCCCTCCACTTTGACCACGTGCCCTCTCATCTACAGACGTAGTAGTGGAGACAGAAGGGCATGGGCCTCACGGAAACATGTGAGGTGTGTTGGGCCACCCATCAGGAACCTGACACACCAAGCCCCAGCTCAGCCTGGCATCATATTTTGAAGACAAGCAGGAAGCCATGGTGCCTTCCTCAGCACCTGGGAGCCCTTGCACTAGGAAGCAGGCAGGTATACCTGCCACCTGGCACACGGAGATTACGGAATTGTGAAGCCCTGGCTCCATCATTCGCTCATGCTTTCCACCGGCCAGAGACAGGGCAGTTTCTGGCTCTGCATACCCTGTACACATCTCATAGCAGCAGAAGTCCTACCTCCCACCCATCTAGCCCCTGTCATGATCCAGATGTGTGCTTGCTGCCAGACTTCACTTCCTTGGGGAAAGGGCAGTGGGCCAACTGGCCACATGACCCTCTGTGCCTCAGTCTCCTTGCATGTCCCATGTGGTGGTAAATCAGATTTGGGTATTTGATAGGGAGTGCAGGCAAGGCCCTACCTAGGATCAAAGACCCATTCCCAGACCTGGTTCCCTGCCCACCCCATCCCTGCCCATGCCTCCCTCTGCTCCTGGCACCTGATACCCACTAAGGGGTCTTGGCTCAATCTTTCCGTACCCCTCATGCTCTCAGTGTCTATACTGGACCTGTGTGGTATACCCGATGACTTTCAGGACTACCTCGCCTCTCTCCTCCTCCCTATGCCTACTGTAAAGTCCTCACCTGTGTGTGTCTTCACATAGCAGGGCCCAGCTCCAGAATCTTAGTGCTGGAAGAGTCCTCGGAGAGTAAGCATGTCTGGATGAGGTTTGTGTTCGTTTTCTAGAGCCTCCATAACAAAATAACCAGAGTGGCAGGTTTGGTTTCTCCAAAGCCCTCTCCTTTTGCAAATGGCAGTCACTCTGTCCTCACGGGGTCTTCCCTCTGTGTGCATACATCCCTGGCATCTCTTTCTCTTCTTATAAGGACATACTGGATTGCTGCCCCACCCTATGATCTCATTTAGCCTTAATTACCTCTTTAGAGGCCCTGTCTCCCCATGCTGTCACATTGAACTTTGTGGGGACACAATTTAATCCATGACAGGGAGGATCTAGGACTTAGAGAGCCAGCCAGGCCCAGAGCTGGGACTTGAATCCGAATTCCTGACTCAAATGCCATGTGCTATCTACTATGCCGCAAATCTCTCTTGGGGTCTTGGGTGGAGGGCTTACAATCCTCCTCTGCTCCCTTGGACTCTGGAGACAGAATGGGCCTTGACTTCCCTTGGGCTTTTTAAACCCAGGCTGGCAGTTACCCCCAGGGTCTCACCATCAGCAGGAACAACAGAAAGAATGAAAGGAGGGTGATCAGCAAAGTTGGCCCAAAATAGCTTTTTTCGGCCATCCTGGTACCGGGCCTCGGGCAGGGCTAATTTCGCATGCCAGAAGCATCAACTACCCCCACCTTCCCTGCCCGGGAGGGAAGAGCAGCCCTGCCTGTGGGTGAGTTGTCTTGTTCATCTCTGAGCTGCAGGCTGACCACATTGTTTCTGTAAATCCATACTGGATGGAGCTGTAACTAGTAACTTGTATTGATCGTAATTACTCTTCTGGAATTGGGACACCCCTGAGGACCAGCGGAGGCACTTCAAGGCTTTGGCATCCTGAGGCTACCCCGAAAAAAAACTTGTACTTTGACAGGCTGAGTATCTCTTCTTTTCCAAGAAAGATTGAACAATCCTTCTGATCCTAGCCAAATCCTGGTCTCGGTGCAAAGCTCCATCCATTTCTTCCCACCTCGCTGTCCCTACTCCGCACCCCTGTTGTGTCCTGTGACCTTCCTCGTAGGGAGGGGTGGGGGCTGTGGGCAGAACAGGAGACCCCTCCCTCAGCTTCTGGTTTTCTTGCTTCAGGAAGGCCTTTGAGTCCAGAGGCCAAGAAGCACCTTCTGAGAAGCATCTCTACTGCCAGGATTCATTCATTCAACACGAGACATAAAAAAAAACACCTGAGCTCCACGTATGTGTCATGATCGCACATGCCCTGTGCACTTACATACCCCATATGACAGCGGTAACCCCTTGCCCCTGTATAGCATAGAGTACAGGATATGTCGCAGCACCTTTCACAGACTGTCACAAGGACACTGGCAAAGAATCCTGTGAACCAAGCAAACCAAGTGTGGTAGGACCCCCAACTAGGGATGAGAGAACAGAAACCCAGAAAGGTTAAGGGATTTTCCTAAAGCCACACAGTTGGTAGGAGGTAGATCTCAAACCTCCCATTTTCGACTCCAAGCACATACTTCCCCAACTGCCATCCCCTCCTCTGGCCCCTGCTCTGCCCCTGCGGCCTCCACCCGGGCCCCTATAGCGTATGTGTGGCAGGGCACGCGCACCGCTCCCTCCCATACACGTGTAGCCACCTGCCCGCGATCATACCTTCCCACCGACACATGGCATTCGGCCACGGCAGGGCTTTGCTGCCTAAGTCTGAGGCCTCCCAGAACAGATGACTGCCTACTGCCCCTGACCTCTTATGTCACCGCACAGGGGCCTCCCAGGGGACATGGCTCATCCGTTCTTTGAGTCGGTAACTTTAATGCCTTCTGATGCCGGTCTCATGTCATGCTTCCCCTTCCTGCTCAGCCACCACGCTGGCACTGGCTAGTGAGAGGAATGCCACCTCCCGAAGAGGCCAGGGCCCTGGCCACCGCCCAGAAGAGATGGACAAGTCCACCTCACAGGGAAGGGGTTGGCCAGAGTGCCTTCCAAACTGCAGCACATGGGCTCCTGGGTGGCTCAGGTGGTTAAGTGTCTGCCGTCGACTCGGGTCATGATCCTGGGGTCCTGGGATCTAGCCCCACATTGGGCTCCCTGTGCAGTGGGGAGCCTGCTTCTCCCTCTGCTGCTCCTCCTGCTTGTGCGCTCTCTCTCTCTCTCTCTCTCTCTCTCTCTGCCCCCCACCTCGGTCAAATAAATAAGTAAAATCTTTAAAGCAAAACAAAACAAAATGCACCACACTCTCTCCTGGCAGCTAGGTTTGGAGAAAGCAGCTCTGGATTGGTTCAGGAGACCCCAGTGGGAATCCTGGCTCTTCCTCTCACTAGGTGGGTGACCTGAACTAGTCCTCACCTGAGCCACAGTCTCCTCCTCCATCAAACAAGAGGAGCAGAGGGGCTTCCTGAGCTGGTGATGGCTCATCAGAGAGGGGACATATGTGAAAGGGCTTGGCCACATGGGTGCCCACTGTCATGCACCCTGGGGTGTCTCTCTTACAAAAATCATAAAACAATTTAAGACAATCCAGCTGAGCCTGGATCTGTCTCCAAACCCAAGCAGACTCTACCCATGCGGGGTGTCCAAAAGGGCCCAAGGGGAAGTTTACAGCTTTGGGTTCCTGCACACAGGTTTTCCTCCTCAAAGGCCCCAGCCATGGAAACCTCTAGCATCTGATGGGCTGAGCTTGCGTGAAGGCAGGCAGAGATGGCACTGCCCACAGCAGCTCCGTCCTCCTTCTCTGTCCACTCTGCCTCCACTATGGTATTGCGTACCTCTGGCCTCAAAGTTGGCCTTCACGCTCTGGTCTCCAGGTGACCTCTGTCCTTAGAGATCCTTCCCCTGGCGAGGGTAGCATTTCCACTCCCGTCCATTAAGACAGAGCTAGGTCCTCGGCCAGGGAAGGACGGTGGAAGGCCACCCTCAGGTATGAGAGGGGCTGTGCCTGTCCCTTCTCCCCGGGCCGGCTGCTCCGGGTCTCCACATGCTTGAGTCACCCCTGAGAAGGGTGAGGTCACTCCCGGCGGCCACCCTCCGAAGATGAGCCAGTCCTAGTTTATACTCCAGATTGCCCGGCTGCGTCATTCATTGTCTCTTCACTTCCCTTTGGTTAGCTCCACACCACCCATCCATCCTCAGTGCTGCTGGGTGTCCCAGCCGGGACTCAGAACCAAGGCAAGGATCGAAGTGGCCGAAAGGGGGAGCAGTGGGCCAGGCCATTACCATGTGGCCACAGTGGACAGAGTGGGAGAGACTCCAGGGTAGGTTGGGTTGGGGGGGAACCTCCGGACAGGAGTCCAGGCTGGAGAACCTCCTGTCTCCCTCCACCAGAGGCACCTCCTCTGCTGCCAGGATTCCTCGTTTCACTGCATGTGCACTGAGCATCTTCTCTGTGCCAGCCATGTTCTGGAGCTGGGATACTAAAATAACTCCTTGCTGTCAGCGAGAAACACCACGTGCTCTGAAGACAAACAGGCAGGGTAAGGAATTGGGCAGGGACGCAGCGCACGGTCTAATTTTGATAGAGGGGTCAGGCAAGGCCTCTCCAACGAGACGGCATCTGAGCAGAGAGACCTGCATGGGGCCAGGACTGAGCCAGGGAGAAAGCATTTCAGGCACAGAAGCAATAACCACAGCAGAAGTCCTGGGGTGGGGGCACCTGGGTGGCTCAGTGGTTGAGCAGGCGTCTACCTTTGACCCAGGGCGTGATACTGGGGTCCTGGGATCGAGTCCCATATCTGGCTCCCTGCAGGGAGCCTGCTTTTCCCTCTGCCTGTGTCTCTGCCTCTCTCTCTCTCTGAGTCTCTCATGAACAAATAAATAAAATCTTTAAAAAAAAAAAAAAGTCCTGGGGTGGAAATGGACGCACATACACTGAATTTCAAACCACCACAGGAGCTGACCTCTGAGGGATCTTGCAGCTGTGCCATTCTTTAAGCTAAGAATTTAGACATTTCCAGGTGCCTGGGTGGCTCAGTCTGACTCTTGATTTTGGCTCAGGTCATTATCTCAGGGTCATGAGATCGAGCCCAGCATTGGGCTCCTTTTGGATGTGGAAGCTGCTTGAGATTCTCCCTCTCCCTCTCCCTCTGCTCCTCTATAAATTCCTGGGAGGGAAGAAACCTTAAAGATGATCCAATCTCTTTCTCTTAACTCAATATTTAACTCCTCTATTCCCCTATGCAATATCTCAGCCAAGTGTTTCTTCAGCTTCTACTTAAATACTCCTGGCAACAGGAAACTCACTACTTCCTAAAAACACTCATCCCAATTCTTTATAATCTTGACTTTAAAATCTCTTTATTTTAACTGTGGTAGAGTACACATAATGTAAATTTTGCCATCTTAATTCTTTTGAAGGGTTAAGTTTTCATTTCAGTAGCATTTCCATGTGGTCTCAAGTTCAGAAATGTTTAAGCGCAGCTTTATCTCGCAAAACCGAAACTCCGTACCTGTGGAATGACATCTCCCCTTCCCCAGCCCCCGACGCCCCCATCACAACTTCTGTGTCTATGAAGCTGACTACTCTAGGTCCCTCACACCAGTGGGATGACACAGTATTTGTCTTTTTTAACTACCTTATTTCCCTGAGCGTCATGTCCTCGAGGTTCATCCACGCTGTAGCAAGTCTCAGACTTCCCTTCCCTTTTAAGGCTGTGATACTCCATCGTGTGTCTAGAACACCATTTCTTTGTCTACTCACCCACCGATGGACACTTGGGTGGCTTCCTCCTTTGCCTATTGTGGATACTGCTGTGAACACAGGGGGACAAATACCTTTTTAAGACCCTGCTTTCAATTCTTCTGGGTACACACCCAGACGTGGAACTGCTGGATCACATGGTAATTCTATTTTTATTATTTCAAGAAACCACCATCCTGTTTAATCTTGACTTTTGAATGCTCAAACATGATTATTTTTAAAAGTCTGATTGGATATAGTAGACACAGTGATTAGCAGTGGCAAGAGGTTTGCCAGATGTAGAGACACTCAGGGATGGGAGTGGGCTCATCTGGGAAGGCTTCTTAGAGGGGGTAAAATTGGAGCTGGTATCTGACTTTTCTGAGTTGCTGTTTCCTCGTGAGCAAAATGTGGATGAAACTACCTTAGAGTTTTGGCAAGTTCCATTCATTCGTTCTAGAAATATTTCTAGAGCAACTACTTTGCAATCAGCACTGCTTTCACGCTGAGTGCAATGAGGAACTATTGGAGGGCTTTCAGCAAAGGAGCCACATAATCTGACATTGGTTTGAAAGCATCACTGTGGCTGCATGTTGGGAACAGTTGGAGGAGGGGCAGGGGCCAAAGCAGGGAGCCAGGTAGGAGGCCGCTGTCCCTACTGTATTCAGTAATTTCTGTTCCCTTGTTCCAGAGGCTGGAATCGGGTCTGTCCAGCCCATACCCGCCTGCAAACCCTCAGCTTCTTCCTCTCCCCACCAAACAGACCCTCCAGCCTGCCTCTGAGAGCAGAGAGAGGCCTCACCTCTGCCTAGGGCAGTTCCTCCCCCTTGCAGCCCTCCGGAGCCACCGGGAGCCAGAGATTTCTAGTATTCCTCTCTCCGTGGCTCCTGCAGCTCTGGGGAGTCTCTGAGGCCCAGCTCTCTGACCTTTTTAGAAAAAGACAGAGAAGATGCTGTTGGCTCTCTTAGACCTGTGGGCAGGGCCCCTGACTTGCCAAGGAGGGTCCCCCTTTATTTATTGCCAAGCTCCTGAGGAGGAAGGAAGGAGAGAAGTTGCAGAAAGCCGGGCCCCAGGGACTGAGAGCCCCTCATCTCCTTGAGGTGGACAACCTGTGCCACCGGTTACTGAAACAGTGTGCCAAGGACTCTCACGAGCTGAATTTTCATCTGACTCTCCCAAAGGCTCTGTGACGTAAAGTCTATTTATTATCTCTGTTCTCCTGAGGGAGACATAGGACTCGGAAGTTTGGTGCCGTCATAGAGACATCAGTTGTCAGAGTGAAGGGGCCTTAGGAGTTTATCACACCCAGTGGCTCTCTGCCCCCACTGCACATTATATGACCCAAAAAGCTCTTTTTAAAGACCAGTTTCCAGGCCACACCCCCAGAGAGTCTGAGTTTAATTTTAAAAGCTTCTTGGATGATCCTAATGGACAAACATGGTGGAAAAGACACACCCAATCCACATTCTCCGTCTTTTTTTGCAAATGGGACAAATGAGGGCCTGGGAGACCCCTGGATTCCCCTGAGGTCACCTGGTGTTGGTTTCCTGGGGCTGCAGTAGCAAATTACCGAACCCAATGGCTTAATGCAGCAGAGATTTACCAGGTCACAGTCCTGGAAGCTAGAAGTCCTGAATCAGAATGTGAGCAGGGCGTGCTCCCTCTCCAGGCTCTAGAGGAGGATCTTCCTGGCCTCTTGCCTAGCTTCTGGGGTTGTTGGCAGTCCCTGCATTTGTTTGCTTACAGATCCATCACCCCAATCTCCGCTTCAGTCTTCACATGACCTTCTCTGTGTGTTCATGTGCCTGTGTCCAAATCTCCCTGTTCTTAGAAGAACACCAGTCATACTGGATTTCGGGCCCACGTTAACCCACTATGACCTCATCTGAACTTGATTTTGTTGGCAAAGATCTAACTTCCAATAAGGTATCATTCACAAGCTCTGGGTGGACGTTCATTTTGAAGAATACTATTCAACTCAGTGTACACCCCATCATTAGTGGCAGAGGCAGGACTCTGATCCAGTCTAAATCCTGTCCTGGCTTGGCCAACCACACCAGCTAGCTTGGCCTCTCTTTATCCTCTTCTTCTTACTAATGGCCTCCATCTCCTCCCCAACCCTCCCCAGCCCCCAAGCTGGCACCATTCCTGGTGGCAGGACATTGTTTTCTAACCATGGAATTGCAAAGGGGAGAAACCAGGTCCAAGACCTCTCCCTGGAGCCCAATCCAGAACCCAGGAATGATCCATGAAGACGTGATAAATCAAGCCAAACTGAATTGAATGGATGAGTGCTCCTTTATGAGGTAGTGAGAAACCCACTGACAGAAGCAACCAAGCAGAGGCTGGCTGACCATATATCCCTTTGAGAGGTGCTGCAAGGACAGTCGGTCTAGCACAGAGCTCTGGAAGAGCATAGGAAGTGGACTGATGGTCTTCACTCTGCCGCTTACTAGCTGTGTGACTACGGGTGGGTTGTGTAACCTCTCTGTGCTTTGGTTAGTAAAAACAGTAATATCCATTTCAAAGGGTTGTGGGGATTGAATAAGATAATGTTGATAAAATCCTTGCCCTGACATGTAATAGGTGCTCAATTAATATTTAGCTTTAAAAAAAGGAGACGCTTGCTACAGATCACCAGGAAAAAGTATGGCAAAGTAGGAGTATTTGTAGTAATAGTAAGAATTAAAAAGGAACCACACAGACCTCTTCCCTGGTCCTGGGCAAGTTCACAGATGATGCCACAGCCTTTGGCCTGTGACCGTCAAGCGGCATCAATGGCAGAGTCCAGCCTTAGAGCCTAAAGGAGAGTGACCCTCCCAGGTCCGCCCACGGGGACACTGCTGGCGTTTAGGGTCAGACAATATTTAATACCCAAGATGTCCAGCTTTCCTGGCCCCTGACCACCTAATACCACCAGTACCTCCCAGTCTTGGTGTCAATCACATGTGATCCCAGACACACGTTTCCAAGTAGCCTCAGGATGGGAGCTGGGCACAGAGGTCAGCCTGCCACCCTGTCTTCCTCTAGCTGGACCCAGCCTATCCCATGAAGAAGCACCCAAGATAAGGGATAGCTGCTCCTCTACCCATTTGGGGGATGGCTAGTCCCATTTAGGGTGTAGAGGATGGACTGTCCGACTGCCAGGGTACCCCATCAGAGCCAGCCTTGGGGGCCAGTTGTGTTGTGGAACCCTGGCCCCTCCGAACCCCCCACCAGCTGGCTGTGCCTCCCCCACCCGCCACCATATACCGCTCACTCCACAGGCCTCTTGCGGCTCCCTTCCCCAGCAGGACCCATCATGCGATTCTCATCAAACATGCAGAACTGATGTTGCACAAGTCCCCCCCAGAGGGGATTAACATAATACCCCTGATTTCTCCTTCCCCTCTCTCGAGTGAGCGCTGTGCACTCCCCTGGCTGCAGCCCGCCTTTGTTTCAGAAGGAGCAATACACTGTGTCTGGAAATGTTACTGCAATTAAATATGCACAAGAAGGGGGGAAGGGAGGGGGGAAATGAGGACAATGAAGGATGTGAAACATCAGATGCAGCAGCTGCTTGTTGCTATAGAAACCCCAGCTCCCCACCAGCATCAGCGCAGCACCCCTTCCCAGCTTAAAATTCCAGTAGGACCAAGTGCACCATTGTCCCAGGGTGCTGGGGGCTGAAGGATCACAGGGTCCAAGCTGCTTGGGCCGGAGCACCTGGAGGCTGCCCAGGTAGATGTGGAGGTCTTTCCTTTTTCTCCTCACCCCACCACCACACCTCCAATCGGGTACTTGTGATTGGCAGTAACACCCTCCAGTAGTTCTGCGTTCCAGTCCCAGTTACATAATAAATCACGGGAGAGCTTCCGCATTTGACTTTGGGATGTCACAACATGGAGACAAAAAGGCACATTCAGAGTCTGGTGGGGAAGCCAGGCTTTCTCTGTGCTTCCCCCGGGTCCTCTCTGACTGCTGGCAGCAGGGTTGGGCTCTCTCCCGCTCCCTTTTCATGTCTTACCCACAGCACTGAGTGGGTGGGGGATCTGCAAGGTGCAGTCTGTGTGTTGGAGGGGCGTGGCGGGGGTCCAGAGGACCGGCTGGCAGCCACATGGCCAAGGATTCATCTAGGGGGTCCTGACGATATTCCGCTCAGCAGGGACCACGTGACATCCCAGACCTAGGCCCACACAGTCAGGTGTCCAAGGGTGAAAAGACGGCAAGTGGCCTAGCAGCAGTTCACAGACACCAGACCAGGCCTTAGCTGAGTGCGAGCTGAGTGTGAGGCAGGACGTAATGGGGCTGCCTCCCACTCCTACTCCATCCCCTGCAAAAAGTGAACTGTCTTGGGCTGGGGGTTGGTAGCCATGCTGTATCCTGTGCTGGTCACATAAGGCTCATTGTTAGGTCCCTACTGCTTGGCAAAGTGCTGGCACATAGTAGGTCTAGTCCTATGCAAAGGTGTATGGGAAGGAGGGAGGGGAAATTAAGAGATCTGTAGATAAATTAAAGTTTATTAAAAACAAGAGACCAGGATACCTGGGTGGCTCAGCAGTTGAGTGTCTGCCTTTGGCTCAAGTCATGATCTTGGGGTTCTGGGGTCGAGTCCCGTGTCAGGCTTCCTGCAGGGAGCCTGCTTCTCCCTCTGCCTGTGTCTCTGCCTCTCTCTGTGTGTCTCTCATGAATAAATAAATAAAATCTTAAAAAAAAAAAAGAGAGACCACTCAGCTTGAAGAAGTTTTTTGAGACCATATTAAATAACTATTAAGGAATAAAATTCTAGACTGCTTAGCCTGAAGAAAAATCTAAAGGCGTGACAGCTCCCTTCCAGTGTGTGATGGAGTGTGTCAGTGATGTAGATTCAGACTAGTTCCATAGACCAGTTGTGACCAAGGAAGATCTCTCTAAAAGAGCTATCTATCCACTTTGGAATGGGCCACTGAATGAGGTAGCGAGTTCCCCAAATGCAGAGGTATTCAAAAGAAAGCTGGAGAACCTTTATCAAAGATGTGGTCGGGCACGTTCAACTTTTCAGCCCTGTAATTCTACAGCATTCCTTGTCCTTTGGTGAGATCCCAGTCCCCTGGCGCTGAGGTTTGTGCTTGGGGGTGGTAGGACACGACAGGATGTTTCTAGTAGAGTGAGCCAATGTTAGAGCTCTTGTTATTGGTTGAAGGGGGTGTCACTCAGCCCCCAGGTAGGAGGAAGCAGACCTCTAAATAATAGGATTTGAAAGGCATGGGGCCACCCAAAATGTTTCTTTATGAAAGCCTGGCATTCAGATATCAGCAGGTCCCTCTGGTGGAGTCAGCATCACCCTCTCCCCTATAGCTCCTTTTTTTAAGTCACTGTCATCGTCTTGATTCCAGTGCCCACTTCTGGTGGAAATGGCAGCCTGGGGCCTTCTGTGCCTGCCAGGGTAAGTAGCCTGGCCCCCAGAGACCCAGAGGGATAAAGAGTTAGCATCTCAATCTCAGTCTGGCTGGGTCTTGGGTAGGAGGGCACTGCCATGCACTGAGGGAGTCTGAAGCCGGATGCAAGCCCTGCCCCAGCCAGCAAGTCCATATTCTTCCCTTTTATTTTTTTTTTTAGATTTTATTTATTTATTGCTGAGAGATGTAGAGAGTGAGGTAGTAGAGACATAGGCAGAGGGAGATGCAGGCTCCCTGTGGGGAGCCCGATGCAGGACTCGATCCCAGAACCCCAGGATCACGACCTGAGCCGAAGGCAGATGCTCAACCACTGAGCCACCCAGGTGCCCTTTATTCTCCCCTTTTAAAATCGGTCCTGATTAGACTCAAATTCACAGTTTGCCTCAGGACCTTGGACAAGGAAATCCAGTCTACCCCTAAGTGGTGTCACAGGTCATAATCAGCAAAATGGGCTGATTCCTGCTGCCTGTCCTTCCAGCTTCCCTGCCAGGTCGTGACAGTAAGACGATGGAGGGACCAAGAAAAGCAAAGCACGGTGTCTGCATCTTTGCCTTGCACAGAACAAGCGTTCGAGAACCATGAGTCGAATTGGCATGGCACATCTGCCTCTCCATGTCCCCACTACTACTATAGCTTAGCCTCAGGTAACTGTTCGTTGAGCGAATATATGATAGAAATTGAGAGAAAAAGATTTAAGCTTGTGTGTGGCTCTGTATACAGGATGCGCTGGGAGCCAGAAGGCCTGAGTTGTCTGCTTACTGGCCGTGTGACCTGACGATGAGAGGACATTTCAAATGGCTGTAAGAACAAATGAGCAAGGAATGTGAAAGAACTTTGCAAGCTCTCACCCAGAGATAGGAAAGATGAGGACTGATACTAAGTGAGCACTTGCTGTGTGCCAGACACCGTATTATTATTTTCAATCCTTACATCTACCCTGTGAAGTATTATTTGCACCCCATTGTATGGATAAGGCTCAGAGAAGTTAACTTTCCCAAGGTCACACAGCAAAGAAGGGGACAAGTCAGTTTGGAACCCAGACCTGGAGTCTGACTCTAAGGCCCACCCATCCTGTAAAACTCCAAAGCTTCTACACTTAATGAAATAACAATTCTGGGAGAAAGGCTGGCTGCCGGCCTCGGTTGCTCCTGGTGGTGTGCCCAGCCAGGGGAGTAACGGAGGATGTCTTGATTATGTCTCCAGAAAACAGGTTTTTTATTACTCACCACGGCGGGCTGTACATCTCTGACGTGCAGAAGGAGGACGCCCTCTCCACCTACCGCTGCATCACCAAGCACAAGTACAGCGGGGAGACCCGGCAAAGCAATGGGGCTCGCCTCTCCGTGACAGGTAGGCCAGAGGGCTACGGAGGGCACCTGCCCACCCCTGGGATGGGCATGGATCAGGGGACTCCAAGAAGGAGAGTGTAGAACAGAAATATAGGGCCCAGGGGGGCAGAGCTCATCCAGTTTGGTTTGGAGTGCCCTTCACATAAGGACCTCGGAGTCTGTACCTAAGGAAGCTAACACTCCTGAAGAACTGGCGTGTTACCATTTTTCAAATAATGAGAGTTCGATCTACCCTCTCTTTCCCTTTCTTGCCTTTGCTGCCAGGAAGCTCATAAATAAAACCTGGTGTTCAAACGTAGTAACGATGAGGTTAGATTAGATTAGAAGTGGGAGGGGTTTGTTCCTTCAGGACTCTAAGCATCTTTTAAGATTCTGTTTGACCTATTTATGAGTGCGTGTGTTTCTTCTGTTGTAGCTTGAGAGTAAGCAGGATAGAATCTGTAAACAACAGTATTTGTAAACTAAATGAAAGAGTCTTATTCTGGAGTGATTATCACTTTTTAGGAGCCACTCGCCCCAACTGTTTGACCAGTAGGAGGCAAAGCCAGGACTTAGCTTCTGCAAACAGCGTGCCAACCACCACCCCCGCCCAGCCCGTGGAAGGGGTCATTTGGACACCCCGTACATGCCCCAGTCACGGAGTAAAGGAGGGCACATAGTACTCCTCAAGGAACACTGCCTCTCTGGAAACAGTGCTTTTTCAAACTCTTGACAGCAGTCCACAGATAGACATTTTTATCGTAACCTGTGCATGCACACACTGGTCGTTCCTACCACATGCATTTACATGCATTCTGCTATTTCCTACTCTATCCTATCCAATTCTGATTTATCTAAATGCTGGTCGCAACTCACCAAATGGATTTCACAAGTTCCTAATAGTTTGTGACCTATAACTTAAAAATCTCCACTGTTGAGGAGGTGGGATTGGAGTGGCTTTTGGAAGGTGGAGGAACTGATAGCATGGTGGTTTTGGAGACCAAACTCACTCCGCTGTGCAACCTCTTGGAGCCTCTGGAATAAGTAGCTCGACTAGTTAACCACGCTGATTCTAACTCTGACCTTCTGGGGTTTGATGAGGACCACCCCCATCAGATTAACCCTATCCCAGACCCTCTCTCATTTGCCCAGCACATTTGAAGAGCAGGATCCAGGAGGGCAAGGATAGGGCTGTCTGATTCTCCTTTGTGTCTCCAGCACCTGGCCCTCTGCCTGGCACATAGTAGGTGCTAAGTAAATATTTGTGGAACTAACCAACGCCAAGGGAGACGGTGCTGTCATATGGGGAGGCGATGGGGCTGCACTGAAGAGCCTCTATCTTCGTGGCTAGACTTAGGAATCGGCAGCCCAATTCCCGAATGTGTTGGAGTGGTTCCCTTCCAAATTATAGGGACTTGTTTGCATGCTGTTTTGCATCTCATCTGCATGCTTCTCATAAAACGTGGGACTGGTGCAGAAATCCCCCCTCCTGCAGGCCTGCTTCTCTCTCCTGCACAAATATTTAGTCCCTTCATCCTGCCAATCTCACCTCACTCTTGGAGTGTGTGGGGTGGGGGGCTGGCAGGGGACGGAATAGGCAGGTGCCTCTCAAAAAAGACACCCTGTAAACTGGAGGGTATGCCAACCATTGTCCTTCTGGTCTCCATTCCCCACCAGCTGTGAGGAGGAGGGGGGTGTGGGTAGGAGGAGAATGAGAGGTGCCACCAGAGATAAAGCCCAAACAGAGAGACAGAAGCAAAGCTAGGGAAGCTCCCAGACAGACAAAAGGGGAGAGGCACGGGCATGGAGAGACATAGGACAGGGAGAAAACAGAATGGAAAGAAACCTGCACAGAGACAAAGGCAGAGGGGAAGACAGGAGTGAACAGAACTGAAAGGACCAGGAGGGATCTGGAACGGGAACAGAGGGAACTGAGGGGAAGGGGCCCCACCGGTGACACGGCCCTGATGTGATGTGATGTGACAAGGCCATCTGCAAGCTGCTTGTCTCGGCAAAAATGCAAGTGATACTGGAGGAAGGCAGTGCAGAGGAGGCACGAGGGGGGCGTGTCGGGGAGCTCAGGCCTCAGCCTCCAGCCCCACATACCACCTTGAGGCAAGGGCGGGTGTGGGGGTGGTCAGTCAGTCCTGAACAAGAGATCTGCTGGCCATGGTTTCTGCTGAAAAGGTTCGCTCTCCAGCGGCCAGCACCCCCCGAGGGCTTCCGGGCTGGTGGCCGGGAAGGGTGACCAGAAGCCCTGGACCACCAGATGGAAAGATGCACCTGAGAGGGGTCCCTGCCTCAACACCTGCTGACTGAGGTGTTCATACACCCCAAAGGACGCTGCCCCTGTCTCCCTAGGCCCAAAGGCAAGAGGAAAGAGCACAAGGATCCACGTGGCAGAGTGTCCCAGGTGGTCATCTGGTGAGGGCAGCAACCACACCTGTGATTTCTTCAGAGTGGCCTCACAGAGGGTTTGGTAAAGCTAGAGGGCGGGAAAGAAGGTGGGCGCAGCCAGGTGTGTTGGGTAAAGGACTCTGAATCCAGCCAAAGGTTCACGCTTAGCCTCCACTCACTAGCTGCGCAAGGTGGCAGAGGATAAGCAGTGGCTCAAGCCTCAGCTTCCTCATCTGTAGGATGGGAGTGACGAAACAGCACCCCCCCCCCGCCCCGACCCCCTGGCCTGGGGTTGCGAGAAGTAGGGACCCAATGGAAAAGGCTTAGCGTCTGCCACATCGGAAGCGCTCAGCAGAGCGACAGCTGCGCTGTGGTGGCGGCTGTCTTGTCGTCGATCTGTTGTCGCTGCTTTATTGTTCCTACTCCCTTCCGGAGAGCGTGTGCTGTGTGGGCCAAGGTGAAGGAGGCAGCTGCAAGAATGGCCCGAGCCCCCTAAAATACGACCTCCAAACAACCACTCCGTGCTTTGCAGAGTTTTCCAGGAGCTTCCATGAGCATGAACTCCGTGGAATAGGCATTATCAGCTGCATTTATAAAGAGAAACCGGTGACCAGAGAGGCTCGCAGACCAGTCCTGGCTTCCCCAGCTCATGGGGGGGCGCCAAGCCACGTGCGGAAGCCGTGTTTGGGGGTGACTTTGCAGGGCAGCACTGCTCATTGGGCCGAGGGAGGCCCCAGCGGCCTCCCCGGGGTGCCCCGGACGGCCCCGGAGATTTCTGGAGGCGCAGCCTTCTGGATCCCCCAGCCCCGCGCCGGCCCGGCAGCGCCCGGTCCCCCCAGGCTGTCGCCGGTACACGCCGCAGCATTTTACTCCTGCTCCGGAGTAATGAAAGAGGCTTCTTTCCCTCAGAATTTAATTTCACGCCTGAGACTCGGTGATTAATTCCCTCCCCCCGCCCCTTCCTCCACCGCCCCGTCGGCCCCTCCGCTTGTAAATTCTGCGGTGTGCCACGGAATTTGTGTATTTTGCATCAATTAAGTGTCACATTGAGTAATTCTTCCCTGGCACCGGGTTTGTTTATCCCGACCGTCCCCACAGGGTTGCGTGGGGAAGAGGCCGCAGAAGCTGGTGGCGAGGGAGGGCGGGTGCCAAGCCGTAATTGCCCGGCACATCTGCATCGTGGTGTCGCTCAGCCAAGCTCTTGGACGTGCGATCTGCCACTATTGCCTACGACAACCTTAGGAGAGGCGGAGGCAGCGCTGCTCTGAGGTCTCAGGCTCTGAGACCTTTCGAGACTCACCCAAGGTCACACGATTTACCCGTGACCCCAGGCGGACCAGCCCCTGGCTCTTCTGATTCTCAGCCCAACCTCCTTCAGAAGAGTAATGGAAGGTGGGGAGGGGGTAGCGAGTCTTCTAGAAAGTCTCTGGCCCCGGGAGAAGTCCTCGCCCAACCCTTCTCCAACGGAGATGGGCCAAGGATGGAGGAAATTTGCCCTTAGTCAAGGAGGGTCCAGAGGGGCACGTCTTCCACTCCCACCATTCCCTCTTTTTTTTTTTTTCAAAGATTTTATTTATTTATTCTTGAGACACACAGAGAGAGAGGCAGAGACACAGGCAGAGGGAGAAGCAGGCTCCCTGCGGGGAGCCTGATGTGGGACTCGATCCCAGGACCCTGGGATGAGGCCCTGAGCCGAAGGCAAACGCTCAACCGCTGAGCCACCCAGGTGCCCTCCCATCATTCTCTCTTGAGCAGATCTCAGTATTAGATTATTCCATCTTGGGCCCGGTTTTACTGAACAAGGGTGAGTGAGACCTCGTTTGTGATCTTGGCTCTGCAGTGCCACCTTGGGCAGGTCACTGCACCTCTCTGGTCTCAGGGGGTCCTCCTCTGTCTGTGGCCTCCAAAGCCCCTAAGCCAGCTCTACGAGTCCATGAACCTATAAAATTCTGCAATGTGGAAAATCAGACCACTGCCTGTGCCTGAGCACCCCCTTCAGCCTCCCCCTGACATGGTGGGTCAGCAGCCATGGCCTTGCTCCGTGCAGGCACAGGAGATCCAGCGATGGAGCAACACTGTCTCAAGATGCTCGCAGCCTCCTGGAGAAGACAGATACATGACCTGGTGCTAAGCACGGTTGAGGGGCTCCTGGGTGGCTCATGACAGTGGTGGCCTCTGGGGAGAGAAATGAGGTGGCCGAGGGCAGGGCTGAGGGAGACTCCCCTTTTACACAGACACCCTTCTAGACTTTCTGAAATTTTGCCATGTGCATATATTCCACTTTTTAAGTTTTTCATTAAAAAGGAAAGGTTGCATAAATAAATAAATAAATAAATAAATAAATAAATAAATAATAATAAATAAATAAATAAATAAATAAAAGAAAGGTTGCTTGAAACTAAAATGAAAGAAAAAGAAAGCTCAATGGGTATCTAATGAGAGTGGCCCCGGAGGACACATCCAGGAGGGGTGATATAATTTAAGCTGGTTTGTAAAAGACGAAGAGGTGTTGGTCAAGTGGAACGGGCTGCTGGGCAGCCAGGGGAGGGCAGTGCAGGGACACAGCCCACCACAAGTGGGGAACCACTGCCTGGGTGGGGACCTGAAGGGGGGGCCCACTGAGTAGGCCAGGCCGGGGACCTGGCCAGGGACCTGGCCAGGACCAGACCCTACATCATAGCAGGCCTAACCGGGGAGAAGACGTGTGGGTTCTAGGTCGGCAGAGGAGAGCCTGGGCAGGTTTTACAGCAGCAGGAGGTCCCCAAGGCAGAAAAGTCAGGGAGGCATTTGAGGATAAGAAGAACTAGGCCGAGAGCAACCAGAGCTCCGCTCAGAAGCATCAGACATCACACACGGAATCCCACCAGCCGGGAGCCTGCAGTCACTGGCTTCCTCTTGGATTGGGAATGTAGTCCCCGGGACCTGCAGTCACTGCTTCCTCTTGGATTGGGAATGTAAAATAGAGAGTTGTTCGGGATGGTAGATGTGGTTTGCAGAAGGCTTAACTTCAGAACCCCACTGGGCGCAGATGGAAATGCACGGCCCTCAGAGTTTGGCAGGATCGCAGGTGGGTGGAGACGGGACAGGGAGGAACACTCTCACACTCTCTCCCTCTCTGCACCTCTCACCCCTTCCCTTGCTCCATCTACCTGTCTGCCCTCCCTACCCTCCTCCCACCTCCCCCAAGCCCCCACTTCTGAGTCATGGCTCTCGGGGCCTCTGTCTGGCCTGAGTGGGAGAGGGGGAGCCAGAGTCTGGGGCCCAGGGGGCCCCACGAGCCATCTCACACTGGGTGTCCTTCATGCTGGGGACATGCAAGTGCCTGCTCTGGTGCGTGCCCCCACCCCTTCACTCCCTCCTGCTCAGGCTTGCCAGGGCCACTGATGCTCTCTGCCTTCCAGACCCTGCCGAGTCGATCCCCACCATCCTGGACGGCTTCCACTCCCAGGAGGTGTGGGCTGGCCACACCGTGGAGCTGCCCTGCACCGCCTCTGGCTACCCCATCCCTGCCATCCGCTGGCTCAAGGACGGCCGGCCCCTCCCAGCCGACAGCCGCTGGACCAAGCGCATTACGGGGCTGACAGTCAGTGACCTGCGGACGGAGGACAGCGGCACCTATATTTGTGAGGTCATCAACACCTTCGGCTCCGCAGAGGCCACTGGCACCCTCACGGTCATCGGTGAGCGGGGAGCCCCTCGGCCGGCCCTAGCAAGCTTTGAGAGCACCTGCTTCTGGCCAGCCCGGGGGTGGGGCAGGGAGGACAGTCCCCTGGTTGGGAAAGGTGGTCAAACATCGGAGGAAATGCTCTGGGTTTGAAATCAGAAGATCTGCTTTCTGGTTCTGGCATTGTCAGAGGGTAACCCACTTTGGGCAAATCACATGACCATGATCACCACCTCAGTGTCCTCTTCTGTAAAGTGGGATGATGATCCCAGGCCTTCCTACCTCCTGAGGTCAGAAGGGTCAGGAGGGGTCGTGGGGGTGACAGTGACAGTGACGAGCTCACAGGGCTTCGTGGCTTGGTGACGGGGAGGAGTGTCTGCACTAAAGGAAGTAGTGCTGATGTTAATCCAGTAGAGAGGACCTATTGTATCCCATCAGAAGCAATATTCAGAATATTGCACAGTAATTGATAGGGACACTGGTCAATCGGATCAGACGCAGGCATCAATGACCAAGGTGGCCTTTCCAGGGTCTACTGGCTGGGTACCAACACTGGTCCTGCCTGTTCCCTCCCCCTCCCGGTGCCTCAGGGGCTCCAGGGGTCCAGGGAGCCTGCATGTGGCTTTCACAGGTGGGCTGAGGGGCTGGGGCCAGGGAAGGACCCCCACCATGCCTCTCCCTTGGGTGATGCGGCCTCAGGCTCCCCATCTCCCCCTCCCTTCTAGCTGTGGCATCCAGAGTCTGGCTCTCTGAGTTCCCTGCATTGACAGCAGTGAGGCTGGGATTTGGAGACCCCTGGGGAATCCCACCCCCTGGAGGAGCTACGTAGCCTGAGGCCCCATTGACTGTTGTACCGAAAGGCATCATGAGGGTCACTGAACCCAGACAGGGAGAGGAGGCTGTCCAGCTGTGATCCAACCCCCATGCTGCAGAGAAGCCGTCCTCCCTCCTCACTACCTGTCTCAAGAGCATAGAGCTACTGGTCTGCAGACCCTCACATGTTCCCCCTGCCTGGGTGGCCTCCTGGGGCCTGGTGTCTTGTCGCCCTCAGCCCATGTGTAAGCGCAGTCTCCCCGTAGTCAAGGGCCTCTTGACAGTTGGGGTGCATTTATCTGCAGTGCTGGGAAGAAGTCCTCCCCCTATGAGCACATGTGAAGCTGGAAGAGCAGAAAGAGCCCCAAGAAACACTCTGGGAGTGATAGCACGTAATACAGATGTTTAGGTTAAAATGCTGAGAGCCCAGGGGACAGGGGGATCCTCACAGAGTACCGAGCCCCAGCCAGCAGGCAGGCAGGTAGGACCAGGGCTGACGTCCCCCTCCTTGCCCTAAGGACCGTGCGATATGCCTTGCCCCTTACCCGCCCTCCTCCTGCTCACACACAGTACACACACTCTCTCATCTCACCCTGGCGTACGTACATACACGCACACACATGCACTGTCTCAGGACTGAGGTCAGGAGGGCAGCACACCCCCGAATCCTTGGAAAATTACCAAACCTGACTCTGGGTAATTTGGTGTTCATAGCTCCTGCCTCAGTACCTACAGGCAAGCAGATGCACACACACACACGCAGGTAGATGTGTTGAAAGGTCACATGCCCACTTCTCCATACCACAGGCCCACACGTACGGTGCTCATACACACTTACCGATACACACATTCTTCCACCTTAACGTGCTCACATCCAGGCTCACACACACAGATCCACAAGTAACTGCCTACAGCTGCGTGCACTGCCCCACCGGCATACCTACAGCGGATCCCCTCTGACACTCGGCCCCGCACCTTCCTCCCCACACTGGGTTTGGCTGGACAGCCAGGTTCAAGGGGAAGCCACATAGCTTTTCTCTGCCTTCCGTTCTCTCTGACAGCCCCTCTCCACCAGGTGCATGGAGGAAAGCATGCTTTTCACACACACCCCCGTTCTGCCAACAAGCCTCCTGCCCATCTTGTCGCCAAGTCATATGGGACAGCAAGATGAGAGCAGCT
The DNA here is from genome assembly GCF_011100685.1 of Canis lupus familiaris. NCBI lineage: Eukaryota > Metazoa > Chordata > Mammalia > Carnivora > Canidae > Canis > Canis lupus. The sequence continues at coordinate 16,118,713 of NC_049226.1, forward strand.
AGCTGGTAGAGCCCTGGGAGCCCCGGCTGGTGACCAGGACAAGCAGGATGCCACCTGCCTCGTTGTGCACTGACATTTCCAGGGCAGGGTCTCTGGGAGAGAGTGGGAGAGCCCGGCATGAGCAGAAGGACCCCTGTGTGCTTTGACTGTGTCCCACCCAGCCAGGCTGCAGGCCACCTCGCTGAGGTCCTAGGCCCCTGCGGGCCTCAGCCTCCTGTAGAGAACCCCAAGCCCTTGGAGATCTGGGGAAGGAGGCCAGCCTGGGGCTGGTGGCCAGCCCGCCCGACAATAATAAACATGTCTCAGGCAGCAGTAGACATGTAAGGTGAGAGACACTGCCCTGTCCTCAAGTGCTCACAATGCAGGGGGAGAGACAGACACACAGAAGTGATTAAAAGACCATGTGCTTCATGTGGTGACCACTGTACACAGGGGGGCCCAGAAGAGGGGTCTGACCCAGCCTGGGAGGGCAGCGGTGTCCAGGAAGTCTTCCTGGAAGAGATGTCCTGAGCTCAGTGTGAAGGATGAGAAGGCGTCAGGCAAAGCGGGAAAAGAGCACTCTAGGCGGAAGCTCTGGGGCACGAAGTCACCCAGGGTGTTCACCAAGCACAGACAGGGTGCTGCTGCCTGAAGACTATATAGCTGAGAAGCAGGGGAAGGTCCCCAGGGTCCTTGATGGCCTTGAATGCCACACCAAGTTTTGGGGTGCTGTAACAGTTCGAAGCAGGAGAGTGACCAGCCACAGCATGGAGAACAGAAGGAGGGATGCAGGGAGGACGGACGATGGTACTGCTTGGGTCCAAGCTGGGAGCTGAGGACCCGCGGCAGGGCAGGGGAGGTGGGGATGAAGAGCAGAGTCACCTGGCACATTTAAAGGCGGTCAGAACGGCAGAAGATAGCAATTAGTTATCTGTGTGGGTATGAGAGAGGGGTGGGGGGTGGCGGAGCCAAGGATGCCTCCCTGGTTTCTGGGTGGGGGACAGAGAAGATGATGAGCCAGTCAAGCTCCTGCTCTCCTTCTGAGCTGAAGGGAGCCCCCCAGCCCCAGCGGGCAAGGGCCGCGCATTAAGAAAGCAGAGGCTGTCATAACAAGAGGTGCAGAGCCATCACCTGGCCCGACCCTGCCATTTCACGGATGAGTAAACTGTGGTCTAGAGAGGCAATCCACAGGGGTCTGGACAGAACCAGGGCCTCCCCGAGCCCCCCACCCCCACCCCCAGCCACACTGCTCCACGGTAAAAGCCGTTTTTTTTATCCTTTTCCTCCCCACTGCCTGTCCCCTCGCTCCTCCCCCACTGCCCCGGCCCAGACCCCCTTCACGTGACCCTGACACCAAAGAAGCTGAAGACCGGCATCGGCAGCACGGTCATCCTCTCCTGTGCCCTGCTGGGCTCCCCGGAGTTCACCATCCGCTGGTACCGCAACACGGAGCTGGTGCTGCCCGACGAGGCCGTCTCCATCCGCGGGCTCAGCAACGAGACCCTGCTCATCACCTCGGCCCAGAAGAGCCACTCTGGTGCCTACCAGTGCTTCGCCACCCGCAAGGCCCAGACGGCGCAGGACTTCGCCATCATCGTGCTGGAGGGTGAGTGGGGGCGGCCGGCGCCGGGGTGGGTTCAGGACCCCCAGAGCCTGGCGAGGAGATGCCCTGCATAGGCTCCCTCACCTGCGTCCTGGGAGCAGGCAGCGGTCCAGGCACGTGCCTACCTTAGTTAATCCTTCCGTGGGGAGGAAGAGGGCAGATGCTCTTTCTTAATGTTCCCTATTTTGCAGTGGAAATAACTGAAGCTCAGTCACTTGCCCAAGGTCACCCAGCTTGGCCAAGGTCAGAGCCAGGATCTGAACTCAGGTCTCTAAACCACCACACTGTATTGCCTCTGCCCTCCAAAATTACGAGAACCTCACTATGAAAGGGGTCTTCTTTAAGATCTCAGGGGCTTTCAATCTCACAGGGGCCCTGGGACTGCCCCTCAGGAGTCCCTGCCTGGAGCCTTCTTCCCTGAGCCCTCTCTTTCTGGCTGTCCCTCTCCCATTCTCTGCCCTTCCCGCCAGCGCCATGGGCTTTCCAGTCTTCTCCCTGACTAAGGGCTCTTCACAGCAGGCTCTGTTTCTTATCACAGACCTGGGTTTCCACTTGTTCCTCAATCCTTTTAAAGCTACTACCACCCAAGGCTCCTCACCTAGCACATCTGTGTATGGTTGTGCAGGTTGTTCACTGCACCAAGTGCCTAACCCACAGGGCGGGACTGAGAGTAAGGACTGGAATCCGACTTGAAATCTACCTGGCACCAGGTGGTGACCACACGGAGGAGGCATCTTTTTCTTACTTGCACAAAGATACAATGAGGGTTAGCAGAGGCCCTATCCTTACCAACAAATGTAGTGTTCCCCTCGCTCCTTTGTTGCAAAACAAAACAAAAACCCTGCAATCCTATTGCTTCCAAGGATTTTTCACTGTCATCACAAAGACACCAAACCCAGGCAAGTCCTCCAGGTTATCAGGATCCCACGTGGGTCTACCTGTGGGTCCTTGGGAGGTGGGAGGTGGGACCTGGGCATCCCCGACCCCTCGCCCTAAGTACAGTGCCCAGTGAACTGCCCCTCCCTCAGCCCCTGCCTCCTCTTGTCCAGCCAGATCCTCTTCCCAACAAGGAGGGACACCAGCCAGGCACAGGCCAGTTGGAAATGGGTGCCTTATATCCCCGGGGACTTCTTGCTGGACCGCTCCCCACACAGCGCATTTTTTTCTCAGAAAGGACAGCCTGTTGATGGCCAATCCAGAGCAAGGATAATGAGGAAATGGAAAATGAGGCTGGCAGATGGGCACAGAGTGGGGAGGAACAGCCAGAAAGGTAGGGTTTGGGGAAGGAAGCAGAGGAGGGTCCAAATGTCATGACCCTGGGAGGCCTTCCAGGCTGTTCCAGGCACCGGGCCTTCCCCTAGTTTTAGGTAAGGGTCTCCCCCCAGAAATGGGGCTGGGGGCTGGCAGACTGGATTATAACATCAGCATCTTGGTGTGAAATGTGGATGGAGAACCATGTTACATTGCCTTACTTTTTCTTTTACTTTCCTTTTTTTTTTTTAATGTTTGTCTTAGTTTTTACTTGTTAGAGTGCATGCCACGTACTTTAATCCTTTACAACAATCCTGTGTAGGATGGCCAGGCTCGATAATTGCATGCCCCCTGTTCCATGGAGGAAGGTGGGGCAGCAGGGTTAATTGTCCCGTCCGGGGTTATTGGGTTAGCCAAGACTTAATTTCTGGCCACGCACACACCAGTGCCTCTGGGCAGCGGTGAAGCCTCATACTTGAGGCTTTTTGCTCAGAAGGCTCCCGCACCCCCACCCCCACCTGTGGGGATGAGAGCTGGACCCAGACTCTGCAGGTCCCCCCCAGTCCGGCCCTGCTCCCACACAGGATTATTGAGCCCCATGTCTTTACTGACACAGGGAGGAGAAAGGCAGAAAGGAAAAGTCGACAAGAGCTGACATTTATTAAACACAAAGTGCTGTGTGAAGCATCTGAAACGCAGTAATTTTGTCCTCACAGCATCAGTGTGAAGACAGTTTAGTCACCAACCCCAATATCTCCATCCTCCACAGTTAAGAAATGGGAAGACTCAGAGGTGTTAGGTGACTTGCCCAAAGACACAGAGCTCACAAGCGGCCGTGGGAGGATTCGAATCCAGGAGTCATAAATCCTGTGCAATGGTAATGGGCACCTCACAGGGTTCTGTGGGTAGCGCCTGAATCGATGTATGTGAAAGGTTTTTTTGTTTGTTTGTTTGTTTGTTTGTTTTTTTATTCATGAGAGACACAGAGACATAGGTGAGGGAGAAGCAGGCTCCTGGCGGGGAGCCCAATGGGGGACTCGATCCCAGGACCCCGGGATCACGACCTGAACTGAAGGCATATACTCAACCACTGAGCCACCCAGGTGCCCCTGAAAGTTGGATCTCATTGTCACGGCCACTGCTTGGCCTCCTCCCCAGCTGCTGGGGCCGGGGGTGGGGGGTGGCTCGGTGACCCTGACGGGGCCTCCTCGCTCCCTGCAGATGGCACGCCCCGCATCGTCTCGTCCTTCAGCGAGAAGGTGGTCAACCCCGGGGAGCAGTTCTCGCTGATGTGTGCAGCCAAGGGCGCTCCGCCCCCCACCGTCACCTGGGCCCTGGACGACGAGCCCATCGTGCGGGACGGGAGCCACCGCACCAACCAGTACACCATGTCGGACGGCACCACCATCAGCCACATGAACGTCACGGGCCCCCAGATCCGCGACGGCGGCGTGTACCGGTGCACCGCGCGGAACTCGGTGGGCAGTGCTGAATATCAGGCGCGAATAAACGTAAGAGGTGCCTGTCTACATTTAAATATCAGAATAGGCTTTTGAGTTCCTTTGCCATCTCTGTGGTTCCCATTATTCTCGTGGTGATTAGTACTTATTATTAACTGTCATTTTGCTTTTAGTAGCGGTCTCTCTCCTCTCTTTCTCCCCCCCTTCCCCTGCCCTCGGTGAACCCCGTCATCCTTTCTTGTGTGTGCATGTGTCTGGTATAGTTTGCCACCCCCCTCACCCCCCCCATGCGTTCTCATCCCCTCCTCCTTCCCCTTCTTCTCTCCCAGTCTGACCTGCCCCCCTTCACCCCATTCCTCCCCATCAAATCTCTCTGGCCCCAGTTACCCTCAGCACTCCACTAGCAACCCCCAGCCCCACCGGGGCCTTGTAAGGACAAGGATGGAGATGGGGGCAGTGGGGCCAGGCTTGACCTTTGAGAGGGGTGTCCATCAAAGCTGTGTTCCCAGTCCTCCCACTGAGCCATCCCCTAAATGCTCCAGGAGGTGTAAGCAGCCGGGAGCCAGGGTGCTACCTTCCCCCCAGTTTCCTCCCTACCAAGCCCCAAGCCATCAAGACTGGGAGGCTCGGGCTGGGTGGGGGGAAGCAGTTCAGGTGATCATCCCCGTATCTCAGCTCTCCACATCACTGTGGTGAGAAGAGCCCCCTCTGAAGCTCTTAGCAGCCCTGTCAGGTCAGACTGGTCCTCATCTGCCTCTCCCAATGCCCCCTGACCCAAGGGCAGAGGAGGAGGGGGCAAGGGGCACTGATGGTTGCCAGGGAGCAGGGGTTCGTGCTAAATTCACCTGTGCCGGTTCTCCAACCCCACTTGAGTAAGGTGGCCTCTCATTTGGTGACCCTCCTGCCTTCTCTGAATTGCAAGTGTCAGGGCTACAGGCTCCTGGGACCCCCTGGCCCAGCCCCTCATCATCTGGGTAGGGAACCTGAAGCCTGGAGCTTCTCGCTAGATGTAAAGAGAAAATTGTTCCCATTCCAGCACTGTCCCTGCCTGGTGGCCTCTGAGCCCCCTGTACCACTCCCACATGGCCACCTGCCTAGCAAGCCAGCTGAAGATACCCCCCCACACACATACACAGCATGATCAACATCCCCCTTTTAGGGCCCCTTCTCAGGGACCCACAAAACGCACTTACCTTTTTGGAAGAAAATCATCAGCTCATCCACTGAAGACCTTCCTCTACCGTCTTTTAAATATTTAATGTATGTGAGATCCTTTTTGTACAAGACCATTATATGCAAGTTGAATGAAAATAACAAAATCTCCACATTTCCGTTGTAACCCCCAAATCTTAATCTCCTTGTAAATGAGGACTCGCCCTCCCAAATCCCAGTCACTTCTTAGGAGGTTCACATACCCCACTCACCTCATTAGGGGGGTGGATTCTTGCCCCAGGCAGGAACAGAACATGTCTGTTTGCAATTACTTGAAGCTAGTAACAGGGAGTCCTGGAGAGACCAGCTCCAGCCTTTGCCTTTAGCCTTGCAATAAAGGCCTCCCCCCACCCCTATGCCCCTGCCCACTGAATTTCCATCCCCTGATAGTTTCAGAGCCAAGCAACTGAGAAGAGAGTCACAGGGCAGCTCCTGGCTGTCCCTGGCTCACCGCACCGCTTGTCCCTCCTCTGCTCCTCCTCCCTCCTGACTCCTGCCCAGGCCCCCCCAGCATCCGGGCGATGAGGAACATCACAGCTGTCGCCGGACGGGACACCCTCATCAACTGTAGGGTCATTGGCTACCCCTACTACTCCATCAAGTGGTATAAGGATGCCCTGCTGCTGCCCGACAACCACCGCCAGGTGGTATTTGAGAATGGGACCTTGAAGCTGACGGATGTACAGAAGGGCATGGATGAAGGGGAGTACCTGTGCAGTGTCCTGATCCAGCCCCAGCTGTCCATCAGCCAGAGCGTCCACGTGGCTGTCAAAGGTAGGCCTCCCTCAGAACCAGAGCCCACCTGGTGGCCCGGGACTATGGCTCTCTCCCCAGCTGGCTGCTCAGACAACAGCAGCAGGCAGTCCTGAATGAGTGGAAGGCCAAGGAAGAGAGGGTCCTGACCTGGTGTTTAGGAGAAAGGCAGCAGGGGGGCCGAATGAAGGCAGACAAAGAAGGCCATGGGTTCCTCTGCATCTGGTTCCCTCTACAGGCCGCAGGACAGTGTGCAGGGATCCAAGAGGCATGAGGGCCCAGTGCCACACACAGAGGAGGCAGGTCACCCTCTGGGCAAGAGGCCCAGGTCAGAGATGGTGGGAAGCCCCATGACGTCAGCAGGAAGCCACCAGAGGCCAACAGGAGGGGGCAAGAGGCAATTGCCAGGAGAGACGAAGCAGCAGGAGGCTGGGTGGAGGGAGCCCATACTGGGTGCCCTGACTCCCTTCCACCTGCTAATGCTATTTGAGGTCTACAGAGTACTGCCTACAAAATCCTCCTCTGGACCAGGACCTTCATGCTGACCTGGGGGGTATGTGGGTAAACACAGGGGTTCTTAGCACAGTGCCTGGTACATGGTAGCCATTCTGTAAATGCCGGAGGATTCAATGAATGAATGAGTAGAACTAAAGAAATCAATGAACGTGTGAGCAATGACGGCTATCCCCTTGGTTCTAGGGCTGTGTGGATGCGCAAAGCTCCCTCCCAAATATGTTCTTTGGACCTGCCAGGCCTGGAGACTTTCTGAGGAAGTGAGTGGGAGCAGGGTGGCCCAGTTGCTCTGGGGCAGGATAGGAAGTGGGGCCTGCTAGGCCTGGCTGGGTTGGGAGGTCACTAATGGCCATAATGGGTAAAGGCCTGAGTGGGTTAAACCCATGGGAGAGCCTGAGGCTCTGGGCGCATGGAGAGGTCAGCCTGGGGCTCCCTGAGGGAGGAAAGAGGGCTGTGGTCACAAGCCACCATCCTGGTCTCTAGTACCAGGCTGTAATCATTGTCATAATAAAACAAATAGCACTGTGGTGGGCCCACCATGCACCAGTCCCTGTGGCTGGATGCTCTACATGCTTGGTTTCATTTAACCCCAGCACTATCCCCTTACCTAAGGCAGGTACCATTTTATCCCCAATTTCCAAGGCAGAAAGGCTGAGAGGCACAAAAAAATAAAAAAAATTAAAAATAAGGAAATTGTCATCTGGAGACAGAATGTTTCCTGGGCCTGCCTCACTCCAGGCCCTGGGCTCTAATCCAGAGCTGGGTGACAGGCAGGCTGGGAAGAATAAGGAAAGAGGCCTCTGGGACCCCCTGAGAGCAGGAAGAGAGACAAAGTCCCTGAGAAGGCTGAGAGCCCCTGTCACCTGGGCATCTGTGTCACCCCAGGGCAGCGAGGAGGGGAGGCCCCCTCCGTACCCCTGGGGACAACATGCACCAGGAGAGGAAAGCTGGCCTGACACGACACCCCCCCCCCCACTGAGGGGGGCATAGGCAGAAAGAAACAGCAGAGGGTCCAGGCCTATGAAGGGGCCCTGGTACAGGGGAAGGCCCCAGTGAGTCCCAGACTCCTGAAGCAAGATGGAAGAGAGGCTTTGTTGACAGGAAGAGGGAAGTCTGGGAGAAGGGACAGCTTGGGGAGACCGAAGCAGCATTGGGTTGTGGTGATAGTGGCACATCCAGGTGCTAAGGGCTGGTGGACAGCCAGGCCACTGCACAGTAGCAGCCAAAGGCGGGGTGGCTACTTCTCTCCCCTGCCCCTTGTTCCCCGGGCTCATCCCATCGATGCCCAGACGATGCCGTGTCACACCTATCCTTGTGCATCCACCACCTGTCACAGTGCCAGACAGTGAGTGTTTCTTGAGCTGAAACAGCAGTCCAGGTTGGAGTGGCTTGCAGGGAGGCCTCACTTTGATCCCCAACAACTGTGGAGCTGGCCATTTCAAGCCTGGGGTGGGGGGTGACAGGAGACCCTAACAGCATCAGCCTCCCTGCCTCCTGCCACCACACCCAAGCTGGGCTGAGGGGCACCCTGGCCCCCTCCTGAGCCTAAGGCCTCTGACCCCGCACCTCCCCACCCTGGGGCCCCATGCCCCAGCAGGAGCCTCACAACCCCCAGGCCACATCCCCAAGCTTGGCCGCCGTGGAACAAGGCACAGCCCGCCTACCCCCTCCCAGCGTCAAGGGCTGCCCATATCCATTTCCGTTACAAGCAGTGGACCGAGAGTTTACATTGTAAACATCACATATTAAAACATCTAACCTTTGTTCCCCTCCCTTCGCCCGCCTGCACCAGTGAGCATTTGGCCAGGTTTTGTTGGCTTAAAAAAAAAAAAAAAAAAAAAGGCTCTAGCGAGCCTCGGAGTACGCAGAACATCCAGAAAGCTGCTTCTGCTCATCAATTATTCAACCCCATTCAGGGAGTGATCAGTCCTAATGAATTGAATCTGATGCATTCCGTCTCAGCGACTCTCTGGGCCTGTTGTGATTGTGCTGAGCGACAAGAGGAAAGGGGGAGTGTGTGTGTGTGTGTGTGTGTGTGTGCGCGCGCGCGCGCGCGCGCACACGCACGAGATGCTAGAGGGCAGAGCCCATGCACCAGGCACGTGTGTTTCCCACACCCAGCACAAAGCCTGGCTTCATCAGACGGCCTGTGTGTGTACAGGGTAGAGGCACATGTGCACACATCCCCTCTTCTCCCCGCCCTCAGGGTCTGAAAATCCAGCCCTAGAAGGACTGTGGTCACTTGTTTTCTCTCCAGACCAAGAAGCAGCATCTGCATGAGGGGCTCTGCGACCCCGTGGCCCGGCCGCTCTGAAAGCTCAGGTCCTTCATCCTCCCACTCCCTGACTCCCTCTCCCCACCTCATTAGAATGCACTTTTGCAGAAGAACCCATCAGAGCTGATTATGAGCACACTGCTTGATTAGCTGATGTGCTGTTCCAAGAGCTACTCAAGGAGGAGGGTGGAGGAGGTGCCCCTGGGCGTGGAATAGGGCCCTGACTCTGGGCGAGGAGGGCCAGGTCCAGAGGCAGCACCGCTGAGCCCACTGCTATCATCTGGTTGGGACATGCGTCCCACTCAGGGGATCAGAGCAGAGACCTGGAGTATAGGAAAGGGCAGGGTGGAGGTGAGATAGGGCCCTAGATGCTGGGGATCGATTAGAAGCACATCCCACCCCACCCCATCTCTCTGGGGGGCCATGCGTTCATGGACAGGAAGGGGCAAAAACCCATGCTGCTCCATGAGCTGGAAAAACAACTGCTCACTCCATTCCTTCTGGGGCTGCTTATCTTCTGATGAATTTTTCAAACACTGAGCTTAGAGCAGAACACACCAGACACACATGCACACACATGTGCAGAGCCCTATGTGTGTGAATGCACATGCATGTCCTCATTGGTACATACTATGTGCATGTCCATGCAACAAATACACAGATGCTAATAAGCTGTCCCCCGTTGTGCTTGGGCACACACGCGTGCTGGCAGTCACATGTGCATAAATGTTGGCTCTGTCCCTACCCTCCTGTAAGACATCATTCCTGAGCCACAAAAGGGGGCTGCAGGTGGTACCATATGAAACATTGCTCAAGTGAGCCTGCAGTGGCCCAGCAAGTTGGGAGGGCTGAGGGGAGACGGGGCGGGGGGGGGGGATGCTTTGTGGGCTGCTTGGGCTTCGGTGCATGTGACCCTGACTGGCAGGGGAGAGCAGGGCTGCAAGGAAGGCAAGTGCTCATCTCTGGGCGTCCAGAGACATCCTTGGCAGGATGCTAAGAGGAGGGCACGTAGATCCAACCTAGATTTGATGTCTTTAGGGCCCCCTGTAGCTGAAAAATAATGTAGCATAAAAGCATCTCTGGGCATGCGGGCTGAATGTTTAATTAACTAAGAAGGCAGGCTGCAACTGGGGCTCCTTGGCTTTAGCTCAGTGAGAGAACATCTCCATCCCCACATCTGAGCCTCTACGGGCCTCTGGAGCCAAAACAAGGACAGGAGGGGCTCTCTGCCCAAGTTCAGCAAGGCCGGGACTGGGAGGCTGTGCCAGGTCCCTGTGGAGAACAAGTGGAAGAGGACACACATACACTCGCTCCCGGATGCCCACACTCCCCACCCACCCACTGTCTTTCCCTGGCCGCCCAAACCAGTGCCTGCCATGTGCTTGGAGCCTTTGGAGGAGGGTCGTTTCCACCCTAGTGAATGGACTGGGGGTTTCTGTGATCATAGATTGGAGCTTAGGAAAAAGCTAGTCACCTGCCATCAGCAGAGGTAAAGATTTGGAAGAGACCCACCAGAATCCAGAGGAAGGGGATACAACAGGTTCCATAGGGGCAGATAGCCCAGTTGTACTTGGGAGAGGGGGTCCCCAAGAAAGCTCCTGCCAGAAGCTCTATTCCCCAGCAGAGGGGCCCTAGCATATGGGAGCAAGCTTCCTTTTGGGTAAACAGACGGGGCTCAAGATGATGATTGTGGTCACGGGGATGATGGGGACAGTGAGGTGGAGCAGTATCTACTAATTCATTCAGTGACATTTATTGCACACCCTCTATATTCTGGGCACTATCTTACAAATACAGCTCCGCTCAAGACAGACAAAAACCCCTGCCCTCAGGGAGCTTCCCTTCTGGTGAGCAAATGGATAATGCATAGAATATATAAAAGATACCCCATGTCAAATAGGGAGCAGGGATGAGAGTGCCAAGAGGAGGGGAGAGTGGCTGTGATTTTAAATAAAGTGGTCAGGGAAAGCCTTCCTGAGAAGAGAGGATTGTGTAAAAAAAAAAAAATATATATATATATATATATATATATATATATATATATATATATATAAAGGCAGTTATTATTTTTCCTAATATATTAGAGGCTTTAGAGATTATTTGGTCCAATTCCTCCAGTTTTCAGATGAGGAAACTGAGGCTCAGGTCAGAGGTGAGGTGCATGGAAGGTAGAGTCTAGAACCCAGCTCCTGAGCATGGCGCTCTCCCCACCTACATGCTGATGCTCCAACACCTGCACCCCCCCCGCCCCCCGCAAGTGCAATCAATGAAAAGGCTCAGTCTCAATGAGAGATGATGAGAGACACCATAAAGTGTTTATGGTCTGGGCTGGCGGTCAGCACACTCTTGTACCGTGCAACACTCCCAAGCAGGTGACCATAAAGGCTTTCTGGTGGCCGGACACCTCCTAGACTGCCACAACCACTGTGCATTCCCAGCCACTCTGGCCTCTGGCCTCTTGGCCACAGTAGCACTTTGCTCCCACCCCGCCTCCCTCAGAGCAGAGCTGCCCTCTCACCAAAGATGACTGTGGCCAGGGCAGGGCTTCTGGAGACAGGACCGTGGGTTACATGGCCTCTGTGCCCCTACATTCAGGCTGGGTGCTGGGAAAATGCAAGAAGGGGCCCTTCGTGCAATCGACACCCAAGAAGTCCCTGGTCATCCCCATGATGGAGGTGGCCGCTGAGAACTCACGGCGCCGCCGAGAATGGCTTTCCTGGAGGTGGAAATGGACACACACACATCCAATTAGCTCACATGAACCTCGCAGCTTTAGGGAAGACGTTGCTGACTCACGGGTCAGGAAGCAGCCCCACATCTGGGCAGCTGCCCACATGCCCATCACGGAGCCCCCACACCCTGCTTCTCAGAGCCTCTCGCTCACAGGGCTCCTCCTGGTACTCAGCCTGTGAAGGAGCCAGGATCCCCAAACTTCCCTCCCCCTCCTGCTGTGCCTGCAGCTATGGGGTTTATCTGAACAGTAGCCTGGAGTCAAGAAATTCCATGAGCAGCTCTGGCCCCTAGCACTCCCACCAGAGAGTTCCTAAGGGGGCACTTCTCAACCACAGCATCCCACCTGCCCTGCCAGCCTTCATACAGCAGGGCCAGAAGGTGGACAGGGGCGCCAGGAGCCTGCCCTGGATCTCTGGCGAGTTGTCTGGCCATCCACCTCCCACAGGACAGTTGTGTTCTTGAGAGCTCTGGCCAAACTGGGCAAATGTCTGACACACAGCCCACCCCCACCCCGACCCCCTGCCGATGGATATTGGCCACCGTCTCCTTCAGTGGTTCTCAGTAGCCATCCATGTTATTCCCAAAATCCAGAAGGGAGTGACAGGCCCTGGTTGGCCTCTGCCTCATGGCTCAGCCTTTTCCCTCTCTCTCACCCCATGTACTTTCTACAGTGAGTGTGTCCTTTAGCTCTATCCTTAGCTCTGTCCAAGCCACCTCCTCCATGAGGCTGTGGTCACCCGGCCAGATGATACGTCTCACTGCTCAGAGTTCAGCATCTGTATATTCAGGTGGCGCTTGTCCAATAATCGTTGAGGGAAATCTCTTACCTTCTCTAGCAAATGATGAGCTCCTGGGGGTTCTATCTGTATTTTAAGCATGTTTCTACTTTCTCCAGCCCACACGGAGCATAATAATGCCTTCGCAGACTAGGCATTTCATAAATATTAGATGAATTAGCTAATTAATGAATTAACCTGCCTTAGTAACTTGTTCTATTATCCAAATCCCTTCTTACTGAGAGAGACAGTCTTCTCCTAGCTTGAGCTAAATCTCCCTGCCTAATTTTAATCTTTTGCTCTCTTGTTCTCAATGGAAATGGAGCACTTGACCGTCCATCCCCAGGGCATGGTCCTTCAGACTTGACAGCCCCTCAGCCCTCTCCTCTTTGGGAGAACCTCCCAGCTCCTTGCTTTGCCCACACATCCTCCTTTGCAGCCTGTCATCACTGCCTTGAGTCGCCCCTTCATCATGCTCAGGTGTGCCTAGGAGCCAATTCTGGGGCTATGGTAACAAGGGCCTGACCCCCCAGGAACGACCAAGGTGCTCCTAGCTCCTAAACCCAATAGCATAAATACAGTATCTTGAGGAACAGCATAGAATGTTCCTCTTTTTCTGGAGGGACCCCCATCCTGTGTTCTCCTTACCCCTTGCCCACCTGACAGTTAAGCTGCTGAGATGACCCAAGGAAATAGTATCCAAAAATAAGCTCATTCATTTACTCACCCAACAGGCATTTATTAGGCTCCTGCAGTTTGCCAGTTAAGTCCTAGTGACTGCCCTACAGTCTCCCATGGAAGGTGATGAGGCCAACCGCCACCCTTCCACCCTGTGACAGGTATCATGAGGAAGGTGTGTACCAGGTGCTGTGGGAGGAGTGCGGGCCTCATGGGAGAGCTAGTACTGAAGCAGGATCTGAAAGGATGAGAGGGCATTTGCCATGAGGTCTGAGGGCTCTAGCTTCCGGCCTCTGTGGGAAGGAGAACTAGACCAGGCCTGGTTCTGTTTGGCCTAAAGAAACAAACTAGAGGCAGATCTGGGTCTCTGCAACAGTTCCAATAAAAAGTCCAAGGAGGCCAGAAGCCTTGGTCTGATCTAGGTACCCAGACAAGCCGGAGGACGGTGGGGTTGGGGAGGGAGATCCACAGAACCCAATAGCAGAACCTCTGGGAAATCTCAACAATGGACTCTGGGCCATTATTAGAGTTAGGGTTCCAGAGAAATCTCCTGTGGAGATCCCTGAGGCCCAGCAAACCACCCAGAACCCTGGGGCCCCAAACAGGAGAGTAGAGAGCCAGAGATTGGGATGGGGAGATCCAGACGATGGCCAGAGCCCAGAAAACCTGGCTGGACTTTGGACCTGGATTTAGGCCCTTGGTGAAGCACACGCAGCAGGAATAAGAAGGATAAATACCCAGCTGTGTTCACCTAGGCACTGAGGGCTGAGTCTGGGAGCGGTGAGTGTTCCTGGTGTCTGATGGAGCCCCCATGGCAAGATAAAGAATAAGGTGGGAGGTGACACTGTCAGTTAAACACCCTGCTAAAGGGGATGGCTCATCCTCTCCCTCCTAAATGTCACTTCCTCTGACCTAGGCTCTTGATCAAGAACTTTCCAAGGGATCCAAAAGGCTGCCAAGGGTTATTCTATGCCCACACCCTCCCACTCTGCTGGGGAAGCTCCCTGCTGAGCCCTGAAAATCCTTGGGGTGCAGAGAGGGCCTGGGCGTACATAGGATGCCACCCATCCTCTCCCTCAGGGCTCGCCCCTGTTGGTGGCCACCGTGGGTGGGCCTAGGGTGAAAAGCAGGAGGCTTCCCGGGGGTGGGAGGGGTAGCTAGAGCCTGGGAGAAGGCCAGAGGACTGTGGACAGCCTTGTAATTTAATTATTTGACTGAGGAAAGGAGATCTCATCTACTGGGTGCTCATCCTTGTTAAGCTAATTGTCTGTCTCCTCTCTCTTCTCCCCCCACTTGCTGGGGAAGTCACTGTGGCCTAATTGAGTTATCATAAAGATAATGGCTGATGCCCTAGCCAGAGCTGAGAAAGGAGGATCCCTGTCACAGAGGCTCAGGCTCCAGACAGGCCCCCCAGGGCCCAGAGATGTGGGCTGTGGGGCGGGCTGGATCTCCGGGGGGAGGGAGGCTGCGTGGATCCCGCTCAGCCCGAAGAACAGCAAACTGGTTGTCTCACAAAGAACAAGACTCCCTCTCTGCTCCTCCCTGCCACGAAGGGGAGCTCACTGATGACACAAAAGGGCCATTGGGCTGGGTGTGTCTGAAGCTTTCTCAGAGAGGCTCCTGGGCAGCATAAGGGAGGAAGCACAGATTCTGAGAACAGGGAGACCAAGTCTCAAAATCCCACTGTTACCTCTTAGGAGCTGGAAGACCGAGGGCAAATGACTTCTCCATTCTGAGCCTCAGTTTCCTCACCTGCACACTGGAGGTGGTTAAGCTACATCACATTACTGGGCGCGAGGATTCAGTGTGCTAACACTTGACAACAATGGATAGGGCTGGGGCAGGTGATGGGACCTCAACAGAAGGAGACCAGGAGATAGCACCCCGGCTTTTAGAGGCACAGCTGTGGGGTGTGAGCTGGGGACAGGCTCATACCGACCTTCTTCTGACCCCCAACATTTGAGGCACAGCATTCCCATCAATCCCAGGCCCCAGAGAGCTGATGTATCTTTGGGATGAGAAAGTGGCACTGGGCCATCGTCGAGGAGCAGCAGAGGAGTGAGAGTGAAAGCCGACCCGTGTCCACCAGCAGATGGGACTCAGGAAGCATATGATTTATCACCAGGACAAATCTGAGGGTCAGGATTAATGCAGGCCAGCCAACGCCTGACACAGAGACAGTGGGTCCAGGCCTGGGTGGGCAAGGGGATGAGAGCCAAGGGCCAGTGGCACCCCATGAGAATATATAGAACAAGGCATTAGTGGCCTTGGGGAGCTCTACTTACATCCCCAAGGGCAGGAGGAGCCCGGAGGTGAGGTAATGAGGAGGGCTGCTGGCCAGGCTGGGGCGCGTGGGGGGCCTGACGGCAGCACTCCCCTTGCCTCCCCAGTGCCCCCTCTAATCCAGCCCTTTGAGTTCCCACCTGCCTCCATCGGCCAGCTGCTCTATATCCCCTGCGTGGTGTCCTCGGGGGACATGCCCATCCGCATCACCTGGAGGAAGGACGGACAGGTGATCATCTCAGGCTCGGGCGTGACCATCGAGAGCAAGGAATTCATGAGCTCCCTGCAGATCTCCAGCGTCTCCCTTAAGCACAACGGCAACTACACGTGCATCGCCAGCAACGCAGCGGCCACCGTGAGCCGGGAGCGCCAGCTCATCGTGCGTGGTGAGCAGAGAGCCCAGTGGTGGAGGAGGAAGGCTCTGTCCGCTGCTAACCGTCTCCCTAGATTAGGGGTTTGAAACATGGGCTGAGGGAACATTGGCTCCAATGCAGGGGAGGGGGACATCAAAATCAAGCAGTTCAAATGTCTTAGTTTCCAGGCCAGAACACGCAGGCCCTGAGAGGAGAAGACCCCATTCAGTTGATCATTGCCAGGGTCGGAGCTGGGACGCAGAACTCCCAGTACTCAACAGAAGCCCTCAGCATCTCGAGTTTCAGAGTTAGGTGTTGCAAACTTGCCTGTGGTCCAGGTGGGGCTGGCACAGAATGGAGGGTTAGAGACCACGGAAGACCTGTTAGGTGATCTGTTTCTCACTACTTTCCCTCTCTCTGCAGTGCCGCCTCGATTTGTGGTGCAGCCCAACAACCAGGACGGCATCTACGGCAAAGCTGGTGTGCTCAACTGCTCAGTGGATGGCTACCCCCCGCCCAAGGTCATGTGGAAGCATGCCAAGGGTGAGCCCCTGGCCAGCCAGCGTCTCCAAGCACAGTCAGGGAGAAGGAAGTGGATGGGGCTTGGGCCTGTTTTCCTATGCACAGCTCCTAGCCCTGGGTGGGAGCCCTTTCTGAGCTTTCACAGGACTTTGAGCTATACTTGCTCTGGAAAGTATGCTCGGCCACCCTCGACGGTCTGCGGACTGGGGACAGCTATCAGGCCGACTCCAAATTTCCTCTAGTCCCCACAAATTGACCTATGTCCTTCCCTGTCTGCTTTCTCCAGCCCTGCCCACCCTGCTTGGGGTCCCAGAATCTCCTTGGCCCCTGTTTCTATTCTGGGACCAGTCAACCTATTCTGGGACTATGGTCCTTCTTGGAATCTAGCATCATCCCAAGGATATATTTGGTATCTGAGTCCCATGCCAACCTCTTGTCATAGACCTTACCCATCACTGACGCTGGGGGAATGAGGAAATGGTACCATAAAGCCCCCCTTGGAGAATGGCTTCCCTCTTTCCCTGGTCTTGGCTGTCCAAGACCAGGCAACTGCCATTTTAGGGTTCCATCTTGCCTTTGCCTGTGGCCAAGTGGCCTAAAGACAACCCTTTCTCTCCAAATTCGGCCCCAAAGCTCAGGGCCAAGGCAGGTGTTGAGCTGAGGCCCCCAACTCCATCTCCTGACTTGAGAGCTGGGGCAGGGCCAGACCTCTGCAAGTCTCTCCCTGTCGCCCAGAGGAGTACCTGGGAAATGCTGTAAAATGGCCCTAGGTCAGCAAGAGAAGGACATGGGGGCATCCTTGGGGCTGTTGAACCTGACCCAGCTTGCTTGCTAGCCTGGGCGCCAGCCCCTTAACAGCTGCCTCCTTCCAGGGAGCGGGAGCCCGCAGCAGTACCACCCAGTGCCCCTCACCGGCCGCACCCAGATCCTGGCCAACAGCTCGCTGCTGATCCGCCACGTCCTGGAAGAGGACATGGGCTACTACCTCTGCCAGGCCAGCAACGGCGTGGGCACCGACATCAGCAAGTCCATGTTCCTCACCGTCAAAAGTGAGTCCTGCTCCCGCGTGGTCCTAGCCCTCCACACAGGCTGGGGCCTGTCCCCACACTCACCTTGCCTCCCTGCCCAGCTGCCCCTGTTCCATCTGTGAGCGGGAGGCAGGGAGGGAGCCTTCCTGGTCAGAGGTGCACTCGGGACCCTCAGGTGGGGGGCTCAGAACCCCATGACCTTGGCCAAGTCACCTCACCTGTCTAGGCTCCAGCTTCTTCCCTGTGCTAGAGGTTCCTTTCCAGCCCACCCACCCCACCAGGCTGTTTGAATAACTGATCATGGGAAAGGGAAGGTATCTGGGGAGAAAGCCAAAAGAACAACAAAACTCATCACTCAGTGCTCTATGGCTTCTAAATCCCGAGACACAGAGCTGGCCTCATGGCCTCAGAAGCCCAAAATATCCCCAAATTCCATTCAGTCACACACAGGTATTCCTACCAGAGAATCCCATCCCTTTAGAGTCTTAAGGGTCTGTATAACGCTCCCCCCAACCAAATCGTGTCAGAGGAACAGTGTCCATCGGGCTCTGTGTCAGGAAATGGAGCACGGGCCGCGGAGGACAGAGGTAAGGGCCGGTGTGTTAGCACCAGACCAAAGCCAAGGGCGAATCCTGGTGTCATGTTGTAATCCTTGTGACCTCAGTGGGTTTGCTTGGCGTCCACATACGTTTCCTGGATAGAGAAAATGAGTCATCGTAGCGCCTTTCCTATCATGTCCTGTGTCAAGAGTGAGTCCGATAACACGTGTAAAGCAGCCAGTATGGTGACTGGCACCCAGTGAGCCAGCAAAGGCGTACACGTTGGCTGTCGGTCCCCAGCGCCCGGTGTGGGGTCCCCCCGCCAGGAATCAGAGCTGCTTTATCGCCTGCCAAAGCCCGCGTTCAGCTCAGCACTAGACGGGGAAGCCCCGGCGATCGATGCTCGCGGAGCTCCGGGCGCCGGAATCCCCGCCCTGGGGAACCGCTTCCCTCACACTATCAAAAAGCACTTTGTCCTTAATAAAACCAGGCAATCAATCTACATCCCTCAGCCCGGGAGAACTTCGCTAATTCTGCCTGCGTGAGGTGAGAGGACTAGCAGGCCCTTCAGCAGCCGTCCCTGGAATTTGATCCTTTCCTCCCCACCGTCCGCAGCACGCAGAAACCCAAACCCGGAGGCTTTTTTTTTTCTTTTTGTTCTTTGCTCTTTCTTCCCGAAGCTAAGGGACTGCACCAAACAAGCGTGGCTGTGGCTCTGTGGCGCCCGGCTTGTGGGATGAGGGGGACACGGGCGACCGGGCGGGCAGGAGGTGGGCTGTGCGGGGAGCCTCGGGTCACAGCAGGCTGTCCCCGGTGTCCTGGAGGGATCCTGGGCAAGTCGGCCCAGCTCGCGGCCCTGCGCTTTTTCTGTGCTGTCTACACAGCTCGGCCCGGCTATACAGCACCCGGAGATACTCAGAGGAAGCCCGTTTTGTAAATCCGTGTGCGACACACACACACACACACACACACACACACACACACACACACGGTGGTGCGAACACCTGGCGCCCTCTTCCCCAGGAGCTTCTTACCTCTCCCATCACCTGTGGGCGGAATCTGGCCCTTGTCCCCTCCTGCCCTCGCCCTATTTGCAGCCGCCTCGTCATCCTTCTTTGCTTCCTTCCACAGCAAGGCACACGCACACGCCTCTCTCACATCTACTCTGTCTCACAGACACCTCAGGTCATATTTTCCCACTCACCGCACCCCCCTCCCCGCTGCCTGTGACTCGGTGTCTCTCAGCGCTTCCTCACCCAGCCTCTACCCTGCCACCAGCCCCAGCCGACAGCTGTCCTCCAGCTGTGCCGTCTCATACCCCCTCACATGCGTGGGCTCCTTACATGGCCTTTTCCTGACATGCTTTCTCTGTCGCAAACGCCCCCTTGCATCCCAGCCCCATGCTCCCCAGTGACCTGCCCAGCCATGCCAGGGTCAGCAGGACAGGAAGAGCAAGGCCAGGGGCATTTGCGGCCCGAGGGCAGGCGGAATGGGAGGGCTGAGCACGGCATGGCCCCTCTGTGGGTCGGAGGGTCTGACCGCCCTTCTGTAGCAGCTGGAATCACTCTACACAGACCCGAGGAGCCAGAAGGAGCACCTGTGACAGTCTGACAATGTTGATGAGCTGGGAATGGGCACTGGGGTGGGGCACAGGTGCTCCCAATTTTCTCTAGAAACTTCCTCCACTCTGCCTCCTGCTGTGTCTACACAGGCCTCCTGTTCTAGGTAACCGACCCCCCGCTAGTCCCCTTGCACGTCCCCGCAGCTGCTCTGCCCTTTCCTTCTTCATTCACCCTCAGCCTTCTCCCTCTGCCCAAGCTGACTTCAGTTGAAAGGGCATAGGAAGGTGGGGAAGAACCTTCAGGCCCCGGGTGTGTGAGTCACCCTTGGGATTGTGGGGGGCAAGCCATACCTAGCCAGCCCTTACTCCATCTCAAACACTCACCACCACCAACGCTCCCCTCACCCACTTGCAGAGCTAGCAATGGGAAGACTTGCCATTGCAAGGCCTCAAAGCCAATTTCAAGGCTTGTGTCAATGCACGCTCAAGAAAATGTTGACTCCACCCTGTTCACAAGACCTCATACTTCTGTGAACTCTCAGAAGGCAAACTGACCCTAATCCCCACTTTAGCCAAATAGAAGAAAGGGACATACATCATAAAAAGCATCCAAGTGTCAAGCTGGACATTTGTGATTGGCTTCTGTTGGGGAGTGTCTACACCGTTGATCCCCAGTTTCCAATGATAACTCAGTAGATCTTCACTGAACACTCACTAAATAGGTCCACGAAACTGCGTGACTAAGAGCTTAGTCTTTAGAACCAGACAGACATGGGTTCAAATCCCAGCTCTGCCACTTGATAGCTGTGAAGTCTTGGATGTTGATCTCTGCAAGCCCCAGTTTCCTCCTCAATAAGTTTGGGATTATAATGCTTTTGACTCATCAGAAACGTTTAAAGGAGACATGTGCTTACAGCCATTAATATAATACGTGGCACCAAATACACATGCAATAATTGTTAGTAATCGTTCATTTTAGGTGCTGAAAATCTAGTGATGAATAAGACAGAGTTGAGGTTTTCAGAAAAATTTTTTTAAAGATTTTTATTTATTTACGAGAGACACACAGAGAGAGGCAGAGACACAGACAGAGGGAGAAGCAGACTCCCTGCGGGGAGCCCGATGCAGAACTCGATCCCGGGACCCCGGGATCCTGACCTGAGCCGAATGCAGATGCTCAACCACTGAGCCACCCAGGCGCCCCTGTTTTCAGGGAATTTAGAATCTTGAGGAGAAGGTAAACATATACCTCAAACAATCATCATGAACAACATGATAAGTGCCTTACAATGATACAAATAAGGTGATACGATGAGAATCTGGGATGGAAAAATTAATTTTAACTTTGGGGTGAATGAGGAAGTGTCAAGAAAAGCTCCACCAAAGCAATAGTGTCTAAGTGGGGCTCGAAGAACACAGGAATTCTGACAGGAACCAGCAGTGACAGATGTCATTCCATCCCGGAGGGGAAAGCATAGCAAGGGCGTGGAGGGAGGAAAGTCCATGAGTGTCATCTGGTGAGCTAGAAGCTTAGGTATCTGGTAGAGACTGAAGGAGGATGGACAGGGAAAATGAAAGGTCAGGTGCTTATGGGCTTTGGAAGCTAAGCATTTTCTTTCTAAGTAGCATTAGACTTTTGATACCAGGCAGCAAACTGGAGTTCCAGGAACCCAAGGGGTCTGGTGGGAGTCCGAATTCCAGAGCTGATTCTTGCAGAATTGCCATGTAGAGCCTTTCCTCAGGGCCCTGGGGTGCAAAGGGCATGTTAGGGTGGGCAGCTGGTCTTCTAATCCCCAGACATCCTTGTTGGCAACCAACCAGGCCCGATTGGCCTCCACTGCTCTCTGACCTCCAGAGCGTTGGTGTGAGCTGAGCCCATGATCACCTGAGCTTATAGCCCAGCCTTATACCATCCTAGGTCAGCACTTCATAGTCTGTAGAGCTCTTCCTATGCCTAGCCTGTGAGGTCAGCAGCCAGTAGCTCCTTCCTAAAGAAGGTAAGGCACTGGGTCAAGGTCATTGGGTGGTATAGTCCTAGCTGAGACCAGAACTTGCCTCTGGGGACTCATGGTTTGGTAGGAAGAGCAAGACCCAGGGGCAGAAGATGTTGGTCCTGGCTCCACGATTCACCAGCCATGTATCCAAGAGCCATTCCCTTCCCTTCTCTGGGCCTCGGCGTTCTCATCCATACAATAAGAGGTCTGCATTAGAATCTGGTCACTAGCTGTTTCCAAGACAGTGTGTGCATGGTCCTTTCAGGACAGCAGACCTCCTCCCAGAGCTTGGTTAAAAGTAAATGTAATTAACAGAAGAAAATACCACATCCAGCTACCTTTTATCTCCCTTTTAAAACAGAGAGAGAGAGAGATAATGACCAAAAGGAGGAGAAAGCAATCCCTCCTCCAATTGGCACAGAGGGAAAAAATAATAATAAACCATCTTCAAAAAGAATGCTTTACGGAGAGGCAGGTAAAAAGCCAGGCTGCTTAGTCTGGGGTACAAGGGGCTGGCTGTGTTTTGATGTTGCCACCACGTGGCGGTGCCTCCCTGGACTCCGAGGGCCTCTTATGCCGCGGTTACCTGATTAGACAGGTTCTGTTATATCCCCCAGACTCTCCTCCACTTTGTAAAGGCTCCAGTGATTGGGCCGAGGCAGAACCCATGGCCAATTAAACCCATAAGGGCTCTTTGTTTGGTCTGAGTTTTGATTTGTTTGTTTAGCAAAATGTCAGACCAATTAAAGCCAGATCCAAGAGCCCTCCACGAGCACACACCCAGCTGCAGAGTCACGGGAAGGCAGGAGACAGGAGAATGGAGCCTAGTGAGGACTGGAGGAGAGAGGGGGACCACACTAGGGGGGAAGCCCCGGGCCTGGGTAGACAAGATGGCCTGCTCGCGGCTGACCTCTGGTGCAGCACAGCAGGCAGGATACAAAGCCTTGGAAAGACAACCGCATATCCCTTGACCCAGGTGGTCCTAATTTCAAATTTGCCCAAAGGAAATTCTTCCTTGTCAGGCAGAAGCAGCACCTCCCTCAGACCCAAAGCCTAGGGCTCCTGCTCTAGAATGTTCTTCTGCCCTCATCAGCCCCTGCCCCTCCCACAGGGCAAGGAGTCTATGGCCAAAGGAAATGCTGCCCAGAGCCCACAACTCCCTTTCTAGACCACATTCCAGATGCCCAGAGAATTCCTTGCCCAAAGACCCCAACCCAACTTCTAGGATCTTCCACAGTGTCTTCCGATCTGTCCTCCCAAGGAAGGGCCCCTAGACCTGAGGGATGGCTGTTTTCAGGGCGTGCAGAAGGAGCCTGACTGCGTAGGTTGGGAGGCCCTCTCAGCACACGGGAAGAAACAGGCAGGAAGAAGCCAAGCAACTGGCCCAAGATTTTTCTCTGTGGTCCCTGGTGGTAGGGCCTATCTCCTCACCAGACCGGAGTTCCTTGAAGGCAGGGGCTGGTCTTCCCTTCTCTCTGTGGGAATGCCTGCCTCTGGCACCCAGCTCAGCAGAGGCCTCTGCCCACTCTGGCCTGCCTTGTTGGGAACAACAGGCCGACTGACCCCAGCCCTTAGGTCCAGTCCAGTCACACACGGTGCCACAGGTCATGCCCTGGGTGCTCCCCTCTGCCCTATGAGTCTCCCTGATTGGCTGAGGGGTGGATGGGATGGCCCCTCTGTTGGATCAGCAAACAGCCAGGGGAGGAGGCAGGAAAGCACAGTGGCAGGCAGCAGAGCAGGACAATGTTTGGCCTCTGAGTCGCACTGGCCTGGGGCTGACACTGGCCCTGCCATAGCCAAGAAGCTTGGCCACAGTATTTATTTGCCACCCCAGGACTAGTCATCAATCACCCTCACCTGCCCAGCCTTAGGGGCAGCTGAAGGAGCCCCACCCTGGTCTGTGCCAAGCCTGGGATCTGGCCTCTCATAAAAGAGGAAGGGAGAGGAAGAGGGAATGAGCCACTGCCATCATTTCCATGGCAATGATTATCCCACTGGCTCTCTGGCCTTATTGATTTTCAGACTTTATAGAATAAGGAGCAGCACTTTGTATCCTGCTTCATCAAACAGGGGTGAGCAGAGAGGCTGGACACACACCCAGTCTCCAGGTCAGGCTCCATCCTGTTCTCCCCACCCCTAAAGCACACCCCCAGAGGTCTGCAGCCTTGGACAAGCCCAGGCTCTCCCTACCATATGCGGGACCCAGGGACACCAAAGTGAATAGATGGCTTAGGGGACAGGATGGCCCCCAAGCAGGGAGATGGCAGTCCCACTTCCTTGCCTCAGTATCCCCCACTACACCCTGAGTAAACTGGGTCAATCACTTTGTCTCTCTGGACTCACTTTATTCCTCTGCTAAGAGATGTCCCAATCCCTCTCTCCCCTTCCCACAGCCCCTAAGACAGTAGCAGAGCTCAAGAAATGGGCCACCTCTCCGTGCCCATGGAGACCAGGGAGGGCATGTGTCGCCAGTTCCAGGACCTTACTTCCAGAAGCCAGAGCCCTCAGGGCTTCAGGGGGTTATAGAAGACAAGTCTCTTGGGACGCCTGGGTGGCTCAGCGGCTGGGTGCCTGCCTTCGGCCCAGGGTGTGATCCTGGAGTCCTGGGATCGAGTCCCACATCGGACTCC
This sequence comes from Canis lupus familiaris, assembly GCF_011100685.1. Taxonomy (NCBI): domain Eukaryota; kingdom Metazoa; phylum Chordata; class Mammalia; order Carnivora; family Canidae; genus Canis; species Canis lupus. The sequence continues at coordinate 16,142,856 of NC_049226.1, forward strand.
CTGCAGGGAGCCTGCTTCTCTCTCTGCCTGTGTCTCTGGTCTGTGTCTATGTCTCTCTTGAATGAATTTTTTTTAATGTTAAAAAAAAAAAGAAATAGAAATAGACAAGTCTGAACCAAAGAAACATGGGAGATCTTCCTGATCTCAAGAGACCAGTAGTGTCATTGGAGCAAATCATATCACATGCCAAACCTAGCCCCGAAAGAGTCCTTTGTACAAGGTTTCAAGGTAGAATGAAAGTCTCCAGGTGGAACAGCCCCCTTCCCTGGCCTCTCTTCTCACCATGACAAGCCAGGTCCCCTGACAAGCAGAGGAGGGTTTCATTGAAGGGACAAGAGGAATGCTCTGCCTGTGTGACCTCCACTCCCGGTCTGAAAGTGGGACATCTCGTACTCAGGCTCATTTGAGCCCTTATCTCCTTGTTCGAGGCATTAGGCAGTGGTGGCAGGCAGTCCCCATGACCAGGAGCACAGGAGAGCTTCCAGATGGGTCTGGGCTCTAAGGTGTCATTCAAGGCTTACCTGAAGTTCGGCTCCAGCAGATCTGATGAATAACAGCATTCTGTGCATCCTACATGCTAATCAAGAAAAAGGTACAGTAAACATTCTGAGACACAGGGAGCTGGGGTTATCACTGGGTGGCTCAGTTTACTGGAGAAGAGAATGCAGGCAAGCAAAGAGCCGAGGCAGTACCTCCAAACCCTAAGTCGGGAGCCCAGATGTGCTCCCCCAGTGATGATCGAAGCCTTTCTGAATGGTAGGGGTGGAACAGATTGGTAAGTCAGCCAAGCAGCAAACAGGCACTTCCTGATTAAATCACCACTCCTGCCCCCCAAGGAACTTACAGACTAGCGAGGAAGCTGGAACCAACCTTCAGGAAGAACAGCAAGATCATGTGCCAAGGGGTCTGACACTACAAGTGCAATGTTACATCAGGGAAGGAAAAACCCAGCGTGGACAGATGTGGTCAGACAGAGCTTTCTAGGGGAGGGGGACTTGAGCCTTGAAGAAGAGGGGGCAGAAGGAATAGCATGAGCAAAGGCACTGGGGTAGGAAGCTGTGTGGGAGGCCATGAGGAGAACCTCTAATGAGAGGGTGGCAGCCCGGGATGAGGGGGAGAGCTTGTGAAAATAGTGGCAGGTGACACTAGGATCCTGGGCAGGGAATGGAGAGAAAGGGGGAATCTGAGAGTCATTATGAAGGAACAAGTACCAGGCGCTGACGATGGGTTGGACAAGGAGCCAGGGGGAAGAGTCAAGGCTTGAAGCCGAGATGAGCAGCACCATGGTGCCACCGGGAGAAATGCAGTAGATGAGAATGGAGAGATGATGTGTCCACTTTGGTCAGGTCCAGGTGGGATGACGGGGTGCTCTGAGGCAGCCGGACCCTGACTGGCACTCCACCAGGATTTCTGCCGACAGCGGCGTGCTGGCCCAGACACAATCCCCACGCCCCTTAGTGACTCACAAGTCACTGGGTAGCTGGCAGGTGTCCCGTCCTGGGCTAGAAAGGATGAGACTGGTGGGCAGACCGGAGAATCCCCCCAAGCCCTACTCCCACCCCATCCCTGCCTTATCCCTGCCTAGGCCTTGGGGCCTCCAGCCCCTGGAGTACCAGGCTTCTGTCTGGCCTCTCAGGTCTACGCAGTCTCAAGATGTGGTGGGATTGAGATTCTGGAGATTTTCTCCAGGTCATGTTTGCTCGCGTCCAGGCCTGCCACTGTTCGTTCAGTTTTCAGTAGTCACGGAGCACCCGCTGAGTGCCTGTCCCTGGGGTCGGGGGTAGGGGTGGAGTACGTGTGGCCCTGGCACAGTCGCACCTGCTTGCCTACTGCCAGCCTGAGCGTGGGTGGGAGTGTGACGGGGAGTGGGCTCCCCATGGCACAGGTAGAGCAGAGTCCACGCAGCCTCCACCCCAAGGAGCCCCCTCCAGCTCCACAGTTGTCCTCACTGGCACTTGGGACAAAGATCTCTCTCACTCACCAGGATCCCTGTATGACTTTCCCAGGACCTCTGTAACAAAGCACCACAAACCAGCTGGCTTAAAAAACCAGAAATGTACTAGGAGGTGAGAAATGCAAAAGGAAGGTGTCAGCAGGGCCGTGCTGCCTTCAGGCTCTAGGGGAGCCCCTTGCTTCTTTGGGTGGCTGCCAGCAGTCCTCGGGTGGTAGGTGCACCACTCCGGTCCCTGCCTCCACCCCACGTGGCCTTCTCCCTGTGTGTCCTCACACCACTGTTCCTCTGAGCCTGCCCCTTCTATGGACACCAGTCACGTTGACTGGGGGGCCCATCCTGCTCCAGGAAGATGACATCTTAGCTTACATCTTGATTGCATCTACAAAGACCCAATTTCCAAATAAGGTCACGTCCACAGGTACCAGGGTTAGGACTTGACACATGTCTTTGGGGAGACACGATTCAACCCACAACGATTCCTGCGCCTGGTGATTTATTCGATAACTTCATGCTTTCCAGAACTCTGACAGCTGAAATGTCATCCCTTCCAACATCCTACAACTGTCCTTGTCTAAATGCAACCAGTCTCCTAACCGGAAACTCCTATGTAGGGAATTCTAGAGCTGGGGTCAGCAAGGTGGGCCTGAGGCCAAACCTGACCAGCTGCCACTTTTGCTGGAAGGCAGCCACTCCCACTCTTCCCGTCTTACTGTCCCTGGCTGCTTTGGAGCTACAAGGGCAGGGCTGAGTAGTCTTAACAGAGATCTCTGGCCTGCAAAGCCTAAAATGTTTGCTATCTGGCCCCTTACGGAAAAACGTTGCTGGACCCTGCTCTAGGGTATGGGCAGCAATGACCCAGCAATGACTCCCCAGAAGGGCCTTCCTAGTAACTCAAGATGGCATGGCATCAGGATTCTGATGTGCAGGGTAATTTCAGAGTTGAGTGTTCTCTCATCTCTAAAATGGGAATAAAGGGGATCCCTGGGTGGCTCAGCAGTTTGGCGCCTGCCTTCGGATCCTGGGCGTGATCCTGGAGTCCTGGGATAGAGTCCCATGTCGGGCTCCCTGCATGGAGCCTGCCTCTCCCTCTGCCTGTGTCTCTGCCTCTCTCCTCTCTGTGTCTCTCATGAATGAATGAATAAAATCTTAAAAAAAAAAAAATTAAAAAAAATTAAATGGGAATAAAAATACCACTCACTTCGGTGGGAGGGAAGAGGAGGGGGGCAGTATTTAATGAGGTAATTCACTTAAAGTATTAATCAAGGCACATCGCAGATAACAAACATTCAATAGATGTTAGCTATTTTTATGATTACTAATCATTTTCCCAACATTCTGGGGAGAGAGGAGGACCAGAGGCAAGGGAGAAGCAGGTCCCCACCCTGACATGAGGACACCCCTGGAGTCTGCTCTTGGATTCCGTGGCAAGCAGCCAAGAGAAGTACTGACCCCATTTTAGAGCTGGAGAAAGCAAGGCCTGGAGAGTGTGAGGGTCTCAACTGGGAGAGAGAGACACACACACACACACACACACACACCCGGGAGCAGAAGCAGGTCCGAGGTCCAAGTCTCAAAGATCCCTACCCTTCATGACCCTCACCCCAACCCCCTTCACACACGCACACAGGCAGTGGGCAGCTAGGGTCCCATGGGCCCCCGGCTCCCCGGGCATCTCCCCACCACCTCTCAGAGCGAAGCTGATTGCTTCCATGCAATTTGAATTCATCTCATGCTTCAGGTGGAGCTTGGCTAATCAGGGGAGACATGAAGCCGAAGTGGGTGCAATCAAATTAACAACGCCAAGGCCCTGGCTCTTTAAGGAGGGACAAAACAAAGCAGACACCAGAAGGCACCCCCGCCCCCCCTCAGCGCCCTCCAACCAGCTCTTCCCTGGGGAAGCCTGGAGCTGCTGCCTGGCTGAGCTCAAAACGCTGCCACCCGCCCCGCCCCAGGCCCACCACCCCGCGTGCCAACAATGCCCCTTTGTGGCAGGCTTATCTCACACCGCCAAACAGGGCTACTGGTCTTGTCGCAATCTTGTTAACAAGGAGGAGACACAAGCCTTTGGGGGGAGGGAGGGGAGTGGGCTGTGTTGGGGGAAGGAGGGGCCCACTCACCTCAAATGGGTACATGTAATCCTTTCAGAAACAAAAGATGAGAGCTTCTGAGCCAAGAGGCTCCCTTCTCCTCTGACAAGTGGGTTTGTAGAGCTCTCAAGAGCCTTCCGGGTATCTGCTGTCCCCTAGAAAATCCTTTCCCCGGAGGGCAAAGAGGGGAGACATCCAGAAAACCATTTTAGCATGCCCAGAGCATCCTAATTAGGGAAAAGCTCAGTGCGGAATCCTAAAGGGATTTCAGTTAGACTCTCAGAAGGACTTCCTGAAAAAGTGAACTTCCTTGGAGAGAGTGAAGAACCACAGGACTTTGCTGCCCTTCCTCCAACCCTATTGGCTTTAAGATTGTCTTCCCTGCAGCAGAGGAAGGACCAGAGGGCGTCTAGTAGAATGGGAGGTGGAAGAGGAGGGGCATGTGCCCTCTCGGTTCTTCCTCCAGAGCACGTGTGAGCATCACCCAGGTGGGAGTGGCTCTTAAGGAATACTGCCGCTGGGACCCACCCTGGACCAATTAAATCAGAGCCTCTGGGCATGGGGATTGTGCCATAGGTTTTTTTTGGGTTTTTTTTTGTTTTTTTTTTTTTTTACTTTCCAGGTAATTTGTCTAGGAAGCCAGGCCCGAGAACTTCCTCAACCCTCTCCCCCAGACCTCCCACCCAAGGGAGCAGAATAGCCCAACCCCTAGGTCTCCTGGATCCCAGACCAATCCCCACCCCCAGCAATTAACAGCATTTCTCTCCAGAGAAGCCGGGCTCTTTGCGCTCCCATCCCTGGCTCCTGCTCCCCTGTCTACTGCGCTTCTCTGGCCTGTGTCACATGGTGGGTAAAACCATAGGCACCTGGGGTGAGTCCTGGCCCTGCCACTTGCTAGCCGGGTGAGCTTGGGCAGTTTACTTCTGTAAGCCTCAGTTTCGCCATCGGAGTAGTGGGAACCACAGGTTCCTGCCCACGAACGGGGTGGAGAGGCGCCCCGCGCTCCCCTTGGGAATTGCAGCATTCCATGCCTTTCTCACAGTTTATCCGGCCTCTCCCAACAGCCAGTGGTGCTCCCGTCCTATTTCTTTGCTCCTCTCCTTTGGGCATTCATAACTGAATCTTCCCTCCCTGGTGACTTGGGGACTTGTCAGAAACACCAGCTGAGCTCCAATCACCAGGCAGAAGAGAGGGAGGGAGACCAAGACGGAGGAAGCCTGACTCACCGCCAGCTAACTCTTGCCCCCAGCCCCGGCCTGGCCTGGCCCAGCCCCACTCTAGTCTCCAGGCTCCTCCTGTGCTCCCCGCAGGGTTCATCTGCACTACGTCATCCCCACCCCGCTCCCTGCTCCTGGGATTCAGCCCAGAGTGGGAGAAAATCAAGCAGGCAGAAGGAGAAGGCTGAGATTGAAACCAGAGAAGAGGGAGCTGATGACTTGTCAGGGGACTTGGGGCTTGGTCTCTTTCCTGCCACTTACCAGTTGTGTGACCTTAGACAAAGCGCTTAGCCTCTCTGAGCCTCCGCTTCTCACTGGTAATGTAGGGGCTGATCACCCCAGGCCACCTCCTTACCCAGAGTGAAGCTCCTCCCAAAGGATGCTCCAGGGCTTTTGCAACCTGCAAGGGGCAGATTCCCGCCCCCCACCCCCCCACCCAGCCCATGCAGTGGGACCCCAGAGAAAGGCAGCTGCAGGAGCAAGGCAAGCATCTAGGAGCCCCAGATCTCCATCTCCAAGCCTGGGCTTGGTCGGAAAGTCTGTGGATGCTGGGGCGAGCAAGGAAGCAGAGCCTTCTTGCGGTGTTTTAAAAATCTATCAGCCTCTCACATCAAATTAAAATGTAAATAGCAGCTGGTCTGGGCAGGACCTCGGGGGTGACAGGAGCCGGCCTGTGAGTAATTTCACAGACGGGAACCGGTTACATCAGATTCTGACAACTGTCTTGTTTTTGAAATTGATTTCCTCTCCCTTCAGCTCGCTGCCCCAGGAGGGTCCTGGAGTTGGGGGGGGGGGGGGAGTCGGGGGGGATCCTCCATGGCGCCTGCCAAGAAGGCCCCAGCAGAAGCAGGAGGAGAAAAACTGAAATTTCCTCTGGCTGTAAGGCAATGGCCTGGGTGCCAAAGGCCCAGCAAGGCTCCTCCCTGCCCCGGAGTGAGTCTAACTGGGGACCTAAGCAGGGGGACCCAGGGCACTGCTGGGGAACCGGGAGAGGTGCCCTGTGCTTGGGAGCTTCCCACAAATATGCTAGGCCCTGAACGAAGACGCTTCTGCCTCGGGGAGTCTCTCAGTCAGAGACAAGGTGCAAGGACACTGCAGTATAGGACAGGCACCGCGCTAGGGATGCTCCATGCCCATCGGAGGGACAACTGCAATGACATGGGGTGTCAGGGAAGGGGTCCCAGAAGTGATCTGTGACCTCTTCCAGGCTTGCCCCAATTCGGCCGTGCATCATATCAAGCACTGCACCAGGTGCTGGGGCTGTAAAGCTTTGAACAAGACTAGCTCGGTTGACACAGAACTTCCCGTGGGATACCAGGGAAATGCCTCGCCCTCCCCACCTGAAGGGGCATTATTGGAAGGAGCTATGTATGAGAGGCAGCTGGCCTCCATGGGTCTCCATGATGCCTCTAGGCCCAGCCCCTCCCCGTTCCCAAGTCCCCAGAGAATCTCCCCCTGCACCCCTCTTTGTAAAAAGAAATTAGGTTTTCCTGGCTGTTAATTGAATTACACTGCAGGAAAGCAGAGAAATTGTATCTCATTAAAGCCTCCTGTGTCCTATTGGAGCATCATGTTGCCTATGTGGCTGCTATTAGCATTTGTCACAGAGGACTCAGCCCTGTGCATACAGTCCCTTCTTCTCCACCCCCTGCTGGGCCCCTAAAGCTGCAGTCTACGATGCCTGTCCTGAGGGTGTCCTGCTAGGGTTGCCCACCACGGAGAAGCCATGGTTCTTTGGTGACAGCCAAATTCCATTTTCCAAAGCCAGACACCATGCACGCACGGCAGACGGACAGACCGCAAGAGGTGGCCATTCCCCTGCAACCACAGTAGCAGGGGCTTGGAGAGGGACGAACTGCCTTCTGGAAGCCTCGGTCTCCTCCTTTGAAAAATGGGGATAATAAGACATCTCGTGGTTGTTGCTGGAGTGGGGTGGGGGGAAATCATTGATCAATAAGCCAAGAGGCAAAGCATCCAGCTTATTGCCTGCTCCATCATGGGCATCACAGGTCCAGGGAGGCCATAAAGCTTAGTCAAGAAACAGGTCAGGACCCAGGCTTTGGAGCCAGAAATGTTAACATTAACATGTTAACTCATTAACATGAGTTAATTCGGTTAAAGCTCTAGAATACTGTCAGCACTTGGTACATGGTAAGTTTGCAGTAAAAGGTAATCATAGAAGAGTGTGTGTGTGTGTGTGTGTGTGTGTGTGTGTGTGTGTGAATAGGGAGGATGCACTTAGGTAATGCAGGGCTGTGGGGAGACGTGCCTTAGACAGCCACATCAATTGACATGCAACTGACCATTGGTTGTGTGTACATGACACCATGTGTGAGTCTGTGGTACGGATGTCAGAGCACAGGCAGTTACAGTGACTGTGTGACTTTGGGGTGTATTTTTATCACGTGTGTGTGTGTGTGTGTGTGTATCTGCTCTTGTGTATCACTGAACATGAACATCTCTCTAGGGAATTCTTGGGGGGTTGCCTTCAACCCAGAAAGCCCTCTGGGGCACAGCTGAGCCTTGGTGCTATGAGGGTTCAGGTTCAGTTGTGTTTATGACTGTGATTCAGTGAAGCACAGAGACCTTGTGAGCCAGAGCAAGAAGCAAAGGGGAGGTGGAGGGAAGAGGAGAGCAGATGGGGCGGGGCACCTGCTGCCCTGGACTCCCCTCTCTGAGGGGGCTGTCTTGTTAAGACCATCTGTACAGCAGCCCAGAGGGCCGAGGCCCCCAGTTTGCAGGCACAGGAGGGCACTGTGACTCTTGGAGACAGGGCTGGGGAAGGGACCCAGGGGTGGAGTTCTCTGGTGTTGGCAGGAAGACCGTGTAGGGCAGGGAGAGGAGAGGAGGCAGGTTCTCTGCTTCTTGCCTAAGACAGAGAGCTGAAGACGCCTATATGCAGGGAGAAGAGTATGCTGAGTCACAGAATTGCCTCCCAAAACACTGAGCCGATTCCCGGACCATCTTTCCCTCTCTTCAGGGACCCAGACACCCCCAAAGACAAGGTCCTTCTGCTCCCTCTTGGATCTGCCTTACAGTGCCCGAGATTACCTACCTCAAGTGCAGGGACTCACTGCCTCCCCACTGCAGACCTTTCCCTAAATAGCAAGAGCTACCAGAAAGTTCCTTCTGAGGCCAAATAGGAGGTCTGTTCCTCCTCACTTTATCAAAGAACTCTTGTGTCTTGTCCCCATCCCACTCCCCGCAAGTTACAGATTCCCGGTTTTCAGCCACTCTTCAAATGGCACGCCTTGAATGTGCCCATCTCCCTGGTCACACTCCAGCTTGCTATCGTCCCCCGTCAAGGGGTTGGGGGTACCCAGAATGAGCCCTCATGAGTCATCTGGAGCTTGTGCTTAAAATGCCCAAGAGCTGGGGACTCCTCCCAGCTCTGCATTACCTTGCTCTAGGGTGACAGGGCTGTGTGGTGAGCACTGCCCTCGCCCATCTGACCGCCCCTCCGATGCCCCGCTGGTTCCTAGCAGTGAGACCGTGAGCGAATGGATCGCTTCCCTGGGTGCCCTCAGTTTCCTCATTTGTAAAGCGAAGGGTCTGGGTAGATGCTCCCTACTGGCGCCATTCATCAGAAACCAAACGCGAGCCTTGTGTGTAATCTGAACGTTTCTCATTGTCACATGTTCAAGAAGGAAAAAGAAACAGCTGAGATTCATTGTAATGATAGGCAGTTGACCTGGGGTCAACACAGAGGGTAGGGGTGCTGACCCCCCGAAGCAGTAAAAAACCCAAATATAACTTTTCACTCCCCCAAAACTTAACTCCTCTTAGCCTACTGGAGTGGACCAGAAGCCTCACCCATAACATGAACAGTCAGTCGATCAACACCCAATTTGTTGTGTGTATCCCGTGCTGTATCCTTACAGTAAAGTCAGCTGGAGAAAAGAAAATGTGATTAGGAAAATCGTAAGGAAGAGAAAACACACTTCCAGTGGTATATACTGTATTTATTTCTTAAAATCTGCATCTAAGCGGACCAGTGCTGTTCAAACCCGTGTTGTTCAAGGGTCAACTGTGTTCTATTTAACTGTGTCTCTAAAATATTAACGCGTAACCAGTGTGAAATTGTTAATGACACATTTTACATTATTTTTTTCCTGTGTTCTTGAAGCCCAGCACGTGTTGTACACCGTACAGCACATCTCAGTTCTATGGAGGCCGCGTTTCAAATGCCCAGTGGCCCCTGTGGCTCGTAACTGCCATGTTGAACATTATCTGGGCTCTGAAATCCTAGGGCTCTGAAATTCTGTGGAACATGCAAGTCATGTGTTTATCTGGTGCTTTTCATGGCCCAGGAGAAGGGCAGGAGAGACCTGAGTTTTCTCGAGCCACTGCTGTGTGGCGGGCACTTTACCTCGATGGACCCTATCTGCCCCATAACAACTCTGCAGGGGAGGTAGCCTGTCTGCATAGAGCAGGCGATGAACCTGAGGCTCACAGTTGACTCTACTGGGTAGAAGGCTACCGAGCTGGTAAGGACACAAGGAGAACCCACACCTGCCTGGCCCCCAATCCCTTCAAGCCAGTGGGAAGCCACAGAAGCAGCCTCCTCTTCTTAGATGGGCTCCCCAGAATATGCTCTGAGCTTCCAGGCTGTGGAGATAGCATTGGGTTGTGTCGCATGATGCTCATTGCAATTAACAGCGGTGAAGGAAATTCACCCCAGGCCCCAGGTATGGTTGTCACTCAGGGTTGAGGGACGAAGTGGGCTCTGAGGCCTGTCCAGGCCCTCAGGAGGCCCTCTAGTCTCTGGTTGCACCTGTCTCTCTCTTTAAACAAACACAATTGGAGACTCCCTGAGGGGAGACTGGCTTGTATGGATGCACAGGTTGTGCACTGTTCAAAGGTGGATAGCCTAAGGAGCAAGTGGAGTCTGAAGCCCAATTCTGCTCCACTGGCCAAATGGTGGCTCTTGGCTCTGCATCCAGCCAGAGGCGTGCCTTTATAATTCACACGCATGCCCTGGATGAGCTAGTACAACCCTGCCTGGAGAGCAAAGCTGGGATGTGCTGCAAGTTTCTTGTTCTGGTGCAAAGCCTGAAAGTCCTCCTACCAGAGAAAGACTCTTCCTTTCCCCTATTTCCTCAGACCTCTGACCTATGCTGAGACTTGACCCTGCTCTCAACCCCCATGCATGCACGTACACACACACACACACACACACACACACACACCCCTATGCATCGCCATCCCCCAGCTCCTCCAGAGCTTCAGCAGCATCTCAGAAGCAGAACTCCTCTTCCCCAGGAAGGCCTCAGGGCTTGGCCCACCCAGGGGTCCCCGGCCCCCATCTCTGACCACTCAGGTGGGGAGAGCAGAGACAGCCCCCGTGCCCCTGCCCCCACACCCCTGCATTTCCATCCTCCAGAACAAATGGAGGCATCTGCAATGCAAGGCCCGACTTGTTGATGTAAAATCTTACTCTATATTCTACCCAGGTTTATACGAGTGAATTATGCAAATCTTTGATGGAAAATATTCCTCCACACATCCTTGAGAGTGTAAAACCTTAGTCAATAATTCATACTTGGATGTCTCTGACTGCAGGCTTTTTCTTCATTATAACTTGCACCTCGTTATTTGTCTTTCGCGTTTTATTGTATATCCTGGTGTAATGCTGTGCATTATAAAATTTATCTGCTTCGTTATTTGATGAGCTGAGGCTGAGGATTGGCCAAGAGGCTGGCGCAGGGGCCGGGGGCCAGGGCTGCCCTCGGTGGCAAGTCCCGCATGACAGAAGGCAGAGGAGGAGGCGGCTGCCTCGTGTGACTTCAGGGACGCCAGACACCGCCCTTCACCCCCCTACACCTGTTCCAGATGTCTCCTCGCCCAGCGACTGGTGTCTCAGGTCACATCGTGATGGCTGCGTGGTTTTCTTTGTCCTTCAAAGTCAGGTGACCCAGGAGAGTTTGCTGGGAGGAACTTTGAGTAGGTCTTTAAGGCCGGAGGGGACAGAAATCCTGAGACCGCTGGGAGGGAGAGAAAGGTTCAGCCACTGACGCGGAGCAGGGACACGAGGCCCCAGAGGGGAGCCAGGGGCCGGTGGGACAGAGGACACAGTTAGTTGTCCAAGCAGGCCGGTGAATGGGGTATGTGAGCTGGGTCCCTGCTCTGCAGAATTCAGTGTGAGGAGGGGTCCTCTCCCCAGCATGGGTGGGGGCAGCAAGGCGTCTGATTCTCAGTCTTGCAGTCAAGCACCGCCCAGCCCGATCTGTGGGCTCCAGAATAGCTAAGGGGCAGTCCTGCGGGATAAGAGCCCCTAGGGCCCTGGACTCTGAGAGGCAGGCTTTCCCAGGAAGGCAGTGAGGAAAAGGCAAGGACAAGAACAGTCTTCCAGTTGCATCGGACCTCTCACCTTTCCGGGCTCTGCCTCTGCTTGAGCAGGTCCCCTGGCTAGGGTACCCTTTCCTCCCCACCACCCCCCATTTATGCCCTGCTGTGTCTGGCTTGCATTTCCCCAGCATAGAACATTCTGTGCTGGAATTGCTAGTCTTGTTGTCTGTTCTCACCACCACTATGAAACTCCTTGAGATCTGATTTGTCCAATTCACTTAAACCCAACACAAGGTGCTCAATAAATGCTTGTCGAATGGCTGGATGCTCAAATGGCCTTCCCAAATACCCCTCAGTCACAGGTGATTTCTCCTAATACCTCGTGCAGCACTCCTCAGATCTTTCTCATTTTCCTGTTGTTCATGCAGGTATCTCCCCACCCCCATTCTCCTTCTCTCCCTCCTCCCAGGAGGCAAGGACCCTGTGTCACATCATATGTGTCCCCCAAAGCCTGGCACAGTGCCATGTAATGACATAGGTGCTCAATGAGTTCTCTGTTGGATTGGATGGAGGAGCATGGAGGCAGGATTTTCCATCTTTCCCTCTGCCCCCTTGTCTCCTCCTGCTGTTGCTGGCCAAGGTGCTCAGGTCCAGAAGAGGCTCAAGACCTAGATGCTTCCTTTCAGGGTGGTGGGAGGGGTGTCTTGATGGCCAGCTGGGGTCTTGGTGGTTTCATGATGGTTTTCCTGGGTCAGCGGTGGAGATGCCAGTGGGGAGGAGAGACCGGTCAGCACAGCTGGGGGACCTGAATAACGGTGATGCTCGCCAGGCTTTCATGTTGCATTTTGTTTGGAAGAACAGGGGAGTTTCTCAGCATTTTGAGAGGAGTAAACCAGCTGAGCCTGAGCCATGAACACAAAGCAGAGGCCCCGGTGCTTTAGAGCAGGGCTCCCAATCTGGGGTCCAGAGACACCTCCCCCCCCCCGCCACACACACACACACACCAGAAAGTCCATCGATCTGATTCAAGGATCTAGGAATTTGGGTAGGAAAAGAGAACACATCTTTTTTTCCACTAGCTTCTAACTGAAATGTAGTATTTCCTTCCATCTTGAATATAAGCAATAAAGCACAGCAGTAGCGGTACCTGGGGCTGTCTCCAGTAGAAATCCACAGATGTTTTGATACCACGGCTCTTGCACGTGTCTCCAGATATCACTTATGCCCATCGCTGTTACAGAATTGTGCTGCTCTAACTCAGCACTAGATGGTATTTGATAAAGAGTAATAAAAAATATATATTGATATATGATATACTATATGAAAAGTTTGCTTTTGAAGGTTTTTAATATTTGTACAACCGTACTTCAATATATCTGGTTACCTTTGTAATTCTATGTATATCGTGCATTTTAAATCCTTCTGGAAAGGGGTCCACGGAATATGAGACTCCCTGGTGAAGAGACAGGCCACTCCAGTCATGGGTGGGGAGGGAGAAAGGACAGGCAAGTGGGGTGTCCTCCAGCACCCCCCCACCATGACCTTTATTGGACCCTGTCCCCCTGGCTGGGGCACTTTGCAGAGAGGGGTGGCAGGGGCGGGGCCTCTGCGCAGGGCACGTGCCTCTCCCCCAGCCTGGCCTCCCCTCTCACCGGGGCCTCCTGCCCCCCCTCCCTTCCTCAGTCCCAGCCATGATCACCTCCCACCCCAACACCACCATCGCCATCAAGGGCCATGCGAAGGAGCTCAACTGCACTGCGCGGGGTGAGCGGCCCATCATCATCCGCTGGGAGAAAGGGGACACGGTCATTGACCCTGACCGAGTCATGCGCTACGCCATCGCCACCAAGGACAACGGCGACGAGGTTGTCTCCACACTGAAGGTGAGCCTCCACGCCCTGGTCTCAGGGGGACCCCAGCTCTCCAAAAGTGGGGAGCCCACACTTTTACACCTGTGTCTAATGGGGGTATATGGGGGTCTGGGGACCCCTCACCTCCAAAAGTCCCTTCCCTTTCCCACCTATTCAGGAACCTCTGCCTTAGAACTTCACTATATCACCTTGACAAGCCCATGGCCATTAAATCTGTGAAACCCTCAGCCCTTCTCTCTTTTCTGGAGCCCCTGGGCTCCATCCTCTCTCCTGGGACCCCTCATCCCTTTCCTCCCTTCTGAGACCCATCATTCCCCTTTCCCTTCTCTCCTAGGACCCCTCAGCTCCTTTCTTTCTTCCTCTTAGACCCACTTAGCCCCTCCCTGCCTGGACTCTTCCAACCTCCATCCTTGGAACTTTCTGGAAAGAGGAACCCTTGACAAAGCCCCTTATGGGTCCCCCGCCCAGAACAAGAAGCCTTGCTGATCCCACGAGAGTGGGCCCCCTTCCACAGACGAGTTCTAAAACACTCTCCCCATTTCCTCCCTCTCTCCCCATCCTCCTGCCCCTGCTGGCCACCTCCCAGCTCAAGCCAGCTGACCGTGGGGACTCTGTGTTCTTCAGCTGCCACGCAATCAACTCATATGGGGAGGACCGGGGCTTGATCCAACTCACTGTGCAAGGTACCCTCACCTGCCCCACCATTCCTAATCCCTTCCCCAGGGAGCCAGGTACCCACTGCTAACTCCATCTCAAGAACAGAGTCATCACCCACACCGTGATGGAGGATGATGGGAATGGCCTCTGGGAAGAGCCTTCTTCTACTCTCCCTTCAGGCCAGAGTGGGGTCATAAGGGCCCTTTCAGACACACTTCAGTTCAGACAGCAAGGTTTACGATGACCACAATCCCTGTAAAATACATTGCTGCTTCCAGAAGTGGGGGCATCTGGGTTTGTGGGCCTAGACCTTGGAGGAGATGAGGGAAGAGAGAGTTGAGCTGGGAACAGTTGGGAGCTCTTTATGGAGGACAAACAGGCCAGCAGGTCAGGGAAAATACCTACAAAAAGGGTCTGCCCTCCCCCAGGCCAAAGAAGAGGGGGTAAACAAAGCAGGAGACCAAGCCTGGACCCCCTCTGGCTCTGAGCCCTGCTGCTGGGCCTCCCGGTCCCACCTGGCTGAAACCCTAGGGTTTGGAGCTCCTGGGTAGACCACAGTTGACACCAACCTCCAAGGATACAGCAGAACCCTGGTCTTCTCTGGAGATAGGCAGGAGGCCAAGCTCTCCGCTGTTATGCTCACTGCTGCTCCTTCCATCTGCCACTCCCCAGAGCCCCCTGACCCCCCAGAACTGGAGATCCGAGAGGTGAAGGCCCGGAGCATGAACCTGCGCTGGACCCAGCGATTTGACGGGAACAGCATCATCACGGGCTTCGACATTGAATACAAGAACAAATCAGGTAGGGTGAAGGCTCAGCAGACCATGGTCCTTGTGGCTGTGCCCTGCCCCTCTGTGCCCCTCTCGTGGAACAGTCCCTGGGCCTTAGAACGGCCCATTTAAGACAAACTCACCAGCACCCCCCGACATACAAGCCCCTGTGGTTTCCTAAGGGAAGGACTCTGGTTGGGCTAAGAATTCTGTGAGAGGGGCAGGTGGACCCCCTAAATTGATGGAGAGGGAAAGTCAGCTCCTTCCTTCCAGGACTGTCCCCAGACTGAGATCAACAGGGTGGTCTGACTTAAGCTAAGGAGCTATGGGCTGTGTCTGTGGGGTCAGAGACATCATGGGTTTGGCTAGGTCATCTGGGCCCTCCTGGTTTGAGATGATAGGGATGCTTGGGGTCGGAGAGCTGTTTCTTGTGGTCTCTGGGGGATGGGAGTTCCCAGAAAAGCCTAGATGATGGTTTTGTCCTCCTGGGAGCCCTGCAGAGCCCTGGCCTGGGGACCGTAGCTAGCACCCATGAGGCTGCCTGCCACGGTGAATCCCGGTGGAGCAGAGTGAACAGTGGGCCTCCAGGCCTCCAAGGACAAAAGGCCTGGAATGGACCAAAGCCACAGAAGAGCTGCAGGGGCCCATGTTTGTGTCTGAGTGACTCTCTCTGGAAGGTACATGAGAATAGGCCACAGGGGTTCCCCTGAGAGGGCACCTGGGTGACCCCGATGTATGAGTGAGAGGAAAACCCACTTCTAATTCTGGGTGCTTTTGTACCTTTCAAATTTGCATAAGCCTACATAAGCTTTTCAAAACAATTTAAAAATCAAATGCCAAAAAAGAGTCTGGAGAACTCAGCCCTCCCCAGCCCCCTTCCTCCCCACCAACTCCAGCTCATTTTCCAGGTCTTAGTGTCAAGCCAAGGTCCTGTTGCTCCTGAAGCTTTCCAGACCCTTCCTCTGGTCCTTAGCATAGCACATGGTCAGTGGCTGACTGGGTGTCCTCTCCTCTAGAGGGACGAAGTCCCAGTCCCTGCTGTCTTCCCAGCACCTGACATACCACCCCTACGTGGTAGATGGTAGATGCTCAGTAGATGGTTACAGAGTGAGTCAACGTGACACATAGGAAAGCAAACTTCTGAGTTAAGATTCACCTCTTGAGAAGCAGCTCTGTCCAGGACACTGGGTCAGTCATGTCTGATACAGGATTCTACAGGATTCTACAGGGTTCTACAGGGTTCTACAGGGTGCTGTGTCTCTGATACAAGGTCCTACGGGGTTCTACAGGGTTCTGTGTCTCTGATACAGGATTCTACGGGGTTCTACAGGGTTCTATGTCTCTGATACAGGGCTCTGTGGGGTTCTACAGGGTTCTACATCTCTGATACAGGGCCCTATAGCTACCATCAGAAGCTTACAGTCTAGTTGGGGAGAAAAGTCACATTGCAGCCAACCACCCAGAAGTCCACCCTGGGTGCAGGAGGAGGGTGACAGAGAAGAGGGGCTGCCACTAATGGGGGCATCAGAGAAGCATCTCTCTCCCTGTGGATGCCGCACTGAGAGCTAGAACTTGAGGATTGAGAGGTGATGGGCCTGGATTCAAAGAAAGGGGAAGGGCAGAGCCCAAGTGGTGCGCACTACACCGCAGGGGTGGCCCGCCGACACAGGGCTCTCGGGTACGGTTCTTGGGCAAAAGCGGACTAAATGTGCTCTGGGGCCAGGTTGAGAGGGCTGAGCTTTTGCTTTGTTGGGGAAGGTCACTGAGAGCCGCTGACAGTGTCTGAGCTCCCAGAGAGAGATTCAGGTGCCATGGCATCCTGGAAAGATTCAGCCGGCTTCCGTGGAAGAATGGGTATCTGGTAAGCGAGCAAGGAGGCTGCTGCAGGGCTGCAGCTGGGGAGAGGAGAGGAGCAGCCGGGCCTCGGCAGAGACACAGAGCACAGAAGGGAGGAGGCGGACTGTGTCCATCTCACACCTCAGGACTCCCCGAGCCTGGCCGGGGAGCCACACAGGAAGGGACGGGTCTGCGGGCCCGCATCCCCCATAGCGGTGCTCGCTCCATCTCCCTGCCAGGTTGCTGTGGCTGGCAGGGTCTGCTCCGTCGTTGTTGGGAGGGGGAGTGGACGTCTGGGTTGTCACTCGCACCTCTGCCCCTCTGCTCCTTGTAATTGCTCACTCGCCCTCAGGGACCACACTCGAATGTGTGCAGACCTTTCCTGGGGCGACACTGGGCAGGGCAAGACTGAGAACATCACACCTCTGAAGAGCAGTGTGGAAAGGCAGGCGGGAGAGATGCTACTTTCAGAGCACATCTGTGTCTTTTCCCCAACCCCCTCTGGCTTTCCTGCAAGATGAGGAACTACCCCAGAGCTGGGGGTGCCAGGATGGGTGGGCAGAGCAGAGGGAGGGGTAACGAAGACTCTCCTTTCAATGAGGGCTTTGCACCTGTAAAAGAATAAATCACAGGATCAAGGGCACGGAGAAGCTAGCCGGTCCTTTCCCCTATTTGGGTTGAACTGCTCCACAACATCCCACCCTGGCAGGCATCTCTCCTGGCATCTAGGACAAGGAGTTCTGTGGGAGCTGCAGGGAGTTGTGACTGGCATCAGACAGAGGCTGTGAGCACAGCACAGCTTCCTCATCTGTAAGGTGGAGATGGTAGTGCCTATCTCGTAGGATTGTTTTGAGGATTAAAGAGAAAGCATCTAGCACAGGGCTATGATAAACCTTCCATAAATGTGAGTTCCTCACTCCCTTCTAACGCACACACCTCATGTGGCAACTGAGAGTCCTGTGGGCTCACAGGCTGACATAGATGTCTGTCAGTCAGCAACACGTACTGAGTGCCAATAATTTTTTTGCAGAATCATGCAGCAGCCATGTGGTGGGGGAAGAAAAGGAAATAAGAGGCAGAGTGTTGCCCTCGGAGCTTACGATGCAGTTGGAGTGAGAACATACACTGCGTACACACACACACACACACACACACACACACACACACACCACACACACACGCCTTCAGAACCATTACGAAGCACTATCCAATCATATGTAACAGACCTCAAACTATATTACGTCATAACTGAAAAAGGTATCCTAGGGAACAGATGGGTGACTCAAAGGAAGGAGGAGGCTGTACGTGCACGCACACTCATGTGTGTATGTGTGTGTGAACAGATCTTCCACCCGCGGAAGAGTAGAACAAGAATAATTCTCGAAGCAGAAGACTTGGGTTGACCAAGTGTCAGAGCTGCGTGATCTTTCACAAGCTGCTTTGGACATCTCTTTATCTATCAAATGGGGACAATAGCATGTAATTCCCAGGGTGGTTTAGGGGTTCAGGGAGTGTGAGGACTTACATGCAAGTGTTTAGCACAGAGCCTGGCACATCCTAACCCTCCCCAGGTCCCCATCCCATGCCTCTATTCTCCCTCCTGGTGTCTTCCTCCTGCCCTAGACCACACCCATGCTGGGTCCAGACCAGCTGCTCCTGACCCCCTCCTTTGCCACAGTTTTGTCTTTGCCAGATTTTCTGCCACGTTGCTCGTTGTGCTAATTTTCCAAGGGAAATTACCAAGTCTGCCCTTTCTAAACCATCCCGCTCACGCTGACTTCTCCTGGCCCCAGGCAGCAGAGTAATAATACATGAATGCTGAATGATAAATAGCACCGTCCACACAAATCTATCAGATGGCGTGGTGCAGTTTTAAAAATGCAGACACTACATTTCGCTTCTGTTCCCCAAGCAAGGAACAGGGATGTGTTTGTTGAGGATGGCCCTCCAAGCCCAGAAGGCAGCCTCATGGTGCGAGCTGTCAGCCACCATGGGGTGAGCCTGCCTGGTGTGCTGTGTCATTTTGTGTGAGCTGGAGCGTGGCTGTTGGAGGGACTGGTGTTGGGATGTTGTGAGCTGTTGTCGTGACCCAGGGAACCTCCTCTCCATGCTGCAGAGATTGCCATGGAGGGGGGGGTGCTTAGTGCCTTGATGCACAGAGGAAGCTAGAGATGCGGAGTGGATTTGTTTCCCAAGCACGGGCAGCTAAATGCTCCAGATGTGGCTTTAGTCCAAGCTGCTCCCCCTCTACAGCAAATGTGTCTCCCGAAAAACCAGAGGTTCCAGGTCCCCTCCCAGCAAGGAGCCCACAGAGTAGAAGGCACTGACATCTCTCCAGTCACTTCCTTATTTTTAAAGAAGAATATTTTGCATCAGAAACCCTTTGATGAAGAAAGGGAGAGAGAGCCCTTAATGAAATATGTTAATCTGGGTAAGCCAGGCTCATATGAAAGGGAATATTAAAAGAGACAATATTCGCCAAAGCCAGCTCAGTACTGTGAGAGAGCTGAAAAGGAAAGAGAAGAATATAGGGCTCCTAATTTCAGCTATTCAGGGTCAGAGAGATGGCAGTGATCAAGTCTGGAAAATCAGCTAGAGGCCTTCAGATTTGACTCTGATGCATTAGCCTGGGAGGGCTGCGGGGAGAGAGTTTTTGTGCCAACATCAAAGATGATTTGGGAACACAAGGTCAAATCCACCTGCAAATGACTGGTAAAAGCAAGAGGAAAGGGGACCACTTTCTGGGACACTCCCCCCTACACCCTTCTGTGATTGGCAGCTGCGTGTGGCAAGGAAGGAAAGGCAAAGCAAGGGTATTAATTATAACTAGAAAATGCAGAGGAATTCCAAGTCCAAAGTAAATGACCAAAAGGGCTCTGATCTAACACCAACAGTGGGATATAAGTGCCCAGCACATGCCAAGTGAGGGAGACAGGCAAAGATTTAGACATGGCTCCTGCCTTCAGGGAGCTTAGCATCTCTTAGGGCAGTTGCTACTGAAACAATGAGCCCCATATAATAAAGAGGGCTGTAAATGTTGTGGGAGTTCAGAAGAAAAAAGTGGTGAAAGATAAAGCCAGAAAGGTATATAGAAGCCAGATGTCTCAAGGCCTGGGGTAATGTAAAAAAAATTTTGCTGTTATCCCAAGAACAAGGAAAAACTATTGAAGAATTTTATGCAAGTAAAATGATCTGATGGCAGTATCAGATTTGTGTTTGAGGAGACTACTCTCAATGCCAAAATAGTGTTTGGCCTGTAAGAAATGCTTGATCAAATTTGTGGGATGAATGACAGCTGCAGCGTGGAGAACAGATGGAAGGGGGCACAGAGTGGGTTCTGGGAGGCTAGCTAGTTAGGATGTTATTTTCCTGGTCCAAGTGAGAGATGACAGTGGCTTGGCCTGGGGCAGGGATGGAAATGGAAAGAAATGGAGAGATTCAAAAGCTACATGGAACACAGAAGCTCTAAGACTTTTTTTATAGAGAGAAGAGTCAAGAAAAACACCTGGCACACCTTGATCCCATTTCCTGAGACAGGGACCCCAGGAAGGCAATGGGTTTATAGGGTATATGGCCAAGACTTCTGTCTTGTCCATGTTGAGTGTGAGCTGCCTTTGAAACATCCAAGAAGAGATGTCAAGGGAACAGTTGGCTATAAGAGTCTTGAGTTCAAAGGAGACATCCATCTGGACACAAATATTTGAGTCATCTGTCTATAGATGGAAACAGAAGCCAACTGTGAAAAAAGTCTATGAAGTGAGAGAAGGAGAACCCAGGGTGGAGCCTGGAAGAACTCCATCTAGCCATTAATGGTAGGATAGGGAAGATGCATCTGCAAAGTAGAGATTAAAAATAGCCCAAGACATGAGAAAAGCCAGAGAGTATTTTATCAGAGAAGCCAAGGAAAGAGTGTTTCAAGAGGAAGGGAGGGGTCCAAGTGTTGAACACACCCGAGAGGCTGAGTGAGAAATTGGGCTTGGTGACATGGGTGTCACCTATACCATGGAGATATAGTACTGATATCAAGGGGGTGGGGGAAGAGGGGAGTAAGGAGTAAATGGTGAATGTTTACACTATCCAGCAACACATCTGGTGCATTACAGATGCTTGATAAATATTAACACTTCTTTTCCACTAAAGTCAGCTGGTGCACCCCACCCCAAAACTCCTGTGGCCCTGCTGAAGCCAGGAGATTCACATAGTCCACACTGAGGACATCCCTAAAGCATCTGGGTCTAGTGACTGGGCGGGCTTGTGTTTCAGGGCCCCATGAGTCTGAAACAATCAGAGAGACAATTCTTGGCAGGCTCTCACCCCCAGGATACTGTACAGACATCAGACTGAAATACACCCCAGCCTTCCTATGAAAAAGGCCTATTTATTTGTCCTGGAGCTTTAGCCTGAGGGGCAGGCTTCAGGTTATCACACATCTAGAGACTACCAAAATGTTCTAAGGGAATGTGGACTGGGGGAATGCCATCTTTGTGTTTTCCCTTGGCCTCACTGCAGCTCACCAGTACATCCCGGAAAAGGAGCTTATACACTTGTCTGGAGCCTTGATTTCTTGCAACTGTTGCCAAGAGGACACCTCCAGATGGCCTGGTCTAGAAGCCAGCAGGTTTTGTGATTGTGGTCCCATAGGACTGTATATATTTGTATACTTTAAAAGCTGCTGTCTGAGAGTCTGGCTTCCAATCAGCCTGAAAGTCAGCAGGTGCTAAGATCCCTCCCTCTGGAACACTGACAGATCTTGGCACACCCTCAACAACTGGGACCTATCACGAATAAATCAGTCTGCTTAGACAATCACAAAGGTCCAAGAGACAACCAAGGGCTAGGGAAAGGTTAAACATTCGGGTTCATCTCCTACACAAGGCCATTCCTTCAAGACAGAGAGAGGTGGCTATTTTACCCAATACATAGAAACAAACACAGAGAGTCAAGCAAAATGAAGATACAGATATGTTCCAAATGAAAGAACAAGGAATACTTAATGAAATGAAGATAAATAACTTACCTGATAAAGAATTCAAAATAGTGGTCATAAAGAGGCTCATTGAACTTAGGAGAAGAATGGATGAACACAGTGAGGACTTCAACAAAGAAAAAGAAAATGTTTTTTAAAAAGTATCAAACAAGTCACAGAGCTGAAGAACACACTAGAAGAGTTCAACAGGAGACTAGACAAAGCAGAAGAAAGGATCAGTGACCTGGAAGACATGGTAGTGGAACTCTCCCAAACAGAGCAGCAAAAAGATAAAAGAATCTAAAAAAAAAAAAAAAGATAAAAGAATCTTTAAAAGTGAAGATAGCTTAAGCGATGTATGGAACAGTAGCAAGCAGAGTAACCCTCACATTACAGGGCTCCTTGAGAAGAAACAAACAGGCAGAAAACTTAATTGACGTTATAATAATGCTGAAAACTTCCCGAATCTGGGGAGGGAAACAGACATCCAGATCCAAGCAGCCCAAAGAGTTCCAGATAAGATAAACTTGAAGATATTCACACCAAGATGCATTGTAATTAAAATATCAAAATTAAAGATAAAGGGAAAATCGTGAAAGCATCAAGAGAAAAACAACTTGTTATGTAGAAGGGAAATCCCATAAGACTAGCAGCAGATTTCTCAGAAACTTTTCAGGCCAAAAGGGAGTGGCATAGTGTAGTCAAAGTGTCAAAGAGGGCATGGGATTCCAACCAAGAATACTCTACCCAGAAATGTTATCATTCAGTATTGAAGGAGAAACAAAGTTTCCCAGACAAGCAAAAGCTAAATGAGTTCAACACCACTAAACTGATCTTACAACAAATGTGAAAGGGAATTCTTCAAGCTGAAGAAAAAAAGGCATTAATCAGGAACAAGAAAACATAGGAATGTAAAAATATCACTGGTAAAGGTAAATATATAATAAACGTAGTGGATTAATCACTAATAAAGCTAGTCTGAAGGTTAAAAGACAAAAGTAGTAAAAATATCTATAATAATTAGTTAAGGGATACACAAAACAAAATACAAGAGATAACGAGAACAGATTTTAAGCACACCACCAAAGAAAGTCATCCAACCACAAGTGAAAAGAGCAAGAGAAGGAACAGAGAGAAACTACAAAATAGGCAAAGAACAATTAACAAGTGGCAACAAGTTCATATTTATCAATAATTATAGGCACACCTCAGAGACATTGCTGGTTCAGATCACCAAGATAAAGCAGTGCATATAAAAGTTATGCATACACTATACTGCACTCTGTTAAGTGTGTAATAGTCTTCTGTTTTTTTTTTAATGTACATACCCTAATTTTAAAAACCTTTATTGCAAAAAAAGTGCTAGCCATTATCTGAGCTTTCAGCAAGTGATAATGTTTTTGCTGGTGGACGTACCTGCCTGATGTTGATGGCTGCTGACTCATCAAGGTAGTGGCTACTGAAGGCTGGGTGGCTGTGGCAAGTTCTTAAAATAAGACAACAATGAAGTTTTCCACATCTATCTACTCATCCTTTCACAAACAATTTCTCTTTACCATAAGATGCTATTTGATAGCATTTTACCCACAGTAGAACTTCTTTCAGAATTGGAGTCCATCCTCTCAAACCTGCCACTGCTTTATCAGCTACGGTTATGTAATATTCTAAATCTTCTGTTGTCACTTCAACAATCTTCACAGCCACTTCCCCAGGAGGACATTCCATCTCAAGAAACCACTTTCTCTGTTCATCTGTAAGAAGCAAGTTTTTGTCTTGCTCATCCGTTCAAGTTTTATCATGAGACTGTAGCAATTCAGTCCCATCTTCAGGCGCGATTTCTGATTCTGGTTCTCTTGCTGTTTCTACCACCATCTGCAGTACTTCCTCCGCTGAAGTCTCGAAGCCCTCAAAGTCTACATGAGGGTTGCAATCAAATTCTTCCCAACTCCTGTTAATGCTGGTACTTTCACCTCTTCCCGCGAATCACAAATGTTCTTAGTGGCTTCTAGAATGGTAAATCCTTTCTGGAAGATTTTCTGTTTACTGTGTTCAGATCCATCCAAGGAATCACTATGATATCTATGGCCTTATAAAATGTATTTCTTAAAATAATAAGACTTGAAAGTCAAAATAACTCCTCGATCCATGGGCTATAGAATGGATGTTGTGTTAGCAGGCATGAAAATGACATTCATTGCCCATCTCCATCAGACCCCTTGTCAGGTGCATTGTCTCAATGAACAGTAATATTTTGAAAGAAATCTTTTTTTCTGAGCAGTAAAACTCAACAGTGGGCTTAAAATATTCAGGAAACCGTGTTATAAACAGATGTGCCAGTAGGCTTTGCTGTTCCATTTATAGAGCATGGGCAGAGTAGATTTAGCATAATTCTTTTTCTTTTTTAAGTAGGTTCCTCACTTGGCATGGAGCCCAACATGGGGCTTGAACTCATGACCCTAAGATCAAGACCTGAGCTGAGATCAAGAGTCGGGCACTTAATCGACTCAGCCACCCAGGCACCCCTAGCATAATTCTTAAGGGCTCTAGGATTTGACAAATGTTAAATGAGCATTGGCTTCAACTTAAAGTAACCAGCTGCATTAGGCCCTAACAAGAGAGTCAGCCTGTCCTTTGAAACTTGAAAGCCAAACATTGACTTCCCTCTCTAACTATAAGAGTCCTAGGTGGCATCTTCCAGTAGAAGGCTATTTCATCTACACTGAAATAACTGTTAGTTAGTGGAACCACCTTCGTTGACTATCTGAGCTAGATCTTCTGGATAACTTGCTGCACCTTCTACATCAGCATTTGCTGCTTCACCTAATACTTTTATGTTATAGAGATGGCTTTTTTCCTTAAACCTCATGAATCAACCTCTACAAGCTCCAGACTTTTCTTCTGCAGCTTCCTCAACTTCCTCAGCCTTCAAAGAATTGAATAAATAATAAATAACAAGTGTTGGCAAGGATGTGGGAAAAAAGGGAACCTTCTTGCACTGTTGGTGAGAATATAAATTGCTGCAGCCACTATGGAAAACAGTATGGAGGTTTCTCAAAAAATTGAAAATAGAATTGTTATATGATTCAGCAATTCCACTTGTAGATATTTATCCAAAGAAAAAAATACTAATTTGAAAATATGCATGCACCCCTCTGTTCATTGCAGTGTTATTTATAATAGCCAAGATATGGAAGCAGCCGAAGTCCATCGATAAATGAATGGATAAAGAAGATGTGGGATGTACACACACACACACACACACACACACACAATATCACACGCACAATGGAATATTAGCCATAAAAAAAAATAGTGAAATCTTACCATTTGCAATAACATGGATAAATCCTGGAGGGTATTATGCCAAGTGAAATAGGTCAAACAGAGAAAGAGAAATACCACATGATTTCACTTATATGTTGAATTTGAAAACAAAACAAACACATAATAAACCTTGTAGATGTCGAGAACTGACTGGTGGTTACCAGAGGGGAGAATTTTGAGGGTGGGTGAAATGAGTGAAGGACGTTAGAAGGTGCACATTTCCAGTCATAAAATAAATAAGCCATGAGGATGTAATGGGCAGCATGATGACTATAGACAGTAATATTGTATTGCATGTTTAAAAGTTACTAAGAGACTAAATGTTGAGGATTCTCATCATAAGAAAAAAACTTTGGGAGTACCTGGGTAGCTCAGTCAGTTGAGCATCTGACTCTTGATATCAGCTCAGGTCTTGATCTCATGGCTGTGAGTTCAAGCCCCACGCTGGGCTCCATGCTGGATGTGGAGCCTAGGTGAAAGAAATAGAGAAAGAAAAGAAAGGAAAAGAAAGGAAAGGAAAGGAAAGGAAAGGAAAGGAAAGGAAAGGAAAGGAAAGGAAAGGAAGGGAAAGGAAGGGAAAGGAAGGGAAAGGAAGGGAAAGGAAGGGAAGGAAGGGAAGGGAAAGGAAGGGAAAGGAAGGAAAGGAAAGGAAGGAAAGGAAGGGAAAGGAAGGGAAAGGAAAGGAAGAAAGGAAAAGCTTTGTAACCCTATATGGTGACAGATAGTAGCTAGACTTAAAGTAGTGATCACTGCACAATGTATGTATTATGCCATACACCTGAAACTAATATAATGGTATATGTCAATTATACCTCAATAAGAGAAAGAATTCTATGAGGTAAAGAGATTCATGAAATTCTTTTACTGTAGAGGAATTGGGGCATATAGACTTGAAATTTCTATGTTAGTTCCTACAAAGAACAAGGAAATTTCAAAGTGGAACAGAGGATTCGATTTTCTGATTTTAATGTGGTACATTGTGACATAATGAAATTTCTGAGTCTGAACTTCGGAGGGTCATGTCTGAAGCCTCCATACAATTGGAAATGCCTCAGGAGAGCACATATCCTTTCTGTCTCCAGTATTCCTGGGATTTCTAAACCAAATCCCACTCTCAGCCACTTCCCTCTCCAATCTCTTACATGAGGCAAAAACAGAACTCTAAAAATGGCTTAGCATAGAATTCCTCGGAAGCATGCACAGATTTTCCCAGGCCCCCACAAGCAATGGAATGGTGGCCAGATCATGGTGGCCCTCACAGTCCAAGGGGACTTCGGGCCTCAATGTCAATGTGACAGAAGACCACTGGAGCAGAAAGAGATGCGTAGAGGGTTTAAGAGACAATAAAAGTTGGGGAGATGTCCTTGTGTAGCAACAACAGAAAACTTAGGTGTCTCAAAAATCACTTCCATTATAGCAGAACTTCCCAAACCATATTTTAAGGTCTGGCTTCCTCTGTGACCCTTGACCCTCTCACCTGTGTTGTCCTGCTTCAGTCACTCCTGGGTGTGTGGCTACTATCTCCTTTCTCATATTCCAGGGCTCCTTCTTTTGCTCCAAAAAGGTGACCAGGTTTGGCTTAGAGACAACAAGGCCTGTTTTTTAGAAAAAAGAACATGAGTTTGGCTGGAGATTCTCCAATCTCCAGTCCAATGTATCACATCCCTGTACAATCCCTGCTCCTCATGAGACAGTTGGACGGCCACAGACGTGAATGGCTAGTCCCTGGAACACAATATAACTTACCAGGTGGCCATGGATGCAGTTCATCATTGAACCCAAGATGAAACAAGACACTTAGAACTGGTTGGGACTTAGGAGAGTGTCCTGAATTATCCAATAAGATCATTTTTTACACAGTAAGATTCTCTAACTCTGAGGAAAGAAGATGACACATGATCCACAAAAAACACTATGGAGACTATCTTTTTCTGGGAGATAAATATAAAATTAAGGCTTCACCACAAGCATACACGTTTCTGAGTGTTGTATTTATTATCATACAGGACAAGTGGTGTGTATTTCTAGGATGGGAAAGTTGTGGTGAGTTAGAAGTGTTCTTCTCAAATTTTAATGTGTACAGAACACAGTGGAAACCTTGGAAACATCTAGATTCTATCTAGCTCAGGAGTTCTGGGGTGGGATCTGAGTTTCCACATTTTCAGCCAGCTCATTTTTTTAATATTTTATTTTATTTATTTATTCATGAGAGACACACAAAGAGAGGCAGAGTCATAGGCAGAGGGAGAAACAGGCTCCATGCAGGGAGCCTGATGTGGGACTCTATCCCAGGACCGGGATCACACCCTGAGCCGAAGGCTGAAGCTCAACCGCTGAGCCACCCAGGTGTCCCATAACCAGCTCATTTTTAACCAGTGATGCCAGTGTCTCTGGTCCAGTGGAAAGGTTCTATGGAATTTACAGGCCTAATAGGATCATGAGCATAACAACAACAAAATTTTTGAAAATTTGCTGTATACCACCTATCTAACAGTTTTTTATATTAATGCATGAACCACATAAATAACCTGGAATAATAATATTATCCTTCCTTTTTTTGAGAATATTTTGTCAAACACCCAATAAATGGTAAAGCCCAGGTTTTACTCCATCATATCTTAACTAGAATTTATCTGAAAAGAACACAGACCAATACACAGAGACAGCCCTAATGAATGTCTGTAGTAGTTTCTGTAACTGAGGAAAAATAATAGAAACAAGTTAAGAAGGTAACAGAAGAATGAATCAGATAACATTAACATTTTATACACATAAACATATATAAAAATAAGAATCACGTACATGCTAAAAGTGATAGAGAAGAAGATTTTCCTATCCGAGAAATCAAGATTATTTTCAATTGCCCAAATCTTATAAACCTATTTTGGGATGATGCTCTTTGTATTTTGCAAACACAGTAGGGAGATGAACACACTGAGATAAAATACATTAGGGCCGTTTTTCCAAGTCTTCTATTTCTTTGAAAATTTGTATCATGTGTGCTGAGCGATATTTTAGGAACTTAACACACTTGACACATATTAATAATACAATTCTTGTAGACTTTTTTGAAAATACAGAGAAGTAATAAAGAAGAATATGCCTGTGACATGAGTGTGGAGTATAATGGATACCCTGGCCCTAGGCCTGATGGATTGAAACCCCAGCTCGCAAAAGCTAGTATCTCCTCATAAACAAAAGTGACAGACTTCATTTTCCAAAGCAAACCACAAGCAAAGAGAAGCTAAGAGGAACTGTGGTGGTTTATTCACATCTCTCAGTAAAGCCCTCCAAGACCCTCATTAATGACAGAGGGGGAAGCATTAGCTTTATAATAAGCGGGGGAATCTGATGGAGGACACCTAAGCTAAATGAGCAAGGTCAACACCCACTGCAATGGGACAGATTGATATCAGGGGACCGAAGCACACAGAGGGACACGTTATCACTGCTGTAATGCTGGTAAAAAGAAATGAGGAAATAATAATCTGATTCTATTGTGAAGAACATGCCAGTTTATATAAATTTCAATCCTCAACACCCCCCATGTGCTGTGACTCTGATAGTGCATTTAAATACTTGCAAGCCGGGATCCCTGGGTGGCGCAGCGGTTTGGCGCCTGCCTTTGACCCAGGGCGCGATCCTGGAGACCCGGGATCGAATCCCACATCGGGCTCCCGGTGCATGGAGCCTGCTTCTCCCTCTGCCTGTGTCTCTGCCTCTCTCTCTCTCACTGTGTGCCTATCATAAATAAATTAAAAAAATAAAAAAAAAATGTTTAAAAAAAAAAAAAAAAAAAAAAAATACTTGCAAGCCTTTCTAACCAATACAGAGAGCAAGTCTCTGTTAATTAAACGTATCTATATTGGTGTGTCTTCTCCTTAGCGCCTCTGTGTTCAGACACGTCATGTGGGCCTCTTTCCCCTACCTGCCCTCATCAAAAATGAACTCCCTGCCTCGTGATTACTGTCCCTCTCCTATAAACACGGGCAAATCAAGTATGATATGTCAGCTGGCACCAGCTCCTCGGATGCCACGGAGAGAAGTGAACACCTGCTTCCGTGTTGCTAGCCCATTCCCTCCCAAACGAAAGAGGTGCCCACAGCAGGTAGGATCCCACATATTTGCAGCTCTGGCTTAACCTGCCAGCCACAGAGTGACTCTCCAGGGTGGTTCGGGTGTTTTAAAAGACAAGGAGAAAATAATGTGTTTCTGAGCATCCGCAGCCTGCCATTTGTGACTTTGGCTCATAAAACCAAAGAATTAAATGCAAAACTGCAGATGGGGAGCTGGGACAGTGCCCTTCACAGACGCTGAGCCTATGCAGCTAAAAGTGGTGTTTTGAAA
The DNA here is from genome assembly GCF_011100685.1 of Canis lupus familiaris. NCBI lineage: Eukaryota > Metazoa > Chordata > Mammalia > Carnivora > Canidae > Canis > Canis lupus. The sequence continues at coordinate 16,172,173 of NC_049226.1, forward strand.
ACCATCAAGACCTCAATTAACCAGAATCTGAGGGCATGGTATGCTCTCTTCTGGTATCTTCTGGTGAACTGATTTATCAGGTTTAAGCCTTTTTAAAAAAAGGAAAAGAAGTCTTCCTAACAGTCTTTCTAGAATATGCTTGCATCCTCTCCTGTTCTAGGGATTAAACAGCAGTGAATGCAATTTAATCTTTTCTACTGAGAATTTTCAGGATCCTCTACTGTGGATTTAAAAGGCATGGAAAATTAGACTTAATAGTGACATCATGACATGCCCCAAGAAGATTTGTAAGCCCTTCTATCAGCTTGTTTCCTTGTGCTCTGCCTTTTTTTTTCTTTTCAAAGTGAAGTGCCAATAAAGTAATCTAGTTATGAATTTGGGGTTTGGAAGATCTTTGCTGTGACTGCAGCCCCTTCCCATTTTTCTTGGGAATCCCCTGGTAGATGCACAGCAAAACTATATCGAATGAATGACTGGATTCCTCTGGAGATGCAGAATGTTTACTGTCACAATACTCCTGAGTGGCATTTATCTGGTATTTTTCATGTTCTACAATTTTGTTAAACAGCCCTGGAATGGGCTGCCAGTCCCCTTGGATGAGTCAGGAACATGCTAATCTCTCTGTTGGCTCCTGACCCTAAAGATTGAACATTCTCCTGCCAGTGAGAGAAAGAGGGTAGGGTTTAGGCTGGGGACTCTGGTACTTGGTCTGTCCCCTCGAAGACCAAGTTACACTCAAGACCACTACACAAGCGCACAAGGAAAGGAGATATGGAGACATACACAGAGGATAAAGGGGGAGAAGTTTTGGCTTCTCCCTTGGCACTGGGTAGATAGGGATCTCCTGGCTACAACAGGTCCCTGATGTGGTGTGGGAGAAGGGCACTGGATAATCACATCCTTTAGACTAGCAAGCAAATGGGGATCTTGGAAAGGGCCTTGGGAAACATATTGTCTGAGCCTCCTCTGAGGCTTGAACTCACAAGTTGACCCAGGACAGAGGAGAGCCAGTACATTTGCTGCTCATACTCTCAGGCATCCCTTGTTCTCTTTGATCTTCATGGAACACAATCCTTGTACTCTTCATGGAGTTGTTAAGACCTGTGCCCTCTTGCTGCAGTCTGTATAGAGCTGGACCTCTCCTGGGTACCACAGGAGAGATTGAGACTTGAGGCTGGGGAAGGGTTGTGGGGGTTTCCTGACAATGGTTTGAAATGGGTGCTCTCTCTGCAGATTCCTGGGACTTCAAGCAGTCCACACGCAACATATCCCCCACCATCAATCAGGCCAACATTGTGGACTTGCACCCAGCATCTGTGTACAGCATCCGCATGTACTCCTTCAACAAGATTGGCCGCAGTGAGCCGAGCAAAGAGCTCACCATCAGCACTGAGGAGGCTGGTGAGTACCTGGCCTTGTGGCTCTTTCCCATGGCCTTGGGGATCGGGGTCACCTGAGGCCCACATTCACTCTGTCCACTGATGGTGGGCTTGCAATTAGAAGACAGAAAGAGAGATCCCACGGTATTTATTTGTGTTTGCCTCTGGATCATTGGAGGCTTTTCTGTTTGACCTTTTCTGGGTGGAGTTGTAGACGCTGGGCTTTGGGGAGCTGTCTATGGTTCTTTCTCACTCCCCTGGCCCCAACCTGTCTAGAAAGGACAGATATCCTAGATCTGCAAAGGGCAGAGTACTAGGGCCCCATATTATTTTCTGTGACCTTTGTCTTGGATTTTGTCTGAAAGTTTAAACAAGCTTTCTCTTTCTATAGTTCCTCCTGTTCTTGCAAAATATAAAATAATATCAAAGGTACATGTAACATATATGTGCAGTTTTACAAATGATCATAAAGTACAAGCTAGTATAACCTACACTCACTATGAATTACCAGCATGCCAGGGTTCTCCCCATAACCCTTCCCAACCATAGCCCCCGTCCTCCCCGTGAAGGAACCAGTAGCCCTTCTTCCTTCTTTTTCTTATACTGTCACTACAATGTACATCCACGTAAAGCATATAGTTTAGTTTTGCTTATTTTCTGGTGAAATATATTCATGAAATTATTCTCAATATATTCTCCTGGGTCTTTCTTGTTTTAATTGATACTATTTTTGTGGGTTTCATCACTTGTGCTGTGTAGCACCCCATGCTGTGGTTATACCACAGGCTCTTTGTCCATTTTAATGGAGATGAACATTTTGATGGTGTATAGTTTGGAGCTGTGAACATTTTTGTACTTGTGTGCTTACAGAGGTTTGCAGGTTTCTTTATGGGACTAAGTAGTTGTGGAATTACGAAGTTATCAGATGAGCATATTTCTGCATTTAACCAAAAATTGCCAGAATGACTTCTAAAGTATTGTGCCGGTTTGCTTTCCCATGGCCAATATATATTAGAATTCCTGCCACTACACACTGTTGCCTACACTTGATAGTATCAAACTTCTAAAAATTATTGCCAGTCTGCTGGATATAGAGTAATATCTCATTGTCATTGTTTGCTATTTTCAGCAAGCCATGGAGAAAGGAGAGGAAATGTAAGCCCTATGGTGGTTTCAGGGGGCTCAATCAAAGATTCCCTGCTTCTGTGCATGAGCTTTTCCTCTGTTCGCTAGCAATCCTCCTGCTCAGGATGAGAGTGGGAACATAGACCTCTTTTCTTTTAAGACTTGACTTGTAATGTTGTTTTTCCATGCACCAGCTCCTGATGGGCCCCCTATGGATGTCACCTTGCAGCCAGTAACCTCACAGAGTATCCAAGTGACCTGGAAGGTAAGTAAGATCAAAAGCATTTCCCTGCTAAATGCCTCCATGCCTCCTCCCTCCTCAACCCAGGAGTGAAGCCCTACCAAGCTTGCTGGTCTCTAGTCTCTTATAATTCTAATGCTTGTGTTTTGCTAAACAAATGAAGTCAGTGGGGAGGAAAGACACGAGGATACAGGGCTGGGTCCCCCCACCAATCCCACCAAGAAGTTGGCAGTGCCAAGGGAAGGAGATGATTTTTCTACCATACTGGCCTCTCTTCCAAACTCCACATCTTGTAATAGGTCAGAAGTTGGATTTGATTCTGTACAAAGTTCAAGGGGGCCCTGAGGATGGTGGGAGATGACAGGACAGGGTCTCCCCTTTGTCTTGGTCCTGTGATTGGAGCTGGGATTTATGGTGATATGAGCCCCCCTCCATCTTCTCCTGGTGAGGCCATGCACAGGAGTCTTGGGGTTTTCAGGCCTCAGTTTCCTCCTCTATAAAATCAGAGTGAAAATAACTGCCTTCCCTTCCTCCAGGGGTAGATGAGCTGCAGATAAAACAGACCAGTATGTTCTGCAGCATAGGCCTATAAATTCTACAGGCTGTCTGAAGACCCTGTCACTTAAGAAAAATCTTACAGGGTCACACAGCTGGTCGCACAGAGAAACAGATCAGAATAAGGTTAAGCAGGACCAATAAACACTGTCCTGGGAAGCTCTGGCCTCACTGTCACATCCCCACCTGGGCACACGAGGGCCACCAGTAGTGATGGCTGCCTGTTGTACTCATCTTGCAAGCTCCAAGTATTTTCCTATACTAACTTGTCTGACCCTCTGTTCCTGGAGGGTGGCCAGAAGAGGTATCTGTATCCTCATCCATCAGAGGAGGCCATGGCAGAGAGATGCAAGGTGACTGGCCCACACCATTCAAATAGTGACAGAGGCAGAAATTAAATGTGCATGGTCTGGAGCCCCAGCCCACTGCATGGAGTTCAGGAACAGGAAGCTTTCTTCGGGCCCATACATGTTCCCATCTCACCAGTGGGGATTGCAGGGGATGCCTTGTCTGCATCAGGAACCTAGCTTCTGATAGGAAGAGCACTTCAGTCCTCCTCTGGGCCCTTCAAGAGAAGAGCTTAATGATATTTTTCTTAAAAAGACTACATTCTTGTGTATGTGTGCATACACACACACATGCACATGCACACAGAGCAAAACCTGGTTCCTTCCTTCCCTAGAGAAATGACCAGGATAGAAGTGAAGCACAGACTGGGAAGCTGGTAATTCCTGGGAACCAGCCCACCTCGCAGATGCCCAGAGCCATGGTTCCCCTTCAGATTCAGATCTGGGCTCTAGGGCTTTCCTCCAAAACTGGGGATGAAGCCTAGAGTCTAACCCCAAGTCTGTCTGCATGCTAGTTCTAGACCCATGTCCTAGGAATATTCTCAGGAAGCCAGAAAGTGGAGAGAGGGGATGAATACTTATGTAAAACACTGAGCCATTTGGCTACAAAGCTCAGACCATGAGGTCGATAAAAATTTAGAATCAGATTTATTTCTCCAAAATCTCATAATGAAAAATAAAATTGATTAGAAAGTTAGAACTTCAGAATGAACCAGCCCATCAATAAATTGTGGCCTGACTTCTCAGGGGACTTTTTTTTTAACACCAAGAAACAGATTAATGAAAAATAAAGATTCACTTGAAAGATAAGTCACTTCATTTTAAGACTCTTTCTGTGAGATGGATCACCACTGCTTTATGACATAAATTTGCAATCAGCCCTATTGATTTCTTAATGCTTCAGAGAAATATTGTTAAGATTGATTTAAATCCTGAGTGTGCCTGTTGGGGGTGAGGGAAACAGTGGACGGGAAGAGAGAAAAAGAAATAGGAAGAAAGAGAGAGAGAAGGGAAGAAAGATCTGTCAAGATTTATATTAATATGTGAATATATATGTGGATATAGCAGGGTGTGTCTGGATGCCCATCCAAGACCCCTGTCTTGGTTGATGTGAATATGTTGTGTGGTGCTCTGCGCAGGTATACAACATCATCATGGTGTAGACAGCTCTGGTCATGTGGACATGCATGTTGTATATATCAGTGCATGGCAATACGGACGTGTATATGTAATCTGAGAGCATGCATCATTGTGAAGACGGGGTATCGCTCTTGAAGATATGTTTGTTTCTAGAATAGATGCCTGTGTGTGTGTGGATATGCATGGGTAGATATGAGAATTTGGGAATTTGCTCACTTACAGACTGGCAAACAGGACTGCCCAAGTGCAGAGAAACATTATTCAGGCATTAACAAAAAGTCAAGTCAATTAAATACACACACACCTATTTAGTGAGTTCAAAACAATTATGTTAAATTAAAAACTTCATTTTATTGAGTTAACAGTGAGCTTAAAATGCAGTTCATTTAAAACATTCATTGAATTAAAAAAAAAAAACAGTGGGGCTGTTTTACTAACTTAATTGTTTTTGATCTCACTAGTTTTTAGTATAATAAAAGGTGGGCTTTTAAATTAACTTCATTGTCTTTAAAACCCTGATTCAAGTTGTTTTGATATGCACTGGGGTGGGTGCTCTCTCTCAATTTATAGATGGGCTAGTCTGCTTGTTCAATGAGCCAGTTTCTATCTCTGAGTCTAAACATATCTGACTCTAAGTAGGTGGGCAGATTAGGATGTTTGCTTTGATGGGTCTGAATGTGTGTGTTCATGGTTCCGTATATGAGATGTATCAGGGTTGTGTGTGTGTGTGTGTGTGTGTGTGTGTGGTTGTGTATCAAGGTTGAAGCTTGGGTAAGAGTATGTTTTCTAGCCCCCAGACTCATGCTATTGCTGTTTATTCTGATCCCCTTGCTGATTGGAGTCAATCCATCATTCCCACCAGCCTAGCCAGAGCTCCAAAATGCCCCCCCTTCTTACCATGTGTCCTGTCCATCTCTGTCCCTCCATCTGGGCACTGGCTTCAGATCTCAGCCCCCAGTACCCCAGCCCCTAGCCATGATGTCAGGGGGCAATCTAGCCACATTCTCCAAGAAGGGCTGGGCACACACCGAAACCAAGGACTCTTTTTTTTTTTAATTGTGGTAAAATATATGGACCATTTTATGGACATCAAATTTACCATTTTATCTATGCCTGAGTGCACAGTTCAGTGGCATGAAGTACGTTCAGTGTTGTACAGCCATCACCACACCACCATCCATCTCCAGAACTTCCTTGTGCTCCCAACACAGAAATTCTGTACCTGTTAACTGATAAGTTCCACCCCCCACCAGCCTCCGGTAACTTCTGGTCTACTCCTGGACTCTGAATTTGACTGTTCTAGGGATCCCATACAAACTGTATCAGATATCATTTGTCCTTTTGTGTCTGGCTTCTTTCACTTAGCATGATGTTTTCAAGGTTCAGCCATGTGGTAGCCTATGTCAGAATTTCATTCTGACTGAGTAATAAGCTAAGTGTCAGGCTAAATAATATCCCATTGCATTTCTAGACCACGTTTTGTTTATTCATTCATTCATCAATGGGCACTTGGGTTACTTCCACCTCTTGGCTATGATGAATAATGAATGCTGCCATGAACCTGGGTGGACAAGAACCTGTCTGAGTCTCCACTTGCAGTTCTTGGGGGTATATGTACCAAGGAATGGAGATGCTGGGTCATGTGGTAATTCTGTGTTTAACTTTTTGAGGAACTGCCAGACTGCTGTCCGCCAGTTTGCATTCCCACCAGTTGTGTGCGAGTCCAGTTTCCCCGCATCATTGCCAACACTCGTTTTCCATTTTTTGACCATAGCTGTCCTAGAGGGTGTGATGTGCTATCTTGAGACTCTCTTTTTATTCAAGCTAATTTCTCACCTTCCTCTCCATCTGGTTATTTTTTGTCTGCTGTTCCATTTCTCCCAGGCTCCTGAGCCCATGTCAAAGGATATCCCTATTCATGCATGCATTCATTCATTCATTCATTCATTCAATAACTGTGTGCTGAGGGCTTCCTACGTATCAGCCATCGTTCTAGACAGAGTACAGCAAAGAGCAAACAAAGCAGATAACACTCTTCATCCTCATGGTGTTTATATTCTAATGGGAACAGATGGGCACATAAGTCAAATATATAGAATGTCCAGTGATACTAAGTGCAATGGAGAAAAATAAAGCATGGAGGAAGAAAGGTCAATCCAAGAAGTGATGGGGGCCAGGAAGAAATGTAAGGAATACTGAACAGAGGGCAGGGAACAATCTTACCTAAAAAGCGTAAGGAAGGCCTCATTAAGACAGAGTCATTTCAACAAGAACACCACAGAGGTGAAGAGGCAAGCTGCGTAGCTATCCAAGGAAAGAGCGTTCCTCCTGAAATGGAGATAGGCCCAGTGTGAACCACAAGAGGCCAGTGTGCTGGAGCATGGGAAGCATGGGGAAGAGGAGATAGACCCAAGAGGTAACGGGGGGGTCAGGTTGTGTAGAGTTATGTAGCCATTGTAAGAGCTTTGGCTTTCACTCCAAGAGAGATGGGAGCCTTTGAAGGGAACAGAGAAGTGACATGATCTGACTTCAGCTTTAAGAGCATCAGCTCAGAGCACCATGGTGTCTTTGTCTCCCCTCCCCCCACCATGCTCACAGGCCCCCAAGAAGGAGCTGCAGAATGGCGTCATACGGGGCTACCAGATTGGCTACAGGGAGAACAGCCCTGGGAGCAACGGGCAGTACAGCATCGTGGAGATGAAGGCCACTGGGGACAGCGAGGTCTACACCCTGGACAACCTCAAGAAGTTCGCTCAATATGGGGTGGTGGTCCAGGCCTTCAATCGGGCTGGCACAGGACCTTCATCCAGTGAGATCAATGCCACCACCCTGGAGGACGGTGAGGGCAGCCACACAGGGTAGGGGTGTGGGGCCAGGGCTGCCAGGGAGGGCTCAGGGCACTTCTACTGCTCCTTTCTACTGCATCACTGTGCTGTGAGGCACATGGGCTCCCTGGGTCCCTCCACCTCCTCTTGCCCATTGGCTCTTCAAGATGCTGGTCCCCGGAGCACCCCGGGCCTCTCAGTCCACTGGCTGACACTCTATCCATTGCTTGCTGATGCTCCGCCCATCCGAGCACCTGCATGTCACCCATCTGACTCTCCATCCATGTTGCTCCCTCATTCTGGCTCTCACTCACCTCTCTCCCCAGGCCCTTCCTCTACACCCTTGTCCTGTTTCTCCTCCCTTACAACCTGGAGATTGGAAAAGGGGCAGAAGCCACGTTATCTCTGTACTTCTGGGCTGGAGCCTGTCCACTACCTGTTTGAGGGGCCTGAGATGAGACCGGGGGCTAAGAAATTCTGAGATCCATGTGGCAGAGGATTTAGAGCCCACTGTTCGAAATCTAGTTTTTTGAAGACTGGAGAGGACCCCACACTCTGAGGAGCAAATGGCAGGACCCAGTTTTTGGGGGGACAGGGTTAGGACAACGCAAGAATGTGCCTGCTCTCTGAGCATAGAGAAAGGCCAGCTGGTATCTGAGCCTGTGCCAGGTTGAAAGAAGAGACATGGCCCTTGTTGCCTATAGAGCAGAAGAAAGAAGCAAAGCGTTCTCCTAAGCGTCCTTCTTGATGCCCCAACCCCAAACCAGGGTCTGAAATTGAAACCATCACTGCCTCTGACACTTCCTCAGCAGAGGGAGGGGACTAATCATCCCAAGGGCATAAAGCCACCAGAATACCCAGCATTCCACCATTAGAAAGTCATTCCCTGGGTGCTTGCGTGGCTCAGTAGGTTAAGTGTCCAAATCTTGACCTCAGCTCAGGTCATTTTTTTTTTTTTTAAGATTTATTCATGAGAGACAGGGAGAGAGAAAGAGGCAGAGACATAAGCAGGCTCCATGCAGGGAGCCTGATGTGGGACTTGATCCCAGGACTCCGAGACCACACCCTGAGCCAAAGGGATATGCTCAACTGCTGAGCCACCCAGGCGTCCCGACCTCAGCTCAGGTCTTAAGCTCAGGGTCGTGAGTTCCAAGCCCTGCACTGGGGAAGCAGTGTTTAGGTTAAGCAATGCCTTCTCTCTACTTTATCTTCTCTGAAAATGTAGACACCCTTGGGAGGTGTCTACAGACACATCAGGTCAGAAACACATGAAAGTGCATTAGCTGATACCAGTGGTCCTTAACTTTGGCTATGAATTAGAATTATCTGGGGAGATCTTAAAATATTGATGCCCAGGCTCTATCTCCCAAGATCCTCATTCAGTGGCTCTGGGGCACAAGCTGGGCTTTAGGATGAAGGGGAACTGAAGAACACAAAAAGAGGGAAGGGCACATAGCAAGCAGAGAACCCCAGTTGTCTCACGAGACAACTGTCTCACGAGTCCCCCATCTCCTCATCGCATGGATTCGCACACCGAATCCATCCCCCAACTAGCGCCTCCCCTCTGTGCTGCTGGCCACAGGCCTGGCTGGGTGGGATGCTGGCTCGTTAGCTCTTCACACAGTACTGATCCTAAGTGGTGCTCTAACCCAGTGGTTCTCAAACCTCAGTGTACAGATCTGAATCTCCGGGAGGGCTGTAAACAGATTGCTGGGCCCTCCCCACAGAGCTTCTGCTTGAGCAAGCTGAATCCATTTTGCATTTCAAATAAATTCCCAGGTGCTGCTGGTGCTGCTGGGCTGGGAGCACCTGCCTTTGAGCCTCCCGACAGCTAGGGCATTGCCCATAAAAGGAGCCAAGGTTCAGGGAAGCTAAGTAGCCTGTCCAGAATCACCTATCTAGTAAAGAACAGAGCCTGGATCAAAATCTAGGTCATACCCATACTCTTTCTCCTTCACCCCATCGTCACCCTCTCTCTTGGGAGCAAGGCTGGATGCAGGACCAAGTGACGGGGACCCAGGATGCCCGGGGAAGGCACGGGCAGGGGAACAACTGCCAGGAGACCACAGGGGCGCGCCCCGCCACATGCTGAGCTTCTCTCCACCAGGGCTAGGAAATAGCCAGGCCAGGCTCGCCTTTGGCTTCCAGCGGGGCATCACCTCCCCTGCTCCGGGGTGGGGTGCCTAGAATTTCCAACAGGGAGAGATCAGCTTGGACTATAGAGTCATTTTCAAAACAAAAGAGGAGAGAGGGAAGAAGTTTCCAGCAGCATTTGCTCAGCAGTTTTTCATACTTAATTAAGGCCCTCGTTAGCCTGTCAGATCCTGATCGTTTCCTGGCAATATTAGCACTCCTCCTGGGGTATTCAAGGGCCCCTGCTTTAGCAATAGTGTCTTTTCCATAATTATATTACCTTCATTTTGTTCGAACGGGCGATCTGTATTAGTTTATTACACTGGGTCCCTAATTACATGGTGCTTATATTTTTACACCTAAGTAATATGAAACAATAATCATTCTCAAAGAGGATCGTTAGGATGATGTATTATCATTTAAATGCTCATAAAAATTAGAGTTGCCTCTTGTGGGGCAATGGGATCTAATTACCTTCCATCCAGCCTGTGCCTCCTATCTCCCTCTCCGAGCAAGGCAGACGTGGCCTTTCCCTTTGGCCCCAGCTCCTAGGAAGCCAGCAGGAAGTGCCACCAAAGTTCTCCCCAGGCAAGGTGGCTCCTGGAGCCCAGCGCCCCTGGCGTCTGCCATCTCAGAAAGACTGACCCGTCCTGGGGTCAACCCTGGGGTGCAGGACTTAGGTTCCCAGTAGCTCTCCAGTGAGGAGGGTTAGAGGCAGGACACACCACCTAAGTTGGTTTCAAAAAGTGTTTTCTCATCAGCCGAGGCATTTTGATGTGTTCATGTGCAGGGACAAGGGACAAAAGTGTAATGGTCCCAGAAGCCCTAAAGGTGTCTATGGAACCCCTTCTCCCCTTCACCAGGGTGAAGGGACCACTTCCTTCTTTTCCTTCCCATCAGCTTGGCATCAGGATGCAAGGGGTCCGAGAGCCAGGCTGGGCTCAGACCGCCTGGTCAGATGCCACAACAGGGCCAACAGCCATCAGATAAGACCAGGGCTGGGCTGGAGATCTTCCAGGCTCTGTAACAGCAGAGGTGGACTCCCTGGGTGGGGTGCCCACTGGTGGATCCCCATGGGCTCATGCCGGGAGCTCATCACCCTGTGCCCTCTACATATGCTCAGAACCAGGAAACTGCCACCTGGAGAGCAAGGAACTGAACCTATAAAGACCTCTATTTACCCAAATCCAGGAGAGGAGACTTGCTTCACTTCCCAGCGATGCAGCCCAGACTCTCCTCACTGTCAGGAGCTCCTTCCCAGCTCCCTCTGGCTAGGACATGGATGTGGGGCTGTACCCTCTGACCAGTACCCTTCTCCCCCGGCTCCCTGCAGTGCCCAGCCAGCCCCCTGAGAACGTCCGAGCCCTGTCCATCACCTCCGATGTGGCGGTCATCTCCTGGTCGGAGCCCCCACGCAGCACTCTCAACGGCGTCCTCAAAGGCTATCGGGTCATCTTCTGGTCTCTCTACGTGGACGGGGGTGAGTCTGCTGGGAGCAATGGCCGGGTCTCGGGGTGAGAGGTGCAAGCCCAGTGGGGGTCCGTATCTACACTCAGAGCTGAGCATCTTCCCCTGGGAAGCCAGGTGGAGGGGCAGCCCTCCGCAGGTACGCACGCTCTCCAGCCAGAGCCAGGGCTCCTCTGCGCTGGGGGTGGGATGCCAGTGGCTCCTGGAGGCCAGTGTGCGTGGGGATGACTGGGGATGTGATGGGGCCTATGTGCTTTTCTACATAATGTGTTGATCTTAGGCAGGGCCCCAGCAGGGAACAGCTGGGACACTCAAACGGGGCAATCGAAGAGTTTCATGGGGGTACTGCTTTCTGAAGGGTGTGCAGAGAATTTGGGGCACCAAGGCCTAGTCATCACCACCTAGCCAGAAGGGGCAAGAGGAGGAAGCAGGGTTACCAGAACCTGGGAGGGGGGCGCCGCTGGGCCAGGCAGCCAGGCAAGCAGTCCGTGCAGATGAGCTGCCTGAGACCTGGAGAAGGAGAAGGGTGGAGAGCAGGAAGTGGACCTGGGGTAGGATGAAACCCAAGACAGCAGCCCAACCCTGGGGGTGCCCTCCTTGCCCTGGGATACACCAGTCCAAACAGTCTTGTGTAGCCCCACAAACACACCACGCCCCTGCCCGCAGGGGCACACGGGAACCTTGCCGTGACCCGGGAGGTCTGCAGTTGTACAAGTCAGAGGCCCAGCATCCCAAACCATGGGTGTGTTCTATTGGGGGGGTCACAAAGGGCCACAGGGAGGTTAGCTTCCTGCATCTTGAGCCTTCCACCACTGGCAGACGCACTGCCCATGGGAAGTGTCTTCCCTGCCACCACCTCCACTGCTCCTCTGAGAGCTCAGAGGCCTGGAGCTCAGGGGCCAGATCTCAGGAGGTGTCCCAAGTTCACATATTTGTTCTGCACCAGATAAGGGGTGGTCCCTCGTTTTCCAGAGCTTGCTTCCTCTTTTCCTAAGCCCACGGTATTCCTAGCTCAGCCCCTTCAGGTAAGGAAAGCATGGCCTCTCTAAACTCCAAAGGCACCTGACTTGTTGGCCATGCTGTCCTCCTTTTGTGCCTGTCTCTGGCTCCCATCCTGGACAGGACTACCCCAGTTTCTGATTTCTTAAAAAGGCAGGTCCTGCTGCTCCGGCTTCTGAGGCTTCCCTGAACTGATCCGGAGTTGCCTCTGGCTGGGCATGGTGCTCTCACTCCCTGACTCCGGCAGACTGCTGCCCTCCGCTGGCCCGGCCCTCTGCCCGCCCCAGGTCCCCAGGAAGGCTCTGGGGTGGGTTTGCAGGCTTCCACAAAGCCTGTCCTCAGCCACTGTGTGGGCCTGACTTTCTGAAAGCCCAGTGGTCCCCGTGGACGGCTGTCAGCTCAGGAGCCTGTCTCTCTTCCTCCTTCTAAGACCCTGGCCTTCCCTGGGGGCCCTCTCCCTAAGCTCTTCTTCAGCCTACACTAAGTTCCTTGGCAAAGCCAGATGACAGGTCCTCGCTGAACTGGAGGGAGGCCTGGCCCTTCCTGGCCAAGGCTGTCCCCTCTACCAGCCTTTCCCAGATTCTCCGTGCGGGTTCTTCCTGTGGAGGGTGTCCTCAGTGGTGATGAGAAGGGAAGGGGACTTAGCTCCTTACACTGCTGAGAGTTCAGGATGTTGGCCCAAGAACAAGCAGACACAGAGAAGGCAGCCTCAGCTCATCCCCAGTCATCGCACGGTAACACACTGCCTGGTGACACACTGCCTAGTGATCTGAGAGCCCAAGGGGGCCCTGGGGCAGCAAGGAAGAAGGGCTGTGATGGTCCCACCCGCTCCAGGCTCCCCTCTAGGCCCCAGGCACACTGGGATCCCCCACATGGAGAGGGAGTTGGGTGGAAGAGGGGGAAAGGTGCTTGGAGAGATGGAAGTTTTCCAAAGGGAGAGTATTAAGTTGAATTTGGTACAAGGTCCCTGGGGCTGAGCCCTGGCGAATGCCCTCACCCTGGTTGGGCCACCTGGGGTGAGATGTGGCCTGGGAGCGTGCCCCAGATCCGCCCCCGTGCACCTGGGGGTCAGGTCCCCTAGTCTCCACTACCATGGAGTGAGATCTGAGCCCAGCGGAGCCCAGGCTGGCGGAGGGGCCACGCAGGGGGACCAGGCACGGCCACCCGGCCACACTCAGAGGCAGCTTGTCTCTGGCAGAGTGGGGCGAGATGCAGAACATCACCACGACGCGAGAGCGGGTGGAGCTGCGAGGTATGGAGAAGTTCACCAACTACAGCGTGCAGGTGCTGGCCTACACCCAAGCCGGGGACGGCGTGCGCAGCAGCGTGCTCTACATCCAGACCAAGGAGGACGGTGAGTCCTCTCCGCGGTACCCAGCCCGGCCTCCGCTCGCCCGCCAGGCTCCCCCCAGGGCCTGTTGCTGAGCATTGCCCAAGGAGAAGGGTGAGAGCAGGGCACTGTCCTGTGTCCTGTCCCTTTGGGTCACTGTAGGGTGGCTCTGAGCACTCGGGGGCCCTGCTTGGGGAGACCACAGCCTCGTAGGTGGTGGAGAGATGCTTTGGGACTCCTGCATAAACATATAAGCAAGCGGAACCCATGCCCTCGGCTCTCCCCGCAGCACTAGGTCCCACCCCCACCCAAGAGCATCCTTTTTGTGGCATCTGCTCCCCTGCAAGTTTCTGCCTGCTGTCCTCTGGATACAGATGGTTGGGATTGGCAAGGAGCATCACGCCACACATCTCAGGTTGGGGACTTGGCAGTCATCCTGCAGAGGCCCCAGAGAGCACCAGGCCCTGGACTCTGGTGTGCTGGGGAGGCTCTCAGGGAGAGAATGGGCTCTGCCTCCATTTGGAGCTCTGATCTCAAAGCCGTTCCCCATGGGGCAGAATGAGAGGAAAAGCAGAGATAAGGAGGCAAACATCCAGGGTGGAGTGACAAGTAAGGAGATGGGGCAAGTTGGGAGCTGAGTCAACCCAGCAGAGAAGAGGCCGTGAGAAGAGCCGGACTCCCACCCAGGGCCCAGAGCTGCACACCGCCAGGGGGCCTCGTTCATATGAACCGCCTACCACGTCCAGGAGGTGTGTGACCACACACAGCTCTGGGCTCCTGCTTCCAGCCTCCACTTTCTGCCTCACCCCATCCCAACACCATCACTTAGCTGATTCTTAAACCTTCTGAGGCAGGTGCCCTATTTTTAAGAGTCAGTGCATGTAAAGAGTGGCTGGCACCAGTGGGCAGTAGCAGCAGCCACACCACTGGCATCGCGGCTTCTTCCCCTCACTGTCTCAGTTTTCTCAAAGTTCCCACTGTCTGGGTCCCTCCTGTGCAATTTGGCAGAAGGTGCTGGAGGATTCGAGTCGCCAAAAGGAGGGTCTCAGGCTGGGAGTAATGCTAGCGAGTTTCCCCAAACAGCCCAGCATCCGGGAACAGACCGGTTTAACCCAGCTCCCCCTCCCTAAGCTGGGCCCTTCCCCTAGATCAGCCCCCACCCCGCCTTAAGCTCTGAGCAATTAAATATTTACCAACCTGCCTGCCCTACTTTTCCTGCCATTAATCCCCCCATCAAGATTTCCTGGGACAGCTCCGGGCAGAGCCACCTGCTCGGGTGTGCAAAGCGAACGGGGACCATGCTCAGAGCCTGGCTCCTTCCAGAGCTTCTGAACCACACACATATCTTCCTAGCCTCTAGATGGGAACCACAGGAGCCCCTCCCCTTCTTTCCTCCTATTCTGATGCAAGATCTGAGCCATAAGCACCTCCATGTGCTCGACAAAGGTGGGGCCCCACGAGGGAACCTGAAGGTGCAAGAGCACCATCCCTCCCCACAAGGAGCTTTCAACCGTTCACTTTAGAGCTGACTCTGGAGCCATCCACAGAGATGCGCGCAGGCAGGGAACGGGGCCCCATGGGGCAGCTCTGCAGAGTGGAGGGGCGCTGATGGGCACAGCAGAAGGGCATGTCCTAGCTCTGCCCACTATTGGCAAGTCACTTAACCTTTCTGAACCTATTTCCTCATGATAAAATGGGGACTTTGATGCCTCATCAAGTTGTTATAAGAAGCAAGTTAACTATAAAATCTTTTCCAAAACATGCAGTGGTAGCAAACAGCAGGGGCCTACTAGCTACCAAGGTGGTGGCAATGAAATGACTGCTTCGGATGGTCCCAGGCACCCCTTAGGGACTCAGTGCCCCCCAAAGGGAGACCCAGGCCAGAAGGAAGCCACTGTCAGATGAGGTCTCATCCAGAACAGTCACATTTGACATGGGTCTCATGTGTGGTCATAAGCATGAACGAGCCTTCCCAGTAGCCCTATGAGGTACATATTATGTCCATTTTAGAGGTGAAAAGAGGAGGCCAAGTGAGTTAAAGCAACTCATGAAGGTCACACAGCTTGTAGGAGGCAAATCAAGGCCTTCTCGCCTCCCTATCTTCTATACTTTCCATCACACCCCTGTAGCAGACAGGAAGCTTTTGGCTGTAATGCAACTAAAAAAAAATATTTAACTATTAAGTGTACTTATTATCACACATAACAGGAAGTCCTGAGAAGGGCAGCTCCAGGGTTGCTTAACTCAGTGGGCCCCATCCTTCTGCTCTGCCATCTTCCTCATGTCAGCTATCCCTCCCATGATCTCAAAATGACTGCAGCTTCAGGCATCACACCAGACAGGAGAGAGTTCAGAGTGAGAGACATGGTCTTTCTGTGGGCATGCCTCTCTTGAGAGTGAAAGAAACCTTTCCCAGAAGCCCCCCAACAGATTTATCCTCATTTCCCATTGGCCACACTGGGGCAACATGCCTCTTGCTGCACCAGTCACTGAAAGAGAAATGGAAGCATCATAACAGACAAAAGGTGACAAATCCCCTGTTGTAGGTGATGGGGACAGCTTTCTCTGGGGGATGGAGGGGCATGGGTACCCAAGCAAGAGGGAGGCCCTGTTTGCATGGAACAGGAAGCAACAGTGGCAGATGGGCATGCAGACGACCAGGCGGTGCACCAGAGCTGCCCCCATCCCCACCAGGTTCTCCCATTACAGCTCTTTCTCATCTCACTGGGGAAGCAGACAGGTCCACGCTGTAATTTCAGCTCTTCCATGGGAGCTTGAATGAATAGCTGAAGACACTGTGACTCCCTACCCCTGCCCCCACCCCTGTTCAGGATTTTGCATTTTTCCAAAAGAAAAAATGATCAGGAAATTTAGAGAAAGCCAAAATAAATCAAAAGATAAACTGAAGAGAAATTCAAATAAATTCAAGCTCATTTCTTAAGTCCAAATCCCCCAGTTTTAACTTGGTCTCAGGCTGGCTTGGCTGGACTTGGTTCATGAGCAACAAAGCCTTTTGCCAACACCCCCCTCCCCCAGGAATGCCAAATCAGAGTGAAAGCTGAGTTGAATTTTTAAACCATCTTAAAGATATTTAACTGAGAAAGAGGCTTGACTAGACCTGTGTTTTAGGAAGGTGACTCTCACAGAAGCATAAAGGACAGATGGCAGGAAGGGGCTGCGGGGGATAAGAACCAGTGTCAAAGAGGCCTGTTAGGACCTGTGGGCATCTAGGCAGAGAAGCAGAAGATGTATGCTAGGGTGGCGGCTGTGAGGATGAAGGGAGGAGTGGGTACAACTCACACACAGCCCACTCTCCTTCTTGCTGAGGACACTAGGAAATCTGCATAAAATATTTTTTAAAACACCTGCTTGAAGGCACCAGAGAGCCGGCAGGAGAGTGCAGAATTACTGGGCCAGCATCCAGGGCAGAGTGGAGACCCAGGAGGTGAGCCTGGCATTTGGAACAGCTCTCCCTGTGGGGGATATTTGCTGAATCTGAAGGCAGTGGATGAGAATCTGAACAGCACTAGAAAGACGTGAATTGGAGTCCAGGGCCTGCTGGGGCGGGTGGGTCTATCTGATGAATCCCCCTCACTTTGAGTCAAAAGCACGAGGGCAGCACATTGGATTAAAAGTGCACCAAAAGTAGACAACTCAGTCCTAGAAGTTAGATTAAGGTAACCCCATGTTGCTAGCACCCCAGATTGCAGGTACCTGCCAGAAGCAAATGTGAATTCTCCCTTTAGGAAGATTATATCATCTGAGGCCTCAAATTATTTCTACAAACAATTTTGCAAATGATGTGTCTGGCATACAATAAAAAATAATGAGGAACAACGTGAACAAAAGCCAGCAGGGGAAAAAAAAAAAACACAGAAACAAACCCACAAGGATTCCAAACACAGGTTTTATCAAATATGATTTTTAAATAGTTATTCTTAACAAGATTAAAATGTTAAGGGAATTGGAGACTATTGAATGGAATATCTCAAAATAAAAACTATTAATACCTGAGATTAAGAACTCAGTAGATAGATTTAATGACAAATTAGATACAGCTGAAGAGATAACTAGTGAACTGGAAGATAGATGAGAAGACCCAAAAGAAGCCCAGAAAGAAAGAAAAAAAAAAAAAAACCTGGAAAATAAAAGAGCAAGTAGCAGACATAGAACTGTGATTTTCAGACTTGACTGTGCATAAAAATCACTTGGGGGTCATGTTAAAATTCAGATTCTGATCTGGTAGGTGTAGGGTGGAATCTGAGATTTTGCATTTCTAACATGCTCCCAGGTGACGCTGCTGCTGACCAATGGACCACATTCTGAATATCAAGAACATAGAGGATGTGAGAAGAAGTCTCAAAGAAGAGGAGAAAAAGAATGGCAGAGGATAAAATGCCTGAAAACTTTTCAAAACTGATGAAAGACATCAATCCCCAAAGCAAGAAGCTCTACAGACTCCACAGGCAATAACTTAAGGAAGTCCATACCTAGGCTCCTCATAATAAAGCTGCTAAACAGGAAACACAAAGAGAAAATTCTTAAAAGCAACTAGAGGGGAAAAGACTAGTTACTTTCATGGGACCAACAGTTAAATCAGCAAATTTGTCAGAAGCAATGGGAAAAAAAAAAAAAAGAAAGCCAGAAAACAATGCAGTTGGTGTAAAGTATGTGAAGAAACTAGTTATCAACCTACAATTTTATACCAAGCCAAAATATTCTCCAAGATTAAAATGAATAAAGATATTTTCAGACAAACAAGAACTGAGAAAGTTTATCACCAACACATCTGCTCTAGAGAAATATCAAAGGGTATTCTTTAGCTAGAAGGAAAATGATCCCAGGTAGGAGCTCGGTGATGCAAGAAGGAAAGAGCAATTAAATGGTGAATATATGGGTAAATCTCCATTAATATTGATTGCATAAAACAATGATGATGGTGATATTATCTTGGGGGAGGATCTAAAATATTCACATGATTAAAATATACAACAATGGCATATAAGTTGGGAGAGGGTAAATGGAAGTTCTAAATCCCTTGCATTGTCTGAGAAAAAAAATACCAATTAATTGATGTTAGACTTTGGTAAGCTAAAGATTCACATTGAATAACCCCCAAAAGTAGTGAAAGGCTGTCTAATAACCAACTAATAGAGAGGGGAAAATAAGGTTTTTTTAAATACTCAATCCAAAAACACAAAAAAGAAATAAAAAGGAAAACAGAATAGGTGGGACAACCAGAAAGTATTTAGTAACATGAGGTATTTAAACCCGAGTTTAAATATTTAAGTAATTGCATTAATGATAAATTGACTAAATTATTCAATTAAAAGATAAAGACTGTCGGACTAGCTAGCAGTGAAACAAAACCCAAACGTGTGCTATTTATAGGAAACACCTAAAACACAAAGGTACAGAAAGGTTCAGTGTGAAAGGATACATAGAAGGTATACCACATAAATCTGAGAGGAAACTGGACCATCATAGGGACGCAGTACACTCTAAGGCAGACAATATCATCAGAGATACAGAAGGACACTGTTACAATAGAAGACCCAACTTAGTAGTCAAATAAAACAGTTCCAAACTTGGTGTGGACCTAATAACATAATCTCAGGACTACAAAAATAGACAAATCCACAATCATGGGAGAGATTTCAACATACCTCTCTCAAGAACTGCTGAGAAAGAAAGTATGCAAACACAGAAGAGATCTGAATGCGACAGTTAGTGCACCTGCCCCAGGGCCCCATCCCCAACCCCACCATGGCCCCCTGCACTCCACAGCTACAGAGACACTAGCAGGGGCAGATGACAGGGCTATGGCTGTGGGGGGAGGGCTCAGGCCCCTGGATGGATAGTGATGATGGATCATTATTTTATGTGACTAGAACTGTTGACCACTTACTAGATTTTTAACAAAAAAAAAAATTGTAGTAGGTGCTAGAAGCTCAGAGTTGAGACAACGAACGCAAAAAAAATTTATAATCATCACCATTTATTGAGTGTCTTCTATATGTCAGGCGTGTGCCAGGTGCTTTTATTTTAATTAGGGCTAACCATCACTATATGTTTTTACATCATATAGATGGGGAAATGGAGGCTCAGGAGGTAAATGAGTTGAGGAGGTTGCCATCACCATCCTCAGAGGAACATAAAGCTCCCAGGAGGGAAGACAAATACACAGCAATGCAAGGGAGAGACAAAGGGGGGGCTGAAAATAGAAGTTTCCAGGCTCCCAAGCAGCACCCAGGGGACCCAGTGGGACCAGGCAGGCGCAGAGGTGGGAGCAGTAGGACAGAATCCACAGGAACTGGGATCCCCTTAGGATGAATTTCCCAGCCAATTCTCAAGTAGACTTTCCCTCCTGAGAACAGAAAGGGCTTAGCCAGCAGTCCAGGGCCGGTGCCCTGGGCACAAGACAGGAAACCCAGTCACTCACTGGCTGACCACCAGCCCCTGACCCTCCAGAGGAGGCTCACTCTGTCTCTGGAGCCCCCGGCCTCGAGGAGCTCATAGGCCAAAGGGCAAAGTGACCAGTATATTTGTTTGGCCAACATCCATACAAACAAGTCAAGCATTGAGGCAGGAAGCAAGTTAAGGTTGTAGGAATCAAGGTGATTTCCCCATGGGTTCCGATTCTCTTTGAGTATCCTGAGTCCTTGGTTCTGGCCAAATAGTTTTAAAGCTGGTCATTCCCACTGCCTCCATCTCAGAGACTTTGTTACAAGTCCAAAATGATCACCTTCCTCCTCACCTGCTGGAACTTCCCCCTTTAAAGCACAGCTCAAGCATACCTCCCCCAGGAAGCTCTCCCAGATTTGCTCTGCCTCACCTCACCCTGTCATTCTTTCCCAAAGGCTGAGCTCCTTCCTCTTTTTTTTTTTCCTTCCTCTTTTGTTTTAAAATTTTTAGAAAGATTTTATTTATTTATTTATGAGAGACACAGAGAGAGAGAGAAAGGCAGAGACACAGGCAGAGGGAGAAGCAGGCTCCATTCAGGGAGCCCGATGTGGGACTCAATCACCGGACTCCAGGATCACCCCCTGAGCCAAAGACAGGCACTGAACCACTGAGCCACCCAGGCATCCCTGAGCTCCCTTCTCTGAACTGACCTGGCCTTCTCTCTACTCAGTTCCAGGTCCTCCTGCCGGCATTAAAGCCGTCCCTTCGTCCGCCAGCAGCGTGGTCGTGTCTTGGCTCCCCCCAACCAAGCCCAATGGGGTGATCCGCAAGTACACCATCTTCTGCTCCAGCCCGGGGTCTGGCCAGCCGGTAAGTAGGCCCAGAGTTGAATGAGGAGGGAGATAGGAGAAAGGGAAAAGTTCTCACGGGCTTCCAGGCCAAACCAGGGGGTACTTATATCTGTGTTTCTACCTGAATTCATGGATCAGAACGGGGTTGGCCACCCAAGAGTAGCTGAAGCCTTACTGGTGTCCATTTTGGGTCAGTCCTCTGTTCTAGAGGCTGCAAGGTTGTCATAAGCTCTGGAGGCTTCATTGAGTCAGGGGTCACAACCAAGCAGACATGAGAGGAAACCAAGGCCTCCGCTCCTCAGGTCTGGGTGGCCGAGGAAGCTCTGGAGCAGGCCCCAGGGGCCGAGCTGCTCAGAGGGGCCCCACGGAGCATGAAGAGACCATGAGGGTGGGTGCAGTCTGTGCACCCATGTGCATCCTTCCCTCTGCATTCCCTAATGATCCCCGGCCACTCAGCCACCGAGTTCTGCTGGGTGACTACTCTGGAGCACACCTGTTCTAGTCTCGCGAGCAGGTGAACCTGTCCTCAGGGTGGTGTCCAGTCTAGGGGGAGGCGGACGGGCCCAGAGTACGATCCGGGCCATGTGCTCAGGACATCTCGGGCGGGGAGCGAGGCGCGGGAGGAGGCCTCTCCCTCCACCGGCAGCTGGTGATGGGACAGCAGCCCACGCATCTGCAGATGAGCTCCCGGCAGCCGGGAACGCTGCCCTGAAATTGCTCCGTAATTGTGCCATCTCCTCCTCTGCTCGGCTTTCCTGTGGTCTTTCTGAATTACCGTCTGAGCCGTAGGTGGCCCGGCTCCACGCCAGGGAGGCCAGAGTTCTATTACCAAAGGGGAAGCCCAGAAATGTCTTTTTCAGTGACTTTTTCAGTGTCCTCCCATCCATCCTCACAGCCCCTATGCAGAAAAGTGCACCTATCGGGAGCGCACGGCTCCACGAACTTTCACGGCACACTGGGCAGGCAGGCCCAGAGCAGGGAACGTGACATTACAACACCCCAGAGAAAGGACCTCCTCGTGCCCCTTCTGGTCACCACCCTCCCCCTGCCCCGGTGACAACCACCATGACCTCAGATTAGTGTTGCCTCTTTTTGTGTGTTATGTAAGTGAAGTTGTGCCATTTATCTGGCTTCTTTCACTCAATGTTATGTTGAATTTGTGAATTTGATCCATACTGTTGTGTGTGGTTGTAGGTCGTCCACTGTCACTCCCGCGTAGGCTTCCGCTGTGCACGTATATAGAATTGTTTTACCCAGTTCGTTACCCATTGACAGGCATTTGGGTAGTTTTCAGTTTAGAGCTGTTACATACGGCGCTGCTGTGCGCATCTTCACATGTGTCTCCCAGTGCACGTAGACGTGCGTGCCTGTTGAGTGTGTACCCACCCAGGAGAGGAGCTGCTGAGCCGTGGGGTCTGCACATGTCCAGTTGAGAACGCGCTGCCGTTGTTGGGTGGTTGTGCCAGTTTTCCAGTCAGCGTTTTAGCCATGCTGTCTGTCCCTGTCCCCTGACCCCATGCACACACATGCGCACACACACACACACACACACACACACACACAGACATTCTAAGCTCGTCACCATTCTGGACGCCCGCTGTGCCTCTTCACAGCTCACACCCCTGCCCCTGCTGACCCTGCCGTGGCATGCTCTTCATCCTCTGTCATACACTGACTGCATCAGATAGCAACTAGCTGTTCACGTCGCTGTCTCCCACACTGGTCCGTGGCACCCGTGAGGACAGGGTTAGCATCTTTTCATCTCTGGGTCCCCAGCTACCGAGCACTGTGCCTGCAACATCATTGTCACTAAATACATGTTTTGATGAATGAATTACCAGCAGCCTGACAAATGTAAAGCCTTAGACATTGGGCAGGTTTCCCTTCATGAACTGTTGGGAGAGGGGACTCATTCCAAGAGTGGCTTCAGGGCAGTCAGCTCGCCCTCCGACAACAAAGCCTCCTCATTAACTCAGGCTTCAGGAATCCCCAGTCAACCGGCCGGGGCCTTCTCTCCCAGGACCCAGAACAGAGCTCCCAGGGTCCCCCGCGTTTCTCTTCATATCCTCTCTCCTGGGGAGTGTCCCCAGGGGTCAGTGTCACACAAGAGGCCAGTGTGCTGGTGTGATGAGAACTTCAGCTCAGCCACCTTGTGGGGCAGGGAATGCCTCAGTGAGGGACCCAGGGGCCTGACCACCACATGCGACTGTCTGATGTTATCTCTTTGCACAAATATACTCCAAATTCCAAACACTGCGTTACAATTCACTTCCGAAAGAGCCCTAGAGGATACATGCATGTGTGTGACACTGCAAAGCTGTGGGTATGAGTGTGAGGTCAGAGGCAACGCACATGAGTCTTAACGTGTGCATACATACTAGA
This sequence comes from Canis lupus familiaris, assembly GCF_011100685.1. Taxonomy (NCBI): domain Eukaryota; kingdom Metazoa; phylum Chordata; class Mammalia; order Carnivora; family Canidae; genus Canis; species Canis lupus. The sequence continues at coordinate 16,195,352 of NC_049226.1, forward strand.
GCGTAGGAACACGCATGTGTGCGATCCTCGGAATAAATGGGAACTGCATCTGGCTTCCAGAAGTGACACCCCAGGGGGCAGCCAGAGCTGCATTTAGTTCCATTAGAAATTTTACCCAACATTTTCTTTTTTTTTTAATTACCCAACATTTTAATACATTTGTTGTTTTCCTCTGATTATCAAAATAATTGTAGAAAATTCGGCAAATATACAAAGGAATAGAGGGGAAAGCAAAAATTACTGTACTCATTCCCTAAAGGTAAACATTGGCAATGTTTTGGTATATAGCCTTCCAGTTTTTGATCTGTACACATATTATGGGTTTTTATAATAAAATGAAAATGAAATTTTACATAATGTCATATAATCTGTGTTTTTCAAGTAATGTATGTAGGCACTTTCCCACACCACCAAATACTCTTTTCAAACATGTTCATGAATGCCTGTATATATATAATCCATTTAACCAGTGCCCTCATTCCATATTTAATCTATTTTCCGCATTCAATATTATAAATAATACTTCATTGAACATTCTAAAAGTCTTTATGCACCTGTTTTATTACTTACTTAGGGTAAATTTCCATAGGAATTTCTGGGGCACAAAAAGTATGGATATTCTTAAGATGTGCATATATGCTTGTAAATTACCCCTCAGAAAGTTAGAACCAAGTTATACTTCCACCAGCATTAAAAGTACATTCTTATTTACTGGGATTAGCTGATGCCAATCCAAGGTTTTATACATATTTCATTTTTGCCAGATGGATTTGAAAAAAGCTGTCCTGTTTTAGGTATTTTATTAGTTAAGTTGATTGTTGTTATATGTTTATTGGCTAGGTTTCTTTTTTTTTTCTTTGGGTAATTGTCAATTCATGTCCTTTATCCACTTTTCATTTGGGTGAGTCCTGGTTTTTTGTCTTATTGATTTGTGAGTGCTCTTTACATATAAGGATAATAACTATTTTTAAATCATATTGGTTGCAGGCTTTTTCCCGGTTCACTGCTTGCCTTTTGAAACTATTTTTGGTGTGCCATAGGTTTTGTTTTTATAGAATTCAAACTTACAAATCATTTCCATTTATGATTTTTGCCTTCATTCTTATGATGAGAAAGACAAATATTTTCATAGTTCTCCCTTTTTCTTTCTAACCTTTGATTCACTGGGACTTTATTTGGGAGTATGGTTATGTGTTTTTAAAAATGATTTCAGGAGATTCTTGGGGAGTCCGGGTTAAAAGGAAAACCTCAGGATCTGGATATGATTCTAACACCTTCAGAGGGAAGCCAAACCTTTCCTGCCCTGTGTGGACACAAATGTACACTCAGGTACACACTGACACACAAGTACACTCAACTTTTCTCTACACATGCACGTGCACACCTCAGTCCTCACAGAACAATGAGCCAGGAGAAGAACATGCCCCAGTCTACAAAGGACTCACCCACCCCTTGCCTCATTCGTGGCTCTCTGTAACCACACACGGTAAGCAGAGCTGTGTTGCTTTTAAGTTCACAGGATAGAAAGCTGAGGCCCCGGGAACCTTGAGAAAGAAAGTTATATGACCTATGGGACATACACCTAGTAAGAAGGGCAGGCAGGGTGTGGAAGCCACTTATCTCATACACAGATAGGAACTACACATACACACACCGTCCCCTGGGTGCTGCTGCCTGAAAAGACTTCCCAACTACCAGGGCTCAGGGCGGCTCTTGCACCTGTCACAGCAGGGACTTCCTGGGTCAAGGCCAAATCTCCATGAGGGAGGCAGGAGGAGCAGTTTGCCAGGAGCTCTGTGTGTTTTGAGGGAATGCCCGTGCCTCTTCCCTAACATTTGCCTGCAGGTGGCCTGGGGCCAGAAAGGAGGTTTTTTCCTGTTGTAAGTCATTGGGCCCCTCAGCCCTCCCATGGGATATAGAGAATGCCCCTCTTTAACACCATCTCTGTCTGTAGGTCTGTCCCTCAGCATGTGCATGAATGCATCTACATGTCCATGTGCACGTGAGCGTGTGCGTGTGTGTGTGTGCACGCGCAAGATCCTGTGACTGCAGAGATAACTAATTATTAGCTCCCTCTGGCCTCAGGGCCCCCCATCTGTTCCGGAGGCTCCTCTCCCTCCCTAGACTTCTGCCCTGATTTCAAAGAGGCCCTAGTACTGTCCTCCTTTCCCTTCCCCGCGGCTGACCAAAAAATAAAATAAAATGAAAGTCCGCCCCATCCCGCCTGGACCAGGGAAGGGGCTGACAGGAGGTCTGCAAACTAGCGCTTATCAAAAGCTCCTTCTCAAATTCATTTCAATATCTGAGCCTCTGGTTTCCAAGGCAACATAATCTTTTCATCAAAGCAACTGGTAAAACCACTGGGATCCGATATTGTTTTGTTGGCAACTTGTCAAAACTGTCATTTGGTTAAAAAAAAATTTATAGATTTATATAACCTACAAATACATACGGTGATCTATACCACTAATAATCATTAATAAAGTGTTGCCCAGTGAAGCTTCCAGAGTTGCCTCTCCCACCCCACCCTCCCCCGGACGGTTTGCTCCCGCAGAAGAAGGAAGGAGTGGTAATTAGCCAGCAGAGCCCGCACAGTCTGGGGAGCGTGTCTACAACCCTAATATGGCAAATGCGATAATTTAGCTTCTTCCCAGAGCCTCCCTTTTGTCAGGGTCTTCCTGGGACCCTCCTTCCTCCGTTCCCCCTTCTCCTGACTCCCTCCATCACTCACCCAAAACACTCACATTCCCTAGCCTGGAGCCGCATTTGCCAGCATCTGGATCAGTCAAAGAGGTAAACTGAGGCTGGCCCAGCCACACCCCAGGGCCGACCCATGAGCCCCCAGGGCCAGGCCTGGTACAAACTCTGCTCCTAAAACAGAAAGGGCAAATGAGGCAGCCACCCCATCCCGCCACCCCCCGGACTGGGCCACCCCCTACGCTGAGCCCAGGTCCCCGAGGAAGGCTGGGGTTACAGGCTGGAGGCCCAGAAGCTGGGGTCTTAGCACTTCTTTGCCTCTCTCCCGCAGGCTCCCAGCGAGTACGAGACGAGTCCAGAGCAGCTCTTCTACCGGATTGCGCACCTGAACCGCGGGCAGCAGTACCTGCTGTGGGTGGCCGCTGTCACCTCTGCTGGCCGGGGCAACAGCAGTGAGAAGGTCACCATTGAGCCTGCGGGCAAGGGTGAGCAGCCAGGGCCGGAGGGACAGAAGCGGCCGGAAGCCCCCTTCTAGAATTCTGCTTCTCCCCAAATAGGGGGTCTCTCCTTCCTCTCTCTCTGTGACCTGGCTGTGGGGAGCCGGCTGGCACCTGCCTCCCTCCCGCATCCACCAAGACTGGACCTCTGCTGCCCCCTGACTCCCGGAAAGCCTCACAACAGGCTCCAGGCAGCACAGCTCCCCAGGGGCGGACGGCACGGAGCACCCTGGTCCCCCCATTCCAAACTCCACCCGGGGATTGAAAGAAGGGGCATTAGCCCCCTCCCAGCTCACAGCAGAACGTTTGTCCCAAGGCTCAGCAACTCGGAGGGAGTGCTGGCAGGGTTCACTGCTTGCACGGAGCAGAGAGCCACAGAGGGATCCCCCTCATCTCAAAGCCTGGACCCCTCGCGCAGAGGTGGCGCCGCTGACTGCCGATCCATTCGGGCAACAGACATTTAGGGAGGGCTCCGGGCTAGATGTGTGCAAGGGTGAACACGACTGTGTGTGCTCTTAGGGAGCACCCCACCGAATCCCTGGCCCGGGCATAGGGGTATCACAGGGCATATGCACCCCCCACTTTACAGGGAATGACAGTTCTCAGGCCCCACCCCAATGCCAAAGAGGCAGCCTTGCACAGCTGCTCGTCTGCCCTCTGCACCACCCCCGGGGCCACCCCTGGGGCCAACCACGGGGCATTTAGCCACAACCAGCCGGGAATTTCAGGTCCTCTACCCTGACTCCCAACCTCCACTGGAAGGTCCCCTTCTCAGGCCGGCCTCCTCCCACAGCCACCTGACTGTCTGGCCCTGGGGCCCAAGGACCAGGACTTGGATGGGGCGGTGCCTGCCTCAGCCCTGCCACCTTCCTGGGGTGACAAGCTTCCTTTTCTGGGGACACAAGAGGCATCAACCCTCCCCTGCCCCAGGCTCAGAGTCCACGGGCACCCAATGGAGAGCCTGCAGGGGGCCTCCCCACCCTACCAGCAGGGTTGGTTATTCCATTTTCCAGTTAAGCACTAAGGCAGGGCTGGCACGGCCCCCAAAGAGTCCCGATGACGGCGATGGCGCACCAGCCCTTCTGGCTCCGAGGTGGGCTCCTCCTGGGCACCCGCCCCAGCATTTCTAACATCCCTTATCCCTCCTCCAAGGTGCCACCAGCCCCTTCTCCTGGGCTCATCCTTTCTGGAGCCCAGGGGCCTGGAACCTACGATGCCCCCAGGATAGCTGGCACTGGCCCAGAGACCCAGGAGAGCCTGGCCCCTTCCCTGAGGACATTACATAGGACACATCCCCAGAGTCTGTACTTTCCAGAACACATCTACACGTCTTCCTCTTCTGTCCTTACGGCAGCCCCATGTGGTAGGAGGGGCGAGCCCTGCTGTCACCCTGCTCACACTCACACACATGCACTCACACCTGAGACACCACGAAATCCAGGGAACCAACCCCAGCCACATGATGATACCAGCTCTTGGTTAATGTGCCACCACAGCCCAGAGATCTGTGAGGTAGCTGGCATCACCCTTGCCTGCCTTGCCTTCCACGGTGCCGCTTGTGCATCCTGGTCCCCTGAGTGCGCCCCCGGGGCTCCTGGGGATGCTCCTCTCCCCACCATGCCTGGGTGTTGTTGCTTCCTCTCTGTCCATCTGCATTCCAGCTCCTGGTGACCTCAGTCACCTTGCTGTGGACTCCCACATCAGCGTCTGTGGCCCAGTCATCTCTCTCATGCTCCAGAACACATATGTCCCACTGCCTTCTAACTGGGTGGTTCAGTCGGTTGAGACTCTGACTCTTGATCTCAGCTCAGGTCTTGAGCTCAGGGTCGTGAGTTCAAGCCCCACATTGGGCTCCATGCTGGGTGCGGAGCCTACTTAAAAAAAAGATTCAAGTCAAAGCTTCCAACTCCAGAAGCCTCTCCAGCCATCCCCTCCATCCCCACTAAACCACCAGAGTTCATTCCTCTCCATTTGCTCCCACGGTTACGTGTACCTACCCCTATCACAGTATTTTTACTCTGTAATGATATTTTTTAAAGTATCTGTCCCCCTCTTGGATGATGAGCACCTTGAGGACAGGGACTAGATCTTGTTCATTTTGTGACTCCTCAGAGCCTCACCTGATGCTTGGCCCATAAAAAGTATTTATTTGATCAATGTTTGTTGAATAAGAGGCTCTCATCTGAAAGTACCTGCACCCATCCCTGCCCCAAGCCCAGGGTGGAGGTCAGGTAGGAGATGGGGGACTTGAATTGTAAACTTGGAGAGCCCCACGAAAGGCAGGCCAGTACAGTGTTGAGGGTAGAAGTGGGGTGGCCTTCATGTTCACTTTCCCTGCAGCCCCAGCAAAGATCATCTCATTTGGAGGCACCGTGACAACCCCCTGGATGAAAGATGTCCGACTGCCTTGCAATTCAGTGGGTGACCCAGCCCCAGCTGTGAAGTGGACCAAGGATAGGTGTGCATGGGACCCTGGAGGGATGGGGGACCCCAGACATGGGTGTAGTAGAGGAGCCATGAAGAAGAGAATCGGGTACCCCTCCTTTCAGCTGACCAGAGGCCCTGCTGAGTACATGGCTCCTGCTCTCCCATGCAGGCCTGGCCTCCCAGGCTCCCCTCTGTTGGCTGCCAAGGGTGCTTGAAGAGGCCAGGGTTACTGGATATCCCCAGGAAGCCCTGGGTAAAACCCCAAGAGTCCCAGACCCCCTAGCAAGCCTCCTTCTACCTCCATCCCAGTTTCCCTTTAGTTCTGGGGGAGCCCACAGGAGGAGGGGGTGCTTACCATAATCCATTTCTGCCCCCCAACTCCTGCAGTGAAGACTCGGCCATCCCCGTGTCCATGGACGGGCACCGGCTCATCCATACCAATGGCACACTGCTGCTGCGTGCCGTGAAGGCTGAGGACTCAGGCTACTACACGTGCACGGCCACCAACACTGGGGGCTTCGACACCATCATTGTCAACCTTCTGGTGCAAGGTAAGACCCTGGAAGGCCTCCCAGCCACCTGAGTGACAGACCCTTAGTGGAACGGAGGTGCCACGTGGAGGAGGAGGAAGCGGGAGGGATGGAGAGGAGCAGGAGCTGGAGAGGCCCCAGGAAGAGAGCCTGAAAGCCAGGCCTGGGCCCTAGTAGCAGCTGGGACACCCGTGCTCCCACCATCGGTGTTAACCCTTTGTGGTGAGGGCTGGTGGCTTTCCCCCACACAGTTCCCCCGGACCAGCCCCGCCTCACTGTCTCTAAAACCTCCGCTTCGTCCATCACCCTGACCTGGATTCCAGGCGACAATGGGGGCAGCTCCATCCGAGGTGAGAGGGGTCTGGATGAGGAGGGGGAAAGAGGGGAAGAAATTCTGGGCCCAGGAGCAGGGGAAGGGATCTACCCACTCCCACCACTTGTTCCCATGGCAGGCGGGGGGGCGGGGGGTTGGAGAGGGGGTCAGTTGGAACCACAAGGAAGTTACCCAAGTGCCACAGAAAGCCACCAGCGTAGGTGTCTGGGTTTTAGAAGGCCCAAACCAATTCTGCTGGTGAGCTGTGCCAGCCTGAAGGAATCTGTTTTCTTCTCTGGGCCTCAGTTTCCAAATCTGTAACAAATGTACTGAATAGTGCTTCTCAACCTTGAATATGCACATGAATCACCAGGGGATCTTAAAGAATGCAGATTCTGATTCTGGAGGTCTGGGGTGGGATATGACAAGTGCCCAAGTGACCTAATCCTACTGTCAGCACCCCCCCACCCCGTAAGTAGTAGGGTCTAAATATGATCCCTTTTGAGCCTCAAAGCCCTGTATTCTGCTCCCCTCCCCACCTTGGCTGCTAAAGAAAGAGCTTTAAACTCCTTGTGGCTTTTTGGCCAATCTGCATCTGCCCCCTCCCCATCACCAAAGGCCCCACTCTGCCCCTACGGGGAGCCCAGCCCCATGCCACCTGTTGGGGTGTCCCAGGCCCTGCCCTGCCCACCCTGAGCCAGGCAAACCTCCCGGGCAGGCTTCGTGCTGCAGTACTCGGTAGACAACAGCGAGGAATGGAAGGATGTGTTCATCAGCTCAGGCGAGCGGTCCTTCAAGCTGGACAGCCTCAAGTGTGGCACGTGGTACAAGGTGAAGCTGGCAGCCAAGAACAGCGTGGGCTCCGGGCGCATCAGTGAAATCATCGAGGCCAAGACCCATGGGCGGGGTGAGGCCATGCGATGACCCAGCTGGGGAGAGATGGGCCCAGGATATGGGGATGGAAGGTGGTTGGGGTGGGGAAGGAGGGCACAGGGGAGTGGCGGAGAGGGAAGGGAGAGACTCAGCCTAGTTCCCACCACCATGGACAGCACCCGGGCCCATCGCCCATCGCAGTAGGAGAAACAGGCCCCACCTCCCTGACCCGGTACCAGATGGTGGCAGCATCTTCCTTCTTCCCACGTCTCTTCCTCCTTTGCTGAGGCCTTCTCTCCATGTCCATCCCTCTTCCCCCTCCTCCTCTGGCCCCTGGGGCATCCCTACTCCCCAGGGCATCCCTACTCCCCATCTTTGCCAACCAATGCTCCCCAGAACCCCCGGCTGGCCCCGGTGCAGATGAATGAGCCCTCCTCCCCCTCCTCTCCGTCTCTAACCTCGCTCTCTCCCTGTGGCCCCCCAGAGCCCTCCTTCAGCAAAGACCAGCACCTGTTCACCCACATCAACTCCACGCATGCTCGGCTTAACCTGCAGGGCTGGAACAACGGGGGCTGCCCTATCACAGCCATCGTGCTGGAGTACCGGCCCAAGGGCACCTGGGCCTGGCAGGGGCTGCGGGCCAACAGCTCCGGGGAGGTCTTTCTGACCGAGCTGCGGGAGGCCACATGGTACGAGCTGCGCATGCGGGCCTGCAACAGCGCCGGCTGCGGCAATGAGACCGCCCAGTTCGCCACCCTGGACTACGATGGCAGTGAGTGGGGCCGGTGGGAGGGGCGGCACTGGGGCCGCAGCGAGGTGTCCCCGGGGAGCCTGCAGAGAGGTGGACGCATGAAAGAGAGGACATATAAAAAAAAAAATAGGACTGCCACCCAGGAAAAGGCCGGCGACGGAGAGGAGCGGGCCTAGGGAGCAGCAGACTTGTAGGGGGGCAGGCGGGTGAGCAGGGGCACCAGTGGCCAATACAGACCTATAAGCAAACCCATCACACTAAGATAGAGGGGTCTTTTGAAGGTGCGATCCTGCTCTCCGCTGCTTGGGAGAGATGGAGAGTATGATGTAGGGGGGTAGCTGAGGCCCTGTCCCCTGAGGACCCTCTGCATTTAATATGGTGCGTTAGCCAGGATGGGATAGCCTGGGCTACAGGAACAGGTAGACACGGAAAGCTGCAGGGCTTAACCCAGTAAAGATTTGCTTCTTGCTCCCGTCACATCTTGTGAGGCTTGGCTGGCCACCATCTTTTAGCTATGCCGTCTTGAATGTGTAGCCTCCAAGGTCACCAAGAAGAGCGAGGTAGAAAAGGCATCCCAGTTCTTCACTGCCTTGGCCAAGAGGTGATGCTCAGCACTTCTGCTGCCACCCTGTTGTCCAGAACTAGTTATGTGGTTCTAACTGCCAGGAAGTCTGGGAGGTGTGGATGAGCACATGGTATTTGGTGAGCACTAACTGGTGTCTGCTCTATGGGGCACTTCGTACACATGCACACACACTCATGCACTCACATCCGCATGCATACACACATGCACAGGTGCACGCATACACTAAGGACACACAGAAGGCTGAATTCATAGAGACCAGTTGCCATAAGGTAAAGTAAGTCTCCCTAGGTGTTAAGGAAACAGAATAAAGGTGGTATCAGAGGGGGATAGGCTCAAACAAGGAAGGCTTCATACAGGAGATGGCTCTTATGCGAGGCATTGAAACAGGCATGGATCAGGCTTTGCAGAGGGCTATGTCAGCAGAACTTACTGACTCCGTGCAGGCACCCAAGGTTAGCAGATCTCGCCCATGGGTGTTGAGACCCAGGGATCCCACTGCTCTGACTTCTCTCTGTGAATCTCACTTCCCCTCCCCCACTTTACGAGCTGGATGGCGGAATCTAAGCTGATCAGTCCACCCTTTAGAAATGACCACTGAACTCCAACAGGCAGGAGACTCTCTCTGAGAGACTTCGGGATAATTCTAAAATAAGCCCACGGGGTCATCGGTATCATGATGCAGTGTAAAAACTCCACGACTATTCATCTGTTCCTGATGTAGAATTTGGGGAAGTAAAGTAGGAGGATTGGGGCTTTGTGCCAAGAAGTGGAGGTCAGAATGAATCCAAGAGCAGCAAGAGAGGTTCAAAGGTGACCCCACCCAGGGGACTCTGAACAGACCCTACTCATAAGGGACATCCGACTCCTTTCCTCACCCCATTCAGGTACCATCCCTCCCATCAAGTCTGCTCAAGGTGAGGGAGATGATGTGAAGAAGCTGTTCACCATCGGCTGCCCGGTCATCCTGGCCACCCTGGGGGTGGCACTGCTCTTCATCGTTCGCAAGAAGAGGAAGGAAAAGCGGCTGAAGCGTCTCCGAGGTAGGCGAGTTTCCTACAGGCTTCGAGGGAGGGAGTATTGACCCTCAGCCACACTGGCCACCTTTCATTGGCTTGGGGCATCATCTGGACAAGAGAAAGTGCCTGTGTCCCATTGAAGGGAGGGCTGCTTCTCCAACCTTCTGAATCTTTAACCCTCGGTGCTTCCTCCTCTGTGCCTGACCCAAGACTTTGTGCCTGACCTAACGAGGGCTGAATTTTAGAGGTACACACTGGTAAAGCAATATTGATTAAAATATTGAAACATTTCCATGTTATTTGTTTGGTAAATAATTGTTACTCCCTTCTACCCTGGATGCTCCTTCTCTTTCACAGGATCCCTGAGATTCTTCTAGGGGCTGGCCACTAAAGCATAGACCTGCAAGTGGTCTCTAGGACCTTGCTCAGTTCTGACTGTGTGGCTTCTATGACATGTCAGATGTTAAATATTTTGAATATCACCCTCTCCCAATCTACAATACCATAGACTGGCATGACTGGGTCATAGACTACCATAGACTGGGTCTTCCTTCGCTTGATTTTCCCAGGGACTAGTGCAGTGTCTGGCACCTAGTAGTTGCTTAACAGATGCTCATTCACTCATTTGGATACCATTTATTGAACATCTACTGTATTGTAGATACTGCCGGACATTGGAGATACAAAGATGAATGAAGAAGGAACAGTCCATAGTCTTGTGAAACATAGTCTAGTCCTCATAGAATTCATGGTTTAATGTGAGAAGCCAGAGTATAGTCGTAGCACAGAAGAGGGGATTAGTAACACTACCTAGAGTGTTTAGGAGTTGGTGGATGAATCGTTGGATGATTGGAAGGATGACTGGATGGTTGGATGGAAGGATGATTGGATGAATGGCTAAATGAATGGTTGGATGGATAGGTGGTTGGATGGATAGATAGATGGAGGAGTGGTGGATGGATGGACGGACAGATGGATGATTAGTTAGGTGGATTGATGGTTGAATGGATTAATGGTTGGGCCGATGGGTAGATGGATGGATGCATGCATATTTGAATGGATGGATAATAGATGATTGTATGAAAGATTGGGTAGATGGATGAATAGTTGAATGGCTGGATAGTTGAATGGGTGGATGCTGGATGAATGACCGGATGGGTCGGGGGAGAAGTGAATAGATTGACAGATATATGGATCAATGATGGATGGATGGGTGAGTCAATGGTTGGATACATACATGCAACTAGATTCATTCTGACAGATCATTCTTATGATTCTCATTCTCATCAGAGGTCTAATACATTAACTAGATCCTTGCTGCCTTTTTTTTTTTTTTTTTTTTTGGTCAATTCCTAACCTGAGATCCTGATCCTATTCAAGGCCTCTCTGGAGACAAAGCAGGGACCCCCAAATTCATCCATGACTTTTTAGGGACAGATACCCAAGAGGAAGAAATAAAGCCTCTTGGTTGATAGTCATCTGAGGATGCCCATTGACCACTTCTACTGAATCCTCCACTCTCTTCTCTTCCCAGAAGATAACTGAGGATAGACCCTCCACTGGTACCCATTCCCAGCCTGCTATGACGTCTTGTTTAATTAGAGTCAATTCAGGAAACAGATGGAGCACTTTATATACCCTCTCCTCTGGGAAGGACCTCCCTATTAGATAAAAATCTGAGGAAAGAAAAACAGACCTGAGCCAAATCTTGTGTCAGCAGCAGCCAGAGCTTATCCTATGTTAGACTATTTTAGAGGGCCTTTCATTTCTCCCTCTTCTTCCCAGGAGACCAGCCCCAGTCCCAGTCTAGGAAATTCTCCCACCTTGTTCCCTATGCCTCTTCCAGTTTGCATCCCGCTCAGACGCCATTCTCACCCAGTCCCTCTCTCTACTGTTTTGCAGATGCAAAGAGTCTTGCAGAAATGTTGATAAGGTAGGTGTCACATCACTGTTTCCTCCCTTGCAGAGGACAGGCTTCTAGGACCCCCACTGTCCTGCAACACCCTCTCCCCCAGCCTCTTGTGGCTACTGAGTCACCCGCCTCTGACCCTTCTCCCCACAGCAAGAACAACCGAAGTTTTGACACCCCTGTGAAGGGGCCACCCCAAGGCCCGCGGCTACACATTGACATTCCCAGGGTCCAGCTGCTCATCGAGGACAAGGAGGGCATCAAGCAGCTGGGTGAGTGACAGGTGCCACAAGTTCCCTGTCCTGGTCTTCCTCAGGCCACAGCCCACAAAGGGCAGCCCCCAGCCCTTACAGCAGTGCCCAGGGGTCTAGCAGCAGCTGCATTCACAACTCAGCAACCTCAGAACTCACCAAAGCTTCTCTTGAGGGCTGAGCTTCCTCTTTTGTCTCACTGCAAGAATTATTCTGTCCTTTCTGCATCTCAACATTGAATAAAGACAAAAAAGAAATTCGGGAAGTCCAAAGAGAAGGACTCCTACCCATTGTCCTTCTTCCCCCAGGAGATGACAAAGCCACCATCCCCGTGACGGATGCTGAGTTCAGCCAAGCTGTCAACCCGCAGAGTTTCTGCACTGGTGTCTCCTTGCACCACCCAGCCCTCATCCAGAGCACAGGACCCCTCATCGACATGTCTGACATCCGGCCAGGCACCAGTATGCCTTATCCCCAGGGAGACATACCCCCTCCCAAACAGGGTGTTCTGGGCACAGCATGGGACACAGGTGAAAAAAGATAGGGGGTGGAATGGGAGGCTCAGAGCAGCATGGAAGAATGGAGGCAGCAGGACAGGGCGTGACATTCTTCCCCAAGCCAAAGGAAAAGATGGGGTGGGTGCAGAGGACCAGGATGCCACCCACTGCCCCCACACCTCACCACTGTTGCTCTTCTCCTCCGGGGCCAGCTGTGTGGTCAGGAAAGGCAGCATGCCCAGCATCCCCCAGGGAGCTTCTGTGGCTGTCTCTGCCTCCTCCCTTGCTCCCCACTGCCCTTCTGGTAAGTGCCAGCTGCCCGAGGCTGAGTGCCCTCTGGAGGCACTAGCTCTTGCTTCCTCTGGGCAGATCCAGTGTCCAGGAAGAACGTGAAGTCAGCCCACAGCACCCGGAACCGGTACTCAAGCCAGTGGACTCTGACCAAGTGCCAGGCCTCCACACCTGCCCGCACCCTCACCTCTGACTGGCGCACCGTGGGATCCCAGCACGGTGTCACTGTCACTGAGAGTGACAGCTACAGCGCCAGCCTCTCCCAGGATACAGGTGAGCCCAAGGCGTGGCCTGCAGGCGTGCTCTCTCTCCTCCAGCTCCCCCACCAGCCAGCTCCCCCTCCCACGTTCCCAGTCCCACCCACCAGCTCGTGGGGTCCAGGGCACAAGTCACTCTCGCTTCCAGCCGGCCACTGACTTACGTGCAACTGGCACAGAAACACTTGAGCTCGCCAAGCTCTGCTTAGTCAAGGATTTCATTTTGCTGTCCCAAGAGAGGTCAGAGAAAATGGTACACGTGATGTTTGTTGGAGAAGGAGTGGAGTGTTCCAGGGGGTGGGTGCCCATTTCCAAGAATGGAAAATCTTCTGCCCTTGACTCAACAAAGACCCCCCTTCTGTCACCACGGCCGCCTTCCCAGGGGCAGAGCGGGGTCTGCGGAGATGACTGCCGGGCTCAAGGGTAGGGGAACTGGTCAGGCTGGTCAGAGGAGACCCTCCTCCCGACAACCCCCTCATTTCCTCCTAACTCCGGGCCTTCCGTGTCTCCAGACAAAGGACGGAACAGCATGGTGTCCACCGAGAGCGCCTCTTCCACCTACGAGGAGCTGGCGCGGGCCTATGAGCACGCCAAGCTGGAGGAGCAGCTACAGCACGCCAAGTTCGAGATCACCGAGTGCTTCATCTCGGACAGCTCCTCCGACCAGATGACCACGGGCACCAACGAGAATGCGGACAGCATGACGTCCATGAGCACGCCCTCGGAGCCCGGCATTTGTCGCTTCACTGCCTCCCCGCCCAAGCCCCAGGATGCCGACCGAGGCAAGAACGTGGCTGTGCCCATCCCGCACCGGGCCAGCAAGAGTGAGTGCTTGGCCCACCTCCCCCGCTGCAGCCCCGGCCTTCGGGCACTGGGGCCGGCCGGCCCGGCTGGGCTCCTTGGGGGGCGGGCAGCGCAGAGCAAGTACTCGGGAGATCAGGGTCCATATCCTGGCTCAGCCTCTTCACACGTCCAGTCAGCCCCTCTGCCTTCATCTTCTCCTTGGTAAAATGCAAATAGCAGCACATACTCTGCGTTGTCGTAGTAAGAACTAGAAAGGCTATACGTGCCTGACACGTAGCAGGGTCACAGGACGTAGTGGTCATTCCCTTACTCTGCAGCTATGTCAGTAGTGAGGGGCAGCCGTTAGGGGGGTCTGCTGCCCAATGGCCATCGGTCTCAGTGCCAATTCAAAATTGTCCCAGACCCAAAGGAGCAATCCTGGCAGCTCAGCCCCAGGGGTACCAAACCTCATGAGAGCAGTGACCTCGCCTGACTGGGAACCATGTGACCCCAGGAGCCTGGCCAGAGCATATGCCCTTCAGGGTTGGTGGGGCAGCTGTATGATACCCAGAGGGCGTGTGAGGTTCCATCTGCAGACCCTGGAACCACACCCTGGAACCACACCGTCATGTCACACCATGCAGGGTCTAGTCTGCTGGCTACTGGCCTTGCTAAGTGGCCGTGCTAATCAGGGCACTCAGGTCATCTAGAGAAGAGCCCAGGGTGACAAAGTACAAGGTCTCTGGAGATCAGCAGCCCTGAATGGCATCCCTGCCCCCCTTCTAGCTGGGTGAATTGGGGCAAATTACTTAATCTCTCTGAAGCTCAGTTTTCTCACTTGCAAAATGTAGGCAGATTTGGGGGGGAGGGTAAGATTTTTTATTTATTCATTCCTGAGAGACACAGAAAGAGGCAGAGACATGGGCAGAGGGAGAAGCAAGCTCCTTGCAGGGAGCCCAATGCAGGACTCGATCCCAGGACCCTGGGATCAGGACCTGAGCCAAATGCAGACACTCAACCACTGAGCCACCCAGGCACTCTTGTAGGCAGGTATTCACCTATCCAGGGGGCTGCAAGGACTAAATGAGATCGTGTAAAGAAAGATCCTAACACAGTCAATAGGTTAGAGGCACATTTACAGGCAAGGATGCTCACAGAGCCCAGGGATCAGGACATGGAGATCCTAAAAGCCTGTCATATGGAGGCGGTTTAAGAAATCAGGAACATACCACCTGGAAAAAAGGAGAGGGATGAGGAAATACAGCTGACGTCAGACATCTGGAAGGCTGCTGTGGGAAAGGCAGTGAAGGGTGGCGGGAGCGCTTGCTGTGTGGGTCCTCGGAAGGCTCAACGTGGGGCGTGACGAGCATCCCCTCCTCGGGGTAAAGAAAACTTTTCTAACGGCCAGAGCTCTTAGGAAGTCATGTTTTCAGAAATGAAAACAACTGTCCACCAGCTGAAGCTGACCAGCCTAAATCGGTCATTCAGCAATAAGTATCAATTTATTGAATCACTGCCATGTGTGCCCACCACCGTGTTGCGGCCCTTCCCCTGCTTTATCTCATCCGGTACTCACAGTAACCCCATAGGGAAATGTGACGCTCTGCAGGCTCAGAGATCTGGTCAAGTAATTGATCTTTTCTGGACTCTTCCCTGCCTAGCTCGTACAGGGACTCCTAGGTCAGATCAGGGAAGAGCTTGGGGAGTCGGGTAGGATGGACAAGCTGGTTCCCAGAGGCCCCTGCCTCCAACGTTTTCTGCTTCTGTGATTCCAGGTGACTACTGTAACCTGCCCCTGTATGCCAAGTCGGAGGCCTTCTTCCGAAAGGCAGACGGCCGTGAGCCCTGTCCCGTGGTCCCACCCCGAGAGGCTTCCATCCGGAACCTGGCTCGAACCTACCACACCCAGGCTCGCCACCTGACCTTGGACCCTGCCAGCAAGCCCTTGGGCCTCCCGCATCCAGGGGCCCCTGCTGCCGCCTCCACAGCCACTTTACCTCAGAGGACTCTGGCCATGCCAGCACCCCCAGCCGGCACGGCCCCCCCGGCTCCCGGCCCGGCCCCTGCCGAGCCCCCTGCCGCCCCCAGTGCTGCCCCTCCGGCCCCCAGCACCGAGCCTCCGCGGGCCGGGGGCCCACACACCAAAATGGGAGGTTCCAGGGACTCGCTTCTCGAGATGAGCACATCGGGGGTGGGGAGGTCTCAGAAGCAGGGGGCGGGGGCCTACTCCAAATCCTATACCCTGGTGTAGGGGGCACGGCGAGAAAAGCAGCCCTACGCTCGGACCCGTCTGCACCTCCGGCCCTCACACACCAACTTGGCTGTTTTCCTGCATTATTTATATTAAACTGACAGACAAAAACCAACCAACAACGAAAAGAAACCGCCCCCCCCCCCCCAAGTCATGAACACTTGTACATAGAACTCTTTTGTACAAATGAAACTATTTTCTTCTCCATGAAGCCAGGGCACAAAGAATTTGACAGTACAAATCAACCCCCACCCAACCCCCCGGCCCCACAAAATACGCGTGGAGAGATATATATACATATATAGGGAGACAGGCACACAGCGACAAGCTATATATCTATATATTTCTCTCACCTTATTTTGAGACAGAGGCAGGAAGATTCAGCAACTTTTCCCTCCTACTCACTCACCCTCCCTTCAGTCTAGGTGGTTTTGACAAAGACCAAAATCCCGACTCAGAGACACTGCATGCGATTTTACTGTTCCAAGAAAACCAGGAGTTGCTTCAATTTGCAGATGCTTATGTGTTAATACCTTTTTCTATGAAAAAAAACCCAGCGCCGTGTGCAATAAAGGTTATGTTTCTACATGGTAGCTTTTTTCCCATCTGGCAAGGGCCAGTGGGGAGGGCGGGTGGAAAGGAAAGTCCCCTCTACCTGGCCCCTTTATCTCTCCTGGAGACACTTTGAGAAGTTCCGGCTTTAGCTCAGCAGGTTAAACTTTTTTAAAGGCTTTCAATTAGCCAACTGCATCCTTGAGTACCTGTTGTGTTTGCAGACCTGGGCTGGCCTCTCAAGGGGGCCAGCTGTGTGAATTTGAGCAAGCTCCTGAGCCCCTCTGGACCAGCTTATCTCTAAAATGGGGCAACCTTGCTGAGAGCTCTGGGGAGCCTGGTCTGGGGGATATGGGGACAGGTGTCTGCTGACTTTTCTCCTCCGGGAGAACACAGGGTAGCCCAAGAAGCAAAGCGAGGCAAGCCACAAGTATGCACTTAAGTTCTGTAAGAGGTACCTACAAACTGGGAAGGGGAGAGATTCTATAAGCCCTGGGGCTCCAGCCAGATCCTGAAATTCTGGGCTGAACTTTAGGGCATGGTGAGGCCAAGGAGAAGGAGTGAGGTCATCAGAGGCTGGAAAGGTGAAAGGGGCTCATGGAGGAGGGAAATGGAGCTGCACCACAAGAGAATCAGGCCAGCAGGCACACTAGGTACCTCGCCTGGTTTGGAAGGAGCTGGCAATCCGGTGGCCAGGTGGAAGGAAACGTGCAGTCATGCAGGTGGCAGGGGGGCCGTATCTGATGAAAGGCATGAGAGGCTGGGTGGGCCGGGCCTCCAAGGACAGTGAAGGTTTGAGTAGACAGAGGAGAGGGAGAGACCAGAGGTCACGGTCTCCCTCCTCCCTCCACCAGGGCCGGAGCCCCGGGGTGAAAAGCACATGCACCGAAGAAGTACAAAGGGGGGGTCAGTGCCTCAGGTCGAGGCTGAGTTGTGGATCGGGAATCTGGAAGGAAGGTGAGTCTGGGGCCTGCTGTCCTCTGGAAGCAGAGAGGAGGTACTGGGAAGGGGACCGGAGTGCTGGAGAGGGAGGGAGGGGTTTGTGCAGGTTGCCGGTGGGCTGTCCCTGTCCCTCTGGGCCACAGCGAGGTCCTGCCTGGGAGGCATGACCTTTAATAGAAACACTTTCCAAAAAGTGACTCGTTCCTCATACACAACCTTAGCACCCAGGGAATCTGGGAGACAGAGGAGCCCGGCCCGTGAGTGTCTCCAGTGCAAGGTAAGGGGATAGCCATCGCGAGAGGGAAGGGGGCAGAGGCCTGTGCTCCTAGGTGACTTCTGGCCCGAGGGGAAACTCCATCTCAGCCCCCCACCCCCGCTCAGGATCCAGCTGGGAGAACCGGCTAACAGCAATAATGAGACTAGTGAGAAGGGCCAGGCACCTGCTGACTGCCCAGCCCCTTCCACCGGCGGGAAGACAGGGCTCCTCCAGGGCTGCGTGTGCCATCTGCAGGTCACCTCCCAAACTGCAAGCACGACGATCCAGTCCTTTCTAGAACTTGGTTCTAGAACCCTCCACTGGACACCAGGAAACACGAATCAGACCCAGTTGGACCAGCATGAGAGGATGAACAGGTCCCCAGAGGCTGGAGTAGAACGGAGCCACCTGCCTGAGGTTGCAGAGGGGAGCCCAATCATGACAGTACATTGCAGAGCCCTGTGCTGTGTGCCAGGCCCTGAGCAAAGCACTTTCCTCGCGTTGGCCCGTGTGACCTCACTGCAGCCCCGGGAGGCGGGTGTCATAGGCTCCATCTGCCCTGTAAGGTGGTTGGCACTCTGGGGAATTAAGTAACTCATCCAGGGTTAGAGGAACAGGAAGTGGTGAATTCTGATCCTTAACCACAGAACCATACTGCCCCGTGGTGTTCTGCTGCTCGGAGACTGAGTTTCAGTTCGGCCCCTAAGACAGGTGAGGCATCTGCTGGGACCAGGGACCAGCTATCCTTACTGTCCCGAGGCAGTCGGTGTGGGAGCGTGAGTGACCCCGAGAGGTGAGCGGTCGCTGGGCTGGATGGAATGGGGAGCCTGATGTACTTCATTCTGCTGAGAGGCCGTGATGGGAGGGAAGGACAGACAGATGGATGGACGGACTCAGCCCTGGGGGCTGCGGTGGGCCAGGCAAGATGAGGCGGATTCAGAGAGGCCACAGAGAATCAAAGGTGAACGAGCCAGTGTAATTTGCTGTCCATGGGGCTGGACCCTTGACTATAAAACACAAGGTCCGGAAATTTGAACAGATTTGTGGAGAATCCACATGGTTTTACATGCTGGTATCTGACTTCTGTATGTCCTTTAGCTAACCTGCAAGCCCGCCTCTCTGAGCTGTACCTGAAAGCTAGTTCCCAAGTCAGCCAAACCCCCCCGCCCGCTCACTTGCTTGCTCCCCATTTAGTCACCACTAAACTCTGCACCTGGAGCAATCCTCCTACTACACACTCGCTCGTTTGCAGACCTCTCCTTCGTCCACCCAGATGAGGCCTCGGTTGTCTCTAGAGCACTGATCCTCAAAGCTCCTGCCACAGTAACAGCATCAGCCAGGAGCTTGTTGGCAACGCAAATTCTGAGGCCTCCCCCCAGACCCAGAATCTGCAGTTTAGCAGAAGCCCCAGAGGATCCGCATGCACGCTAGAGCTCTGGAAGGCCTTCAGAGAGACCACTCCCCTGCGCTCTCCTGCCAACAAGCAGAGCTAGGCCAGGGGGTCTCAAACTTAGTCACGCATCAGATTCACCTGGAGAACTTGTTCAGTCCCAACTGAATCACAGTTTGCGGGCCTGCGCTCCCAGCATTTGTATTTTTTTTATTATTGTGTAAAAGATACACAATGAAAATTCCCATTTTCACTATTTTTTAAAAGGTTTTTATTCTTATTTATTCATGAGCAACACAGAGAGATAGAAAGAGACATAGGCAGAGGGAGAAGCAGGCTGTATGCAGGGAGCCCAATGCAGGACTTGATTCAGGGACTTCAGGATCATGCCCTGAGCCAAAGGCAGATGCTCAACCAGTGAGCCACCCAGGTGTCCCCCCATTTTCACCATTTTTAAGCGGACAGTTCTATGGCATTGAATACATTCACCTTATTTGTGCAACGGCCACCACGACCCAGTTTCAGAACCTAACCTGTCATCTTCCAGAACAAACTGTTAGCTTTGTTAAGAACAAAGTTTAAAAAAAAAAAAAAGAAAGAACAAAGTTAACATTCATTAAATACTCACTGGCCATGTCCCTGTCCCTCCCAGCCCCTGGCAACCACCATTCTACTCCTGTCTCTGTGAGGCTGGCTGCTGCGGGTATTTCATCTCCATGCAATCATCTGGTATTTGTCTTTTTCTATTGGCATATTTCACTTAGTACGTTTCCAAGTATAAATCCATATTGCAGCATGTCTGAGAGTTTCACTCCTTTTTAAGGCTGAATAATATTCCATTATATGTATAGATCACATTTTTAGTCCCATTAATGGACACTGAGTTGCTTCTTTTGCTATTAGGAATACTACTGCATATACATAAGTATATAAGTTCCTGTTTGAATCCCCGCTTCCCATTCTTTGGGTATATAACTAGGAGTGGAATTTCTGGATCAAATGATAATTTTATGTTTAATGTTTTTACGCAGAAACTATATTGAGGTATAATTGGCATATAATATGATACTAGTTTCAGGTGTACAGAATAATGATCCAATATTTGTACACATTGCAAAATGATCACAAGTCTGGTTAACATCTGTCACCATATCTAGTGACAAATTTTTTTTTCTTCTAAGAACTTCTAAGATTTACTCTTAGCAATTTTCAAGTATGCAACACAGTAGTATAAATGACAGTCACCATGCATGTTACATCCCCACAACTTAACTATTTTCTAACTAGAAGTGTTTTTCCTTTTGATCCCCTTCACCCATTTCACCTACCCCAGACCCCGCCTCTGGCAACCATTAGTCTGCTCTCTGTATCTATGAGCTTGGTGTTTTTTTGTTTGTTTAGATTCCATATACAAGTGAGGTCATATGGTATTTGTCTCTGACTTACTTCACTTAGCACACAATGTCAAGGTCCATCCAATCATCACAAATGGCAGGATTTCATTCTATTTTATGGCTGAATAGTGTTCCACTGTATATTCCATTGTATCCAATATAATTCCATTGTGTATTGTACTACATCTTATCTATTCATCCATCAATGGAAGTTGTTTCCGTATCTTGGCTACTGTAAATAATGCTGCAATGAACATAGGAGTACATAAATCTTTCCAAATTAATGTATTCACTTTCTTTGAATAGATACCCAGAAATGGAATTGCTGGGTTATGTGGTAGTTCTGTTTTTAATTTTTTTAATTAAATTTTATTTTCAATTCCATACTGTTTTACACAGTGGCTGCACCAATTTATATTCCCACCAACAGTGTACAAGGGTTCCATTTTCTCTATATCCTCACCAACACTTGTTTACCTTGTCTTTTTGGTAGCCATTCTAACAGGTGTGAGCTGACATCTCACTGTGCTTTTGATGTGCATTTCTCTGACAAGTGATATGTCTGTTGGCCATTTGTATATCGACTTTGGAAAAATGTCTGTTCAAGTCTTCTGCCCATTTTTTAATTGGATAGGTTTTTTGCTATTGAGTTGTATGCATTCTCCATATATTTTTAGTGTTAGCCCCTTTTTAGATACATAATCTGCAAATATTTTCTCCTCTTCAACAGGTGGCCTTTTCTTTTCATTGATGATTTCCTTTGCTGGGCAGAAGTTTTTAGTTTGATGTAGTGCCGCCTGCATATTATTATGTCAGATCCAAAAAAATCATCCCCAAGGCCAATGTCAAGAAGATTGTCCCCTTTGTTCTAGGAGTTCTGTGGTTTCAGATCTTACATTCAAATCTCTAATTCATTTTGAGTTAACTTTTGCACAGGTTGTAGGATAGTGATCTAGTTTCATTCTTTTGTGTGCAGCTTTTCAGTTTTCCCAAAACCATTTATTAAGGAGACTGTTGTGTCCCCATTTTATATTTGTGCCTCCTTTGTTGTCAATTAACTGGCCATGTATGTGTGGGTTTATTTCTGAGTTCTGTTATCTGTTCCATTGATCTATGTATCTGTTTTTATACCAATACCATACTGTTTGGATTACTATAGCTTTGTGACATGGTTTGGAACCAGGGATCATGCATCCAGCATTGTTCTTCTTTCTCAAGATTGCTTTGACTGGAAGCACCTGGGTGGCTCAGTGGTTGAGCATCTGCCTTTGGATCAGGTAGTGATCCCAGGGCCCTGGGAACTATCTAGTCCTACATTGGACTCCCCACAGGGAGCCTGCTTCTCCCTCTGCCTATGTCTCTGCCTCTCTCTGTGTGTCTCTTATGAATAAATAAATCTTAAAAAAAAAAAAAAAAAGATTGCTTTGCTGTTCCTGAGCATTTGTAGTTCAATTTCAATGTTAGGATTGTTTGATTTCTGTGAAAATTCCATTGGAATTTTGATTGGGATTGCACTGAGTCTTTAGATTGTTTTGGGACATTTTAACAATATTCTTCCTATTGAAAAGCATGGTATATCTCTCCATTTATTTGTGTCCTCTTCAATTTCTTTCCTCAGTGTTACAGTTTTCAGTATACAGGTCTCTCACTTCCTTGATTAAATTTATTCCTGAGTATTTTATTCTCTCTGATGCAGTTGCAAATGGGATTGCTTTCTTAATTTCTCTGTTATTGTATAGAAACACAAAAGATGTCTGTATATTGATTTTGTATTTTATCAAATTCATTGATTAGTTCTAACAGTTTTTTGGTGGAATATTTTGGGTTTTCTGTGTATAATAACATATCATCTGCCAAAGTGACAGATTTACCTCTTTAACAATTTAGATGCCTTTCATTACTTTTGGTTTTGTTCCCATTTAATAAATATACAGTGTTATATTAGTTTCAGGTGTACAATATAGTCATTCAACAATTGTATACCTTTTTCAGTGCTCATCACAATAAGTGCACTCTTAATCCCTGTCATCTATTTCACCCATCCCCCTACCCACCTCCCCTCTGGCAACCACCAGTTTGTTCTCTATAGTTAAGAGTCTGTTTTTGGTCTGCCTCTTTTTTTTGTTCATTTGTTTCATTTCTTAAATTCCACATATGAGTGAAATCCTATGGCATTTGTCTTTCTCTGACTTATTTCACTTAGGATTATACTCTCTAAATCCATGCATGTTGTTGCAAATTGCAAGATTTCATTCTTTTATGGCTGAGTAATATTCCATCATACATATATACCACATTGTCTTTATTCATTCATCTATTGATGAACACTTGGGCTGCTTCCATAATTTGGCTATTGTAAATAATGCTGCAATACACACAAGCATG
Source organism: Canis lupus familiaris (assembly GCF_011100685.1). Classification (NCBI taxonomy): domain Eukaryota; kingdom Metazoa; phylum Chordata; class Mammalia; order Carnivora; family Canidae; genus Canis; species Canis lupus. The sequence goes on from NC_049226.1 coordinate 16,218,200, forward strand.
CGTATCTCTTTTTGAATTAGTGTTTTCATATTCTTTGGGTAAATATCTACTAGGGGAATTACTGATCTTAAGGTAATTTTATTTTTAATTTTCTGAGGAAACTTTATACTGTTTTCCACAGTGGCTATACCAGTTTGCATTCCCACCAACAGTACTTAAGTGTTCCTCATTCTCCACATCCTCACCAACATTTGTTGTGTCCCGTGTGTTTTATTTTAGCCATTCTGACAGATATGAGGTAATATTGCATTGTGGTTTTGATTTGCATCTCCGTGGTGACAAGCGATATTGATATTTTTTCATGTGTCTGAGGGCCATCTGTATGTCTGCTTTGGAGAAATGTCTGTTCATGTCTTCTGCCCATTTTTAATTGGACTATTTGAGTTTGGGGATGCTGACTTGTAAAAATTCTCTATATATTTTGGATACTAACCCTTATTACATATGTCATTTGCAAATCTCTTCTCCCATTCAGTAAACTGTCTTTTAATTTTGTTGATTGTTTCCTTTGTTGTGTAGAAGTGTTTTGATATAATCCCATTGATTTGTTTTTGCTTTTGTTTCCCTTGCCTCAGAAGATCCATCTACAAAAATGTTGCTACAGCTGATGTCAAAGAAATTACTGCCTGCACTCTCTTCTAGGATTTTTATGGTTTCAGTCGTCACATTTAGATTTTTAATCCATTTGGGGTTTATTTTGTCTGTGGTATGAGAAAGTGATCCAGTTTCATTCTTTGCATGTAGCTGTCCAGTTTTCCCAGCACCATTTGAAAAGGCTGTCTTTTCCATACTGAATATTCTTGTCTCTTTTGTCAAAGATTAATTGACCTCATAATTATAGGTTTATTTCTTGGCTCTATTCTGTTTCATCGATCTATGTATATATTTTTGTGCCAGTACTATATCATTTTGGTGACAACAGCTTTGTAGTATATCTTGAAATCTGGGACTGTGATACCTCCAGTTTTGTTCTTTCAAGATTGCTTTAGCTATTCAGGGTCTTTTGTGGTTCCGTACAAAGCCTTTTACTTCTTGCCTAATTGCTCTGGCTAGAACTTCCAATACTATGTTGAATAAAAGTCACAAAGTGGGGATCCTCGTCTTGTTCCTGACCTTAGAGAACAAGCTTCCAAATTTTCACCGTTGAGGATGATGTTAGCTATGGGCTTGGCATATATGACCTTTATTATGGTTAGGTATATTCCCTCTATACCCACTTTGTTGAATACTTTTTTCCTAAATGGACGTTGAATTTTTTTCAGATACTTTTTTCTGCATCTGTTGAAATGATCATATGATTTTTAGCCATTTGTTAATGTAGCGTATCACATTGATTTTGTGAATGTGAAACCATCCTTTCATCCCTAGAATAAATCCCACTTAATCTTGATGTATGCTCCTTTTACTGTACTGTTGAATTGGGTTTGCTAATATTTTGTTGAGGATTTTAGTATCTATGTTCATCAATAATATTGGCCTGTAATTTTCTTTTGTTGTGTCCTTGTTCGGTTTTGGAATCAGGAAAATGTTAGCCTTGCAAAACGAGTTTGGAAATGTTCCCTACTCTTCCATTTTTGGAAAAGTTTGAGGATTGGTGTTAATTCTTTAAATGTTTGGTAGAATTCACCAGTGAAGCCATCTATCTGGTCCTGGTGGGGGTGGGGTTTGATTACTGATTCAATCTCCTTACTAGAAACTGGTCTGTTCAGATTTTCTATTTCTTCATGATTTAGTCTGAGAAGTTTGTATGTTTTCAGGACTTTTTATAACCATTTCTTATTGGTTGTCCAATTTGTTGGTATAATTGTTCATCTCAGTCTTTTATGATCCTTCATATTTTTTTGGTATCAGTTTAACACCTCCTTCATTTCTGATTTTATTCTTTTGGCCCTCTTTTTTTTTTCTTGGTGAGTCTAAAGTATGTCAGTTTTAGGGATGCCTGGGTGGCTCAGTTGGTTAAGCATCTGACTCTTTTTTTTTTTTTGGCATCTGACTCTTGATTTTTGGCTCAGGTCATGATTTCAGGGTCTTGGGATTGAGCCCCACATTGGGCTCCATGTTCAGTGCAGAGTCTGCTTGGGATTCTCTCTCTCACCCTCTCCCTGCTTATGCACTCTCTCTCGCACACACGCTCTCTCGCTCTCAAATGAATAGATAAATAAAATATTTTTAAAAATAAAGTATGTCAATTTTATCTTCTCAAAAAACCGTTCTTAGTTTCACTGATCTTTTCTATTGTCTTTATTACATTTATTTTCACTATGATATTTTTTGTTTCCTTCCTTCTACTAATAGGGATTCATTTGTTCTTCTTTCTTTAGTTCCATAAGGTGTTAGAATGTTTGAGGTTTTTTTCTTGTTTCTTGAGGTAGACATTTGTCACTATGAACTTCCCCCTAAGAACTGCTTCTGCTGCATCCCATAACTTCTGGTATGTTGTATTTCCATTTTTACTTGTCTCGATTTTTTTAATTTATTGACCAACTGGCTTTTTAATGACTGGTTATTTAATCTCCACATATTTGTGAATTTTCTTCATGTAATTGATTCATATCATTGTGGTTGGAAAAGATGCTTGACATCATATCAACTTCTTAAATTTATTAACACTTGGTTTTCTGGCCTAACATGTGATCCTGGAAAATATTCCAGGTGTACTTGAGAAGAATGCTTATTCTGCTGTGTTGGGGTGGAATATTTGTATATATCTGTTAAGTTCTTCTGGTCTAATGTGTTGTTGAAGGTGGATGTTTTTTTATTGATTTTTTTCCATCTGGATTATCTGTCCATTGATGTAAGTGAGGTATTAAAGTCCCCCATTATTATTGTATTGCTGTCTTTCTTTCAGGACTTGTTAGTATTAGCTGCACCTACATATAGAAAGCAATGTTCAATGCATAAATATGCTAGTGTGAAAGTTAAAAGACAAATGTAGCAAAAATAACTACGAGAATTAGTTAAGGGAAACACAAGATGAAAATGTAAAATGTGACATCAAAAACATAAAATGTGGGTGGGGGAATAGTAAAAATATAGAGCTTTAGAATGCATTCAAACTTAGGTTGTTATCAATTTAAAATAACATAGGTTGTTATATGTAAGCCTCATGGCCACGACACGGCAAAAACTTATAACAGATACACAGAAATCATTATAATGAAATCTAAGCATGCAACTAAAGAAAGTCATCAAGCCACAAAGGAAGAGGGCAAAAGAAATGAATGGAAAATAACTATAACAAAGCCAGAAAACAATGAATAAGAGGACATTAATTACATATCAGTAATTACGTTTAATGTAAGTGGACTAAATTCTCCAATAAAAAGAGTAGATGAATCAATAAAACAAAAAACTAAAGAAGATCCATCTATATGCTGCCTACAAGTGACTGACTTCAGATATAAGGACATACACTGTCTATAAGTGAAGGGATGAAAAAAGATAACCCACAAAAGGAAACCAGAAGAAAGCTGGGATGGCTATCTTTATATCAGACAAAACAGACTTTAACACAAAGATTTAAATGAGACTAGGGCAACATAACGATAAAGGAGTCAATCCAACAAGAGGATATGATTTATGTTTAACCTTTTGAGGGACTGCCAAAGTGTTTTCTACCGGAAATTTGTATTTTCAACAAACAAGATGATCCCCAAACTTTTGATCACCCACCAGATATCCAAAGCTCTGCCTATGACCTGCCATGGAACTAAGCTCTGGGGATGCCAAGGCTGTCCTTGAGCTCAAGGGGCTCATTATCTGGTGAGTATGCAAATTGACAGAGGCCTGAGGAGGGAGGCTTATGGTAAAGAATATGTCAGGGATAGCTAGCTGCCTGCCAATGCCTCATGGTCCCCCATCCACAGGGCAGCTGTTGCTGGGAAGTGGCTGCCCTGCCCAGGCCTACAGTTCCTAGCCCCTTGATTTCTGGATATGGCCCTAAAACCAAATTCTGACTTAGAATATGGTAGAAGTGATATATGCTACTTCCATGCCTGGCTTATAAAAATCTCCCTGACCACCCTCCCCTCTCTCCAACTGGATGTCTGTGCCCAAGGTCAACTTGGAAACCACTGAAGATGCCAGAGCTTCTGTCAGCCTGGGTTCCTGTACATCTGTGCAGATCAGATGTCCCTCTACCACACTAATGTCAACTGTACCTTAAGTGAGCAAGAACTAAATCTGTAATGAATTAAGCCACTGAGATGTGGGAGCTTATCCTTATAACAGCCAGCAGCAGCTTACCTTATGCAGGAGATGAGGGGGAAATTGGCTCCCCGTGGAACCCTCCCTCCATAACCTAGATCCAGGGCAAACCTCCTTCCCTGTGTCTCCTTCCATTCCCCCTATATTTTTGCAGGCAGAGTTGGGGGAACAGCAGCTGATGAGCTCGGAGAGGGGGAGGACAGCTGTGTGCATAGGACAGAAAGCTGGGAGGACCGAGGCTCTGTCCTTCCTCCCGGAATCCACATCTTCTAGGCAATGGCAGCAATGCTCCCAGGCAGAAAGGGGAACAGCTGCCAGCTCTGAATTATCCTGGAGGTGATCCACAGTTGGCTGTAGTGTCCCTAAGAATCAGAGAATCTCAGGAGTCAAGGCCTTCAAGGTCACCTAGTCCAGGCTCCTATCCTAATTTTGAATCCTTTCTGTAGTCAGCAAGGGTCCTCTGTCCTGCACATGTATCCCTCCTGATAGAGGACTCCGCACTTCACCTTTGGAAATCTCTGCTAGGAAAGCCTCCCTCACACTACGCTTCATCTGCCCCTCTAACTTTCAAAAAACAGTATTGGAACCCCCTCTGGGGGACCCCCAAAGAACAAGTCTTATTCTGCCTCAATGTGGCAGCTGTCCACATGAGGTACTCAAGCATTGTTCCTAGCTGATAAGTTCCCCATGGGCAGAGGATGGTTCCATTCCTTCCCAGTCATACCCAGAACCAAGCCCTACTCAAAGGAGTGGAACATGTGTTAGATGCATGAAGGGTAAAGACGGGGAGAAATGGGCAGGTGGTATATGGAGGTTTCATGAAATGTTGGTTCTCTCAGCATGCTGTCCGAGGCTGGACGAAAACAATAGAGGGCGCCTGAGTGGTTAAGTGCCCAATTCTTGATTTTGGCTCAGGTCATGATCTCAGGGTCCTGAGAGCAAGCCCCTCATGGGGCTCCATGCTCAGCAGGAAGTCTCCTTCAGATTCTCTCTTCCTCTGCCCCTCCCCCTACTCGCATGCACTAAATAAATAAATAAAAATAAATAAATAAATAAATAAATAAAATCATAAAACAATATGACAAAATATAGTAATAACTGCTGCATTATTGAGACTTTGTGTTAAACACCCTGTTAACCACTTAACATGGATACTCTCATACCTTTACAATGACCCTGTAAGAAAGCATAATTCCTGTGAACACAAACACCCATGTGGTTCAGTCTCAGAGCAGTGGTTCTGGCCAAAGAACCAGCCCAGAAACCACAAGAAAAGTTGTAAATAACTCATTATCTGCTTTCATTTTATGAGCCTGAAGGGATCCGAATGAACAGTTGAGAGTAATAGTCATTAACACCTTTGTGATATTGTGATATGATAAATATTTACTCGGTCTCCATCTTCAGTTGTAGGCACAGAGCTCCTAAAACCCTTGAAGTTTCTTGAGTGATGGATGTGAGAAGAGAGCATCTCTTATTATTTGTAATAAGCCCCTTTCAACCACTCCTGAATTTGTGCTAAGGGGGTAACTCTTGGTGGGTCCCTAGATAGCTTCAGGATGAAGGCTCGTTGCCAAAAGGAACCAAACAACCATGTGATAGAAGGTTGGAACTTTCAACCCAACCCCCAACTCCAGGGAGGAGAGAGGGGCTGGAGATGGAATAAATCACTAATGAACAATGATTTACTCAGTCATATCTGTGTAGTAGAACCCCCATAAAAACCCTAAATGACAGGGTTCAGAGAGCTTCCAGGTTGGTAAATCCATCTGGATGCAGAGAGGGTGGTGCACCTCAACCCCACAGAAACAGAAACTCCTCTGCTCAGGACCCTTCCAGACTTCACCCTATGTAACTCTTCATCTGGTGTTAATTTTTATCCTTTACTATTATGCTGTGTGGAAAGGACATTATAAAGTGTTTTCTCTGAGCTCCATGAACTGTTCTAGCAAATTTTCTAACTCAAAGAGGAAACTCCTGATGGATAGTTATCAATCAGAAGTACAGGAGGTCTGGGGGTGGCATCAGAAGAAGGAGGGGTGCAGTCTGGTGGGACTGAGTCTCAACGTGTGAGGTCTGCTAACTTCAGAGAGTGTCAGAATTGAACTGAAGCATTGGGACACCCAGTTGGTGTCCAGAGTTGGAGAACTGGTCGTTAGAATGGAAAAACCCCCACATGTTTGGTGTCAGGAGTGTGAGTAGAAAGAAACAGTAACCCTGCTTTTCTGCCCAAGTCCTCACACCCCGCAGCACTCACCGCCACACCTCTGGCTCCATTTCTCCCAGTGGTCTTCTTCCTGCACCCTCCTTTCTCCCAATTTTGCATCACAAAACAGCAAAGGCTGAGTCCAGGGGCAGCAGGCAGGAATCTTCTTGGTGGTGAGCAGGAAGCAGCTCAAAACAAATGTGTTCATAATTTTTGCCCTAAAGAGGTGTCTCCATTGTATTGGCTAAGAAAAAAGTCAAGGAGGTTGGGTTTGCTGTACAAGGCCTCACAGCTAGCCAGAGGCACAGCCAGGGTTTGAATTCCAAAGCCAGTATTCACCAAGCGTCTCGGGACGCTTTACAGAAACCCAGGTAACACCTGGAACCAGCATTTGTTTGCACACTTACTCCGTGACAGGAATTGTGCTGACCCCAGTGAGGGAAAAGCAAGGAATGAGGGAACCAAAGCTCACTGCTCCTCTTCCAACTCTGTGACCTGGGGTAAGTGTGAATGGTTGTGAACAGATCTCAGCCTCATGGGCGTCAATATTCTTTTCTGTGCAATGGGAAATTAGTCCATGTGCTGCCAGGTGGGAGAGACTGGAAGGCCCTAATGCAGGTAAGGATGATTTTAGCTGTGAACTGAGGATTAGCAAGATGAAGACCATCCTGTCAGGGGCCAGATCTCAGGGAAACCCTGGGCAGCCAGACCTCAGGAAGAGGGCACCAAACCAGCAGGAAAAGAGGGAATAGATGGAGACCCTTCCTGGAGGAGAGCTCCAGAACCACTACTCTAGCAGATGGGGTGAGGACAAGGAGTCTGTGGACTTCCCTGGGGTGAGTACAGTCATCCTGTCCTCGGGTGAAGAAATGGAGGCCCAGCTTCCAGATGGTCACTTGGCCAGAGCAGAGAAGCAGTAAGTGGCAGTCGGACAGCCAATCTGTTTGATTCTGCCCCAGTCTGTAGTGGCCTTCCTCCAGGAGCCTAACACCCCCCAGGAAGAAGTTTCTGGAAGATGGGTGTCACCTCGCCACTGCACCCACCCCCGAACCTCTCCTGGCTACAGCTGAGAAAATGCATTTGCACTCCCCCCATGAAACTACTGGCTTTCTCCAGAAGGAAATGGGGTGCAGGAAGGAGACAAAGCTCTCACCTGAAGGCACATGGATTGTCCTTCCTTGAGACGGAGGCCCTACTGGCCTGTGCAGGGGGAGTGTAGGAAGAGAGGCCACAGGCCCTTCCTCTGAGAAGACTTGCCCAGCTCTGATGAAGAGCACGGCTGCCCCCAACCTCCTGCCCTGGACCTTGGCACTTCCCCTCTGATGCCAGTGTCCAGAGGGAGGGCACAGACTCATGGGCTGTGTGCCCTGCACCCACACATGCCTGTGTGCACGACCATGCCGAAAAGCCAGGGTGACTTATCCCCGTCCAGGTTTGCGCTCTGATTCTGCCTCCACTGGCTTAATCTCTCCAAGCTTCATTTTCCATCTTAAGAGAGAAGCGACCTAGCCGAGGGGACAGTTGAGCAGAGTCTGTGAGCTCTGTAGGCAGGCAGGCAGGCAGGTAGGCAAGCAGGTAGGCAGGCAGGTAAAGCACTTAGTGCTGGCTCAATGTGAGGAAACCGAGGCTGTTGTTAATAAGAGGCCCCACGGGAATGTGTGTGCACTACCCGTGAACGCCCACACGAGCATACAGGTGTGTGCATTCATACAGAGAGGCAGGAGGAGGCAGGGGTGAGGTCAGGGACTACCCTGCTTCACTGTCCTGTGGAAGGCATGGAGGGGACGTTTGTTCTCTGTGGCTCCAGGGCAGAGCTATCAGAGACGCTCCCCAATTCTCAGTCCCAGGCAGCGGACAGAGGTCGCGCTCCTTGCCCTTGGACGCGCTCAGCAGAGGCTTGCTGATGGTTTAGCACGTCCGTAGCTGTCTGCAGTTTACAGAGCGCTCCACCCAGGGTGCTTGGCACTGGCGATTTCCTTACACTTCTCAGTGTGAGGTTACCTTCAGCCCCATTATACAAACGGGGAATCTGAGACCTAAAGAGAAGAATCCTTTCCCAGAGATGCCCCACTAGTAAATAGCAACCAGAATTTGAACCCAGGTCTTTTGGAGGCATTATGTAGAGCCTTGGAGCCAGACATTGGTCCCAACCTCAGGCTTAAATGATAGGCATTCAAAATAGATGTATTTTGTCTATCTCTTAGCAATAATGCCATCAGGATCCAACTATGTTGTTGCAAATGTCAGATGTCCTCTTTTTAATGGATGAATAATATCCTATTGTGTGCATATATGTCACCATTTCTTCATCATCCATTGATGGACAGTTGTTTCCATGTGTTGGCTATTGGAAATAATGTTTCTATGAACATGGGGATGCAGATATCTTTTCAAGTTTTGGGTTTTTTTAAAATATTTATTTTAGAGAGTGCAGGCAGGGGCAGAGGGAGAGAATCTCAAGCAGACTGCCCACTGAGCATAGAGCCCAATGCAGGGCTTGATCTCACAACCCTGAGATCGTGATCTGAGCTGAAATCAAGAGTTAGAAACTCAATCAACTGAGCCATCCAAGTACCCCTTAAGTTAGTGTTTTTACTTCTTTTGGTGTATTCCCAGAAATGGAATTGCTGGATCATACAGTAGTTATACCTGTATTTTTTTTTTTTGAGAACCCTTCATACTATTGTCCACAGTGGCTGCACCAACTTATGGTCCCACTAACAGTACACAAGGGTCCCTTTTCTCCACATCCAAACCAGTATTTGTTGTCTCTTGTCATTATGATGATGGCCATTCTAAAAGGTGTGAGGTGATATTTTGTTATGGTTTTGATTTGCATTTCCCTGCTCATGAGAACATCCCTGATATTGAGTATCTTTTCAGTACCTGTTGGCCATTCCTTATAACTTCTTTGGGAAAGTGTCTATTCAGATCTTCAGCCTCTTTTTAATTGGACTATTTGGCTTTTTGCTGTTGAGTTGTAGGAGTTCTTTATATACTTTGGATGTTAACTCCTTATCAGATATATCATTTACAAATATCTTCTTCCTAATCCATAAGTTGCCTTTTCACTTTGTTGACCGTATCCTTTGCTGCGCAGATTTTTAGCTTGATTTATTCTTTTTTTTAAGATTTTTTTAAAATTTATTTTTGAGAGAGAGAAAGAGAGTGCATGAGCAGGGGGAGGAGTAGAGGGAGAAGCAGACTCCCTGCTCAGCAGGCAGCCCGATGCAGAACTCGATCCCAGGACTCTAGGATCATGACCTGAGCCACAGATAGACAATCAACTGAACCACACAGGTACCCAGCTTGATTTATTCTTGATTTTTGTTACTTCTGCTTTAGGAGTCCTATTCAAAAAATTATTGCCAAGACTCATGTCAAGGAGCTTTTCCCCTATGTTTTCTTCTAGAGATTCCATGGTTTCAAGTCTTACATTTATATTTTTCAATTTTTTTTTTGGAAAAAGATGAGGATAATTCTTTTTAGCTTAATTTCAGTGTGGTTAATATACATGTTATACTAGTTTCGGGTCAATGATATAGTGATCCAACACTTTCATACATCACTCAGAGCTCATCATGATAAATGTACTCTTAATCTGTTTCACCCATTTCACCCATCCTCCCACCCACCTCCCCCCTGGCAGCCATCAGTTTGTCCTCTAGAGTTAAGAGTCTGGTTTTGGGTTTGTCTCTTTTTTCTTTGTTTATTTATTTTGTTTCTTAACCATATATGAGTAAAATCCTATGGCATTTTTCTCTGATTTATTTCACTTAGCATTATACCATCTAGATCCATCCATGCTGTTATAAATGGCAAGATTTCATTCTTTTTTATGGCTGAGATCTATTTCACTGTATATATACTGCATCATCTTTATCCATCCATCTATTGATGGACACTTGGGCTGCTTCCATAATTTGACTATTGTTTGTAAGTAATGCTGCAATATACACAAGCATGCATATCTTTTCAAATTACTGTTTTCATATTCTTTGGGTAAGTACCCTCTAGCGGAATTACTGGACCATATGATTATTTTATTTTTAATGTTTTGAGGAAACTCCGTATTGTTTTTCACAGAGGCTACATCAGTTTGCATTCCCACCAACAGTGCTTGAGGCTTCCTTTTTCTCCACATTCTCACCAGCACTTGTTGTTTCCCATGGTTTTTATTTTAGCCATTCTGACAGGTATGAGGTAATATTGCATTGTGGTTTTGATTTCCCTGGTGATAAGTGATGTTGAGCATTTTTTCATGTGTCTGAGGGCCATCTGTATGTCTTTGGAGAAATGTCTGTTCGTGTCTTCTGCCCATTTTTATTTGGACTGTCTGGGTTTTTTGGGTGTTGACTTGTATAAGTTCTTTATATATTTTGGATACTAACCTTTTATCAGATATAACATTTGCAAATCTCTTCTCCCATTCAGTAGGCTGTCTTTTAGTTTTGTTGATTGTTTCCTTTGCTGTGCAGAAGTGTTCCATTTTGATGTAGCCCCAGTAGTTTATTTTAGCTTTTGTTTCCTTTGCCTCAGGAGACATATTTACAAAAAATGTTGATATGACTGATGTCAGAGAAATTACTGCCTCTTCTAGAATTTTTATGGTTTCAGGTGTCACATTTAGGTCTTTAATCCATTTTGAGTTTATTTTGTCTATGGTGTGAGAAAATGATCCAGTTCCATTCTTTGCATGTAGCTGTCCAGTTTTTCCAGCACCATTTGTTGAAGAGACTTTTTTCCCTTTACATATTCTTGCCTCCTTATTAAAGATTGACCATATAATCCTGGGTTTATTTCTGGGCTTTCTATTCGGTTCCATTAACCTCTGTGTCTATTGTTTGTGTGTGTGTGTGTGTGTGTGTGTGTGTGTGTGTGTCTATTGTTATGCCAGTATCATACAGTTTTGATTACTCCAGCTTTGTAGTATATTTTGATATCTGGGATCATGATCCCTTCCATTTTGTTCTTTTTGAAGATTGCTTTGGCTATTTGGGCTCTTTTGTGGTTCCATAAAACTTTTAAGATGATTTGTCCTAGTTCTGTGGGAAATGCTGTTGGTATTTTTGTAGAGATTGCACTAAGTCTGTAGATTGCTCTGGGTAGTATGGACATTTTAACAATATGCTTCCAATCTATGAGCATAGATTCTCTTTCCATTCATTTGTGTTGTCTTCAGTTTCATCAAGATTTTATAGTTTTCAGAGTACAACTATTTCCTCTCCTTAGTTAAGTTTGTTCCTGTGCATTTTATTATTATTGGTCAGTTATAAATAGAATTGTTTTCTTAATTTCTCTTTCCACTACTTCATTAGTGTATAGAAATGCAATGAATTTCTGTATATTGATTTTGTATTCTTCAGTCTTACTGAATTGACTCCTGAGCTCTAATAGTTTTTTGGTGGAGTTTTAGGGTTTTCTATGTCTACTATCATATCATCTACAAACAATGAAAGTTTTTCTTCCTTCTCCCCAATTTGGATGCCTTTTATTTCTTTGTCTGATTGCTGTGGCTAGGACTTGTAGTACTATATTGAATAAAAGTGCCTAGAGTGAACATTCTTGTTTTTTTCCTGATCTTAAAGGGAAAACCTCAGTTTTTCCTCATTGAGTATGATTTTAGGTGTGGGTTCTCATATATGGCCTTTATTATGTTGAGGTATGTTCCCTCTAAATCCACTTTGTTGAGAGTTTTGTTCATGAAGGGATGAATTTTGCCAAATGCTTTTTATGCATTTATTGAAATGATCATATGATTTTTACACTTCATTTTGTTAATGTGGCATATCACGTTGGTAGATTTGCAAATATTGAACCATTCCTGCATTCCCCACAATAAATCTCATTGGATGATTTGTTTGCTATAGCTTTATAGTTTAGCTTGAAATCAAGAAATATGATGCCTCCTGTTTTGTTCTTTATAGGGATTGCTCGGGCTATTCAGGAGTTTTTGTGGTTTCATATAAATTTTAAGATTTTTTTTCTACTTCTGTAAAAAAAAATGTTATTGGAATCTTGACAGGGATTACAATGAATCTATAGATGGCTTTGGGTAGTATTGACATTTTAAGATTAATTCTTCCAAACCATGAACATGGAATAACTTTCCATTTATTTGTGTGTCTTCTTTGATTTCTTTCATCAATGTCTTATAGTATTCAGAGTAGAGATTTTTTTCACCTCCTTGGTTAAGTTTATTGCTAAATATTTTATTGTTTCAATGCTATTGTAAATGGGTCACTTTCTTTATTTCTTTGTCACAGAATTTGTTGTTAGTATATAGAAATGCTACTGATTTTTATGTTAATTTTGTATCCTGCAACTTAACTGAATTTATTGGGTAGATCTAACAGGGTTTTTTGTTGTTTTTTTTGTTTGTTTGTTTGTTTTTGGTGGAGTCATTAGGGTTTTCTCTGTATAAAATCATGCCATCTGCAAAAAGGGACAGTTTTACCTCTTCTTTAACAATGCTGGTGCCTTTTCTTTTTCTTTTTCTTTTTCATGCCTAATGACTCTGACAAGGACTTCCAGTGCTATATTTAAGAGGAGTGGTGAAGTGAGCACCCTGTCTTATTCCTGATCTTAGAGGAAAAGCTTTGAACCTTTCAACATTGAGTAAGATGTTAGCTATGGGCTTATCATATACAGCCTTATAGGTGCATTCCTTTCCTACCGAATTTATTACAAACAGTTGTTAAATTCTGCCAAATGCTTTTTCTGCATTTAATAAGATGATTGTATGACTTTTTTTTTCTTTATTAATGTGAGGCATCACATTGATTTGCATATGTTGAACCATCCTTGCATCTCAGACATAAATTGTGCTTGATTATGGTGAGTAATCCTTTTAGTGTGCTGCTGAATTGTTTCCTAGTATTTTATTGAGAATTTTTACATCTATATTCATTGACGATATTGATCTATAGTTTTCTGATAATATCTTTTTCTGGCTTTTTTTTTTTTTTGAGTTGGAGAATGATTGGCGTTAATTCTTTACTTTTTGAAAGATTTTATTTGAGAGAGCATGCATGTACATGCATGCATGAGTGAGAGGGAGGGGCAGAAGGAGAGGGAGAAGCAGACTCCCCACTGAACAGGGAGCCTGATGTGGGGCTCTTTCCCAGGACCCTAAAATCATGATCTGAGGTGAAGGCAGACACTTAACCAGCTAAGCCATCCAGGCACCCCCTGACATTAATTCTTTAAATGTTTGATAAAATTCACCAGTGAAATCATCTGGCCTTGGCTTTTCATCATTGGGAGATTTTTGTTGTTGTTGTTGTTACTGATTTAATCTCCTTTCTAGTGATTAGCTGTGCAGACATTTATTTCTTCCTGATTCAGTCTTGGCAGTCTGTACATTTCTAGAACTTTTCCATTTCTTCTTGGTTGCCCAGATTGTTAGTGTATAGTTACTCAAAATTGCCTCTTACAATCTTTGTATTTCTGTGGTGTTAGTTTATAATTTTGTTCATTAAGGTTCTCTCTCTCTTTCCTGAGGTAGTCTAGCTAAAGGTTTGTCAATTTTGTTTATCTTCTCAAAGAACCAACTCTTAGTTTGGTTAATCTTTTCTATTGTTTTTCTGCTTCTGTTTCATTTATTTCTACTCCAGTCTTTATTATTACCTTCTTTCTGCTAACTTTGGGCTAGTTTGTTGTTTAGTTCCTTACAGGTGTAGATCTAGGTTGTTTATGTATGAGCTTTCTTGCTTCTTAATATAGAAACTTATTGCTATGAACTTTTCTCATAAAACTGCTTTTGCTGCATCCTATAAGTTTAGGTATGTTGTTTACATTTTTGTTTTAAGATACTTTTTTATTTCCTGTTTAATTTCTTCTTTGATGCATTGTTCAGGAGAGTGTTGTTTAATTTCCATGTATTCATGAATTTTCCAGTTCTCCTCGTTATTGATTTCTAGTTTCATACCTCTGTGGTAAGAGAATATATTTGGTATGATTTCAGTCCTCTTGAATTTGCTAAGATTTGTTTTGCAGCCTAACGTATCACCTGTCTTGGAAAATGTTCTCTGTGCACTGGAGAAGAATGTGTATTCTGCTGTTGGATAGAATGTTATGTGTATGTCTGCTAGATCCATTTGGTATATAGTGTTCAATCTGCTGACTCTTTATTGATTCTCTGTCTGGATGATTTATCCATTGTTTAGAGTGGGGCATCAAGGTCCCCATTTATTATTGTGCCACTCCTTATTTCTCCTTATAGCTCTTAGTTTTTGCTTTATGTATTTAGATGCTCTGATGCTGAGCACATCTATTGTGTCTTCTTGATATATTGACTCCTTTGTCAATATATGATGATCTTGTCATCTTGACCATTTTTGTATCTATTTCATCCAATATACATATAGCTACCCTTGCCTATTGGGGGGTTACAATTTCTTGAAATATTTTTTCCATCCATTCACTCTCAGTTTGTGTACCTTTAAAGCCAAAATGAGTTTCTTGTAGGCAGCATATCATTGGACCTTGTTTTTTTTTGTCTATTTATCTAGTCATCCATTCTCTGACTTTTGACTGCAGAGTTTTATCTGTTTTCATTTAAAGTAATCATTGACAGTAAGGACTTACTAATGCCATTTTGTTCAACGTTTCTTATTTTTTTTTACCCTGCTTTTTAGTTGTTTTGAAGTTTTTTACGTCTTGTATTAATATGCTTTGACTTCTTTGTCATGATCTTTTGTGTAATTATAGCTCTTCTCTTGGGGATATCATAGGCTTACATAAAATATCTTAAAAGTATAATATCATATTTTTAAAAAAGATTTTATTCATTTATTCATGAGAGACACTGAGAGAGAGAGGCACAGACACAGGCAGAGGGAGAAGCAGGCTCCATGCAGGGAGTCCGACATGGGACTCGATCTCGGGTCCCCAGAATCAGGCCTTGGGCTGAAGGCAGCGCTAAACTGCTGAGCCACCCAGGCTTCCCTATAATATCCTATTTTAAACTAATGACAACTTCAATAGAATTTCTAAGCTTTACATTTTTCTCTCCTCCTCACATTTTAGGTCATTCATGTTACAAGTTATATATTCTTTATATCATGTAACTAATAACAGATTATCATTATAGTTATTTTTGCTAATTTGTTTCTTTTTATTTTTTATTGAAGAACACTTGATGCACAATATTACATTAGTTTAGGTGTACAACATCATGATTCAACAAGTCTATATATTATGCTATGCTCACCACAAGTGAAGCTACTGTCTATCACCATACAACACTACTACAATAACACTATTCCCTAGGATATACCTTTTATCCTTGTGACATATTCCATAAATGGAAGTCTTTATCTCCCATTCCCCTTCACCTATTTTCCCCACCACCACCCTCCCCTCTGGCAACCATCAGTGTGTTCTCTGTATTTATGGGTCTTTTTCTGCTTTTTGTTTGTTTATTCATTTGTTTTGTTGCTTAGATTCCACAAATGAAATCATATGGTATTTGTCTTTCTCTGACTTATTCCATTTAGCATAATACCCTCTAAGTCTACCGATGTTGCAAATGGCAAGATTTCATTCTTTTTTATGGCTAATATTTCATTATATATAATACCACACATTCATTACCCATACTTCTATTGATGGGCACTTGGGTTGCTCCTATATCTTGGCTATTGTAAATACTGCTGTAAATAAACAGAGGGGTGCACATATCTTTTTGAATTAGTGTTTTGTTTTCTTTGAAGAAATATCCAATAGTGGAAGTACTAGATTACATGGCATTTCCATTTTTAATTTTTTGAGGAAACTCCATACTGTTTTACACAGTGACTGCACCAATTTACCTTCCCATCAACAGTACACAGGTTTTCCTTTTTCCACATCCTTGCCAACACTTGTTATTTCTTATCTTTTTGATTTAAGCTATTCTGATGGGTGTAAGGTAATATCTTATAGCATTTTCCTGATGATTAGTGATGCTAAACATTTTTTTTCATGTGTCTGTTGGCCATTTGTATGTCATCTTTCAGAAAATGTCTATTCAGATCCTCTGCCCACTTTTTTTAAGATTTTATTTATTTATTCATGAGAGACACAGACACAGACACAGACACAGAGGCAAAGAGAGAAGCAGGCTGCCTGAGGGGAGATCGATGCGGGACCCAATCCTGGGACCGTGGGATCACGCCCTGACCTGAAGGCAGATGCCCAACCACTGAAGCATCCAGGCATCCCCTCTGCCCACTTTTTGATTGTAATATTCAGGGGGAGTTGGTGTTGAGTTGTATAAGTTTTTTATGTATTTTGGATATTAATCCCTATTGGATATATCATTTGCAAAATTTCTTAGCCCATTTAGTTGGTTATCTTTTCATTTTGTTGATGGTTTCCTATGCGATGCAAAAGATTTTTTATTTTGGTGTATCCCAATTGTTTCTTTTTGCTTTTCTTTCCCCTGCCTGAGGAGATATATCTACAGAAATGTTTCTTAGTCAAAAAAAATTACCGTCTGTTTTCTTCAAGGAGTTTTATGATTTCCTGTCTCATAGTTAGGTCTTTACTCCATTTGAGTTTATTTTTCTGTATGGTGTAAGAAAGTGGTCCAGTATCATTCTTTTGTAGCTGTCCAGCTCTCCACCATTTATTGAAAAGACTGTCTTTTTTCCATTGTATATTCTTGCATTCTTTGTTGTAGATTAATTGACCACATAATTGTGGGTTTATTTCCAAATTCTATTTGTTCCATTGATCTATGTGTCTATTTTTGTCAGCACCATAGTGTTTTGATTTCTACAGCTTTGTAATATAGTTCAAAATCTGGGAATGTGATACCTTCAGCTTCTTCTTCTTAAGATTGCTTTGGCTATTTGGGGTCTTTTGTGGCTCCATATACATCTTAGTATTATCTATTCTAGTATTGTTAAAAATGCTGTTGGTATTTTGATAGGGATGGCATTAAATCTATAGATGGCTTTGGGTAGTATGGACATTTTAACAGTATTCTTCCAATTCATAAGTGTATAATATCTTTGCATTTGTGTCATCTTTGATTTCTTCCATCAATGTATCATAGTTTTCAGAATATAGGTCTTCTACCCCCCACACACACACCTTGGTTACATTTATTCCTAAGTATTTTATTCTTTCTGGTGCAGTTATATAAGTGGAATTGTTTTTTCTTTTTCTTTTTTTATTTTTTATTGGTGTTCAATTTACTAACATACAGAATAACCCCCAGTGCCCGTCACCCATTCACTCCCACCCCCCGCCCTCCTCCCCTTCCAACACCCCTAGTTCGTTTCCCAGAGTTAGCAGTCTTTACGTTCTGTCTCCCTTTCTGATATTTCCCACACATTTCTTCCCCCTTCCCTTATATTCCCTTTCACTATTATTTATATTCCCCAAATGAATGAGAACATATAATATTTGTTCTTCTCCGACTGGCTTACTTCACTCAGCATAATACCCTCCAGTTCCATCCACGTTGAAGCAAATGGTGGGTATTTGTCATTTCTAATAGCTGAGTAATATTTCATTGTATACATAAACCACATCTTCTTTATCCATTCACCTTTCGTTGGACACCGAGGCTCCTTCCACAGTTTGGCTATCGTGGCCATTGCTGCTATAAACATCGGGGTGCAGGTGTCCCGGCGTTTCACTGCATCTGTATCTTTGGGGTAAATCCCCAGCAGTGCAATTGCTGGGTCGTAGGGCAGGTCTATTTTTAACTCTTTGAGGAACCTCCACACAGTTTTCCAGAGTGGCTGCACCAGTTCACATTCCCACCAACAGTGTAAGAGGGTTCCCTTTTCTCCGCATCCTCTCCAACATTTGTTGTTTCCTGCCTTGTTAATTTTCCCCATTCTCAGTGGTGTGAGGTGGTATCTCATTGTGGTTTTGATTTGTATTTCCCTGATGGCAAGTGATGCAGAGCATTTTCTCATGTGCATGTTGGCCATGTCTATGTCTTCCTCTGTGAGATTTCTGTTCCTGTCTTTTGCCCATTTCATGATTGGATTGTTTGTTTCTTTGGTGTTGAGTTTAATAAGTTCTTTATAGATCTTGGAAACTAGCCCTTTATCTGATACGTCATTTGCAAATATCTTCTCCCATTCTGTAGGTTGTCTTTGAGTTTTGTTGACTGTATCCTTTGCTGTGCAAAAGCTTCTTATCTTGATGAAGTCCCAATAGTTCATTTTTGCTTTTGTTTCTTTTGCCTTCGTGGATGTATCTTGCAAGAAGTTACTATGGCCGAGTTCAAAAAGGGTGTTGCCTGTGTTCTTCTCTAGGATTTTGATGGAATCTTGTCTCACATTTAGATCTTTCGTCCATTTTGAGTTTATCTTTGTGTATGGTGAAAGAGAGTGGTCTAGTTTCATTCTTCTGCATGTGGATGTCCAATTTTCCCAGCACCATTTATTGAAGAGACTGTCTTTCTTCCAATGGATAGTCTTTCCTCCTTTATCGAATATTAGTTGCCCATAAAGTTCAGGGTCCACTTCTGGATTCTCTATTCTGTTCCACTGATCTATGTGTCTGTTTTTGTGCCAGTACCACACTGTCTTGATGACCACAGCTTTGTAGTACAACCTGAAATCTGGCATTGTGATGCCCCCAGATATGGTTTTCTTTTTTAAAATTCCCCTGGCTATTCGGGGTCTTCTCTGATTCCACACAAATCTTAAAAAAATTTGTTCTAACTCTCTGAAGAAAGTCCATGGTATTTTGATAGGGATTGCATTAAACGTGTATATTGCCCTGGGTAACATTGACATTTTCACAGTATTAATTCTGCCAATCCATGAGCATGGAATATTTTTCCATCTCTTTGTGTCTTCCTCAATTTCTTTCAGAAGTGTTCTATAGTTTTGAGGGTATAGATCCTTTACATCTTTGGTTAGGTTTATTCCTAGGTATCTTATGCTTTTGGGTGCAATTGTAAATGGGATTGACTCCTTAATTTCTCTTTCTTCAGTCTCATTGTTAGTGTATAGAAATGCCACTGACTTCTGGGCATTGATTTTGTATCCTGCCACGCTACCGAATTGCTGTATGAGTTCTAGCAATCTTGGGGTGGAGACTTTTGGGTTTTCTATGTAGAGTATCATGTCATCGGCAAAGAGGGAGAGTTTGACTTCTTCTTTGCCAATTTGAATGCCTTTAATGTCTTTTTGTTGTCTGATTGCTGAGGCTAGGACTTCCAGTACTATGTTGAACAGCAGTGGTGAGAGTGGACATCCCTGTCTTGTTCCTGATCTTAGGGGAAAGGCTCCCAGTGCTTCCCCATTGAGAATGATATTTGCTGTGGGCTTTTCATAGATGGCTTTTAAGATGTCGAGGAATGTTCCCTCTATCCCTACACTCTGAAGAGTTTTGATCAGGAATGGATGCTGTATTTTGTCAAATGCTTTCTCTGCATCCAATGAGAGGATCATATGGTTCTTGGTTTTTCTCTTGCTGATATGATGAATCACATTGATTGTTTTACGGGTGTTGAACCAGCCTTGTGTCCCAGGGATAAATCCTACTTGGTCATGGTGAATAATTTTTTTAATGTACTGTTGGATCCTATTGGCCAGTATCTTGTTGAGAATTTTTGCATCCATGTTCATCAGGGATATTGGTCTGTAATTCTCCTTTTTGGTGGGGTCTTTGTCTGGTTTTGGAATTAAGGTGATGCTGGCCTCATAGAACGAATTTGGAAGTACTCCATCTCTTTCTATCTTTCCAAACAGCTTTAGGAGAATAGGTATGATTTCTTCTTTAAACGTTTGATAGAATTCCCCTGGGAAGCCATCTGGCCCTGGACTCTTGTGTCTTGGGAGGTTTTTGATGACTGCTTCAATTTCCTCCCTGGTTATTGGCCTGTTCAGGTTTTCTATTTCTTCCTGTTCCAGTTTTGGTAGTTTGTGGCTTTCCAGGAATGCGTCCATTTCTTCTAGATTGCCTAATTTATTGGCGTATAGCTGTTCATAATATGTTTTTTAAATCGTTTGTATTTCCTTGGTGTTGGTAGTGACCTCTCCTTTCTCATTCATGATTTTATTAATTTGGGTCTTCTCTCTCTTCTTTTTAATAAGGCTGGCTAATGGTTTATCTATCTTGTTAATTCTTTCAAAGAACCAACTCCTGGTTTTGTTGATCTGTTCCACAGTTCTTCTGGTCTCGATTTCATTGAGTTCTGCTCGAATCTTTATTAACTCCCTTCTTCTCTTGGGTGTAGTATCTATTTGCTGTTTTTTCTCTAGCTCCTTTATGTGTAAGGTTAGCTTTTGTATTTGAGTTCTTTCCAGTTTTTGAATGGATGCTTGTATTGCGATGTATTTCCCCCTTAGGACTGCTTTTGCTGCATCCCAAAGATTTTGAACGGTTGTATCTTCATTCTCATTAGTTTCCATGAATCTTTTTAATTCTTCCTTAATTTCCTGGTTGACCCTTTTATCTTTTAGCAGGATGGTCCTTAACCTCCATGTGTTTGAGGTCCTTCCAAACTTCTTGTTGTGATTTAGTTCTAATTTCAAGGCATTATGGTCTGAGAATATGCAGGGGACAATCCCAATCTTTTGGTATCGGTTCAGACCCGATTTGTGACCCAATATGTGGTCTATTCTGGAGAAAGTTCCATGTGTGCTTGAGAAGAATGTGTATTCAGTTGAGTTTGGATGTAAAGTTCTGTAGATATCTGTGAAATCCATCTGGTCCAGTGTATCATTTAAAGCTCTCGTTTCTTTGGAGATGTTGTGCTTAGAAGACCTATCGAGTATAGAAAGAGCTAGATTGAAGTCACCAAGTATAAGTGTATTATTATCTAAGTATTTCTTCACTTTGGTTAATAATTGATTTATATATTTGGCAGCTCCCACATTCGGGGCATATATATTGAGGATTGTTAAGTCCTCTTGTTGAATAGATCCTTTAAGTATGAGATAGTGTCCCTCTTCATCTCTCACTACAGTCTTTGGGGTAAATTTTAGTTTATCTGATATAAGGATGGCTACCCCTGCTTTCTTTTGAGGACCATTCAAATGGTAAATGGTTCTCCAACCTTTTATTTTCAGGCTGTAGGTGTCCTTCTGTCTAAAATGAGTCTCTTGTAGACAGCAAATAGATGGGTCCTGCTTTTTTATCCAGTCTGAAACCCTGCGCCTTTTGATGGGGTCATTAAGCCCGTTCACATTCAGAGTTACTATTGAGAGATATGAGTTTAGTGTCATCATGTTATCTATTCAGTCCTTGTTTTTGTGGACTGTTCCACTGAACTTCTTCTTAAAGGGGAATTTTAAGAGTCCCCCTTAAAATTTCTTGCAGAGCTGGTTTGGAGGTCACATATTCTTTTAGTTGCTGCCTGTCTTGGAAGCTCTTTATCTCTCCTTCCATTTTGAATGAGAGCCTTGCTGGATAAAGTATTCTTGGTTGCATGTTCTTTTCATTTAGGACCCTGAATATATCCTGCCAGCCCTTTCTGGCCTGCCAGGTCTCTGTGGAGAGGTCTGCTGTTACCCTAATACTCCTCCCCATAAAAGTCAGGGATTTCTTGTCTCTTGCTGCTTTAAGGATCATCTCTTTATCTTTGGAATTTGCAAGCTTCACTATTAAATGTTGAGGTGTTGAACGGTTTTTATTGATTTTAGGGGGGGATCTCTCTATTTCCTGGATCTGAATGCCTGTTTCCCTTCCCAGATTGAACAAATTCTAGCTGAAAACTTTCCTAAATACATATTCTGGCCCTCTGTCCCTTTCGGCGCCCTCGGGAACCCCAATTAAACGTAGGTTTTTCTTTCTCAGGCTGTCGTTTATTTCCCTTAATCTATCCTCATGGTCTTTTAATTTTTTGTCTCTTTTTTTCCTCAGTTTCCCTCTTTGCTATCAACTTGTCTTCTATGTCACTCACTCGTTCTTCCACCTCGTTAACCCTCGTCGTTAGGACTTCTAGTTTGGATTGCATCTCATTCAATTGATTTTTAATTTCTGCCTGATTAGCTCTAAATTCTGCAGTCATGAAGTCTCTTGAGTCCTTTATACTTTTTTCTAGAGCCACCAGTAGCTGTATAATAGTGCTTCTGAATTGGCTTTCTGACATTGAATTGTAATCCAGATTTTGTAACTCTGTGGGAGAGAGGACTGTTTCTGATTCTTTCTTTTGAGGTGAGGTGTTCCTTCTAGTCATTTTGCTCAGTGCAGAGTGGCCAAAAGCAAGTTGTATTGGGAAAAAGAGAAAAAGAGAGGAGAGAAAGAAGGAAAGAAAAGAGAAAGAGAAAAAAGGAAGAAAAAAAAAACGAAAAAAAAAAAACGAAAAAAAAAGAAGAAAAAGAGAAAGAAAAAGAAAGGAGAAAAAAAGGGGGTGGAGGAAGGAAACAAATCAAAAAGCAAAACAAAAAAAAAAAAAAAGAAAAGAACCACAGGGTAGTATCTTCTGATTCTGTGTTCTTTAAGTCCCTTGGCTTCTCCTGGAAGTTGTCAGTCTAGCTGGTGTTCTGGGGGAGGGGCCTGTTGTGCTGATTTTCAGGTGTTAGCAGTTGGGGGAGCTGCTGTGCCCCTGCCTGGTGCAGGGCTCAGTGGGGGTTGTTTATCCCGTGAGGCCACAGGAGGAATAGCCCCAGTGGCGGGGCCAGCTCTGGAAACCTGGATTCAGCCCCCGCAGGAACTCTGGAGCTCTCCGTCTGCAGGGCCTGGAGGCTCCGGGGCGGGGCCGCTGATCTGCTCAGCTCGGGGCAGGAGCGTCCTGGCTGTCCTGGGCCCTCCCGGCCTCTGCCTGTCCCGGGGGAGGCGGGATCCTGGGCTGTGTCCCGGCGCCCTGTGCTCCGGAGCCTGCGCTGTTGGATTCGCGCTCCCGGGCCGCGCAACCCCCTCCGCCGAGCTGCTCCTGGAACCGCGCAGCCCCCTCCGCACGGAGCCTCTTCCTCTGCCCGAGCCCCTCCGAGCTGCTCCCGGGGCCGCGCAGCCCCCTCCGCGGAGCCGCCACCCGAACCCCTCCGAGCTGCTCCGGGTCCCGCCGGGTCCCGCCGTGCGCGCTGCAGCCCTTAGGGAGCTCGGCGCACTCTCCTGGGCGCGCAGTTGCTCTGTTACTGTCCCCGGGAGCCCGAGGGCATCCCCGCCCTCCTGGGTCCTGCTCCAACTCCCTGCGAGCCCCTTTCCGCCCGGGAAGGTCGGTGCAGCTCCTGCTTCTCCGGGACGGGGCTCTCCTGTCCTGGGGACACTCGCCCCGGCCTCAGCCCGGCTCCTCGCGGGGCCCCTCCCCCTTGGACGCCTTTGTTTCTTTACTTCTTTTTCCCGGTCTTCCTACCTTGATAGAAGCTCGAACTGTTCTCACTGTAGCATTCCAGCTGGTCTCTCTTTAATTCTCAGGCCGAATTCATAGATTTTCAGGATGATTGGAAGGTTTTCTAGGTAATTTGGTGGAGACAGGTGATTTGGAGACCCTACTCTTCCGCCATCTTGCTCCTCCCCCCCCAAAGAACAATTTTCAAGACCATTAATGGATGGATCTTCAGTCAAGGAGTATCCATTGGACTCCTAATGTGTACTGGGCATTGGAGATTCGGAATTGTTTTTTCTTAATCTCTCTTTCTGCTGCTTCATTTCTAGTGTATAGAAATTCAACCCATTTGTGTGTATTACTGTGTATTATTACTTCTAATAGTATTTTGGTGGAGTTTTAGGGTTTTCTATGTATAGTACTATATCATGTGCAAATAGTGAAATTTTAACTTCTTCCTTAACAATTTAGATGCCTCTATTTCTTTTTTCTTGTCTGATTGCTGTGGCTAGGACTTCTAGTATTATATTGAATGAAAGTGCCTAGAGAGCACATCCTTGTCTTTTTCCTGATCTTAAAGGGAAAACTGTCCGTTTTTCCCCATTGAGTATGATATTAACTGTGGATTCTCATATATGGCCTTTATTATGTTGAGGTATGTTCCCTCTAAACCTACTTTGTTGAGAGTTTTGATCATGAAAGAATGTTGAACTTTGCTAAATGCTTTTTATGCATCTATTGAGATTATATGATTTTTATGCTTCATTTTGTTAATGTGGCATATCACATTGGTAGATTTGCAAACATTGAGCTGTCTTTGCATTCCCAATAAATCTTACTTGATGATGGTGAATGATCCCTTTAATGTATTGAGGATGTGGTTTTCTAACTTTTGTTGTGGGAATTTTGCATCTGCGTTTATCAGAAATATTGGCCTGTAGTTTTCCTTCTTTCTTCCTTTCTTTTCTTTCATTGCTTCAGTATTTTTGTCTGGTTTTGGTATCAAGGAAATGCTAGCATTGTAGGATGTACTTGGAAGCTTCCTTTCCTCTTCTATTTTTTGGAATAGTTTGAGAAGAATAGGTATTAACTCTTCTTTAAATATTTGATAGAATTCACCTGTGTATCCAATCTGTTCCTGAACTTTTGTTTGCTGGGAGTTTTTTATTATTATTATTATTACAAATTCAATCTCATTACTAGTAATTGATCCATTCTGTTTTTTTCTATTCCTTCCTGGTTCAGTTTTGGGAAGTTATAGGTTTCTAAGAATTTATTCATTTCTTCTATGTTGTCCAAATTGTTGACACATAATTTCCTATAGTTGTTTCTTATAATCCATTGGGTTTCTGTGGCGTTAGTTGTTACTTCTCCTCTTCCTTTTCTGATTTTATTTATCAGGGTCCTCTCTTGTTTTCTTGATGACTCTTTCTAAAGGTTCATCAATTTTGGTTATCTTGTCAAAGAACCAAATCTTGGTTTCTTTTATCTTTTTTTAAAACTATTGTATTTCTTTCTACTCTGATTTTTATTTTCTTCCTTCTACTAATATTAGGCCTTGATTGTTCTTCTTTTTCTAGATCCTTTAGATGTAAGGTTAGATTATTTGTGATTTTCCTTGTGGTTGTTATTTTTGTGGTAGGCATGTATTGCTATAAATTTCCTTCTTAAAACTAATTTCTCTGTGTCTCAAAGATTTTGGACCATTATATTTTCATTTGTCTCCATGTATTTTTTAAGTTTCCTCTTTCTTTGACACATTGGTTGCTTAGCAGTATCTTGTTTAGCCTCCATTTTTTTTCTGTTTTTCCAATTGTTTTCTTATTATTGATTTCTAATTTCATATCCTCGTGGTCAGAAAAGATGCATGACATGATTTGAACTTTTTGAAATGTATTGAGACTTGTTTCATGGCCTAACATGTGATCTATCCTGGAGAATGTTCCATATGGACTTGACTGTGTATTTTGTTGTTTTTAGATGGAATGTTCTGCATGTATCTGTTAAATCCATCTGGTCCATTGTGTCAAAGATACTGTTTCTTTATTGGTTCTCTGCATGGTTGATCTAGCAATTGATGTATGTGGGGTGTTAAAGTTTCCTATTATTGTATTAGTGTCAATTTCTCCCTTTTTGTCTATGAACATTTATTTTATGTATTTAGGTACTCCAATTTGGGGTATATACATGTTTACAATTTTAATATCTTGTTGGACTGACCCTTTCTCTTTATGCAGTGCCCTTCTGTGTCTCTCATTACAGTCTTTGTTTTAAAGACTATTTTGTCTGATATAAGAATGCTACCCAGCTTTATTTTTTTCCCTCATTTCCATTTGCATGGAATATCTTTTTCCATACTTTTGCTTTCAGTGTGTGTGTGTGTGTGTGTGTGTGTATACATATATATAAAATGACTTTTTAAATCCATTCTGCCACCCTATGTCTTTTTATTGGAACACTTGGACCATTTACATTTAAAGTAATTATTGAGGGATCCCTGGGTGGCGCAGCAGTTTGGTGCCTGCCTTTGACCCAGGGCGCAATCCTGGAGACCCGGGATCGAATCCCACGTTGGGCTCCCGTTGCATGGAGCCTGCTTCTCCCTCTGCCTGTGTCTCTGCCCCTCTCTCTCTCTCTCTCTCTGTGACTATCATAAATAAATAAAAGAAATAAAGTAATTATTGATATGTAGGTACTTATTGTCATCTTGTTAACTGCTTCTTGTTTTTGCAGTTTTTCTCTGTTCCTTTCTTCTTGCTCTCTCTCTCCTTGTGATTATTTTCTTTGGTGTTATGCTTGAATTCCTTTCTCTTTCTTTTTTACTATACTTTTTGGGTTGTGGTTACCATGACATGCATATATAACATCCTAAGTTTATAGCAGTCTGCATTAAGTTGATGGTCACTTAAGTTTGAACACATTCTTAAAAAAAAAACTTTATTCAATCCCTCCATATTTTATGCATTTATTGTCATATTTTATATCTTTTTATTCATGATTTTTTTCTAAGTATGGCCTTTTCTTTTCCACTTAAAGTCCCTTTAACATTTCTTGCAAGTCCAGTTTAGTGATGATGAACTCCTTTAACTTTTATCTGGTAAACTCTCTCTCCTTCAATTCTAAATGACAGCCTTGCTAAGTGTATTCTTGGTTTTAGGTTTTTTTCCTTTCAGCACTTTGAAATATCATGCTACTCCCTTCTGGTCTGCAAACTTTCTGCTATAAACCCCAGCTGATAGCCTTATGGGGTTTCCCTTACATGTAAGTTGTTGCTTCTCTTTTGCTTTTAAATTTTTTCTTCTTTAACCTTTTACATTTTAATTATTATATATCATGCACTGAATCTCCTTGGGTTTTTCTTGTCTGGAACTATGTTTTTCCATAGTTCCTTCAGAACAAGGGAGATGTCTCTTTCCTTCCCCAGGTTAGGGAATTTTTCATCTATTATTTCTTCAAATAAGTTTTCTGCCCCTTTCTTTTTCTGGGACCCTAATAGAGAAAGTGTTTGTTTACTTGTTGCTGTCCAAGACATCCCTTAACCTATCCTCATTTTTTTTCTTTGTGCTGTTCAGCTTGGGTGCTTTCCACTATCCTGTCTTCCAGATCACTGATCCATCCTTGTGCCCCCACTAATCTAATGTTGATTCTGCCTGGTGTACTTTTTATTTGTGATTGTATTTTTCAATTCTGATTGGTTCTTTATACTGCCTGTCTCATTGTCGTAGGTCTCACAGAGTTATTTCACTCTTCTCTCCAATCTGATATGCATCTTTATGATCATTACTTTAAACTCTTTATCAATCATATTGCTTACCTCTGTTTCATTTAGGGTTTTTTTTCCCCCCAAGGTTTTGTCTTAATCTTTCATGTGGAACATATTCCTGTCCCCTCATTTTGCTTTTCTGTTCTTCTTTCTGAATTAGGTGGAATAGCCACTTCTCCTAAACTTGAATGGTCTTGTTGTATGGTCATCCCTGTGTATACTGCACATAGTGACTTTGGTTGGCTGGAACTGTGGCTGGTACAGCTTGAGAATCCTGGGCACTTGTTCTGGGACTCCACTAATGGGATGTCCAAAGCTGAAGTGGGCATAGGCTGGGGGAGTCCCAAGGCTGTCTGTGCAAGAAAAGCTCTGACAGGACATCTGAAGTAGTTGGAGTAGGTATAGGCCAGGGAGGTCCTGGGCGCTATGCATAGAGGAGACCCTGGGAGGACAGCTGAAGCTAAAATAGGTGCAAGGCAGGATGTCCCAAAGTGCTCAGCACAGGACATAACATGACAGGGAAAATGGAGCCAAAATGGTATAGGCCTGGAGTGTTCTGGGGTGCTTTGTGTCTATATAACCTAGGTGCAATGACTAGAGCTATAGTGAACACTGACTAGAGGTGTCCTGGTGTGTGCTGCACTGGGGCCACCTTGGTGGGATGGCTGGAGCTGGTGCAGGCGAGAGCCCTGGTGCTTGCTGAGGTGGTAGGCCAGCTAGGGTGCCCAGATCTTGCTCCTGTTCATGCTATCAAGACTGAGAGGGAACGCAGACAGTGGTGTTCATAAGCCACCCCCTCCCTCCCAGAGAGAGCTTCAATAGCTTCTCAGCCATTTGGCAAGGTCCCAGGGGTGATTCCTTTATTCTAGTTGCTCTTTTAAACTGTGGCTTTTTTCTTGTGCCCCAGGGCAGACGAATCTGCTCTAGGTCATTCAACCTATCCCTCCTCATTGCAGTTCACAACATAGGGCATGGGGGCTCCCTTTGTAACTCTAACTCTCTCTCTCTCTCTCTCTCTCTCTCTCTCTCTCTCGCCATTCTCTATATGGTCTATCTTTTGTTGTGCAGAAGCTGTTCTATCACTCCATCATTCTTTGAAAGGAATTGCTTTATAAATAGGCATAGATTGGGTGTGTCCATGGAGGAAGTGAATTCAAGGTCTTCCAACATTGCTGTCCTAGACCAGAACTCTGTTGGCAACTTTTAAACCTTGGTTGTAAGTGAATTATTCACCATCTTTATCGTATTACAGAATCTAATTTTATATATACCATTATCACTGGATTTTACACTGGTTTATGTTTTTATGTTAATTAGTGTCCTTTTATGTCCACTCAGAGAACTCCATTATTTCTTGTAAGGCATGTCTATTGGTGATGAGTCTTTATCCCTATTTCATTTGTAAGAACAGCTTCACTGGGTATAATATTTTTGGTTGACAGTTTTTTCCTTTCAATATTTTAAATATGCACCCTGTTCTCTTCTGGCCTAAAAGTTTTCTGTTGAGCAGTCTGACAAAAAGTCCTATGGAGGGTCACTTGTGTATACTTTTCTCTTGCTGCTTTTAAAATTCTGTGTTTACAGGCACCTGGGTGGCCCAGTCAACTGAGCACCTGACTCTTGGTTTTGACTCAGGTAATGATCTCAGGTTGGGCTCTGCACTTGGCAGGGAATCTGCTTAGGATTCTCTCTCCCCCTCCGCCCCTCCCCTTACAGGAGGAAGCTGCATGGTACAGGAGCACATATGCATGTGCGCACACTCTCTCACTCTCTTAAATAAATAAATCTTTAAAAATGAATAAAATTCTGTGTTTAGCTTTTAATAATTTAATGTGTCTCAGTGTAGCCCTATTTCAGTTCCTATTTGGGGTCCTTTGGGTCTCTTAGAGCTGAATGTCTATTTCCCCAGGTTTAGGAACTTTTCAGCTATTATTGCTTTAAATATATTTTCTGTCCTTTTTTTTCTTCCTCTGGAATTCCCATAATGAATATCATTTCCTTTCATTGTATCCTCTAAACTCCACTGGCTTTCTTCAGTCTTTTTTCTTTCTGCTCCCCTGACTGGATAATTTCAAATGTCCTATCTTCCAGGTCGCTGATTCTTCTGCCTGGTTGGGTCTATTTTTGCAGCTTTGGCTGAATTCTTCAATATGGTTATTGTATTTTTTCAGCCTTAAGATTTGTTTGGGCTTTTTGATGGTTTCTGTTTCTTTGTTGAACTTCTTTTGTTCATGAATAGTTTTCCTAATTTTATTTAGTTGTGTGTTCATTTGTGGATCCTTAAAAGGATTCTTCTGAATTTTCTGACTGTTCCTAGATTACATTTCTTTAAAGTAACTTATTAAGCTTTGTTTCCTTTTGTTGTATCACATTTGTCTGATTTTTTTTTCATAATCCTTTACTCCTTATGTTGGTATCTGCATTTGACTAAGTGGTCTTCTCTTCCAGGCTTTGCAGGTTTGCTTTGGCAGAGACAGTATTTCACCAGTCAGCTAAGCTTGGGCTTCTGGACAAGTCTTCTGATAATGCCTTAGGCAGGTGAAGCTTGCTAGTAGGGTCTATTTTTGGACAAGGCAACTGTTTAAGCTCAGAGATCATGGGGGTTGGGGGATAGCACTGGCTGAAAACAGCTGGATAAGACTGCTGGCTTGCTTCCAAATGAAGCTGTAGGTTGAGTTCCATGGTTACCTAAATTCTCTGGTCAGGCTTCCTAGGGACCAAGTGCTATATTTAGCAGCAGGTGAAGCTATGCATTAGCTTCCCTGCCCTGGTGGGGCAGCAGGACAGAACCCAGGGTCATGGTTCACAGTTTGGGGACCCAAATCAGGCAAGAGTGTGCATTGAATATCTTGGTCGGATGAGGCCACCAATTTTGCTCTGCAGACAGGAAAGCCAAGGGCTATGCTCTGTTCAAATGCCATTGTAAATAGGGCTGTTGGGTGGACCATGCAGCTTCCTCTGTGCTCTGGTAAAGCTCCTTAGTCAGGTGGGCTAAAGCCATATTCAGCTATAAGTGGGACTATGAACTTAGTTTCCCTGCTGAGGTGCAGTGGGAAAAGCAGCTCCAAGGCTATTAAGGTTCTTTGTGGTCCTGACTCAAGCTGACCCATGCCCAACTTCCCTGACCAAACAGGGCCACTAGCTTTGCTCTAGGGGTGGTCAGTTCTGCACACTTCCCTCTCAGCTCAAGTGTTGCTGGGTTATGCGAAGATTCCAGGTGTTCTTAGCAGCCTTTCCTATCAGATGGGGCCAAGGACCATGTTCCATAGTGAGTGTAGCCATGATTCAGTTATCCTGCCTCGGTGGGACTTGGAGAAGCCTCCTTCAGGCAACTCTCAAATTTTCCCAAACGGGCTTTCTGGTCAGGAGGGGTTGGGAGCCACACCCCACAGCTGGTGTGGCTATCACCCAGCTCTTCTGCCCAGGCATGGGGGAGGCTTCTGCTACAGAGCCTGAGGAGGAAGACCTGAATCAAGCAGACCCACAGCTTGCCTGGTCAGACTGTACCACTAACCTGATTTTGCCGGTAAGTAAAGCCACTGGTTGGGATTACTACCTGGGCCCTACAAGTATGAACCTGGTTGGCCAAGATCCATGTGCTGTTTGCTGGAAGTCCTTCCCCATTGATGTCACAGATTCCCCTGCAATCCCCATGGGGTGAAACCATAGTAGGGGCTCCGACAAAGTGACCCACAGTGCTGGAGGAACTGGATGTCTCACCTAAACTCCTCTTTCTTGGAGGAACTGCAGGTTCAGGGGAACTCTCAGTGTGGGGGAGGGGCAGCAAAGTGGGCTTGTAGCCCCTTCTCTTCTCTGTCTAGTCTCTGCAAGGCATGCTTCAGCCTCACCCCAGGTTCTAGGATTCTCTCCGTCGTGTCTCATCCGTGGATAGCTGCTAGTATTCTTATGAAGGGGAGTGGTCAGGAATGGCCTCTGTTGCTACCTTGGTGGTGTCCCTGCCCTTACTATGTGTTGAACATTGTTTTGAGGACTTTATATGGATTAACTTCTTTAATCCTCCCAACCACTTTATGGGATAAGTCACCCCATTTCACAGATATGAAGATTGAGGCACAGAGAGGATAAAGTGGGAACTCTTGCTTGACTCACGTCCCCTTTGCTTTTAAATGTGAGTGGAACTCATCCCACTGTCCCTCTGTTCCCTAGCTCCCAAGGGCAGGCATCCCTCCCCTCCATCATGCAAACAGTGCTCTTCTGCCCTTCGCTGGGCCCTCTGTGGAACGTATCTGCTAGAGACGGCAGATTCAATCAGCAAGGCAGGAGATGTGAGAAGAAAGGAGGAAAAGACTTTCCCATTCTATCCAGGACACTGGTGATGTCAGGGGATCCATTTTTTAATCATCATCCCCTCACCTAACCTGCAAAAAGCTGGTGGTGGGATTGGAAACCCCACCAGTCACCCTCCCCCACCAGAGTCTAATTTAGACCACTGGAGACTTTCCAGCCTCCCTCTGGGTTAGAGCAACGTTCCACCCAAGGCAGCCGCCCTGCTTCATTCCTGGAATAGGGTTTAGGCTTTGAGATTTTAACTGGCAGGGCTGGGGGGGGAGGTGGGGGGGGCACAGGCCTGGAAAGGACTTGTTCAGGTCACAGAGCTTGCAGGTGTCAGAGCCAAAGGTAGACCCAGGTGTCCTACGGCCAAGATTATCTCCCCCTCCCCAAGCTGCCATTTTGTGTGGAAGTCTTCATGGCGGTGGGGGTGGGGGCTGCCATTGACAACTTTGTACCTTTCTGAAAATACTCAATGAACATCTCACAGAAGAGCTTTGGGAGACTGTCTGATCCTAGGTTAGACCAGTAAAAGGGAAGATAATCAGAAAACCGCCCTTTCTTTTCTTGTATTTGCATAAAATCTCCAGAAGGAACCTTCGAAGAGAAGACTGGCCCAAGGACGGATAGACTTTTGTTCACATGGCTCAGTACTCAAATGATACATGTAGCCTGTTCAAAGTAAGTATCTTTTTAAAAACACTCTTTCCTGAAACCCCTGGCTGGGTGTCAGAGCTCCTCAGTTCTGGTCCCGCTTCTTCCACACCCTGACTGTAACTTTGGTTAACTCTCATAATCTCTCTAGGCCATTTCTGCCACTGCAAACATGAGGGGACCAGTCATCTGCAAGGTTCCCTTCAGCTACAAAGGGCTATGAGTCTAGACTCCCCAGCTAGACTCTATCATCTCAAAGGGGAGAGACGGGACCGTTTAGTCTTTAGTTTTACAAATCTGCCTTGTAAAGCTTGAACCTGGGGCAGTGGCGGGGAAGGGGGGGTTGCTCACCCAGCTAGAAGGCCCTCCCTCTCTGGGACCCAGCTCTTCAGACCAAGTGGGCCAGGACTATTGTGTGATTAGGACAGAAGGTGCTGACATAGGGGAGCAGGCTCAGTATAACTCGGCTTTTGGAGATGTGTAGATCTAGGTTCAAATCTTGGGTGGCCCTGAGCTGTGGTCATTTAATCTCTCTGAGCCTGAAGCTCCCCATCTATAAAACATACCAACTTCACAGGTTAAGTGGGTTAAATTAGGTAATATTTGAAATGTACCTGCACACAGAAGGTTTGACCAATGTTAGCATCTCTCCTCCCTCCCTTCATCAGAGCAGGTAGGACACTGGGACACAGAGGAGGCTCCATTAAGCTGTATGTTTGAAGTGGTTTTCTCATGCAAATCTGTGAAACACAGCCACCTGGGTTGGTTCTCCTAACAATTCTGTTGCTATAAATCCAAAACTATGTTGGCTGCTCACACCACTGGAGCAGAAAACAAAACCCACCTAACTTTGCCAGCTTAGGGCTTAGGGGGCTTGGCTTTCATTTGTGTACATGCAGAAAACGATGCCGAGTAGTCTCTGGGAGATGGCACAGTGAGTCTCCAGCTGGTAGGTGGCAGAGTGGGGCGGGGAATGAAGAATATCAGTGCTTCCTGAGGTTTCCACGCAGCAGGGACAGGCAGCTCTGAGGGCACAGATGAGAGGCCAAGGGCTCTCATGTGGCAGAAACTAGGCTACTTCCTTCGGGACCTGCAGGTCTCTGAGCCCCTGGGTTTTCCTCCCCACACCTGTATTACAGGCTTGTTGTGAGTAGATTAGACCACCTAGGAAGGGGTCTGAGAATGTTAATTTTTCCTTCCTTTATTCTTAAGAGGAAGGAGGCCAGGGCCTTCAAAGAGGAGGAGACACATTCACACGGCTGCCTTGTGGCAAATGGACCTGCAGGGATTTAATTGCTGTAGAAAACACAGGATTGTCACCAGAGTTGGTTGTAACACATGAGCTAGCCCCGAAGCACACAGAATGAGCCAAATAACAAAATGGACTTTTTTCTCTATGGTAGACTGATGCCTAAGGGGTGGGGGTGGAGGGGGAGGGAGGTAAAAAGTTTCTTAGTCCCAGAAAAAGAACTGAATGAGAGGCTGGCAGAGACTTGGTTTGTATGCAGTGGAGAGGCGAGGGCAACCCATAGCTTTTGAGACAAATACGGGGACATTTTATCTAAACAATGGGACAGATGTCCGAGAACATGGCCTGCAGCCCCTCGAGGAGCCCTCTGATGGGAAGCGGGACCGCGGGGAGCCGTGCCAGAATGGCAGCGGCTCGACCTGGCACAAGATCCCCACTGCCAGTGCCAGGTGCTGCCTTCAGAACTGGCCTACCAGCTCTGAGGACGGATGCTAGAGGGGTGGAAACAAGAACCCCCCCCCCTCTCTCCGTGGCAGCCCAGAAAGACAAAACCAAGATGAGGACCCAAAGCCATCCCAGGGTTTTCCTAGGGCTTGTTGGCTTCTTGAAAGTTGTATGCTTGCAACCTGAGACTTGGGGGTCGGGAGGAGGCTCCAGGGAGGAGCCCGAGGGAAGGGAAGGGGGTGCCCCTGAGGAAAGCACAGAGTCAGCAGAGGGAGGAGAGGCAGCAGAGCTTCTGGGGGCCAACTACCAGCAACCTCTGTATGAGCTCTGGGCCCAATCCTGAGATAGAATGCTCAGTAAGGAGACTTGAAAAAAGAAAGAAAAGGGTCTGTCTGAGGCTGAGGTATTAAAGCCTGGTCCCCCAGGGTACAGACATGCTGGGGGGCTTTGTTCTACTGAATTAAGGACCATATGCATATCACTGCAGGGAGCACTAAGCATGGAGCCCCCTGCAGGTCCAGGGGATCGACTCCGCTCCAACGGGAGGCCCTTGGCCTCGGGAGGCAACTCCTAATACCATGTCCTCCCTCCTGAAGGCTCCCGGGTCTCCATCACCCCATGTCAATGCTGCCTCATCCAGGTGGGAGTTCCCAGAAGTCCACATTCTTCAGCGTGATACATGTGGGCTCAGAGGGGCAGCTTACAGTGTTCAGTGGCACCATCCTTTCCACCCAGCCCTGGCCTCCATGGTTCCTCTGACTGGGGCAGGCAGCAAATAGGGCACCCGGGGCAGGAGAACGC
The DNA here is from genome assembly GCF_011100685.1 of Canis lupus familiaris. Taxonomy (NCBI): domain Eukaryota; kingdom Metazoa; phylum Chordata; class Mammalia; order Carnivora; family Canidae; genus Canis; species Canis lupus. The sequence goes on from NC_049226.1 coordinate 16,253,043, forward strand.
TCGCTCAGAAGGAACAGAGCGCAGGCAGCTCCTCAGGCACTTGGTCTGGGCGCGGGAGAGGTGGGGGCCCTAGTAGTGATACACCTTCAGTGTGTTGTGCTCATCCAGGCCCAGCTGCAGGAGTCTGGAGCCAGCCGCTGGCTTGGGCACTGAAGAGAACAGCTGTCTGGCCATTAAGTGAAGGAAATCTCTGCAGTGGAGTCCACTAAGCACATCCATGGAGGGGCCAAAGGCCACACGCGGTCCTCCTTGGACCCACCCGGGGTACAAACACAAGCCCCGAAGCCCAACTCAGCCATCCCAGCACTGACCGCAGGAAGGGCCCACGGTCTGGGGAGCAGCAGTCAAAGGATACAGCTTGGGGTCATTCCTGTAATGTTCTAGCCACTTGCGGTTGGCCTCAATCATGCTCTGAAAGTCAGGGCTGCCCACCCCGGGGCCGTGGGCCTGGGACCGCTGCAGGAGGCGCAGCTGCTCACTGGAAAGGAGGTGAAAGAACTGGAAGGGGCCGTGCGATGTGGGCCACAGGCCGGTACATCTCCCTCCTCCTCTATGCACACCAGCCAGGGGCTGTGAGGGGTTGCTTCAGCAACTCAAAGCTTCCTTTACTGGCAGGAATGCTCTTCTGGAAGGATGGGCATCTGTTCCCCAAGGACAAGGTGGTGGACCCCTCTGCCCCTCCCTTGGGTGGACACTCCTGGCATCAGCCCTCCCACATCTGCCTGGTCCCAGCCCAGCCGATTAGCGAAAGCTTTCCCCTCTGTTGACTCAAATACCTGCCTAGCATCAGCTCCCCAGTGGGTCAAAGGGTAAGTGGGGGTGCTTATGGCAGGGGGCCTGTGAGGGAGTGGGGGTAGGCAGGGGATAATATGGCAAGGAAGAAGATGAATGGGAAATTAATAACAGGTTTAAATAATTGCCCATCTGTCTCTCCCACAGGGTGCCCCTCTCACTCCAGATGTTGCTCAGCAGGACCTGGAGAAGAAGGGAACCTACAAAGCAGACAATGAGCTTAATGGCAAAGACAAAAGCCATGCTCAAGGGCAGGAGGGGTCCATCTCTCCCTGCAGGTGCTACCAGGCACCTTCCCCATACAGGTAGGCCAGGTGAGACCAGCTGCCACTGGGGTCGCGGTGGACTGGGTTTTGATCACAGAGGCACCTCAGACCCAGGCAACTTTGTGGCCAGGGAGCCTATCCCAGCTCTCTGGGCAACGTGACCAGAGTTCTCCCCTGGGAGGTGCCACCTGTCCAGGAGGTGCAGGAAAGTGACAGGGCTGTGTGGTTCCCACCCTGAGCCCACAGTGAGGCTTACCTGGCAGACACATAACCCAGCCTGTTCTCCAGTGGGGCAGGGTTGCTGCTGAGGAGTGGAACTCCAGCTGGAAAAGTGGGAGGCAATTGTCCAGAAACGGGCGGTGGAAGCCAGCCCAAACCCATCTGCGCCCCTCCCACCTCCCGGAGATACCAGCAACAGGGAATGTTTCAGTGGTTGGATGTGAGACACAAATGAGAGACAGGAATTTGTCCTATTTACTTCTAAAATTGAAGCTACTTTTCTTTTAGGATTCACAAAAAAGATATGTAAATTTTCCCCCCAAATAACTATGTTTTTATGGCTTTTTGCATTCTTCAGCAGGACTTAAGAGACCAGGTGAGGCCTTCTCGCCCAGAGGCAGGGCAAAGCTATATGGCCGAGGGGTTATAAGCAGAATCTTGAAGTCACGGAGACAGGGAGCTCAGAACCCAGTGTGTTACTTATTCTCTGGAAACCCTGGGGCATATCTCTTAACCTCTCTGAGTCAGTTTTCTCGTCTGTAGGGTGGGGATAAATGTCACTACCTCAGAGGCTTATTAGAAGGACTCATGCCTGGCCCCTCACACAAAGCACAAGATGGTAGTGATGACAGGGATGACCTTTCAGGTTCTGCTAAGCTCTGGATCACATCAGAAAGGCTCCAATCAGCCCAAGCTCCAGGTAAACTGTAGACCCACGGAGCCCATGGTTACAGGGAAACCAGCAAGTCGTCTTCCCATAATGGGATGGACCTTGCCCAAGCCAGGGGCAATAAGAGGGAGGCTTACTTGGAAAATACTTGCGCCACTTCTCCACCAGGAAGTCGTCCACTGTCTGAGTCACAGAGGAGGAGAGCCTGGGGCCCAACCTGGGGTCCCAGGCCCACTGGGTGGATGTAGGCCTACCCAGTGGTGAGGCTGAGACCCGGGCCAGGGAGGGGCAGGTGGGCGTGGGGGCACTCCTGGGGTCCCGGGCCAGGGTGTGCACCGGTGTAGCAGTGAAGAGCGGTGGTGGCAGCTGCGGGTTGAGACTGCCCAGCATGCTGAGGACACCATTCAGTTGGCTGCTGATCTGATGCAGGGAATTGCTCAAATAGTGGAACTCGTTGGGGAAGGTGGCACTGGTGGTCAGGTTGACTGAAAGGAAAGGACTAGGCTTCAGGGCCCCGGGCACCCTACTGGTTGCCCCTCCCTGGTCTGCAGGACCACAGCCCCTCAGCTGACGGAAGTCACAGGGATGGCAGGGCTTCTGAATTCCAGATAGCGCAGACCAGAAGCTGGCCCAGGGAAAAAGCCTCTCCAGAGAGCAGCAAGGAAGGAGGAGGAGACGTCCTCTGCAGACCAGAGCGGCAGAGGGAGAACATGTCCCAGAAGGCACTGGAAGGTCTGTGCACATTCATGTGGTCCCTGTGTGCTGGGTCACTCCTTCCGAGCATTACTGAGTACCTGCTCCAGATGCTGGCTCCCAGAGGCGTACCCATGCAGGGCTGAAGAAGGGGGGCTGCCCCTCCCCACACTCCTCCCTCTCGGTGGGTACTGTGGCCCACCCCCTGCAGCCACTGACACTCACTGTGAGGCAGGGAGCAGGCCTCAGAGCTGGTGCTACTCATGTCTTCCATGTCGCTGAGGTCAAAAGTCACCACCTTCTTGGTGGGGGCTCCTCTCAGAATGTCCTCTTCTGAAGCCTGAGGGGTACAAGCAGCAGTCAGTACTGGTGCCTGCCCAGTGCGTTCTCCCCGCAGTCCTTGCAATGGGTGGGCACTCTCTGGGACCCAAAGTTCAGGAAGAGGGACACCATACTGGCTGCCTTACGGCATGGGGGAAGGGAGGCAGGGCTAGGGGGCACCATAGGCCCAAAACACAGGCAGCAGGGCCCCAGAACCAGGGCCCCTTCCCCGCTGCAGGGTCTCTCCACCTGGGCTTTCCTCCAACCACACCCACACCTCCGGCATCAGGGGACAAGGCCCCAGGGAAGCCTAGGTCTGTCCATTCCAAACCCCCCAGGCACAGCTCTCCTCAGGGGCCAGGCAGGGGCTGGGCAGGGGCCAGCGCCTCTCAAGAACCCACAGCAAGAGGCTCCAGGTCTGCTCAACCACTTCGCACAGATATGCAAACCCACAGATGTAGTCAGAAACTTCAAGGCCAAAGCCACTGCCACATCACCAGCCCAGGAGCCCCAGAGGCCCAGCTCCCCACTCCATGGGACCAAAGAACCCAACTGCATCCCAGGAATAGAAGCGGGGGGCCGGAGCCACCACGTCGCACCTCTTCCTGAAGAGAGGACTCCAGCTGAATGAGCTTCTCCTCCTTCTTCCTCAGCAGGTCGTGGCCTTTCTGCATGGCTGACCTCATCTCGTCCAGATGCCTGGTCTCCTGCAGCCAGAGAGATGGGAGGGGGGGTGCTAAGCACAGATCCTGGAGCCCCAGCGCTGCATGTCATTAGCCAGGTGAGTCTGTGCAAATGACCTCTCAGTCTAGACTGTCATCTGCAGAAAAGAAATACTAGTCTTCTAGGGTCGTACGGATTGGAGGAGGTAGAGAGATGCTCCGCCCGGGCCTGTACCTAACACTCTCCACGGGTTGCTCTCAGTGCAGGGTTATCATGTCAGTGCTCCCGCTCCCTGCACTCTCAGCATTCAGCAAAGCAGGGAGGGCCTGAGGGTGGCAGGCCGATGCCTCTGGGAAGCCTCCCCTGTGCCAGCTCTGAGCGCCAACAGAATTCTAAGGGAGCAGGCTCCACCAAGACCCTCAGAAGGCAGCACTAGGTCTCTGCCTTTTCACTGGAAATCAGGTGATCAGAAAAGCATGTCAGCCTGGCGCCCAGTGTGCTCAGAGGATTCACTTATGAACCAAGTCTTCAGTGTGATGGAAAGGACATGCAAAACACTGGATGGGAAATTTTTAAATCCTCCCTTGTACTTCTCTCCTAGAAAGCCAGAGTAACACCCCTGCCTTGTACATCATCCGTGGTTATCATGAGGATCAAATGATCAAGCGCTGAAGAAAGCGCTCTGCACCTGTGCCTGACTCGTAAGGCACTTTCATCCTCACGGACACAGATAACCCGCGTCACCTGCCCAGCATCCCCCAGGTCCCCCCACCGTGAGGGAGGCAGGCTCTCCTCCAGGCTCCTGACCTCCTCCAGGTCCTTGCGCACATCTTCCAGGGCCTTGGCGCTTGGGGGATCCTGGGTGGCCTCCTGAGCACTGGCCAGCTCCTGGCGCCAGTGCTCCTGGGCGGCCTTCAGGGCCGTCTGCCGCCTCTGCATGGAGTGTGTCTGCTGCACCAGGAACTCCTTGGCACTACGGAGCGCTATGCCCTCAGCAGAGAGGTAGTGTCGGACACTGTGGGTGGCCAGGGCAGGAGGGGTGGGAAGGGAAAAGACACTCTGAGAACCTCCTGCTGTGGGTCCCCTGAGCGCTGCCCTGACCGAGGCCCATCCTGAGCACACACAACGATGCTGGGCTGAATATTGCTGGTGTTCACACTCTACTGCGCGGCACCCTGCACAGTCCTCCCACCCTGCCTCTAAAGGGCTTCCAGACAGAGGGCCACACACTCCCACCAGCCTGATCCTCAACCAGAGGGTAGCAGATCCCAGCATGCTGGATCAGTGGTCATAACGGGCACCTTCTTGGCTTGCCAAAGAAATTCTCTGTGTCCCTCAGGTCCTCGTCCCCAAACCAAGCCCCACTGGCGATCGCAGTCAACTCATTTCACTTCACCCTGAAGGGAACTCACCCCTCCATGGAACCCTGGATCCAAACTAAGGTATCAGAACTCACCTGTCCAAGGACAAGTTGGTCTCCTCCTTGCTCTGGGAGAGAATAGAGGATACCTCTTTGGTCTGGTTCTAAGGACATACAGTAGAAAAGACCCACTGAATATCAGATACACTGCAGGTTCAAAGGACCCCCCAAAGCTCCTACCAGGGGCCTAAACAGGTAATGGCTCTGGGGGCTGCTGGGCGCTATTCACTCACCAGTATTTTTTGACTGACGGAGATGGAAGACTGGGAATATTAAGGACAGGAAGCTAAGGTCAAGGTCATAGATAAAGCAGAGCTGGGACCCCTCCTAGAGCCCTGCCCCAGACCCACCAAACTGTCCCTTCCAAGGCACAGAAAACTCACTATCCCAAAGGATTTCCTCAGGTCCTCAATGTGAAGATCCAGCTCACACTGTGCAGAAGCGTTACTCTCCTTAGCTGCCAGCTCTTTCAGTATGTCCTGCTTCCTCTGGGCTTCAGCCTCCAGGTCGCTGTGATTGGAAATGGGAGTGGGGGATGGGGTGGGGGAGGCAGGGTCATATGATGCAGCAGGGCAGGCAGCAGTCATGACTGCTGGGTGGGGGGGCCTTCAAGTCCTGGTCTTAGGGAGACAGCAGGCCCACCTCCATCCCTTCACATCCATCAAAGCCGCTGGGGCAGGGCTGAGGCATGACCAGTAGAACCAGGGACCCCTAGGTGTTCACAGCCTCTTACCCCTTACTCCCTACAAAATGCAGCAAGGCCCCTCTGCCTAGTTCCACCTCTGCCCACCCGAGTGTGTCAGACAGCAGGCAGGAGGCAGCAGGAGAGTCCAAGTGCTCACATACCTGACTTGCTTCTGCAGCCTCTGACTCTGGGTCTGCAGCGCATCTACCTGGGACTCCAGCTCCAATTTGTGGGCCCGAAGTTCATCAAGAAGTTTCCGGAGCTGTTGGTTAGACTCCAACAGGTGGGTGTGCTCCTTCTTTGCCTCATCCAAGTGCTGATGGTTGGCCGTGGCCTCCTGGTGGGAGAGAAGCACCCGGAGACATGTGGGACAAAGGCGGGAAGTAGGACAGGGAAGCCTGAACAGCCGAGGAAAGAGGGTGGACCTCAACGACACTGCAGTCCCTGCGCCGAGGTCAGGAAGCATGCAGGCTCTGCCTACCCTCCACAGCCCCACCCCCTGGGGATCTCAGCTGGGCTCCAGCCAGAGGGCCCTGCTACCCGTGGGATACCGCCAATGTAGTTGGGAACCCTAGTGCTCGCAGCAGATCAGGTGAGCCAAAGGCGGGATGCTATGGGGAGAGGGGCAGGGAGGGTGACAGGAATGAGGAAAGATAGCACAGGGGAGGCCGGCACACCTGGCTCTTCAGCGCAACCTGCCTCTGCACATCAAGGAGCTGCTGCTGCTCCCTTCGGGCAGTCTCCTCCTGTGGGCAGGTGGGGGATAGAAGTGGGGCCCTTGGCCATCTCCAGGCGCCCCGGGTCTAAAGGGCAGGAGGACCTGTGCTCCCCTAGGGAGCTGCGACTCCAAGGTCAACGGCACCTGGAGATCCCACCCTCCACGTCCACTCTCACCTGGAGATCCAGCTGAGCCAATTTGGCCTTGACATCTTTGGTTCTGGTTTCAAGTTCCACCTCCAAATCTTGGAGTTTCCTTTCCTGCACAGAAATAGGCAGCGCGAGAGATATAAGTGTGGAAAGAGTGCAAGGCGTCAGCTAAGGGCATGGTGGGGCGGGGGTCCTGACCCACCCTACCCACCCTACCCTTCCATACCACACACCCCCATGCAAGGCTCAGGCCTTCTTCCACTTGCCCTTGCAGGCTCCCTGGAAAGTATCACACCTTGTGTCTTCCCCTCAGGGCAAAGAGAGGCAAAGGTGCTAACCCCAGGGCCCTGGGCAGGGCGGGGGGACTGCGCTCCTCTAATCTGGGGGATGCTCCCTGGCCCAGAAAACAAAGGAGCACATGTGTCCTGGCTGGGGGATGGCCAGCGAGCGACACCCCACACCTGCAGCTATCAAGGCTCCAATCTGCTGCTGCCACGGCTGCCGGCCCCCAACACCTGTCCATTCCTCCTCCCTGGGCCCCCCGATCGCCCGGAGCCCTGACCTGCTCCCGGTGCCGACGCCGCAAGTCCTCAAGCTGCCTGTCCTGTGTCTGCCTCACAGCCTCCAATTCTCGCTCGTGTGACTTTCGCAGGCGCTCCAGCTCCCTGGTCAGGTGGCCCAGGAGTTCTGTCCGCTGCTTCCTCTCCTGCCCAGAAGGGGAGGCCGCTGGTGGGAAACTGCAGAGGCCTTCAGGCCTGTGGCTCCGGGTCAGTAAGGCAGGGGACCCCAGCGGCTCCGTAGGGCCAGCCCTTCGAGAAGAGGAGCTTTCTAGGCCCTAGAAAACTTGCGCCCCTCTCTGCCACTGACACAGGCACTGGTCGGATGCCATGAGAAACCCCCTGTGGGATCGGCCCCTCCTGCTGTCTACTGGGTCCAGCTTCCTTCCTCCAGGGAAGAGCACTCATTAAAAAATTATCACTTGCTCTTCAGCGAGGTCAGATTCGGTTTGGGAAGGGAACTACATTTTATCATGGGTCAGCTATTTCTGCATGGGAAAGACCATATGGAGAGGTTGGGTTACGGGGTCCAGTTACAGAAACAGCAGCCTCGAAATCCCAGGCAGAGGCCCAGCTGTAAGCCAACCTCAGGCCCCACCGCCACCCCTGTTCACCTGCAGTGGGAGCCAGCCACACCGGCGTGGGTAGACCTTCACCTATGGGTGAAGGGGGAACATGGGCAGATCAGCTCTAAGTAGTGTGTGGCTCTTGCCAGGCTATTTCTTGGTGTCCTAGAATTCTGATTAACCCCAATGGCATGGTGTTGGGTGGTTAAAGCTAAAGGCCTTGGAAGGAGACCGTCAGGGCTTGAATCTCAGCTCCTCGACTTACTAGCCTGGTGCATTTGGGAAAGGGGCTCACACTGCTAGGTCTGTTTCCTTTTCAAGCTGGAGGTCACTCTAGCCCTCACCTTCTCGGGGTGCTGAGGGCACTAAACAAGTTCGTGAACATCAGGGCTGAGAAGAACGTGGGCACAGGGTACAAGCTCAGTATCTGTAAGCCGCCGCCGCTCGGGGAGGGAAGGAGCCTGCCTGCTATGGGGGAGACACTCCTCCGCTGCAGCAGTAAGCAGGTGATTGGGACAGCATCACTGCCAGGCGCCAGTCAGCTGCCAGGGACTGCGGGATGGGTGCGTTTGTGCACCGGGGAAGGGGCAAGTCACCTCAGCTTCGTACTGCTCTCTGGCTTCAGCCACCACCTGCTGGTGCTCCTCCTTCATCTTGTCCAGCTTCCTCTCGTGTTCCCTCTCCACCTCCTGGCGCTTCTCCCGCAGGAGGCCACTGAGCTGCAGGGTAGGCGGCAGGGATGTGACACACCGGCCTAAGGGGGGACCAGCCCCTGAAGGCAGAGTACACACCCGCCCTGGTGCCCCCCCACCCGCACACATCACATGAGCATGACAAGTGACAGACGCACACCACACCCCACTCATGCACAGGGGTGCCAGGATGGAGAAGCACCTGGCCCCAAGGGAATGGAGGCATAAAAATGCAACGAGAAGTTCTAGCCCCAGCTGAGCCATGCAAAGCAAAGCAGGGACCCCTGGGCTAGGATGGAGTGCCCAGGACAGGGATACAGGAAGCTGCAAGAGTCCACCAGCATTTACCTCTTGCTCATACTGGAGGACCTGGTGAACCTTCTGCTGAGCCCTCTGCTCTGCCCAACTGAGACTCTCCTGCAGCTGGGTCTCCTCTTTCTGCTGAGCTTCCTCTATCTTCTTCTGGAGGCTGGAGACAACCTGAGGAGGCCCCAGCACAGGGGATGTGACTCGGCGCTGCAGAGCCACCTTGGAGGCTCACCTCCCAGGGGCCCAGTGCCCACCCTCATGGGGCTGCAGGGGGAGGAAGGCTCCTGCCCCAGGGGCAGGCATGGGGTCAAGCTCTTTTGCCTGGTAGCAGTGAAGGGGCCTTGAGGCTCAGACTCAAACACCAGGATGGCGGGCCCTGCCTTACAGGCCAGGGCCGGCTGCCTCTCACCTCTCTGTGCTTGGCCTCCAGCGAGGAAGAGAGCCGGTCCAGCTCGGCTCTGTGCTCCCTCTCCAGGGCTGCCACCGCCTGAGGAACAACAAGGAGCCTGTGAGGGATGCAGGGCAGGGAAAGCTGGCCGGGCATGGGCCCCTAGGGAAGGAAGACCATGTAGACTCTCTCCCAACTAAAGGGCCAAGGGAAACCACAGGCACATCTTTGTCCCCCCAGAATAACTCAGTCCCTAAAGTCTGCAACTAGCAAATGAACAAGTTGAGGCCAGAGTGGAGGGGCATTTCATAAGTCTCAGGTCACCGCACCCATCCCCCTGCCCCTAGGCTAGGCCATGGGTACCAGGTCACACTCATGCCCATGACTAGGGCCCAAGGCTGTGAGGGCTGGAGGTCCAGTGCCATCTGTTTGAGCCCCTGGGTGCCCTCCCCAACCTTGTGGAATCTCTCCTTCTCTAAGCACTGAAGCTCACCATTACCCAGAGAAAAATCTCCATGTGGCCTGTTCCTTACTTCCGCCTCTTATCTAGAGACAGGACCGTCAGGAAACAGGATTGGAGGCACAGGGTTTAAAGGCAAAGGAGAAAACTTCCCTCTAAGGGTGCAATCTCTCTATAGCAGGAGAGAGATGAGAGGTCATTGTAGCTACCCCTCAGGGCCCAGGATGGGGACAGGGCACCTTTTTTTGCAGGACATCCGGTCTGGTCTAAGTTCTTTCAGTGGCAAAAGCTTCCCAAATCCACAGGCCATTTCCCCTCCAACCTCTTCCCTGCCACTGACAGCTCCCAGCCACTGCTGGCCCTGGTCAGTGCCCTGGACACCTGCCACACCCTCCACTGTGCCATGCAGACAGGCTAGCACCTGCCCTGGACAGCAAGGCCCACGCAGAGCAGTGGGCCCAGACGGTCGGCCCACCCACTGTCTACCATCTCCTGTGCCAGCCATGTAGACACCTCCTCTGTGCCTGGTCCCCCACCCCACACAGCCTGGCACCCAGCCCCTCCACACTTAGCCCAGGGGCATGTCAGACGGGAGGCCCCACACTGCTGGCTCACTTCTTTCCTCTCCCCCTGCAGCTGCTCCCTGAGCTGCCGCAAAGCTGCCTCCTTCTCCGCGTTCAAGGCAGCCTGCTCTCTCTTCTCCGAGGCCTCCATCTCTTCCTTGAGCTGCTCCAGCATCTGTCTGCTCCTCTGTTCCAAGCTGGCCCTCTCGGCCTTCTGGAGAGACTCCAATTCTTCTCTCAGCTTCTGCAAGGAAGCCTCCTGCTCGGCCCTGATGGACAGACGGACAGAATGGGACAGACCCGTGCACTCCAGTGGCATCGCCACGGGGCAGGCTGGCTCACAGTGCGTGCTCACCTGAGTCGGCCCTCATCTGCCTCCGCACTGGACTGCACCTGGGCCCGGAGCTGGGACAGCCTCTGGCTCTCCTCCTCCCTCATCTGACTCTCCTCTTCCTCGGTGGCTTTCTGCAGCTGCTCCTTCAGGGAACTGGGACGGAAAAGAAAGGGAACTTTGTCAGAGAAACCACTCTTGTCTCTGACTCTGGGCCTCCAAAAACCTGTAGCTCGCCTGCGGAGCTTCCTAAATCTGGGTCCTTCCGCCTCCCTACAATACCTTCCAGGGTAAAGAGCGGACCATGAACACTATCTGCTCTCTGCCGCAGCAAGAGGATGGCAGGCTGCTTGATCCCAGAACAACTTTTCTGCCAGAGGCTCCCCTCAGCCTATAGCTGCACCTCGGCATGGCATTCACTCAAGGACAGATCCAGTCTGACTCCAACCTGGCTCTGGTGCTGTGTCCTCTCATTCCCCACCTAACCAACCATTCCAGCCACATCAGAGGAGCCACCGCCTCTCAGTCCCACCACACACCTCCTTGTGCCTCGGCCCTCGTTTGTGCTGGAGCCTCTCCCTAGAATTCCGTTTTTGACTTGACAAAACGATATTCACCACTCAACACCCAGCTCCTTCCTCTCAGAGAAGTCTTCCCAAGACCTGCAGGGTTCACTGATCAACATGTTCCCTTTGCCCTTCCTTATCCCGTGCCACTCTGTACCATACATCACAATTCATCTTTCACGTGTCTCCCTTCCTTACAAGTCTGGGAGCTCCTCCAGAGAAAGAATCATGTCTTAAAGCCTGTTATATCCGAGGTGTTGAACACAGTAGCTGACATGAACTAAGTGCTCCATAAATATTTGGGAAATCTCAACATCACCCAGCCCCAAACTATGAGCAAGAGCTGACAATCCATGAAGGACATCTTATTTACAGGCAAACGACAGTAACCATTTCATCTGAGGCAGACACCCCCCTGCCCATGCAGCCCCTACATGACTGGGGGCCATGTGCTGTGCAGTCAGGGAATTCAAGCCTGAGAAAAACATGATCCAGAAGACAATGTCTTTGAAAAGCTGCCTAGTGAATTCCAAAGCCGAAAAAGAATTAGGGTCATTTTCTTGTTTCAAGTCACCTACACCACTGCTCTCCTCCATTATAATAGAAAATTTGAGTTAAATAAAAATCCTCCCTCCTGGATTCCCCAGAAATCCTTTCTCCTTGTCCAACGGCTCCATGTTCCACACGGCACCACAGGATGTCAGAGCTAGAAGGGTCCTGAGAGGTTAAGTCCTTCATTCTTACCACAGTCTCTTTTTCATCTCACAAATAATTCAATCTCTTCTTCTTTAAAGAAACTAAGGGTGGCCCTGCCTGCCTTCCCGTTCAAGAAGTACCTGCTATGAGTTCAACTGTGGCTTCCAGAAATTTCTACCAAGTGGAAGTTTCACAGTAGAGATGGCCATAGCCGTCATGTACACACAATCTCATCCACACAGACCAGCCTAGCCTTAAGTGTCTTACTTATCAAGGGCCACCCAGTCAGCTATGCAAAGAGCAGGAACCCAGATGGAAACCTCTGTGTCCCGGGAAACAGCACCTCACATTAGATTGTGTGGTTCCTACCAATCTCGCTGGGTCCCAAAAGGGCCCTGACTCCCAAGAAAACAACACAGTGGTTAGGAAAATGGGCTCCAGGAACCAAGTGCCTAAGCTAATCAGACTCTGCTGCTTATGAACTTCGACACCTCAGGACAGGTCACTTAGCCATTCTGAGCCTCAGTCCTCTTCATCTGTATTATAGACCCTATAAGATGGGGTTGGTAGCAACACCGCATAGGAGCCACTCTCAGGACTAAACCAATTAACAAATATAAAGCACAGGGACTTTAATCTCTCAAAAACTTCGCTACCTCCACTATTATGCCTCCCAACTCCCAAAAACACAAACCAGGGAGCCCATTTCCCCCGCACAGACCACCAAGGAGGAGTCTCAGTGAGGCCACAGGGCCCTGGGGTAAGGGTAGGGTGCCCCCTGCTCCCCATGTCACTGCAAGGCCCGACCGCTTGCCTAAGGGGAAGGGTAGGACCTGAGAGCCTTCTCTTTCTGCTGGTGAAGCTGGAGGATCTCCTCTTCCTCCTCCTGCCACAGCTTCTCCCGCAACTGCTGCATCTTCTCTTGCTTCGATTCCAGAAGCCGCCTCCAGTCTTGCTCCAGTTCTTGGGCCATGGCCTCTTCCATGGCCTTCAGCGAAGCCTGCTCTGGGGGAGCTGCAGGCTCTGTAGATTGTCTACCGAGGGTGGGGGACAGCGTTTCATTAGACTTAATATCTCATCTTTTATGTAGATACAGAAAAACACACACGAATCCTAAAGGAGGGCCCACGGTCAGGAATCACATATGCAAATCAGGCCACCCAAGGGCCAGTAGGAGGGTTACCCCTTCAAAGATACAGGGAGCATTGGTTCCTAGGGCAAGCCCCACTGTGGTTAAAGCCCCAAGAGCCGCAGGAGAAGGGTACCCCATATTAGGCTCGGTGGACCTGGGTAGGCTGTAGAGCAATGTAAAAACCTGAAGATGTGGCTCACGAGCTGGCAATAACAGGGAGATTAAAGCTCTGTCCTTAAAGGATTCCTCCCCAGGATGGTTCATGGCCCTGTTCCCGTCTCCCCACTAGGGCTCTGCCTGCTACTTGAGGCTCACACCAGCAGCTCAGGGCATCCCCAGAGGCTCTGCCTCCCGAACTGAACACAGGCCAAGGTTTAGGAGCCAGCAGGAGAAGCAGCATGTGTGTCTCCTACCCTGACACCCAAAATGGTCCATGGAGGTCCAGAACAGTAAGGTCAAGGGAGTAGTCACCTGCCTGGCTCCCTTGGCCAAAGACAGTACCAAGAGCGCAACAATGTACCGCTCCATCTCTCCCTGATGATGCCATGTTTGCATCTGCTTAGAGTTAACTCAATGTTAACAGATAAAAGAAATTCATTGCTAACTTAGATCCATAAGGTGGGTGGTGAGATAAGGAATAATGATACTGTTACAAATATGTCTATAGGGATCCCTGCGTGGCCCAGTGGTTTAGTGCCGCCTTCAGCCCAGGGCGTGATCCTGGAGTCCCAGGATCGAGTCCCACATCAGGTTCCCTGCATGGAGCCTGCTTCCTCCTCTGCCTGTGTCTCTGCCTCTCTCTCTTTCTGTCTCTCATGACTAAATAAAATCTTAAAAAAAAAATATGTCTATAAAGTCATGAAGGATGTTATGTTCCTTGTATTCTCATTCTTCTTTTTTTTTTTTTAATTAATTATTCATTCCTGAGAGATATAGGCAGAGGGAGAAGCAGGCTCCTCGCAGGGAGCCCAATGTGGGACTCTATCCCAGGACCCCAACCTGAGCTGAAAGCAGACGCTCAACTGCTGAGCTACCCAGGTATCCCTGTATTCTCATTCTTGAAGGAAAGGCCCAGAGAAAAACCAAGAACATTTGGAGGCGTGAGAACATAAGCGGGATGAAGTACTTGGCCTCCCGGGGCAACTCTCCTAAGGCCAGCGCATGTTTGCATTCCTAGGTCAGGTCCTTTGATCTTACATTAGAAATGAGAGATGGCCACACAACCACCACCCTTCCCCGACGATGCCTGGGTGCAGGAGGCCAGGCACACTGGCCCCGTCAGCCTCTGCAGCATGTGGATACAGTCCCCATCAAGGAGCACTGGGGCAAGAGTCAAAGAAGGGAGCCAGTGCTCCTGCTGGGGACGCAGGACCCCCTTTCCTTCACCGCAGCAGATGGAAGGCAGGAGGCAGGATCAGATTAGAAGAAAAGAAGGGCTTTGGAATTCCATTTTGGCCCCTTGAGACCAGCGAGAGAAGGAAGACACAAAAGGCTCCTGATGTCTCTGAAATACCATTAAGATTTCTCCCTTCCCTCTTTCCTAAAATCATTAACCCCAATCGGACACAGCCATGAGCTAGGCCTTCAGTTCTCTTCTGCTCTCAGCCCATTTTCTGCCCCCCTCCCAGGCCAGCTCTGCCTCAGGTCCCCTGGCACAGCCCCAACTGATGCAGATGTAAGAGATGAGGCCGCCACCTCCTCTGAGAGTCCCGCTCCCCGAAAGAGCCTCCCCTCGTAGCTCTCCGCCTCATCAACCCTCCAACTCATTTCCAGCCTTGGCTGAAAACATCTTTTTTTCCCTGAGATGGTACCTTTTAATGTCTCTCTCCCCTGTGGGCTGCGTAGCTATGTGGAGCCCGGGGGACAGATGCTGCAGAAAGACGGGGCCTTGGGCAGCATGGCAGCATGTGCCCAGGCGACACGCACCGGTGAGCGTGCCCATACACCTGGCACACAGGCAGGAGGGGCTGGTTTCTAGCAGGCCTCCTCTTCTCCGTGTCCCTGTTTTAGAGCTCCAGCATCCCAAATGCCCTGATTAGGTCCCAGGCCGTCAATGATGCCCCAGCTGATTGAGGAGACAACGGGGAGGATGAGGCCTCCAGAGGAAGAAGCAGGTCTGATTTCGAGGCCACTCCTCAGGTGTCAGCATCAGAGAGACCCAGTTTCCAACAGTCGGCGGCCAAGAGGACGCTCTATAGAGGCATCACCATTTCAGGCTGGCCATCAAGGAGTTTCAAGGAAGCGAAGGAGCAGGGAGGGCGGACAGTGCAGAGGGAGGCGGTGGCATTCAGGACATTCTCAACTGGCTGCACCACCACTAGGATTGCAATCAAAGAGATCCTGTCCACTCTCACATTTGGCCTGGTGGTTTTAATTTTTTTTTAAAGATTTATGTATTTATTCATGAGAGACACAGAGAAAAAGAGACAGAGACACAGGCAGAGGGAGAGGCAGGCTCCATGCAGGGAGCCCTATGCAGGACTCCATCCCAGATCCCAGGATCATACCCCAAGCTGAAGGCAGATGCTCAACCCCTGAGCCACCCAGGCATCCCTGATTATTTTTTTTTAGATTTTATGTATTTATTCATGAGAGACACAGAGAGAGAGAGAGAGAGAGACAGAGACAGAGACAGAGAGTCAGAGACACAGGCAGAGGGAGAAGCAGGCTCCATGCAGGGAGCCCGATGTGGGAATTGATCCTGGGACTCCAGGATCATGCCCTGGGCCAAAGGCAGGTGCTAAACCGCTGAGCCACCCAGGGATCCCCTGTTTTGACATCTTTAAAAGTTTGCTGGTGGAGGAGAGACTGCCAGTCCCAGGACTGGCCAGCCCTTACTGACCACAGAGAATGTGTCTTTTGTATGCAAACCAGCCAGTCTTCCAGGGAGGCCACACCAGAACCATGTCCTTCTAAAACTCACACAGAATCACATAGGGCCGGGTACCAGGCAACTGGAGGGCCACCCCCACAGCCCAAAGCCCACCGAAATTATTCCAACTATCCAATCCCACACTCACTCAAGGCACTTACCCTGCCTCATCCATTCCTTCCCACGGAAACCCCAATAAAGGCTCTGTGCCATGCTCTCCCTTCTTGACTCTTCTGTCTCCTGACACACCCTGGTCCTTCCCCAAGTGGCCTGCCATGGCTGGGCATGCCCTCTTCTCTCTGGAAATGTAGGTAATAAATTCTTCCTGAATGGCACTGGCCTGTGTTGTCACTCAGTCACCTCCATAAATTAAAATCCCACGGATACAAATAAGACACACAGAGCTACTCCTCCTGACACACAGAAACATAGCTGTGAAGATGAGTAACAGGAAGTTAGGGGGCCCAAAAAGACTCAGGAAAGGAACAGAAGATATTCCCCTAAGTGCGCTTGTAAAGTGAGAGCGTATGGTTGAAGAACGTGTCTCTGAGACCCAGCAGGGGCAGCCTCACTGGTTTGGGAGAAGAAACACAAAGTCAGGGGGCTCACCAGCCAAGAGAGATGGGGAGGAGCCTCACGGCCCCACTTCTATCCCTGAGGTGCCAGGACAAAGCCCTCTCACCTCTGCCCAGAGGCTCCAGTCTCTGAAACCAGAGGCCTCCCATCCTCATAGAAAGTACCCTGACCCAGTGTCCACAGTCACCAAGGAGACTTGGGAAGGCCATGTCATTCCTCAGCATCAGAGCTGCCTCAACATGGGGCTGCGCCGTCCCCACTTCACTCTGCAGGGCGACGATGAGCACCAGAGTCAGGAGCCCAAGCACCCTGCCAGCTCTGGGGGGCGCCGCCTGTAAGTAACCAGGGTGCGAACCTGTCTCTCCTGTCTCTACAGGTTCCCTCGAATCCCATGGACTTGTAATCCTTCTGTGGCACTAGGTTCACAGGCAGGAAAAACTGCTTCACCCTGGCTCCTGTCTCTCCACGCAGAGAAAAGGAACAGGGGTTCCAGGCTGAGCAGGAAGTCTAGGGCTCCAGTGACCAGAGTCTCGTGCTGGTTATGCAACCGACCAGCGATGTGACCTTGGGCAAACCCCTTCACTGTGAGCCTCAGTCTCATCGTCTGTAAAAGGGGGAGAGGGAAGGGAACAGTGGGAGGAGGAAAGCTCAGTGATCTCTAAGTGTTAATAGTGCTGCTATAACAACGCACATGAGCTCTGGACCCAGGCCCAAGATAGAGACACCAGAGACTATATAATTCCATTTATGTCACGTTGGAGAACTAGAAAATGAATCTATGAGACAGAAGAGTGGTGACCTGGGGCAGGTGACTGGGAGGAGAACAGCATGAGGAAACTTCCTGAAGGGACAGAAATGTTCTATATCTGACCTGAGCGTAAATGTGCACCAATTCGTACAGTTCAGATTTATGTACTCTCGTGTAAATACCTCAAAAAAAAAAAAATGTTTCTAAGAAAGCAAAAAATAGTGCTTCGTAGAAGGGGAAACATGATTACCAGGTTTCTGCTAGCCCAGGGAGGTACCCTGTCACCTCCACCCTTATACCTCAGGGCCTGACCAGGAGCTCCAGGGACCTAGCCAGCCCCACCCTCAATCTGTGACCACACCACTTGGGACCCACTTGGGGATCTCAAAGCGGCACACCGAATGAAGGGCACGCTTGGTCTCCCCCCACTCCAACCCCTGGGCAGGGGCCAGAGCATCCCCCGGCCCCCCAAGAGTGGTGGGCCCTAAAGCAATGCACACACCACGGAGGACAGGGACCCACATATAATTGGCCCTTACAGCTCTGGAGAGACTGGTGGGGCAGGGCTGGCTGCCACCTGCTCCTCAAGCTCCTGGGCCTCTTCCTGCCCAGGGCCCAGCTCCGTGGCCCCAGAGCGCTGTTCCTTGCCCCTCTCCTGGGCAGCAGGTGGGCTTGGAGTCTCCTCCCTTGAGAGCAGGAAGGAAGCAACTGTGTGAAGGCCAGGTAAGCAGGCAAGAGGCTCCAGGTGCACCCATCAGAGAATGGTGATGAGGGCAAGGGAATCAGCCCCAACCAAACATCCCTATCTCAGGCCTCACTCTCCCCGCCTGCCTCTTCCCTAGCTGTTCACACTGAAAACCCCCACACCCACACACCCCCACACACACATGTCCATGTGGACCAAACGAGGGTCATGGCACCCAAGGAGAAGCTCTGCACGCAACAGGTCATCAGCAGAAGCTGTTGACTGAACGTCGCTGCTGCTTGGCTGCCCCCAGTGACTCATTCCAACTGGATGTGCTCTCAAACCAGCTCTGACACCAGCACCTTCCTCTCACCAGGGAAGCACAAGAACTAGCAGATGCAAGCCTGGCTCTGGGCCAGGCTGGGGCACAGAGGTCCCCTCGGCTGGCCTAGGGAAGCCTAGGACTCTGCACTTCCCTCCCGCAGGGGCCCGGCACACCACGGGGCTCTACCTGGGTCTGCTACAGGACTGGAAGTGGGATGACTACTGGGGTGGGGGGAGCACTGGCAGGTGGGGACTGGGACAAATGCCCCTGACAGCACAGCCCAGGGGGGAAGACAGTCTCTGTGCCAGCCCCTGGGCAGGAAGACAGCTGGGTCACATGATATGCTTCCTTGTTTAATAGTTTCTAGGCTCCCCAAATCAGATGGTGCACCCCAAATTTAGCTGTAGATGAAGGACTAGAAAGAAGGTTTCCTCATCACCCGGCTCACGTAAGGCACTAAGTGGAAACCTGTGAACCCAGCCCAGCTCCTCCACCTCTCCAGGCACCCCCAACAGTCACTCTCAGTCCCTGCACACACAACTAGATGCCAGCTCCCCCTTACCTCTGAAGGGAACTGAGCAGGACCGGGCTGCCTGCAGAGTCCTCCCCAGGCTCCTCTGCCCGCTTCTGCTCCTGCTCAGGCTGTCCCTCAGAGGCTTGAGGAGGCCCTTCTTCGGTGGCCTGGCTGTGAAGGGGACTCTGGAGCCACCTCCCAGGCAAAAGTGGAGGAGACAACCTGGTCGGACCAGCCAGAGCAGCAGGGTAAGACCCGCCATTTAGAGAGCAGGGAGAGAACAGAGAGAACTAGTATGTGGACCCAGGTCCCTTCCTCTTCCCAGGCAGGGCTGTAGACCTGGCCCTATACCCACGGGGAGCCAAGGAGGGCAAAGCAGCCAGCAAAGCGGGAAGGGGAAATCCCCACTGAGCACTCCCTTTGCCTGGATCAGACTCAGCCCTCCTGGGCCCCTGTGCTGCACCTGTTTGGCCCAGGGGTGAAAGCTGGGCCCTCTCACGAGTGTGTCCACACCCAGTGCTCACCATCTCTGAGGTCAGGCAGGGATGGAAGAACTGAGCAGAAAACAGGGAGAAAAACAGAAGCCAGACTCGAATGGTCAAACTACAGAAAATGCATGAAGCTGTAGTTTTCAGCTGGTAGGAACAGATAGCTCTTCAGGGTCTGAAAAGCAGAACAACTGCCCCATTTCCTCTTCCCAGGGTGGTAGGAAGTACCTCTCATTGTAGTTTGGGCCTCAGAAGCTGGAAGGCCCTATCTCTCCCTCCCAGTCTCTCTGCTCTCCCTCCATGTGTACACACACACACACACACACACACACACACACAGCTGCAGCCATTTCTGATGTAGCAGAGCATCAGCTCCAAGCTGCAGTACTGAGCTTCTGGCAGATTCCTCCAGCCCTGGCCCACAGTGGTGTACAAAGTCCCACCAAACATACCCGCATTCCTGTCTTGGTGCAGAATCAGAGGGCGCACTCATGGACACGCGTGCATGCGCGAGCACACACAGACTCTGCAAGGCCATCCAGTCAGCTCACCATCTGCCTTCAGGCAGGAGCACGCTGAGCCTTGCACACCAAAGCCAGGAATTCTGCCCAAGTTCACACATCCCAAAGGTCCCTGAAGGGCGGCCTCCCATATACTGTACCTCTCTGAGGCTCTGGACTGCTTGTTCTGCAGCTCATCTTGGCTGGACTGGCTGCCATCCTTGTCTTCTCTCCCCAGCCTCTGGGCCTGTAGGCAAGCAGCAGTGCAAAGTGTATATTGGAGAGGTCTGCTTTTGGGTCCCTTAATCCTCCAACCAACTCTTGTGCCTAAGAGGAAGTACTGAGAGGTGGCTCTTGAGTAGGATGAGGACCACTTGGGACACAGAAGAGAAGGCCTATCGACTGTATAATGTATAATGGAGCTTCCGGGGGCTTTGGCTAAGCCCCCAGGCTCGCAGCTGCTCCTTGGGCTGGCCTGGCTGACCTAGGGAGGATGAGCCAGATGCCACAACCACTGCATGCAGAGCCAGAAGCCAGAGGCTAAGGGAGAATGCACACAAAGAAGAAAATCCTGCCTCCTGCCACTAGAAGCCTTCACTGGCAGTTGCAAAGAAAAAGCTGAGACATCTGTGAATGCCTCAAATCCACAGAGGCCCCAGACCTTCAGTACCAGTGATGCAAAGGGATGCTGAAATTAAGTGGGCAAAAGTTACTGAAGCAGCAGCCCAGCACACTGAAGACAAAGGTCCCTGGAGAGATGGGGACAGTGAAATGAGAGACAGCTATATTTCAGACAGAAAGGGTATCGTTTGGGCACCCGAAGGGAGGAAACAGTGCTCCACCACTCCACTCCAGCTCCCCCAAGCACCCGGGTCCCATCAGTAGTCAATGATGCCTCCTTCCCAGTGAGGGAATGATTACACCGTCTATCAGAAAAAAAAAAAAAAAATCTCATTGTGTATGTGTGTGGGGCGGGGGGAGATCAGGGATAGGAGGGTGGAAGGGCAGAGGGACAGAGAATCTCAAGCTAACTCCACACCCAGCGTGCATCCCGACATGGGGCTCCATCTCATGACTCTGAGAGTATGATCTGAGACAAAATCAAGTGTTGGACACTTAGCCAACTGAGCCACTCAGGTGTCCCCCCTAAAAATCTCATTTTAAAGCCTGGGTGTCTAGGCAAATCTAGCAAGCTGGTGAAAAAGAGGGCTAGCCTTGATAAGTTCAAGTATTTCCTGCAGGGGCGGGGTGGCAGGGGGATAGCAGTGTGGCTGGCCTGGACTCAAGCTCTCATTCTATCACTTCCTAGCTGGGAAGTCTGTCTCCTCCACTACAAAATAGGACAGTAAACCGCAGCTCACAGGGCTCATGGTGAGGATTAAATTAGATCATGTACGTGAAGCCCAACTCCTGGCCCAGAGAAGGCAGGCCACAAATGCCAGCTCCCCTGTTCTGCTCCTCCCCTCTCCCCAGCCTAAGGCACAAAAACCCAGCTCTGCCAGCGTCCGTCCCCATCCGAGGACCCACACTCCTTCTGTCATGTTCACAGGAGCCCCGTCTGTTCTGGGACACAAGGGTTAACAGCAGAGGCAGGGAAGGAGACAACGAACTCCATCTTCCCCCGGTGGGGGGCCGGCCCGGCTGGCATACTGCAGTGTCCCCAGCCCGGTGCCCACAGCCTCCCACGCCGCTCCACTGGCAGCCAGAGCCCGAGCAGCTGGGGCCGACTCTCCCATCTGGATGGGCGAGGAAGGGCAGGGCCGACTCACAGCCAGCTCCCCCAAATTACATTAAAAATAGAAATGCTGCCTGTGAATACCTCCCGGTGCCTGCAGCAGAAGGCTCCCTGCCAGTGCTGCCACTCCTCATCGCATCAGCCTGGGCAGAGCCTGTACATAACAGCCCCCACGCCCCCCTCATCCCTCCCAGTGTTCAACTCACTACTGTCTTCCCCTACAAATCACACCAAGCTCAGCAGATACCTCCCTCTCTCACTTTCAAGGAAAAAAAAAATCACACAAGCCAATCTATATAACAAACTAAAATGTAAAATGGATAACAAAGCGGGGTGATCATAATAAAAATTGAGGGTGGGGGTCGAGCCCTGAGTTGGAAAGGATGAGAGGCACAGTCTGTGTGTTTCCTTCTTGTTTCGTCTTCAATGTTCCTCCTAGAAACTGCACTGGCACACCTACTAGATAGAAGGGGACACCCTGGGACCGTGCCCGGACAGAGGTCCTTGGAGCAGAGTGGTAGTTGACCACCAGACTCTTCAGAATGGGGGTACAGGGAGCACACTCGAGGCCTCTGGCCCAAGGTTGCTTGAGACCCCACATTCCGATCTTTAACTCAGCTCCAGGGTTGTATTTTAACGACCTGGCCCTCAGCTAAATACATCATGGAACCTTCGTAAAGCAGAATGGGTAGGCAACTAGTCCAAAGAGCAAGGTATGGAGCTGAAATAACTCAGAAATAAGTCACGGGTCTATTCCCTAACTATTCTCTCATTTAAAGAGCATCTTGCCAAGTGGTGTTTGTGGCACGGTCCCAATTGTTGTGAGGAGAGGAAAGAGAAATAGAAAACAGACATAGATAACTGTGCACACTGAAAATTTCCTGGAATAGGCCATGAGGAATGTTCATGGCAACTGTTTCTCAACCCCCACCTGTGCGGGAAGTGGACATTGATCTTCCACATCATTTGAAATAACTTTATGGTCACTTTTGTCGTGTATCATAAAGCTCACACTTATAATTCATTACAATCATGACCTTGACTATGGTGATGGTTTGGAACATATATACGTATAGTAAAACTCATCAAATGGTACACTTTAAATATGTCTGGCTTAAAATATGTCCACTGCATCTTGGTCAAGCTGCATAAATATTTTTTTAAAGTGAACAGAAACTAGTTTAGTTCAGTTTCAAACCCTAAGGGGCCAGAGACTCTCGGAAATGGCCAGAGCCCACAGGAAAGACAACGGGGACCATACATACACTTCCGTCTGACCCACAAAGGGCCGATTCTGGTTCTTCCAGCTCCACCTCCCCGCTCAACCCGTCCATGCCCTGAAGACAGGAGAGGGCTGAGGACTCAGGCCCACGGGGCAGGGGAGGTGTCTGTACGGCCTGCCAGCCAGAGCGCCTGGCACTGCTCTGTGCCCCAGGATGTGGGCACGAGCTACAGCTTCGGGCTTCCTCTGCTAGGGCTGTCCACATTCGAGCCAGGCCCCGCTGCTCCTTTATACTAAGTGACACAATTCCTCCCACCTCTTCAAAAAACGCTGCAGGCCTCATTGGGTTTTAGGTAGGACCTAGCAATTGGTCCTCCTTTTCTTTTTTTTTTTTCTTAAGTAGGTTTCACACTCAACGTGGAGCCCAATGCAGGACTTGAACTCACAACCCTGAGCTCAAGACCTGAGCTGAGATCAAGTGTTGGGCACCCAACCAATTTGGCCACCCTGGTGCCCCAGAAATCTTTTTTAAAGCCCTCATTGATGCTGACATTGGCCAGATTTTGGGGGCAGAGCAATGGAAATCTACCCCACCCGCCAACTCAGTAACTTCCCCACTTACTTACTGGGAAGGGTGCCTACAACCTCCCTGCTCCGGACCCCTCCTGACCAATCCCGCTGGCTCTGTTTGCACCTTTCCATCCCTCCAGTGCTACCAACAGGGGTGATCAAGGTCCAGCCTGAATAGCTTGTTTGTTCCAGCCAACAAATTTCCATTTCACCCAAACCAAATATTCCCTTAAATGTGCAGGGACAATGTGCCAGAATCTTCTCTTAAATAAGCCCACAGAGGAGGAAAAACACCACCTTCTTGGCTTCAAGCTCCTTAAGGACAGGATCTGTGTGTGAGTCACCTTTGTACCCTTCTGGGTGCCAGACGTCCCACGTGCCCACACAGAGCTTATGCCTAATGGGGAGACAAACCCAAGAACCATAAAACAAAAGCAGCAGCAATGAGGGGAGCCAAGAAACAGAACAATCCATTCTACTTGAAGGAGGTGACATCAGAGGTGGGCCTCCAAGATCAAGAAAGAGTTCGGACAAAAGAGGAAGCAGAACAGCAGGTGGAGCAGTGAAGGAGGTGGCTGGGGTGCCCCAGGAATGGTGAGTGGTGGGCACAGCCAGGGCATGGCCTGTGGGCTGAGGGTGAGCCTGCAGAGGCTGGATGGGCCAAGTTGGGAAATGCCTTGAAATCCACAGTGCTTTGCACATAAGCAAGTGGTCAGCCCTCAGTTGCTAAATAAACCAATAAACTGATGTATGTTGCAGGGACAGGAAGGATGGCTTAATTCAGAGCAGCCAAGAGCAGAAATGATTGGAAGCCCATCACAGGCACAGTCAGGGGCCATACCTTATTGAATTAGAAGGGAGGGAGCTCCCAGAAATGTACCTAGGAATGGGCAGGGCTCAGCTGGGGGTTATCCACAACCCCAAGAGACTCACCTCCCAGCAGGCTCCATCCAGGACTGGGGAAAGCACATCAACATCCAGCAGGTGCTCCGATATCCGGCTGCGGAAACCAAAGTCCTAGAGACAGTGGAAGGGCAGGTCAACGCTGCCCCTGTCCCAGCATCCACCGGGGCCTCTCCTCCACCCCGCTCCACCTTCCAGACAGCTGCCTACTACAGGCCAGGCACTGTGCGAAACATTTCCATTTCTACTAGTTATTCTCGTCTTCAAAATAACACTGGGAGTAGTCTAGAAAGATATGTGCTACATATCATACAGCAAGTATAGTTAAAATGTTCACTGTAGACTCTAGGTGGTCAGGATGTATGGATTCACTTAAAAATCCTTTTAATTTTTCTGTATGTCTGAAATTTTTCATAATAAAACCATGGGGGAAACATAAGCCCGTGAGACTGATACTCTCGCAGCCTCTCACAGACTGGGAAGCAGGTCTGAGAGCACACGTAATTTGCCCAAGGTCATAGAGCTGATTAGCAATGGGGCTGGTGGTCAGATGTACCCTGGGCTGACTTCAAAGCCCAAGCTCTTTGCATGATACATGCTGTAAAGCATGTCACTCTGCAGCTGTTTCGCCCTCCTAGTACCCAATCTGGGTACCCAAAAAGTGCCCAGAAGACCTGTGGGCAGCCTGGAAGCGAGGGATGGTGGGCTGTTCACAGCTTGCTTTCTCCAGACAATGGGGATTCATTAGCAGCGCTTCCTCTGCAGGCTTCTCTTTGGGGGCAGCCAGCAAGTGCCCACACAAGTGCCAGTTCCCTGCTGCCCTCTGACTGCCACAGGACCATGATCCTGCCCCCTCTGAGCCTAAGAGCCCTGCTGGGCTAAGTGAAGGATTGCTACCTGACAGCGTGCTAATAGGGATAGCTCTGTCATCAACCCTGATAAATGGCAGGATGCCCGGGCCAAGGTCTGGTCCTGCTGTCCATGGCTTCCTCCACCCACTCCCGTAGAGAAGAAAAATGCTGATGGGCACACTGCTTCATGGGCGACTCCCTTAGGAGGGACGGAGCCCTTGCACCAGAGAGTCCTATGACATGGCTATTCTTCACGCTGGTTTTTGCCAACAATGACTTTCTGCCTTCCTGTCCTAGCTTGTGCATTTTCTTTTTTGGTGACATTTTCCTTTTAGTTTGAGTTCTACTCCACTTAATGCAGCTGCCATCTGCCTCCTAAGCCCATGGCTCAGTGAGGGGCCAGAGCACACAGCCTCCTAATTCCTCCGCACCCCCTCCTATCATTACTGTTCATCCCTGACCCTCCCGCTAATCCCTTCCCTTTGATCTGCCTCCTCCAGACAGATGGAGCATGGTTTCCAGAGGTGATGTTCTGCCAAAAAGCACCCTCAACTACTCCCCGTAGATACAGACCTGGCAAATGAAGCCAGGAGACAGCAGGCTGGGTGGAAGGCCTAGGACAAAGCAACCATCCATACATGTTGACATTCCAGGACACTGTCTTCTCTTTGTAAATGTAACCATGGCTTCCCTCCTAGCTACAGCCTGAGAACTGGTCCTTGCCATCATTTGGTGATCCCATAGACATACACGCATACACACACACACCACCCCAGTCTCTAACTTCCTAGATTCATGTAATGCTTCTGCTACAGTCCAGAGGCTCTAGATCACATATCTCCCAGACAGTCTATACTGCAGAAACGAAAAAGAGTAACAATCGCTTATAGTTATGGGATGTTTCTAATGTTTTACATTCTTCACCTCACCATCTTCTCACAATAAACCTATGAAGTACGTAGTGTTAGCTGATGGGCTGCAAACCCAAAGTTAGACAAGACCCAAAACCAAATTCTACCTTCCCCGCTTACAAGCTGTGTGACACCAGGCAAATGAACCACAGGGACTCACAAACCCACACTCTCCATCCCTCTCTGCTGCCCCCCACCTTGGACTCACCAGGCCCAGGAAGGGCTTGGGGTCAGAAGCAGCGGAGTCTGAAAGCTGCAGCTCCTTCATGTGCTCACTAATCTCCGACTCCTAGGGAAACAGACACACAGAGAAGTCAGCCAAGGGCAGAGGACAGAGAGTTGCTATCACCACCCAGGGAATTCCATTCGGGCCATGGTGCCAACACAGGGCTGAGCCTTAACCAAAATCCACATCTGGAAAACCTGAAAGAGGGCTGTGGACCCTCCCATTCCTTCCAGACACGTGCACCAGCCCCCACCCCACCTCGCCAAAGCTGAACAGCCCAGTTGAGGCCACACTGACTCAGGTCAACAGTATTTATACATGTAAGGAGAGCCAAGTGAAGTGAAGTGGAGGCAGCTAGGGAGTTGGCAGTAGGGAAGTTTCATGCTGTCCTTAAAAAGCAGAATGAGGGACGCCTGGGTGGCTCAGTGGTTGAGCATCTTTCTTTGACTCAGGTCGTGATCCTGAGGTCCTGGGATCAAGTTCCATAACAGGCTCCCAGTGGGAGCCTGCTTCTCCCTCTGCTTATGTCTCTGCCTCTTTCCCCGTGTCTCTCAGGAATAAATAAATAAGATCTTTTTAAAAATTAAAATTAGGGCAGCCCGGGTGGCTTAGCAGTTTAGTGCTGCCTTCAGCCCAGGGCCTGATTCTGGAGCCTGCTTCTCCCTCTGCCTGTGTCTCTGCCTCTTTCTCTCTGTGTCTCTCATGAATATATAAATAGAATATTTTTTAAAAATTAAAATTAAAAATAAATAAAAAACAGAATGAGAGTATCTTTTCCAGGAAGTGGCTTAAAACTCTTTAAATTAACTCTCTCACCATCTACCAGGAAGAGGAATAGGCCTAAGGGATGGAAAACTGAAAGTGCCAAAGGCCTTGGGAAGTACTTCTGTGCGTTTGGATCATTGGCCCAGTCTTGCCAAAGCTCGACTCCCATGCCATCTGTGAGAGGGGTCTGCTGGTAACCTAATTCACTAACTTACTACTGCTGGGGCTAAGAACTCCCGGTGGTCCCCACCCCCTCAACATCCTCTCCTCTCTACAGGGAAACGAAATACAGACCACAGACCCCAGCAATCTTGACTAGCTGATGTCAAGAAGTAGGAGCGAGAGGCTAAAAGAGAAAGCAGGTATAACAGAAGAACACGAATGTCACAGGAGGGTGCCAATGGAAAGGCAAATTTCTACTCTGAATTTCTAATGCTAGCAGGTTTGGAGTTTCATTCAGGCTTTGGCTGCCTGCTGGGTCTGGGCACATCTATCACCATGAAGGGTTCTGGGTGCTGCTGACAGCCCATAGCAGGGCCTACAAATGAAGGTGTGGGACAGAGATCTGCACAGGGTTTGAAAGAGCAGCAGAGTGAGGAAGCCCCAACTCCCCAGGGCACAGGGAGACTTACCTGGCTCGCCTGTGATTGGCTCTCTTTCCAAACAGAAGCCTCCTCCTTGGGCTCCTCTGCCTCTCTGTTCTTGGAACCTTCCTCTCCTGCATCCACTGGGTTCTCTGGTACCTCCTTTTTGTTGGCTTTGGCAGGCTGACCACCCCCAGGGTCCACCCCACTCCTGGACATCCCAGGATCACTCTTCTCATCCTTTTCTTTGTCCAGATGCCAAGCACTCGCCCCTCTTCCCTGCTGCCCTGTGCCATCAGTGCTGCTCAGACTGTTGTCTGCACCCTGGCTGAAGAGCTTGCCGGGAGTGGGGGGCCTGGCAGCATCTGAATCCAGAGAAGTGTCCTTCTTCTCCTCTGGTTGGCTTGTTCTTGGAGACTCCTAGACAGCAGCAGACCATGTCAGACAAGGAGATGTCAAGAATTAATAAAATAATTTCAGAGACTTGCAACAAGATGGAATGGTCATTCATTGACTCGTTTGGGCCAGTGCTCCAGTTCTGACACCAATGGTTATCAAATACCCTAAGAGCTATTTAAAACACAGATTCCTCGTTCCACTCCACATCTGCTGCATCTAAATGTCTATGGTGACTTAAATACATCAACTGCCCCATTCACTGACAGGTGTGGAAACCAGTGCACTGAACTCCATCACCACCACCATGTTCTCAAGTAATAAATGTCTCATTCCAGCCCTGGTAACCAATTCATAAGATTGCAGACTTGGAAACCAGTATTTATTTTTTTTAGAAAGTCAGTAGGTATTTACAATGACGATGACCATGGAAAATCACATAAGAGAGAAGTACTAAAGTCTAAAATTTCATTTTCATTTTTTTTCATTTTTAAAAGGCAGTGAGGAAAAAAACAGGAGAGTGCCCTTCATCAGTGGCGATGAGGGTGGCTCTCTCCCTAGGGCCACCCCTGTACACATGCCCCTGGAGCACTGTGAGCTGTGTGCTCTGAAAAGCAGAAGCCAAGACAAGACTTATTGGGGGAAATGGTTCTGAAGGATAAAGAGGTCAGGAGGCCTTCAGAACACAGGTCTGACCTGTGGTGGGGGAGTAGGGAAAGGGCAGCTGACACAGGCAGGGCTTCAGGCCATGGCACCGTTCTGAGAAAGTCTTGGCCTGCACCGCAGAGTCCCATGTCTGGCAGAAATGATCCTGCTCCAGGGCCTGTTGTTCTCGGTCAACAGCGTGGCCTTGGCATGAGCCAGGGTGGATCAAAGGTGCCACAGCTGAAGGCTACTGTCGCTAAGGTCCCCTGGGTAGGGTCTCTCAAAAGGAGCACCCTCTCCAGCTGCTACATCCTGCTTCTTATGCTGAAACCTTACTTTAAAGACTAGGAAAAACCTTTAAAGCCAGCCAAAGTAGAAAAAAGAAATCCCTTCCTTGAAATCCAGCTAGCGCTCTATCCCGGGCTAAGAGAAACCTTCCTCCCAGAAAACATCACTTGGGCTGCCAGCATGAATGGCTTCTGAGCAGAGATTTTTTGATACTTCCTGGGTTCCAGATCCTGGAGACTCATGCAAGGAACATGGTGACTAGAGTCCAAAGGCCACTGGAGAACATGGCATTCATAAGTACTGCTAAAACCAAGACATGACCATCCGCCTGCAGGTCTGGAAGCCTACTAACAAGCCAACCCAAACTTTCCAAGGATGGTGAAGAGAGGCAGGAGAGTAGAGCAATTCAGAGCTTAGCTTCAGAGATACACTACTTGGGTTCAGATCCTGGCCCCACTTACAGGGGCCAATTATTTAACTGAAATCGATTAAATTAATCTGAAACCAATTATTTAACTTCTGTGTGCCTTAGTTTCTTCCTCTAAAATATGGGGACACAGGAGGGTCTACCTCACTGGGTGTGGGGGTAGAGTAAATGAGTTAACACTCACTACGTGAGCTAAAGAAGTGAGATCAGTGCCTGGCGGACCATTTGCGTCCCATAATGTTGACTAACGTTTTATTGTGAAATGCACATGGTCGTTCACTGCGTGCCTTCTATGTGCCAAGCACTGCCCTGGGGACCCATATATGAACTAGACATAGATCCTGCCTTCAAGGAACTCAGTTGAATCTGAGACAAAAGAAATGTCCCAGGTAGCCTTGGTCATGAGCCTTTGCTGCCCAAAGCAGAGGGCACTGGACACAGTGGTGGTACATACTGTCCTCAGCCCCAGGCCTATCCCAGGAGAAAAGCAGAAGGTGAAAGAGAGAACGGGTGGCTTCCCTCATTCCTTGGCAGCACAAAGGCAGAGTACCCTCCAGTGCCAGCCATCCTCTCAACATCCGTAGCCTGGAGCAAGGGAGAAATCCACTGTGACCATTGGGCTAACAGAAAGGGGGAGATGAGCCCCTCCTCTTCGAGAGCAGCATGAGCAAGGTGAGACCAGGCCTGCTCTTCTCAATCCCTGCAACAGTGCCCAGCACGCAGCAGGAGTTCAGTACTCAGTCTGCGGGGCTCCACAGACCCTGGGGGGTGGGAGTCTCTCGGGGTGATGGAGGGGCATCTGGCCAGCCACACTCCCTCACGCGGCAAGCAGAGCCAATCCACCCTGGCCCTGTTCATCTCATGAAAAGAGCAACAGAGCTTGGGTTAGGAGACAGAGGAGGGTCAGACCACAGACAGCACCATGGCCTTCCACATAAAGTCCACATTTCCTCACACGGCCCAGAGCCTTTCCCGCCCAGCCCTGCCTGCCTCTCAAGGACTGTGGGCAGCCACACCCCATATGCATCCTCCAGGTTATGGATGAACATTGTGCCATTTCGCTACCTGGGCATGCACGATCCTTTTTTTCCCTTAAGGTTGATTATTTCACTTCATTTAGCAAACGATCACACTCTGAGCCCCACCAAACTGCTCCTCCAGCCTTACTCGAGGGTCTGCCTCAGGAAGAAGCTCAGAGGGCAACCAGGAAGGCCCAGGTTCCCCAGGCAGCCTCCTCCTCTACCAACACACACCGCACAGCACAGAACAAAATCACAGCTTGCATCCTCAGGCACCTTTCCCAAGGTGGTTGCGGGGGGACCCTCCAGTGTTCAAGAGCTGCCTGCCGAGGCCACTCCACACAGACTCCTCACCGCTCCTGAGAAGCCATGAGCATCACACGCACACATGCATGCATGCACGCACGCAAGTTGGCGATCTACCCTGACAAACCCCTACTGGCCCTCACAGTATCACATCTTCCAGGAAGCCCTCCTGGATCCCCGGGACAGCTGTCCTGAGATGAGCCTTCCCGACCCATCACAACAACTACTATAACATCACTGCTGATTTCCTGTTTCCCTCACTAGATCAGCTCCCTGCCCTCAGTGTCTAATTTCTGACACATAATAAGTGCCTAGCAAACACTTTTCGATTGATTTTTTTTAAATGAGTGTATCATGCAGATATAGGAGCTCCTGCTCTGTAAAATGGAGATGAACTATTTATTTCACAAGGGTTACACAGAGATTAGACTCCATTTGTCACAGGGCTTATTAAATGGAAAATGCTGGGATCCCTGGGTGGTGCAGCAGTTTGGCGCCTGCCTTTGGCTCAGGGCGCGATCCTGGAGACCCGGGATTGAATTCCACGTGGGGCTCCTGGTGCATGGAGCCTGCTTCTCCCTCTGCCTATGTCTCTGCCTCTCTCTCTCTTTCTCTTTGACTATCATAAAAAAATAATAATAATAAATAAATAAATGAAAAATGCTAAACAAATGTTAACTATTAATATTCAAGATGAGGGAAAAACAAGTAACCTGTCAAAAATCAGAGGACATCAGACATAGGAAGAGACTCCCATTCTTCTTCATGACAAAATGTAGTCAGGCTACAAGAATGTCAGGCCGAGTCTGTGCCATCCTCAAGCTTAAATTCTTCAAAGGAAGATTTTCCCATTATGGAGCTTGTCCTATTCTATCTACCTAAATATTAAGATATGAAAACACAGCTAATATGAAAATAAAGGAGCTTGCATTCTCCGAGCCCGTGTCAACCAAGTGCAACAACTTGATGGCCAGACGTACATCTTGCTGGTCAGGATAGCAGAGAGAGACTAGACATTTGTCCCAGATTACCCACATGGCATGAATGAGAGTATGGGAAAACCCCCTCCATGGCCCTCTCCCTGCACTTGGCCCTGCTCCTCCTCACAGTGTGAGCTGAGGCCTCCCCAGGACGTACACTCCAGGCCCTCGAGTATTGTCTCCTGCATCGGTGTTCTGGGAGGCACATGGGCCAGGGCGGGGGCTGCGCCCTCGGCACCACTTTACCCTCCGCTCCTCCGTGCTCAGACTCCTGTCTCCTCCTGTCGGGGCCCCAGACCCCTAAGTATCCGGAGGCAAGTATCTGTTCAAAAACAACCTTGTCATCTGCACAAGGAAAGCGATGCCGCAGAGTCCCTTTAAGAGCATGTCATGAATATTTAATACACACCCCAAAAGCTATGTGAGGTCTCCAGTGCTGCAGCTCCCTCCTCCCAGAGCACAAAGGCTGAGGCTTCTATACTCCACGTGGCTTGGGAGGGAGAGCATGGAGGACAGGGATGCTGAAGGCCCCAAGGCAACCGTGGGTCAGGTTATTCACCGTGTCTCATTCCCACCCAGCTGGTCTCAATTCTTTGCACTGCCCCGCACCCTATGTTGTTAGCATTTCCCAATCACACTGACATCATCCTGTGATGTCTAAGCCCAGCTCCCTCCATCTCCCTTCATCCAGTGATGGGTTCTTGCCAGCGCCACCAGGTCACACAGTGCCTGCTCACCCACCCTGCTGCCTCCCCTCCTCACTCACACCCACTCTCAGCGTCTGGTCCATGAACCTATCCCCTGTGATTCCGTAATACACTAGAATTGGGTTTACACTGAAGGCAGGAGAGGAGGGGGAAGGAGAGAGAGGAGAGGCATTTCTGCCATCCTACTGCCCTCTCATGGAATCATGAGCAAAGTGACTGTGGACAGCACAGAGAAAGGGTAGAACAAACCATGGCAGGAGACCTCCATCTAGGGCTACCTAGATGCCCAGAAGTGGGAAGAAATGGGCAGCTCAGAGGATCCAAGGTCTATAAACAGGGACAGGAGCCATTTTCAAAGGGTGTGGTCCAAGCAGCGGCAGCTGTGTCTATCCTAAAACTGCTGTTCATCCCCAACACTGACCTTCCCCACCAGGGAAAGCCCTAGTTCCTACCGGGGGTTAGAACACAGGAACCCAACACTCCATGTGACAAAAAGAATGAGATCTACTGGGATGCTAGAGACATGGGTGGGAGGTGTATTTAACACCTCCCACTCTAGACATTTCCCCCCATCACACTGGGTTGTCTATTTATACTAAAGAGGTTATAAAAAAAAATTGTTTAAAAGCTCCCACTCCCCCAAAGAAGCACATAATCCTCAGAATGGAAGCTTTTGGAAATCCAGGACAGGTCAAAGAAGTTCCCTTTTTTGTTGACATTTGTAATCCATTATGAAGTAAAAATTAACTCAGAGTCGGAGTGCATCATGATTGATCCACGGTGGGATCTTCAACCCCCAAGCTGACAGCAGGGGTAAGTATCCATCCTACCCAGGACCTGGAACAGCACAACACAACCCGCAGGGACGCCCCCTTGTCCCAGAAGGGCTCACTCTCCTTCATTCTCTCAACTGCTCAGCAAAACACACCTCATCCTTCCTAGGCTCCAGGCAGTGGCAAGTACAGAACATATACACATGAATAGGGCCGAATCTCTACTCTTAGTTTGTTCTCACTTTCTCCTTTCTCTGAGAGCCAGGTAAGTCCTCCTGATGCCCCATTCTTGCTCATGGTCATCCCTCTAGGCTCCAAACCCTAGCTGCTGATCACATTGGCAGGATAAGGGCTTAATGGCAGATGAGAAGAAACAGAGTTGTCATTTCAGGGACCCAAGCACACTGAAGGCTTTGCAGACGGTGCAAATAGACCAGGCCCTGCTCACAAGGAACAGTTTCAAAGTAGACACAGATCAGGTTGATGATAAAAATGGGGGATTCAGGAAAACAGTGTCACATTTCGCAGAAAGTGTTAAAGTCACGACCAAAGCATATCTGATCATGCACCGCCAAAAATGTGGACAGTTTCTGGGGTAATGGACGAAGTACAACAGTAAAACTTAGTCTGCCCACTGGCGAGAGCTGGACCACCTACAACTCAGGGGCTGTGTTGGCCGGGATCTGCGACCCCCGCCCGATGAGACATTTAACCCTAGCTCTTGGGGTGAGCAGAAGACCAAGAAGAGTCAAGAAACAACACGCGGATCATAAGAGATAATAAGAACACAGGAAGAGATAATAAGGAAACAAACTTAAATCTATGATACAGGAACTAGAGTTTTACTGGTCAGCTTCGAGATCATTCTAATAAAACATAAGTGACAGGTTTCAGTTCGAAGTGTTTCTTTTTTTTTTTTTTTTAAGATTTTATTTATTTATCCATGAGAGACAGACAGAGAGAGAGAGAGAGAGGGAGAGGCAGAGACACACAAGCAGGGGGAAAAGCAGGCTCCACGCAGGGAGCCCGATGTGGGACTCGATCCCGGGACTCCAGGATCATGCCCTGGGCCGAAGGCAGGCGCCAAACCGCTGAGCCACCCAGGCGTCCCAGTTTGAAGAGTTTCAAGTGTGTGAAAGAATTTTATATTCGAATAGACTTATGGAAAGTTTAATTCAGCTTGCAATCAGTATTTAAAAGTCTGTGGAAATCTGAGTGGCTGATGTCATGATTCACTAGTGGTATGAATACCATGGGAATATTGAGAGAAATCTTAATTGCTAGAAACTAATAAACTGGACGTTAGACAAAGGACACACTGTAAGGGAATGTTCCTTTTCAAGTAGAAAGCCACACTGAGGGTTTGTAGGTATTACAACACCACGATGAGTTCTGGATTTTGTTTGTTTTAAGAACATTCTGGTGGTGATGAAGGACAGACGGGGTGGGGGGGGGTAGACAGAGATTAGAAGTGACAGGACTACCGTGGGGAGAGTCTGGAAGCTATTCCCATCCACAGTCTGCACTTCCCAGGCCCTGCGCCTTTGCTCAAGCTGTTCACTTACCTAAAATATCCTTCACACCCCCATGCCTAAAACTTACCTACTCTTTAAGAGCCAGGTCAAATGTCATCTCTTTTGAGTTTTTCCTGATCTCCAGGCAAGTAATTTCCTCCCCCTCAGAGCTCCCCTAGGCCAGGCACCTGTGCCAGAGTCTTTGCACAAACTGCCCTGCTTTACAGTTTCCTAGGGAGTCATTTACTCCACACTGAGCACTCACCAAACACCAAGTACCTGGCGTCTCTCTCCAGCTGTAAACTCTGTGAGGCCAGCCTAAAGCCGTCTTACCAAAATCTGTATCTCTACACATGGCCCACCATTCGACAACTGGTAAGACTCTGGATGTCACACCTCAGTTAAAAACCTCTGATGGCTCCCAGTGCCTGGGTACCCCTAATGCAGACTCCTCAGCTGGCACCAAGGGCGTTTGGGATCCAGCCCAAGCTACCTCCACAGACCGTCCCCCACTCATCTCCCACATGTGCTCTGCGCTCCAGCCAAAGGGGATGCCGTCACCTTCCCCAAACTCACCCTGCACCCTCTGCCTCTGCCTGTGCGGGGCCCCGCATATGAGCTTCTCTCCCCCCACTCACCTCTGCCGGGCCAGTCCTGCCCACCGTCCTTCCTGGGTCCCCTCACATGGCAGTTTCTCAACAGAACCCTGCCTGGTCGATCTGCATAGCTTGGAGGCCCCATATTCTCTCTGCGGTGCTCCAGCTCACCTCCCTCACAGCCTCACTGCATTCTATTGTTTTCCAGGAAGGTAAGCCTTTCTTCTGTGAGGCCACAAACCCTCAGGGGGCAGTAATCACATCTCACTCCGGCTTGCATGACCTAGAGCTAAGCGCCTCACGTAGAAACGTCCAATTACTGGTGGCCGTCTGGCAGATGAGCAGATGAACAGATTCCTAGTCCCCTTTTGTGTTTCCCCAAACCCCAGAAATCCCATCTAGACAGCACTGGGGCAAGACAGTTCTCTTCCCAAATCTGCATCCCACAAGTAGAAAAGCTTAAAAAGGAAGGATAGAGCAGGATAGAGGCGTATGCTCTTACCTCATACTCAAAGTCAGCCCCCAGTGCCCCAATGTCCAGGTGTAGGTTCTTAAGAAGTTCGCTTGAACTGCGGACACTCTGAAAACAAACATGATTACAGGTACTCAGCCCAAGAGGGCCAAGAAGCTCCCTCCTGGTTATGCTTTCTGGGACAGACCTAGAAAGCACATAGATTAGGCAAGAAATGAAGCTGTGGGCTAGAAAACCATTCTACTCATTTTTAAAGCGGCACAGAGGTTGGCCAAAAGGAGGCAACAACCCAAGTGTCCATCTACAGACGAATAGCTAAATAAAATGTGGTATATTCATATAATGGATTATTCAGCCATACATGTACAACATGATGATCTCGGAAAACATGCTATGTAAAAGAAAGTACATGTAAAATGCCAAATATTGTATGATTCCACTTATATGAAATATCCAGAATAGGCATATTCAAAGACAGAACATAGAATAGAAGAGACTAGAGACTGGGGAGAGGGGTGACTGGGGGAGTTACTGTTTAATGGGTACAGAATTTCTATTTGGGATTACGACCAAGTTCTGGAGACCGATAGTGGTGATGACTGTACAACACTGTAAAGTTAATAAGGTCACCAAATTGCATGCTTAAAAGTAGTTAAAATGGTAGCTTGCACATTATATATATTTGGCCACAATAAAATAATTCTTTTTAAATAACACAAAGGGTTTCCAGGCCAGGAAGAGGATTCATCATTACCTGATTGTCACTCTCTGCCTCATCCTCCTCATTGGTCTCCTCCCCTAAAGCCAAGAGGCTGAGAGCATTCTTGTCCTCATTGATGGAGCCCAAGAGACCCTTTGAATAAGCAGAAGTCTTGAGACCCTGTGAAGGCTCCAAAGTAGAGAAGGAAAGTCAAGGGACGTGCTAGAAAGACCTACAGAATGCTTTCCCCACTCTCTTTGGATGTCTCCCAGTGCAAGTCTCCCACAACCAAGAAGCTGACCCCAGCAACCCCAGCTCACAGCGATCCCTCCCTTCCTGACTTTGACTGCCCCAGTTGCAAGGACTGGGAAATTAATACTGCAGCACCCCTCTCCCCCAGCATGGGTCTAACCTCCACAGCCCAGAGTCCACATTTGCACCACACAAGTGTGATTTGCTTTCCCAACTTCCCAATTAGCCTATGAACTCTGAGGACTCGGCCCATGGTCTCTCTTTCTTATCTATGGGCCTCAGTTCCTAGCATGGCACAGTCTCTGTAGATCCCATAGTAACTAAATACACAGACCGCAAGAGAAACCATTTACCAGTGTGACTTCTCTGAGCTGACCAGACTCCACTGAGCTCTCCAGGTTCACATTTTGAGATCCTCGAAGAGCAGAGGCTGGGACATCCACAAGGCCTCGTAAGGGAGCCAGGCCCCCAGGAGGGACGTGGCCTGCAGCTAATGAGGAGCCCAGGACCTGGGCAACACAAAACATCTTGTTACAAACCCAAGAAACCACATGGCTCTCAGAGTGCCAGAGACAGATATAAAAATAAAACATCTAAATCCTGCCCGCTCAAATTTAAACCACCTCCGTTCGGAGGCTGCTAATGAAACACAACATCCAGAAATTACCATTGTGCCAACTGTGTGAGAAATCACAGGCAGGCTTGCTGATTCTCCTAACTCCGCTGCTAGTGCACAGCCAATGGTTCCCTCACATCTGGCAGATGCTGCAGAGGGTTCTGCTCCCCTTTCAGAAGCCACATAGGAAGTAGGGGGGCAGAGGGAGGGCAGAGACAAAAGCCTCATCTACCAGAATGAGAAGTCTCAATAGATGAAGTTAAAACTGATGAACCAAGAAAAAGCAGTCTAAGCATATTATTTACAAATATGGAAGCACACCAGAAGAAAGCAGTTGCCTCTGGGGAGGGGTACACACACCAGAGACCTTCTGTATTTCATTATACGCCCTTTGGTACTATTTGACTTTGTTCAATATGGGCATGTACTACTTTAATCAAAATACATATCAACTCTGAAAAAAGTACATGGGGGTGCCTGGGTAGCTCGGTTAAGTGTTGGCTTATGTTATGATCTCAGGATCCTCAGATCAAGCCCCTTGTCCAGCTCTATGCTCAGTGGGGAGCCTGCTTCTCCTTCTCCCTCAGCCCCTCTCCCTGGCTCATGCTCTCTCTCTCTCCCTCTCTCAAATAAATACATAAGTAAGATCTTTAAAAAAAAAATACATGAACGACAAAAGAACTCTCTTTCCCTTCCTCTGCTGACAAGAAAGGTAGCTGAATGGAGCCTTGCCCAGAGGACTGACCAGCTTCCCTGTTCTGTTCTCACGCTGGCCAGATGAAGGCTGCGGGCTAGGGAGCACGGGAAAAGAAATCAGGATGGGAGTCAGAATTTGTGAAACTCTGGCTCATTCACAGACACCCTGGATTCTCAGTTTACTCCAAAACGGAGATGATGGGTGCCTTGCCACTTCAGAAGGCTTGTTGGGAAGTTCAAAAGAGACAATAAACGTGAGGAGTCCGGGGCTACAACAGGAGGGGTCCAGGGCTACAGTGACATGGAGCGGCCCTTAGAGAGATTTACGTTCCTATGGTCTGGGCCGAGCAGCAGGGGCAAGGAAAATATTCTGGGGACAATTTACAATAAACTCTTTAAAATTCATTCCTCAAACTTACAATGTATAAAATAACACGAAACCATTCCTCTCCAATCCCAAGGGGACTGGAGAGAGAATAGGGGACCTGGAGGAGGTGGGGCTGAGGACGTCCAGGCAGCCCACCGTCTGTCTCATCTACAGCCTGGGCTAAAGAGCCCAAACCACTAGGTGTTTTTTAAGATTTTATTTATTTATTCATGAGAGACACAGAGAGAGAGGCAGAGACATAGGCAAAGGGAGAAGCAGGCTCCCTGTGAGGAGCCTAATGCAGGACTCGGTCCCAAGACCCCAGGATCACGACCTGAGCCAAAAGCAGACACTCAGCCACTGAGCCACTCAGGCATCCCTATTGGGCAGATTCTGACCAGCGGGAGCAGGTAGGAGCAGGAAGGCAGAAAGGAGCAGGTAACCATCAGGGCTGAGCCTCTTCCGTGCCATCTCTCATTCTGCTCTTACAACCCCAGGCAACAGTCTCTACCGATGGAGATGGTGGAGATCAAGACCACAGCCCACAGTCACAGGGCCGCTAAGGGCAGGGGCACAGATATGGGACTGGACCCCAGGGCGATCTCAAAGCCAGTATTTTATGCCACCTCTTTGTACCTTACAGCTTCTTTAAGGTAAACTGGGGGTATAATGGGAGCAAATGGTCTGCTTCCTCCTGACTTCAGCCCTTCCCACCAGGCCCAGCCTATGGGCAACTGAAACTCCTCCCACACTGTATTTATGGAAAAGTATGGACTCCTGATGTGGCTAATTTGCAGACGTGCTAGGGGCTGGAGGGAGGGAGGGAGGCAGACATGCTGGGGGCCCTGCTCTCCCAGACCTTTACCAAATCAGCGGTTGGCAGGGAAATGACACATTCCCAGCTCCTAGCTGATCATCTTCTCTGGCTGGCCATTAATTCTGACTACAAGCTGTGCGTAGCCTTGTCCTTCCAAGGGGATAAACTTGCTGCCATTGGGCTAATTAAAACTTTCAGGATCATTGGCAGCTTATCCGATATTTATCATGCTATAGTAGTTATTAAAGCCAACAGAGAACCAGGACACGCCAGCAATTAGAAACCAGAGGAACAGCTGGGTAAAGACACAGCTGGGCGACAGCAAAAGAATAGCTAGGGAAATTCAGATTGACCCCTGTGGTCTCTGATCCAACTTGACTTCTTGTGAATGAATTGATGTGACTCTTTACAAGGGACAAAGAGGATCAGAATGACAAGGAAAGCACGATCTGCTGGCAAATCCCCATAGCAGAGGAAGTGAAGGTACAAACAAGCCTGACACAGTTTGGTCACGTGGCTTCTGGGAACCCCGGGAAGCAAGGAGCAGAAGTAGCTCACTGGATGGTAGAGAGATTCTGGGCTTCAGCCCCCCAGTGACTGTATTAGCTTTCCCCTTCTGTGTGATTCCAAGAAGGGGCTAAATTCAGAGCTCGTGAGGAGTGTGTCTACTTGGGAAGCCTCTGTCATTGGCTGATGGGAAAGGCTTCCCAAATCCTAGGAGAGTACCCAGATCCTGCAGGAGCACCAGGATAGTACCACCTTGCTCACCCTCAAAACTGACCATCTGCAAAGCCTGTGACCCACCACCCCCACCCCACTCTTGTGAACTAAGTCAGCTCCAGGGAAGGGAAGGCTAGATACCCTCACCTTGCAGGTGACAGTCACAAGAAACACAAAATACAGGTCAGCCCACAAGACAGCCAGCCTGGGTAGGTAAGGGATCAGCCGTTATCAGGGGAGAGCAAATAACAGGAAAGCAGGCCTGAGGGCCA
Source organism: Canis lupus familiaris (assembly GCF_011100685.1). Taxonomy (NCBI): domain Eukaryota; kingdom Metazoa; phylum Chordata; class Mammalia; order Carnivora; family Canidae; genus Canis; species Canis lupus. The sequence continues at coordinate 16,292,937 of NC_049226.1, forward strand.
AGTGAAGACCTCAGCTCACCCTGCTCCCTCCCTGCCAAGTCCAGTGAGGCCTGCAGGCCCTACTCGCTAGGAAGCCTACCTGGTTGAGAAGCTGCAGCATGCCTGGCTCTGGAGCAAGCCCTCTGCTGGAACTCAGCTCGACTAGCCTCTGCCTGAAGGGACTGCTGCTTGGCTGGAAACAGGCTTGCTGAGAGGCCTCCTGCCCAGCAGAGGCAAGAGCCATCTCCTGAGGATGCTCCAGCACGTCCAGCCCCCACGCCAGAAACCTGGAGTCCCTCTCCATGGCTCTGACAGCCTCGTGCTCACCCTCACTAGACATCCTGGAAGATTCGGCCGCCATGCAACAGACCCTGCCGGCGATATCTTTACATGGTGTTTCCTGCATGCTCTCGGACAGCCCCAGACCCTCCAGCCGCCTGGAGATCTTGGCCATCTGCAGGATGTGCCCATAGAACCTCTTGCCCTCAGAGGAGTCTTCACTCTCGGACTGCTTATCAGCAGAGTTCTGCATGGGGAACAACTGGAGGCCTAGGAAGGGGCTGGAGCGCTGATCTCTGCGCCTGGCACCTGACTCAGCCACGCCCTGCTCGGAGCCCTGAGAGCTCTGAAGGTCCCAAGGGAAGTTGTTCACCTCACCCAGGATCTGAGAGCCACGGTGGGAAGACAAACTGTTGCTCTCTAAGTCGGGCTCAGACCCACTAGGCTTCCTGTCTCCTTCAGAGGGCTCTAGAGACCCCCGGGGGCATCTCTGCTCACTGGCAGGGAAGTCTCCAGGGGCACTCCCTGAAGGGGCATTCTGGGCTGGCTCTAATGCCAGCACATCCAGCGGTCTTAGGAAGCACTCCTGAGGTGGATCCTTAGCTGAGGCCCTGGGAGCCTCAGGGTCACTGGGTCCTGTCTCCTTGCAGCTCCCAGGGGGGTCCTTGTTGACAAGCTTAGAGACCTGTCTCATCCACAGTCCTGGGGACTCTTTCCTCCTCCTCCCCCTGCCCACACTCCCACCTTCCCCAGAAACGCCCTGCCAGCTCTGATCTTCAGCTGGGCCGCTATCTAACAAGAGCAGCTGGCTCTTCCTGGGAGCTGGCATGTGGTCAGAGGAACACGAGGACCGGGAGGGGTTCTCCTCGTGGAATGAGGAGGGGAGGGGGCTCTGGCTCTTGTCTCCCTTGGGGCCAGTGGAGCCCCGTTTGGCCACACGGTGGCCGTGCTGCTCCCCTTCTAGCTGTAAGCCCCTGATGGTTTCAGAAAGCTTTGAGTGGACAGAGGCCTGGCCTTCCAACATCTCCTGCCCATTCTGGAGGGGCCTGGTGTTCTCAGGGCCCAGCGTGCTAGGCTTCTGCTGTCTGGTCCTCAGCTCCAGCTCTTCTATTTCAGGGTCTGAAAACCCCAGGTAGATTTTCTCTGTTGGCTTCTGGGGTTTCCCCAGACCCTGCAGATCACACATTTCTGTCCTGCACTGGGCCAGGGCATTGCCTAAGGTTTTCTCCACGTCAGCAAAGATATGGTGGTATTGAGAAGCTTGGCCTTTGGAGAGTGGCTGTAGCTTGCTGGGCAGGGTGCCCATGAAAGGCCAGGGGGTGTCACCCAGCTTGCAGGGGCTCTCTCCTTTCTTAAAGGAGCCCTCGTTTCTAGCCTGCATCTCTTGGTCTAGGTCCAGATCAGCAAGCCCAGGTGCTAGGAGAAGGGATGGGCGGCAGAGAAAGGAGGAAGAATGCAGAAGTCCCTGTTCAGGCTGTGTTTCCTAGACAGGTATATAAACATGCAGAGAAAACTAAGCCAAAGCACTTCTAATTTATACTTGCTACCTCAGCCCTTGGCAAGCCCTTAACAGAAACCCACCCTCCCTTTAAAGTAAAACACAAACCAAGAGGGGAAAACAAAAAAAGGCTAAAAAACTCCCTTGGGCTTCATTGTTTCTGGGCCCTAGTTTCCTTATCTTTAAAGAGGAGGCTGGACTTGATCAAGGGCTTACCCCCCTGCTTCATGGAACCCTCAGGTCAGTCCCCACATGGGACCCCAGAGGCCACTGTAGTGTACATGTAGTGGGAAAAAGGGTACCACAGAGACCTATACCCTGAGGCTGACTTTTCCTTGATATGCTAGACATCCACAGAGGAAGGAACTAATTGGCAGACAGGGCTTCACTACTAACAAAGATCTGAATCACCAACCAGGTCATCCCTAAGATATCATCAGGCTCTCAGTTCTGTGATTGGCTAATCTTATAAAATCCAAAGCCTTACCAAAGACCACCAGAAACTAAGAAGGGAGAGAGGGGAAACATGGCCAGTGAGCTAAGCTCTGGGAATTCCATCTAGGTCTTCTAGCAAAAACGCGAAATGGTATTGCTCAAGAGAGGTCCACACAGTCAGAGGATATTGGGTCTAGAAGAAACCCTAAAAGATAAACCTCAGCCTGCAAACATTCACGCTAAGTTCCAGCTGGTCTATGCATGCACACCTCCAGAGATTCCAAGCCACCTGAGCCCAGGTCACCCACCTGGCTCAGATCTGCCTTCTAGACAAAGCCGGTTCTGAGGCACTGTCCTGAGCCCTGACATCCAGACTGGCAGCCCAAGGCTATCCAATCATCCTCAGCTCCTGAAACTATAAAAGAATCCTTTTAACAGGGAGCTCTGTGCTCTTGATCACACAGTCCAGGACTCTGTCACCCAACCATCCACCCTAGAACCCTTGCTTCTTTCCCTCTCTCACCTTTAAGTCATGCCAGAGCCTGCCCAGACACTTGTTACTATTTAAAGTAGTCTAGTAGTGAAAAGCCCATTATCCACCTTTGGCCTTCCAAACATGTAATGTTAGAAAATTCAACGAAATGTTAGAAAATTCAACCGATTTGCAAATTACCCATCCTCTTTTTCTCTATCTGCAAGGATGGGTTTGTTATCTTGTTTCTTGGGATCATGAGTACTCAGTAATCAGTGGGAGAGGGGGAGGGAGGGAAGACTATCTATAGAGCTGGTAAATGTGGAAAAAGATAAATTCACCAGCAACCATCCGATGCCAGAACTGGCGCCTTGGGAAGGAAGGAAGGAAGGTGGAGGAAATCTTCACTGAGAAACAAGCACTAGACACTGGTGGGAAACGCTATAGAGAGAAAACACAACAACTGGACAAATGAGAGGTTTGAAAAGACGTTCTTGGCACACACACCCTCCCCCCACCCCGGCAACTGGCCTGCATTCCCACGGGGTCTCCTCCTCCCAGCATGCCCCAATGCCCCCCAACCCAGGTGAAGGATTCCCTGCCCTAGCAAAGCACTTGGGGAGAGCCTGGGCCTCACGTCGGTATGGCTCCAAGTCTTAGCTTCTCTACCTATACATTCAGGGCAATAATTCCATCTCTTAAGTTCAGACACACTGAAGGGACAAATAAAACAGTAAGGGGAAAGAGCGCTTTCAACCCTGAGTAAAAAAGCTACCCAAGATCAAGGTGATCACGCTGCCATCAAATTTCAATTACGCATCACCAGCCAAGGATACCAGCAAAAAAGACAATCCACGGGAGTGGATAAAGCCCAAAGCTTTCCTCTTTGGATTTGGAAGGCACTGGCATTCTGACAACTGAATTAGGGCTACATCTGACATCTACAAATTTGCACCACACTGGGAAGGCCTGGCTCTGAAAGGAAAGACGCTCTGCTCATCTGGGTTCTCTGTCAACTGTTCTCCGTCCCCCACTCTCCAGAGGGGCAGATGGACTGCCGCGCAGCACCATGCTCAGCAGAGCGCTTTCACTCACTAATCCTACTACACGATATATGCTTCCCAAGGAAGAAAAAAGGAATTGTTTAGGGGCAGTCAAAACTTCAAGAAGCTCAAAGGAAAATTTGCCAGAAGACAGGCATAACTAAGGTGACGTACTATGAAGAAATCACCGTGGTATTGGTGCTGTCCTTAACTTCTAGCTAGAAACACCTAGAGGCTCCTAACATCCCCCTCAGGTTTCAGCCCTGACCTCTCTGGGAGCTGGTATCCATGGACTCACCAGTGGGCTTTTGGAGGTCTCTTTGTCCTTCTTGTCTTTCTTTTCCTTTTTCTTTTTCTTGTCTTTCTTCTTGATGGCTGCAGGAGTTGACAGCTTCCCCCGCTCTTGAATCACCAAGTTCCGATAATGCTCATCACATGGATGGTCCCACATGGACTGCCCGTTGGCAAAGTTGAAATAGTAAATATCACCTGTGATGTCCTGGCTGCGGAGAGCAGAGGTCAGGCATTAGTCCCTGATCAGGTCCACAGCTACTTAGGGAAAAAAGAGCAGAGAAATGGCCGAGAGATGGACAAGAAGGAAGAACAGCGTGAGAGGGGCAGAAGGAGAGAGAAGGAAGATCAGGAGGACACAGGGAGGATTAACCCAGAACGGAAGGGTACCGTGTGGCTAAGATAGGAGTTAACTTAGAACAAAGGATTGGGATACCGAAGGACTTCTCAAGAAAAATTCCTGGGAATTCATGCTAGACTGGAGTACAAATAAATTTGGTTTCAGATGGATAAATACAGATGCTGTGGGATCTTGGAGATAGATTCTAGGATTGACCTTGCTTAATATTTTTATAAAGGGTGTAAGGAGGAAAGACGCATTGTGAAAGCTCTGGTTTTGCAGAAGATATTTGTATCCCCATGTTCACAGTGGCATTAATCAGAACAGCCAAAGGGTGCTAACAGGCCAAATGTACATTGACAAACAGATAAATAAACAAAATGTAGCAGAAACATACACTAGGATTCTATTCCACCTTGAAAAGCAATGAGGTACTCACACAGGCTACAACACAGATGAACCCTACAGACATTATACTAAGTAAAAATAAGCCAGACACAAAAGGATGAATACTATGAGTCCATTGATAACAATCTAGAATAGGTTAATTACAGAGGCAGAAAGTAGGTCAGAGGTTACCCCAAGCTCGGGGGAAGGGAGAGGAGGGGGCACAGACTTTCAGTTTAGGAAGCTGAACAAGTTCTGGAACTGGGTGGTGGGGATACTTGAACAACACTGTGAATGTGCTTCATGCTGCTGAACTATATTTCCCAAAATGGTTACAACAGCACATTTTATGTTATGTATGTTTTAGTGGAAAAAAAAAAAAAACCTTACAAAAAATGTTTAATTTCAGTGTGATAAAAGAAAGTGTATAGAAAATGAAAAGAGAGGAGACTGGGAGAAAATAGTAGAAACAGTAGTATAAGATTAATATACAGACAAAAATCAGAGTTCTCAACAAAAATAAAAAGATAAGTCCCCAGCAGACAAAACGGCAAAGGATATAAGCAAGCAAATGGCCAACAGATGGCCGGCTCAACTCAATGTAAAGATTTGAGAAATGCAAATTCAAACAATCAGGTATAATTTCCTGCCCTTGGATTGACAATTTTCTTGATTTTGATCCTTTCCAGGGAGTTGATAATATTTTAAATGATAATATTTTTAAATGAACAACCACATGTACTATTACTGGAGGGACTGTTAAACTGTAATGGAAAGCAATTTGTGATTAACAATATTTAAAATCTGCACCTCTTTTAACACATTGATTCAAATTCTAGAAATTTTTTCTCAAGACACACATACAAAATCTCAGGCAATGTGCTTAACCAAACTGAAGGAAACATTGGACCTCTCCTCACCTACTGCCAAATTCTCAGATGCCAGAAACAGAAAGAAAACGTTTAGTAAGTGTGAGAACTGACAGGTCAAGGTTGGTGTCTGACCTGGATGGAGCCCCTCCAAACCTGGGTTTTAATGCCAATTGACAGACACAAAAGATGGCCTTAGGCCTTCACGCATCTGGAAACTAGGAACAAGGGATGCCTAGATGGCGGTTGAGCATCTGTCTTTGGCCCAGGGCGTGATCCTGGAGTCCGGGGATCAAGTCCCACGTCGGGTTTCCTGTATGAAGCCTGCTTCTCCCTCTGACTGTGTCTCTGCCTCTCTCTCTCTCTCTCTCTCTCTTTCATGAATAAATAAAACCTTAAAAAAAAAAAGGAAAAGAAAGTAGGAATGAGACCCGTGTCTATCACTTGGGCCTTAAGGCTGCTCACCCCATGAATGGAAAAACCTAGTGGGACGAGGAAACATGTCACCCAGTCTAGGCAGGCAAAATCAAATTTCATGAAAAATTAAAACACCAAGACACACGTAGACATAGAGTCCAAATTATGGTAAGGAAGTCCCACCCCATAAAATTAATGTAAAAATTTAGTACTTAAACCCACTGAAAAATCCTTGGCACAAGTTACTGTAAAGTCACTCAACAACCTAGGAATAAAACATAGAAAATAACTCTACAGAAGATGGATTCACAAAACTCACAATAAATAATTAACAAACCCCATGGGGAAACAATTCACCGTGAAAGGAAATCAGTGCCAGTGAAGAGAAGCATTAGCACACAAGGAAACTTGGCATAGCAGAATAATCAAAAGAAGACTAAAATTAACTACATCTAAAATTACTGTAGGGATAAAAAGAGTAGAATCCATAATGACAGAACAGAACTCAAAAAAAAAAAACAGACATATTGAAAAGAACATAACAGAACTTGCTGGAATTGGTACAATCATTAAATTAGGGGAGGTAAGGGGAATGAAGAGAGAGGAGTCTTCAAAGTAAGAAAGCACCCCAAATCCTGAACTTAGGAAATAAAAATAAATACATACCTGATATGCTATAATGAAATTACAGAATACCAAAAATAAAAGTAAAATAAGAAAAACAGGGATGCCTGGGTGGCTCAGTGGTTGAGCCTTTGGCTCAGGATGTGATCCCAGATCCTGAGATCGAGTTCCACCTGGGGCTCCCCGCAGGGAGCCTGCTTCTCCCTCTGCCTATGTCTCTGCCTCTCTCTGTGTGTCTCTCATGAATAAATAAATAAAATCTTTTAAAAAATAAAATAAAATAAAATAATAAAAACAATCAGAGGGAGGAAAGATTTACTTCCCACAAAGGAACAACAAACGAAACCAAGAAAACATATCTTATTAAGGAAAACCCGAAGTCAGAAGATAACAACAGTATATAATATTGGCCAAAGGCTATTCAAAGTCAACAGACAATTCTGTACTAAACTAACCTGTTGTTCAGAGTGAGACCAGACAAACGTGCCTAGAGACAAAGACATAAACACATCTAGCATGCTTGATATAAAGAACATTTGTAGAACCCTATACCCCAAAATTAGACTACATCCTTATCAAGAACATCCAGAACATTCATATAAACAGAATCACTTACTGAGCCAGAAACGAGGTCTCAGCTTGTAACAAAAATGTGAAGAGAATGGGAAATCAGTAATCAAAAAATACCTATCTACCTCATCCCCTTCAAACTTTAACTTTAGAACAAAGATACTTAACAAAATTTTAGAAAATCATAACTGATAATATATAATTATGACCAAGAATGTAAGGCCGGTTTAACATTTGAAAATCAATCAATACAATTCACCATATTAAGACCAAAATAGAAAAAAAAAAAAAAATCACATGATCTATCAATAGATCCAAAAAAACATTTGGTAAAATCCAAAACCCTTTCTGATTTAGACTCTCAGCAAGCCAGGAATTGAAGGGGACTTCCTCACCCTGACCAAGGACATTTACAAAAACCTACAGCTAACATCATACTCAATCCCTTAAGATCAGGAACAAAACAAAACGTCCATTGTCACCATTTCTATTATTGGTGACAGTCAGTGCAGTAAGGAAAGAAATAAAAGTAAAAGGTATCCAGATTGGAAAAGAAGAGGTAAAAATGTCTCTTTTTGCAGAAGATGTAATCACATATGTAGGATATCCTATGAAATCTACAAAACTATTAGAACTAACATACGTGGGTAACCTGGGTGGCTCAGGTGATTGAGTATCTGACTCTTGATTTCAGCTCAGGTCATGATCTTGGGGTCCTGGGATTGAGCCCTGCCCCCCACCCCCAGCGCTTTGGGATCCTGATCAGCAGGCAGTCTGTTTCTCTCCTTTCCCTCTTCTAACTCCTCCAGCTCACCTGTACGCCCAACAGCACACTCTCTCTCAAAGTGAATAAATCTTTAAAAAGAACTGAAACATGAGTTTAGCAAGGTTGCCAGCTACAAGATCAATATACAAAAGCCAATTTTATTTCTATATAAAAGCAACAAGCAATAGGAAATTGAAATTTTAAAATATACCATTTACAGACACGTCAAAAATATCCACTACTTAGGAATAATTCTAACAAAATATGGGCAAAACATGTGCAGTAAAAACTCCAAAACATTTCTTTGATATAGTAAAGAACCACATAAGTAAATGGAGACAGACTCCACTCAGGGGTTGGAAGACTCCATATAGTTATAAAGGTCAATCCTCCCCAAACTGATTTATAGATTTGGTGTAATCCCAATCAAAATCTTAACAGGATTTTTCTTTTGTAGAAAATGACAAGCTGATTCTAAAATCTACATGGAAATGCAGAGGACCTACCATGCAACTTTGGAAGTGGAGAACAAAGTTGGAGGATTTACCCTAAATGATTTCAAGGCTTATAATAAAGGTACGGTAATCAAGACAGTATATACAGTATTGGTGTTAATTAAGGTAGACAAACAGATCAATGGAAGAGAGCAGAGAAACCAGAACAGACCCACACATAGGGTCAATTTGGAAAAAGATCTAAACACCCTTCAATTTTAAGAGTGGTTAAATAAATCTGGATTTTTTAAAATTTTGGCACATCTATACAGGAAAAGTGTGTAGCTGATAAAAGGCTAATGTAGACCACAAGCTGACAGAGAAGAGCAACAAGTATATAGTAAGTACTTATGCTTAACAAACAAAACCATGTCTGTGGGGTGTGGTCTGTTTTAAAGGCCAGGAATTCACCAATTAATAGTAATTACTCTTACTATTTACTCTTGTAAATAGTGATTAAAAGGTGATTAAAAGGGTAAAAGACGGGGCACCTGAGTGGCTCAGTGGTTGAGCATCTGCCTTTGGTTCAGGTTGTGATCCTGGGGTCCCAGGATCAGTCCCACATCAGACTCCCTGCAGGGAGCCTGCTTCTCCCTCTGCCTATGTCTCTGCCTCTCTGTGTCTCTCATGAATAAAGAAAAATAAAGACTTTAAAAAAAAAATGTATCCAAAAGCCAAACAGCACAGATAGGTACAAACTTAAAAACAAAGGCAAAGATGATAGAGGTTAATGGATGAGGCAAATGTCGGGGTGCCTGGGTGGCTCCATCAGTTAAAGCAGCCAACTGGGTTTTGGCTCAGGTCATGATCTCATGGATCCTAGGATCGAGCCCTGAGTCAGGCTCTATCCTGGATGTGGAATCTGCTTAAAGATTTCCTTCCTCTGCTCTTCCCCCTACTTGTTCTCTCTTTCTCTCTCTCTCAAATTAAATAAACTAACTTTTGAAAAACATAGATAAGGCAAACGTGGGTATCAGGCTGGATACTGGAAACAAAACAGAAACCACTATCCCATGAACCAATCCTACAAACACAACTGTTGAGTCCTCAGCACCCGAACGCCGTGTACAGTGCTGATGGATTTCTTATAAGAGAGATGTCATGAAACTGGAGGAGATCCAAGGAAACACAGCTGAAAAGATCAAGCGAACAGGGAGCCTGCCATGTGAGGAGAAGCTAAAAGGATTACGTTCAGCAGGGATGAGAAAGGCCACAGTTGCAGTCACTCTGAAGTGCGGCCAACGCACCAAATGGTATGGATAAGTGCAGAATAATGACACCTGGCACCCAAAACCATACAATGCCAGCCAAAGAGAGGACCCTGGAAGGCCCCTGGGCCCTAGCTGAGGACAGGCGTACAGAAACGGCCCACTCTGATAGGAAGTAAACTTACAGCACGCACTGCGCCTATAACAGAGCAGGTGTGCAGAACGGAGAACACGCATCACCATCTCCAGAGGGGGGACAGGGTGCAGTCCTCAGGTGGACGGGCTGGCAAGAGCTGTTGAGACCCCGGTAGGCTCCTCAGCATCCACCTGGTTCCCTGACACAACCTGAGCGAGTCCACTCCTCTCAATGAGAAGCGCTCAGGGCAAAGCTGAAATATGAATGAACCCACACCTGTGAACCTATTCATGAACAGACAATGCAAAGTCAGGGACGGGCTGCCAAGGGAGACGAAACCCTTGCCAATCTGTGTGGCCCCACTACAATCCTCCTTAGCACTGGCATTGACCATGGACATGCAAAGGGGGTCTCAATATTGTCACTCTCAATAGCAGTCTGCAAAGAGTAACAATGACACCTCCCCGGTGCTGGTGTTGCGGGACCTGACCAAGGCAACAGCTCCTGGCAGCCTGGATCTAAGTGCTGAACGTCTCACAGGGACCAGGAAGTTGGCCTCAGCTCAGGCCCAAAGCATCAGGCAGCCTGGCAGACGGATGGCGCACTCCTGGCCCCAGCTCTGTGTGGGACAGGCTTCAAAAGGTGGCAAGTGAAAGCTGACCTCGAGGGCCAGGCTTCTCCTGCACGTGACGGGCCACATCAGTAGGCCACGTGCGTGCTGACTCACCAGGGCTTCCACTCCATGGGCAGCGGGGCCACGATGCCCTCCCGCGCCAGCCACATCAGTTCTGGTTCCTTGATGGGATCAATACCAATCTCTCTGGCAAATTCAAGAATTTCTGCAAGAAGAGGCAGGAGCATGAGAAAGGAAGAAAGTTGAGGATGTGGATGGAAAAAAGAGAAATCACAATCAACCTTGTGAAATAGTAAGAAATATACACATTGGTCTCTCCCCCCACTTCCTATTACTATTTGGTCTTTAACCCCAGTTCCTCACCCAGAGCTCCTAAAACCCCTGGAATTTCCTGTGTAACAAAAGCATTTTTTCTTCCAACGAGGTGCCTCTGGTGCGCTCTGGTGGACTCTGGGGGTTGGTCACCAGAAAGACAGAGCCATGATTGGAACCTTCAGTGGTGTCTGGCTGGCTCAGCTGGTAGAGTATGCAACTCTTGATCTTGGGGTAGTGAGTTCAAGCCCCCATTGGGTGTAGAGATTACTTAAAAATAAAATCTTGGGACGCCTGGGTGGCTCCGTGGTTGAGTATCTGCGTTTGGATCAGGTAGTGATCCCAGGGCCCTGGGAACTATCTAGTCCTACATTGGGCTCCCCAGAGGGAGCCTGCTTCTCCCTCTACCTATGTCTCTGCCTCTCTGTGTGTCTCTCATGAATAAATAAATAAAATCTTTTTTTTTTTTTAGTAATAATAAAATAAAACCTTTAAAAAGGGTGGGGCAGGAGAGGGTGGAGGGGTGGCTCAGTCAGTTAAGCATATACCTTCGACTCAGGTCATATCTCTGGGTCCTGGGATTGAGCCCCACATCAGGTTCCCTGCTCAGCAGAGAGCTGACTTCTCCCTCTCCCTTTGCCCCTGCTCATGCTCGCTCACTCTTTTTTTTTCAAATAAATAAATAAAATCTTAAAAAAAAAAAAAAAAAACCAAGCAGCAGCAGCTTAGAACTTTCAGCCTCACCTCCATTCTCTGGAGAGGGAGCTGAAAAAGGAGTTCCATAAATGATTATGACTTGGTGAAGAAGCCTCCAGAAAAATCCCTAAACTCTGGCATCTCAGAGAGCTTCTGCGTTGGTGAACTCAACCATGTGCCAGGGGGATAGTGCATTCCGACGCCACAGAGACAGAAGCTCCTGCTCTTGGGACCCTGTCCGACCTCACCCTACGGATCTCTTCATCTGGCTACTCATCTGTGTTCTTTATAATATCCTTCATCATATAATAAACTGGTAAAAACAGTTTTTGGCCTGTTGAGTTGTTTGACCTGTTCTAGCAAATTATCGAACCCAAGGAGGGAGGCATGGGACTCTGGTGTATAGCTTCTTGGCCAGAAGTACCAGGGACAGGGGTGCCTGGGGGGCTCAGACGGTAAGCATCTGCCTTCGCCTCAAGTTATGATCTCCAGGTCCTGGAATCAAGCCCCATGTCAGGCTCCCTGCTCAGTGAGGAGTCTGCTTCTCCCTGTCTTCCCTTGCCCCTTCCCACTGCTAGTTCTCTCTCTCTCTCTCTCTCTCTCCCAAATAAATAAATAAAATCTTAAAAAAAAAAAAAAATGTACCAGGGACAGCCTGGGACTTGCAACAGATGTCTGAGGTAGGGCCAGTCTTGTGTGACTGAGCCTTAACCTCTGGATCTGATGCTCTCTCCAGGAGGACAGTATCAGAACTGAACCAAATTGTAGGACATGCAGCTGGAGTCAGGAAAAAAAACCCACACACCTGGTGCCAGTATTTTGACTGTAAGAGTAAAAGAAAAGCAGACTTTCTTCCTAGACAACTTCTTTTCTACTTTCACCTTTACTTTCTAAATTTTCTTAAGTGAACAGGTGTTAAGTCTCTAAATATAAATAATAAACATACATAATTCTGTATTCTTAAATTACAAATGGTACACCTCAATCAAGGTATGCTATTGCCATACTCCAAGAATGTAATCTAAAGCCAAGTATAACAAAGGCAAAAATATAAGACCAAGACATCAGCATGGCAAGGGCCTGGGAAAGAAGCCCAGCAGCCATAGCCAGAACCATCCTGAATGAGGGCAGCCTTACTGGGACACAAGCTCTCCCAAGATTTTCAAAATCTTAGAGCAAAAGTTCCTCGTCACTCAACCAGCTAGCATGGACTAAACAACTGGAGAAGACTAAGCCCCTTGAGGGCCTTACCAACGACATGAACAGAGTCTAAACCATGGGATACATGCTTTTTTGTGTGTGTGTGTGTGGTTTGGGGGATACATGTTTTAATGGAGTGGTGCACTGTGTGCCATGGGAGCAGTGACTTATTCTGCACAGGGCCAGGGAGTTATCTGAGCTGAGAAAGTGGGATGATACTGGAGCAGCCTTGTTCTGCACTCTGAATCCTCTCTTCCATGAAGGCAGTTGTTTCTTTTCCAATTATGCTAAATTTTATGGACTTGGTTATATTTTTTTTTGGAAAGCATTTAGAAAGTTCTTTCACCAGAGATCTGGAGAACAGGGGAGATAGAAGGTACTGAGCTCAGAGCTCTCTCACCTACAGGAAAAAAAGAGATGAGCTAACCACTGGAATATTTTACCAGAGCCCCCAGGAATGATAAATACCCCAGGGGCATCGATGCTTCCGCTGATAAGAGCCCAAGCCAAAAAGACATCACCAGTTTGGGTCACCAGTGCAAAATGTAAAGGTTGACACATGTGGGGGAGAAAAAGCCCTTTTTCAAAGGACCAGCTTGAACTGGGTTAGCCAGAGACTGACTTATTCACTGATCTCGCAAATATTTTTTGGGTTTTTTTTTCGCAAATATTTTTTTGAATGCTTCCTATGTGCTATGAATAAAAGAAATGGTCTCTGCCCTTATGGAGTCTATATTCTAGCAGAAGAAACCACCAATAAAGAAGTAAACAGGGCAGCCGGGGTGGCTCAGGGGTTTAGCGCCGCCTTTAGCCCAGGGCCTGATCCTGGAGACCTGGGATCGAGTCCCACGTCAGGCTCCCTACATGGAGCCTGCTTCTCCCTCTGCCTGGGTCTCTGCCTCTTTCTCTCTCTGCTCTCTGCTGTGTTGCTCATGAATAAATAAATAAAATCTTTAAAAAAAAAAAAAGAAGTAAACAGATAAATATACAAAGAATTAAAGCTTCTGATAAAGGGAAGGAAGTAAATGAGGTCTGAGATATAGAAAGTCAAGGTGGAGGTGGCTCTCCTTAGGAAGGGTCAAGGGAAACCTCTCAGAATGGAAAACAACTAAAACCTGTAGGAAACAAGGGAGCTAGCCATGCAGAGTACTCGGTCAGAAAGAGCAGGTACAAAGGGCCTGTGGCAAGCAACAGCTCAGCCCATCTAGGAACTGTCAGAAGGGCCATGTGACTGGCAGGGTGAGCAAGAGAGTGGCACCAAGGTGAGCCACCCCAGGTGGCAAGGTAGGGTCATGCAGAGTCTCGCATACCCCACTAAAGGTGTTATGCTAAGTATAATAGAATATTACTAAAAGCAGAGCCCTGATCTGATCTGCTTTACACTATAAGAAGAACAGTGTGGTACAAGGTGGAGCACATGCTGCGAAGGGTATGACACAAATAAGGAGGCTAATCAGGAAGCCACTGACAGCCCAGGAAGAGAAATGGTGTCTTGAGCCTAGACTGTCTAAACTTGGGACTGAGCAGAAGGAAGTTTTCATAAACACCCTCAGAACATCCTTAGGTCTCCATTCACAAGAGCAAACAAAAAAGAAAGAATATTTAGGAAACATGCTGAGCAAGAAATCTATAAAACCTACATGAAGAAAACTTTAAGTCACTCCTAAAAAACACAAACAAGACACAAATGGGAAGGAACAGCACCTTCTTAGGTAGGAAGGCGAAACTTTGGGAAGATGTCAATTCTCTCTAGGTTCATTCATAAATTGAACACAATGTTCTCCAAAATACCAACAGTTCTCCCATATAGAGCCCTTCCCAGAACCGGACAAGGTGATTCTAAAGTTCAAGGGGAGATAAGACGAACAAGATAAGCAAGGAAAGTGTGTGGGGAGGAGGAGCCACGAGGGCACTTCAGTCCTGCTGGAGCCTCAGTAAGGAAGAGTGTGGTGCCGGCGTGTGAACAGTCCAGGGTAACATGTAGGTGGCACCCTACATGTAGGGTAACATGTAGGTGGCAGCAGGGGGAGGCCGGGGTAGCCGTGATCATGATCGGCATGGGGACAAACCCAGAGGAACAAGTGAGAGAAGTGTGTGTCCTTGCAGTAGGGAACACTTTTCTGACCACAACACAAAACGCTGAGGCCACAGGAGAATGGACTGATGATACATTTAAGGCAAAAATGAAAACCTTCCACATGGCAAACAAATCAAAATCCCATGCAGTGTGCAGAGTCCAGGGTTTATGTGGGATCCACGGGCTCTTGGGAGTGCAAGACCTCCCCCCGCCATCTCTAGCAGGCCTGCAAGTCGCCTGAATGGTGTGCCCAGGGCTCCAGAGCCTGAGAAGTTCAGAGGCCTCTCCATCCCCCAGAGTAGCACAACGCTTCCAGGGCAGGCCCTTTTGTGAGGATGCCTGGCTGCATGGCTGCAGGTCTGGCTACACAGCTCAGCAGATCTGTGACTGGGGGGAAGTTAGTTCTCTGTGCCTCGGTCCCTCATCTGTAAAATGGGAATGGTAACAGCACTCAACACATGGAGCTACTGCGGGGGCTGAAAAGGAAATACACATGGGGCACCTGGCTGGTTCAGCTGGAAGAGCAAGCCACTCCTGATCCCAGGGTTCAAGCCCCATGTCAGGTATAGATATCACTCAGTAAGTTCAAAAAAAAAAAGAAGGAAATTGATGTAAACTGAGCACAGAGCCAGGCACATAGGAGCACTCAGTAAATACTATTACCATATTACTGTTTCAAAACAAAAACACTGCTTTAGTTTTTTTCTTAAGAAATTGAGTCACTCCTGGCCTCAGGACACACTGTTTATCATGGTATCCCCTCCTATGTTTTCATTTTTTTTTTTAAAAGATGGACTTCTTTTTAAAAATATTTATTTATTTACTTATTTTTTAAGATTTTATTTTTAGGGACGCCTGGGTGGCTCAGCGGTTTGGTGCCTGCCTTCAGCCCAGGTCATGATCCTGGAGATCCAGGATCGAGTCCCACATCAGGCAACCTGTGTGGAGCCTGCTTTTTCCTCTGCCTATCTCTCTGCCTCTCTATCTCTCTGTGTGTGTCTCTCATGAATAAATAAATGAAATCTTAAAAAAAAAAAAAAAAGATTTTATTTTTAAGTAATCTCTACGCCCAACATGGGGCTCCAATTCATGACCCCAAGATCAAGAGTCACATGCTCTACTGAGTCAACCAGGCGCCCCTATATTATCATTTAAAATTAACCATTGGGGATGCCTCGGTAGCTCAGTGGTTAAGCGACTGTCTCAGGTCATGATCCCAAGGTCCTGGGATCGAGCCCCACGTTGGGCTTCCTGTTCAGTGAGGAGTCTGCTTCTCCCTCTCCCTCTACTGTCCCCCCACCCCTGCCACCTCCCTGCTTGTGCTCTCTGGCTTTCTCTCTCTGTCAAAGAAAGAAATAAAACCTTTTCTAAAAAGTTAAATTAACCATTGATCCAACCCAAGTTCAGCAAACTTTTTTTTTTGTAAAGGGCCAAAGAGCAAATATTTTAGGCTTTGTGGGTGATACTGTTTGTCACAACTGCTCAGTACTTCCCTTGTGCCATGAAAGCAGCCACAGACAATATATCTACAAATAAGCATGGCTATTTTATGGTAAAACCTTATTTACAAGAAGGCAACAGCACAGGTTAGGCCCATGGACTATCGTATTCCAACCTCTGATCTAACCAAATATACGGAGCAGCCCTGCAAAGGCAGCATACTTTGTATTGGAAGGATAAAAGTCAATCACAGATCATTCCTGCCCTCAGAGAACTATTACATTGCACCCCAGGCCTCTTACCTTGCTCACTAGGGATATAGGTCTCGTCATAATCTTCCTCCAGAATCAGCTGGTCGCCGATGCGGACGGGTCTTCCGGCCATGATTGGTCTGGGCTCGAACACCTAGGTCCCAAAGACCCCTACCCAAAGAGAAAATCAGTGACCCAGCATAACAGGGGAAAACCTGCAGCTGGGTCACGGAGCACCTGGGTGAGACCAGACCCTGAGAGCCAGCTTAGCCAGGGATTTTCCAGACTCCAGGTATAGTGAAGAGTGGGACCAACAGCTCAGAACTCAGACCTTCTAGGCTCTGCACTTGGGAAAGTTCACTGAGACACACTTCCCAAAGGCTTGCTGAACACTCACTGGGCCACAAAAGTTCTGGAAACCCAGCCCCCTCAAGAGTTTGACTCCCCAACCCAGGAGCAATCAATCATAGTATAGGGGCCCCAGCTAGAAAACCCTAGTGAGACAACAAAGGAATTAGTGGTGCGTGTACACACACACACACACACACCCATACATCAACAC
The DNA here is from genome assembly GCF_011100685.1 of Canis lupus familiaris. Classification (NCBI taxonomy): domain Eukaryota; kingdom Metazoa; phylum Chordata; class Mammalia; order Carnivora; family Canidae; genus Canis; species Canis lupus. The sequence continues at coordinate 16,309,917 of NC_049226.1, forward strand.
ATCCCAGTGCAGTCACACTGTCCCAACACACATCCGTATTTGCACTCAACTATGCCCTCAGGGAGCTGCCGATCTAGTGACTAGCACACACAACTTCAACAGGGGAAGGGGGAAAACCATCCTGCTGCGGCAGCACTGAGAGAAGGAACATTCCCACTGAAGGGCAGAAGGCAGGCTTCTCAGGGAGCTGACACCAAGGGCAGACAAGAGTCGTGTTAGTGGAGAGAGGTATTCTAGGCAAGGGGATGTCGGGTGCAGACGAGGTGTTCTGGAACACTGGGCGGCGGCATGTGTGGCAGGGGCTGGGCTGGAAAGCCAGGTCACCGAGAGCCGTGGCGACCAGGCGACTCTCCCCTGTGGCACAGGGGAGCCACTGAGGGCTTCGCTGAAAGAAGTGGCACAGAGTGGCCTTTTTTTAGGATGAGAACTCTGGCAGGAGTGGCATGGCAGGACCGGGGGAACGGACCCGTGTCAGGAGGACCACTGAGGAGGCTGCCCTCCCGGGGAAAGACGATGAAGGCCTAAAGTAGGGCAGAAGCAGAGAGAAGGCAGGGGCAGCTGCTGGGATGGCAGCTTTCACAGGACCAGGAAGGGGGGTGGGGGGGGGTCCCACCTGAAACAGAGGTTTGTAGCTCCAGGGATGGGACAGCATCAGATTCTTCAACTGACAAGAGCCACTCCTCCAATCCCTCCCCCTGTAACTACCTCTGGATCCCGGGTCACAACTCTCCCCCCTGGAGCTCCCGCCCTGAGGCTCCCGAATGATGCAGAGACAAGTCACAGAGAAAAGGGGCATCCGAGTAAAGGAGTGCGTCCCCCGACTGAGCAGGTGCTGCCAGCCTGGTGTGACCAATAGGAGTCTAGGAAAGCAGGGCCTGACCTCTTCAGAAGCTGCACTGTCCCACCTGGAGCAGCAGGCACAGCACAGCCCCCTTACAGCAGGAGAAGTGGGTAGAAAGACCCTGTCATCCCAGAGAAGGTCAGGGTGCGGCCTGTAATGAGTACTCAGGAAATGGCTGGATCTGGTGGTTCTGAATCTGTTCCAAGACCCCCCAGAGAGGGACCCCTGATAAACAGGATATATGAGGACCGTTCCTGCAGCCCTCTCAGTACCCTGACAGTCCCCAGATGGGCAAGGAAGGTATCTTGCCTTAGGACTCACCAGAGATGACTCCCTCTACCAACCCACTGGAGCCAAGGGAGTCAGGCTCTGCTCCCTCTCATTGCCAGCACGACACCTCCATACAGGAACGTTGTGCCTTAGGAAGACCGGCTAATGGAAGAAGCATTCTACTCTACAGTACATAGATCCAAGTGGGGGTCTGCTCCCTATCCTAAGAACCTGTAACACCTCGAGAAAGTACTATTCCCTCTGCACACACAGTCAGAGGTAAGTGGGGCCCCTGACTGAAAAAAGCAAAGCAGAAAGGTACCAGGACAGTTGATGCATCTTAAGGAGCCACAAGAATCTTGAATTCTCTGAGTTAGGGAGGAGAGGGAGAAGAAAAGAGAAAGAATCCCCGGCGACATCAGGCTAACCATTATTCAATCCAACAGGGGAGTGACTTATCACAAGGCATTGTATCAACCATCTCAGAGCATTTGAGAAATCCCGCATTTGAGAGATGTGACCTATCCCTAGACATATCCAACTCCAGAAAGCACGGGGCAGGTGAAATCTCTTTGCAACAGAATGCCTAATTAGCTATATTTAAAAGTCAAGAAGAAGCTGGAAAATCTAAATTCATGGATCATTCCAATATTAGATGTCTTCTGCCAGAAAAAAAAAAAAAAAAAACTAAGATGTGGTGGGCTATATTTTACCTCCTTTCTCTGCCTTGCTTGGTTTAAGAAAAGATGAGGGTAGTAAGGGAAGGACCAAAAGGACAGGAAGTGGTAGGACTGAGGAAGATGGTGAGAAGGGAAGTCATATGTGTTTAATGGCTACTAGAGATCATTTATTCATTTGAGAAATATTTATTGAGCACCTACTGAGTTTACTTTTTGCCGGCAGTAGAGATGCGATGAGTAAAAACAGCTGTGTGCTAACAGAGCACACATGCACACCGCGTGCATGAGAGTTCCCTGTGTTTTTATTTCTCCCACTCTGCTTGAACAATTATGAAGAAAGTGCAGAGAAAAGCAAAGACTTACTGGCGAAGGCACTGGGGAGAAGGCAGGAGATAGGAGAGGTAATTATACAGTGGTGATTAAGTGCAAGTCTGGGAACATTGTTGGCTTTGAATCCCAGTTCTGCCACCTACCAGCAGGGGAAGCTGCCTCAGTTTTCTCATCTGTAAAACGGAAATAACAAGGTCTATCCCCAAGGAGTGTGAGAATCAAATTATTCAACACATGGGGGCGCCTGGGTAGCTCAGTAATTGACTCAATTGACTCTTGATTTTGGCTCAGGTCATGATCTCAATGTCATGAGATCAAGCCCCACAGGCTCAGCAGGGAGTCAGCTTGAGATTCTCTCTTTCTCTCCCTCTCTCTCTCTGCTCCTAGCCTGCTCGCACTTGCTCTTGGGCGCATATGCTCTCTCTCTCTAAAAAAAAAATAAATAAATCTTTAAAAAATAAAAATAAAAACAAATTATTCAATACATGTAAAATACTTAAAACATAGTAAGATCTCGGGGATCCCTGGGTGGCGCAGCGGTTTAGCGCCTGCCTTTGGCCCAGGGCGCGATCCTGGAGACCCGGGATCGAATCCCACATCGGGCTCCCGGTGCATGGAGCCTGCTTCTCCCTCTGCCTGTGTCTCTGCCTCTCTCTCTCTCTGTGACTATCATAAATTTAAAAAAAAAGAAAAAAAATATAGTAAGATCTCAATAAATGTGAGCTGTTGTTATTACTATTTACATATTTGAAAGGCCCATTCTATGTTGTTCAGAGGACAGATCTAATACCAGGGAATTGGAAGGGAAGGCCATTCCAACAGAGTGACCACTTACTGAACACCTACCATGGGTTGGCTGTGCTGTTAGGGCTACAAGTCTGATTACATATGGCCCTGAACGCCAGATGAGCCTCGCTGAGAAGCCAAACATACAAAGACATGGTTGTAGAATGTAAGAAGCACATTAAGGGAAGTAACAGGAGCTACAATGGGAAACTAATAAGGTAAGGACCACTAATCTTGTTTTGGAAGATGAGGAAAAGCATCACAGGATAGAGGACCAATGAGATGGCTCTTTAAGAATAAGTAGGGGCTCACCAGGAAAAGGGAGTAGGGGAATAGAAGGCAGAAGAAACAGCATGCACAAAGGCAAAAAGGCAGAAGAACACCATGGGTACAGAGAATTCATTTTGACACCAAAAGCTTATATTCACTGAACACTTCCTATGTTCCAGGAACAGGATTAATGCTGCATATACATCATCTCACCTCATCCTCTTAAAGAAGTAGAAAACATTTTCCCAGGGGCGCCAAGGTGGCTTAGTCGGTTAAGCCAGGTCATGACCTCAAAGTCCTGGGGTTGAGTCTGGCACCAGGCTCCCTGCCCAGTGGGCAGTCTGCTTCTCCCTTTCCCTCTGTTCCTACCCCCTGCTTGTATGCTCATGCTCACTCTCTCTGTCTCTCTCTCTCAAATAAATTAATATTAAAACGTATTTTCCGGGCAGCCTGGGTGGCGCAGCGGTTTAGCGCTGCCTGCAGCCCAGGGCGTGATCCTGGAGACCCTGGATCGAGTCCCACGTCAGGCTCTCTACATGGTGCCTGCTTCTCCTTCTGCCTGTGTCTCTGCCTCTCTCTCTCTCTGTGTGTCTCTATGAATAAATAAAATCTTTAATAAAATACAGCATATTTTCCCTAATTTTCAAACAAGCGAGGCTCAGCCAGTTTAAATAAAAAAGAATAAGTTGCCCAAGGCTTTGCAGGTAGCAAAAGGGCATAGCATAACATGCACGCCACCCCCATGTCTCTCTGACCCCAAAGCCTGAGCTCTTAACCACTCTGGCACCAGAATGCAAGGGCCAACGGGAGGAGAGAGATCTATAGCGGAAGCAAGGAGCACACTATAAAGGGCTGGGGAGGATTTAGGTTGTATCCCGTATGCAACGAGGAACCAGCACAGGATTTCACAAAGCAGACTGGCATCATCAGATCCGCAGTTTAGCAAGATACTGTGACAGCCGTCATAAGAACTGATTTGAGGAGGCCAAGAACAGAAGCAGAGGGGCCACTTGGGAGGCTTTCCTAAAAGCACAGGCAAGAAGTTATGAACTAAGTCAGTGGCGGTGAGAATAGAAAGGAAGGACCAGATGCTCAGGGTATTAGGAGGCAGAAAATAACAGGACTTGAAGTCTGCAGCAAGTGAGGGACAGGGAGGTGGGAAATCAGGGCACTTAGGCCGGTATGCGGTTATCTGTTCACTTCTATGCCTTGGCCAACAGCCCCACCTAGCACACTCCCTAGAATATAGGAAATGCCCAGCAAACGTTTGCTGCGTGTGTCACACGAATGAATTCCATGCAGACCTGGCTGAGTGGACCCCTGGAGTCCTTCATTGACACAGGAATTGCAAGAGAAGGCACAGATGGGGGGTGGGGGGGCGGCCAGGATGGTGGGGGAGGCATGCAGCTGGAGATGATCGTTGGCGAGGTCGGAGCTCAGCAAAGAGGTCTGAGTGCAGCTCACCGTGGTTGCACAGACGGGTGCCTGAACTTGCAGGGGCGAAATCACCCAGCCCAGGCCTGCGGAGCGCGCGGAGGGGCCCGCCGGGACAGCCGAACGAGGAGTCCCGGAAGCCGAGTGAGGGCTGCGGTTCCGGCAGGACGATGTAGATTTTTTTTTTTTTCCAATCAGTGCAAGGAGGGGAAAAATAAACCTCGGAAACTTGCTGACTTCTCCAGCCTGGCCCACAGAGGGCAGAAGGTCGGGCCAGCCCTGAACCCGGGTACGGGGGAGCCTCCCCACGAGACAGGCATCAGAGCGAGGGTCGGAGGCCGGGCAGGACGGGTAAACGCGCGCCCCTGCAAGCTCACAAGCCTCACTCGGGCTCGGGCTCGGGCTCGGGCTCGGGCTCGGGCTCGGGCTCGCCCCCGCCGGCCCCCCGGCTCAGCCCGGGATTCGGGATGGATGCGCCCTAGTGCGGACGCGCCTTCGCGACTGCTCCCTCCAGTTCCCGCCCACACTCGTGCTCCTCCCGCTCGCGGGCACACGAGTGTGCGCCAACTCTCCCGCTCGCCTCCTTCCCTCGCTGCCCGACCCCTCCCTGGAGGACGGCCTCACCTGCCCCCCGCCCCGGGACGCACCGGGCCGCGGCTCCCGGCTCTGCGCAGCTCCCCCCAGCACCACCCCGGCTCCCCGCTTCCAGGGACGCCGGGGTGTTGCCCTGCAGCGGCCTACAACCACTTCCGGAAAGTCCACAACCTAGCAACGGAGAGTCCCGCCTCTGCACGGAGCCTATAGGTCGCTGAACGAGAGCTCTGGCTCTGGATTGGTTAGAGGTCCCGTCGAGTCACGGAGGAGTGATGCACGTTTCCCGTTGCACGATAGGAGATGTAGTCCAAGATAGTTGATGCGGAGCCACAAGGGGTCATAGGAGAGCTCTGAATTTGGTGAGGAGGGGAGGATTTCTTCCCGGGCAGGAAAGGGTCATTCACAGTATTTATTGTGAGGTGAATTAACTAATGCAATCTATTCGTCATGATATTTTAAATAGTTTGATTAATATCAGGTGAATGAGACACACTGATCATCCATAACTCCTTGAGGCTCTAATAAACAAAAAAAATGTGAATGGAAGGTAAGGGGGGAACACCTCCCCCACAGAAAACTGGCTTCCCCGTGTTCTGATTAAATCAGTGAGAACCTAAACAGGACTTCAGAGCTGTGGTTTCCTTTGTTTATCTTTTCACCCAGAACACAGGGCTCACTTTGCAGATCTCCAACATTGGGGATGATAACATCTCTCAGAACTATTTCAAAGAGTCTATTTAAGAAGAAAATAGTGATGGGGGCCTGGCAAGCTCAGTGGAGGGGAGCCTATGACTCTTGATCCTGGAGTCGTGAGTTGGGGCCCCACATTGGGTGTAGATTACTTAAATAAATTTTGAAGGAGAATAAGAAGAAAGTGACACAATGTGTAGTACCCTCCACATGCTTTGTCTGGCAGGAAGGTTGCTATTAATATAATTCCAACGAGCTTAATTTTGCTTATGTGGAGGACAAATCTTTTCTCTCAAATGCCCTCAGTGTCCTAGAGAAGTTAATGGAGGTGAAGAAGTTAAGAGGGCTATTACACCAATGGGGTGGGGACAGAAAAGTGAATTTACCAATTGGAGAGAATGAAGCACCTAGAGCAGCTCCTGACAGGTTCTGTTGTGGAGATGCATCTGGCTCTTTCCAACCCCTGAAACTAGTCCCAGTGCTGCTAGGCCCGCATCCCAGAATGCAGAACTTAGGTAGTTGTCCCTGTAGATCCCAAACCATATATCCAGAAGGTATCCCTCTTTTTTTTTTTTTAAGATTTTATTTATATATTCATGAGAGACACACACAGAGAGGCAAAGACATAGGCAGAGTGAGAAGCAGGCACCCTGCAGGGAGCCTGAAGTGGGACTTGATCCTTAGACCCCGGGATCACGACCTGAGCTGAAAGCAAATGCTCAACCACTGAGTTACACCCAGGTGCCCCAAGACTGTATTCCTCTTGTCTAACTTTTGCTCTTTCTGTGGCAGCTCTGCCTGCGGATGACAAATCATTGTTCCCTTTCCTTTCCACACTCCTTAAAATTCTCACAGAGGGGCTAGAAGGACAGACTGGGATGGGACTCTAAGGGCTCACCAACTCATCCACTACAGACCTTATACAAAACAGCCAAAAAAAAAAAAAAATTGGTAGATTTGGTCTCTGTTTCCAAGAATTTAAATTTTTTTTTAATTTTTATTTATGATAGTCACAGAGAGAGAGAGAGAGGCAGAGACATAGGCAGAGGGAGAAGCAGGCTCCATGCACCGGGAGCCTAATGTGGGATTCGATCCTGGGTCTCCAGGATCACGCCCTGGGCCAAAGGCAGGCGCCAAACCGCTGCGCCACCCAGGGATCCCCATTTCTAAGAATTTATAACCAATCCAGTTAACTTTAATAGCCATCAAAACCCTTAAGTTATGGGCAGCCCGGGTGGCTCAGTGGTTTAGCGCCGCCTTCAGCCCAGGGTGTGATCCTGGAGACCTGGTATTGAGTCCCATGTCGGGCTCCCTACATGGAACCTGCTTCTCGTTCTGCGCCCCCCCTTATGAATAGATAAATAAAATATTTTAAAAAATCTTAAGTTTTATTCCTTAGCATGGGTTCCTTTCTATCTCATGGGGAGACCTAATAAAATCCGGGTCACCAAGGATTAATAGGATTATCCCACACTGATAAACAATTTGCATTTTGTCAGGTTTCCCTGTAGATTTGTTCTTCGAAATGCAAACCAATTTATAAAATGCCCTTAGGCAAACTTAATTAAGAAAGCAGATCTTTGGGGGGAAATAACAAAAATGACACACCAATTGATAAGCCAATAATATACCAAATGAGTGAGGGAGATTGAGAATTTCATACATTGTAGGTTAGCATCTGCACTCAAAGATGTGGAAGGAAGAAAACTAAATTGGTCCCCATAATTTATGCCATACCCCCAAGTCAGAAATTTCGCCATTAGAAATTTTTCTTCTCTTTCCATGCTATTTGCTTGTAATATACAGAAAATCATTCACATAATAAGAAAAACACTTGCTAATCCTACCATTTTTAAGATGTGAAATGTTCTCTCTACTCTTTCAATCCAACATGTTTAAAATTACAAGCTGCCCTTCTTTGCTCTATTTTCCCCCATAGTGTATCTCACCATCAGAAACACTGTATATTTTATTTCTTTACTATCTGTCTGCCTATAGAAAATGTAAATTGCACGAGGACAGGAATTCTGGAGGATGCCTGGGTGGCTCAGCAGTTGAGGGTGTGCATTTGGCTCCGGTCGTGATCCCGGGGTCCTGGGATCGAGTCCAGTATCGGGCTCCCCATGGGGAGCCTGCTTCTCCCTCTGCCTATGTCTCTGCCTCTCTTCTATGTCTCTTATGAATTAAAAAAAAAAAAAAAAAAGACAGGAATTCTGTCCATTTTATTTACTGCTGTATCCATAGTGCCTAAAACAGGGCTTAGCAGGTTCTCAATACACATTTGCTGAATGAATAAATAAGCCAATTGAAGGAAGGAATTTCACACTTCAGAGGAAATCACTGTTGGCATTTTGGTTGCTATCTTTCAGACTTTTTAATGTTTATGCAGATGTAAAGTTATATGCATACATATATATGCACATACACATCCTTTTTAATTTTTGCAGAAATGAGATCATAATGTACTTATTGTTCTACAATGTGCTTTTTCTCACTTAACATCTTTCAAGATGAGTTCATAATGACTTACTCCATTCTTATAACAGTGAAGTAGGATTCCATTAAATGTCTCCTTCTCCTACTGGTAATCATTTTGTTTCCAAAGTTTTGGTATTACATACATGCTGAATACAGTTTTATTTGTTGGATAGAATCCTAGAAGTGACATTGCTCAAAGAGTTTGTATTTTTTACATTTTAATAGACATTGCCTAATTTCTCTCTAAAAGTGGAATAATTTTAGTCCAACCAACACTTTCACCAACACCAAATATTTCCAATGTGAGAGACAATAAATTAATTAATTAATTAATTAATAGTGATGGTATCTATTGTGACTGCATTCTTTCAATATCAATGAAGTTGAACTTTTCCCCACATTGTTTATTGACCATTTGAATTTCTTCTGTTAATTATCTATTCACAATCTTTGTTCATTTCTCTATCAGGTTTGTTTGGGGTTTTATTGACTTGTAGATGCTCTTTGTTTGTTTTTAAAGATTGTATTTATTTATTCATGAGAGACACTGAGAGAGAGAGAGAGAGAGAGGCAGAGACACAGGCAGAGGGAGAAACAGGCTCCACTCAGGAAGCCCGATGTGGGACTTGATCCCGGATCTCCAGGATCACACCCTGAGCCGAAGGCGGCTCCAAACCGCCGAGCCACCTGGGCCGCCCGCTCTTTGTATATATAGACATCAACCTTTTGTCTCTTTATTATGTGACAAATGTCTCCTAGTCTGTGACTTATCTTTTAACTTTATAAATGTCATTTTTCATTTTGTAAATGTTGTGGTAATAATAACGCTAATAGCTAAATTTTACTGAGCATTTATAATATGGCAGACACAATTTTAAGTGCTTTATATGGATTATCTCATTTAAATCTTACGTTACAAGGTATGTACTACTGTTATCCCCATTTTGTAGATGAGAAAATTGAGACTACAAAGGATAAGGAACTAGCCCGGAGTCTCCCAGGTTCTAAGTGGCAAAACCAGACTTAGAATACCACAAGTCTGATTCTACAGAAGTTTTAAAAATTCAAATAGTCAAGTCTGCCCTTTAAGAAAAACAAAACCAAAAACAAAACTCTGAGTTTTGTTAGAGAGACCTTCTTTAACGTAAGATTATTAAATAATCCTCTATTTTTTTCTGTAGTTTTATTTTTCATGTTAAGCCCTTTGATCTATCTGAAGTATGTTTTACATGAAGTAGAGATTTAGTTTTATTTCCTTCCAAATGGATAGCCAATTGTCCCCAAAACAGTTATTGAAGGTGTGGCAATTTCCTTTTAATATGAATGTCATCTTTATCATATACAGAATCTCCACGCTTATATTGAGCTATTGATTTTTTAAACTTGATTTTTATTTTTTTTAAAGATTTTATTTATTCATGAGAAAGAGAGAGAGAGAAAGAGAGAGAGAGACAGGCAGGCTCCATGCAGTGAGCCTGAGGTGGGATTTGATCCTGGGTCTCCAGGATCACACCCTGGGCCAAAGGCATGCACTTAACCGCTGAGCCACCCAGGAATCCCTGATTTTTATTTTTAAACTTGTGTCTAATCACCTTGTTGGTTAGGATTTTCTACTCGGATAACATGCAAATAAGCATTCCTTTGCTTTCTGATAAACTTTTTAATTGCTCTGTGCATTTATTAGCTAATATTAATGTCGCAAAGAGGGAACACAAGCTCACAAACACACTCTACACAGTTTCACAAGACACACTGCAGGGGGAAAAGTGACTTAGAAGGGTCAACAGTATCCTAGGGTCTTGGTGGATGCATTCCTGGAGGAAGTGGACCTCTAATTCCTGGTGGAGAGGGTCTCATTACTGAAGGGGCGTGCCTAATGGTGTCCTTCAAGCAGGGGGAACACAATTAGTGGCCTCATGGGTGGTCTCATAGCAGGGGGAGGAGCCACATCACCTGGAGGTGGTGTTGCTAGGCCCTCAGAAGTGGGTGGGGCCCCCATTTAGATGGGTATTGGGTTGGGAGTCCAGCACTGTTGGCAGGAGCTGCAACTGCACAGCTGCTATAGTACCTCTTCCCTGTGGAGTCATTTCTTGTTGGGATAGGTCCCCAACCCCTCTGACAGGACCTGCTAATCTAACAGGAGCCTAGGGAATTGGAACACCAGCTGGCACTCCTCTGCCAGCTGCCCTACCAACCCCAGGGGCTCCTGCAGTTCCAACAAGTGGTATCCGAGCAATGCCAGTATCCCACAGTCATGAAAACCAAGTTCTCCCCATGTAGCAACACCAGACCCAAAATCCACTTTTCTTCACGGTCTGGTTGCTTCACATTCTGTGGGCTTGATCTTCCTGAATTCATCACAATCACAGAGAATCGGGTTCATATGCTTGCCAAAGCCTTAAAGGTACCAATGAATGTACCAATGGCTCAGTCGAACTTGTGACTCTTGATCTTGGAGTTGTAAGTTCAAGTCCGATGTTGACTGTAGAGATTACTTAACAAACAAAATCATGCCAATGAAGATTTGCCCATCTTGCAGGATACATCTCATTCTGTGGTCAACGTACTGCGGCACCTCTTGGCCCTTTCCCAGTCATGGTTGTGTTCCACCAAATCCAGTGTCTGCAGGAAGGTTTCAGATCCTTAAGACCCAAGGGAAGGCTCCAGGTAAAGGTATGATGCAGGTTCTCTTTCAATCACTGCAGACTTGGGGCAGAGGCTCCAAACAGTAAATGGAGCCTGGTTTTTCACTGGGAAGTCAGCTCCCTGGATGTTCCAGTCCTGCTTTAACCACCTCTTGGTGTCTCAGCTAAGAATGCCTGTCTCTGTTCCAGCTGGAAATCCACCCCAGGTACTTGCTGCTGCTGACATCACCTTGGGTATAGCTGACTCCCCCCTCTGGTGCATGCTGTTGTTCTGTAGTCCCTCTCAGGTATAAGTGGTTCCTGGCCTGCTGTATCACTCTGCTGGCCACACCTCAGAACAGACCGTCCGGCATCGCTGGCGACCACTCACTGCACTCTGCCTGCTTTCTAATATTTATAGCACTTGTTTCATGTTCTCATCCTACTGAATTAGCTAGGCTGATCTAAACTACACGGGAGGGGCGCCTAGCTGGCTCAGTCGGGGGAGCATGTGACTCTTGATCTCAGGGTCATCAGTTCAAACCTCATGTTGGGTGTGGAGCCTGCTAATAAAAATAAATAAATAAAATATTTATAAACTGTGTGGGAGAAGAGTGGTGATAATGACCTCCCTTTTGCTAAGCCTGACTTTAATGGGAATAAGGTCAGCCTGTTTTCTGTGATTTTGTTATGCCATTTAAGAAGTTCCCCCTTAGGCATGCCTGGGTGGCCCAGTGGTTGAGCATCTGCCTTTGGCTCAGGGTGTGATCCTGGGGTCCTGGGATGGAGTTCCACATTAGGGCTTCCTGCAGGGAGCCTGCTTCTTCCTCTAGTCTCCCTCTGCCTATGTCTCTGCTGCTCTCTGTGTGTCTCTCATGAATAAATAATTTTGTTAAGAAAGAAGTTCCCCCTAGTTTTTATCAGAACTACTGAATTTTAACACCAGCTTTCCACATTTGTTAAATAACACGTTGCTATAATCATACGGCTTTTCTCCCTTAAGCGATTAGAGCTCTGAAGCTTTTTGTTTTAAGCTCTTACCAGTTAATAGACAGACACTTCTCAAAGCGGTGACACTTTGAAGCTGACAGTAGCCATTTACCCTAAGTCTGACTGGCAGCCCAGAAATGAGGATCTTGGGGATGCACAGCATCCGGGGTGGAGGTGAGGACAAGTAGAGAATCAAAGGCATGAAAAGATTCAGGTGAGGGAAGACCCCACCGGCTCTCACCTGCCCACAGATGGCAGGCAGGCTCCAGTGGAGACAAAGGGCTCGCCCCTTTGCACCTCCCTTCCGCAGTAGGCTGCCTACACTACCCTTCTACTCCCCGTACTCTCGCTCCCCCACTCTCTGCCCGGCGGAAATCCCGCCCATTCCTTACAGCTCAAATTAAATACCTCCTCCTCCCCTGAGTCGTTCCAGATCCCCCAGATGGCCCCCTAAGTCCCCACTCGGTGAGGCCACACGGCCCCGTAGGGCGCACGTGCATGCATTCTGCTCCCGTGCGTGGCCCCCGCGCCGGGAAGACTGCCCGGCATACAGTAGGCGCTCCGTAAGTGCAGCCTGACGGACCCGCGCCGCCCCGCGCGGCCGGCCCCCCCCCGGGCGGCCAGGGTCCTGCAGGGCGGACTCCGCCTCGGCAGAGGGCATCCCAGACCCCTCGCCAGCCCCGGAAGCTGGGCTGCCGGCCGTGGGAAGACTACACTTCCCAGCGATCCCAGGGAGGAGCGAAAACCCTTTGGCTTTGACAGCCGCCGCCACAAGCCTTTCCGCCTCCCCGGCCTGCCTGCGAGCCGCGAGCCGGAGCGGGAGCGGGAGCGGGGGCGGGGGCGGGGGCGGGAGCGGGAGCCGGAGCAGGCGGGGGCGGGAGCGGGAGCGGGAGCGGGAGCGGGGGCCGGGAGCCGGGCCTGGCCAGCACGCGCAGCCGGGGGCGCCCGGGCCCCTGCGCCTGGCCCCGCCGCCCGGCCCGCGGGGCGCCGAGAAGCCCGCGGCCGCCGACGCGCCATGCCCGCCGCTCCCCGCCGCCCGGGGGGCCCGCGCCGTGCGCTCCCGGACCGGCGCTGAGGCTGGGCGCCGCTGGCCAGATGTAGCGGCGTCGGGGCCGTCTCCTCCGCCGCCCGCCTCCGCGTCGCTCTGCGGCTTCTCCCGCCCGACCCCCACCGCCTGCGCCGGGGCGGCCGGCGAGGGGCCTGCGGGCTCCGGAGCCCCGATGCCTCGCAGCTCGCGCTCCTGAGCGTCCAGAGTCGGGGGCAGCGACAGGGCCGGCCGTGGTCCCGGAGGGAGCCCCGAGGGCCCCAAGGCCAGGCGCGCCATGGCCCGAGCACTGCCCTGGCTCCTGCTGTGGATGGGCTCCGGAGTGCTGCCCGCCCGCTGCACCCCGCCCGGCATCCGGCTGCCCCTGCGCAGCGGGCTGGGGGCGCCCCCCCTGGGGCTGCGGCTGCCGCGGGAGACCGTCGAGGAGCCCGACGAGCCGGGCCGGAGGGGCAGCTTTGTGGAGATGGTGGACAACCTGAGAGGCAAGTCCGGTCAGGGCTACTACGTGGAGATGACCGTGGGCAGCCCCCCGCAGACGGTAAGGTGGCCGGGCCAGCCCGACCCTCCTTCCTGCACAAGCAGGGGGGAGTGGGGAGGAGGGGGGTGCAGCATGCTGGCCCCCTGCTGAAATGGGCTGGTTGGCGCGGGCAGGAGGGACCGGCGCCCAGGTGTTTCCTCTGGGACCAGGTTGGCAGCCCCAAAGTTCCCGTTTCCCCCTTGCCTTGCACGCAGGGGCTTCCCCACCTCCCTCATCTGACTGCCCTCAGCCCACCCCCAACCTCACCCACACACCCCTTCCATAAGGATTTGGGGCAAGAAACCCTCCAGTGCGGGAGCCCTGCCTGGGGAAGGGTCCAAGCAATAGGGGCCCGGTGAACAGGTGTCAGCCCTGCCAAGCCTGAGTCTCCCAACCCCAGCACTGTGGATCTTGGTCACCCAACCCTCTCCCCTCCTCCGGTGTTCCGGGAACCTGGGCTTCTGACCATCGTTCCCAGCATTTTGAGAACCCAGGAATCCTGGCACGAGTTGGATCAGCCTCCTTCTCCCACTGTCTGGGCTGCCACAGGGACTGCAAAGCGGGGCTTCCCAGCTCCTCCTGACCTCCAGTCCAGCCCTGAAGCCCGGGGCAGACTCGGGCTCCCCCAGCGCCTCCCCTCGCCTCCCCCTCCTCCCCCCCCCCCCCCCCCAGCATTCTGCACTCCAGCCCCTCCTCCTCCCGGGGCCCCAGAGCACCAGCCAGAGGGGACTAAATTGAGCCTGGGGAAAGGACTAGCCTCAGCCCAGGAGCCAGAGCCCCCTTCTAAGAATGAATGAGACTCCTTCTAAGAGCCAGGAGGCGATAGGCGCTGAGGGAAGGGAGCCTGGCAGCGGTGGAGGAAACACTGCCAGCCCTCTTCATCCTGCCTGTCCTCCGCGGTACCTCCAAGGTGGCTGGTGGAGGTAGCACCCCTGTGCTCCTGTGAGGGGGGGGTGCTGTAGCTGCCCTCCGTGCACATCTGCCACTCTGTGGGTGGGCCTGGGCACGGGTGGTGGGGTGGTTCTGTATGTGCTTGTGTGTCACCTTGAATCGGAGCCTGCACTTTTCTGTGAGCCACCCCCCCCCCCACCCTGCCCTCAGATCTGTGGGATCTGTGTCCGGGAGGCCTGTCCTTGGGAGGGTCCGTGAAGGTGGGAGTGTGTTTACAAGTAGAGGGAAGAGCCACACTTCTCTGAACTTCTCAGACAGCTCTTAACACCGGATTTGGGAGAAACACCAATCTCCAGCCCCCAGTTACCTTACAGAAGCAGATCTTCCTAGGGCCCTGGCACCCAGACCTACCTCCCACCTCCCAGCTGATCCAAGGCTCTGGTCTGCCCTACTTACCCTTTCTCGTTCCTGTATACCATAACATCCTCCCAGAAAGTCTCAAATCAGTGTGAGGATAGGCCCCTTGCAGCGTGGGGGTGGGGGTGGGGTGGGGGGTTGGTGCTGGGTATTATCAGATAGCCGGGGGACATGGAGACCTCCAACCTTCTCCCCTGTGGTGTGTGTCTGCTACTGATAAGCTGAGCAAGCCCGACTTACACCCTGGGGCATGGACACACAAAGGGGCTGTGGAGCCAGCAGAGAGACCAGGAATTCCAACTCTGCAACTCACAGCTTTTCCTTTTCTTAGTTGTGTGTCCTGGGGGCAAATTAGGCAACCACTCTGAGCCTATTGCCTTGTCTTTAAACTGGGTGAAATCAGATCTCCTTTGCAAGGTTCTTGTGAGGTTTCAATGGGACTGTGTAGGGGAAATCACCCCGACACACAATTGACCTCTAGTAAATGTGAGGTCAGTCTCTGCCAGTTTCTCCGGCCCTGTCTGCCTCTTCAGTGCTATGCAATGAAGCATGAGAGCTTGATGCTCTGGGCCACCACGTTTGATACATATAGAACTAGGGGAACAGGTACTGCCCTTCTCTGGACACCTGAGATAGTATGCACATTCCCCGGCCCGGAAATTGGCAGAGAGTAGTTGCCCAACAAATGTCAGCCCCCTCCCCTTCCTTCCTAGAAAGGGAAAGTGGGCCTATAGTTCAACACTGGCCCAAGGAACCACTGCCAGGGAGCCCACAATTAGAATGACTCTGGGTCACCCTTTTGACTGTGAACCGGAACCAACGCCAGCCAGTCTATACTCTGTAGTGACTTTGATTCTCTCCCCAGCAGTCTCGAGAAGGAGGCCCCTTCTTGCCTGGTGGGGCTGTCGTGAGCACCAGGTGAGAACGAGGTTGGCAGAGTGCTCTCAACAAATAGGAGTAAAACTTGGGGAGCACTTTTTATATGCCAGGTGACTAGGTGCGGGGTTTGAGAGCTGTCCACAAAGAGACAGGAGATAGAGGTTTTTTGCCCATAAGGAGTGTAGAGCATGAAAGTGTGAGTGCCAGTACAAGGTAATCCAGAGCAGTGCTTGAAGGCAGGCCCCCAGACCCTTGCCACCAGAGCCTATTAAAACATAACTTCTCTGGTCCCATCCCAGACCTACTAAGTTAGAATTTCAGGGGTCATGGCTCAAGTTTGAGAAGCACTGATCTGCAGTAGTACAAAGAGTGAGTACTATAAGTGTTCTGGGAGGTAAAATCAGGGAAGGCTTCCTGGGGTAGGTGTGCTGTGAGCATGGTCTTGAAGGCTGGCTAGGAGAGGGGAGGCCGTTCCCAGCAGGGAAATGGCACCTGTCCCACTAAACCATCATTGCACTTAACTCGAATGTCCGCTGCTTCCTTAACCTGGGTCCCTGGGACCAGAAAAAGCCACAACAAATGAGAGAATGAGTCATGTGTGTTTGTTTAGGAGACAGTGAGAAACTCAGTCCAGTTAATGCTACAGGTTTGGGTAAATAGGATAGAGCCAAATTGCCAAAAGCCTTAAATATGAAGCTTTAAGTTTTAGACTTTGGTCGGCAGATATAGGGGGAAGCTTGAATTTATTTGTACAAGGGAATGTCATAGAGAAAGCAATCTTTTAGGAAGAAACGTGAATTTTAGGAAGAATGGAAGTGAGAGGTGCAGCGGCAGCAGTCTCTGTCACCACAGTCCAGGTGTGAGGCACTATGACGAGGACAGCGTATGGCTGTGCTAAGAGGAAAGGGAAGACCAGGAGTCAGGAACGTCACGAGGCAACCAGACAGGACTCGGTGACACTGGTGTGAAGACTGAGGAAGAAGCATCAGAGATGATTGCACGATCTTGATCTGGGGTGAACTGCAGGGTAATAAGACCATTTGCAGGACCAGGAAAGCTGGCAAGAGGCATTGGTTTATCGGTAATAGTATACAAATAAATACTTGTATTTATGGTTGCAGCTTATGGAAAGTTTTCAAATATATTCTACCTAATTTTCCTCTTTACAGTAATTCCTGCAATATACACAAATGGTCTTATCACTCGTGACTTCTAGCAAAAGAAGTGGGGAGTGAAAGTTTAAACAGTTGGCCAGGAGACAGGCCTGTAAGCTGAGATGCTTTGTCACCTGGATCTTTCTACTCTGCCGGCCACCTGCCCATGTGTCTTAGGGGAGAAGAGAGGGTTTATCATGAGCATTCCTTCTCATTCTCCCATGACACCTGCTCATGTGTCCCTTACTACACCTAAGTAGTATTAAAGGACATATTATAACTGTTTTTATATTCGTTTCCTTCCCAGAACATGAAGCTCTTGAGGACAATGTCTTTTAAAAAGATTTTTTTTGGCAGTGTCTTATTTCTCTTTAATATCTCTGATAGCACCAGATTCAGAACACGCACCTAAAAAATGTTGAGTGAGTAGATAAATAAAATGTAAGACATCTAAATAGAACTCTCAATGGGCAATTCTAAGTGCAGTATTGGAACTCTTGGAGGAAGAAGCACTTTCATCCTTTTCCACTTAAATGAAAGGATATCACCTCATTATAATGGGATGAGCATCAGTCTCCAAACCCAGGATACTAATTGTTAGGATTGAAATCTGGTTGTTAGTCAATGCAGTTCAGCAAATGCTTGTTGAGCACCTACTCTGTACAGAAGAGGAAAATCATGTCATCGTCCCAGGGCCTGGAGAGCTCACAGTTTGGTGTGAGACATAGACATAGAAACAGCTAAATATCATACGAGACCAAAAGCATTTGGTACAAAGAGAAGAACAGTAAGTCTTAGAAGTGCAAAAAAAGAAGCAGTTACTACTGACAGGGTGTTAGGATAGGCTTGCTGGAAAAGGTAGCATTTGAGTATGGCCTAGAAAGATGAGAAAGCTTTGCTATTTGGAGAGTGGGGGGAGAAACACTTCATGAAGAGAGACATGAGCTGGGCCGAGAAGCTGGGAGTTGTGGCAAGGATGCTGTGAGGTGGAATGGAGGAGGTTGGGTTGCATTCTGCAGGCAGGTGAGAGTCCCTGTGAGTGTTAAGAAGGGGAAGGGTCTAGTGTAGTTCTGGTTCCAGGGTGGAATGTAGCTGGATAGTCTGGAGCCCGAGGCTAGGACCTCAGTGAGGATACAAGGGCTTGAAAGACGCTGGTGGCAGTGAAGACAGAGAGGAGAGGTCCTCAGAGATCCAGCATTCACATGTCAATTCAACCAGGTGTTCTCTGCTCCTGGGGAGGGAGAGGGAAGAGAAGAGGTTCCCCTCCTCTACAACATCTCTGTTGTATTGGAACACTAAAGGAGCAGACTTTTAAAGCACAATATAGGTCATCAAAATTCTGTGCTTAGGATTCTGCTTTAATTGCAAGGGATAAATACTAGCATGTCCATTTGAGGGGTGAGGAAACCAAGCCTCAGAGAGAATTAAGTGCTTTGCCCAAAGAGACTCACCTAAGGAAAACAGAGCCAGGATTCAAATTCAGGTCTTGGATTTTAAGTCCAAATACTGGGTTCTTTCCAGTGTTCTCCAGTCTGGGAGATTCAGTTGCCTTTGAGGTGCCAGTGGACCATTCTTATTGATGGATGCAGCAACCAGCTGGGCATGGGGATCTGGAAACCAGGAGAGAAGTTAGGACTAGACAGGTAGTCACCTGCAGAGAGGTGGTTTGGAAGCCACTTTAGCAAATGGGCTTGTTCTTTGAGAGAATGGAGGAAAAACAGGGGGAGGGGGCAATGATTAAGGAAATAATATTGAACGTAGACTGAGGCTCAAGGGAGCAAGAGAAAATGATCAGAGAAATAGAAAACTATGAGGATTCAGGGTCTCAGAAACCAAGAAGGGCCAAGTGGTTTTCCACCCTACCATCCGCAAATGGTTTTCACACTGATTTGTGGGATTCTATAAAGGGACCTCAAGGATAAAGGAGGTTAGAAGAAAGGTAAGAGGCAAGACTTGGGACCTTTCACACCTCCCATCACCAAGCCCTCGCCCTTCTCCCTGCCCCCAAATCAGCTTTTATTGTCTTCATATAGTGGAATTCAAGATCCTTCCTTCCTTCCTTCCTTCCTTCCTTCCTTCCTTCCTTCCTTTCCTTCCTTTCCTTCCTTTCCTTCCTTTCCTTCCTTTCCTTCCTTTCCTTCCTTTCCTTCCTCTCTTTTGGTACTAAAAAGGTTGGAAACCATTGACCTCAAAGAGCCACCATCCAAATTAGACAAAGCAAGATTGGATAAGATCTCACTTCTAAGTTGCCCACCCAGTCCCTGAGACCACAGCTGGCTCCAGGTTGCACAGGGGGCTTTGCTAGAAGTGTCATGCTGTCATTTCACACACTTCTCCTCTGCTTCCACAGGTCAGGAAAGAAAGAGTTCAGCGTCAAGGGTGGCGGGGTCGGGGAAGACTGAGACCTCCCACTAAGGTAGAAGGTCAGGAACCCTTCTTGGTTGAAAATCCAGAAAAAGAACTGTCAGGGAAACTCCCATACCTGACAACAAACTTCCCTTCCCGGAACATCTCTCCTGAGGGCCTGGCCAGTGGAGTTTTGGGCAGGAGCCAGACTATTTCCCCGTCCTTGAGCTGCCCTGAGCTGCCCCTGGCAGGATGGGCCCTAAGGCCTGGGAAGCATTCACTGATGCTCTCCTGCCACATCCTCAGGTGCAATAGCCAGTGGTTGCCAAGAGGGAGGAGGTGCTCCGAGGGGAATGATGAATCAATAGTCTTAGGGGCTGAAGGGGAGCCAGGACTCCTTGGTCTTTTTTTTTTTTTTTTTTTTTTTTTTTTAAGATTTTATTTATTTATTTGAGAGAGAGTGAGTGAGTGAGTGAACATGAGCAGGGGAAGGAGCAGAGGGAGAGGGAGAAACAGGTTCCCTGCCAAGCAGGGAGTCCCATGCAGGGCTCAATCCCAGGACCTTGGGATCATGACCTGAGCTGAAGGTAGACACTCAACCAATTGAGCCCCCCAGGTACCCCACCCTGGTCTTTTTTCCCAAAGACTCTGACAAAGGTACAGAGCAAACTGGCCAAGCTCCCTGCCTCTGCCACCACAGCCTGTCCTCTTTCAGCAGGTCTCCTGGACTGCTACCAACCTGTGACTAGTCCCCCAGCTGCCCGCTGTACCCACCCTGTGTCCAGGCTGCACTGGCCTCTCGAGGCTTCTAGTGCCTATAGAGTCTGCCAAATAGCACAAGAAATGAGGTGATGGCATCTCCCAGTGGCTCAAACAAGCCTGCATGGAGCATGACCTGGGTGCCCTGGAGGAAACTGGGCCTCTGCCGGAGATCGGCTATCTTTTCAACTGAGGACAGGCCAAGAGAAGATGAAAGCCACTGCAACCTGTGGGTAGGACACAGTTAGACAGTAGGAAGGACTTCTTGTCTGCCAATGAAAACAGGTAGCTGATGGCTGCTGTGAGACCTCACAGACTGGGAGTTCTCAGGGGGTGGGGGAGTCCTGTGGATGCTGCAGAGCAGCCCCAAGAGCCACCACGAGGAGGGGACAGAGACCGAGGAAGTAAAATGTTTCCCTCCTAAAGAACAACTCTTGTTTGTTTTTTTCCTTGGGTATGTTGGAATCCTGCATAAGGCTGATAAAGAGTTCTGCTGCTTTAAAAAAAAGTTTGAAAAACCATTGTCTTAGATCCATTCTTTATGAACAGACATAGACATTTTTTGACCATTTGTATCTATCATCTCATTTGAATAGGAAGCCTTGATAAATTTTAGTTGAGCTGGGTTAGATGCTGAGGAACATGGAGCATCCTGTCTAAAGAGAGGAAGGTACAGCATGCCTGGGTGGCTCAGTGGTTGAGTGCCTTCGGTTCAGGTCATGATCCTGGGGTTCTGGGATCCAGTCCCACATAGGGCTCCCTGCAGGGAACCTGCTTCTCCCTCTGCCTATGTCCTTGCCTCTCTCTGTGTGTCTCTCATGAATAAATAAATAAAATCTTTTAAAAAAACAAAGGGAGAAAGGTGCATCAGATAAGGTTGGGGGTGACCCCGCTGCCTTACAATTCCTTAAAAAAAAACAAAAACAAAAACAAAAAACCCACAGTCCAAAGTAGGGTAAGTGGCACCAGAGAGCCTGCATGTTTCCAGGTATTGATTGTCAGCTTTAGCCTGGAGAGAGAAGTGGAAGGCAGAGATACGTCTAGGGAAGGGATTTCCAGTGGGTCAGCCAATTTGGTCAAGGTGCAGGACCCAATCCCTGGAACAGTAGGAGGCAGGAGCTGTGTACTCTGTTAGCTCCCAGCCACTCCCAGCTGCTGACCTTAGGCTCCTTTTGTCTTTCTTTGCTTCTTTCTCTTGGCCTTGGGCAAGCTCAGTTCTGCAAATATCTACTTAGGAAAGCAGATGAAGCTGCCTCAAGGTTCTGAGACCAAGGAAGAAGTCCCAAATTATTACCAAGAGTAGCATGGTTCTAAGAACCTAGGTGCATAATCCAGTCAATGGCATGGCTGTGGTGGGCATCAGTTATCATCGTCACCATACACAGCCCCAGACTGAAACCAACCATGTGAGACCTTTGGGGCTAAGAATGAGTAGTGAGATTCTGTGGGGTCGCAGGGAACTACAGGTAATAAGGCAATTACTATGAATGCGGCGGTGTTGGGGGGCGTGGGGAGATCATAATGGAGCCCCTGCTGAGGGCTAGGGAAGAATAAGATGATGATGGCACAAACGTGCTCCTTACCCTTGTGGATCTCATAGTGTCAGGGGCAGACAGTACATGAATGAACAAAGTGATCATTTGATAAGTGATATACAAAGAAGCACAGGTGTTACTGACTTGCAGGAGAAGGATCCTTATCTTGGCTGGGGGCATCAAGGCAAGACCTTTGGGAGAAAGGATATTTATCCTGTGACTTGAAAGATGAGTAGAGGTTAGACAAAACAGGGAGAGAATATTCCAGGCATAGACAACAGCATATGCAGAGGTACAGAGATCATCGTGCTTTTGAGAAGCATGAGAAGCATGGTGGGGTCGGAGGGAAAGGGATGAGAAATGTTCACTGGAGTTGACCTATGTTTGGTGAGACACCCCCAAGGACAAGGATTTCAGGATTTAATTCAGATAGCATATCTGTTATCTGATGCTGTGTAACAAACTACTCTGAAACTTAGTGGCTGGGAACAAGAGCCATTCTGTTTTTCAGGATTCTGTGCATTCGCTGTGGCCCTCCCCCAGGTCTTACCTGGGCTCACTCATAGGGCTGCATTCAGCTGGTGGGTCACCGGGGGGAGTGAGACAAAGCTGGGGCTGCTTGACCTCTTTCTCCATGAAGTCTTTCATCCTCAAGGAGGCAGATGGAGCTTCTTCACATACAGTCTCAGGGCAGCATTCCAAGAGGAATCCCCAGTGCACAGGCTCTCATCAAGCCTTTGCTTTCCTCCTTTGCTGGTGTCCCTTTGGCCAGAGCAGTCACATGACCGAGCCTAGAGTTGATCTCAGAGGGGATCACACAGGGGCCTGGATACAGGGGAGTGTGATTCCTTAGAGTAGCAATCTACCATATAATACTTCCTCTCCAAGTGAGAGATGGGAAGGTCAAGGAAATGAAAGGCTAGATGTGGTGTTGGTCAGAGCCAGTGGATTCTTGTCCAGCTGTGTGGCTTATTGTGGAAAATGGATCAAGTTGCCCACTCATTCCAGATGTCAGTTTCTTTCTCTGTAAAATGGAAGAGAGCCTTCCATATCTCAGCTTCAGCTAAAAGGCTTGCTAGATAAGAGTATAAGAGCTCTTCCGCCATTAATTGGGAGGCCCACACAGAAGGAAAGAGACTTCCTCTTTGACAGGAAGAATTAGTTAAAGCCCCTCTCCTAGGGCCCTGGGATAGGCTACCAAGAAAGGTTGGAATCTCAGTAACTAGAGATATTTAAGAGTTGATCTTTCAGAATCTCCCTAGGTTAGTGGACAGATGACTCCTGAAGGCTCTTTTCATTCAGAATAATCTGAGCTATACCTGTCTGCTAGTGAGAGCTGGAGCCAAGACATGTGAGACTTGGGGAACAAAGAGCATACCCAGAACTCACCGTTTCCACATCTATCTCATCACCCAAGATCTGTTGCTGAAAACTCCCAGAGAGCCTGCAGAGTGAAATGGACAGGTGTGCCTTTCCCTGTGGGGCTTGTTAGCACTTCCCACAAAGCCACCTTCCCTCAGAGGACCCCAGAAGCACATTTGTTTATTAAGTGATTGGCTGTGACCTAGCCCCGACCCCAGGTTGTGATCTCTTGGGTATCTAAATACAATAGCTAACAGAGACTCCTGAGACTCCAAGGGATGGAGAAGGAGGTGGCTCCAGGACCCCAATCTACCTGAAGACCAGAATGCCTGGTGAGGGGAAGGCAGGTCTGAGCTAGAGCCACACCTAAAAACACCCACGGCTGGGGAGCCACTGAGGGATCTCTCCTTCACCCAACCAACAGGATAGAGTAGCTCTTTCCCCTTTTCTTTCCTTTAACCGTTAATTTGAGTGATACTAATTGCCAGGCACTGTGATACCCATTAGGGATACAATGGAGATTTTTAAGAAATTAGATACAAAGGAGGTGAGATTCAATGTGAAGTTATAGAGTGACACGTTCTATGGAAGCATTTTAATAAGAGAAAATGCCTGGTCTTTCCCCCTTAGGAAGTAGTCCCTTCTGAGCTTGGACTGCAGGATGATGGGAGATAAGTAGACAGACTTGCCCGCGGAAAGGAAGATGTCTGGGCAGAGCAAATGGCCTAAGGCGCTGTCCTCTGGGGGTTGGACCACAGCTGGTCTGAGGACCTGTGAAGAGGCCTGTATAGCCGGCGGGTAGGGGGCTGTGGCGTACAGGACAAACTAGGCTGGGTGTGCTGGCAAGGCCGGACAGTGAAGGGCCCTGGAGAAAATGGTAAGGCTTTACATTTTTTATTTTATTTTTAAGATTTTATTTATTTATTCATGAGAGACACACAAAGAAAGGCAGAGACCTAGGTAGAGGGAGAAACAGACTCCCTTTGGGGAGCCTGATGCAGGACCCTGGGATCATGACCTGAGCCAAAGGCAGACGCTCAACCACTGAGCCACCAGGCATCCCTAAATTTTTATTTTAATAGCAAAGGAAAACAATTGACACAGGAGGACAACATGGTCAAATTTGAAAAGACCACCATGGCCACAGTGCAGAGAGAGGTTGGAGTGGTCAAGGGTGGACAGACATGCCAAGGCCAGTTGAGAAGCTATTGTGATATTGTGTTGAGCTATTGTGATATTGCCAGTTGAGAAGATATTGTGAACGTGGCCCAGGGGTGGCAAGGGAGATGGTATGAGATGAGTAAATTAAAGAGACTTCTGAGAAGGTTAATTGGACAGGGCTTGATGCGTCGGGTAGAGAGGTGAAGAAGAGGAAGGTGTTAGGAAGTCCCCCGGTTGCTGACTTACAGCACAGATGGATGGTGACGCCATCCACTGATGCAGGGCATGGGGGAAAAGGCACTTGGGCGGGGCCATGGAAGGTCAGCTTTGGACATCCTGGATTTGAGGTATCTGAGAGGAAGTTTGCTCTGTGCTTCTGGAGCTCCAAGGAGAGGAAAGGGCTTGGGGCTTTGGGCTAGGAGTGCTGGGTGACAGGGGTGATATTTGGAGCTGCGGCCGCAGGGGAGGTGATGAGGGAGAGCAGTGTCTGCGAGGAAGAGGCCTGCAGCCAGGCCAGAAAAGATCTGGCCAGAGATGTGGGAGGACAACCATGGGATGGGGGGAGGCAGGGAAAGGCGTCTCTAGGAGGAAGGAGTCCTCACAGTCAGAGGAGAGCTGATCTGAAAAATGTCTTGTTATTTGGTGACATGGAGTCTGGGGTAGCTGTAGTAAGGGCTGTTGTATTGTGGAGGGAGGGGCAGCAGAGAACTGGGTGGGAATGGGTGGAGGAATGAGTGGGAGGTGAAGAAGTGAAGAAACGAAGACAGCTTGGCTGAGAACTTTGGTTGTGAAGGAACTGGAGGTGGAGGTGAGATTAAAGAAGGTTTTTTTTTTTTTTTTTAATGGAGACACACGAGTATTTGTAAAATGCCAATAGGAAGAACCCAGATCAGGGTGGGGAGCAGTCCGAATGGTGGTGGATCTACCTGAGGGCCAGGGGTGGTTCCCAGGGTTGGGTACCCACCCAGGCTGGGGAGGGCCATCTGAGGGAAAGGATGGGCCAATGGGCAGCAAGGACTGGCTGCGGAGATGACAATGACGAGGTCCCATCTGACAGCCTTTGTTCGGAGCTGTAAGAGGCCAGGCTCCCTCCCTAAGGAGGTTTGGCTGTTTCACCACCAGACTCGCCTCTTCCAGGCTGCCCTTACCTGCCCTGTGTCGTGATGGGTGGTGGCCCAGCCGCTTACAGCCCCCGCCCTCTGACAGGCCTCCACGGGGAGCAGGAAGGGGAGAAAACCTGCCTGGAACTTGAGTAAGAAATGTTGGAAGGATGGACCAGGAATCCCTTCTCCCAGGAGCCAGGAGCACTTTGCGAAGAGCAAACAAGACAGTTGGCCATTTGCTCAGGAGGGAATCTCAGCTGTTTATTTGGTTTCCCATTTTTTTGTGGTGGGTAGAGGGGGTGGCAGGCAGACAGGCCTGAATTCCGGGTTGGGAGGGTACTCTGGGGTGGGGGTCATGAGGCCCTGGGCATGATCTGCTTAGAGGTGGAAGGGGGAGGCCTTCCCCAGCTGGCTGGGGAGAGGCTGGGCCACCTGCTAGGGAAGGAGTGTTTGCAGGAGGGGAAAACAGTGGGGAGGCCTGGACCAGCTGGGACCTCGGCAACAAAGCCCTGCACCAGAGCAAAAGGTGGTCATGTTTCCGTGAAGCCAGCGAGGCACACATCTCAGGGATCCCTCCGTCGCATAGCTCTGGGGACCCTCTTTGGGGTCCAGTGATAGTACGGACCCCTGTAAGAATGAGGCCAACCCCAGTGCTGGGAGCAGAGTCCCTGGCACGTGGGGGAGGGGGGTGGGGAGGAGGTGGGGAGAAGCCTTTTTAATCATTAACCTGGTTGAAACCTGAACTGCTGTGCCTCCAGCTCTATTGATTGTGAAAGCACAGAATCTGGAGCTAGTGGCTGCTCAGAGACCCTGGAGAGGGCCAGGGGAGAGGTAGGGGAAGGGCAGGGAGGGTGATGGGCACCAGGCTGAGAGGGGGTGCTGGGAAGGAGGGGGGGCAGGGTCAGAGGGCTGGGGCTCTCGTGAAGAGGTATTGTCTTGGGGGGGGACCCAGGAGGAGGCCAGGAGGAGGTGCAGTCCGCAGAGCCACATGGACCACTGAGAGCAGGAAGGAGCGGAGGATCTGGCAGGGAGGAGGAAACTGAAGCCCAGGGGAGCACAGTGACTTGCCCAAGGTGACAAGGTCAGAGCCTGCACCAAAACTGAAGTCAGCTGACTTCACTGCATGGAGGACAGAGGACACAGGGGAGCATCTGAGCTGATGGGCACGACAAGTCAGCAAGAGGGGGTTGAATGAGGGTACGGAGCTTCTGAGGACACGGGCATTTCCTCTTCTTGCCTGTGAGGATACTACTGGCATTCAAAAAGTGGCTCTGGACTGAGGGAGGGGGATCAGGCCATCAAAGGAGAAAGGAGGGTCAAGAAAGAAGAAATGCTAGAAGGAGCTGCACAGCAAGGAACATGGGGATGACACCTGTCCGTACTCATTTAGCCCAAACCCAGGCCCTGACAAGATGGGTTTTCACTGCGACATCAGAGTGGGCTCCTGGCTCCCAACTATTCTGACAGTAGAACTCATAGGCCCAGGTCACCTCTGAGACCGAAGGGGAGCCTTTCGTGGGGAGCAACATTCTGGCAGGCAGGGTCAGAAACGTGTGGGCGCCAACACGCCATCCTGGTCCCCGCAGCGTCCCTCGCCAGTGCCAGCTCCTAGAATAGCATTTCTGAGCTGGACGAGGATGCGAGCCCAGCTGCCCGCTGGGTGATATGCTTCCAAGGAGGACCAGAGAAGGAGGGAAAGGGCAAGCTCTGCAGACAGAATTGGACAGGTACCTGAAGTGAGTTAAGGGCAGTCTGATGGTAGAGAGAAAGAGGAATGAAAACAACACACACACACAGATAATGTGGCTCTGACGGCACAGAAAATGCTAGGATTCCAGAGAAGACAGGAGCAGACACAACACCATGCTGAGGATGTCCTAGGACGCTACATTCTGTCTGTGGTCATGGTCATAGCAGGTGCCAGGCTGTCCAGTCCTGCACCCTAGAAGCTTCACCCTGGACATTCCAAGGGGAGACTGTGTTGCCGGTGGCGTGAAGAACAATAAAGGTAGTGGGCCCAGAGCCTCGTGTCGATAACATCTTTTTCTTCCCTTTCTCTGACAGCTCAACATCCTGGTGGACACAGGCAGCAGTAACTTTGCAGTGGGGGCTGCCCCCCACCCTTTCCTGCATCGCTACTACCAGAGGCAGCTGTGAGTCCTGGGCAGAGCTAGAGGGAAGAACTCTTCCCAAGGATCCAGGGCCCAGAAGAGTCAAGGGAGGGCTTCGGGGAGAAAGACTAGCTTCTCGGATCCTTTCCAAGACAGAAAAGTAGAGAGGGGGGATTTGAGGAGGTAGATTATGGGAAAGGGTAGGCTGAGGGGCCACCAGGGAGTTCTTGAGTACTGAGACAGGGCAGCTTCCTTGGAGAGGGAAAGGAAGAGAGGAGCCCCAAAGCTCCCAGAGCAATCCTAATGAATTGCAAGGCATGGAGACAGCATCCCAATCCTCTCCCCCACACAGTGGCTCTCAGGTTTCTGGTGAGACCAGTGAAGTCTAGGTGGAGCAGACTGTGTGACCCTGCCTTTGCTGTGCTCTCACCCAGGGGCTGCTCCTGGTGGCATTTCACAGTTCAAGGGAGTAGAGGAAGAGCCTTCCATACGCCCCACTGCCTGGACCATACCAGGGACCAAAAGCTAAAATGTCTCCCCGTACCACCCAGAGTTTCAGCAGCGGGATTTAGCAAACTGGTAGAAGGCAGGGTTGAAGTGGGTTTTTAAAAGGTAAGAGGCAGAGAAAGATGATGTGGGAGCCTCCTTAGCATAAAAAACATCTAATGTGTGAGGTGTCTGTGTGTGGAAAGCTGTGAATAGAGGCTTCAATGGCATTCTTGGACTTCTAGGCAGATGCCAAAGCCACCTGCCACCATCTTCTGTCGTCCCTATCTGAAGAGAGCAGGCAGGGAGTGGGGTGTGGTGAGGACCCGTGAAAGGGATTTGTTCCAGCTCCCCCCCCCCCGCCCCCGTCCCCATCCCATCACTGCCCCCTCCCTGGCACACACACAAATAGGCCTGGTTAGTGGTGCAATGAGACACAGGCAAAGGTGTCATGTGCTGATGGGCATGTTCCATACAAGTGGTGTGTGATACTTACCTGCTGTGCTGAGATGCTGTGCCAGTTCTTTCTTTGGAAGAACTTGCTGTCGAGGTTCCACATTTACCCCGCCTGGCACTTTCTCTACCACTCAGATGGTACCACCGGGTCCCAAGGCAGCGAGAGTCAAAGGCTCCTTTTCTCTGGAAGCCTGACGGAGCCGGGGGGAGGAAGAGATGCCCACTAGCTGTCCCTCGGTGGCAGTGGGCACAATACACAAAGCCTAGGCTTGTTCCCCTCAGGCCCTGAGCTCAAGATCAAGGGATAGAAGCTGTGGAGACAGGAGAGGGAGCCCCAGCAACAGCTCCCCTCAGCTGTTTGCAAGGTTACTTTACATTCTATTCTGGGTGATTGATCTGGGATGTTCTGCTGAGCAGCCTAGAAGCATCTTATGTGGGATGCCCCTGAGATAAGGTGAGGCATTGGAAGTAGGTTAGATGCTAGGGTTCCCCTGCCAGTTCTTGCGGTCACGCCTCCACAGACCTCTGCCTCCTCTTCACAGGTCCAGTACATACCGGGACCTCCGAAAGGGCGTGTATGTGCCCTACACCCAGGGCAAGTGGGAGGGGGAGCTGGGCACCGACCTGGTGAGCATCCCCCATGGCCCCAACGTCACTGTGCGTGCCAACATCGCTGCCATCACCGAATCAGACAAGTTCTTCATCAATGGCTCCAACTGGGAGGGCATCCTGGGTCTGGCCTATGCTGAGATTGCAAGGGTAAGAGGGGCAAGGCCTGGCCCTGGACCGTGTGTCTGCACAATGCATACTGCGTGTTCCTGAGAGACAGGCTTGGAGAGAAAGGGAATGGACTAAGGGAGGGAAATAGAGCAGCTTAAAGGATTTGTTAACGGGGGTAGCATGGCAGTCTCTCATCCCTGCAGAGGGCAGGACTATAGTGAGGGACGCTGTGAAAGATACAGGATTAGGCTCTGGTTTCTACCTAGATCTTAGGAATAAGGGAGCCCACTCACCACCCCCAAACCCCAAACAGGTTAAGTATACGGGGGATCGAAGATTCTGCAGATCTTTCCTGTTTGCACTGCCAATGTCTCTTGCTAACCCTCTCTCTGCCAAATCTCAGTACTTTAAGTCTTTCCCAAAAACATCGCCCAAGGTTTTGCTTTTGCCTTCCAGTTAGGCAGGAAGCTGGCCTCTTTCCACTGGAGCCCTCTGTGAGGATTCACTCCTTGTCTCTTTCTGCTACAGCCCGATGACTCCCTGGAGCCATTCTTTGACTCCCTGGTAAAGCAGACCCACGTTCCCAACCTCTTCTCCCTACAGCTCTGTGGCGCTGGCTTCCCCCTCAACCAGTCAGAAGTGCTGGCCTCGGTTGGAGGGAGCATGGTGAGTAGGTCCTAGGAGTGGGGAGGTTCTAATACTGGACAGAGGGATGGGTACCATCTGCCTCCCCTCCAAGGCTACACTACAGTCTTGGGCTGCACTACTTAGAATCAAGAGAAACCTCTTTAGGCTCCCCACTTGCACTTTTCTTTTTTCCATCCTTTTCTTGCATTATTCCAGAAAGGATTCCAGGTACCTATGGTAAACTTGGAAAGGATGAGATTAGGGAACTTTAAAGGAAATGAAAATAAGACCTTTCAAGTTAAGATGATTCAGTTTGATGAGCAGAAGGCAGAGATGTAAGGAGTTTAAAAGTCTATTTATTAATTAATTAGGACAACTGGTGAATGGTTCTCCATCTCCAACACGCAGAGAAAATGAAACTTGTAATAGAAGCAAATAATCATTCACTTAACATTTATTGTGCCAGTTTAGTTTAAATAACTTTAGATTGAGGGCTGTGAGACTCTGAAACAAATAATTTAAAATCCTGTAAAGTCTTCCCCTGACATATTCTTAAGACATTTAAGAAACTACAAATCACTCTGGGACAGGATATGATTAGAAGCAGGAAGATGAGAAAGGTGGCCTGTAAAGGGCCTTGCCACCAACCCAGAAATCTCTGATCCCATTGCTTGCTCTCTGGGTGACTTGCTGTCCCACTGTGCTGGGATACTGGTACCTGCCTCCTTTTGTCCCTAGATCATCGGGGGTATCGACCACTCACTGTACACGGGCAGCCTCTGGTACACACCCATCCGGCGGGAGTGGTACTACGAGGTGATCATTGTAAGGGTGGAGATCAACGGGCAGGACCTGAAAATGGACTGCAAGGAGGTAATGACACCAAGGGGGACCAGGGAGAGGTAAGGGGGAGGCAACATAGCATGAGGCGAGACCCTGAGTTATGAGGTTGGGAGGACGAGGCCAGAGGAGCAGGACCTGCAGAAAGGGTTGGGAGCTGAACCTAGAACAATCAGGAGCTTAAAGGTAACATAGCGGGACCTGAAGTTTGGGGGCTAGGGACAGGCAGGGCATGTACACAAGGACCTTGTGGCTTATGGTCTAGTAAGGGAAAAAAAGCATGTCTGGACTCTAGTCACTGCCTTGCTTGATGGCCTTGGGCAAGTCATATGCGAGGCAGTGTGCTATGGTGTAACGGAAGAGTCCAGCTTGGGACTTGGAGAGACCATGATTTCTAGCTCTGCCATTTACTAGCTATGTACCCTCAGGCAAGTTACTAGGTTGTGTTTCAGTTTCCTCATCTGCAAAACAGAGGGAAAAACAGCTTTTCCAGAGATTGTGGTGAAGACAGCGAAAATAAATAGTTCTTCTAGTGCCTGGCACACAGCAGTACCCAATAAATGGCAGCTCAACCATCTGGGTCTTCCTCACCTGGATTCTTAATGTATGTTACATGAGAATAGATATAAAAGTACTATGAAAAGTTAAAAGCACTATACAAGGTATTTTATGTTCAAGATTTGGAGAATGACTGCCCAAGCGAAGATACTAAGAGTTAGCATTTACTGAATGCTTCCTACGTGCCGGGCACCATTCTAAGCACTTCACATGTATTCATTTAATCCTTATAACTTTTTGAGGTAGGTGCTAGTATTATCCTCATTTTAAAGATGAGGAAACTGAGGCACAGAGGCTGAACAACTTGCCCAAGGGTAAACTCCTAAGAGAAGTGCCAAGCCAGGATGCCACCCCAAGCAGTCAGATCCACCCTTCTGATTCCAGCCAGAGCCTGGCATCAAAAAAGGCTTTTGACTCTTCTCTGTCTTCTCCATTCTCCGTCCTAGTACAACTATGACAAGAGCATTGTGGACAGTGGCACCACCAACCTTCGTTTGCCCAAGAAAGTGTTTGAAGCTGCTGTCAAATCCATCAAGGCAGCCTCTTCGGTCAGTGGGACTCGGGGCAGGAGTGTAAGAATGATACAGTGTCAGAGGAAGTCTGTGAAGGTCACAGCCCTCAATGAGACCCAACTTATCTACCCTTAGATCCTTCTACTTAAATGTCTTCAGAGCGAGTCTCTTTGATGAGCCTTGGCTTGCTCATCACACAATTCCCCTGGTGCAGAGTTTTGGTCTCACTCTCCAGCTCTCTTTCCCTAATTCTTGGGTTTCCGTGTGCCCTTCCCCAGTTTGGATATTCCACGGAAAAGCAAAAAGGGCCCAGGAAGTGTTACCTGAGGCAGGAGAAGTGAGACGGTGGAGAGGCGGTTTCCTCACTGTTACCCTTTGTTGCTCACACAGACGGAGAAGTTCCCGGATGGGTTCTGGCTGGGGGAGCAGCTGGTGTGCTGGCAGGCAGGCACCACCCCTTGGAACATTTTCCCGGTCATCTCCCTCTACCTGATGGGCGAGGTCACCAATCAGTCCTTCCGCATTACCATCCTTCCTCAGGTATGTCTCGAGCCAGAGTCGGTGGGATCCCAGGAAGACAACACAGTGTGCATGGGGAGACAGGGCCCAGACGTGGCTTCCCACAGTGTGGAAGACAAGAAAGGAGTGTCCCATAGCAAAAGGCATCCCTGCAGGCCTCAGGGATGGCAAAGGAAGAGGGGCCTGAGCGCATAGATACCTAGAAGGCAGAAGTGAGGTGAGAGCTGGAGCAATGAGGACATTTCCTTCTCTGCTTGTCCTCAGCAATACCTGCGGCCAGTGGAAGACGTGGCCACATCCCAAGACGACTGCTACAAATTCGCCATTTCACAGTCATCCACGGGCACCGTAATGGGAGCTGTTATCATGGAGGGCTTCTACGTTGTCTTTGACCGGGCCCGAAAACGAATTGGCTTTGCCGTCAGTGCTTGTCATGGTAAGAGAGCCAGGGAGGAGGGTGTGGGTTCAGTCTATCCGTGTTCTCACTGCCCAGCAGTTAGGACACCTGGGCCCCTGGCAGGCTAGGAGGTAGTCAGAGTTGCCTTGAGGCAGAATCAACACATTGTGTAGAAGCTAGTGTCCATGCTCATGCTGTGCCCATGTTGCCAGGCATGCTGAGACCTGTGTGAGTGGGTAACCTCTGCTGGAGACCCAGAGCAGCAAGAGCTGCCTCGGCTGCTTGGGAAGCTCTAGATCCACAGGCAGCAGGCTGAGCCTGCAGTGACCCTGTCAGCTACTACATGAGGGTGGCGGGGTCTTCCAAGTAGTATTGGCAGAAGCACGTGAGTGTATTGGGTATCCACGGGGCTTTTTTGGTCAACTCAGAAGACTGACCTTTAGGTATCATTCCATAACCACATGGTTATACAGGAAAGGGTTGTTGCTGGGAGGAGAGACATGCTTCTACCTAGCAAGGCTTTTCTGGCCTGCTCCTAAATCTCTTCAAGGAAAGAGATGCTTGGCTAATTGCAAGGCCTATCAGGAAGTTCTTTTTGTTGCGTGACCCAAACTGGTGACGATGAGAGCTGCCCAATCTCGTTTGCCCTTTCTCCAGTGCACGATGAGTTCAGGACGGCAGCAGTGGAAGGCCCGTTTATCACCCTGGACATGGAAGACTGTGGCTACAACATTCCACAGACAGATGAGTCAACCCTCATGACCATAGCCTACGTCATGGCTGCCATTTGCGCCCTCTTCATGCTGCCGCTCTGCCTCATGGTGTGCCAGTGGCGCTGCCTCCGCTGCCTGCGCCATCAACATGATGACTTTGCCGATGACATCTCCCTGCTGAAGTGAGGAGGCCCATGGGCAGAAGACAGATTCCCCTGGACCACCTTTGGTGGTTCACTTTGGTTACAAGTAGGAGATACTGATGGCACTGATGGCCAGAGCACCTCAAGACCCTCGCCTACCCACCAAATGCCTCTGCCTTGACAAAAGAGAAGGGAAAGCTGGCAAGGTGGGTGACAGGAATGGCACCTGTAGGAACCAGGAGAGGGAAGAAAGAAGCATTCTGGTGGCAGGAATATTCTTGGTCACCTCAAGCCTGAGTTGGGAAATTCTGCTGCTTGACACTTCAGCCTTGAACCTTTGCCCACCATCCCTTTGGGTTGGAGAATCCAACCATTCTATTCTTCTTTTCTTAGTTCCAGAAATAGTGGCACCACAGCCAAGTCACCCCAGTGTGCGTCTCTCTGCGGTACCCTGGCAGAGAAAGGGCCAATGTTGTTTCCCTGCTGGCCAAAGTCAGTAGGAGCAGATGCACAGTTTGCTATTTGCTTTAGTGATAGGGGCTGTATAAACAAGCCTAACATTGGTACAAAGATTGCCTCTTGAATTAAACAAAAAATAATGAGACTGAATATTTGTACAAACGGGGGCGGTTGGAAAAGGAGAGGAGAGGGAGTGCAAAGACAGGGAACAGCTGGGATCAGAGCTAGAAAAGGCAGAACCATGACCACTTGCCAGTCCCAGTTTCAGACTGCATCTCCAAGATAGAAGCACATCTTGTAAGATGGGTGTTGCTTCCCGATGTTTTCTTTTCTGTGGTTGTAGCCTGACCAAAAGTGAGTTGGGAAGGAGGGCTTACCTAGCCAAAAGCTCTTTTTAACTCTCTTAAATGAAACGTGCTCACTAAGAAGTTCCATCTAACAAATGACTTTCTACCTTAATGATTCCACTTGTCTCTACCTGAACCCTTTACTCCACAAATGATAAGGTAACATTGACATTTCCCACCCCCACCCCAGCCCCAGGTGCCCTATGAAAAAGCAACTGGAATACAGCAAAGATCGCAGGGCCGGGCTTGGTCTTCCTGCTTCCATGTCCACCCCTGCCCCCCAAACCCTATTCCTCTGGAGCGCTGCAGCTGAGGTGCTAGGAGGGCTAGACAGGAGACCCCCCTCCCTTACTTGACCCTTAAAGGCAGAACCCTCAAGATTCACTCAACAGGTATCGGTTGATGCCTTGTGCCTCTGCCTGGATTTCTTCCTGTTCAGCTCTAAGTAGTAGTAAGATCTCCTTGCAATACAGAGCAGTGTCATCGCCTCCTCACCCTCTCTAACGTCCCCTCCATTAACCTGGCTGAGGCACCCCACAGTGGCACTAGTATTATACCCAGTGTCAGAAATGCAGGGCTTTCTGGCTCTAACATCAGTTGCCTTCAGTAACAAGGCTGCTGGAGCAAGGCTGGCAGCCTCAGGGCTTCCGTACTTCCTTCACCACCAGAGTCCCTCAGGGGAGGCCATCCTTCTCCCCTATCCTGCTCTCTCCTCCCCACTCCCAATAGTATTTGGTACCCAGGCTGGTTCTTGGGCTAGGTAGTAGGGACCAGGTTTGTTTCCTCCCTATCAGTTCTAACACAATCAACTCTGATACCAGTGTTAGTGGAAGACCTGATTCTCCTAGTAGACCCACCAGGTCCTATCACTATCTTATCACCACACTGCTTCCAGGTATGGGACCTGCCGAGTGTGGAAATACCTGATGAGGGAAGGGAAGGGAAGAGACGAGGAGGGCCTCTGGAGATCCTGGCCTTGGCCAGCTGCCCACAAGCCATAAACCAATAAAATAAGAATATTGAATCACAGTTCTTTATCTGGGTTCTCTTCATTCCCCTTGCACTTGGTGCTGCTCTGGCTGACTGGGAACACCCCCAACCACAAAGACTGTCAGAAGACTGGAGACTCCGTTTTCAGCTCAGAACTTACTGTGTAAATAAACTTCCAGAATTGCTACCATGTAATGAAAACGCCACAATCTGCTTTATAATTTCTATCCACGTTTGGGAAAACTGGCTTTTTCCCAGCTCTTTCCAGGGCATAAAACTCAACCCCTTCATTAGAAAGTCCCACTGTCCCTTTTTCTTTTTTTAACTTGTACTTATTTTTCTTTTTGCAGTTACTTCCTTTCTACCCCGAAACTATTAACTCTAAGTGTAAAAAAAAAATCTTGACAACAGCTTCTTGCTTGTAAAAATACGTATTATATATCTCTATTTTTAAAGTCAACTCCTGAAAAGTGACTGTCCCATCTCTACTCACTGCATCAGAGGCCTTTCCTGTCGGTCTGCATGGCTTCTACCCCTGCAGGCCAGAGGCAGAGGGAAGAGGGAGAACAAGGGTGGCCAAAACTTAAATGTTGCTTTCTGACTGATCCTGAACAAGACAGAGAAAAGAGCAACAGTGAGGCCCCAACTCCCACTCCCACCCACTGCTCCCCAAAACATCTGTCCTCTTGCTTTAGTTGGCTTTCAAGGGGGCTTTTACTAGGAACCCATTAAGCCCCCCTCCCACTTCTTCCTTTCTTCTATTCTCCTTTGGCTTCAAAGATGTGTGGAAAAGAAAGAAATCAGCCTTTATATCCATTCCTAATTTCTATATATTGAGGGGATACTGAAAAAAATTGCTGGTTGTCTAAAGGCTACTGCCAAGCTGATGAGAGAGAAAATCTTTTGGTTACAAGAGAAAAACTGATTCCCCTGAATGAAAAGAACAAAGGAGCTGATCTTCCATTTTGCCACATTTCCATTCATGATAGCTACCAAACTGGAGACATTAGTATTTCATTAACCAAAGAAAGTGGGTCACCTGACCTCTACAGAGGGGAGAACTCAGGCCATTTCAATCACCCTTCCAGATGCCAAGGAGCTCCTGGGAAGTCCAGCTCCTGAAAATGATGCTAGTCAACAAACCTGGGCAAGTAAGGAAGGCAAGAGAAGGGATGGACTACATCTAAGAGGGTGATAGGCAAGGAGGAAGGACAAAGAGGGAAAAGAACAAAAACAGAGCAGAGAACTTAATTGGATCTGAAAGGGAACAGTACTGCTAATGCTAGTAAGCATTTCCAGGTCCCAGAATGGGCAAAATTCAGCAGTTGGTAATAGAATGATGTCCTTCTCCTGAAACTAATTTTTTTAATTAACACTTCGTTTTTCCTTGTTTAATTCCAAAAGAGAAGGAAGCTGAAGCCATTTCCTATAGGAGTAAAGATAAAAAGATAGGAAAAGATTCAAAGCTCCCATAGATTCACAGCTTTCACAAGTATAAACCTAAAAACCAGAATGCTCAATAAGCAGAAGTGGGAAGACGTTCTCATTCTAGATAGCTATCTATAGAACAAATGACTTCTAAATTTGAAGTTCAACCTCCCCTCCTTTCACTTTGGCCTTCATTTTTCCCAGGACAGAAACAAGCCCCCCCCCCGCCCCATCATTTTCTTGCTTCAAAGTTAAAATCCGGCATCCCAAGATCACTCTGCAATTAATTTTGCACAGACATCTCCTCACCCCAGTGCCTGCCTGGAGCTCACCCAAGGTCACCAAACAACTTGGTTGTGAACCAACTGCCTTAACCTTCAGTAGGGAGGGAGACTAGCTGACCAGGAGACTAGAAGTGAAGGGGAAGAGGTAAGGCCTTCATGAGGTTGGTCTGTCAGAGCTTAATCGGAAGCCAAGTCAGTGGCAGCAAGGGATGGCCTGGCCCAGGAAAGATCTGTGGGCTGTGCTAGTTTCTAAAGAGAGGACTATCCAGAAAGTCAGATGGACAGAAGTTTGCAGGGGGCCTGGGGAAAATGGGACCCAGTCATATTGTTATTCTTGGACTGTGAATTTTGCTGATGTAAAACAGAATATTCTGTAAACCTAATGTCTATGTGCAAATAATGAGCGTTAACACAGTAAAATATTCAATGAAAATTCCAACTATTAGGGTTACATTTTTTTTTTCCTCAATCAGTCTCATTTCATCCATTTAGAGTCAAATGGCTAGAACAACACTGAGGCTTCCATAGGCTTTCAATAAGCAAGGCATCTGGCTGGACAGCAGGTGAGCACCAGGGTTCAAATCTGCACACAGGAGCCTTAAGAAAATGAACTAGAGGCTGAGCCAAATCAAAGCAGGATGGCCTTAGAGCAACAGCAGCTTCCTAGATGGTTTTTATATTGTACTTGAAAACAGCCCTAGGTAAGAATATCATAATTTCAAGGGCAAACGCAACATCATCTTACCTACAATCTGCATCCCCCAAAGGAATTGCAAGGTGAGGGGGAGAGACCATTTCTGCATAATATACATACTTTCATTTACGAACATTTGGATACAGACTTTCTATACACACATTACCTATATAATAAAAATGTACATAGCATGAGTATAGGTCACTGTATAAATATAGAGTTTTAGAAATCTTGAACCCGCGCTTCCTGTTCACATCAGCTTCTCCTCTTCTTCCTCCCCAGTCAGGTCCGTCATTTAAGAGTTGGACAAAAGGGACAAGTGTCATTTGTGTTGGTCTGGGCCCAGAATTTGATACACTGGAAAGGAAGAAAGACACATCTCAGGTTTATCTGGAAAGATGGAGGGAAGGAGGGGAGAGCGAGCCACTGAGTTCACTAGGTCTGAGGAATGAATGTATACTAAGTCAGAAGGGCTCTCACCATGGGGTCCAGATGGGCTATTTCATCAGCTCTTACCCCCAAATGAATCTTCAGAGCAGGAGAACCTGTTCTTTTTACAGGGAACATTAACAATCACCTAAAAATGGTGTGAAGCTGCTTTGTGTTGGATACCTATGGTGGCCTTCCCCTTCTCATGATCCGTTTAGGCTGAGATCCGCTCCCATCTCCAAATACCCAACTACTCTCAAATCTTATTCAGGATTTTCCTTTACTAAGACTTTAGACGTAAATTCAATTTCTACCTCTTGGAAAATGAAAATGAACAAAACAAAATAATAAAGAAGGAATCATCCCTGCTGCTGAGAGACTTAACCCTGTCTGGTAAAATAGCCGGGGACAGGACTAACCTGTCAGTTTTTGAAAATAATCTCTAATAGGCAGACATCCAAGCTATTCTGTTAATGGATTTACTAACCTCATATTCAGGTTCCCTATTCCATTCTTCTCATCTAAGCAAAGTCTCCTGACAATGCTATATTTGAAACAATGGTTAAATATGTCTGTCTTACTGGCAGTGTTCCAAGAAAGTGACCTACCAGTGCTCTAGGATGAACTGCTTATCCAGTCCCTTAAAGGGAAGGGGGTAAAAGGAAGCTGGGAGATCTTAGCTGCTGGGATTCCGAATTCTGCTGATTGTTTCAGCCACAGTTTTCTGAAAACCTCATGTTGAGATAGTCATGATGAGTGTCAACACAGCAACACATTTGAGAAAAACCCAGAGAAGAAAGAGTGGAAGGGAAGAAGTATGCAGCACCTACCTCCTTGTGCAGCACATGGGTACATGCCATGGGATGCAGCTCACTGGGCTGGACAAGCTTCTGGCACATCAGACACAGCTTACAGGTGGCCGGAGCCTGCAGGACAGAGGGATGGCCAAAGAGTAAGGAACCTCTGGGTCTCTTGGCCTCTTATGTCCATGATTCCATTTACTATTTCCGTGTAGCAAAAAAGATTTTACAGCAGAAGAAAGAAATGTTCAAATACATTTATTCTTGAAGTACTTGCATTTTCTCAGTTGGAGCTGCAAACAAGTCAGCTGAGGAAAGGGTGGTTTTTTCCCCGCATTCCACCTATAAACCTGTTTCTTCCCCCATTACCACCACACCTACCCCCACCCCTCCGACACACACACAGCCCACCCCCACTTCTCCACATCTCAGTTTTCAAAGGAAAAGAGACTTACATGGGAAGACCTTCCAGGATATGACACTTGAGCAGAAGGCAGGAACATTGGGGTACTGATTTGGGTCAGTGGAGCAGGGAACAGGGCTCGGATCCGACCAAGTGGCTGTGGGCAGAAACATTGTCAAGAGTAAGGAAAGAGAGTCTGTGTGACAGAGCAGGTTAAAAAAAAAGAATAATTTCTTTCCCAGGCCAACAAAGAAGAGAGCAGGCTAGATGTCCCTGGCCACAGTGCTGTTCGCCACCTGCAATTCTGCTATCTGCCCTTTCCCCAGCAGCTCAGCAGGTCTCAGTTCTCCCCCAGGTAGCCCTTCTCACCTGAGTACTGGCTGCCACCCGCTCGTGTTCAGCCAGTCGGGCAGCTACCAACTGGATCAGTTCCTCCATGGTCAGGCCTGCCATGGTGGTCCGTGCTGTCTTGATTTGCTGAAGAATGTTAGTCATCTGGGCCCTAAGAAACCACATGTTAAGGGAGAGAGATTCTATGCTGTACTTGAGGAAAATCTCCAAGAAATCTCCCCTATTTTGACCTACAAACATTTCTCTGACACATTTTTTTTTAATTAGTCCTGAAAGATACTTACTTATTGCATTGTGGGAAGCGAGTCAGTAGCTTCTCCAGGATCTTCTCCAGTTTGTCTACTGGTTGGGGCCGGGGAGTCTCAGTAGAAGCCTTAACACCACCCAAGCCTGGGGGAGGTGGGATGGAGGCAGCAGGGGGCATGTGTGGACCGTGGGGGCCAACGAGGGAACCCAAGCCGGGGCTGTTTCTCCCATGGGAGCCAGGAAGGGGCGGGGAAGGCTGGCTGGGCTGGGAAAGGGCAGGGTTTAGGATTGGGAAAGACAAGGAGCGGGGATCTGCGCTGGGCATAACCATGGGCACTGTGACCTGCCCAATGGAGAAGGGCATCCGAGGAGGCAGAGAGGGATTCGGCTGAAACACTTGAAGCATGAAGTCTGTCTGTAGGGCGGCAGAGGTGGAGGACAAAAGAGGAAGAAAATAAAAGTTTGGGAATCTGGGGCAGAAACCAGTGAGCAATTCTTATGCCAATTAATTCCAATAATAATAATTACCAATAATAAGGTTATAATAATACCAGTAATAAAACTAATCTCTTCATAAAAGGAACAAGTAGAAGATTCTGGCTGTGTGACCAGCACAGAAAGGTACACTCCCCCATGCCAGTCCTCTCACCTCTGATGGAGGGGGAGGCAAAGTGGGAGTAGGGATTTGAGGAAGGCTGCTCAGCTTGGCTCCGTTCCTCACCAACTGGATGTGATTGTTAAATTGGTCCTAGAAAAGAGAGAAAGGAACGAATTATCCTTTCTGCTGAGCTGAGTAAAACTTTCAAGAAAGAGAGCACCATTGAGGACCGAGAGAGCAAAGGCAGGGGTGGAGCTGGGTGAGGATGTGCAAGGTCCCTCCCGGTCAACAGAAAGTTTAAGCACAGGTTAAATGCCGACTCAAAGACCACCCAAGACAACACTTACCCGAACATTCTTTTTCATCATCCGAACTCCATTCAGCCTTGTCTCCCACTCCTGTTTGGAACGAACTGTCTCTAGTGTTGGGGGGGTTGACCTTTCAAGAAACCAACAGGAATTCACAGGATTACAAAAAGGTCAGCTTCTGAGTCTTCAAAATGTTAGATAGTGGCTGGCCAGCAAGCCCAGTGACAAGAGGCCGGACTGGGTGCAGGAGGACAGGGTTCATGTGCTTCACTCTAACTCCGGCTTTTTTTTTTTAAGGTTTGTTTTATTTATTTATTTATTTATTTATTTATTTATTTATTTATTTATTTATTTAATTTTTTTTTTTAATTTATTTATTCATGATAGTCACACGGAGAGAGAGAGAGAGGCAGAGACACAGGCAGAGGGAGAAGCAGGCTCCATGCACCGGGAGCCTGACGTGGGATTCGATCCCGGGTCTCCAGGATCGCACCCTGGGCCAAAGGCAGGCGCCAAACCGCTGCGCCACCCAGGGATCCCGGTTTTATTTATTTATTCATGAGAGACACAGAAAGAAGCAGAGACATAGGCAGAGGGAGAAGCAGGCTCCCCATGGGGAGCCAGTGTGGGACTCGATCCCGGAACCCCGGGATCACGAACTGAGCCAAAGGCAGATGCTCAACCACTGAGCCACCCAGGTGCCCCTAAATCCGGCATCTTTTAAGCCAATTATTAGAGAAAGAGGACTGACCACAGAGCAAAGGTTTTTGTCTACCTAGAAATGCCATAGGGGTCCTCTAGATTCCATGGCAAAAAGAAGAGAAATGCCTCTAGGAGAAACAAATCTCCAAACATATTTGTTATGCTTTGACACCCTAAGAGAGGCTTTTATCCAGTTGGAACCAATGCAATAAAAAATACAAAACTGTAAAACACGGGAAGAGAAGTCACTAAACAACGGCTACTGCACAGACAGAGGTGGCCCCGAAATTCCTGTGAAGATAGAATAAGTGCCAGACTAGCTGGCCTTGGGTTTCAAAAAACCAAACCAAACAAAACCACAGAAAAAAACAAAACTGCAGGACTACTGAAGCTCTAGAATAAGAAGGCACTTACTTGAGGTAAGTAAGGTGTAGTTCTGCCTCTTTTTCTGCTTCTTCTAGTTTCAATACCAGCAACTCTTTCCGACTCTCTAGTGATAAGATCTAAGGAAACCATACACACATTGTATTAATATTATATATATGAAGCTCCCCCTAGCTAGTTAAGACAAATGCGTAGTGGCTGTATGGTATAATACTCGTGTGGCTTAGCGGTTTAATACTATCCCGAAAGATGATACTCTCTGGAAGCCCCAAATCAAGGCTGTCCACACAGAGCTCTTCTCACCTCTGCCTTCCAGGCCCGTTCTGTCTCTTCCATAATGTTCCGATTTATTTCGCCATCCTGATTCTTGAGTCTATCCAGTTCCATTTCCCACACTTCTCTGTAAGGTCAGAAACCAAGAACAAGGATGAGGAGAAAAAGACAAGATCGCTAAAGGACAGCAAGGCTTTAAAGTAAAACATGAAACTGATCTGGCAGGTATGTTACAGGAAGTCTGATTCTAAGTAATATAGATCTAGACGAAGCACGTTTAAAGTGGTCTGTAACTGCATAAAAGCCTTATACTAGAAAGTAAAAATGTTCACATCTCCACTTGCTAAAATAAGGTTGCCCAGAGCAGGAAAAAGTGTACTTAGGACAAAAACCCCTTGAAGGCAGAATGTTCTATGTTCAGGAAGGGCTTGATAGCATTTCTTTTATTTCCCCATCTGTCTTTTAGTATGGGTATGAAGAATGCAGGAGCAAAAACAGAGATCCGCTTAATACTCAGGTCTAATGCAGCAGGCTCTGAGTCACTACCCAGTACACAGACACTGGCTTACTGATTTTCATGTTTTCTCAGCCATAGTAAACATTTTTCAGAAGAAAAAAATGCTCTCTTCACACCTCACAAAAAAGGCTTCACCTTTCCATCAGTGTCCTTCCTCCCTTCTCACCTCCCAGCCCCACCCCTACAATGTAACATACATTCAGGGTCAGGGTGACCAACCCCCTGGCGAGCCTGTTCCCAAGGGTTCTGCAGAATGGGGGAGAGTCAAGCACCCTACTCAGGGCTAGAGGAACAGAGCCAGTAGGAGGAGCTCCTTACATGGCATTGGACTGTACTTGAGTTTTATGGGTAGAAAGCAAAGGATTACCTAGATCAGTGGAAAGAATATGGGAATGTTGAAATGTTTTCATTGTGTTTTAAAAAGTTGAAAAGAAGAAAAGGTTGGGAAGAGTTACATCTTAAGAAAAATGTTCCCACTTTTCTTCAGCAAAATAAACTACTTTAGTCCTCTTCTGTTTTTCAGTAGCCTTACATATATGAAAGGGAGCAATCCACTTAGTAAGCATCTGAGGTGCCTTCTTACATCTGACCCAGTCCTTCATATATTCCTGCTCCTTCTTTCATAGATAAAGTAACACACACGTTCATTCACTGATTCATTACCATTAGTCTGCCCCTCTACTGACAAGGTCTATTCATATACTAGAAATGACCAGGAATGCCTGGGTGGCTCAATTGGTTAAGCGTCTGCCTTCAGCTCAGGTATGATCTCAGGGTCCTGGAATCGGGCACTGCATCACACTCCCAGCTCAGCAGGAGGCCTGCTTCGCCCTCACCTTCTGCCCCTGCTCCTGCTTGTGTGCTCTCTGTCAAATAAATAAAGTCTTAAAAAAAAAAAAAAACAGGTGGGGATTTTCTTCCTTAATCTTACGTGTTGTCCTTTCCAAACTAACCTCCTCCCCAAAGAATTCTCTAATAATTCTTTTGATCAAGTTTATAAGTAACTGTGTTTTCCTGCTACACCACATATTCCTCAAGTTAAAAGCCACATGAGGAATCAGATTTCTCTTACCATAAGAATATGTGATATGTGTCATGGAGTCAATCAGTGATCCATTTAGCATACTAGTTACTCCTTGGCAATGAGCTAATTGTAGAAAAACATGACAGCTGCCTTCTGTGATTGACGTTATTCTTGAAGATTATAGCTGGTCACTGAGTATCTCTAATTTTAATTAAAAACATTTGTCAGGGGCAGCCCGGATGGCTCAGCGGTTTAGTCCCTCCTTAGTCCAGGGCGTGATCCTGGAGACCCGGGATCGAGTCCCACATCGGGCTCCCTGCATGGAGCCTGCTTCTCCCTCTGCCTGTGTCTCTGCCTCTCTCTCTGTGTACTTCATGAATAAATAAATAAACTATTTTTAAAAATTGTCAACTATAGATATACGTTTCTGTAAGAAAAATCCTTCTACCATGCCCATGGGGCCATTCCACATATTCACACACAAAACTCTCCTTTGGGCATTGGCCACATCTATCTCAGGATCCAACATAAAGAACTACTAGCAACCACAACAAAAATAAAGAATTCTTAAACTATCAAAAATAAATGCTCAGCCTTATCATATGTTAACTAGTATGGAAGCTATGCATCAGACCTGCAACCCACTCTAGAAAACATAATCAGTCCCCTAGGGTGGATTATCAGAAAAAAATCCTTGGTAGAAGAGAAACCAGTGAGTCTATTTAAACATTTTAAAGGCCTGCTCTAATTTCTTTCAAGTCCCAGACTTCTGTTACTTGGATAACATGGCTAGTTTAGGGCACTAACAGCTCAAATTAAGTAAATCCTGGCAGACTGTAGAAGTCTGACTTGTAATTCCCAAGTTTTGCATACTTTTCAAAACAAATTTTGTTTTTTGAACATGTAAATCATATAAATTATAAAAAGTTTAGATAATACAAAACAGAAAGAGTCTCGTATAGAGGTTCCAACTCTTCAACTTTATGGCTGTATGACCCTAGACAAATTATTAATCATTCTAGGATTCTTCATCTGAAAAATGAGTAATATCTATATTATGTGACTGATGGGAGAATTTACTGAGAAAACACACAAAAATTTAATACAATACCTAGTACAAGGGAAGGATCCAACAAATGTTATCTTTAAGGTATTTTTTTAAATTTAATTTCTCACCATTGGAATACAAAGAATCATTACTATACTTCTTTCCAGTCTTTTAAAATAAATGTTTGTAGGGGTACCTGGATGGCTCAGTCTTAA
The DNA here is from genome assembly GCF_011100685.1 of Canis lupus familiaris. Lineage (NCBI taxonomy): Eukaryota > Metazoa > Chordata > Mammalia > Carnivora > Canidae > Canis > Canis lupus. The sequence continues at coordinate 16,354,655 of NC_049226.1, forward strand.
GTTTAAGCATTCGCCTTCAGCTCAAGTCATGATCCCAGGGTCCTGGGATTGAGCCCCAAGGTGGGCTCCTTGCTCAGTGGGGCACCTGCTTCTCCTTTTCCCTCTGCCCCCAGCTCATGTTCTCTTTCTCTCTCACTCTTTGTCTCAAATAAATAAAATCCTAATAAATAAACAAGTATTTGTACATCGATGTATGTATATGTCACATATAAATCCATTATGTGAAAAAAAAATCCATTATGTGCTTTCAAACAGAAACTGCTCTTTCTCTTACTTTTCCAACTAAACATAGTTTTCCATAGCATTAAGTATTCTTCAAAAATTTGATTTTTAAATAACCACCCATTGTACATATATACCATTATCTATTTGGATATTAAGTTATTTTCAATTTGACAATTATAACTAATATTATAATATGCATCTGTAAATGTGTATTAACACAGGTTAATGATAAAAGTAATGTATCTAAATTTAAGAGGAAACTACTCACATGGCCTCTGGAGCCAAACTAAGTTCTGAGTTCAAATCCAGACCCTATTACTATCTATGTGACCTCTGGCAAATTACTTATCCTTTCTGTGCCACAATTTCCTAACATAAAAGGAGGATAACAACAGAGTCTACCTTTCAGAAAGCTGTTACGCATATTAAATGAGTTAATGTATATATATATATATATAATGTATATAAAACACACAGAACAGTCTCTGGCACATAAGAAGAACTTAATAAATGTTAGTCCTCTCAGTAGAACATCTTTCTTCAGCGAGAATGAAACATATGTATACAAATTTTCCACCACAAAGTTTGGTGGAATTCAGATGATTTTAATGGACAGAAGTTGACAGTAAGTACTTTGTGAAACACTCATCAGAGATAGAACTAAAAATTAAGATGTTGGGGCCTCGGCCCAAATACCATCCTTTCAGAACATATTATACTCTAAGCAAGGCAAAAGGAAACAAAGCAGAAACTGTTGAATAAGTTACTATACAGGGGTAGAGGTTATAAAATCCTTTATTCTGAAACTAATACTAATACAAACCTATATAGAATGCATGAGATTGAACATATGCAGAAAACTTTACCCCCAAGGTTGATCTGCAAATTTGTTTATGAAGCTGGAATTCTCCCTTGATTCAATTTAATTCAACGACATCTACTGAGCATGACATGCTAGGCATAAAGATGTCCAGTTCCTGCCCCAAGAAACTCACCATCTGTTAGTCTGCCAGGTAAACAAAGGGAACGAGGAAACTCTGGGCAGAACAGACAGCATGGGCAAAGGCCAAAGAGTAAGAGAGCACTCAGCTGAGGAAGGTCCAGAAAGTTGCAGACAGTGGACACACGAGTCTAACGCTTGGTGGTTTAATTTTGGCTGGAGATACAGACGAGTGTCGCAACCATTAAGACAATAGTGGAAGCCCTAAGCATGGAAGAAATAATCTAGAACAGCAGTCTGCAACACAGAGTCTACAGTCTCCAAAACTCTTTGAGGACCTGGGTTATGAAGCAAAAACTAATTTCATACTGACATTCAAATTACTTGCCTTTGTCACTCCCCTCCACTCACGATCTACCATGGATTTTCCTGAGGCTACACGACATGTGATAGTATTGTCACTGATGGCTAATGGAATATATGCTTCTGTATTCTCATGTTTTCTAGCATGTTCTAAAGCAGTAGCTTTAAGGCATAATTTAAGCTCTCAATTTGTTTCCTTCTCAGTACCACTGTTGTACTTTTCCTAGCTATCTTCTGTTATATTTGCTATTATTGTCTAATAAATAAGCACCGTAAAATTTCCAAATTCTCCAGCATCTTTGTGGAAACAAGTACTTTCTGTTATTTTGCTTTTGCAAGAATTTTTTATTTTAGAAAATTTTCTCTATTTTTAAGTTAAATCTAAAATGTATGGGATCCCTGGGTGGCGCAGCGGTTTGGCGCCTGCCTTTGGCCCAGGGCGCGATCCTGGAGACCCGGGATCGAACCCCACATCGGGCTCCTGGTGCATGGAGCCTGCTTCTCCCTCTGCCTGTGTATCTGCCTCTCTCTCTCTCTCTCTCTCTCTCTGTGTGACTATCATAAATAAATAAAAATTAAAAAAAATTTTTTAAAATAAAATAAAATAAAATAAAATGTATTACTTTAGAGGTGCCTGGGTGGCTCAGTCGGTTGAGCGTCTGTCTGCCTTCGGCTCAGGTCAGGATTCCAGGGTCCTAGGATAGAGCCCCATGTCAGGCTCCCTGCTGAGTAGGGAGTCTCCTTCTCCCTCTCTCCTTGCTAATGCTCTATCTCTCCGTCTCTCAAATAAATATTTTTTTAAAAATGTATTACTTTAGAATTTAACATGTTTTTCTGAAATAAAAGAAAATTTATTTGTATTTTACTCTTACATTGAAAAATGAATCATTGGCTCAAAAAAGGGAGATTAGAAGACTTACTTTCTCAACCCATAGCTGCAATGTATACATCTACAAGATCCTAAAAAAAGATGCAGTGGCCTACAGTTTTCTGACTCATGGAAAGAAAGAATCTACTCCAAAGAAACTAGGCAAAATTATATTAAGAAACCAAAGTATAACAAAAGCCATCTTTCCCTTAACTTTATAGATGTTCATAATTTACTTTACTGTATCTTAAGCCACAGAACATTTTCTAATTATATTGTGCCAGTTTAGTTATAGTGACATTTTGAGATCATTCAGAATTTAAAGAAAAAGGAACTATTTTAAATGCAGATGTGATGAAGTCTTTAAAATTGATAAAAATCATTAAAGCCTTTCAAACCAGAAATGAAAAAGCCACTGAAGCATCTTACCCGGGGAAATTACTGTACTGCATTAACTGCAGAAGCACAACCTTGTCCAGCTGACATTGCTACATGCCTGCTGGATGAAAAGTCAGTAAAATATATCATGGCAATGTCACTTTTTAATGATACAGTAACTCATCAAATTAAAGATTTTGCTACAAATTTGAAGATTTAGTTAAGATCTCATCTGCAGAATTATAATTTTACTTTACAAACAAACAAATCTGCATCTGCAGTTAGACTTGCTATTTTGTTTTTTTCATCTAGTACTGGCATCAACTAGGCATCAGAGATAATGTTGTCTGTCAATTCCCGGCAACAAACACAAATGATGCTGCCATGATCTAAGTTGAATGACCTTTTATTGTCATAGTTTAAGCTTTACTTAAGGTATCATGATGAAGCTATATAAAATAATAATTTGATACATTTAAAAAATATTCTGTTTGATAAAACACTACATGCCAAAGTATATGGTTGTCTCGTGGAAAAGCATTTGTAAGACCATTTGAGTTGAACTAGCCTCTTTTTTCATGCAACACCATTTTTACTTAAAAGAACAACTGAGAGAGAAGCTATAATTATTTGAACTTGAGTCTCATTTGGCAGACACGTCCTTGAAAATGAATGAAGTACTCTTGCTATTATAAAGAAAACAACTGACAGTATTTATCACCAACAACCAATTCTGAGTTTTCAGGCAAAAATTAGAATTCTGGAACATCTGTAACAGCCACTGGGAGCTTGAAGGATCTCCTCTACTCAAAGACTGTTCTGATGAGATCAAGTGATATAAACAAGTAAGATTCCTTAAATGCTATACAATAAAACAAGTCAACACTTAGAAGGTCTGAGTAACTCTAAAGGCATATTTTCCAAATTATTAAAGCATTGTGTTACCAAATCCACTGTGAAACCCACTTGGAACTGCAGAGTTGGCATAAAGATGATTCTAAGCTGAAGACATCTGAGGTTCAACAGATGCAGAAAAAGCCTTCTGGGAGCTTCCCTTATCTGCCCCAAAAGCAGCAACTTCTGGGAAATAAGGATGTCATAAATTCCTCTTCAGAGCAGATCTACTCCCAGGAGAGAGAATGTGAATAAAAACTACCCTAAATCCCTTCTCCAGGGAGTTTTCTGGTCCTGAAGGAGACAGAAAAACCACTCTTACCTGTATAGACAAATATTATCACAAACTTTTAATCTGTTTGTTTTCCTGAAAAGCCATTTATCTTTCCAAAAGGTCCCGTAAGTGCCCTTTCTCTGCACCCTCCTCTGAAGTCATTTGTTTTCCCATAAGTGCCTTTCTCCTTGTTCCCCTTCACCTGTTAAGATGGCAGATAATCCCCAAATTCCAGCTATCCTTCTGAGTCACTTAACCTCACCCAGTCACATTATAGGGGCCAGGACAGCTGTGGAATTGTCTTAGGAATGCAAGTTTCCAAAAACACCCATGTAGTTAAAGCTGGGAAGAAAGCAGATACAAATAGAATCAAATTTATTTTTTTATATTCATTAATAAATGCTGTTAAAAATAAAAAATAAATAATAAAATAAATGCTGTTGTGCCTGGAAATGATCGATCACATAACATGTCAGGGGGTTGTTTTGTTTTGCTCTTTGTCATCTATTGTGTTATTCCTATTTCCAAAACGTTATTAAATAAATATCATTTTTATTTTTTAAAAAGCCCCAAATTCCAACCACCCTTTTGAGTTACTCATCATTGAACTCTCCCCCATGTATACAAGTCATACATGTAAACTGTTTCCTTACTCCTGTTAATCTCTCTTTTGTCAGTTTGACTGCAGGCCTCAGACATTAAACCCAACAGGGTAGAGGGAAAAGTTTGTCCTCCCCAACACAACACAGTTAAAAGTTCCATTCAAAGTGTATTTAAGCCAACAGATTCAACTAACCTTTAAGAAACTATCACCAGTCCAATTTTGGGGTTATTATCAAAAAAGAATATCCACAATTATCTAAAAAAGTCCATTAAGGGGAGCCTGGGTAGCTCAGTTGGTTAAGTGTCTGACTTTGGTTCAGGTCATGATCTTGGGGTCCAGGGATCAAGCCCCACATTGGATTCCCAGCTAAGCAGGGAGTCTCCCTCTCCCTCAGTCCTTCTCCCCGCTCATGTGCAATCTCTCTCTCAAATAAATAAAATCTTTTAAAAATTGTTTAAAAAATATTTAAAAGCTATTAAAATACTCCTCACTTTTTCAACTACCTATCTGTTATGAACAGATTTTCTTCACATACTTCAATCAAAACAACATACTGCAATGGATTATATGTATAAGTAGTTAGGAGAATTAAGCTTCTTCACTAAAAAGAAACAAAAAGGTAAACAATGTCATTCTTCTAATTGAATTGATTTTTGCTCTGGGCTGGGCGAATATTTCTTGGGACACAAAAATGCATGAGCCACAAAAGAAAAAACTGGTAAACTGGAAAACTGGACTTCACCAAAACCTGAAGTTTTGCATTTCGAAAGACACTGTTACAAAACACAAAAGCAAGTCCCAGACTGGGAGAAAATACCTGCAAAACACATATCTGATCAAAGGACTTGTATCAAGAACACTCAAAAGAAAACAACATTCTTTTTGTAAACAAGATATTTCACCAGGAAAGAATAACAAATGAGAGATAAGGACACGAAAAGATGCACAATGTCAATACTCATTAAGGAAATGCAAACTAAAACAACAATGAGGTACTATTAAACGCTTCTTAAAATGCCTAAAACTATGAAGACTTATAAAACCAAGTATTGGTGATGATACGGAGTAACTAGGCGGTTTATACACTTGCTGGTAGGAATGCAAAATAGTAATGAACCTTGGAAAAGAGTTTGGCAGTTCCTTGTAAGGTTAAGTAATTCCTTATAATGGCCCAACAATTCCACTCCTAAGCATTTACCCAAGAGAAAAGAAAACATGTACATAGAAACACGTGAGCAGCTTATCATAGACCAAAAAAAAAAAAAGGAAAAACAACCCAATTGTCCATCAACTGGTTAATACATAAATGAGTTTGGTATAGTTTTATAATGTGATCTACTCAGCAATAAAAAGGAATAAACTACTGATACATTCAACAACATACATGAATCACAAAAGCTTTATCTTAGAGCAAGAAGCAGACACAAAAGGCCATATATATTGTATGATTCTTTTTATGTGAAGTTCTAGAAAATACAAAACTATAGTGTGAGAAAGTAGATCAGTGGTTGTCAGTGGCTCAGGATAGAGGAGGCAATGGATTCCAAAGAATCATGAAGGAACTTTTTGGGGTAGTGGAAATATTTTTATATCATGATTCTTGAGGGGGGTTCCATGACTGTCTACATCACTTAAAATGGGTGAATTTTATCATATATAAAATATACTTCCATAAATTGCAGTTAAAAAGAAAAGAATTTGCAGCCACTACCACCTATTCCCCTTCCTATAGTCACCGTTTCTGTATCTCAGACATCTCATTGTCATTACACCTCCTCTCTCTGTGAGAGTCAACAAATATTGTCAATCCTACCTCAGAATATAGGCCCGCCTTCAGTTCCTTTGCCAATTAAATCAGGCCTTCATTTTTTTTTTTTTTTTTGATGAAACTCTGTCTTCCTGACACCAGTTTATCTGTACATTAGCCCATCTAACCTAATGTAGCCGGAATTATCCTACAAATTAAATCTGAAGAGGTTCCACTTCTAGTAAGGATAGAGTTGCTCCTAACAGACCAACATCTTATAGGCCAAAAACTCTAAATTTTAAACAAAATGTTAAAAAGCACCTATCTGAAGGCATTAGAAAGCAAACAAGAACCAGGCATAAACTGGAGAAGTTTTGACAACTGGAAGAAGTGAGTATCACTGTTGTTTCCTGTTTTTTACAGTTATTTGTCTAAGGGCAAACCCTGGCCAGCTCTGTGCTGATGGCTAAAACCACAGATGGAAACCCTGCAGCCTTCCCAGCTCAAGAACTAAAGGGCAAATTGGGAACTACCATAATAACTAGAAAATGAGTAGGAAATCCTAAAAAGAAGAGTCACAGATGAGGAGCCCCACATTCTAAATATAAACCTCCCCAAATCTCTGGATGATCCCTGAACCACACATAAACAGAAAAGATTCTAAGCAATCCAGTTACAGCTAAACAAACTTAAAAGAGACCACAGCTGCTGGCCATAAAACAAGGCTATGATGTTTAAGCCCAATACAATAAAATTTTTTTTAAGATTTTATTTTATTTATTCATGAGAGACAGACAGAGAGAGGCAGAGACACAGGCAGAGGGAGAAGCAGGCTCTATGCTCGGAGCCCGATGTGGGACTCAATCCCGGGACTTGCCATGAGCTGAAGGCAGACACTTAGCCACTGAGTCACCCAGGTACCCCCGACAAATATATTTTTAAAAAATCAAGATAATAAGCTTTTGCACAGCAAAGGATACAGTCAACAAAACTAAAAGACAACCTACAGAATGGGAGAAGATATTTGCAAATGACCTATCAGATAAAGGGCTAGTTTCCAAGATCTATAAAGAACTTACTAAACTCAATACCAAAGAAACAAACAATCCAATCATGAAATGGGCAAAAGACATGAAGAGAAATCTCACAGAGGAAGACACAGACATGGCCAACATGCATATGAGAAAATGCTCTGCATCACTTGCCATCAGGGAAATACAAATCAAAACCACAATGAGATACCACCTCACACCAGTGAGAATGGGGAAAATTAACAAGGCAGGAAACCACAAATGTTGGAGAGGATGCGGAGAAAAGGGAACCCTCTTACACTGTTGGTGGGAATGTGAACTGGTACAGCCACTCTGGAAAACTGTATGGAGGTTCCTCAAAGAGTTAAAAATAGACCTGCCCTACGACCCAGCAATTGCACTGCTGGGGATTTACCCCAAAGATACAGATGCAATGAAACGCCGGGACACCTGCACCCCGATGTTTATAGCAGCAATGGCCACAATAGCCAAACTGTGGAAGGAGCCTCGGTGTCCATCGAAAGATGAGTGGATAAAGAAGATGTGGTTTATGTATACAATGGAATATTCCTCAGCCATTAGAAATGACAAATACCCACTATTTGCTTCAACGTGGATGGAACTGGAGGGTATTATGCTGAGTGAAGTAAGTCAATCGGAGAAGGACAAACATTATATGTTCTCATTCATTTGGGGAATATAAATAATAGTGAAAGGGAATATAAGGGAAGGGAGAAGAAATGTGTGGGAAATATCAGAAAGGGAGACAGAACATAAAGACTCCTAACTCTGGGAAACGAACTAGGGGTGGTAGAAGGGGAGGCGGGTGGGGGGTGGGAGTGAATGGGTGATGGGTGCTGGGGGTTATTCTGTATGTTGGTAAATTGAACACCAATAAAAAATAAATTAAAAAAAAATAATAATAATAAATAAAAATAAAAATAAAAAATCAAGATTTTTTTGAGAAATAGAACAAAATCCAGAGTCTCTACAAGGTACTATTTACGATAGTCAGCATTCAACCATAAATCACCAAAATACAAAGAAACAGGAAACATGACCCAATGTCGAGAGCAGCGTTTGGCAAACTATGCTTGTGGGTCAAATTTAGGCTGCCACGTATTTTTGTAAGTAAAGATTTTTGGGGAACACAGTTATGCTCATTTTACGTATAGTTCATGGCCGCTTTCATGCTATAACAAGAGTTGAGTAGTTGTGAAAGAGACTATATAGTTTGCAAAGCCTGAACATTTACTAATATGGCAATCAACTTCTTCCCTCTACCCTGAGCCACTGACAATCATTGATCTGCTTTCTCTCACTATAGGTCTGTCTATCCTAGAACTTCATGTAAATAGACAATGTGTAGCTTTTATGCTGGTTTCTTATTTAGGATAATTCTCCTGATTCCAATGCCTGGTCAATAAAAAAAAAGAAACTCAATGAACAAGAACTTCAAGGTCACCAAGATGCTGGAATTAGCAGGCAAAGATTTTAAAGTATCTAATTTACACAAAGGACATAAAAAATATGTTCTCAAGGAGTGCAAAAATAGGAATTTTCAGCAGGGAAACTATAAAAAAGAAACAAATTCAAGTGACAGATCTGAAAAATACAATACTAGAAATATGAAATTCATTGCATGACAAATATGAAATTTGTTGCAGGGGCTTAACAACAGAGCAGAAATGATACAAGAGGGAATAACTGAACTTGAAGACACATCAATAGAAGTTACCTAGTATGAGGAATAGTGTGAAAAAGATAGTAAAGAAATGAACAGAACCTCCATGAGCTACAGAACAATATCAATGGGTCTAACATATGCAAAAGCAGAGTCCCAGAAAGAAAGAAAGGAATAAGACAAAAAATTATGTACAAATTGTCAGAAAATTTCACAAAATTTGAGGAAAGAAATTTTATAGAGATTATAAAGCTCAGAGATTAAAAAGCTATGGAGATTAAAAAGCTCAGAGAATCCCAAATAGAAAAAATAAGAATATCACACCTGGGCAGATCAAAGTCACACTGCTGAAAAACTAAAGATAAAAAATCTTGGGGACACCTGGGTGGCTCAGCGGTTAAGCATCTGCCTTTGGCTCAGGGCATGATCCTGGAGTCCTGGGATCCAGTCCCACATTAGGCTCCCTGCATGGAGGCTGCTTCTCCCTCTGCCTATGTCTCTGCGTTTCTCTCTTGTGTCTCTAATGAATAAATAAATAAAATCTTAAAAAAAGAAAATCTTGCAAGAAGCTATAGGAAAAAATGACACAATACATAGGTGAAAATAACAATATGAATAGTCACTAACTTCTCACTAGGAAGAACAGGAGCCAGTTTATATTAGAACAACTGTACAGAGATATTCACACAATGGACTACAACTCTGCATTAAAAAGGAATGAATGCCTATATCTATTAAAAAATCAATAATTAATAACCTTCCAAAATAAAAAGCACCAGGCTCAGAGGATTCACTGGTAAATACTACCAAACATTAAAGAAAAAACTGGATCAGGGCACCTGGCTGGTTCAGTTGGTGGAGCATGTGACTCTTGATTTCAGGGTTATGAGTTTGAGCCTCACATTGGGATTGGAGATTACTTAAAAAAAAAAAAAAAAAAACAACCCAGGGGCACTTAGGTGGCTCAGCTGGTTAAGCGTCTTCACTCAGGTCATGATCCCAGGGTCCTGGGATCAAGCCCTGTGTTGGGCTCCCTACACTGTGGGGAGCCTGCTTTTTTCCTCTCCCTCTGCCTGCTACTCCCCTGGCTTGTGATCTCTGTCAAATAAATAAATAAATCTTAAAAAAAAAAAAAAACAACAACAACAACTAAAAAACTAAAAAACAGGAAAAAAATATATACTAATTCTCTACAATCTCCTTCAAAAGAAAGAAGCAGACTATTTCCTAGCTCATTCTATCAGGCCAACATGATCCTAATACCAAAACCAGACAAAGACATAAGAAGAAGAGAAAACCACACACCAATATCTCTCATGAACATAAGATGCAAAAATCCACAACAAAATATTAGCAAATCAAATCTAAAAAAATATAAAAAGAATTTAAATCATGACCAAGTGGAATTTATCTTAGGGATGCAAGCTAGTTCAATATTCAAATATCAATTAATATAATCCGACACATCAGAACACTAAAAAAGAAAAATCACAGATTCTATAAAAAAAAAAAAAGCATTTGACAAAATCCAACATTCATGATAAAAACTTTCAGTAAACTAGAAATAGCGGGGAATCTTCTCAACTTGATAAAGACTATCTGCAAAAAGCTGACAGCTAATATACTTAATGGTGAGAAACCTGAAGCTTTCCCATTAAGACCAGGTATAAAACAAAATGTCCATCTCACCACTCATCAATATCATACTGGAAGAATACAATAAGGTAAGAAAAGGATATTAAAAAAAAAAAGAAAGAAAAGGATATTAAAGGCATATAGGTTGGAAAACAAAAATATCTTTGCAGATGGCATGATTATCTATATTCCTTGAACAAATAAGAGATTAAAGTAAGGTTGAAGGATACAAGATTAATATAAAAAAGTCAATTGCATTTCTCTATACTATCAATGAGCAACTAGAATTTTACATTAAAGACAGAATATCATTTACATTAGCACCTCCTCAAAATGAAATACTTAGGAATTTTTTAAATGTCTAAGATTTATATGAGGTAAACTATAAAACTGATGAATAAAATAAAAAAAGAACTAAATAAATGGAGAGATATTCCATGTTCAGGGATAGGAAAACTCAGTATTATCAAGATGTCCATTCTTCTCAACTTGATCTAGAAATTCAATGCAATCCCAATCCAAATCTCAGCAAGTTATTTTATGGATGTCAACAAAGTGACTCTAAAGTTTATATGGAAGGCAAAAGAACTAGATTAACCATCACAACACTAAAAGAAAAGAACCAGATTGGAGGACTGATGATACCAGATTTTAAGACTTTCTATAGTGATACCTGGGTGGCTCAGCGGTTGAGCATCTGCCTTTGGCCCAGGGCGTGATCCCAGGATGCTGGAATCGAGTCCCACATCGGGCTCCTTGTGGGGAGCCTGCTTCTCCATCTGCCTCTGTCTCTGCCTCTCTCTCTGTCTCTCATGAATAAATAAATAAAATCTTAAAAAAAAAAAAGATTTTCTATAAAGCTATAGTAATCAAATACAACGTGATAATGGCAAAAGAACAGACAAATAGATCAATAAAGAGCCTATTGCAGACCCTCATGAATATAACCAACTAATCCTTGACAAAGGAGTGAAGGGATAAAATGAAGCAAAAAGTTTCTTCAACAGGGCAGCCCCGGTGGCGCAGCAGTTTAGCGCCGCCTGCAGCCCAGGGCATGATCCTGGAGACCCTGGATTGAGTCCCACGTCGGGCTCTCTGCATGGAACCTGCTTCTCCCTCTGCCTGTGTCTCTGCCTCTCTCTCTCTGTCTCTGTCTCTATGAATAATTCAATAAAATCTTAAAAATAAATAAATAAACGTTTCTTCAACAAATGGTGCTAAAAGAATTGGACAACCACATGCAAAAGAAAAATCAATCTAAAAACAGACCTTACACTTTTAACAAAAAGTAACTCAAAAAACCTAGTTAAACCTAGGTATGGTGATTCCTTCTTAGATACAAACCAAAGACACAATTCATGAAAGAGATCACTGACAAAGTAGACTTTGTTAGGTTAAGAACTTCTGGGGGCACCTGGGTGGTGCAGCGAGTTGAGCATTGAACTCTTGGTTTTGGTTTTACACATGCTCTATCTCTCTCAAATAAATAAATCTTTTTAAAAATTGAGAACTGCTGTTCTTCAAAAGATAATATCAAAAGAATTAGAAGACAAACCACAGACTGGGAATTTATGATAGATACATCTAATAAAAGACTGTTCAATACACAAAGAACCCTTAAAACTCAACAATAAGAAAATAAACAACCTGATTAAAACATGGGCCAATGTCCTTAACAGACACCTCACCAAAGAAAATATACAGATGGCAAATAAACATATGAAAAAATGCTCCATACCAGTTGTCATCAGAAAAATGCAAATTAAAAGAGCAATGAGATACCACTACACATCTATTAGAATGGCCAAAACTGACACCACCAAATGCTGACAAGAATGTGAGCAACAATAACCCTCATACCTGCTGGTGGGAATGCAAAATGGTGTGGCCACTTTAGAATGCAGTTTGTTGGTATCTTATAAAACTAATCCTACTCTTATCCAGCAACTACACTCCTTGGTATTTACTAAAGGAGTTGAGGGGCAGCCCGGGGGGCTCTGGCCCAGCCTAGAGACCTGGGATCGAGTCTCATGTCGGGCTCCCTGCATGGAGCCTGCTTCTCCCTCTGCCTGTGTCTCTGCCTCTCTCTCTCTGTCTCTCATGAATAGATAAATAAAATCTTAAAAAAAAAAGGGGGGGGGGATCCCTGGCTGGCCCAGCAGTTGAGCGCCTGCCTTTGGCCCAGGGCGTGATCCTGGAGTCCCGGGATGGAGTCCCACATCGGGCTCCCAGCATGGAGCCTGCTTCTCCCTCCTCCTCTGTCTCTGCTCTCTCTCTCTCTCTATGTCTATCATAAATAAGTAAATCTTAAAAAAAAAAAAAAAGGAGTTGAAAACTTAGGTCTATATAAAAACTACACATGGATGTTTACAGCAGCATGTTTATGTTTATTCATAACTGCCAAAACCTAAAAGCAATCAAGATGTCCACTGGTAGATGAATGGCTAAAAAAAAAAATCTGTGGTATATCCTGACAATGGAATATTGTTCAGGAGTAAAAATAAATGAGCTATCAAGCCATGAAAAGATATGGAGGAATCTCAAATGCATATTACTAAGTGAAAGAAGCCAATTTTAGATAACTACATACTGTGTGATTCCAATTATACAACATTCTGGAAAAAGCAAAACTATGGAGACAGTAACAAGATCAGTGGTGGTTGGTAGGGGAAGGCTCTGAGGGGGACGTAAATAGGTAGAACACAGGGGATTTCTAGGGTAGTGAAAAAAATCTCTGTATCATATTATAATGATGGATATATGTTATACATTTGTCCAAACCCACAGAATGTGTAACACCAAGAGTGAACCCTAAGGTAAACTGTGGACTATGGATAGGTTCACCCTTGGTAAAAAATGTCCCATTTTGGGGGACATTCTGGTGAGTTATGTTGATAATGGGAGGCTATGCATGTGGGGGGGATGGGGCATATGGGAAATCTCTGTACCTCCCTTTTAATTTTGTTGTAAACCTAAAACTGCTCTAAGAAAATAAATATCTTAAAAAAAAGAAAAAGAATAAACTATTGATATATTTCATATCCATGACAACATCCAGGATGATTCCTTAAAATATATTGAGTGAAAGAAGCTAGACATAAATTTCTAGAAACAGTAAATGTAATCTACAGTGACAAAGTGTTTACTCGGGAACTGGGGGGAAGGCCAGAGATTGAGAAGGAACATGGAAAAAAAAAAAAAAAAAAAGACTAGGAACATGGAACACTTTAGGGTAAAGGGTATGTGCTATACCTTCATTGTGTTAGTGTTTACATGCATATTTAGTTTGTAAAACTTTATCTATATGCAACTTAAAATAAGTGCCTTTTGTTGATATATATATTATATCTAAAAATTTTTGATTGTTTAAAAATCTAAGGGGGGATCCCTGGATGGCGCAGCGGTTTGGCGCCTGCCTTTGGCCCAGGGCGCGATCCTGGAGACCCGGGATCGAATCCCACGTCGGGCTCCCGGTGCATGGAGCCTGCTTCTCCCTCTGCCTGTGTCTCTGCCTCTCTCTCTCTCTCTCTGTGACTATCATAAATAAATAAAAATTTAAAAAATAAAAAATAAAAAAATAAAAATAAAAATAAAAATAAAAAAAAAATCTAAGGGATAATAATTCTAAGTTTTCTACAATTAAGGCTCTGGAAAAATATCTTACCCCCCCAAAATTACAAGTCTTTCTAATACAAAATAAGCAGCAGGCATGTAATTATTCTTTATAACAAATGTTGCCAGTACGTTAATGTAACAGATGTGTATTTGGGGAAGGAAAGGCCAAATTAAAATAAAATTCTAAAAAAGAAAAATTCAAGAATATTCAATTTACATAGTAAAAGAGTACACCTAATGTAACCATATCAATAATTACATTAAATATAAACTGATTAAAGTCTGTAATTAAAAGGCAGCTTGTCAGAACAGATCAAAAAGAAAGGTCCAATTATATGCTCTCTTTATGAAACATAAAAATGTAGATAGGTTGAAGATGAACAATGGAAAAATATACTCCATATAAAAAAATATGCATAAGAAGATTGCAGTATCTATATTAATATCACATAAAGTAAACCTTAACATAAAGAACATGACAAAGATAAAGAGAGACATTTCATAATGATAAAATGGCCAATTCATCAAGAATATATAATGATCATAAATGTACATGTATCTAACATACAGCTTCAAAATATAACAAAAATTGGGCAGCCCTGGTGGCTCAGCAGTTTAGCCCTGCCTTCAACCCAGGGCTTGATCCTGGAGACCCACGATCGAACCCCACACCAGGCTCCCTCTGCCTGTGTCTCTGCCTCTGTCTCTCTCCCTCTCTGTGTCTCTCATGAATAAATAAATAAAATCTTTAAAAACAAAACAAAAATTCATAGAATTAAAAGGAAAAAGAAAAAGGTCCATAATCAGAGATTTTTAACATCAGCCCAACAACCGATATAACCACACTTTTAAAAATAAAAAAAGAATAATATTCCTCAATAACTATAGATACAACTATCCCTAAAAAATAATAGCAAGTCAAATCTAGCAATAAATGAAAACAATAACATATCTTGTCCAAGAAGGTTTATCCCAAGAATGGACAACTGGCTTAACATTTGAAAATAAATCAATGTAATTCACCATATTAACAGAATAAAGGAGAAAAACTATTTGCTAATTTTAATAGGTGCAGAAAAACTATTTGACAAAACTAAAAACCTTAAGAAGTGTCAGAAACAGAAGAGAACTTCCCCAATTTGATAGAGGGCATGTACAAAGAAGCTATAGCTATCAATACACTTACTGGTAAAATACTAAACATTTCCCCCTAGGAGCAGAAACAAGGTATGTCTACTCTACCACTTCTATTCAACAGTGTACTGGAGGTCCTAACCAGTGCAATAATGTTTACAAGAGAAAAGGCTTAAGATTTGAAAGGAAGAAATAAAACTGTATATTCACAGAAGTTGTAATTGTTTATGTAGAAAATCTTAAGGAATCTACAAAACAACTAAGACACAAACATGTAAACTTAGCAAAGTAGGAGGTACAAGGTTAATACACAAAATAAATTGTATTTTTATATACTAGCAAGAAATGGTTGGAAATATTTATTTTTATTTTTATTTATTTATTCATGAGAGACACAGACAGAGAGTCAGAGACACAGACAGAGGGAGAAGCAGGCTCCACGCAGGGAGCCCGATGTGGGACTCGATCCCAGGACTCCAGGATCACGCCCTGGGCCAAAGGCAGGCGCCAAACCACTGAGCCACCCAGGGATCCCCTGGAAATTTTTTTGAAAATTTAATTCTACTTAAATAGTGTCAAAGAACATAAAATATTTAGGAATAAATTTCTTTAGAGGGCTCAATACTATTAAGATGTCAATTTCTCCAAATTGATCTACAGATTCAAAGGAACCATGCCTCACCAGTTTCAGTTTTGTTTTTGTAGACACTGGGAAGTTGTTTCTCAAATATATGTGGTAGTACAAAGGACCTAAAAGTAGTGCAAAATCCAAAGCAACCTTGGAAAAAAAAAAAGCAGACCTTATATTCTCTGACCATGACTTACTATAAAGCCATAATAATCACAACAGCATGATGTGGCATAGATAGACAAATATATCGAAGCAAGAGGATAGTATTCAGAAATAGATCTACTATTTATACAAATGACTCATACTGTCATTTGGTTTTTGGCAAAGATGTCAAACAATCCAATTGGGGAAAGGAAAGTCTCTTCAACACATAGTGCTGGAACTGCATAGGCACATGAACCTCAAAAAAAATGAACCTCAACTCCTAATTCTCTCCATGCACAAAAATTACCTTGAGACGGACCACAAAAATTACCCTGAGACGGACCATAACGATGAAAGTTAAAATGATATGTTTCCATAAGACAACGGAGGAGAACATCTTTGCTACTTCAGGGTAGGCAAAGGTTTCTTAGGACAAAGAATGTAATAACTATAAAAGAAAACTTAATAAATTAGCCTTAAAAATAAAACTTCTGTTTATCAAAAGATACAATTAAAAATGAATAGCTAATTCAGAGAGTGGAAGGACATTTTCACAAAATATATAACTGACAAAGGGCTTTATATTTGCAATATGCAATGAATTTTTAGAATCACCCCAAAAAAGGGGGAGGGGGCAAAAATCTAAGAGGATACTTCACAAAAACAGACACATGCATGGCCAATAAGCACAAAGAAAAAGTGATCAGCAGCATTAATAATGAGGGAAATGCCAAAATAAAACCACAATGAAATACAACCATTTAAATGACAAGGATATGAAACCACCAGAATTCTCATACCTTGTAGGCAGAGTGTTAAAAAGGTATATCCACTTGGGAAATATATCTCTCAGTTTCATATAAAACTAAACATATACCCACCCTACAACCTGGTGATTCTACTCCTAGAAATTTACGCAAGAGAAATAAAAGTATATGCTCACACAAAGACATACTTGACTGTTAACAGCAGCTTTATTCATAACAGTCAAAATCTGGAAACCATTATATGCCCCTCAAAGGACAATGGGTAAACTACAGTAGATTAACAAAAGGAATACTATTTGATAATAAAGAGACATGAGTGAATGTAGAAATATTAGGCTAAATGCAAGAAGTCCTAAAAAAAGAGTATATACTGTATGATTTCATTTATGTGACACTCTAGAACATGCAAAATCAATTTATGATGAGAAAAATCAGTACAGTGGTTGCCTTTGAAAGATGGGACAAGAAAAGACTGGGAAAGTGTACAGGGACACCATCTGGTTTAATGGTAGTACTCTCTGTATGTTAATGGGGTTTGAATTAGACAAGCACACACAATGGTCAAAACTCATGGAAGAGTACACGTAAGATTTATGTATTTAACTGCATATACATTTTATTACCAAAAAAGGAAACATGAATGATATATAACTCTAAATAATGATACGCATGTTTATGGATTTACAGGTGAAGTTACTGATGACTGCAACTTACTCTGACACGCATCAAAAAGAAAAAAAAGATGGACTGACTAACGGATAGTGGACTGACGAGCGGATAGGGGGGTGGAAAGATACTGCTAAAATAAATGTAGCAGAATGTTAATTGTTAAATCTAGGGCATGAGTGTTAATGTATAATACTTCCAGCTTCTCCTACTGTTCAAAATTTTTCATAATAAAATACTGGAGGAAAAGTAAATCCAGTAATTTAATTCCTCTGCCTACAAATGCCTGTTGGTTACACTCGGTAATTATCAATGGCCTTTACTCAGACCTGGTTCTCAGGTCCTTCCCTGCAGTTTCCGACACTGTTACACACTCTCCCCTTTGAAGCCCCATACTACTATTCTAAGCTGTTTCCTTTTCCTCTATCTTTCCTTTCTCTTTGTACTCCCAAACTGTTGATGTGCCTCAAGCGTTCAGAACTGAGCCCTGCTTCGAACTTTTTCCCACAGAAAACCCACTTCCAGTGTTGTAACTATCACTTCTACACAGTCAACTCCAAATCAAGACAGAGTATCTCTTCTCATCAAGTGTCCCAAATCCAATGGCCGACTGAGGATTTTTACTTACATGTCTCAAGTCATCAAATTGCTTACTTTTATCCTCAGAACTTTGAGAATTTCATTTCCCACTCATTGTCCAGGTAGCATATAGTTACCCAGGGTCAATACAGAAGTTAGTGTTGACACCTCCCCCAGTCTTAATCTCTAAAAATAATCGAGCATCAATTCCTCCAGAATCCATTATTTCCTTTTCATTCTACCATCACTCATCTTATAATGATCCTTAGAAACTCTTATTGGCAGAATTTCTAGGATTCCCCATATCTAAAAGATAACACATATTGAGCAGAAAAAGGTAAGTGACATGTATTACTTGCTGCGGTAGCAGATTTCCAGATACGGACCCCTCCCAATGAGCCAGGCCTGCTGGTGCTCACGTTCTTTGCAGCTTCCTCCACCACTAAATCTGAGCTGGCCCTGTGACTCATTTTAACCAAAAGAATGCCACAGAAATAGCACTGTGCCAGTTCCAAGTCTGTGCCTTAGGAAAGCCTAGAAACTTCCACTTTTGTACTCTTGGGAGCTCTGAGCCAAGTAAGAAATCTGGTCCATCTGCTGGAAAGACCACCTGGAGAGAGAAAAGCCCTGAGACAACATAGAAAGAGTGTGTGAGAAAAGGCCTAGACCCCTCAGTGTCCCAGCTGGGCCCAGCCTTCAAGGTGTCCCAGCCAAGGTGCCAGAAATATGAATGATGCCATCTTGGACGTTCCCATCCCAGCTGCCATCTGACCACAGCTACAGGAATAACTAAAGGAGACTAGCAGGACTGTCCATCAGAGATGTAACCGAAAGAAGTATGAGAAATAATACGCTGTTTTAAGATACTAAGTTTTATGATGGCTTTTTTTACACAGCAATAGATCATCAAAACATGTACCCTGAAGAAACCAATTATATGATGGGGGACTCGTTCAAGTAAATAAAGACCATCAGAGGTATGTGTTGATGGGTAAACTCAGCATGCTAGTGAGTACAGAGGAGGGTCATCTAAATTAAATGGTCACGATGTGTGAAGGGGAGAAGGGGAGGCTTTCTAGAGCAGATATCACAGTTTGGGTTTTAAGTGAGTTCATTAGTAGTTCATGGTTGTTCAGGGGAGCCATAAAAAGTATAGCTAGGGATATTAACAGGGACCAGGTAATTGAGGGCCTTATATACTAAGCTAAAGAGCTGAAACTTTACCCTAAAAGCTATAAAGAGCTATGACAAATTTTAAGCAGAGAAATGACATGGTCAGACTTGGATCTGAGAGCAGCAGTGTACTAGACAGGTGAGAAGAGAGGCAAAGTTTTGCAGTCTACCTCAGTGATCTAGGACCGATGAGACCCTGAACTGACATGGGCACCATGAACAGAGAGCAAGGGACAATTGATATTAAGAATGTACCGGACTTGGTAAAAGTAGATGCAGTGGAAAGGAGCTAAGAGATAAGAATTTCGGGTAACTCTTGGTTATTCAGTTAGGCAGGGGGGTACACAGTGTTGCCACTTATGGAGAAACCATAGAAGAGTAAACTGAATTCACATACAG
Source organism: Canis lupus familiaris (assembly GCF_011100685.1). Classification (NCBI taxonomy): domain Eukaryota; kingdom Metazoa; phylum Chordata; class Mammalia; order Carnivora; family Canidae; genus Canis; species Canis lupus. Next base: position 16,374,406 of record NC_049226.1, read on the forward strand.
GTACAAAGTTTAGACTCACATACAAGGACCAGAGGAAAAGGATGATGTGTCTGCTGATAGGCGGGAAACTGAAATAAGTTTCACTTGATGGCCCCCATTTTTATAGTGAAATCTGCTAGGACTAAGGAGAAAAATGGTGGAGAGAGGAAGTTTAGAAAGGGAGGTAAAAGTTTAGGACAGCTCTCAGAGGACGGGGTAGCCCTGAGGATCCAGGTGATGTTAGACATATAAATGACTATACATTTATTCTGACCCAAGACACACAGTTATAGGACTGCCTCCAGCAGCACTCAGCAGCCTCGCATAAGGACAGAGAAGTCAGGTGGCTGACTCACCCAGGACTTGAGAATAAGAGGAAAGGGAATTGAGGGTAACACTAAAGGAAAAATTTGAGCAGTGGACCATGCATCCAGGCAGGCTATGGAAAGACATGCTTCCAGGGAGCTGAATGACTGGTGGGAAATGGAGTGAAGTTACCAAACAAGAAAGAGGACCTGGAGTGGTCAAAGTGTAGAGTCGCTGGGAATAAGCAGGCTGCTGGAAGGACCGATGGCTATGGTCAGATACAGGATGTTGCACCAGCCTGGCTCACTGCTCTGCACCTAAGAAAAGCTCACCAGATGTACTGACTGTTAGGCAAGCTACTAAGCCCTACACACACACCAGTTAGATAAGCTAGCATTTGGTGAGAAATTTCCAAAACGAGTCTCCATGCACCCTGTTGATTTCAACTTAACACATACTCATATGACATCTAAAGTAACGCTTCCAGGAGCATCTGAGTGGCTGTCAGTTCAGCATCTGACTCTTGGTTTCGGCTTGGGTCATTACCTTGGAGTCCTCAGACTCAACCCTGTGAGGGGCTCCGCACCCATCGTGGAGTCTGCTTGTCTCTCTCCCTCTGCTCCTCCTCCTCCTTCTCTCTCTCTCTCATAAATATATAAAATATTTTTTAAAAAATGCTTCCTCCAACAATAAATCCCTCAATGAGCTACTTACCTATTACTCTATCATATGAATTCATCAGGCAAGCTCAGAATTTTTTTTTCAAGATTTTATTTATTTATTTGACAGAAGGAGAGAGATAACACAAGCAGGGGGAGCGGTAGAGGGAGAGAGAGAAGCAGGCTCCCCACTGAGCAGGGAGCCCAACATGGGGCTCAATCGCAGGACCCCAGGATCATGACCTTGAGCTGAAGGCAGACGCTTAACCAAATGAACAACCGAGGTGCCCCATGCTCAGAACATTTTTTAAAAAAGAAGAATCGAAGTGCTTGGATGGTTCAGTGGTTGAGCATCTCCCTTTAGCGTAGGGTATGATCCCAGGGTCCTGGGATCAAGTTCCGGATCAGGTTCCCTGTGAGGAGTCTGCTTCTCCCTCTGCCTATGTCTCTGCCTCTCTCTGTCTCTCATGAATAAAATCTTTTAAAAAAATTAAAAAATTAAAAAAGAATCATGCTTAATATTTCAGCTTTCCTATTTGCCCCAAGTTATGAATCTACTTCTATGAATCAATTGATGATGTCCTTTAAAGCACAAGCTCACCATCTTTTATTGAGGAAGAGTCCTACTTGCTGCCATTCTCAATGAATCACTATTAAAGGCAGGAATCTTAAAAAGAAGTTCTGCCCTGGAAGAGCACTCACGTGGAAGTCTCATCTTCCTCCTGCCAGCAATAATCCTGAAGGATATAAGTTGGATATTAGGAAGTGTCCCACAAAAACAAGATAACGTCCATGACAAAGCAACCAGGTATCCAGGAGAAAAACAATGAATATATGACTAAACTGAATATTAGTTCCTTTTTTGGTGGGGGGTTAACTCAGCATGTCTTCTTTAGAAATTACAATGTTAGAATACATAATGACTACCCTCAACATGTACAAAGCACTTAGCAGATTTCTAATAAGTAAATTCACTTTTTTAAAAAAGATTTATTTATTTTTGAAAAGAGAGAGAGAGAGCAGGGAGTGGGCAGGAGCAGAGGGAGAGAGAGAAATTCCAAGCAGCCTCCATGCTGTGCATGGAGCCCAACACAGGACTTGATCTCACAACCCTGAAATCATGACCTGAGCCAAAGCCCAGAGTGGGATGCTTAACCGAGTGCACCACCCAGGCACCCTGTAAATTCACCTTTATGCAATATCACTGTGAGGTTTTCTCCTTCCACCTGGCGCCACTGCAGTGTGGGCCACTGTCACTCTAACGCAGGCTCTGACAGATGAGTCTCCTAACTGGTCCTCTACACTACTCCCATCCAATTTCCACCTGCCAAAGTCATTTATCTAAAATGAAAATCTCATCCTCCAATACCCTTCCTCCTTTAAAATCTTTCAGTACCTCAACAGGGAAAAGCCCAAACTCCTGAACACACGATAGAACAGTCTTTTGCGAGTATTCCCACAGCCAGTGAAGTAATTCCCACTACTTCACTGGTGTCACTCTTCCCCACCTCCCTGCAGCGTCTTTCCCCTATTCTCTGCCCCACTAATTCCTCCCTCTATCAACCCCCACCCAAGTAAGTCTTTCTTTGAAAGTTTCAATCCAACAGACAAGTTAATAGAACAGTATAGTGAACATGTGCCCTTCATCTAGATTCATCAGTTGTTACCCCCTTTGTGCCACATTCCCTTTGCCTCTCTCTGAACCGTCTGAAAATGACAGACATCACAACACTTAGCCCCTAAAACCTCAGCAAGTAGCTCTTGAAGAATAAGAACCTTCTACATAATCATGCAACAGTATAAGCCACAATATCCCAAATATTTAACATGGATACAATATTAACTAATACTGTATATATTGTGTATGTAGTCCATATTCAAACTTTCCCATTTATTCCGAAATGCTCTTTACAGTACATTTGTTTAATCCAGGATCAAACCAAGGATCGTGCATTGCATTTGGTGTTCATATTCCCCTTTATCTTTCAGGATTCAATTCTGGAAATCACTTTATCTGGGAATCCCTCTCTGACTCCCCCTGCCCAGTGTGGGTTCCAAGCCTCCTCTACATGCACTCATACCACCACTCTTAAGATATAATTACGCTAGTTTGTAATTATTTATTTGTTGTTTCTCTTATTAAACACTAAACTCCTTGAGGACTTTCTATTTTCCAGGCCCATACTGTCTGGCTCACAGTAGATAGTCAGTGTTGGCTGACTCGTGGTAGATAGTCAGTGTTGGCTAATGGAATGAGAGCTATGGACAGAAAATATGACTGTTATGGACTGAATTGTGATCCCCTCCAATTTATTTGTGAAAGCCCTCACCAGCAAAGTGACTGTATTTGGAGATAAGACCTTTAAGGAAGTAAGATCATAAGGATAAGGCTCCAATCCAGTGGGACCAGTGTCCTTACATGAAGAGGAGAGACCTCGGGAGTACGCACACATAGAGGAAAGGCTATATGAAGACAGAGCATGAAGACAGCAGTGTCTGCAAGCCAAGAAGACAGGCTTCACCAGAAGCCAACCCTGCTAGCATCTTACTCTTGGGACTTCTAGCCTTTAGAACCGTGCGACAATAAATTTATGTTGTTTAAGTCACCTATTGTCTGTGGTGCTCTGTGATGGCAGACTGAGCAGATTACTCCAATGACCATAATATTTGTGCCCACAGTTACTATGGATGATACAATGCAAAACAAAACCTACATCACTGCTAGAACAAAGATACACACAGAAGACTTTTTCTCCCTACTTCTGGAAAAGTGAACCCCACATTCCACGAAAAGAATGACAGGATCATTCTGACACTCGTGACACATAAAATAAGCCCAAGTGAATGTTCCAGACCATGAGCAGCAAACTACTAGTATCAATTACTATGTGGGCTTATCCTATCAGAAAGCAGAGAAACTGATCAGAGATCCGTTAAACAGTACAGAGTACTTATCCAAAGGAAATCTTTCACAGAGCCTAAAATTATGATAGACTCATCTTCCCAGCCTCTGCCTTCTAAGACTGCTGCTAAGTTGCTTGTACCACGTCTCTGTTTCACTTCTCCCCACCCCCAACAGCCTGTGAAGACAATGGCAGAGGCCATGTGGTTGATGGGGAATGGCAGGGGTTTTGATCACTAACAATGCCAGGTATAGCACTATGTTCCTAGCACACTCTTCATAATTGCTGATGCATGGATCATCATGGACAACTGATCCACCTTTGAATCATTATCATTCGATTCTCAACAAAACAGACTGGTCCTTAGGCTCTTTCCCAAATGTTCTTTCTCATGTTGACCTTTCACAGTTACCATCTTTCAAACTTCGAAAATGATCTAACCAATGAGCTTACTATTTTTCATTTAGTGCTCTGACTCATCAGAAGGCCAAGATTTTCTTGATAAATAAAAGCACATTTTAGAATTTAAATAAAACCATCGGTGTTCATAGCTATTTTGATTTCTGTATTAAGAAACTTGGAAAGAGAAAAATGAGTGGGAAATATCAGAAAGGGAGACAGAACATGACAGACTCCTAACTCTGGGAAACGAACTAGGGGTTGTGGAAGGGGAGGTGGGCGGGGGATGGGGGTGACTAGGTGACGGGCACTGAGGGGGGCACTTGATGGGATGAGCACTGGGTGTTATTCTATATGTTGGCAAATTAAATTTATAAATAAAAAATAAATAAATAAAATAAAAAATGTTGGTGTTGATAGCTATAAAAAAAAAGAAAAGAAAAGAAAAAGAAACTTGGAAAACTGAAAATCTGACCAAATTCTATGTGCACCTTGCTCTTGCTGCAGGACCCAGATGAGAACAAAGACCCACTAAATAATTATTTCCAAAAGCTTACTTAAAATGTTACTGTTGGAAATCTGTTTTAGTACTGAGTAACATAATCAAGGTATTCCTACAGTCAGTCTGAAGTTCTAAAAAATCAGGTTCCAAGCAAGTGAAGCCAGGTGTTAGATGCATTTCAAAATCTTGATCATATTTAGGACCCAACAATCAGCTGCTATTATTTCAAGGTATTACTGAATCTGAAAATTTTTTTATTAGCTCTAACACAAGGTGCCGAAAAAGCTAAAAATCATTAGAGGATTTTATTTGTGCACTTGTTTCTCAAACAAAAATTGGACCAAAAGAAAAGAAACTAGGAACACAAACACAAATGGATGCATATGCACAAATATACCCATGCACACAGTGGTTTTATTCTTAACAGCAGCATTTACCTTCTGCCCTTCTCACAGAGCTTCTCGATTTCAGCTTTCAGATCCTGCTCCTTCTGCAAAAATTCCTTCTTTTCTTTCTCTATCTTCTTCTTTGTTTCTTCTCGCTTTATTGTTACATCCTGGATAGCTTTTAGTATCTCCTGAGTCCCCCATAATTACAGTCACACACAGATAAAGAAGGAAATGAATTAGTTCTTTTGGTCAGAAGGTTATTTTCAACTAACACAAATTAACACACTGGCTTTAGTAAACTCAAGTTGAATTGAAGGAATTGGGTTGAGGAGCTCTGAAAGCCAGTATTCAGATGTAAGCAAGGAAGTTACAATGAAGCAGATTTCAGTTCAGCAAAAGAAAGAATTTCTAACAATCACAACTGTTAAAAAATGGAATTTACTATCTTGAGAAGCAATAACCTTTCCATTATCCGTGTTCAGATACAGTCCAAATGAACACCTGTTGAGAATGCTGAGAAAGGCATTCTTATATAGGGTGGGAATTTATTACTTCTTTCAAAAACAGTCTTGTTTTATTAAAGTTCTACTTTATTATGTGTGAGGGGGTTTTTCTGAATCCTTTTTTCCTTTAACAAAAATATCTATACTTGTCGTTAGAAGAGGAGTAACAGAGAAGTGATAGTTAAGTCACTCCCAAATCAATGCCAACTCAATGCATAATTAACATGTTCACTGTTGTGTATTATTTTTTCACATCTTTATTCTCACACAAACACACCCATACTCATATTTGTATTTCTTTGCTTTTGTATTTGTTCCAAATGAGAGGATTTTATACATATTATCTACATCCTGCTTTTTTTCACTTGACGTGAATATACTGCCAATATAGATTTAACGTGGGGCACCTAGATGGCTCAGTAGGTTCAGCATATGATTCTTGGTTTCAGTTCTGGTCATGATCTCATGGGTCATGGGATCAAGCCCTGTCAGACTCCGTGCTCAGCACAGAGGCTGTTTTGGATTCTCTCTTTCCTCTCCTTCTGCCCCTCCCCTTCTCATATGTACTCTTTTTTTCATAAATAAATAAATCTTAAAATACATAGATTTAACTTAAAAATGGCAGCATATGACATAATATTTATATATCAAATTTATCTAACCATTCTATGTAAAGAGTCTATCAAAGTTGAGTCCAGTTTTTTGTAACTATACACAATACTGCAATACTCTATAAGTCTACACTTTCATATAAAAACTTTCATTTCTATAGAAAAGACATAATAATATGATTGCTAGATCACAGTACATTTTAAGTATTTTTTTAAATTTATTTTTATTATTTTTTTAAGATTTTATTTACTTATTCATGAGAGAGATAGAGAGAGAGGCAGAGGGAGAAGCAGTCTCCATGCAGGAAGCCTGATGTGGGACTTGATCCTGGGACTCCAGGATCACACGGAGCTGAAGGCAGGCGCTAAACTGCTGAGTCACCCAGGGATCCCCACATTTTAAGTCTTCCCCCCCCCCCCCCACATTTTAAGTCTTAACTGAAAATTCTTAATAATTGCTCCAAAAAGGTTTTAACAATTCATATACCTACAAAGTCTGAAAAGGGCTCATTTTCCCTCATCCTTGACAACTTATTTCATTTTTGCCAAGCTCTTGAGGGGAAAGAGAGGAATGGTAGCTAATCCTTTTAAGAAACATTTTCCTAACTCCCATTTTTTACTGTTTGTACAGTCTACCTCCTCCAACTAGAATAAGCATTCAGTGCAGAGACTATGTTTCCTTTACTGCTAAATCTGTAGAGCCTGGATCAGGAACTCAGAAAATATTTGCTGAATGAATGAATGAATGAATGACCAGTGAGGCTGAGGCTGAGCTTTTCATTTATTTATTATCCACTTACTTTTCCTCTTCTGTATACTACCATTTATAATTTTTTTTTTTTTTAAGATTTTCTGGGGCAGCCCCAGTGGCTCAGCGGTTTAGCGCCACCTTTGGTCCAGGGCATGATCCTGGAGACCAAGGATCAAGTCCCATGTCAGGCTCCCCGCATGGAGCCTGCTTCTCCCTCTGCCTGTGTCTCTGCCTCTTTCTCTGTGTGTCTCTCATGAATAAATAAATAAAATCTTTAAAAAAAAAAAAAAAAAAGATTTTCTTTATTGGGATACCCAGGTGGCTCAGTGGTTGAGCATCTGCCTTTGGCTCAAGGCGTGATCCTGGAGTCCCAGGATCAAGTCCTGCATCAGGCTCCCTGCGTGGAGCTTGCTTCTCCCTCTGCCTCTCCCTCCCTTGTCTCTTATGAATAAATAAATAAAATCTTTTTAAAAAAAAGATTTTCTTTATTTATTTGAGAGAAAGAGAGCACACGGTGGGGAAGGGGAACAGAGGGAGAGGGAGAAGCAGACTCCCCACTGAGTAGGGAGCCTGACAGGACCCTGGGATCATGACCTGAGCTAAAGGCAGACACTTAACTGACTGAGCCACCCAGGTGCCCCACTATTCATAACTGTTTGGCAAAATAATCCCTACCCCCCCAAAAATATGTCCACATTCCAATCTAACCTAATCCCTGGGCCCTTGTGACTATGTTACTTTCCATGGGAAAGGAGACCGTCCAGATATTACTAAGGTAAAGACCTGGATGTGGGGAGATAGTTCTGAGTCATCTGGATGGGCCCAATCTAATCACACAGGTCTTTAAAAGCGGAGAACCTTTCCTAGTTCTCCAAGAAAGATGTGATTAGGGAGGGATGGTCAGAGATGCAAATCTGCTGACTCTCAGGATGCGAAATAGGGCCACAATTCAAGGAACGCAAGCAGCTTCTAGAAGCTGGAAATGCAGGGAAAGGTATTCTCCCCTAGAGTCCCCAGAAAGTGATGCAACCGTGCAATACTTGGATTTTAGCCCAGTCATACCCATGTTGGACTTTGGACCTATAGGGCTGTGAGATAAAAAATCTGTATTGTGTTCAGCTGCCAAATTGACGGTAATCTGTTACAGCAGCATTAGGAAACTATATACTATCCTTTCCTGGGTTTTCACTAGAGTATTTGACTTTTACCATGAATTTGTAGGAGTTTCAGAACACAGATGTGGATATTAAACCCATCATCAGATGTGAAACAAGTAATTTCCAGTCTAACACTGATCTTCTGCTGTTTTTGGTATCATGTGCCATATTACAAATTTTAAATTATACATAATTAAATTGATTCATTTTTATGTGGCTTCTGGGTTTTTTGCCTGGCTTAAAATGACCTCTTGCAACTCGAGGTTTTCTAAATATTCTCCTAAATTTTCTCCTAATTTACATTTTTTCCCTTTTCATAGATTTTTAATCTACTAGAATTATATTTTTTTACTACAGGCCAGAATCTAATCACATGGTCTTCAAGGTAGACAGTCAGCTATGTCAACAAAATATATTAAATAACCTTGCTCTCTAAACTATAATAGAAGTGAGAGTTTGCAGGCACCCGGGTGGCTCAGTTGGTTGAGTGTCCATCTCTTGGTTTTGGCTCAGGTCATGATCTCAGAGTCGTGGGACTGAGCCTCTTGTTGGGCTCTGTGCTCAGTGAAAGTCTGCTTGAGATTCTCTCCCTCTGCCCCTCCGCTAACTCATGGTGCGTGTGCATGCACACTCTCTCTCAAATAAATAAAATATTAAAAAAAAAAAAAGTGAGAGTTTGAACAAGATGCCCTCAAAGGTTCTTTTTTATCCTTAAAATTCTAAGACAACCCTTAAAAAGATAAATATTGCTCTTTAGCTTATATTAATTCAGACACAAATTATAGTTTGATTAGAGAGTATAGCCCTACTTATTGACAGACTTAACATAAGCAGGGTACCTGGTGATTCTTCATTTCTTCTTCTCTCCTTTGCTGGAGCTGCTTTAATTGCACTTGGAGCTGATTCTCTACTTGCCTCTGCTTGTCCAAGACCTCCTGATAACGCTCCTTCAACAGGGTTCTTTCCGTCATCATTTTGTCCTAATTTGTAATAAAAGAAAAGTTTAATTTCCTTATTTAGTTGCAAAAAACATCATTCACCAGGTGCCTGTTCAAGACACTGTGCAGAGCTCTAGGCTGCAGGGTCCAACATTCTATTAGCCATGTGTGGCTATACAAACTTAAGGTAATTAAAATAAGGAAATTTAAAAATATAGCCCCTCAGTCACACATTCCCAAGTACTCTTTAGCCACAAATAACAAATGGCTACCATGCTGGACAGCACAGATATAAGACATTTCCATCATTACAGGAAATCCTATTGCACAGCACTGCTCTAAGGCCAGGGGCAGGGGGGTTGGCAATGTATAGCCTGTGGGCCAAATCCAACCATTGTCTGTTTTTATAAATAAATTTTTTCCTTAAGATTTATTTATTCATTTCGGGGGGAGAGAGAGAGAAATTGTGTGCACATGAGAAGGGGGAGGGGCAGGAGGAGAGAAAAAAAGCAGACTCTGAGCTGAGCAGGGATCCCACAACCTTGAGATCATGACCTGAGCCGAAATCAAGAGTCAGATGCTCAAACAACTAAGCCACCCAGGCATCCCTATAAATAAACTTTATAGGAACACAGCCGTTCCCAATGGCTTATAGGCAGCTTTTACGCATGCTACAATGACTGGAATGGTTGCAACAGAGCCCATATAGCTCCAAAGCATAAGCATTTACCATCTGACCTTTTACAGAAAAAGTTTGCCAATCTCTGCTCTAGGGAATAAGAGAAAGGAGACACTTTATCAGAGCAAGAAAAAAATGAATGGGTAAAAACAAAAAAACACAACACCTACTCAAAATTGCATCCAGAAAACAGGATTGCTTATTGGTCATTAGCACTAAAAATGGACAAATCCACTAGAGGTCTGGAGAATATGGTATTCAGACTGGGCAAATCAGCAAGCTCTCATGTAAAATAAGAGTAGAAGTAAGGCTTCTGAGGACTACAGCTCAGCTCTGCCTCCCCATATCCATAAATCAAAAAAGTGATGGTTACATTTCAAAGGGATGCTAAAACGGTCAATATAAAACATATTTGGGGGCGCCTAGGCGGCTCAGTCGGTGAAGTGTCTGCCTTTGGCTCAGGGCTCAGGTCATCTCAGGGTCCTGGGATCGAGCCCCAGATCAGGTTCCCCACTCACTGGGGAGCCTGCTTCTCTCTCTCCCACTGCTCCTGCTCCCTCTTGCTCACATGCTCTCTCTCAGTCTTTAAAATAAATAAATAAATAAACAAACAAACAAACAAACACATTTGTTATAAGGCAGAACTTGTAAAATTTAAATCAAAAGCATTCAACTGAACTATTGATTAAAAGAGAACTATTTTCAAAGAAAAAAACAAGTTTTAGAAGTAAATGAAGGAAAACTTATCACATTATGATAATAAAAACTAAGCTCTCAAGATGGGGCTTTAGTGGGGCGCCTAGGTGGTGCATTGGTTAAGCGTCTGACCCTTGCTTTCAGCTCAGGTCATGATCTCAGGGTCATGAGATCCAGCCCTGTGTCAGGCTCTGCTCTCAGCACAGAGTCTGCTTAGGATTCTCTCTCCTCTCCCTCTACCCCTCCAGCTCATGCTCTCTCTCTCTCTCTCAAATAAATAAATAAATCTTAAAAAAAAAAAAAAAAGATTAGACTTTAACTTTAACTTTGGAATAAACTAGGCCTTAGCCCAGCTGCTGAAATGTGAAGAAGGCCCCCAGATGACTCTAGTCTCACATCTTTACAGGGATTCCTAACCTGGAATCTATGGATGGGCCTCAGGGATCTCTGAACTCTCTGAAATTAGGGAACACGGTAAGGAGGATAAATTTTTCTGAGATGAGAATTAAAGTTTTCAAAAGATTCCAAGAGGACTTTAATCCAAGAAAAGTTTAAAAAGGTTAAGAACCAATATACGCAACTAGTAGATAAGAATCTTTTCCTTCTTCAGCACACCTCTTTCTCTTTATTTCCTTGTGGTACCTTCTCTGTTCACAATGCATCTTTAGAACACAGGCCGGGGGTGAGGGGAACCACAAGTCTCAGGGAAAGAAGTCTCAAGGTACATGCTATTAGTATATGCCAAGAGATAATCAAGAGGCTATCCTAAACTACTTGTTCCAAATCATCTCATCTTAACAAGCCAAAGTTACTTTGTTTCATCCGTGTATAATTGGTTCCAAGGACCAGAAGTTATGATTTCAAATGCAGACGGTGGGAAATTACCATAAATGCACAAAAAGGGAAACTAAACAGGAGCCAAGTTTCTTGTATTGCCACCAAGCTTAACACCTGCCTAGTTCCACTGCCTTGTTAAAAGCATGTGGGCCTACACTGTATGTTAACCGACTCGAATTTAAAGGAAATTTTGAAAAAATAAAATAATATAAAATGAAAGCATGTGAGCCATCCCACCACTCAAAAGAATACAGCCTTACAAAACATAACCCTGGGCCTCTTTTCACCCAAAGACTTGCTAGTTTCCACTCCTGCTTCAGACTGATGCTAAAGCTTATTAATAACTTAGTTGGCCCCCTTGGACTACTACAGTCATGGGAACCCCGCCATAGAACTGTGGGGCAAAATACTGTGTGTGAAGTGCTTAGAGTAAGTGTTCAAAAGGCGAAACCCACCCCCACCCCTTCCTGGGACTGCTCTTCTAGTCTGTTTTTTTTCCCAGCACATCTCTGTCAACTCTAGGATCTTTTTACCTGCCTGTTATGAATAACTCCCAAGCTGCTACCCTGTATTTTAAAAACTTTATTTACTTCATCTGGTTAATGTATTCCCATAACTTCCTTTCTTCCATCTGTCTCTCGATTTCTTCAACTTGACCAAAGATCCACTTGTTTATCTGGTTGCTATAAGCCTTTTTTCTCTTTTCTTCCACTAAGTTAATACACATTACCCTAAAAACCTCTTCCTGATGTTAGGGTGCCTCTTTCCCAGCATCATCCTTCCTCTTGAAAACTATACACTTTGATCCATACCCTTAACGGTGGAGGTTTTTGCCATGAAATGTCAGGGAGGAATAGATCAAACAGACCTTTTAACAAAGATAAATGTGCAGCTCTCTAGGTTTTAAAACTCAATTATTGGGAATCAAAGGGAAGCTACAACTCCACAATACACCAGAAAAAGACCTGATGGGAGTTTGGCTGAAAGCTCAACACTGTGAGCAGACTGCCACAGTAAGCCAAGGGCGCCTTGAGAAATAGCGTCTGACATGATAGAAAGAACAAGAACCCCACTGTGTTATGAATCAATTATTCTGTATTTGGATTATTGTATTTAGTTCTCGGGATCACATTTTCTTTTTTTCTTTTCTTTTTTTTTTTTTTTTTTTAAGATTTTGTTTATTTATTCATGAGAGACACAGAGAGAAGCAGAGACATAGGCAGAGGGAGAAACAGGCTCCCCGTGGGGAGCCCGATGCAGTCCTCAATCCCAGGACCCCGGGATCACACCCTGCACCAAAGGCAGATGCTCGACCACTGAGCCACTCAGGCATCCCTTCAGGATCACAATTTCAAAGCAATATTGATAAGACGGAACATGTTCCAGTGGAAAAGTAATCAGGGCGATGGAAGGGCCTAGAAAACATATTCTATGAAGAAAAAAAGAAATTTAAAAACATGTAGGAATGTTTTTTCTGGAAAGATTCAGACTTGAGGGGTAAGAGGAAGAGGCATAAGAAAACCTCAAGTATATGTAGGGCCAAAAAGTAAAGGAAGATTTGGATTTACTCTACACAGCTTAGGAGCTCACTAAAACAAGAAGTGTGAGAAGTGCTATCATCACTTCAGAACAAGATCTAAGAATAAGAGCTCCTTTTTAAATGCAATCAACTGCTTTATGAGTAGTAAGCTTCCCATCTCTGGAAGTAAGCAAGTAGAAAGAAATTAGCTGACCATCTGTTAGGGATTTTTTTTTTTTTTTTTTAAGATTTATTTATTCACGAGAGACACAGACAGAGGGAGAAGCAGGCCCCTCGCAGGGAGCCCAATGTGGGACTTGATCCCGGATCCCAGGATCACAACCTGAGCCCAAGGCAGGTGGCCAACTGCTGGGCTACCCAGGCGTCCCACTGTTAGGGATTTTAAAAGGAGATTCCTGTACTTTTTCCAACTGGGATGATATAATTCTAGATAGTCTGAGTTAACAGTCTCATATATTCACTAACAGTTTAAGTACTCACCAGGTTCTTTTCAATATCTTGATCTGTGTTTACCTCTGAATCAGCCGTCTTAAAGTCAGTCTATAAAGAAAGAAACAACTATATTCAGAACCATTCAGAGACATTTGAAAAGGCTGAATACTTACTCTTTAGTAATTTTACCTAGAAATCTGCCACAACTAACTAAGTAGCTACATTTCTGTGTTCCCCTTACTGGCTTCATAACGAGAGAACTGTAGGTCTGGCAAACAGACACTGACATGAATATTGTACTGAACATTTATCCCACAAAGTAACCTGAACAAGACCCAAGAACTGACAGAGAGATAGCCTCAAGTGTGAAATTAGAATTTTGCCCCCTACAATCTATTGTGCCCATCCTTCCTCCTACAAAAGAGCACACCAATCACTAGGAGGCAGGATACACTGTACTTCTTAAGATGTAGGAGAGAATTAACAAGGATTCCTCCTGCAAGGACAAAGATGGGAAATATGAATATGACCTACACTCATCAATTAGTGAAAGAGATTATAGGTAGGTCATAAAGTTCCTAGTTGCCATGATTAGATCCTGGCTTTATTATTTATTGAACACCAGAAGGACGACATCCCATAGCATTACTGTATGAAAACTGTACGACAGTTGCCAGTAAAAAAAAAAAAAACAAGGCAGAGTAGTTCTCTACCACCTGTGAAGAAAGGTCTCCTACCCTCAATAAATAAATATATATAAATAAATATCCCAAATTCCATTTTAGTAGTAGAAACTTGATACTTGACCTGTACAGCAATGTTTTGAGAAAGCTTCAGGGAAGAGCTATCCTGATCATCATCCTGATCCACTCTGACTCCTTCAACCCCATTTGCTGGAGGCACCACAGGTCGGAAATCCAAGCCTGTGTCCCCGCTACCTTCCTTTAGGATGGAGGCGTGTGGGGATTTCTCTTCAGAACAATTCCCGGAGGCAAGCTGCTTTGTATGGCACCCTGCCTTAAGAGACCGAGTGACGGGATGGAGGCTCTCCCGGAGGCATGTGTCCCCCTCCTCTCCTGCTGTGTTGGCCACGTCCTTCAAATCAGACTGAGACCCACCGCCAGAAAGACAAAGGGCTGTGGCTATCAAGTTTTCTCCTAAAACCGCCCGGTGCGCTGCTGAAGTGTCACCTGCTGATGAACCAGGATTCTGCTCTGGGTGTTCCAAATGGACATTTCTGTTATTCTCCTTGGTTATCGTTTGGCTACTTACACTCGACAGAGGCGAGTTCTTGTGCTTCTGTGCAGGGTCTTTGGGGCTATCAAAAACATAAGATAAAAAGTTTCTCTCTTCGCCCAATCTTAAGGATTAAATACATAATACCTTTGACATAATGACTACAAGAACCAAACCAGACTACATAAGCCCCCCAAATTATCAGAATGACATGGAACTTAGTCTTTATCCAGAGATTTTGATCCCACATGCAGGGAGTATAGCTTGGTGGTTAGAGCCTGGGTGCCGGAGAGAGACATTTCCTGTCGAGTGACCGTAAAGAAACACATGTAAATGACGCTGAAGAGCCCCACATTTCCGAGGTCCAGTTTGAATAACTTTGGGGAATGTTGATGAAATAGCCTACTGCTAGTTAGAATATTTCATTCAGTTACATGTACTAACTTAATTACACGTAACGTTCTAATAAATAAAAGGTTTATTTAGAAATCCTGTTTTTATTACACTCTCACATTTCACTAAGGTATATTTCATCCAAATTCCTCACAGATCTTTGAACAAGAACCACCTTTTAGGTTCTTCAACAGTTATCCAGAGCATGGCATCCTCACTTAAAGCTGTCTGCAGTACAGACAATTTCAAATCCAAAACTGAAGCTGTCAGTAGAACTTTTATCCCAGACAAATATATACACATGTATAAACACTGGGATAGTTGTTTTGTTGTTTGTCACGGCCACTTAACGTATTGCTTTTTGAAGAGATGTTTAAAACCTATTTACAGTGACATCTAACATCTGCAACAATAAGCCTTCCACCCAGGAATACAGACTACATCTGTGCTAAATTTCTTTGGCCCTTCTTTTCTTTTTCTTTAATATTTATTTTTTTTATTGGAGTTCATGCCCCTTCTTTTCTTAAAAAAAAAAAAAAAAAACTGATTCTATCAAATGATGCGCTTAAGTACCCCAAGCCAGTACTGACTGAGGCTTTAGGTCATTAGGTCATGGTGCCTTCCTCTCTTCAACAGCATATGTTGTTCAAAATAAAACAACTGAGAGCATACTGTGATATGAGCCTTTAAAAAACACTTCTAGCTGAATCCTTACTGAGAGTTACCTGGGGGAGCAGGGAAGACACTTAAATTACTGATTTGGGCATATATGGTACAGTCCCGGGGTGTAAATCCTGACTCTTGCTATTTACCAGTTGTCTGACTCCAGGCAAGTTACTTAATCTCATTTAACAGAAATATGACTGACCTGATAGGATTGTTGTGAGGATGACATGAAATCTTGCATCTCAAGTATTTAGTACACAGCCTGGCACAGTAAATATTCAAAAAGCCCCAGCTGCCATTATTGTTACTAGGAGCATGTGGCTGACTCTAGTTACAAAATGAAGATCCAAGTTTACGGTTAGGCTCCCTTCATGTTTTTTTCCATTACCCCTTTGCCAACAAAGCTCTCTTCATGTAAACCAGTATTTATCACGTACTACAGAGTCAGACAAGCCTGGGTTCAAACCCTGACTCCCATGTAGCTTGGCAACCCTGGGCAAGTTACTAACCTCTCTGGGTCTCAATTTCCTCACCTGTAAATGGGAATAATAATATTAGCACCTCCCTCCTGGGATTGTTATGAGGATTAAATGTGTTAATACATATAAAACTGTTAGTACAGTATCAACCTATTATATTAGGTCCTAGGTACTCTACAGAAGAGCTGAGGTGGGATACATAATTTAGTACAACCACTGTACATTAACTATGTGTTAAGCATTGTAAGATGCAAGGTTGGGCAATCCTAATTCAGCCCTGGAGAGTTCAGAAAGGAGGCAAAATATCTACGTGGAGCAGCAAGCTATACTAACGAAGCTGTTTATCTGCAGGTAACATAGATAAACATGTATCTGTGTATATGCATGAACATACATGTGCTTTATGTACAGATGTGTACATACCTATATCTCTATGTAATACAGGAGACATACATACACAGGCATGATACGTAATATCATTATGATATACATAATCATAATACATAGTAACATGTAGATATATACACAGGTATCAAATCACAAATATACAATTAAATGAACATATAGGTCCATGTAAAAAAAGGCTGAGGAAATATTTGCATTTTTCAGAAGAGTTTAACCCCCTGCACTCTACGTACTCTACAAAACACTTGGCACGCCTGCTGAGTGCCAGATGTCGTGTTAGGTACCATGAATGCACATATGGACCAGACAGCCCCTATCTTTAAAAGGCTCACTCTTGTGCAGCGCCTCTGAAGCCAAGGAGAGAAAAGCCCAGCTACGCTTGCAGAACATAAGCCCCTCACCCAAGTGAAATCTGCCCAGTAGAGTATATGCACGTTACCTTAGACCGTCTGGGAGACCTTCCTCTGATTTGGAAGCACATAAGCTAGAAGACGATTCTGGAGGGTTGGGGGCATTGGACACCACACCAGCTACCTCGGACGCCGCCGCCATCATGCTCTGCATGTTCAGAAACAAATTACAGGCTGCAAGTTTCCAAATTTCAAAACAAGTGTTATCTTTCCCCCTCAGAACGTCCACACAACAGAGTTGTTCCAGGAAAGAAACATAAAGAAAAAGCTGAGTCCCAGCAGAAAATAATCAAGAGTTTTTCTGGAGCAGGGTTTTAAAAGAGCCACTGGGCCCCGCGGGCCCTGGTGGACATCAACCCTCAGAAATGTGAGGATTCATATAAATTTGTAGGAGTCTGTGCAAAGCCTTTTCACTTTGGGCAGAAATGCAGTCATTTCAAACTGACTCCTAGTCTGTGGGAATCTTGCAAATGGTCCACGTGCCTATTTACCTGATGCTCACTGACCGACAGTGCACCTGGGGGCCTAGTAATCACCGACAATCATTACAAGCATCGTGCATTAATTTAAGTGAAGTGTTTTGGAGGTGTTCGTGGAGGTGTTCGTGGAGGTGGGGGGGGGGGGGCGGCAATACTGTGCAGGGCAGTCCCGGCGTCTCCCGCCGTCAGTGCGCTCCCCGCAGACGGGAAATGTCTGAGAACCACGGACGGAGAAAAATACAGGCTCTTCAAAGTTACTGCAGGGGAGCAAAAGAGTACCGGGGCCTGGGGACTCCACCGGGAGGAAGAGAAGCGGAGCAGCAGGACGGCCCAAGGCAGGGAGTCGGGACGGATGCCTGTCCTGGAGCAAAAGGTCATCCTTTGTGCGGCAAGTCCCACCCGCGGCCCTCGCGGCGAAGACAAAGGGGGGAGAGAGAGTGTGGAGGGGGCGGGGGTGCACCTAGGGTCGGCTTAGGTGGTTTTTATTTTCGGAGCATCGCAGGTATCGCACCGCCCCCTCCGCCGGGAACCTCCACGCGCGCCCCGGGCTCCGTCGCAGGCCGCCGGGGGCCCGCGTGCCTCGGTTTCCCCCGTTATACGGAGCTGCTGGGAGACAATGGGCCCAAGGCGCCACGAGTGCTCCCCGGGTGCCAACATCGTGTCCCAGCGGAGCCCGGCGCCGGGGGTCGTCGGAGCCGGGTCCCCGGAGCGGGTGCGCCGCCCGGGCGCGGGGCAGCGGGGCAGCGGGGCAGGTGCGTCGGGCTGCAGCTGCGGCGCGGGGGAGGACCGGCGTGTCACGGGGTCCCGGCGGCGGCGGGGCGCAGGGGCGGCGGGGCGCAGGGGCGCAGGGGCGGCGGGAGCCGCGGAGCCCGGGCGGAGCGCGGCACGGCCGCCCAGGGGACAATGGGGGCCGCCGAGCCCTCCGCCGCCCCGGGCCCCCCGGCTCCCGCGCCCCCGGGCCCCCGCGCCCCCGCGCCCCCGCGCCCGCACCTCCTCCCCCACCGCGCAGCCCGCGCGCCCGCGCCTAGGCCGGGCCCCCCGCCCGTGCGCACCGGCCCCCTCCACGCCCCCCGGCCCCCGGCCCCCCGCGTCGCCGCCCCCTCCCCGCGCGCCCGCCCCGCACGCACCTCCCGCGCCGCGCCCCCGGGAGGCAGGGGGGAGGGAGGGACGCACCTGAGCGGGCGGAGCGGGGGGAGGGGGCGGCCGAGCCTCGGGGGGAGGGGTCGAGCGCCGGCCCGCGCGCGGCACCTCCCACTTCCGGCGGCGCGAGCCGGGCGGGCGAGGCTGGGCCGGGAGAGGAGCGGCCGCGGCGGCAGCGCGCCGCCCCCGACGGCGCCCCCTGGCGGCCGGCGCCGGCACCGTGCAGCAGCCGCGCACGCCGCGGTAGCCCCCGACCCGCCTGCGGACCCTCGGGGCGCGGCGGGGGGGCGGGGGGAGCCCAGGGAGGGCCGGGGCCGTGGCGATCAGAGAGGGAAGAGGACCGACGTGCTTCTAAAAGGTCGCAACCGAGACGCCCCTTTGCCGGGGACGCCATGCAGGGCAGGACGGTGCCCGGGCGCCGCCGAGGACGCCGCCGCCCGCACGGCCCGCTCGCGGCCGGGAGCCCGAGCCCGCGGCCCCGCCGCCGATTGGCTGAGCCGCGGGGCGGAAGTGATGCTGCTGTCACTGGCCGCCGGGCTCCCGGGGAGCCGCGAGTTTCCGCGGGGAGGCGGCGGCGGCGGCGGCGGCGGCGGCCGGGCGGGTGAGCGGGGCGCTCGGTGGGGGCGGGGCGGGGGGCGGCCCGGGGCGGGGGAGCGGCTCGGGGGGCGGGGGGCGGGGGCCCGGGCGCTTCCAGGGCGTCCTCCGAGGAGGCCCGCGCGGGCCAGGCGGGCCGGGGCCGGGCCGGGCCGGGCATCAATGAAGCCCAGGAGCCCGGGCCACAGGCTGCCAGGACAGCGGACGGCCCGCGACGGCCTTTCCTGCGCTCGGGGTGACCACGCTTCCTCCTCCTCTCCCGGGCACCTGAGAGCTGGAGGGGTTCGCAGAGCGGCCGGCTGAGGTCGCGAGCTGCCTGTGGGGGCGGGGGGGCGGGGGGGCGGCGATCCCGGACCCCCGGGGCGGGCGCGGAGGCGGCACTGCCCTGCGGGAGGCCGGGACGGAGGGCTCGCGGGGTCTGCCTCCCGCCCTCCCGCCCTCCCGCCCTCCCGGAGCGTGGGGGGATGCGGCGGCGGGCCCCCAGGTCCTCGTTTTTCTTAGCGAGGTCCGGAAAGGCATCTGGATGTGTTGGGACAGTAGAGGCAGCCGAGGAGCGGGGAGGAATTTGGGAGGGAACGTGCCCGGGCCTCGGAGACGTGGAATGCAGCTGCCGAGCGGGAAGCCGCTGCCCTGCCTTCTCCTGTCCCGGGGCGCCCGGGCGCTCGCTCGGCCGGTGAAGCGCCTCCTGCCTCCCGCCCCCCGCCCCGGCTCAGGCCACCGTCCCAGCACACAGCCTGCTTCTCCCCTCCCTCTGCTGCTCCCTCTGCTTGTTCTCTCTCTCCGTGTCAAATAAATAAATAAAATATTATATATATATATATAGGAAAAAGCTTCCCCTTTCTAAAGAGACTTCCACAAAATACCTGTTTTCCTGTAACGTTTTAAGTCGGGATCCCTTTGTGTATGTGCGGGTACCCAGCCCTGCCTGGGGGTGACACAAGCTCCGAGCAGATGATTCTAAAGGAGCCCAGTAGCTCCATGTTCTGCTGCCCACCCACCTGCCCCTGTCCCCACAGTTACCCACCAGTTCTAAATTTAGCCCTTCTGAAATCAAATCCCAGCCGCGGGTGTCGGGGTGTCGGTGTCGGTTGAGTGATTGGAGCCTGAGCTCCCGCTCGCAAGTCACCCAGCCACGCTAGTGCCTAAGGATTCCGGTCACTGCTACTTTCCAAATTTCCCATCATCTCTTCCTTCCCGGTTGCCCACTTGCTTTTTTTTAGGCCTGTTCGGTTTCGCTTGCATTCTCAGGTTTTCCCCGTTTCCCCTGCTTACTACCTACGCTTACTTAACTTAACCTGGCGTCCTTTGGAGATACAGAACTCAGGAAGTTAGCTACCACCTTGACTTCTAGGAAAGAGTGCTATCGGCTTCTCCGGCTTCTCCATCGGTGTATCTTGGCAACAGTTCAAGCCCTCTCCTAGGCCTCTGGGGGGGGGGGGGTAGAGGATGGCATGATGGTTAGGATAAGAAGTAGTGTTTCTGGGTCTAGTACCAAGATTTGGCCTTACCTTTCCAGTTCTGTGCCAGTCTACAACCAATCTGAGATCCCTGGAAATGACACTCGATCATTGCCAGTTCCCTTAGTCACAGATCATGGCTGGACTCTGCTTGTTCCACTGGACGAGGGAGGACACCATTTCTTCTTCTCTTGGGGCCCACAGGTCTGCAGTCTGTGCTCAGAGTCAACACTACTCAGTGAGAGTGATGCCTTTTCTCCATTTGCACAAAATGAATGTGAGGTGGTTAGCCAGACCAGGAGCTCAACCTCACACAGAGTCCAGGTAGGACTGTGGGCGCCATTGTGGGGAGTCGGCCCTGAGGACAACTGGACTGAGAGGTCACCTGGGGAAAGACTTATGTCCCCTCTAAATAAGGGAGGAACGTCTCTTCTAAAGGGTGATCATGTTTCCACCAGTAACCTACGGGAGCGATACAACTTTTGAGCCCTTTTCAGGGCAACAGCGGCAAAGAGCAGCATGTTGCCTGTGAGCGGTTGGATGGTCTGCTTGATTATCTGGTGAGGTGGCGATTGCCATCCTGCTGTGGAGGTGTCCACTGGGGTTAGTACTGGCCCACACCCCACTGCGGGGGGTGAGGGGAGTTAGTTCCCGTTGCTCAAGAATAAACGTGAATAAAAAGAGAGTATCAGATGTTTAAAATTTTAAAAGGAGTGGATTGGGGGCTTCTGGGTGTGACACACTGGTGGCCAGGTCTCCCCGCAGATACCCATACAGGTTGCTGATGTGCTGTCTGTTTGTCTGCAGCCTACTGCGCTGATGCCGAAGGGGAGGCAGAAAGTGCCACACTCGGATGCCCCCCTGGGCCTACCCACCCACCTCTGGTTGGAGTTAGCCGGGCTCTTCTTGCTGGTTCCCTGGGTCATGGGTCTGGCAGAGACAGACAGGCCTGGAGCCCAGGGTCCAGGGGGGCTAAGCTGGGCTGTGCATCTGGACAGCCTAGAAGGCGAGGGGCAGGAAGAGACTCTGGAACAGCAGGCAGATGCGTTGGCCCAGGCAGCGGGGCTGCTGAATGCCGGGCGCATCGGGGAGCTCCAGGGCTACTACCTCTTCACCCAGCCAGCTGGGCACCAGCAGGAGCAGCAGGTGGAGGCCCTCCGGCAGCAGGCGGAGACTGTGTTAGCCAGGCACGAAGCTGTGCGCTGGCACTCAGAGCAGAGGCTGCTCAAGCGGGCCAAGCGCAGCGTCCACTTCAATGACCCCAAGTACCCACAGCAGTGGCACCTGGTGAGTGTGGCCCTGCCGCCGTCAGCCGTCAGGCGGATAGGGTCTGGGTGTTCTCTTCTTTAGCGGGCTTCTGACTGTATTCTTCTCCCATTGCTCTCTTCCTTTGCCTGAGGAGACATTTCTGCGGGCTTCAGTGCCACATTTGGCCCTCAGGCTCCCCCTTCCCTGTGCTCACTTCTAGGGAGCCAGGGGACTGCAGAGGTTAGGGTGTGGGTGCGGGGCCAGGCTGCCTGGGCTCAAATCCAGCTTTGCCACTTACGTGGAGATTGTAACAATACATACCTTGTGGCATTCTGGTTAGGATAAGTGAACTAATAACTTTTATTGCCGGTGAATAATGTCTGGCTGGCCTTCCTGGAGAACGGGGTTGTGGCAAAGCCCTCACTTGTCCCTCTGTCCCCAACTACAACCACCATCTGGCTTTTTGATCGCGGCTAAGAGGGCAGAGGGTCTGCTGCTCTAACTTGTCTGTGTGTGAGTTGTGTGAACTATGTTGTGCGTCCCTGGGTTCCCAGGGCTCCGGGAAGAGCTCCTGACCCTGTGTCTCCCGCAGAACAACCGGCGGAGCCCTGGCCGGGACATCAATGTGACAGGTGTATGGGAACGCAATGTAACCGGGCGAGGGGTGACCGTGGTGGTGGTGGATGATGGAGTGGAGCACACTATCCAAGACATTGCACCCAACTATGTGAGTGGCCCTAGAACACCCCCTCTGACTCGCATGTTTTACCTCCTTCGGGACACTGCCTCAGCCTGGCCCCTTTCTTAGGGGTCCCTCGGCCACACAAAAGGGCCTGGGAGCTGGGATGGCATTTCCTCCAGCCAGCATTCCAGTCTGGCAGCTATGAAGCAGGGAGGGGACTCCAGGTGGCACTTCCTGGTTCTGGTTGCTGCTCCCTGCCCTAGGGAGTAAGGAGTGGCCCCTGTGGGCAACTTCCCCCTCCACACAAACCCTGAACACGTTCCTCTTCCCAAGATTTAGGTAGCTCTAAGTCTCTTTTATCCTGGACCTCTCAAGCCATGGAGTAGTCTCCTGGACCTGTTGTTGTAATAGTCAAGAAAGAAGTTTGCCGAGACCTTCTTTTGTGCCCCATGTGTCCTGTTCTCAAATCTGCATCCTGAGGGAGAGATGGGCCTGTTGCATTGGCTAGGACCCCCAACGTCCCAATTTCTCCCAATTTCTCCCGGGTCTCCTCTCCCCCTGAGCTCCAGGGCCTAATCCCTTAAAACTTGTGAATGACCTCATGTCACCCCCCACATACTATGTTTCAGAGCCCCGAGGGCAGCTATGATCTCAACTCCAATGACCCTGACCCTATGCCACACCCAGACGTGGAGAATGGCAACCACCACGGCACGAGGTGTGCCGGGGAGATCGCCGCTGTGCCCAACAACAGCTTCTGTGCAGTGGGAGTGGCATACGGGAGCCGCATCGCAGGTACCTTCTGGTCTAGCCTAGGTGGGCTTCTCCTGTAGTGACAGTTTTCACTCACTGCCTGTCCTTCCCCCAAGTCCAGAGGTGTCTTGTAGGACACATCAGTTCACTGATTTTCATCGGTGCAGTGGTATTTCAAACACGTCATTAGCTGCAAACCTTATTATATAAAACAGATGAGAGTGGGACTGGTCCTGTTGTGGGATGGAGGCCTCCTCAAGCCCCAAGTGCTCAGTCACCTCCCCCCTTTTTCTGATCAAATTATGTCCCATCTAATAACCCAGCTCACTGTAACAATGATTCCTTTTCCTTGCCTGGGTTATACTTGTATTTTCCTAATTCCCCAAGTACCCTTTTACCTGCTTTTCTTCCTTGACCCCGTATGTGGAGGCTCCCCTCACACCTCCCAGCTCTCCAGCACCCAGCCCCTCTGATGCTTGCTATCTGTGCTCCCTCCTTTCAAGAGAGCTGAGCAGCCCTGGCCCCCACGGGAGCTTGTTCTAAGGTTCCTTCTCCCAGACGTTGTCCATCAAGGCAGGACGTGAAGGGCGTGAACGGGGAAGCCCTCCCCGACTCCTCATGAGTGCTTGGAACCCACAGACTGAACACAGGCTGCATTCCTCTTACACTCCAGCAGAGGTCAGCAGCCCTCTCCGTAAGAGCTCCTGAAGTGAGCCAGACACTTCAGGCCCCAAGTCCCTTCAGAAAGCTCCATTTGTCCCTGCGTGGTCACCAGGATGTGACCCAGCCCATTTGAGAGGGTGAAATTAGGCATCCATGGAGGAGTAACAGTAACGCGTACCACTCATTGAACACCTTCTGAGTGTCAGGCACCATAGCGGTGCTTCTTTACGTGATTAAGGATGCAAGTCAGGGAACCTTGGCTACCTCCATTCTAGCCCAGGCCTCTTCCCACCAGACCACATGATCCTGAAAATCTAAGATTTAGCATTATGTTAAAAAACATTCTGGCTTTTTTAGAACATCTTTCCAAAGATACAAGAACGCTCGGAGGAAAAGTCTCCACGTGTGGCTCCTCACCACTCAGCTCCTCATCGGGTCAGGGGTGGGGGTGGGACCAGAGTGGTTGAGGAGCTGATGTGGCTTTCACTGCCTAGGTATCCGGGTGCTGGATGGGCCCCTCACGGACAGCATGGAGGCCGTGGCTTTCAACAAACACTATCAGATCAATGACATCTACAGCTGCAGGTAAAGAGAGCCAGGAACACGGTGAGGGAACCCGAGGCTCCAGCACTTGGCACAAAGCCTCCAACAGCGGAATGGCAAGATGGGCTGCCTCGGGCAGGTCCCTGCTGGGGGTCCTCTCCCTGGGTTCACCCTGGGAGTTCATCGCTCTGATTTCTCCAGATCCCCTGGCTGCTGGGTTCTCAGTCTTAAGCCCCACGTCACCCCAGTGACCAGGTTGCCGCATGAGGAATGTGCCAGTCGGCCCCATGTGTGTTTGTTTCAGGAGCTCCTCAGGGCTCCTCTCTGACCACAGCTGAGCCAAATGGCCCTGCACCCATTCCCGTGACCCTACACATGTCAGTGCACCTGCAGCTTCAGGCTCTGGTGATGGTTGGGGAGGGGATGGGGACAGGGTTCCTAAAAAAGGGAGAAACTGAGTTTAGGCTGCCCTCATGACACCGATGGCATCTGTTTTTCCCCCAACCAGCACCTCCCTCAAAAGCACATCACCCACAGGATACATTTCCCTTAGAAAAGGTATAGAGTGGGCAGCCCAGGTGGCTCAGCAGTTTAGCACCACCTTCGGCCCAGGGCATGATCCTGGAGTCCTGGGATCGAGTCCCACGTCGGGCTCCGTGCATGGAACCTGCTTCTCCCTCTGCCTGGATGTCTCTGCCTCTCTCTCTCTCTCATGAATAAATAAATAAATAAAATCTTAAAAAAAAAAAAAGGTTTAAAGAGCTCCTCAGACCCAGGAATTGCTACAGATGGAGTGCTTCCTTTGTGGGTGCTCTGCCATCAAGCCTGGTCTGAGTTCTCTTGATCAGGAGATGGTGGCCCCCTGTCCCTCTCAACCAATATGTATCATCCCCTGCTCCCTAGGACCTGAGGAAGGATGTTTAGGGACCGGTGAAAGTAGTCTGAAGCTGGGAAAGTTTCTAAGGAAAAAAAGAGCCTTATCACATACTTCTGTTCTCCACTTTGGAGCAAGGGCTGGATCATTGAACTGGAACCCCTGGGGAGACAGGAAGACTCCAGGCTGGGGTGGGGAGTATTGAGACTGGGAGGCCTGTGGGCAGCTGCAGTATGGCTCTGGCTCTTCCCTCTGGGTATTTCTCAACAGCTGGGGCCCAGATGATGATGGGAAGACGGTGGATGGTCCCCATCAGCTTGGAAAGGTAACTGAACTGCATGAAGGTTGAGAGGCCTTCTCCATTCGGGTCCTAGAACTGCTCTAAGCCACTCCCTTTCCTACCCTACCCGCCCCCTCCCCCCCATCTGTGGTGCCAGACTCCTGTCATCCAGCCTTACCACCTCCTTTTGGGCAAGTCCTCATAACCTAGGGGTGGGGAGTGCAGGGGACACTAGTTCTTGGAGAAGTGGAAGGATACCTTGAGCTGTTCCCTTTGGTTTTGTGCTTGTGCCCCCTCCCCCCATCACTGGGCCCAGGCGATTCCCCCTTGCTCCAGTGCCTTTGGGCTTTTTTTCCCTTTTCTTTCTAGAAGAGGAGGAGCTGTTGGTATGGAAAGTAGAGATTCCTTTTCTGGGCGTTCCTTGGCTGACCCAGGACATTTTTGCTCTTCAGGCCGCCTTGCAACATGGGGTGCTTGCTGGCCGCCGGGGCTTTGGGAGCATCTTCGTGGTGGCCAGTGGCAACGGAGGCCAGCACAATGACAACTGCAACTATGACGGCTATGCCAACTCCATCTACACTGTCACCATAGGTAGCAGCCTGGCGGCTGTGTGCATGAGCATGCGCGTGTGTCACTCTGTAGTGAGGAGTGTATGTGGGACTAAGTAGTGGAGGGGTTGTGTGTTTTGGGGTGCCCTGGCTTCGGGATGTCTATCCAACTGTATGAGCACGATCTTCTCTCCAGGGTCCTGTAGTTAGGAGGGAGTCGCCCTGCTTCAGAGGATCTCTGGACTCCCTTAGATGTCACTGTACCCTGGGAACACTTTCAGCCCATCATCTGCTTAGGCCTCTGCTGCAGCCTCTCTTAACATGGGCCACTGGCCACCTGCCTGAAGGCTTCTCTGACACCCCCGAGCGTGAATTAGATGCCCCGTACCCGTGCCCCCTACCATAGCATCCGCTGCCCAGCCGTGTTTATTCACTTACCCGACTTCCTCCCTGATTTTCGGCTCTTTGAGATAAACACTGAGGCCTTTGCCATGAGGCCCCAATGCCTCTCCCAGTGTGAGACTCACAGTTGATAATAAGTTAAAAAACATCGAGGAAGATGAATGTGTGGGTGGACAAGTAGATGTAGAAGTGGAACACCCCCAGATTTACCGGGGAGCCTACTGAGAGAATGGTGTTAGGGCCCAGAACACCGTCTGCCATTTGAAGTTGCCTATTCAGGTGAGCAGTGTGTGCGCTCTGAGGCACTGGAGCCACAGGGATCAGTTTTTAAACTCAGGGCAGCTCCTGGATGATAACTGTGATTTCATCAGGCCTCAGCTCTCATCTCCTCTACTCTGTCCCCAGGTGCTGTGGATGAAGAGGGACGGATGCCTTTCTATGCTGAGGAATGTGCCTCCATGCTGGCGGTCACGTTCAGTGGTGGGGACAAGATGCTCCGGAGCATCGTGAGTGCCTCCTGGGCCCCGCACTCCCTGCCCCTGCCCCCACAAGACTTGTCCCAGGCAGCACAGCCGTATTTCTCTGTTCCTTGCTTCCCTGGGCCACCCTTCAAGTCCTCTTCCCTAGCAGGTCTGGGTCTCAAAAGGGTATGCCACTGTTGGAAAATCAGAGCTGAGGACTCGAAACAAATCTGTAAATGGTTTTTACCTTTAAAATTTTAACTTACAAATATACATCTTGTCATAGGAAGTACTAAGCGTCACTCTGATTAAAGAACTCTTTTGAAATGCCTTCCTCTGGTAGAATTGGGGCTTTGGCAAATTCCTGTAGGCTTAGGAAAAAATCTGCATTCCATTGCTCTTTGGCCTTTCTGTAAATACTGTGAGTTCTGGGCACGTTCCTCGTTGGGAGTAAAGCTAGTGGTTCTCTTTATGGGATGGGCGGGAAAAGGAGTCCGGGAAATGTCTCTTGTCAGCCCAAGAAACAGTTCTTTCCTTGGAGCTAGAGTTGGAGCCATATCAATAGAAGATCAGAGCAGGCAAGTGGAGCTTCTCAAGCTGTGGAACCTTTTAAAGAATTCAGGGTCCAATGCCTACACTGACGGCTGGCTCAGCTCCATCCCAGCAGGTTCAGGCCAGGTCTCTGGACTGTGACCCCACAGCTCCCTGCCTGGCCCTGCTGACCAGAATAGTCAGTAAGCTCCATGGAAGAGCTGGGCTGGAGCCTCGGGAGTATCCTGCTTCTCCTGTGGCCTAGGTACTGGAGGTTTCTCCAGAGCCATTGGGAATCAGGCCACTCTGTCATCTGCTGGGTTGGATTCATTTTCCAAAACTGAAATTTTGTTTTGCCAATAAGTGATTTCTGGCCAACACATCGTTCCAAGGCCCTGTGCCATTGGCCCTCAGCCTCCCACCCCTGCCGGGGGAGAAGGAACAAGGGAGTGGGGTAAAGTAAACATGCCAGAGAGGCTGTGCCCAGCAGTCGTGGGTCAGGTTTAGAGGGCACCCCACCCCAGGCCAGGCTGGGTAAGGAGGAAGAACAGGAGCAAACTGTGCTCCTCACGCCTTGGCAGAAACTGGGGGATCCACCCCACTCACCGCACAGTCGCTCCTCTTACGCTGCAGCACCTGGATCTCCTCCTAATCCACTCCACTTCTCACCCCCACCCCACCTTCCATCTGAACTGTGACTTGTCCAGATATGAAGAGAGACTTAGTTCGGCCAAACTCCTGACTTTTAGACATCCCTGCCTGGGAAACCCCCATTGCCAGTTTCTGTTGGGTGACCAGCTCAGTGGAGTGGTCTCCCCAGTGCAGGGCGTGAAGCCTGTGCTGCCCACCGTCTGGGTGCCTGGGGCGCCTCCCTGGGCTTTCCCGGGGGGCTCCTGCCAACGTTGGCATGTTCACGGCCCACGTGAGACTGTCCCCATGACGCCGTTTCCTTAACAGGAAAAAACCCAGTCTGCTCCCTGGCACGGACCAGCCTCCCCAGTCTCACTGAGACTACAACTTGGCGGGTTTTTTCCCCTTTCCTTGTGAGAGCGCAGGGCACCTGGGTGAGAATTGCATCTCTCGGCAGCTGCTATGACAGCTAGGAGGGAAGCAGTGAGGACAATGGAGAAAGGACAGTTCTTGGCAGAAGTTAGTGCCCTGATATCTGCCCCAGAGAGAAGCCTGGGAGAAAAAAGTGCTTAGCCTTAACACTGGCACAATGTCCTAGATCCAAAGGGCCATCATGGAGCAGATGTAGGCAAACCCTTTGTAGCTCCAGGGCCAATTAGAGCACGAAAATAACTTGATGCCATCTCTTCCTGCAGGGAACCCCCCCACACACACACACCCTCCCCCCACTGTTGCCTCCTACCTGAGAACCACAGGTAGAGAAGGAAGACTCATGGGAACCACCCTGAGGCATGGGGCCCAGAGCCCAGAGGCAGTTGGGGCCAGGGTGGGCAGGCAGTGTAGACACAGCCCATGTTGAGCCCACGGGGCAGGCAGGGGCCCTGTTCCCTCTCCCTGGAAACACACTCCCTCTGTTCACACTGATGTCACTCCAGCCCCTGTCGCTGAGCTGCCAAGTTGGATTTCCTTGAATGGTGCCGTCACTGCTGTCTCAGCTCCAGCTGGGGCCCGGGAGCTCACCCGGCCACTTCCTCTGTCTAGCACAGTTGTGGGGGGTGCAGGGTCGGAATGGGGAATTTGGGAAACTGTTATTAGAGTAGCAGGAATCAGGAAGCTGCCTTCTACCCGCCTGTGAGGCCTTCCCCACAGCTCCATCTTTCTTCCTGCAGCCAGACCCTCCTGGGTACCTCTTTAGTCTTTATTCTTTTCTCAGTTCTATAGAGCTTGTCCTTTGTCCTGACCTGTTAGTTGGCCTCCCCGCTGAGGCTTGTTCTGAGGGGCCGTCCCCTCCCCCTCTCTGCGCAGCACCTGTGAGCTCCGTGCCTAACCCAGCCTCTCCCCCACCCACTCCCAAGGTGACCACTGACTGGGACCTACAGAAGGGCACAGGCTGCACTGAAGGCCACACGGGGACCTCAGCTGCAGCCCCCCTGGCGGCGGGCATGATCGCCCTAATGCTACAGGTGCGGCCCTGCCTCACGTGGCGTGACGTCCAGCACATCATTGTCTTCACAGCCACCCAGGTGAGACCCTGGCAGCCAGACACATGGCCTGGCCCCACTTTACCCAGAGTTTCTGCTCCCAAGCACTTGCAAGGAGTGAGAGGCTTCAGACTCACCCAGAAGTGAGGTGCCAAATGCTTTACAGAGCTACTTATGTATAGAACAGGTATGGGGACCCCATTATGGGCCTAAACTCATCCGTCCCTGTCCTACCTATTCCATTTCACCTGCAGAAGAGCCCTCTGGGCTCCTTTACTCCGGGGCTTGGCTCCCTCTCTTGGAGCAAGCCATGGGGGTGGTGATGTCATGGGGCTTTGCCCTTTTGTCCCAGCTCTCCTTGGGGAACCCGTTCCTAGTGGCCTTAGTGGGAGAGTCTGGATGGGGTCAGCCAGCAGGGTCAGCAAGGAAGCCAGAGTTAGGTTGTTGACATTATAGTTGGCCCTTGAACAGCATGAGTCTGAATGCATGGATCCACTGTAAATGTATTTTCATCATAACATTTTCTTTTCTCTAGCTTACTTTCCTGTAAGAATACAATATATAATGGATATAATATACAAAATATGTGTTTATCAACTGTCAGTAAAGCTTCCTGTCAACAGCAGGCTATTGATAGTTAAGTTTTGGGGAGTTAAAAGTCAGAGATGGATTTTCAGCTGTGGGGGAGGAGGGCTGGCGCCCATAAGCCTTGAATTGTTCAAGCATCAGCTATACTTTGGAAGCCCCCAAGACTAACCAGGACCTCTGTTCTCTCAGTATGAGGATCGCCGTGCAGATTGGGTCACCAATGAGGCAGGCTTCAGCCACAGCCACCAGCATGGGTTTGGCCTGCTCAATGCTTGGAGACTCGTTAATGCAGCCAAGGTGAACAGGTGTTGGCAGGGCAGGGACCCCTGCATGGGGTGGCTGAGGGAGGGGGCCATAAGTGCCTAAAACCTTGCCTGGCACGTCGTAGGTACTTAATAAATGTTCTTCATTTCATTTACCATCATGCCAGCCGATACCCATTTTTCAAACAAAGAAGCAGGTGCAACATTATCGTTGAAGTTTCCGAACTGTTGGTAGAGAGTAT
This sequence comes from Canis lupus familiaris, assembly GCF_011100685.1. Lineage (NCBI taxonomy): Eukaryota > Metazoa > Chordata > Mammalia > Carnivora > Canidae > Canis > Canis lupus. The sequence continues at coordinate 16,405,135 of NC_049226.1, forward strand.
AGCTTGGGGCTCTCAGGGGGCTCTGGTTCTCCTCTTCCACCCTGGACACGGCCACTTCCTCTGGTTCCTTGTTTTGGCGCCACGGGGAGTACTCCTGAGGGTCATCAAGAGCCTCAGGAGTGAAAGGAAGTGATGAGGAGAGAGAAGAAGGGCTGGGCCCTGAGGATCGAGTTGATGAGCGTGTGTGGTCCGTCCTATTCATTCACCACCATCCCTTTCCTTTAATAGATCTGGACCTCTGTCCCTTACTTAGCTTCCTATGTCAGCCCTGTGTTAAAAGAGAACAAGGCTATCCCGCTGTCCCCCCACTCACTGGAGGTCCTGTGGAATGGTAAGTAGTCAGCAGAAAGGGGGTTAATCTGGGGCATGAGGTTTGGGGCGGGGTGATGGGGAAGTTAAACTCATCGTCCCTGCCTTTAGGAGCTGAGCTCCAGCCAGACCTGTGGAGTTTTCTTTGACCATTTTAGGACATGTTGCTGCTTCTGACTTGGCTGGCCTCTGGCTGCTTGAATAAGACCTTTCTCCTGAGTTACTAGTAGTGGGTAGGAGCTGCTGAGCAACCAGTCAGGACGGTGTGGGGGAGGAGTGGCGCTGGGACCGAGCAGACGAGGCAGGACTTGAAAGATGCTTCTTTGACTTCCATGCCAGGAATTGCCAGGCAATTCTCTTCTGCCTAGTGGCCTCTGGATGAAGTAAATGAACTTCTTCCTTTGATTCTCTGGCTTGTCTAATACAGAAGTCAGATGGGCTGTTTGGGGTGGGACAGGAGGACCTGGGTGTCTCCCTGGGGTATAGTTGCCTGCCCCCTGCCCCCACCTCCCGTCACACCCAGAGTCAGCGGTACTGTCTGAAGTTCTGCAAGTCAGAGGTGTGGTTTGTGTTGAGCATTGAGATTGAACCCCTGCCCAGAGAAGAGGGAAGCTGGGTGACAATGCTTGGCATCTGTCAGCAGATTCCCCCGAGTTCCCGTGTGAGAGTTTCCCTACTTCTAGCTCCGAGGAGGATTTTTTTTTTTTTTTCCCTTGAGGAATTTTGACAGGCAGAGTTGTTTTGCTATTTTTTGTGAAGATTGAAGCATGCCATGTTTGGGGCCCAAATTAGAACTCCGTCCTCAGCCACTCTGGTTTGATCCTAGAAAGTGATCAAACCAGAGCAAGAACAAGAGGAGGAATGGCCAAAGAAGGGAGCCCAGAAGGGCAGGGGCAGCTTCCCTTGGGTGGAGGTTCCCCTGAGAAGGGTTCCACTTTCTGTCTCCCTAACCGTGCCCAGCACTTGCCCAGCTTCCCTCTACGTGGAAGGAAATCCATGGACCTGGTTCATCGCACTTTCCGTAAAAGGAATGCTATCTTGGAAAGGGCACCGGCCAAGGCAGAGAAGTGCAGGAACATTCCTAGGAATGCAGTTCAGTCGGATCCCCCTGGGATCTGTACTGACAGGTCCTGGAGATAGTGTGCCCTCTAGTTTGGACCACTCATCCGCGACTCTCCGACTGTCCTTTAAGTAACAGTGTGACCTGTAGTCACAATTATCAAATGGGAGTTGACTTCAAAGAGGGTTGGGGGCCTTCCCAGCCTCGTCACCATCTTCTTCCCACTGACCGGGGGACATTGCCCCAGTAAGCAAGACCAGCCTCCCTGGCAACCGCTTGTTTGTCACTAGGAAGGACAAATGGTCCTGGGCCAACAAGAGTGGAAAATGGGGGTAGTGGGAAGAGAGGAGGAAGCAAAGGGAGATGTAAACTCTGAGTTTTGCTAGTGTGGAGCGTAGTGGGCAGGGCAGCTGCGAATTTCTGAGGTCAGCAAGGGTGTCTTCCCTCTTGTGACTCCATTTACCCCCTGGAGAAGACAGAAAGCGCAAGCTCATGGGTGTGCCTGGAGGTTGAAGAGAGTCTAGTTAACAGAGATTAGGGTAGCTCAGCCCTAGACTGTCCAGAAACATGCCCCCGTGGCCAAACTTTGGTCTTTCCCCCCAAGACCTGGGGGAACCCATGTCTGAGGGCTCAGAGTGAACTTTTTGTAATGTGGAGGGGGCTGACCGCACCACAAGAGGAGTAGAGGCGAGCTACTACTGAGACTCTAGAGCAGGCATCCAACAGAGCTTTCCACAGTGATGAAAATGTTCTCCGGCTGTGCTACTCAATTCTGTGGTTCCCTACTAGGAAACAAGTCCCTGCCTGCCTCTGACCCGGAACCCTTGAAAGTCAATTAGCTGAAGCCTTGCTCACTTGTATCACCCACGGAAGACTCAGTTCATTGCAATGAGCTTTCTATCCCCACGTCACCATGTGCTGTTGGATATTCCACCAGCAGAAGTCATGTCATACATGCAACATTTTAGATTTCATTGTCACCCCCTTAGAGCCAGCTGGCTTTCCAGTGCCTCCTATTTTCTGCCAGAGCCGTTGCCATCACACTTGAAGCTTTGGAGTCGTCAGCCACCACCCCCCACCCCCCACCGGATCCCTTGATTCTCCCCAGGTCTTCCTCTGTCCTTCCCCCTGAACTGGAGTCTTTCACATATTTCTCTGGAATGTCTCTTGATTGATTCACTCATTCATTCTGCTAACGTGAGACGCGCCTCATTCCAGGCACTGTATTAAGTTCTGGGGATTCAGAGATAAGACAGGATCCCTGCCCTCAGGAGCTCACAGTGGGGGAAAGGTGGCCCCGGCTGCGGTAGAGATGACACTGGTGTCACGGAGAGATGACTCCTGCTTGGGGAAGACGGGAGGGCTCTTGGAGGAGCCAGGGACTGACGAGAATTCCAGCATGTAGCTGGCCAAGAGAAGAGGTGAGGAGAAGGACATCCAGACAGCGGAGGCCACACCTGCAGTCAGTGGAGCTTTGGGGAACCGCGAGCCCACATGGTAGAGCTGGGGCAGGGGCATGAGGAGCAGGACCAGATAGAACCGGGTGTGTCACGGGGAGGAGTTTGGACCAGACCAAGAAGGCTGTGTGTGGGGAACCTTCGAGATAAGTTGTCACCAATTGCTGGTAGGGAAAGGTGAAGGAGAACAATCCCTTGTCTTTTAGAGCTACATACTCTGTCTCTACTGGTAAGATTACAGGGTGCCTGGAGAGGCCATCGAAAGACTCTGGGAAGGGGAAGAAGTGGGGACCATTGATGAAACAAGATTGGCCATGTGTTGATAAGTATTGGAGTTAGGTATTGAGAACATCTGTTCTATTTTTTATATGTGCCTAGAATTTTCTCTAGTAAGAATATATGTGTGTGTGTGTGTGTATATATATACACACACACACATATATGAATGTATATATAAATATATTTATATGTGCATTTATATTTTTAAAGCCTTTTTTTTTAAAGATTTTATTTATTTATTTGACAGAGGGAGAGAGAGAGCTAATAAGCACAGCAGGGGGAGCTGCAGAGGGAGAGGGAGAAGCTGAGCAAGGAGACTGATGTGGGGCTTGATCCCAGGACCCCAGGATTATGACCCGAGCCACAGTCAGACACTTAACCAATGGAGCTTCCCAGGAGCCCCCATTTATATTTTTTAATAAATAAAAAGATTTACAAGTTTTTGAGCTTGAGCAGCTGGGTAGATAGTGATGCCATCAAATGAGATGAGGAGCCCAGGCTGAAGGACAGATCTGGACAAGGACTGGGGAGTATAAGGAACTGAAGCCAGGAATTTGGCTCTGCTGTATTGGAGGCTTCTGGGCAACATCTAAAGATTATATCCAGAAAGTGGTTGACAAAATAAGTTCAAAGGTCCATACTGGTGGCAATGGTTTGGGAGTCACCAGTAAAAGCAGAGGAAAGGGTCTGGAGAAGAAAGTTGCCCAGGGTTGGCAGGCAGACAAAGGATAAAAGAGGACCCAGAACACAGACTGCATTAAAGGCGTAGTCCAAGGAAAGACACTTCTGAAGAAAAAGGGGAGGGATGAAATGGGCCAGAGGGTAGGAAGAGAGTGTCACAGGAATTTTGGAATTCGGGCCATCTCAGTGAGAGAGGGCAAGGAGACAAGACGGAGGAGCGGCCTTCTGTTTGCCGCACAGGTCCCGGGTTACCTGGAGAACTGCCTGTGTACTCATAGGGGCCAACATTCAATCACACCTGGTTGAATAATTCATGGGGATAGAAGATTTCGGTTAAAGATGGCAGCTTGAACATGTTCTTTTACTTCTGCTTTCTCCCAAAACCTCACCAAAATAAGAATAAAGGAATAAAAATGGCATAAGCACAAGGACAAAGAGAATGGGAGAGAGACTAGAACCAATGAGAGATTTCATCAAATTTTTGGAAGATGGCAAATGAATGGAGAAGTGAGCGGGGCTGAGAAAATTGCATACCAAATACCTGCAAAGGCGATACTAAGAAACAAGCCCCTTCATGCCACAGAATCCCAAAAGGCTCAGGATTTGGAGGTCCCATATGTTCCAAGAGACAGAGATGAGGTATGAGGCGAAAAATAGGGAATCGCTGAAAAGATAGACTCCTGGGCACCTTCTCCCTTCATTGGCAGCCAGGTGATGCCCCTTCCTTGTCCTGGCAGGAGTGGGAAACTTTGCTCTCCAGAGCCAAGGAGGGTACAGGGGGAGGGAGACCCTCCCCTCCAAGCCAGCTGCCCAGATCCCAAGGCCCTGGCAGCCAGGAGATCCAGAGGCTCTTCTCTAGAACAGTAGGAGGATCCCTCATGGAAAGACTTGGAGATAGAGATACAGAGGGCTCCTCCACAAACCTGTCAGGTGCCAAGCCAGCCAACCTTAGGGAAGCCCCCCAGTATAAGGTTCCACCCATGCTTAGACCCTCCAACTGGCTTTTATTTTTTTATTTTATTTTTTTAAATAAACTTTTTTTAAAATTTTATTTATTTATGATAGTCACAGAGAGAGAGAGAGAGAGAGAGGCAGAGACACAGGCAGAGGGAGAAGCAGGCTCCATGCACCGGGAGCCCGACATGGGATTCGATCCCAGGTCTCCAGGATCGTGCCCTGGGCCAAAGGCAGGCGCCAAACCGCTGCGCCACCCAGGGATCCCTCCAACTAGCTTTTAAAGCTGATAGAGATCACTGCCCACTTGAAAAAACAAAGAATAGAAAACTTCCAAACCCTGAGGATGGTTGTAGTCGCTAAAATTCAGCGGAACTAATTATCACGTGGGAAGGTCGAATAAGGATACTTTCAGACCTGCAAGTCTCGTTCATGCTCTCTATGTCTGAAACTGCCAGTAGAGGCAGTGATTCCACAAGGAAGGATAAACCAGGGGAAGGAAAAGATGGGGGATAGGGCAGTCCGGGTGGCTCAGCAGTTTAGCGCTGCCTTCAGCCCAGGGTGTGACCCTGGAGACCCGGGATCGAGTCCCACATCGGGCTCCCTGCATGGAGCCTGCTTCTCCCTCTGCCTGTGTCTCTGTCTCTGCCTCTCTCTCTGTGTCTCTCATGAATAAATAAAGTCTTTAAAAAAAAAAAAAAAAGAAAAGATGGGGGATAGAGAAAGGGCATGCAGACCGAGAGGAGGCAGAAGGACAGGGAGGCCCCAACGCAGTGGCAGCGCAGCAGATAGGAACAGGAGCCTGGGAACCCAGGTTGGAGGCTCCGGGGGAAAGTAGCACCGAGGGAGCCTCTGATCTGCTTGTTCATTTGAAGAAATAGTACTCAGAGAGGTTATGTGGTTCTTTCGTGCAGTTTGGGAAAAATTAGAGCTGGGGAAACGAATTTAAGTAAACCAAAGAACAGGGCAATGATTAACTCCAGAGGGTAACCGGCAAATTGTTCAGAAAATGAAATCACTATATACTCCTTGGCTAAATTCCATATAATATTTATAAGGCCACGTAAGAAAACAGAATATTAATCTAACTGAAACTTGTGATGTAGTTATTTTGAGAAGATGGACAGGAGGGCAGGGTAGAGAGAAGGTCTGGGCATAAACCATGAAATAGTCACACATGCCTATTTGGAAACACAAAGGTAGGTCCCAGAAGAAAACAACCAAAAGCAATAAACAGTGTCTGCTTCTGTGGAGTGGCTCACGAAGATGGTGAGGAATGGGTTAGGAAATTGCTCTTTGACTTGTGAAGCCATGTACACTGTCTTGATGGAAAAAATGTTAAGAATGAATGGGAGGGTAAGAAGTGCAGATAGTGAATGTAGACATCTTTTCCAAGAAGTTTCCCAGTAAAGGGAAAGACATACGACCCGATACTTACATGGTCTTAGTACTCGGTACTGTTCTAAGTGCTCGACGTGTATGAACTAATACAGTCCTCCAACCAGCCCCACGAGGTAGGTAGTGTTACTCTCCAAGATTTCCAGTTAAGGAAACAAATCTGATTCTCACATTTAGGACAGGGCTGCGCTAGGGAGGATGCACCCAGGGTGGATGGCTCCAGAGCCCACATTCTTAACACTGGTGGGCAGAAAGAAGTGAAGAGTTAAGGGAGGGTTTATTTGTTTTTGTTTTTTTGTTTGTAGTAGTAGAGACATAAACAAGCCGATCCAGCCAAGGAGATGGATCATGGGGCTGGTCTGATGTTGGACCCTTGCCAGCCAGTTGCTGTGAAAGGGAAAGAAAGAAAGCAAAGGAGCTTCAGACCATAAACAAGAGGGTGTTGGAGAGCTGAGCGGTGGGGAATCTTAGCCCTTAGGAGAGAGGAGCTGGGTGGAATGCCAGGAAGTGAAGGTCAAGAAGGGAGGGAGGTCACAGAGATGGCAGGTCCTTGTTTTCAGAAAAGGTGGGCCACTGGCTTTGAAGACTCGCAGGGTGGAATGGAAGAACACGCACACTTGGCCACGTCTATGCCCGGAGAGAGGTCAAGATGGGTGTTTACCACAACACGCGATCTAGAAGTGTGGGAGCTTCTCTGCGTTTTTGCTCAACTCCTCTTCTGATGTGTCTTCAATTCATTTGCATCGCTTATCTGAAGAAACCCACAATGAGAGTCTCTAAGCCACTCAGAAGTGAAGCAGTCCCAGCTAACGACAAGGCCCAGGGTGTGGTCGTGGAAGGGGGCGCCGACGTGGGGACATGGGCAGACCAAAGAGGCCAACAATATGAGGTCACGACGTGGGACAGCGGTCCTCGGAGCGGGAGCACCGCGTGGCAGGGGATGACCAGGCGGTGCACCTCTATGAGCGCAGCAGCGGGGAGCGGAGGGGGGCTGAGTAGGAGGCCCACGGGCAGACAGTAGTGGTGCCACCGACCCGACCGAGCCTTGCCTTCCTCTTGCTCCCATGGCAGCCGTCCACCCTCTCACCGGAAAGTGGAGAGCTGGTCTCCGCCTTGCCTGTTGGATAAGTGGGAGAAGTGCTTTAGAAAGAATTTTTGTCTCCTTGCCCCCTAATTTTTTTTTTTTTTTAATATTCCCCACTTGAGTCTTCCACCTTAGTAGTTGGTGTTTTTCTTAAACTTTGTTTTGAAATAACTGTAGATTCACAGGGGGTTGCAAAGCAATGTTTGGGGGGAGTTTCACACACCCTACTCCCCATGTTGGTGTCTGAAACAATTCTAGTACAGTATCCAGTCCAGTAAAACGACACTGCCATGACCCATGGGGCATAGTCAGATCTCCCCGGGCAGACAGGCACTCCGATTTGTATGTGTGTATGTCGGGGTGGGGACGGGGCTCCAGCGTGTATCCAGCACTACAACCAGGATCCAGAGGCCTCCACCCCCACGCCCGCCTCTCCGAGCTCCACTGTGTCAACCCTTTGCGGCTCTGCCCACGCCCTGGGCCCCATCCCCAGTGCCTGGCAACCACCCATCTGGCAACTGTCTGCACATTTATGTTATTCATGAATATTACACAACGGAAATCACGCACTGCGTATCCTTGTAAGGTTGACTGTTTTTCATTCAGCATCATTTCCTCGTGGTTTATTCACTTGAGTAGTTTTTTTTAGAAACTTGTACTGCCTTCCGTATGGAACTTATTCATTTCCACCCCTACCTTCGGGCCATCTCCCCTCCTGGGCTGTACCACTGCCTGCCAACACTGTACCCGTCCCTTGCCGCCTCCGGCAGATCTCCCTGCCATGTGCCTAGAGCCATCTGGGTCCTCTCTGTTCTAGCATCAGTTATGTACTCCTCACACCGTCTCGTTCTCCACTTGCAGGTAGAAGGCAGAGATCATGTCCAACTTACCTTTCTATCCCCAGCATCTAGTACAGTGCCTGAAATGTAGGAGGTACTCAGTAAATTATTTTTTGGATGAATGAATGGTTGAAGTTGCTCTGTTTGGTTCTTATATTGTGTCTTGAATATGTTACCTTCCCAACGAGACTCTAAACTAGATTGTCAACCCCTTGACAGCAGCCATGACAATCCATTTATTTGCGTGCACAGTTAGGGCTGCGTTAGGTATTTGTATGTGGCTTCAATGAGCATGTGCCTTTGTGTGTGTTGGGATGAAGTGAGGGCGTAAGTGTTTATGGGGCTGGTCTCCCAGCTGCCCAGCCTGACTTCCCACAGTCAGCAGGACGGACCTGGAGATGTCGGGGCTGAAGACGCTGGAGCACGTGGCGGTGACAGTCTCTATCACTCACCCACGACGCGGCAGCTTGGAGCTGAAACTGTTTTGCCCCAGTGGCATGATGTCCCTCATCGGCGCCCCCCGCAGCATGGACTCGTACGTACACCCGTCCATACCTTTGAGCTTTTTTTGCATCAAGGGTCTTTGCAAGGAAAAGATACAGATGTGGATGCTGGCCCTGCCCTGAGCTCTACGGCACCGGCTGACCATGGCAGCTGCAAGCCATTTATTGCCTGTCTTGTATAAGTCACTTACAATGTGCCAAGCACTGTATTTGACCAAAATTTTCTCTAATTCTTACAAGAACTATGCAGAGGAGCCTTTAACCTCCTTTTACAAATGAGGAAATAAGTCGCAGAGCTAGTAAGTGCCTGAGGAAGTAACAGCCTAGATCTGTCAGGCTCCCCAGCCTGTGCTCTCCCCACATTGCTTTTCCCACTGTGACATGTTGACACCAGTCCCTCATCTGGGATCCCCGGGGAAGGGACAGCTCTTGGGGACCCCTCATGGCACGCTCCCTGGTGGCTGTAGCTCAGGCCACAACTGCTACGTTTTGACGGCTACTGCAGTGAGGAAATCATGTTTGTGGGCAAAGGGTCAGTTCCCTGCCCTACGCCTTCCAAGTTTTCTACTCTTTCCTGCCCCCCACAGAGATCCCAACGGCTTCAATGATTGGACCTTCTCCACTGTGCGGTGCTGGGGGGAAAGAGCGAAGGGGACTTACAGACTCATGGTCAGGGATGTAGGTAAGCCTGCCTGCCTTCTGTCTGGTCCCTCTGGAGCGCAGAGCCCCCACAGAGACCATCCCGTGGAGAATGCTTAGGGTTGCCATTGGACCAACAGGGTAGATGCCAAGAAGTACATCCCATCTAAAATATGGGTGCTGAAATCTGAAATTGTTCATTGATACTACCTCTCATATTCCTTGGAGAAGTGACTGATCCATTTTTCCTCAGGATAGCAACAAAAATTCCCTGTTGAAACCACATTTCAAGTTCTTTCACATATAACCATCCTTCGACCAGCCCTGGTAGGCAGGTAAGGGCAGGACTAATTTTCACCATTTTTTGGTTGTTTTTTTTTTTTTTTTTTTTTTTTTTTTTTTTTTTAAACTGAGGTCCACCCAAAGGTCTGAAGTGACTGGTGCAAGGTCATACAATATTCCAGAGGAGACTGGAAACCAAACCCAACTCTCCTGGCTTCCAGCCAAGTTAGGTATTCACTAGACTGGTGGTTTTCAAACCTTTCTTTAATTTAGTAGGAAAAAAATTTTTTTTCAAGCAAAATCCCAACTGAAACCCTAAAAGACGAAAGAAACAAAGGCAGAACTTCTTTGCTTCGGAGTTAGACCTTTCAGCCTCCCAGTCTCCATCCCTAAGGGCGCCCCGTGAGGCACACCTGCAAAAGCCCTGGTCAGTGGACACAGGCCTCTACTGCAGCAGATCGTGTGCTCCAGTCCCCCTAGGGGGTGGGGCGGGCAGGGCCTCTGCTGCTTGCAAGGCCAGTGGAGGGGCAGGGCTCACGGACGCCCCACTTGCTGCCCTAGGAGATGAGACACTCCAGCCTGGCATCCTCCAGCAGTGGCAGCTGACCCTGTATGGCTCTGTGTGGAGTCCAGTAGACATCAAGGACAGGCAAAGGTAGGTGCCAGATGCAGGTGCCAGGGGGAAGGCTGCTCATGGGGCTGGAGGAGGCCGCTGAAGGAGCTCCACCTCCCTGGGAACCCACAGTACAGCTCCCCACCCCATTTTTGTGATGAGGCTTCCTCCCTCTCTCCAGCCCTGAGGTGGGAGGAGGAGTGAGGGCCCAAGGGAGGGGGGACAAGTTCAGGAGGGCATCCTCATGTCTTTTCTTCTCCACAGACTGTTAGAAAGTGCCATGAGTGGAAAATACCTGCATGATGGCTTCACTCTGCCCTGCCCTCCTGGGCTGAAAATCCCCGAGGAAGATGGTTATACCATCACCCCTAACACCCTCAAGGTACGAGGGCCTGGCCTCCAGCTCCAGCCGGGTGGGCCAGCAGGAGTGTCCCGGCAGATCGAGTCCTTGCTGGGGTACTCCAGGGGACTTGAGAAGTGAGGGGCTGGGAGGACCTGGGTGGGGCGAGTGCTTCAGGGTGGGAGAGGTAGTCCCTGGAAGGTGACAGGCTTTTTCTGAGTTCATCGTTCTGGGCCGAGGAAAGCCACAGGCTTTGGGAAAGCATCACTAACTTAGGTGCTTGACTTTTCCCCAGACTCTGGTGCTGGTAGGCAGTTTTACCATCTTCTGGACCGTTTACTACATGCTGGAAATATACCTGAGCCAGAGGAACGTGGCCACTCACCGAGTTTGTAGGAGTGGACCCTGCCACTGGCCCCAACGAAGCCAAAAAGCCAGGGAAGAGGGAACAGAACTAGAATCAGTGCCACTTTGCAACAGCAAGGATCCAGATGGAGTGGAGACGGAACGTGAGGGCCCTCCCACCACCTCTGATCCCCTTGCCCCAGACCTGCTGGCTCCAGGGGACTGGGGCCCATCCCAGGACAGGAGTACCCTGAACTGCCCTCATCATCACCTAGCGCCAGACCTGTTGCAGGGGAAAGAGGAGCAGATTTGCTGACCCACGGCCTAACAGACTCAACGTGGGACGGGCTCTTCCTTCCTGAAGCCAAGGAAGCTGGGAAGGCTGCTCTGAAGTCCCGAGAGCTCTGGGGAGAAGGCAGCCGTGATGCTAGCATCAGGAATCCACAGGCCTAAAGAGTGCGCTCTGACTTCACTCTGGGAGGGCGAGGGCCTTCTGAAAGTGCAGTGACAGGAAGAGTCCCAGAGAACAGTGTGGCCACAGCCACTGGATCTTCCTCCAGCTGGGCGGGGGCTCTTGGTGAGAAGGTCTTGGACACGTGCTCGGCCCCTCCCATGGGGCAGGCCTACCACCTCGTTTCTCCTGGGCAAGCCAGCGATGTGGGTCACGGGGACCCTCACCCACGGGCGGCCGGGGTGGAGCCTGCGATGGCCAGAAGAGCCTCTCCGGAGAAACGTCACTGGGTCACATGGGAAGAGGTCTCGGGCTGAAGGCTGGGAAGAGCCCGTGGCTATATGCCTGCCTTTTAATGACCCAGGACCTAGGAACAGCCGTCTCTTCCTCTCCCGCCTCCCCCTCCCTGCCCACGCCTGGAACCTAAGACGTACTGGTATGGCAGTTAGCCCTCCACCCAGCACACTCGCCCTGAAAGCAGCTGCCTCCATTAGCCCCCATCAGAAGCCAAGCCCAAACACACCCCGACTCCTTCCCCGGCGCCCCTCACCCTCCATCCTGAAGGATCGGTACGATGCTCCTGGCAAAGCTGCGGATGGGCATGGGTCCCCGGCGCCTGCGCGGCTTCACGAGGTGGTCTGTGGCAGGACTGTGACAGGGGCAGCCACTGCCACTCCAGCCCTGCGACCGCCCTGTCTTCCCCTGCACAGTGCTCAGGGAAATGGCCTTCCCCGCTGGAGGCCAGCCGTCTGCCTGACCGGCTGTGACTCCTCCCGGCATTGGCCTCCTCCCCTCTTCTGAGCTAGTTGATTGATCAAAAGTTTTTTTAACGCTTAAGATTTGGGTTTCTCTTTTCACAGCCACATTTGTTTGAATGTTTTTCTGCACAGCTTTTCCAAAATAAAAACCTTCCACGCAACGCTGCCCTTCCCCATCCTTTCCTCAGCCTCCTAGAGCTAATGCCAGTTGCCAAGTCGCTCCTCCCGGCCTTCGGTCCCCGAAGTTCACTCTCCTCCTCCTCTGCCTGGTCCTCTGAAGGACGCTGACCCCTCCTAGGATCCTAGGATTCGAGGAGTCCTTCAGAGCTGGCGGCCAGGAATACCCGTAAATGTTCCTGGTCTCTTGCCTGCTCATATTTCCTGGAACCAGAAGTGACTAGGGCAAATCAAACTCTGCCAGCCAGGCCTGAGAAAAGATTGCTGTATATATTTGTTTCTTTTTTGAATTTCAACCCCCAAAATATTCCAGCAAAAAAAATGGGGGGAGGTTGGGCTGGGTTTCCTTCAAGGGCATCTGCTGCCAAGGAGGATAGTGGACTTGCCCCTGCCCAGGCCCCCCCAGCCCATGGCCCCGCTGCCTGGCCCAGATGGGGAAAGACCGGGAGACGGTAAGGGGGCTGGGAGGAGGAGCGGTGCTTTGGGGCAAGAAGTTGGGCTGAGGCTGAGGGGTGGGGGGAGAGCTGCCCAAGTGCGGTCACCTTTGCTCAGTGACGGAGCCTCGAAGCTTGGCCGGGGCTGAAGGAACACACAGGTGTGGGTGAGGCAGGCGAGGCAGGATGGCTGCGGCCGACGAGCTGGGGAGGGGCAGGGCGGGGGCCTGGCCCCCTCCCTCTAACTGATGATCTGCCGGGGTCGTCCATAGCCCGTCATGCCAGCCTGGGAGGCCCCCCTGTTGCTGCCCATCTGTAGGCCAATGACGTGCTTTCCCTCCTGCAGCTGGCTCTCCGTGAATTCCCTCTTATGCTCCTGGGCTTTCCTGGAAGTGGGAAGCCAGGACAGAGACTCAGGCTGCACCTCTTCCACCGGAGTTCCGTTCCTCTGTGCTTCCGAGCCCGATCCCGTGGCCCCCGCCCCGCCCCACTGCTCCTGCTCCCTTCACCGAGCTTGCCCCTTGCGCCACGGAGCCTGGCAAGTAGCAGGGACCCACGCTCCCCGAGCCTAGCCTTCGCTTCGTACCCCCCGACTGTCCGCTTCCCCACCTCCCCGGCCTCGGCGGTGCGCCCCCGGCCGCCCCCCGCCCCCCGCACGGACATGGGCTTAGAGCACAAGGAACCCTTGCGGCCACATACTTCATAAACCAGTTGGGGTCTCCACGGTAGTGCCCATCATTCTTGGTCACCGCCAAGCTGCCCAGGGCCATCAGGGTCCTCTGCACGGCCGCCAAGTCTTTGCCTGCGAGAAGAAAGAAAGGGATGGGGATGGACTTCAGGATGGCGCATACAGGGCTCCACGGCAGGGCCCACCCCACCTCTCAGAAAGCGGGCCGCCCAGGGGGGCTGGTCCCGGGACGCACTGCCCCCCCCCCCCCCCCCCCCGCCCCGTGCGGATGGCTGGTGTCCTCTGGGCACATCCCGCCCCGGCCGTGCAGAGCTGGAGCTGCCGGGCTTCCGTCCGTCCTCGCCCCCCTGCCTCAGCCTCTGCCCTCCCCTGCCCCCTCCACCCCTTTCCTCTCTCTGTACCTTCATAGAGGTCGACGGTCTGGAACATGTCCGTCTTGGTGACCCCGTAGTCCTCCGCTGCCTTCAGGAACTGAGCCACCTGCTCCATCTGCTTGAAGACCATGGACGGAGGGTTCTCGGGGACCTTCACCGGCTTGGAGCCGTCCGGATACAGGCTGTTGACCAGCTTGCTCAGAATCTGCGGGCACACAGGCAGCTGGGCGCTCACTCGGGGGCCCACCCCGCCACTCCAGCAGGGCGCCAAGGCCCCAGCCCCCCTTCCCAGGGAGCCACTCACCACGCCGTTCTTCAGCCAGACCTGGAAGCCCAGGCGCCCACGGTCCGGGCGACCCACGTCGGAGCCGCACTGCATGACGATCCACTCCACCAGCCGCTCCTCCAGCTCCTCGTCATACTTCTTCTCAATTTTGGATTGTACTTCGCGGCTCATGCCATAGGAAGGACCCTTGTTGGCCATGTTGTAGGAGCTAAAGTGGCACAGGCCAGAGAAGGGAGGCGGTCAGAGGCTCAGAGAGCAACTGTGCTTTCACTTGTGCCAGGCAGGCCTTCCGGCTTCCAGGTGGACGCGGTGGAGCGGGGGCGGGGGGAGCACCCATCCATCCTAGACATTTATTGACCTCCCCTTGTTTCCTCGGTTTGTTTTCATGACACTGCCCGTCTGGGCCAGGCTCCTCCCCTAAGTCCAGGGAGCCTCTCTGAACTTAGGGACCAGAGACACAGGAGATCTGTGGAATCTTTGGAAGTCTAGAGCGAAGGCCGATAAACCGATTTTTGTGAACAAGCAGACAGTATTTCAGGCTTTGCAGGACATATGGTCTCTGCCATTGTAGCACGAAAGCAGCCTTAGACAAAACATAAACAAGTGAGCATGGCTTTGATCCAACAAAACTTTATTTACACAAACAAACAGCAGGCTGCATTTAGCGTAGTGGCCATAGTTTGACAACCGCTGGTCTAGAGTATTCTTTCTTTGCCAAAATTGGCCACAGAGGCACTGGAAATGCCTTCCAGAGGAGGCCACTACTGCCCCCACAAAATAAGGCAGCAGGTTTCTTTGTCCAGCCGGGGAGTGAGGTGATCTGTTGGTTCTGCCTTAAGTTACAGAGTTACCTTACCTCTCCCGCCACTTTATCCTCTAGCCCTGAAGCTGGAACTCCCAAAACCAGCTCTTTGCCAGGTCAGTTCAGCCTCTGGCCTGTAGCTACTGAAGAGGCTCGAACTCTTCCACCCCTGGTAAGGTCTAGGAAGCCAGCAAAACCCAAGAGCCTTTGGCCGAGAAGCTGCACTTCCTCAGTGGGCCAGGAGAGAGAGAGGGAGAGGACTGATGGACCCATCCATCGACTTTCCCTTGTGCCCTCAGGCTCCCGCCACTGCAGTAGCTGAGTCCTAGGAGCCAGAGTCCTCCAGGGATATCCCAGAGCCAAGAATCTGCCAGCCAGAGCATGGGGAGCCCCTCCCTGTGCAGAGCAGCAGCAGCTGCCGTCCTGGAGGCCTGAGGCTGGCCCTGCTCGGGAGAGCCCCATAATGTGGGGGGAAGGCTGCAGGAGCAGGGCCTGTAAGGTAGGCCTCTGGGCAGACGTGGCTGCTCAAGGGGAGTGTGACCTGGCTCCAGGTATCAGCCTGCGGTGGTGCCCAGAGCTCACTGGAAGAGCCCTCCGAGAAAGATACCAAATGAGGCCAGAGCCACTGCCTGGCCCTGGAGAGGTCAAAGGTCGGGAGGGAGACCCCCGGCTGAGGATGGTAGTCAGCACACTCCTCTGACTCCCTCTCACCAGAATCAGACCCTCTCCCACTCACCACTGCGGAAAGCAGAGTGAGCTGCCCTACTCTTTCTCGCCCCACAACCGACAACTGTCCTGCATTCAAGTTCCCCATCTGTGCCCAGATGAGGACCAGGACGTTCCCTATGTCAGAGGGCTGTGCCCTCAGGGAGCCCTGTCTGTGACTCCCTCCCAGAGTCGCCTCCTGGTGGTGACGGGGAGAGCCTGCGCCTGCACCACCGACAAAAACTGTTTTTCCCACCCCAGCCTCCACTCCTCTTCCAAGTCATCCCCTGAGGGAACAACAAAGGTTGAGACAAAGAGCACGAGATGGACTCATCTAAATTCCAGCTATTGGGCAACTCACTTCTCTCAGACTCGCAAGCCCCAGAGGGCTGGGCCACCCAGTTGACACCAGAGAACCCAAAAGCAGTCTCTTCTCTGTTTCTCTATGAACAGCCAGTCCCTCCCTTCCCCACCCTGCTGTGTGTCTCACACCTGCTTCCCTGCTTCCCAGCCACTGGAGGGCAAAAGACTAGCCCAGGAGCCCCACAGGTCAGCAGGGACCAGGTGACTTGGATGCAGCCTTCATCCCGACCCAGCTCAGCCTTGACCCCACCAGCCCAGGCGGGCGACATGCACCCCTGTGGTCCAGGCATCCACCACCTTCCACACTGCGCCCCACCCCGTACTCCCCACCCCACCTTCCCTGCCTCCCCCCAGACTGTGGAAGCAGAGGGCCCCTCCCCCGACCCCACCAGTTTTCAGTCTAGGAGATTCAGAGCAGACAGTTAAGCTGTCAAGGCTCATGGTGACAAGTACATGAAGTTGCAGCTCCTAGATCTAGAGACAGTATTTGGGTTTTGCTTAGAACAGGGAGGGGGATGAAATGCACCCACCCACCCCACCCCACCTTCTCCCTCCTGGTGAAGAGTTTGAAAGTGGAGGATTCTGAGAAATCCCTCTTAGTCCTCTGACTGAGACCTCCCCAGTCCCACTTTGCTGCTGCTGGGAAGAGGACAGGAAGAGGGGAAGGCCTTTCTAGATAAAGCCTCTCGGGACAGGAGAGGCAGGACAGCCTCCACTTTGACCCTCCTGCCTTGTGGCTCCTGTCAGCTTCCCCTCCCCTAAGACAGAGAGTAAAGTCCAGCTGTGAAGGGGCAGCGAGCACCTGCTCCCAGCAGGAATGCAAAAAAGCTAGCAGAACCAGGGCGTCTCTAGGACCCCTGGGCCCCCTCTCTCCTGGAAATAAAACACAGCGAATAAGAGCAAGCATGGCAGGAGGGAGGGCTCATCTAAATTCGGACAGAGAAGAGGGACCCTATGTACTGCTATCCTCTGGATAGTAACCACTGAGGGGAACCAGCTAGATCCTTCAGGAAGGGCCCAAGCAAGGCTCCTGCAGTGCCCACCGCTCACCCCTCTGCCAGCAGCGGGGTCACCTCCCATTTTCTGAGGATGGCAGGAGCCATGCATCCAGCAAAGCAGCTCTTGCAGGTCTCTGTGCCCTGCCACGCCTGGCTCAGTGGCTCCCCAGGGCCTCTCCTATGCTGCTTAGGCCCTGGGTATGCTCCCGCGGGACACTGCTCTCGGGTGCTGGTGTACTTGCACACCTCCTGGCCTCCCTGGACATCTTCCTAGATGGACACCAAACAGAGCCTTGTGTCTAAGCTCTGACACACTCCATGATGTGTCAACACCTCAAGCCCATCACCCCATAGGCGTGATGAGGGCTGAGCCCGGGGACCCCCCTCACACTCCAGTCGCCAGGTTCTCACCATCAATCCCTCTGCATCAGCGAGTCACCCTAAACATTTCAAGCAGCCTGGGGCTGCCCAGTCCCAGCGACATGGGACTCTAGCAGCCTCATCCCCCCGTCAAGGAGGAGCACCTCCCCATCTGGAGATCAGGAATGCCAGGGAGCTGGAGACCAGGACCCCCCAGAGCCCCGCCCGAGCACACCCCCTACTACTGTCAGGCCCTAGCCCACCTTCCCTCCGGCCCGGGGATCCATGCACTTACAGGGGTTCCTAGGCTCGCAGGAGGCAAAGAGCTCTCGTGTCTGAACTTGGACAGACAGGACGGGGCGCTGGCTGGGTGGGGGGTTTAAAGGGCCGCTGCCGCGGTGATGTCAGCCTCCCCCGCTGGCTCACCCCTCAGCCCCCTCCCTGCCAGAAGAACCCAGCCTGCTCCCACCCCCGGCCCCCCCAGTGACTCCACACAGGCTCCATATTTGGGGAAAGACACCAAGTCGGGGCAGTCTGCCGGGGCTGCCGAGACATTCTCTGCGTGCTTTGGAGATGGAGCGGGCGGGGCGGGGCGCGCCGCCGCGGGGAAGCGCCGGGAAAAGCCTTTTATGGACAGGACCACGAAGGCCTTCCCGCTGTCTGGACTTGGGGCTGCTCCTTCCTCACTGCTTCCTGCCCCCGAGTCCGAGGGGAGGGGAAATTCAAGGGGGTCTGGCCCGAGAGAGGGGGAAGGAGCTGGGGATCCCTCCAGCCGCCTCGTCCTCCGGAGGTTTCTGCTCCAGCTGGAGACAGGAGCTCCCTCCACGAGGACCCAGACGCGCCAGGCACATGCCTTGCAAACGCTCTCACTGGGGGCTACGGCGGGCGGCGTGGGAGCGTAAGGACTAACCTCACTTTTCAGATGAAGAAACAGGCTCAAGGTGCAACTAACGCAGGCCACGCGGGGGTCATGAGTGGGAGCAGCTGGGGGTCCCTGCCGCCCCCGCAGGGCAGGGAGAGGCTGGCAGCCCCACTCCTTCAGGGGTAGCACCCCGCTCAGGTGCAGTCTGGAGTGCCATGCGTTAGCCGGGGTGGCTCTGGGCGGCAGCGCCGAGGCCCTGGCCCCTGTCCAGAGGGTTTCTAAGGCGGGTGCTGGGCAGCACTGGGTGGGAGGCTCAGAGGCTGCTGCGCTCCCTCCCTCCCGTGGGAACAGCCCCCCCTACCCCCCCCCCCCCCCCCGAGAGCGGACTGGGCGCTCTCACTCCAGGGAGGAGACCCACTCATAGGTGGCTCGCACCTGGCCTCGGGTCTGGGGAAGGGTGGAAGGTGAGACTCCCCGCGGGGCCTCGTGGCTGCCCCCTGCGGCACCAACCCACCGCTTTCCCTGGGCGCCGGGCAGGGAGGAGCTAACACTCTCCACCGCCCACGGGACACCTTCCGGAGAGGGGCAGCTAGGCCTGGGGGTTGGGGGTGAGGGGGACGCCCACCACCTGCTAAGGCCAGAGCCCGAGACGCAGAGCTGCAGTGGCCCCCAGTGGTGTTTGCTGGGAAGAGCGGGGAGCGGGCCGGCCTCCGCTAGAGGGCAGCACACCGCCCCTTAGTTCTCAGTTCACCAGGGCCTGCCCCCCACCCCCCAATCTTGGGCTCTTAGGCCAGTTGGAACCAAGTCAACTTTCTCGGGTCGTTTCAAAATTCCCTCTTCTGGGAGCCTGCCTGCCACCTGCGCGCACTTACCCACCGTACATCACCATCATGTTCCCCGAGAACCAGCCCAGCCTGGGCCTGCCTTCTCCTGGCCACTCAAGTGAGGTCGGCGGGCACAGGCTGCACATGCAGCCAAGCTGGGAGACGCTCAGGTCAGACGCGAAGCCGGCCTGACGTGTGGGTGAGGGGCTCGGTGGGCAGAGGCTGCTGCCATTTGCCAGGCAAGGGCGGGGGGCAGGGATCTCAGCGGGGGGATGGCACTGCTGAGGCTCATTCACTGCATACTCTCTGCCCACCACCGTGCCTGGCACGCAGCAGGCCCTGGGGAGGGCCTCCAGGACTGACGCAGCTGCTCGGAGGAGAGCCGTAACATGGGCTACTCGAGGGCACATAGGGAAAAGCAAGGGGGACTCTACTTTGTCGAAAAGAGAAAGGGAGGGACGCCTGGGCGGCTCAGCTGTTGAGCATGTGCCTTCAGCTCAGGGCATGATCCTGGGGTCCTGGAATCGAATCCCACATCGGCCTCCCTGCATGGAGCCTGCTTCTCCCTCTGCCTGTGTCTCTGTGTCTCTCATGAATAAATAAAATCTAAATCTAAAAAATAAAAAAAAAAAGAGAGAAAGGCAGACCACAGGAAGCGAGAAACAGAGGGCCTGTCCCACCCCTCCTTCTCCACACCTCCACCCCGACGAGGGGGAGAAAACGGGGGACCAAGTACTGCGTCTGGTTGTTTCTTTAATCGAATGCAGACTCATTCATAGAAAACAGAAATGCAACCATAGCATGGAGACAGACATTAAACGGAGTTCTGAAAAAAGATCCAGATCCCCTCCTCCCCGCGGCCCCAGGGAGAGCTATAAAAACAAGTTGGGCAGAACAAAACACACACCCGTCCCCGAGCCGGAGCCCGACCTGAACTCCCCCATCTTGGCATCTGGACCGGACCAGGTAGGGTGATGGGGACCCAAGGGCCAGAGCGGGCCAAAGTCTCCTACGTATATACGTGTGTGTGTGATTAACACAGAACTTGGCCGAAGACGGACAGAAACACAGAAGCCAGCCCTGCGTCCTAGAGTGAGGCTGGTCCGGGGACAGCGGGGGCAGAGCGTGTCCCTTCCTGAGCCTCCTTCTAAGATAGGCACTGGGGCTCCCACGGCTGTGAGGAGGCAGGAGGAGCCGGGCGCCTTGGGGCCCCCTCCTTCACCCCTGGACATTCTTGGACAGCGTCGATGGCACTGAGAGGCCCCCAGCTGGGGCTTGGCAGGGCCGAGGGCCGGAAAGAAAAGGAAAGGGGCAAATCGATCTTTCCTTCCAATCGTGGTGCCCACATCAGTCCGGGGGCTGACGGGATAGGAAGTTGACCTCTGAATTCAGCCCCTCAGATCAAGGCGACCCTCACATGCAGGCTGACCCTTTGACTACAGAGCCGGTACCAAGCACAGGTCAGAGGGAGGAGGCACCACTGCCTGAAGCCCCTCTTAGGCCTTAGCACCAAAAGCCTGGCCCCAGCCGGCCAGCCTCCACAATCCTACACCCGCATTTCATCCTGACTGGAATGGGCAGTGATGGCAGTCGCGTACAGCCCCAAAGAGCAGTGGGGCCCTGGTACAGGACGGAGAATCAGGCCCAACCAGGCCTGGACTGGAGCTCGGGAAGAAGAAAGGGCTTGGGGTGCAGGCTCCGGGGAGGGGAAGGACGGACAGAGTGCAAGGCAGTGAGATGGGCAGGGCAACACTTCGCTCCTTCGTCCTGCAGAGGGACAACTGGAGAGCCAACAGCAGGGCCCGTGAGAGGCCCTCAACACTGAGAAGCAGCAGCAATTGGCCAACATCTGGGGTGTGGGGGGAGCAGGCCTCCTCCCCAGCAGAGAGCAGCTTCAAGGCTCAAGGCCCCCGCCATGACTGTCCCAGGCCAGGCTTGGCCTAGACCTCGCTGTCCTGCTGCTACCCACCGTGGGCCGCAGGCTGGGGACTCACACCCCCAGAGCTACGGAGGCTCCAGGCAGGGTGGCAGGAGGCCTTGGGGCCCCATGAGTAAAGCAAGGGGCCTAGCTCCTGCTAGAACACGTAGATCTTGTCCCGCTGCACGGTGTCCAGGTCGTCGTCCAGCGTCAGCAACACCTGGGGAGGGACGTGGAGTCAGGCCCAGGCCGGCGGCCGACCTCGGCCTCCACCCCACCCCCTGCTTGGGCAGGACAGTCTCACGGACCAGGAATGACCCAAACATGGCAATGGAGGACAGGAAGTGCCAGATATCGTGGTCGTCAAAGAAGTCCAGGAGGATGCAGTCGCGGTTGTGTTCCCGTGACTCGGCGGGGGTTTTCTGGGGAGGAACAGAGAGCTGCCTGTGGATGCCGCCCACCCAGGCCCGGGGCCAGACCCGCCCGCGGCTCCCTCGGCCGCCGTGCTCCCGGCACCAGGCACGAGAGCACCCTCCTTCTGACTCATCCTCACCGTCCTCTCCCACATCTAAAAACTGGCTTTTGTTACAGATTTCCCCCAGAGGATGCTGGCTTCTGCCCTTTCCTTTCACTTTTACCCTCATGCCTTGGATTCTTCTGCCGTTCACACCAGCAGAGGGTTGAGATCACCTTGAGATGCCCCCTAACTTAGGTCCCTGTCTTGGACTCTGCCCCCTGCTCCAATCTGCTCCTCCAGGCTCACTCGTTCTCCAAAGCCTTACTAGCAGGTAACCCCCACCCACCCACCCCCCACAACAGGAACCATAATGTGGGCCACGTCCTAGGAAACTCGGGGTCCTCCGTGCTCACCATGATCCCTACCCAACAAACACTCACTGGACACCACTATGTCTGGGGACCGTCTCTGCCACATGCTGAGGCCACTGATATGACAAGAACTATCCTGACTTCAGGGGTTCACAGTCTTCACTCGGCTCCCAGATTCATATATTTGTTGACCCCAAATCTGCCTCGATTAGTTCTGCCTTTGAGTCATTACTCCAGTCGCAGCATTGCTAGGCCACAGGGCCCTTTCTCATCACCCAGGGCCTTTGAGACCATGAGCAAGGTCCACCTCCTCCAGGAAGCTTTCCTGGACCTCCTGTGTCCTCTGCCCTCGTGTCCATGTCCCCTTCCTGTCTTGCCTATGCCCTTCACCTTGTGGATCATATCGCAAAGAGTAGTCCAGGAACTGATGGTCTCTCTCCTGAACTAGATTAAAGTACTTCAAAGGCAGAGGACCATGCCAGGCTTGGTTCTGATCATAGAATTGAAACCTGATTCATGGCAGGTGCCTACAAGGCTGAGGGGAGAGCCTGGCACTTCTGGCTTCAAACCCCAGCTGTGCCACTGGCTGGCCATGTGACCTTGGGCAGGTCCCTTGGCCTCTGTGAACTTCAGCTGCCTCATATGTAAAATGGGGACTTCAGGAATATTAAGGGAGAAAGCAGCTGCGAAAGAGCATGGCCGGTACTCACAAATGATGTTCGTAAAGAGAAGTGGCCATTTATTGGCTCACAACAAACTTGTGGGTGACTCCCTCACCCTCTCGGCAGGAGGACTACTCACCTGCCAGGTGCTGAGTCCCTGGAAGAAGAAGAAGAGTGCGAAGCCCCACACCACGGAGGTGCAGACAATGCAGAGCAGGGGAATGAGCTTGATCCGTTCCCCGCTGCGGAGCTGGTGGGATTGAAGAGGAGTCTGAGGGCCGGGCCCTGGCCCAGCCCGTCTCCCAGCCTGCCCTTCATGCCACTTCTCAGCATATGGGACGGATCCTTCAGGAAGCCTTCCTGGATTCACACCATCACCTGCCGTAGCTACACAGCCCACTCGTCCCACACCAGCAGCCTGGGGTCCTCACCCCTGATGTCTGACCTGGCTAGGCCTCCATGTGCCCACAGCCCCGTGCTATCAACCTGCACTGGCCAGGGGGCTCTCCTTGTGCTCGGCTCCTCTCACCCTGGACGGCAGGAGGGTCCCTGGGAAGTGCCCGGCCCTCAGAGGCCCCAGGCTGTGCAGACCTGGCGAGCCCCCCTCAACCCCTCTACACCGCATGGGGCTCTTCCCAGCTGCAGCCTGCAGCGCTACCAGTGTCATGGGCTGTTCTCTGCATATGGAAGGGGCTCAGTGAATGAGTCTCTGGATACAGCTGGAGTACAGGCAAGAGACTTTAGCCTCTCCCCTCCTCGAACTGCATCAGCATGAGACGAACAAAAAATTCCCACTGCCTCTCAATGCTACCCTGAAGCAGGTTGTGCCAATCTCCTCCCGCTGGCAGAGAAGGCTCAGCCATCCCCACTCACCTTCATAATGATGTAGAAGGCAAAGTAGAGAAGCAGGTTGCAGATGCCAATGGCCAACAAGTAGGAGGCGAAATCATTGGGGCGCATGATGAGCCCATAGGCAGCTCTGGCAAAGGAAAGAAGAGCTGGTGAAGCAGGGGAAGCCAAGGGCAAGGAAAGGGCTCTCCTTCACCCCATGTTATGCTACTATGAAGTGAGGCTGGGTTCAGAGGCCCACAGAAATTCCAGAACCCCTGGTGCCAGCATCTCTCTCCTCAGCCCCCATTTCTCACGCCTGAAGCTTAGAATGTGTCCGTGGCCCCCCAGGCAGCCAATGGCTGGCCAAGTCCCCCGCTGTCTGCCCAGCCAGGCTACCGCAGACAATGGCCAGACTCACAGCGACCAGTTGATAATGTTGCCCATAACCAGCAGCACCATGCGGTCCTGGAGGGAAGCAGAGACACGGGGACTGAGAGAGGGGAAGAGAGACAGGGAGAAAAGTGGAAGAAGGCCCAGATCAGCCAGTCCCCACCCTCCCCTGGGCTCTCAGCTATGTCCCCGCACCCCCCCACCAGCCGAGGGAAGAGAGCAGATGGCAGAGGGCTGGGGAGCTGGGCCAGTACCACGTAGAGGGGCCCGCTGCACTGCCGGATGCAGTCTGTGTAGAGCACGTGGAGGATGCGGCGGCAGATCCCGGAGTCTGCAAGAAGGAGAAGTGCTGACGGCCCTGGGACCCCTTCCACCGTCCCCTGGCCCACGCCCGCAGAGGACCCCAGGCCTTCAGAGGGCACAGCTATGCCAACCCTCATCTCATTCCTCACTCGGTGATTCTTCCAGGGCCCCCAGCGAGAGAGCAGAACCCAGAGTCTGCTGTGAGTCCAGGTCCCCTGACTCCCTGGGGCCCAGCTGCACCCCCCACCTCCCCACCCTGCCCTGGGCATGTCCTCACCCAGCTTCCAGCGGCCCATGTAATAGAGCTGTGTGCTGAGGAGCAGGGTGGCAATGATGTGAATGATGGAGAAGACTATCCAGAATGCTGTGTTTCCTTTGCCGAAGACCTGTCAGGGGCCACAGTGGACAGGGCTGAGGAGGCGCTGAGAGGAGCTCCCACAGCCCGCCCTTTCTCTGGAGGATCAGGGCTCTCCCAGGAGCCCAAAGACGGCACATCAGGGAAGGAGCAGGGATCTCTCCTCCAGGGGGGCAGAGGGACTGCATGTGCACACACACGTGTGCACCTTTAATACTTTAATATGGGGCAGGCCCAAGGGGCCAGGGGCTCACCACACCCAGCACGGAGAAGAAGATGACGATGGCCAAGCAGGCGTAGGCGCTGTAGGCGCTGGCGTTAATGTCTGGGTGCCGCTTCTGGTAGAGCTTCAGCATGCACAGCCCGGCAATCATGTACATGAACGACGTGTCTGGGTTGGGGGCATGAACGTGAACTACAAATGCATCCACTGAACTTCAGCATGGAACTCCCTGCCCAGACAATCCAAGGGAGCCCCCAAGGCCTTCTCGTGGCCACGAGCGAGCCGCTGGTGGGCTGACACCAGAACTCCAGCCCCTGACCTGGAGTTCAAATGTCATCACACTGACATGTGACTGTGACACCACACTGCCACCCCACTGGCTGGCACCCAATCTGACCTCCCCTGACAACAAGGACAATGTAGGCTGAGCACCTTAAGGTCAGGGACCACATCTCAGTGATATTCGTTTTCTCAGTTTACACATGGCTTTCCATGGAAAACACTAAACGGATGAATGCAATATCATCCAGCTGCATCCTTTCTAGAAACTAGGATGTGTATGCACACAGGAACCCCAACCCTGGCGTCTCCCACAGGGCTGAGTCCTGGGGGATCCCTGCAGGTGACATGGGGATGGGGATGGTAGAGGACCTCAGACAGGTGCAGCCAGGGAAGGAGGCCCCACTCACCAAACTGGAAGTTGGTATAGTTGGGGCAGACATGATAGCAGGCACTAAGCAACCCCTCCATCATCAGGGCTGTGCCCATGGCATAGAACAGGCCAAAGTGTTTTGGGATCCCACATTCCTATTGGGGAGAAGGGAAGGGAAAGAGGAGGTGAGGTGGGAGGGAGGAAGGGACCCAAAGGACGGACAGGAGGAAAGAGGTATGGAGCGGCTCGTGGGCTGGGCAGGGCTGGGCACTCCGGCTAGAAGAGCCTGGCGCCGAGGCATCAGTGGGCAGGTGCTCTCTCACCAGGGCGTAGAGGTCATTGCGCAGCAGGGCCCGGTTGTGGTTAATCTCTCGCTGCAGAATGATGAGCAGGAACAGCAGCCCCAGCAGGATGTACCCCAGATTGCTCAGGATGTTGTTGAAGGCGCTGGAAGGGGTGACACAGGGCGCATTGCCTTGGCCCTGCACTCTGGACTCTTCTGCCCCACCCCCACCCCGGGGCATTACTGGCAGAGCCCCTGCCCCAGCCCTAGCTCACCCCAAACCATCCTCACCTGAGGTTGCCCAGTGGGTGAGCACAGAGGAAGTTGTAGTAGCAGATGTCCTGATTCCCTGTGACGTTCACCACCTGCAGCAGGGCACAGGAGCACAGAGGGGCTGCTGATGCACCTGGCTCAGCCCAGAGCCCAGGTGAGAGGGAGCCAGGCTCCAGCCCTGCCACATCACCCAGTCCCAGCCGGCAGGACAGGAAAGTGCCACACAACGGGCACGTGTGTGCATCCGTATGCCAGGCCAGGCTTCTTTGCCACAGTCACTGGCCCCCTCACTAGGTGGAGTCAGAAATCATGAGGCATGACCGCGACAGAGGTTCTTGCCTCACAGCACAGAGAAAGGGGAAGGGAAACCAACACTTACAAAGTGCCACGGCTCTTGTTGCATGAACCCTGCAACGAGCCGGGGACGGTGTCGTCATTGCTACTGTGCTGCCCCATTTTTCAGGGAGCCTCAGTGACTTGCTGCAGGTCACCCAGCTGGTGAGGCTGAGTTAGGATCTGGACCCAGGAACCTGTGACCTAAGACCTGTGCTCACTCCTGAGCCCCAGGCCAGGAAGCTCTGCACTTGGGGCCGCGGCCCAGATGGGCAAGGGCGCTCCGCAGGGGCCCCGGGGGAGCCAGCCCTGCCCCTCACCGTCTGGTAGGTGATCACCAGCTGCACCACCGGAAGCGCATAGAAGACAGCGATGGTGGCGATGTTCCTGAGGAGAGGAAGGACAGCGGTGAGGAGGTGGCACCCGAAACCTGCCACCGCCACCCCACCCCACCAGGGAGGAAGCCCGGCCCCCTCCGCCCACTCACCAGAAGTAGATCTGGTACTTTTTCCGAAGGACGCGTTTGTCCTTGCGGGCCAGGTCGGCCACGTAGAGGTATTGCTGGGGAGAAGCTGCAGTGAGCCCTGCTTTCCCGCTGCCCCCTGGGAGATGCCCCTCCTGCCCAGGTTAGAGGAGGACAGCGAAGGCCCCCCACCCCTCCCGCAGGCCACAGTCCCGGACCGCAGGGCAGGTGGCTCCAGGTCAGCCCCTTGCTGCGGACCATCAGACTGGAAGGGCCGGGAATAGAGTCAGCTTCCTCTAGAATCTATCCTGCCCCAAATCAGCTCTTTCCCTTTGTTCTCCTACAATGTCACCCCACAGGGAGGTGCGTGGGGGCCCAAACACAGAATCTGCTTCCCATGGGAAACCCATGACTAGGGCCAGCCCCCATGGCATCAGACCTTGGTGCGAATGACATTCTTGTCCGAATCAATGTCAGTCAACGTGTCATAGTCGTCCTCCTCCACAGAGCTCATGGAGTCCAGGCGTGGCCGAGTGCCCACAGGGTCTAGGGAACGATCTGGGGTGGCGGGGAGGAAGAGTTAACCAAGAGGCACAGAACTTAAGATCTGTCCCCACCCCCTGGGGCAATTGTCACAATTACTGGGCAGTGGGAAGAGGCAAATTGTGGGCTCAGAGCAGGAGCAGAGGCGGGCTCAGGCCCAGGGAAGAGGTATCGGGTGCTCCTAAGTCCTCGAGGGGAACAAGGGTGGGTTCTGGGAAGAGGCCACCAAACAGGGACTGCTCCAGCCCTGCCCCCTCACTGAGTAGGACTCCCAGGCCAGGACGCTGAGCAGACCTGGGCCCCCAACACAAGCAACAAGGACTGAATTCGGCAGAAGTCATGCTGATTAGATGCCCGGCCGTGTGGGTTCTGAGAGGACACTGGCTTGGCCCCCACTGGGTAAAGACCCAGTGGGCTCTGGGGGGGCAGGCAAGGAGGACAGGCTGCCTCTAGGAAGAGCACCTGCTCCTGTTCTTCTCTTGTGCCTTCAGAAGCTTCCTCCTATGACTTTGCCTGACCGAAGCCCCCAGAGGCCAGGATGTGACACCTGTGCCCATGAGCCCTACCCCGGCAGGCCAGGGAACACGGGTGCTGGCAAACATGACAGCCAACCAGAACATCTGGCCTGGGGGGAGTTGGGGTGCCAGCCCACCAGCATCAAAGCCAGTGCCTGCTTATCTCAAAAGACACAAGAGCGGGCAATTATTGGCATTAGATGGGGAAGCCATGCACAAAGCATCTCTCTGGCCCTGGAGCCTACCGGCTCCAGTCAACTGCCCTGGCAGGAGCTGATTGGCGGAGCAGCGCCCCCCCCCTCCCCACATCTACCCATGGCAATGCACAGCTGCCGCATCTGGCCAAAGGGGAGGCGCCGCTTGAACTGGTCGTGCCCTTCAAAGGAAAGGGAAAGTTACCAGGAAGTGGGGCCAAGGAGGAAGGAAGGAAAAAGGAGAGGGGTAGGGAGGCAGCAGCCCCATTCCTGGCTCCAGCGTCTGGCAGAAGAGGCGAGTGCCCTTCACCACACTTCGCCCAGCCTGCTCCAGCCCTGCACCACCTGGCTCTGCCCAGCCTGGCATACTCACCCTGGTAGCCGTAGGAGAGGTCCCCAGTGCCCGTGCTATCCACCAGGCCGTCCGTAGATCCCGAGCTGTTCTCTGTGGGGAACGGCGAGTGGTGAGGCAGGTACGAGGGGACGGGGATGCTGGGGGCGGGGGGGGCCGCTGCCACTCGGCCACCCGTCGAGGTGACCGGGTTGTGAGTGGGCGGCACGACCACCGGTGCTGACACGTACCAAAGGAGCCATAGTTATAGGCCCTCGTAAGGGGAGCTGCCAGGGAAGGAGTCGGCGAGCACCCGGGGGTGACCTGCAATGAGAAATCAAGGTCCCATCAACTCTGGAAACAGGGTGTGGCCAAGCCAAGGAGAGGAAAGACACAGAAGGGCCACGGCAGCAGCAAAGAATAAGCACCTATCCTGACAAACACGCTGCGCTCCCACCACCAGCCGTGCCCCAACCTCCCACGCGGGTCCCAAAGGAAACCCTCACTGTCCTTTGTCCTCTCTACAGAAAGAGAAAGGTCAAGGAAGCGATGCATCTCAATTACCAGCGAGGACAACGAGCACCACCCGCCCAAGTCCCACCCCTGACATCCCAGTGTGTCCCCTCCGTCCCCCATTCTGGATTCCAGCTCCTCTGCCCACAGCACCTGGAGCTTACCAAGGAGAGAGGCTGAGAGAGAAGGTCCCAAGCAGGAGGGAGGACAGACAGAGAAGGAAGGTTGGAAGAAAAGGAGAGAGAATGAAAGGTTAGTAACGCCCCAGACTGTGAGCTCCTCACCCGAGGCAGACAGTGTAGCTAGCCCCAGAGAATGAATCAAGCGGCAGCCGTTAAGATGGGCATATCAGGGTGGTCCGGGCACAATCCCGGCCCCATTTCCATCTGCAGAGTGTTCTTCCCAATCTGAACATCCAGAAGCCCCCAGCTGGCCTCTCCCCCTCCAGCCCCCAAGGGAACCATCTACCAAAGCACAAAGCACACTCTGCCCTCCCTGCCCACGCCCTTCGGAGGTACCGCTTTCTGGGCAGGCTCGGTCCATGGCCACCAGAAGCGTCTTCTTCCTCTGCCTGCAGGAACAGAATCCAGAGGCAAACCAGAGGGGCAGGAAGAGGGTCCTGCCTGGACGGCTGGCCTGCCTTCCACCCTCTCCATCCCCTAACCCTGCCCTCCATCTGTGACCTAAGGCTCCTCCCAGGCTGGGGAGTAGTGTGGGGTTTCCCTGCTTGGGGAGAAGGTTGAGGGGAGGGGCTGGTTTCCAGAGGAGAGGCCCAGGGACCACCGACCTCCTATGCCCCATGATGGTGCAGAGCACTAGCCTGGGCTGGCTCAGATCCCGCCAGGCAGGCTCCCCTGCTCGCCCCACCCCAGAACAGGGGGAAGCCCAGCAGCCCCCCTTTACCTCCAGTTCTCCCAACAGGCCAGGAGGATAGTCAGCAGATAGAAGGAGAGAAATATGCCCAGGCAAAAGAGCATACCGCCAACATAGGCCTCAGCTGTGGGGAGGGAAGCAGGAGGATGAGCACATCAAATCCTGCCAAGGCTGCGCGTCACGGCACACAGGGGCCCAGCCTGAGCTCTCCCCTCTTCTTCCCTCAGATGCAGTAACCTCGTGGGGTGAACAACAGGCCGTTCCCCCAGATATGCCAAACTCTGACGTGATTCCTGTCTTTGCTCATGTTACTCCCTCTGCTAGAATTTTCTCCTCTGCTTCTTCCTTGAAAACTCCATCCTGCTTTCAAACACACTGTCCTTGCAAGCACAGTTCAGGGGCTGTGTCCTCTAGGAAAGCTTCTCTGTCTTATGCTCCCAGTGACCTGTCCTTTGCCCACTGGAGCTCTCAGCACCCTGCACAGAGAGGCTCCTGTCCTTCAGGAGCTCTCTGAGGACTACAGCCAGAGCGTAGCACCTGGCATGAAGAAGGTGCTCGATAAATATTTGTTGAATAAAGAAACCATACAGGAGAGGCAAGCTTCTTTTTCTTCCTATCACAATCCCTTATTTTTTCCAGCTTATGTATTCCAGTTTACAAAGGGCTCCATCTAATCACTCAGCAAATATTTATCGAGTGTGACTAAGGGGCCTAACACTTTCCTGCTAATTTTGTGCTAAACCGCACAACTTGGTGAGACTACCAGGACAGACCCTACTGCTAGGGACAGGGAAGCTGAGGCTTTTAGCATAGAGACAGGGCAATAGTGAGATGACACTGCTCATAAGAGGCGAAAAGAGAACCAGAACTCAGTACTTCAGAGTGTTGGTCACTGACTCTGCACCACATCACACTGGGACCCACCTCCTGGCCCTCCCATCGTGAACACTGCCAAGAGCACTCCCCCTTCCTCCCCCATCAGTGTGCCCTGTAGGCCTCCATCACCCTTCCCATTCAGAGAACACTCCCTCCCCTCCCCCAGGTCTGAGAGGAAGAGCCACTCAGCCACCCACACTCACACGTGACCGCCCGAGATACCACCACTGACAGGGTTTTCTGGCGATGCCCTTGATCAACCGGTTCATCTGGAAACAAAATGTCAAACAAGTGGCTGCCTAGAGCTTCGCTGAAGTTTGTGGGACCGGGCCTGGGAGAGTCTGGGGCCCAAGCCCTCCATCTCAGATCCACCCATCAGCCACACACAGGTTCTTCTACCTCCCAGGGAGTGGCCAGGCCCTCCCCACCACCCCTAGCCAGGCCCAGGGCACACGGTGTACCTTCTACAAAGGGGTAGAAAGGCAAGGAGCCCCCACAGGCCTGGTCTTCAGTCTTCACCACCACCACCACGTAAAAGCTGTTGCTGGGGAAGTCTTTGCGCTGCAGGATGATGACGGTGATGATGATAATGATAAAACCGTCATCATCAATCACCATCAAAATCAATCATCAAAATACACACATAATTTTACTTAGCCCTCACAAAGATTCCTATGAGATAAGTACTATCATTATCCCTACTGGGCCTTAGGGTTATACCGCCAGTAAGTGGTACAGCCAGCGTTACCTGGCTCCAGAGCTCAAACCATGACTCCGCGCTACAGCCAGGTGAGCGAATGTGTGTAAGACCCACCATCAAGGAACCCATGGGTGCCCGATTACAGTCTGGGCATCAGCCGGGAGAAAGGGGGAGGGGCCTCGCTGCCTCCTGAGGTGCAAGACTGGATCTTGTGGGGGGATCACAGGGCGCTACACTCCCTGCCCCCAGCATAGGTTTTAGCCTTTGCCACGGGCCACACAGCATCAACCGGGGCCCTTTCCCCTCTCTCAGCTATCATTACGGTGAATGAAGTAGAACTGACAGCCAGAAAGGGTACTCTGCTCTCTCCTACCCCTCCTGGTGATCGGGATGATGGTTGAACTGTCGCATATATCAGAGGGTCCCAACCCTCAGGGACTGGCAGGCCAAGACTTGGTGTTATCAGTAGGGTAGGAATAGGCAGGGATAAAGGGGCAAGGATTTGGAAAGCTCATCCCCTGGCCCATCTCCCACGGGGCCATGCACATTTCCTACCTGCACAGTGATGGCGGCCTTCTTGGTCATAGTCTGATACATGCCGATGAAGGCTACGTTGTTGTCCAGGTCATAGACAGGGCACTACAGAGGTGGGAGGGAGAGGCCGATGGGCAGGACCCGGGCCCTGGGCCTCCTCTTGAGCAGCCCTGCTACCCTCAGTAGAGGACAAAAAGGGCAGGCAACCTACCAGGACATCCTGGATGGAGATGACTGAGCAGGGAAAGGCTTTGTTGGAGGTCACCTTGACAATCACCGAGTCCACTCCCTCCGGGAACTCATACTTGAAGTACTGAGGGCACAGGAGGGCAGGGAGAGTCCCATCTCATGAGGATGCTCTCTCTGTCCCTCTACAAGGGAACAGTGTGAATCCTCTCAGCTTTGGGCAGTGGACACTCTCTGGGAAGAAAGACCCTGACCCCAAGCAACCCTATTATATCATCCCCTGCAACCTCACCTGGGCACCCAGGAGAGTGTCCAAGAGGCAAGGAGAAAAGGTGGCCACCAGACCCCATGCCTCTGCACTTGCCGTGCTGCTGGTCCCTTACCACCTCAGGGCCAGAGCTCCTATTTCCCAACAGTCCTCTCCATGGCGAGGGTACAGCCAACTGGAGACTCCCAGCAGAGTCTGCCGACCACTCTTGCTCCCGTGTCCCCACTTGTCTTCCCAGGGGGCAGCTGACACGAGAGATCTTACCTGGGGCTGGGCTGCTGTGGTGTTGAAGCTAAACTGCTCCCCAGTCCTGGAGGGAGAAGAGCCCACCCCCATGGTCATTCCCGGAGCTTGGCAAGAAGGCCAGTCCCATGGTCCCCTTGCATCTCCCTTGCCGACCTGAGCACAAAGTCGTCCATGCGGCTGACCCGGAGCTGGTATGTGGTGTTGACTGGTGACAGGGTGGACACATCCACGTAGAAGTACTGGACCTCGGACTCATTCTTGGTGGGGGGCTGGCACAGCGTTCGCTCCACCTTTTGGTAGAGGTACTTGCGCTGATACCTACAGCCCAAAGCAGAAAGGGGACGTTAGCACTGTGCCTGCCGGTAAGCCAGGCCAAGGGAGCAAGGCCCCAGTTCTTCTTCTCTGGTTTCCATTCTCCCCACTCCTACCCTGGCTGGGCTGACAAGCTCCAGGCTTGTCTGGCCTGGCTACTGAGCAGCCCCCTGGTTCAGGGAATGGGGGAGAGAAACGGAGGGGCTCCTGGGTGGTCTGAGACCCCAAATGAGGCCCTGGGGGAGGCTCTGGGCATGGCCTGGCCTCGACCTACCCCCCTCCCTGATCCCCATGTCCTACTCACAGCCCTCGCAGGATTAGGGGCACCTGGAAGGACACCACAGCTTCCTTCTGGCGGACCACAAACAGCAAAGGAGCCCCCTTCTGCTTGTTCAGGACATTCACGGACACACGCACACCTTCTGTCTGGAGAATAACATGGAAACAGCCCTCAGTCAAGCCTGTAGGGACTCTACTTCCACTACCTGGGACACATGGCTCCAGAGACAGTGAGCGCTGCCCTTCATCGTGCCAACTCTGACCCCATCTGAGTCAGGCTGGGAAGCTAGCTGTGCCCCTTCTTCCACCAGAGCAGGCCCAGTCTGCAGGAGGGATTTGCCCTGAGTTCCAGGAGGGGTCCCTGGACGAGGCCCCATCCTGGCTGGCAGGTACGTATGTGCAGGACAACGGGACCCCCGCCAACTTGAAGGCCTCACTTCCCAACAGGAAACATAAGGGAGGCCTCGGGCATCCCCAGGATACCCCACACCTATCCACGTCCACAGGATATACACGCACAGGGCCACAGGAGACCAAGAAGGGTTCCTCAGTTTTCTTCCTTGTGAGCCAGGAAGCTCCCATTCAACAATTCCCATCCCCCAATCTGGGGACCAGAGCCAGGAGGGTTGTGGGGAAACAGAGATCGTTGAAAAGTACGAAAGCCAAGATCTGACCAAGGGCTAGCGCTGCTGAAAAGTCACTTCACACCACTGAGCCCCAGTGTGCCCTCTGTATGATGCACACCTTCTCACTCTTCACGCATGGAGCAGAGTATACAGAACGGTGGGAGCTTCAAGAAAATCAATCCGTCAAACCTGGTGATGCTTGTTATTGTGCTGCTGAGACCCCCACCCTAGGGCAGCATTTCCCAGAGGGGCAGAGACCATAAGTCTCAGGTTGACCCCAGGGATGGGGAGAAGGAAGAAAGGACTCTAAGCAGGAGGAAAGCACACTTCAGAGACGTAGGGCTCTGAAGGCAGACCCTGGCCTGTCACGGGAGGCAAATCTCTGCCCGTTCTGAAAAATAATCAGGCTCCCAGGCTCAGCTCTCCCACGCCTTAGTAAATCCAATCCTGGAGAGCTCAGGGCAGCGGGGATAGTGCCGGGCGGCCTGAGTTCTCCAAATCTCAGCTCTGCCCGCGGTCGAGACTGTGGATCTAGCTACAACCATGTTTAACACATGCTGGGGGAAGAAATGAAAGAGAAAGTCAGGGCGAGGCAGATTCCCCAGAGAGAAACTTCCTCTCTCCTCCCGTCCAACTAGAAGTTGGGTCTCGTCTCCACCACGCCGGATGGTGTGCAAGGCCGGGGGCAGGGGGCAGGGGGGCCTTCTAGGGCACATCTCCCCGGGGAGCCTCAGCCTGCACTCGGCTGGGCAGAGCCTCCGGGCGGCCGGCTCCTGTCCTGGGGGTTTCCTGCTCCGCCGGCACCCACCCCGGGGGCTGCCAGACTCAGGGTGCTGGGGAGGGGCAGGCGGGGAGGAGGGGTCAGCAAGAACTCGGGGACGCGACAACTTCAGCGGCGGCCGGGCGGGAGCTGCGGGGAGCGCAGCGCGGCTCTGGGAGGGGGACCCCGCCCCCGGCCCCCGCCCGCCCCGCCCGCGCCCCCGCCCCCGGCCCCGCGCCCCCGGAGCTCCCCGGGGCTCCTCACCCGGTTGCGAGTCACGGTGTGGTTGAAGGTGTAGATGTTGACCAGCTCGCCGTTGACCTCGTCCGCGTAGGTGCGCTCGAACTCGGCGTCTTTCTGCGAGACGTTCTTGGGCCCCAGGGCCCCCGGGCGGCCGCCGGCCGAG
The DNA here is from genome assembly GCF_011100685.1 of Canis lupus familiaris. NCBI lineage: Eukaryota > Metazoa > Chordata > Mammalia > Carnivora > Canidae > Canis > Canis lupus. The sequence goes on from NC_049226.1 coordinate 16,439,676, forward strand.
GCCACCAGGAGCGCCACGAAGGGCAGGGCCGGCGCGAACATGGCCCCGGCGAGGCGGCGGCGGCGGGGGCGGCGGGCGGCGGGACGGCTCCGGGGCGGGCGGCGGCCGCGGCCGCAGCTTCCAGCATCTCACCAGGACCAGAACTTTAACCCCGGCCCGAGATTAGGACACGTCCCCTCCCCGCAGCCGCGGCGGCGCTGGCGGGGGCCCGGCGGGGAGGGGCGCGGGGGGCGGGGGCCGGGGCCGGGGCCGGGGCCGGGGGCGGGGGCGGGCGGGCCGGGGGCGGCCGGTTGCCGGGAGGCTGGGGACGCCGGCGGCGGGGAGGGCGGGGCGGCGGCGGCGGCGGGGGCGGCCGCGGAGGGAGGGGCGGCGGGCGGCGGGCGGCGGGCGGCGAGGGGCGAGGGGCGGGGAGGGCGGCGGCGGCCGGTGGCCGCGGGGCCAAAGCGGCGCGCTTCGCGGGGCGCGGGCCCTTTAAGGGCGGGCGGCCGCGGCGGCCCCGGGGCTCGCGGCTCGCGCGGGTGTGCGGGGCCGCGCGGCGGTAAACAGCAGGACGGCCGGTCCGCCCGCTGACGTCAGGGGAAACTGACACAGATTTAAAGGGCCGAGTCCCGGATTGCGCCTTAAAGGGGCCGCGGCCCTCCAGCGGGAGCCGCCTCTGACTGCCCTCCCGCCGCCGCCTCCTCTTTCTTAATCCTGCCGGTCTCTGGAAGCTCACCTTGGTTGGACCAGGCGGATGTTTCCGGGAGGGACCTCCAAGTGTTGGGTTCTTGTTGACAGGGCCTTCTTTGCTCGAACCTGAGAATTCACCTCCACCCCCACTGCCTTTACCATCCTCCATCCCTGGGCCATTAAGAAAGGAAGAACTGAATTAGGAGACAGGCCGGACGCCTTCCCGGCGGCGGCGGCGGAGGGACGGCCGAGGCAGAACAACAGAACCTCTGGACAGTCTCACCCGCCAGGGAGGCCCGGATGCCTGCAGGGCTCCCTCCCCTTTGCAGAGGCAGCTAAAACGCTCACGGCAAGTGAGTGACTTCCAGTGTAAATTGCGGAAAACTTTTCTACAAAATATTTTGGCCTGTGTTTCAAGAAGTTGAAAGAGCTTTTGATTCTCTTTGACAGACTAATTCCACTTTCGGTACTCTATCCCAAGGAAATAAATGCAGATTAAAAATGCGTAAGCAGTCATGCTTATGACTGCCATATGTGTAATAGAAAGCATAAAGGAAACAGCCTAAGCGTCCATAAGGAGGGAGTGGCAAAGGTGCTATTACCATGAAGCCATCGGAAATGATGCTCAGGACTTTAAGGAACATGTAAGCAGGGAATTCACAATATTACACTATATCAACGAAAACATAGGCATGCAAAGAAAAGCGTTGAGAAATCTTTGAATTACGGATGATTTTTAATATGGCATGTACCATTTTCTTCTAATTTCAAAAGTATAGATAGGTACCACTAAGAAAAGAAAAAAAAAAAAAACACTGGATTGTGGGTGGCTTCAGAATGTTTTCATACCTTTTAAAAATTTATGAATTTTCTATGACGTACATGGACTTCTTTTATAAGACAAATTCGAGATGTTTAAAGAAAAAAATATATAACATGGCCACTTCTGAAATTGTCAGACACCAGATGAAGCCACTTGGGCCAGAGGCTTGTGAGAATTCTTTAGCTCACAAGATTCCAACAGCTCCAGCTCCTGTCCCTGCCTTATTCTCTGGGCTTCTTTCCACTGAGGACTAATTTTACCTCACTGGCCAATTATATTTATTCATTCCTGCAATAAATATTTAATGGGCACCTACTATGTGCAGGTACTGTTCTATTTATACTTGGCAAATGGTGTGTGCAAGAATTAGATCTGGCCCCCTGCCCAAGCTTTTGTACTTGAGAATGATGATCAGAAGCAGGCTGCAGGGTCTGGAAAACCCTAGAAAGTCAGACCAAAGGGAACCTTAGCAGACTCCTGGACTAAGCCCTCATTTTACAGACAGGTAGAGTGAAATCCACAAAGGGTCAGTCCAGAGGAGATTACCAGATTCCAGCATGGTCTAGACAAACCAAATTGGAGGACCCTCAGAGCAACAGGAAGAATTTTCATTATAAGCCCATGCAGTCAGCAGCCCAGTTTGGACAGCTAATGTAGGATTTCCACATTCCAAGTGAACTTCACTTTCTCTCTCATGGTCACCTCCTCCTCAACTTGCCAGTAAATCTGGAGCTCTAAGAAGTACTCCCACTCTGAGCTTGCAGCTCCCCATTCAGCCTGATGTAATTTAACTGGTTTCAGGAACTTTCCTGGGTGCTGTGAGAACCACTGGTTTAGAGTCTCAGCTATAGGCTGGGACTGTACTGAATGAGCCCAGGTTGGGGGCATTCCAACTCTAACTCTTAGGCTTTGGGGCAAAATGTGCCCCCAGGCCTGTTTTAATGTGCATATCCAGACAGACTCACAGTTGTTGAACTGGTCTCTGGAAGTGCAGCCTAGGAATCTGGGTTTTATAAGTACTCCAGAAACTTGATATGCACAATTCATTTTGAGAACCACTGCTCTGGGGCAAGACAACTGGGACTGGGACTACTGGTATTTGTTTGCTCCCTTTCTCCTAGCAATATCTTAGGAGAAATCTATCTAAATAAACCCAGAAGAGATCCTTCCCTTTTGCAAAGTCTCATAGGTTTAACCTTTGAATCCTCAGCACCCTGCGTGTTCAAACAGGGTAGGAGGGCAATAGCCCCAGACTTTCTTGCGGTTCTCAGGTCGGCAGAAAACTTTCCTCAGCCCTTCTGCCCCACCCCCTAGGGAGGGCACAGCACAACCCAGTTATGAATAGGTCCTTTCTGAGGTCTGGCAGTGCTGCCGCCACCAAGCTGCCGCTGGGAGGAGAGAAGGCCTTTTAGTTGGCTACAGCAGTTAGCAAAAAAAGAAGGGCAGTGCTGGGTCTCAAAGCCAGACTTGTGAGAGCAAAGGAGGAGGTGTAGCCTCCTTGGCCTTTGGGTGCTGGTCCAGCTACTGCATTATCTGCCGAGTTATAGATTAAAAAGCCCACCCCCCAGCCCTGGTGATGAGAGCAGGGTGGGTCACAAGGCTCAGATGACTTCGTTCTATTTCCCTATAGGCCATCCTTTTGATCCTGATGCAGAAAGGACCTAAGAAATGGGACCATTAACCAGGCAGCTGACGAGGTTCCTGGCTTTGGATAGGGTGTAGAGAGTGGTCGTGTCTGTTGGTGGGTGGCAGGATCAAAAACGACTTTAGAATTAAGTAACTTTAACCCAAAGAGAAAAAGTTACAAAACCAAGCCCTTGAAAGGAAACAGACTTGAAGTTCCGTTTTCATAATGACCATAAAAGGGCCTAAGTGCATCTGTGTGGAGCTCAAACCAGAGCTGTCAGGACACACGCAGCCCCTCAGCAAGAGCACTGTACAGCACCGTTTTCTTTCCATCGTGCAAGTTCTGTCCTTTCTCAGGGCTGCCCCTGGGGCCTGGCCCTCTCTCCAAAGACTATGAAAATAGGATGCATATCAGGTCAGGAATCAAAGTATTTACTCCATTATTCTGGGGCTAAGGCAAAATTACCTTTCTGGGCCTTCAAGAGTCATGTATTAATGTCCAGATCTGAATGCAGGTCAGTGGAGCAGGGCTTGGCTGCATTCATCACCCTGAACTACTGTCTAAAGGGTAGGAGGGGAGTCGAGGCAGAGCGGTTTTGACTGAGTAGACAAACTTTCTGCCATAGACAGATTAGCCGGGCTTTCACCACTGAGACTGCGAAACATGAGCAATACATTCAAGCCTTGTATCCTTGTTCCCTGTGGCCATGTGCTGGAATCAACATCAGAGCTTGGCAGGAAATGAAGCCGGTCATCAGGCTGCTGTAAATAAGGAGATAAAAAATCAATCAACTCAAATCTAACCCCAAAGATCACTGATAAAAATGAGCCATCCTTCTATCTCAGGAAAGCTTGGGTCTCCATCTACAAAATCACAAGATACAACTCAAGAATCTTTTCCTCCTCTCTGGCTGTTATCTAAAGATAACGTGGGCAGCTACTCAGTTCTTATTCCATGTTGGTCTCAATAATAGAAAGGGTCCCGTCTCTTTACACTCTGGCTCACATACAGGCCACCTCCCATGGCTTCTTGTGTTACCTCACTGGTCCTCGGAGCCTTTCACGAAGGTGATTCTCTCATTCACCATACCTTTGTTCCTCTCAAGCAGTCTAGCTTTGTTTTCTAGCTTCATTCTTCGTATAAAAAACTATCTTATTAATTCCATATGGCTTCACTCAATTCCAGAAAATTTGTCAAAAACTTTTGTAAGGGGACGCCTGGGTGGCTTAGCAGTTGGGCATCTGCCTTTGGCTCAGGGCATGATCCCACAGGCCCGAGATCAAGTCCCACATGGGGCTCCCTGCATGGAGCCTGCTTCTCCCTCTGCCTGTGTCTCTGCATCTCTCTCTCTCATTAATAAATAAAATTTTTAAAAAGCACAAAAAACTTTTGTAAGGACACCTGGGTGGCTCAGCGGTTTAGCGCCTCCCTTTGGCCCAGGGCATAGTCCCGGAGTCCCAGGTCCCAGCAGCGAGTCCCACGTCGGGCTCCCTGCATGGAGCCTGCTTCTCCCTCTGCCTGTATCTCTGCCTCTCTCTCTTGTCTCTCATGAACAAATAAAATCTTAAAAACAAAACAAAACAAAAATAACCCTTTTGTTAATAGGTGTGTATGGCATCTTTCTGTTTTTAAGTGAACTTTGTCCTTATTACTGGCAAGAATAACAGGCATTGTTCCTCACAAGCAGCAGCATGGTACCACTGAAAGAACAAGAAATTAAGTTGAAGGATTTGTATTCTGTTAAGCGTCTGCCTTCAGCTCAGTTCATGATCCTGGGGGCCTGGGATGGAACCCTGCATTGAGCTCCCTGCTCAGCAGAGCCTGATTCTCCCACTCCCTCTGCTGCTCCCCCTACTTGTCTATGATCACTTCCTCTCACTGTCAAATAAATAAAATCTTAGGAAATAAAGAAAAGATGATTTGTATTCCAATTTCGGTACTGACAGTTATACTGGCTAGGTGACCGTGAATAAATCACTCAATCTGTTCATTCATACTTTCATTTATTCAATGCCTAGTTTGTGCTAGTCACTAAGCTAGGTGCTGGGAACACAAATACTTAAAACACATTCTCTGTTCTTAAGGAATTCATAATCTAACAGTGTAGACAAATAGGTAAGCATATAATACAGAGTAAGTGCAATGATAAAAGACTTACACAGGGTATTATGGGAACTCAGAGACAGAGATTTAGTACAAACCAGAGCTGGAAATCAGGGAAATCAGAAAACACCCCACGAAGTGTCCCTGAGGGGGATCCTAGAAGATGAGTAGGAGCTAGCCTAGCAAAGGAACAAGAACATATTCCAGACAAGGGGTCTCAACTTGAACAAAGTCATATAGACTCAAAGTTCAGTGCTGTTGGCACAGAGGTTCAAAGATGTGGGAAGAAATGAACTGAAGAGGATCGAATCATGGAGCACATTGGATGTTCTAGCTAATGGCTTGGACAATCAGTAGTTAACCCATGAGCATGCTGCAGTACACTGACATGTTAAGGTCAAAGCTGGATCAGGATGTACAGTGTTTTTTGAGATCATAAAATAGCATAAAACCAGAGTAGAAGACAATGTGTTTATCAAAACATCTTAGACCGTTGCCTCATGGCTACGTAAAAATATGGACAGAGTTAAGATTTCACCCCTGCTACAACTGGAGAAAAGTATAATGGACTCTTCTGCTGGTTTCTATCCAGTTTTCCCAAGTGGATGCTGGTGAGGAGTCTTCCCTCCACTTGTCCTAAGCCAATGCAGAAGCTCACATGGGGTAGGAGTTCAGATACACTTAACAAAGGGCCAGGGCTGCTGTCACTGCTCCTCTGTGATTAAGGGGAACCAGTGAGTGGCTGACAAATGCAAAGCCTCTGAGGGAGGATAGGGTAGAGAGGAATTTGGTGTGATCAGATATGGGAGAAAGGCAACTAGAAAAACAAAAATACCTTAGTTTCTCCATATTTTGTTCTCTTATAGGAGTAAACCAGTTTAACCCAGTAGCGTCACTGTGGTAAAGAGTGATAAAGTAGATGATACAAAAAACATAGAAGCTTTCAGCTGCTGAGGAAGGTTATACTGGCGTATCAGTTTGATGTAATTAATGTTGGCGTGGTTGGTTGCTAGTCATCAAGTTAGGCTCTGATGGGCCAGTTGAGTAATTGACCCTTGTTCCAGTCTCATGCTATAAAGAGGTCATACTTAGGTCAGGCTGTTTTAGCTCAGGGAGGCAAAGGTGCTACGTGAGAGCTCAAGGTTCCTTCCTGAGCTCCGTCGTCACACAATGTTATACTGGGAGTGATGCCATTAATCCAGTTCAGATTAAGTGGTCTGCAGCATGCAACCAGACTAAACTATCTGCAAAAACATTCCGGACTCATGGGTAAAGAGGCAGATATGTGCTTTCTTAATGTCTCACATGAATGAACCCTCAATGTTTTTATCTACGACAGTGGCCCCCAACCCCACTCAGCATATGGACACGCTGGTAACCTCCTATTTTAGTTATCTTTCTGCCATTTGACTGTACTTACACACTTTCCCATTCCCTTTAGATCTTAAACTTCATTTACCTAAGTGTCTTCCTGTCAGTCTGAACCTGTTGACGTGTTAATAGCCAAGCAGTCTTTGAACCTCTTCATGTGTACCACCAAAAATCCTTGCTCCATGAACACGTCTCATTCTACTGCTGGTTTTTAAGGTAGAAAAGCAAGATGGCCAGGTAATGCACTTTAAATAGATTCTAATAGTTGTGTGGCCATATGGAGGATAGAATTAAAAAGATCCATCTGCAGAAAAGACTGAAGGAAGCTGTTGGCTTGGTCCAGGTGAGAAGATGGACACTTTGCTCCTTCAGCCAAAAAAGGAGGGATATATCTATCATGAACTCATTGAATCAGAATGTACAACTACAAAGACACCCCAGATTGCACGAGTAGTGGGCAAGACAAGGACTCTGAAATTAGGTAAAGCTGGGTTCAAATTCCAGTTCAGGCACCAAAATTATAGGACTCTTTAGGCAGATACCATCCATTAATCCCTCAGCCTCTCAGCCAACAGTAGAATGGGGACAGATGCACCTACAGAGAATTAGGAGGCCTTTCTTCCTAGATGGCACAGGAACTCAGCAGAGTCCAATTAATTTGAAGCACTTGAGTGCATGCTGGGGCAATAGTAAGAGATATTCTACAGTGCAAAAAAGGAAACTGAGGATTATTAGTGTGAGAAACAGAAACAGTGGAAATTACAAATTTAATGTGAATAAATTCTAGACTGAAATTAGGAAAAAAGACCAAGAGGTCTTTTTCTTTTTAACTTTTACTCATAACCAATCTGAGACACTTCCTTGGACAATTTCCCCAAGAGTCTACTTAGGATTCCTTATCTCTGCTCACCCCACCCTTCCCTCCTTCAGCCCTGAGGAGATGTGTTGACAGTGAGCTCAGGACATTCAGTTCCCCAGAAAAGCAGCAGGATGTTCTAAGTATCCAATGTGCTTGTGGTTAAGGTAGGGGGAAAAAGCATCCCTTTTTTCCCTCTCCATTGGAATCCAGTCTGATAAAGGAGACAGAAAGACATAAGCAAGTTTGAGTGAAATGTTTACATTTATATTGAAATATGCACTAAAACAGAATGAGTTCTACTAGTCAATGAAACTTTGCCAAAGCAGAATCACAAACTTCTGTTGGGGAGGTCCAGTCAGCTAGCAGCAGTGATCCCCAAGCAGGAACACCAAGGAGAAGCCTGGGAGATCCTACTCCAAAAAGCCTCCTTTCAAGAGACCCCGACTCACTTCTCCCACATGCACCCACACAGATTTAGGAGCGTGGACATGCTCCTCATTTTCATATATTTTTAGTTTCTTCTTCACTGCAATAAATATAAAATTGGCAATGCTCATACACCACAGCACAGACAATATTTCAGGCTTTAGCATACAACTGTAAACAGTGACTAGGTTAAAAAATTTTTTTAAAGTAAGGTGTCTTTTTTTTTAACAACGAGAGACAGAATTCTTAAGAGCAGGGCATGAGCTATTCAAGATTTGTTCTGTTGGGTTAAGGTTTTCACAGAAGATTCAGGTTTAGACAGATGCCCCCCAAAAAGACCCTAAGTGGGCATCAGACCACTGCCCATGGCAGCCTAGAATATGTAGGCAGCAGACCAACATGCATTAGGTCACTTTTGGCAGTACATCCTCAACCTGCCACACTCGCAATGTGACCATAGAAATCCATAGTGCCATCACTGGCTGTCAGCTAGGGTATTGGGAACAGGTGGGCAAAGGAATTAAAACTCGTGTGTGGGGGGGGGGGCGGGGGCGGGCAGTCAGAACACCTCTGCTAGCTGTCTGGAAAGTTGGCCCCTTAATCACAAAGACAACTAGGACATTTCACTTGGACAGTGCATTACATTTACATATACATGAGAAGTATAAAGAGAGAAATCCAAAGAGTAAGCATTAAGTTCTGTCACTGTAGGAAACAGGGATGTCAATCAAGGAAAAACAGATGAATGCTTTTTTGCCTAAAGCAGTGCAAAGAAAGCTTGCAAGAAATGAAAGTGGACTCAGTATCTGCACAATAGTAATGGGGCAGACTTTTATTTAAAAGGCTAGTGGTTCAAATACTATTGCTTGAATAGCTCTGGTAGGTATAAAATGTAGTAACGCCCGAGGTTTACACACATAAGCAAAGGAGCTGAAGGCCAGCTCACAAAGGGTATTTGATCCTCAGTCAGGAGGGAAGCTGAAAGCGCATGCTGCAGGAGTAACCTAACCTAACGGGTTTGTCTGGACGATACTCCCCACCCTCTGACAAACGGAAAAGGACCTGGATAAGAATCGGTCTTTCACACTCAAACTTCTGGCTTCATCAAGTCTCCACCCTCCTTAGAACTATGCCTCAGCTAAGAAGAAACCTGTCCTGATAAACGCAAGAATCTGGGCTACTAAAAAGAGAGGGAACCTTAATGTGGGAAGCAAGTCTAGTAAACATCACATGTACTTTCTGTTGTTAGTGAAGACATGATACATTCAGAAATGTATTTAAAAAAAAAAAAAAAAAAGACTAAAAATAAGACCAAAAAAATTCCTAGAAAGAGGCTTCACAAAAAAAACATCAGCCCAAGTTCTAACCCTCTCAATCAGAAGTGGCTCTCAGCACACATTGGCAATCCCTTCCAACTCCCTCCAACAAAAGTACCGACACTTGCTTTGCAAGCAGAATATCGAACACCTGCCTTGGTCACTGAACTTGAATGTTAAACAGAATCAGTGCAGAGCACATCTTAATAAGTTACTCCAATACCCACCTGGTCCAGTTTAAAATGTTTGTATGTAGATCCAGTTTGTATACATTCCATGGCTATACTAAACAATAAACCATGTATTGTCCTGTTATTTTTAAAATGGCAGTTCTTGTAGCTTGAGCAAACCATTAAGATTATAAAGACCTCTCTTGAAATTCTCAGATGAAAATACACTAGAGAGAAGCCCTGAAAGTCGAACAAACCTAGTTCTTTTTCGCTAAAATGGTGGGATCAAGGTAGAATGTCATTCTGAAGAGCGGCTCCATTTGTTCCCCCATGAGAAAAGGCCAATTTTTTCTGGACTGATATAATTTAAAAACTAAGCCAATAAAAAAAATAAAATATACACCTTAAGATACTATAAAACTTGAAATAATGTCAAGGCTTATGGAATGGGAAACAGAGTTCTGGTTGTCTTTTTTTTTTTTTTTTTCCCCAAAAAAGGAAAGTATAACACATTTTAAGGAAAAAACAAATCAAACCAAACCAGAACTCTGACTATGGATAGCACTACACAGACTATGCACAGACCACCACACAAGAATGAGTTGCACATCAGTACTATCATCATGAGAGTCACTGGCTGGGGGCTTACACTTCCAGCAACAGAGCTCCTAGGTCAAAAATGTGTTAAAAGCTTGTAATGTCAACAAGGACCCCTCCAAAACAAAGAGGGATGAAGGGAAATAGGGAGGAAGGGCTGCATGCATGGGTCTATTATAGACATGATATTCAGCAGCATAAAAATAATACCCTCCGTAGAGTCCCCCAAATGGGGCAAAACCTATCTTCCACTGCTAAACATGGGAAAGATGAAGAGAACAGAACAAATTCACTTGTAACCATAGCATCTCCCATATCTGAATGACAAGCACGTTCAATCTGATGCTGTATGTTAAGGAAATGTTGCGAATACATAGGAGTAAAGCAAACTAAAAACAAAAGGCTAAATTATGAATCTTAAAAACTGGGAAAAACATCTGTTTTAAAGCCAAGTAGGTGTGATCGTGATCGTTACTATATATGACATAATCCATAGCAAGAAAGGCCAAGAAAAAAAATCTTCATTTTGTTCAGTCCTTAGGCTCGATGTTGTCCCAGGAAAAACTATGATAATTCAATGAGTGTGTCATACATACAACTAAAATGTCCCCTTCTGGTTTCAAACAAATTTTAACAACAATCTTCCTTGGCTATTTTGTCTCCTGTGTCAAACCAACCTTCTATGTACAGGACCAGTTTAAATCCCTCCTCCCCTTCAAACACTAGATATGAACATCCAGGAACATTCTACAATGCAAAGTGCCTTAGGAAAGAGAAGGATTCTGTAGTGCCAGTGATATAACTGATCTGAGGAAGCTGGGGTGCGGTTAACACTGATGGGAGCCAGTCAGGCGATGGTGGTCTGTTTCTCCTCGGGGGTCTCCTCCAACAACTGCATGATCAGTTCATGCAGGGGTTTGCAGATCTTCGCGTAGCCCCCTCCCGTGAGGTGCAGAAAATCAAACATGTCGTGGCAGGAGATGGCACCGTCCGAGTGCACGAAGCCCCCGTCCGTGTCCAGGAGCTGGACATTGGCGAGCTTCGGCAGGGAAGCCTTGAGGAGCTGGTTCACCTTGGCATTCTTTTGCCTCAATGGGTTGGGCTTTTCACCTCGAGGTAACAAACCCTGGGGCAAAGCAGAGAACAGAAGATGATAAGAGTCACTGGTTTTTCTCTACTGACTTACCTGTGATTTCGGATTCCTGGAAGAACTCCATTTGGCACTCTTTAAACTTTGATTTCTCAAACACTGGACTAGGCTGGTTTAATCAAAGTTCTCTGACCACTCCTTCACAGTTTCTTCAAGAGTTCCTCTTCCTCTCCCAGTCCCTTAATTGTTGGTATGCTTCAGGGGCTTGTCCTTGGCCCACTACTCGGCCTCCTCCAAACACTCTAGCCCAGAACCAAACTTCCCAAACTTCCTGAGGAACTCTCGGACTGACACGTCCAAAACCAATTCATCATCTTCTCCCTACACTATGGTCCTTCTACATTCTCTGTACCAACTGGTCATTCTGACATCCCTGAGTGTTTCATCCCATATATCTTATCTATGTAACATTAGATTACTCAGCTTTTGCATCCTTAATACTTTTCAAAACCTTTTCCCCCCTCCATTCTGATTATACGTACTTGGAAACTTACTTACCACTACTCACTCAGTTGACGTAAAGTTCCTGAGTGGTCTTCCTACCTTCACTGTGGTCTTCCCTCCAATTCATTCTCCATACAGTCATCAGAATAATCTAGCTCAAATACACATTTATTTCTGAAGGCTATGTGGAACCTATACTACTGCACATGAGAAATACAGTGGGAAGAAATATGATCTTGAACAATCAAAGACACATAATACCTGCCATAAAACAGAGGTTTCCTAAATTCACTTTTAACTTATATTAATTATCTAACTTTCAGATAAATCACGTGTCTGTCCTCCTATAGTCAATAAAACTCCACCCTTATATGGCAAGAGCAAGGCTTATCATCTCCAACTAGAAATGTCCTTTTCCAGATGTTGATCCTATTATAAAATTGTCAGACAACCTTTCAGTTGGTTTATAACTAATGATAGCACATAGCAAGTTATTGCTATTTAGGCAAAAATTTTTCCACCTGTTTCTCCTACAGGCTATAGTAAGAGGTCTTATTTCACAAAAAATAGATTTTTTACGGGTATTCTACTAAAGAAAAAAAATCTTTATGCCAAAATACTTGTTCATGTCTGCTTTAATATTTTTCAGCAAAATGTTGGAGCCTTGATTACCACTTTATTGTGTAATTGTATAGTTCCAATGAGAATTAGAGATAATTATGATTCAGCTCCCCTACATCATCACCTCTTATCCTTGTTAAGCACCTCAAACATTTCAGATGAAGTCAATCCTAAACCCTAGTTTACATAACAAAGTATAAGCCTCTACATCCTACAGTTAACAAAAAAGAACTGCCCTCAATGTTTACATATTTAAGTCTCAAGGAGAAAGGATAACCAGTGAACAACAAATATACTTTGTTCTGCCATTCAAAGAATACCATGACAATCAAGTCCTAAAAAATGATTAAGCCTTAAGAACAGGGCACCATCCCTGAGATTTTCAAGCAAGGATGAGAAAAGCACCTTATGTATTTGTATTTTCCTTAATATGAGTGTATCAAACGTATGCCATGTGATTTTTTCCCCTAAAATAATTACTAAAATAACTATCAATGTTAAAAGAAACAAAAAAGAAAAATATCATGCTCCTAATCTCTTCATCATGTGACTACTATAGCAGACCCTTGAATAACACAGGTTTGAGGTACACAGGTCCGAAAAACAAATGTTTTTCGATAAATACAGTACTGTAAATATAGTTTCTCTTCCTTATGGTTTTCTTAGTCACATTTTCTTTTCCCTAACTTTAAGAATGCAGTATGTCATATATACAACACGCCAAATATGTGTTAATTAACTGCTTATCAGTAAGGCTTCTGATCAACAGACTCTTAGTAGTTAAATTTTAGGAGTGAAAAATTATATGTACCTTTTCGAGTGTATGGGGGTCAGTGCCCCGATCGTCATTTTGTTCAAAGATCATCTGTATTTTAAGTAATTCTAAATATAATACACAAAGAGTTTAGTATTTGGATTTTTCACTTAAATACATCATAAATCTTGTTTCCACAGTTTTCGTAACTATCATTGGATCAGGGCTATTATATTCAATGACTTGTGCAATCATTCTCTCACATGTCATTTAAGGCACTGCTGAATTTTGAGTGTTGTAAAGAACACCGGGGTGTATCAGATTGATTGAGATTGATTGATTGATTGATTGATTTTGTATCAGATTTAAAAGTCTGGTTGAAACAACTATTTACAGGGATGTATTCAGCAACGTTCATGCAACAAATATATCCCAAGCAGCTATACACCAGCCACTGTACCTCAGAGGTGGACTCTTAACAATGCAACCCTTTCTAGAGTAAAGCAGGGATACAAGCAAGTAAATTAAATTAAATACCATGTAATAAAAAAATAAGGCTAGAGTGTTTGGAGTGGGCAGAAGAGTAGGCCAAGGACAAGACCCTGAAGCACACCAACGTACCAGCACTGATAAGAAAAATTCAAACTCCTATCAAGGCATACAAATCCTTTATGTAACTTGGCCATGGTCTCTTTCTCCTAAACATCCTGGCCTCAAACTTTATTCAATGTCAGCCCTAAAATTCTTGAAGCACCTTCCTTCACTTGTCCAACACAAATACACACACACACACACACACACACACACAAATACAAGCCTGTCATCATTTTTTTTTTCTCCCTATGTAATGCCTTCTTTTCTTTCCTATTTCCATTTGCCTGGAGACCAATGAATTCTTTAAAACTGTACTCAAATGTCAGCTTTTAGGTCCAAAACCCACCCATTCTCATGGGGTGCCTGGGTGGCTCAGTGGGTTAAGCATCTGACTCTTGGTTTCAGCTCAGGTCATGATCTCAGGTTGTCAGAACAAGCCCTGTGTCAAGCTCCATGATCAGAACCGAGTCTGCTTGGGATTTTTTCACTCTCTTCCCCTCTTTGCTCTTCCCCCTTGTCAAGCGCACTTGCTTTCTCTAGATAAATAAAATCTTAAAACAAAACAAATAACCTGTTCTTCTCTTAGCATACAATGTAATTACTCTCATTAGCATACATCTAATGAGATGTAATTACATCTCATTAGCTAATTCTCTCTTTATATTGCCGTGTCCATCTACCACTAGATAGGGACGATGTCTTACTCATTTGTTTGCTCAGGACCCAGACAGTGTCTCATACATAGTGATCCCCATGTTTGTTGAATAAATGACTATCTTTTTAACATCATCTTATTAATGAACTGAATACATATCAGATTTCATTCAAAATTTAGTTTTGCTGAGAATATCTACAGGTAAACTTTCATACTGAAAGACAGCTTGTCTATCTCTGAGACTATGAAGATGTAATGTTTTAGCTCCTCAAAGGGCAGCACTCTCTATTAAAGGTAAGACTATAAAGTACCCAATTTCTTGCTAACAGAATCTTTGATGTTTTAGAGAAGTCAGAGATTCTAATGAATATACCATCTTTAACTGAATGTATCTAAATTAATCCAAACCTACATCTAATAAAAAGAGACTCAGGATTAGGACAAGTTTCATATGTAATTTTAAAAATCATCAGAAGACAGTTAAAAAAAAATTAAGGCTACCTAAGACAACAAAGAGGATTTCCACTTCTAAACAAAGATGAGCAGATAAAAGATGACTCCCACAGCTGGTCTGGGGAATGATGAAACTGGTTAAGACAATGGGATATATCAGACAAGAGCCTCTTAGGAGTATCACAAACTGCTTCCACCTAAAGATTCTCTATATTCATGAGCGATCATATTTCGGAAAACATTCCTCACTTGACCTAATGACATCAAAGACTTTACACACCCAAAGACTACATACCAATACAATGATTTTGGCCTGTGGCTGCCTTGTGTTAATAAGTTGTACGATGGCCTCGATTCCACCTGCTACTTCTTCCGCCGTATTTTCATGGTTGTTTGTTCCTACCCAGACAACGATGACCTATGATTAAAGGAAGAAGAAAAAAGCAGAGAGAGATAAATAACCAGGAATAAAGGAATGTTTAGATAAAAATCAATATTAGATAAAAATATTTATCAATGTTTATATAAAAATTTTATTTCAAAAATGAAAAGAAGGAAAGGTGAAGTTGTCAAATGGTAGTGGGTAACTTCAACTGAGCAGCCATCTTCAAACACTGATTTTGGCCTCATATATTTCAGGATAAATTCCAAGCAGATTAAGTCTGAAGCAGTAGAACTACATTAGCATGATAGAAGGTTTTCATTATTGTGGAGTTGGAAGCTAATCTCCTAAAATCCTATACAAAAAAGAAAAATTCAACTGTATAAAAATTAAAACTCTGCATGTTGAAGAAAACACTAAAATAAAGTAAAATCTAGGAAAGTCAGGGAAAAACATCTGCAACTCCTACCACAAAAACTCCTTGACTAGAAGTATCTTCCAGAAAAAAATAACAAAAGTACCCAAGGGAGTGTAACTGGTATGAATACGTGCACAGTTATACTCAAGAAAGAGTGGCTGGGGAGGAGGCTGGATGCAGTTTCAACAAGTTCATCCAGACAGGTAGATACATAGATAGATAAATAAGCAGACAAACAGATTAATTAATTTCGAGGTGGCTGTCATCTAGAGACATACATCCTACTGTATAATCCAATAAAGTAACTTACCACCCTGTTACAAAAGACAGGAACATGGACAAGTTTTTCTATTACATTAGTCAAAAAATAGGGGTGCCTGGCTGGCTCAGTTAGTAGAGCATGGGACTCTTGATCTTGGGATTATAAATTCAAACCCCATGATGGGTGTAGAGATTACTTAAAAATAAAATCTTAGGGAAAAAAAAGATGGGCTCCTGAGTGGCTCAGTTGGTTCAGTGTCTGACTCTTGATTTCAGCTCAGGTCATGATCTTTGAGTCAAGAGATCAAGCTCCCATGTTGGACTCTGTGCTCAGCATAGAGTCTGTCCCTCTCCCTCTGCTTCTCCATCCCCCACTCACACAGATGTGTGAGCTCTTTCTCTACTAAATAAAATCTTAATAATAAGTAAATAGTAAATAAATAAAAAGGGGTTTCAGTGCAGGTTGGGTTCTCAGGGTCAGGAGATCAAGGCCCATGGGCTCTGCACTCAGAGCAGAGTCTGCTTGAGATTCTCTCCCTCTCCTTCTGCCCCTCTCACTCATGCTCTCTCTAAAATAAATAAATAAACCGGGACGCCTGGGAGGCTTAGCAGTTAAATAAGTCTGCCTTCCCCTCATGGCATGATCCTGGAGTGCTGGGATCGAGTCCCACATCAGGCTCCCTGCCTGGAGCCTGCTTCTCCCTCTGCCTATGTCTCTGCCTCTTTCTGTGTCTCTCATGAATAAATAAATAAAATCTTAAAAAAAAAAATAAATCTTTTAAATTAAAAAAAAAATTTGTAAAGGCCAAAAATAAAATATTTTCAACAAAGCAACTGTTAACAGCTTTGTTTAGGGCTGAAAAAAATTATAGGCAGTGTGCCAACTCAGGACATTTATAATGTGTTAAGGTAGTGAGTACATGTTTCTGGTAAACATTTATTCACATCTGCTTCAAATTTTCTTCAGAAAAACTTGGAGGCCTTGATTACTAATTAATCTATATGGTTAAACAGATCCAGGATCATTTCCTGAAGTCAGTGATGGCACTGTCGCTCTCACCCACATCTGAGCAGTCTTCCCAGTACTGTATTTGGGTCTACAGAATAGCATGCCTCATTAGCATCGAATCCCTTCCTACAGCTGAAGAAGATCATTATTAACAATTACAAATACAACCTAAGCAAGTAATACACTGATTTCTTAATACCTATTTGGAATGTTTTTAAGCAAGGACAACAGTATCCTTTATCTTAAAGGAGCACAAAGCAAAAACAGTGAAACAATGCTTTAAAGAAGCAATCTTTTTACTAGCAATTTCAGACAATTTAACTACCTGGAAAAGACTCGACATTAAAGATATTCTTTAAAACATAAGTTTCGTTTCACCTTAGGTTTAATATTCTCCAGTTCTCCATTCTTTAGTCTCCATAAAACATGTCTTGTTGTATCTCCTCCAATTCCAAAATTCAGTGCATGAAGTGGGGAAAAAAGTTCTCGCCATATCTAAAAAGAGAAAAACTGGCTTTATTTAAACTGAGAAGGAAAGAAAATTCCTCCATTGTAATGTGTTGTGAGGCACCTGAAAGAATAATTTTCATTTTCTGTATTCAAATGTAATTCTGCAAACGGTGAACTACTCGTTATTTGCAGGGCTCTGAGGATGGCATCGCATCACTCAGTATTTTTATTATTATTTTTAAATATGTTTTTCATTTTATTTTGTAAGGAGGTCCCAGGCCAATGTGGAGCCCAACTTGGGGCTTGAACTCACAACTCTGAGACTGAGACTTGGGCTGAGATCAAGAGTTGACTGCATAACTAACTAAGCCACCCAGGCACCTCTGCATCACTCAGTTCTTTTTGCAGTCTTCGACCACAGCTCAAGAATGGAGTCACAATGCCACCTCATGCTAATTAGGAGGTCCCAACATTTATATTCAAGGTGCCAAGTCAATAAATTTTCCTTTCACTCTACTCATGCGTCAAAATAAATAGAGTTAAGTAGAAACACAAGATGAAATTTAGAGTGCTGGAGCCAGAAAGGAATTAAGCTTTCTTTTCCTTTAAACTGCCCTTGGAAGAGTGCAAACTTTAAAAAAAGAGGTGGAATAGTTCCCCACAAAAATACACAAAATAGGGGTGGCCTGGGTGGTGCAGTCAGTTCAGTGTCTGACTCTTGGTTTCAGCTCAGGTCTTGATCTCAGGGTCAAGGAATCAAACCCTGCATTGGGCTCCAAACTCAGCATGGAGTCTGCTTATGATTCTCTGCCTCTCCCTCCCCCTTCCCACCACTGCATATTCTCTCTCTTGCTCAAATAAATAAATAAATCTTTAAAAAAATACACAAAATAAGAACATGTAAAACAGAGTAAGACTTGAGAATCACGACCAGGACAAATTTAAGTAAATAAATATAACAGGGAAGCTTCTTGGAAGCCAAGGCGAAAAAGGGAGCTGAGTTAGAAA
The DNA here is from genome assembly GCF_011100685.1 of Canis lupus familiaris. Classification (NCBI taxonomy): domain Eukaryota; kingdom Metazoa; phylum Chordata; class Mammalia; order Carnivora; family Canidae; genus Canis; species Canis lupus. The sequence continues at coordinate 16,457,836 of NC_049226.1, forward strand.
CAAAGCTAAATGCTTTCTGCCTCATCATGCTTGGTGGCACAAAGAATCCCATTATGTGGGTCTGACCTCCCTCACACTCTGAACTAGAGCTTCGCTAAAGGGTCATGAGTAAGCCTATAGGTTCAGCTCAGAATGACAGTTTGCTAGTGATGAATGGATTTACCTTAGTAGCCAAGACCCACCCTCACCCCTTCCACCTTTACCTCGTACTGCTGCATTAACTGCACCATGGAATCCCCCACAAACAGTACATCAGGCTCTTTGTCTTTACAGTCCAGGACAAATCTGTTGTGCTGGTTCGAAAAAGGAAGAAAAATTAGAAACTGGCATTTCCTTTTCTGTGAGGTATCTTGGCCTAGACAGAACAGAGTCCAACCAGTTATTCTTTTGTTAAATATTCTATTTATTCTGTCTGTAATGAACTGCTGGGACTTTCTTCCCATCTTTACGATGCTAATCATTCTAATATGCTCGAGAAAACTGAAATCCTACTGAAACCAGAAGAGAAAAATATGTTTAACATGTTTTTAAAAGTTTGTGTTTTCCTCAAACCTGTATATCTTCTGCCTGTACTCGAGAATAACATTCTCCCGTATTTGCTTTATCTGTTTGCAGAACCATTTGAAAGTAAGTGTGGTTCTTCCCTCTTAAATATTTCAGCATGAGTAAGGACAGTCTCCTATAAAACCAGAAAACTATTATCACACCTAAGACAAAGAACAATAATCCTATACTTAGTCCATATTCAGTCTTTCTACTTGTTCCAAGGGTTGGATAATGTATTATATCCTTTTTTTGAAGTAGGAACCAATCAAGAGTCATGTATCTTATTTGGATGTTTTTAATATGGCTTTTGAAAATGCCTTTTTACCTCCAACTGTGAGACAATGGCATAGTGGTAGTCAAGCCTTTCTCAATCTAATCCAAGTATATAAACAGTGGTGACCATGATCTAGTCCCAGAGTGCTTCTTTGCTGCAAATGCACAAAACACTTTTAAAATGGGATTTTACTCATCGATGCTAATGGACACAGTTGAAGTTTCTATATTCATCCCCAAAACAAATTTACACGATGCTCTAGGCAAGTCTTTAACCCAGTTCTATGGAAAGGTCTGAGTGCTGTTCCTTTTTCTCAAGCACTACATTCAATGATGCTTTCTTTAGGGATTAACATACAATTATATTTAAGTGTTCCTACTGTTAGTATCTGTGCAGATAACACTGTAGTAAATTGGAGATACTCATCTGCTATGGGTGAAAATACAAAAAAACTTCTGGAAATAATTTGACAATTTATTAAAAGAGCTCCTCTCATTGGGTGATAGGATTTTAGATTTTTTTTTTTTTTTTTTTTTTTTTACGATCTTGTTTATTTATTTTAGAAAAAGAGAGAGCCCACGCAGAAAAGGAACAGAAGAAGAGGGAGAGAATCTCCAATAGGCTCCCTACTGAGCGTGGAGCCCAATGCGGGGCTATATCTCAGGATCCTGAGATATGACCTGGGCTGAAACCAATAGTTAGATGCTTCAGCAACTGAGCCATCCAGGCACCCCGTGTTTCCATTTTTTTGTATTCACATCCTGTGTGAATAAATTTTTTAAATTACTACTCTTTCAATAAGCATTTTTAAATTTTTTTTTTAACTTTTTTTTATTTATTTATGATAGTCACAGAGAGAGAGAGAGAGGCAGAGACACAGGCAGAGGGAGAAGCAGGCTCCATGCACTGGGAGCCCGACGTGGGATTTGATCCCGGGTCTCCAGGATCGTGCCCCGGGCCAAAGGCAGGCGCCAAACCGCTGCGCCACCCAGGGATCCCTCAATAAGCATTTTTAAACTGAAGGAATAAAATAGGCAAGAATAATACTGTAGCTGGTGAGTAGGTACACTTCCACAACACATCACCTCTCCACTGCGGTTCTATGGTACCAATTACCTCTAAATATCAATAAATAGTTCAAGGCTGTCATGCAATTTAAGCTCTGCTGTTCTAAAGGTTCTGGTACTATCTTTCTTTTTTAAGTATAAAAGCAGCTAAAATGGGGCGCCTGGGTGGCTCAGTGGTTGAGAATCTACCTTCAGTTCAGGTAGTGACCCTGAGGTCCTGGGGTCAAGTCCCCCATCAAGTTCCCTGCAGGAAGCCTGCTTCTCCCTCTGCTTTTGTCTCTGCCTCTCTGTTTCACTCATGAATTAAGTAAATAAATCCTAAAAATAAATAAAATAAATAAAAGCACCTACAATAAGTTTGGGGAAATAGAGCAAAACAAAACACTTAAAATTCTACCATCTTAACCCAGTAACTACCATTTGGAGGTATTTTCCTCTTGCTATTTTTCCACAGGCCTCCCCCACTTTTTAAAAAAAAATAGTAAAATCATTATGTCTACCTCCTTCTGGCACAATAGCTTTGGGGACAGAACAGCCTATGTTCATATTCTAACCTGTCTACTTTCTAGTACAGAAAGCACATAACCTGAGTCTTGTTTTTTGCATCTGCTGGCAGCTCTGTTGCAGAGCCATGTAGATGAATTCTAGGAAAGGGATCCAGCTTTTGGCAGACACCCAGTAGGTACTCAATACACAGCAGCCATTGTAACTGCAGTTAACATTACACTAGAAGTGTTTTTCTGTGTAGCTACATGATTTTCCATAACCATAATTTTTAGTGGCCGCATAATATCCTACTGAATGCATCCAATGACACATCATTTTTAAAGTCTTACTACTGGTAAACTTGCCAGTAATGTCCTATTTACTGTGATGAAGAAATTCACACATATTTTACTTTTTACATGTTGGGGATTCTTAGGTCAAAGATGAACACTTTGTGGATCCTTTTTTTTTTTTTTTTTTTAAGATTTTATTTATTTATTCATGACAGACACAGAGAGAGTGAGAGGCAGAGACCCGGATCCTTGATATATTTCCAAAGTGTTAACAAAAAGGCTGTATTTGGGGGCAGCCCAGGTGGCTCAGCGGTTTAGTGCCACCTTCAGCCCAGGGCCTGATCCTGGAGACCGGGGATCGAGTCCCACGTCGGGCTCCCTGCTTGGAGCCTGCTTCTCTCTCCTCTCTGCCTCTCTCTGTGTCTCTCATGAATAAATAAAATCTTAAAAAAAAAAAAAAAGTTAAAAAAAAAAAAAGGCTGTATTTGTACTGCCTCTAGCAATTTATCAGAACTGGTTTTACCACACTCACATCTGCACTGGATGTTACTATTTCTTTCTCCCTTTCCCTTCTTTCTCTTCTCATTATTTTAATCTGTACTTTTTAGAAACACAATGTAACATACTTCTAGGGCAATGGAGTGGCTCAGGTTGTGGTTTCAGGGTTGTGAGATTGAGCCCTGCATCAGGCTCTATACTCGGTGTGGAGCCTGCTTGGGATTCTCTCTCTCTCTCTCTCTCTCTCCCCCCCCACCCCCACCCCCGCCTCTGTTAATGCTCATGCCTCTCTCAAAAAATAAAATTAAGGTAAAAGAAAAAGTGACACCCTTTCTGTCATGTTTATCAAGATACTTATCTAGTGGTACCCTGAGGGTATTTTCACTGATATTGTAAAAAAAAATATATCAATGCTTCATCTGTATTACTTACTGCAAATATTTTCCTCAGTCTGCTGCTGAGACTTTTCCTATATGGTTGTTTGTTTTGAGAGAGAGAGAGAGAGAGAGAGAGAGAGAGATAACCTGTGCACAAGTGGGGGGGGGGGGAATCCTGAGCAGGCTCCATACCCAGTGCAGAGCCTTGATGCAGAGCTCAATCTCATAATCCCGAGATCACTACCTAACCCAAAATCAAGAGTCTGATGCTTAACTGACTGAACCACCACAGGTGTCCCTGGTTAGTATGCTTTGATACAATTTATATTAAATTTGTATACAGTTAAGTCTTTCAGTATCACCCTTTAGAAAAACTTATTATGAAAGATATCAAACATATAAAAGTAGAGAAAATACCATAGTGTACCTTCGCATATCCATCACCAGCTATAGTGATCATTTTATGGTCACTATTATTTCTGTCATCCTAAACTACTGCCTACCCCTATCTTCAGAGTATTCAAGCAAATTAAGGATACAGCACTCTAGGGCTGGCCAGGTGGCTCAGCGGTTTAGCACCACTTTCAGCCCAGGGCCTGATCCTGGAGACCTGGGATCAAGTCCCACGTCAGGCTCCCTGCATGGAGCCTGCTTCTCCCTCTGCCTGTGTCTGTGTCTCTCTCATTAATAAATAAAATCTTTATTTATTTATTTATTTTAAAAGATTTTATTTATTTATTAGAGAGAGAGAGGCAGTCCTCAATCCCAGGAGTCCAGGATCAGGCCCTGGGCTGCAGGCAGTGCTAAACCGCTGAGCCACTGGGGCTGCCCCAATAAATAAAATCTTAAAAAAAAAAAAAAAAAAAAGGATACAGCACTCTATATCATAATGCTTATTCTACTTATATTTTAGTAATTTATATTGTTTATATGTATTTCACTATATAACTCTTAAAAATATATATATTTTTAAGATTTTATTTTATTTTATTTATTCAGGAGAGACACAGAGAGAGAGAGAGGCAGAGACACAGGCAGAGGGAGAAGCAGGCTCCATACAAGGAGCCTGATGTGGGACTCGATCCAGGGTCTCCAGGATTACACCCCGGGAATGAAGGTGGCACTAAACCGCTGAGCCACTGGGGCTGCCCTCTTAAAAATATTTTTAAAAAATATAACAATACCAATTCTACTCCCTAAAATTAGCAGTAACTTCTTTAATAACAAATAACCAGTGTTTGAATTCAATGTTAGAAAAAATTTTGTTTTTTAAAAATCAGGACCTAACTTCTCTCTTTAATCTTTTTTTTTTTTAAAGATTTATTTATTCATTCAGAGAGAGCTAAGAGAGAGGCAGAGACACAGGCGGAGGGAGAAGCAGGTTCCATGCAGGAAGCCCGATGTGGGACTCCATCCCGGGTTCTAGGATCACACCCCAGGCTGCAGGCGGCGCTAAACCGCTGGCCACCGGGGCTGCCCTCTCTTTAATCTTTTAATCTACAGGTTTCCCCCTCCCTCTGCCACTATCTCCCAAATTTACCTTTTAAGAAATATGATTGTTTGACCTACAGAATCTCCCATAGTCTGTATTTTGTTGATTGTATTCCTATGGTAGTCCTAGAAGACATGTTCATCTGCTCCAGGTATATCCTCATATATGGTGTGGTATTTTTGCAATACTTCATAGGAAGTATTGAGTATCACTTCAATACTTGTTTTAATCATGACTGCTTTTAACATTTTGTTTTGAAATAATTTTAGATCTACAGAAGAGTTGTAAAGATAGCACAGCATTCTCACATACCTTTCACTCAGCTCCCTCCAATGCTAACATCTTACATAAGCATGATACATTGGTTGAAACTAAGAAATAAACATTCATAAATACTATCCACTAAAATAGTTTACTCAGGGACACCTGGCTGGATCAGTCAATAGAGCATGTGACCTCCATCTCAAGGTTCTAAGTTCGAGCCCTGCCTTGGGTATAGAAATTACTTAGAAGTAAAATTTTTAAAAATCTTAAAAAAAAATAGTTTACTCACACCTCACCAATTTTTCCACTATGTCCTTTTTCTGTTCCCAGGTCCAATTCACATGGCATTTAGTCTACACGACTCCTTGGTCTCTTTCAACACAGGACAGTTTCTTGGTTTTTCCTTGTATTTCACATCATTGACATATTTAGTAGTAGTCAGGTGTTTTGTAGAATGTTCCTCAATTTGGGTCTGTCTGATATTTTCTCATGAATAGATTGAGGTGATGAATTATTCTGGAAGACTACCACAAGGTGATATGCCCTATTTTATCATATCAGAGGGGAGTACACAATATCAACATGACTTATTATTTGGTGATGTTAACATTGATCATTTGGTTAAGATGCCTGCCTTAGTTTGCCAAACTTGTCTGCCAAGTTTCTCTACTACATGGTTATTATTTTTCCTTTCCATACTGTATTTGTTAGAAATAAGACATTAAATCCAGCTCACACTGATGGGGGAATTTTTTTTTTTAATGGGGGAATTAATAAGCTCTACCTTCTCCAGGGAGATGATATAAAAAAATATATGTGGTCTTATGTTAAAACCACCAAAGTAATTTCCAAGGAGGTATTTTTGAGGCTAGGCAAATACACTGTCTCTCCTTAACTAAGTTATGCCTACTAATTTTAGTACTCACTGATGGATCTTCCCTACAGTAATTATCACTGCTGTGTTTTGTTTTTTTTTTTTTTTTAAAGATTTGATTTATTCATTCATGAGACACACATAGAGAGAGGCAGAGACACAGGCAGAGGGAGAAGCAGGCTCCATGCAGGGAGCCTGACATGGGACTCAATCCCAGATCTCCAGGATCAGGCCCTGGGCGGAAGGTGGCGCTAAACCGCTGAGCTACCCGGGCTGCCCTCACTGCTGTGTTCTAATGAGGGTTTTCTTTTCTTTCCTTCCTTCTACATTTATATATTTTTAAAAGATTTAAGTAATCTCTACACCCAGTGTGGGACTTGAACTCACAACTCCAAGATCAAGAGCTGCATGCTCTACCGACTGAGCCAGCCAGGTGCCCCTACATTTATTAATTAAAATAGTCTCTTTCCCTGTTTATCCAATCATTTATTTCTAGCAAAATGGATTCATGAATACTTTATCCTTTGATTTATAAGCCAGTAATATCACGATTTATTATGTTACTGAAACTATCCAACTTTGCACTTGGGTGTTCTTTCCGGCTGGCCTCCAGTGGTCAAAGTGAGTATCAATGAGACAAACCACTATTACATGTCTTCTATGAGATGCAGAGGACACGTTAACTTCAGTAATATTCTTGCCATACATCTTTTTTTTCCTTTTCTTTTCTGAGTAGTTGCTTTCTTGCACTATAAGATGCTCTAGGTTTATCTTTTATTTCCTTTGTTCCAGCTATAGAAGCAATCATTTCTCCAAGTAGCCCTGGGTTCCTTTCACTGGAGAAAAGAAACCAAGATCTGGGCATATATTTTAATATTTAGTAAAGTTATCCTTCTATACAAGTTTAAACATTCAAAAAAAAATATTCCTATCTAGTTTTCTTCCATTTGACTTTTTTTTTTTTTCCAGCCAATGCTAATTATTTAAAGCCTGCTAATTTATGTCAGGAACACAAAGACATCTAGTCTTAGTTACTACTTCTAATGGGCTAAATGTTGCTAAATAGTATTTTCATATATAGCAAAGAAATACTATTTAAAGAGAGGACAGGGGTGCCTGGGGGCTCAGTCAGTTAAGTGTCCCGACTCTTGGAATTTGGTTCAGGTCACAATCAAGCTCTGTGCTGAGTTCTGCACTTGGCATGGGATTCTTTCTCTCCTCTCTCTGCCCCTCCCACCCCACTTGAGTGCTCTCTTTCTAAATAAATAAAAACCTTAAAAAACAATAATAGAGGAAAAACTATAGTTGCACTTTTAACATGTTATGATAGACTGCAGAAAAATAATTCAAAAACATACTACTTACAAAAAACTTACAAACATGCAAAAATACTATATATACAGCTTAGAAATTTTATATATATAGTATGTAAGCACGTGAAAAAAACCCCACCAGATTTAGGATATTGGTTTGGGGGTAGAGAGGTGGGAAAGAGGAAGTAAAATGACCAATCAGGAGTATACACAGCATATCAATTCTATTAGCAAGGTTTTATTTTTTTAGGGTGAGTGGTAAATACACAGATGGTCAGTGGACTTCATAATACTTTTTAAGATACCAACAAAGAAGATTAAATAAGAATAATCAAGCAGCTGATCCATATAAAAGAGGTTGAAAAAGTACTAACTACTACTCAAAATAAGCTAGTTAACAGACTGATTTTTAAGTCTAGAAAGACAAAAACAGAAGAATACAATACAACTATCAAGAGTATAAACAGAATCACTAAATACTAAAATGCAAAACTCTGGGTACTTAAAATCATATAGAACTTGTTATTCCAAAGAGGAAATGTGGTTGGAAACCAACAGATGAAGGTTAAATATAGTTATGGTTAAGTGATAAGTTTATCAAAAGGAAGCTTAGAATACAAAGAAGATACAGTGCTACAAAACAATGTAAAACATTAAGACACAGGAGCTGGCCTGGGACAATTTGAGCTTCAAATTACAATGGATTATAACCCACTGAATAGAATAAGAATCCATGAGTCCATACCATAATAAATAAGAAAATAATTGGTTTAGGCCAACACATCTTAACCAAGTGACCAAAGTTAACATCACCAATAAGACAAATCAATGTCATGTACCTTCTATGTGATGCACAGAGAATATCACTGATATCCCTGCCAAAAATGCAGAATCTTAATCTTGATTATGAGGAAAAAGATAAACCCAAGTTGAGGAACATTCCACAGAATAAATGGCCTATATTCCAAACTGTCAATGTCATGAAAACAAAGGCTAAGAAATATTTCAGAGTAAAGGAGAACAGAGAGATGGGACCACTGAATGCCATGTGTGATCCTAGACTGGGAGGAAAATTGACATAAAAACATTGGGACAAAAGAAGGAAATGTGAACATGGCATAATATCAATGTTAAATATCCCGATTTTAATAACTGTTCTGTAGTTGTGTAAGAAAACGTCCTTATTCTTAGAAAATCCACTGACATATTTAGGAGTGAAGGAGCATGATGACTGCAACTTCCTCTCAAATGGTTCAGGAAACACTGAATGTTGGTATGTAGATACAAATACAAGTAGATAAAGACAGAACATCTAGGCAGATGTGGCAAAATGTTAACTAGCAGGTCTGGATGAAGGATATGAGAGGGGGTTTCTTTCTAAAATTTTGCAGTATTTGTGTAATTTTGAAACTACTTAAAAAAAAAAAAAGAATGCTGTGGAGACACTGTTATCTTTTAAGAAGAATGGGAGGCAACCACTATGCTTTCAAAATATTCCTCTGGTCCAATATCAAACTGGTGATTAGGCAGGACATTAGCATAACAGGAGATTTTTTACTTAATGATTCTTGTTGACCACTAAAAAACGTTCTTTTGTGGCTTTCGTCAAAGACTCTGGAAAACTGAAGAGACTCATCTCTAGTGAATAATACATACGCACTTCCTTTTACCTGAGACATCCATCTGTCATCTCCTTGAATATCTTCTGCTGCATGTGGTATAGCTGCTGGGTTTGAGTCTCCTTGGCTCATTCTATACCTGAAGGGAAAAATGTCCATGTCATGTTTCATTCATTAAAAGGAATGTTTGCTACATTTTAATATTACATGCCAGGTTTTAAATAATAAAATTTAAGTTTCACTGTGGTTTTGCTTAGAAATGAAATAATAGGAATTTATTTTCAGCAGACATGAGTTCTAGGACATGACTGCTTAAGTCCCATAAACATCTAGCACTGTTACACTTCTAGACAGGCTTGAATGTCATTTGGGAACAGTGCATTACATTGAAAAAGAGTATATACTTTACATCTACATTAATTTTTCATGATTACATGTTAATGTAAGTACCAAATGACACAACAAATTAGACACTTAAGAGTTCAATGAAACCTGCATTAGAGCCTTTTAGGCAGCTCCAGTTAGACACTTGAGAATTGCTACAGCCATGATTAGTAGCCACTGGTTACTAAACATCATACAAATAACTACAACAGATTGTGACAAAACTAGTCATAGGCTTTGACACTTGTTTTTGACAAATATTTACTAGATATTTTATTTTCGACGGGTCTCCACTAAGAAAATGTTATTAATGAAGAACCCAAATATGGCATCTGATAGTAGAGAAGAAGGAATAAATGAAATTCAGAAAACCTAGAAATGCTGATCCAGAAAGACAAGGACACCACACTCTTTTCAAACAACTGGAGGATACATACTAGAGAGGTCAGGCTCAAGAAATCATTTGGCATACACAAAGGATGATGAAAAATAGAATAATCTGGGTGCCTGGGTGGCTCAGCTGGTTGGGCGCCTGCCTTCTTCTAGCTCAGGTCATGATCCCAGGATCCTCGGATAGAGAGAGCCCTGCTCAGCAGACAGCATCCTTCTCCCTCTCCCTATGCTGTTTCCCCTGCTTGTGCTCTGTCAAATAAATAAAATCTTAAAAAAAAAAAAAAAAAAAAAAAAAAAAAAAAAAGAATAGAAAAGAAAAATCTGGGGTTTTGTAGCTTAAAGAAAAGGGGGCCATTCTCTTTTTCTTTCCCTTGCCATTATCAGATACAGCTTTCTCTGAAAAAGGATTGAGTCCTATTCATTCGATAAGTATTTACTGAGTAAACAAAACACGTAGGATTGCCAAAGCAGTAATTTTTGAGAATCAGAAAGTAAAAAAGCTCTAAGCATGAAAACATACCTTCATTCATGAAAAATACATTACAAAAACAAACCAATGTTTTAATACTACGCAAACCAATTAGTTCCACTCTAAATGAAACTAGGTCTAAAAAAATTAGACTCAGAATTAAGCCCATATCTAACTGGAAAAGTAAAACACTATCCATATCCTGTGTATAGATCATCCGCAACTTACAACAGGATTGCATCTGGATAAACCCATTGTAAATTGAAAATATCCGGGATCCCTGGGTGGCGCAGCAGTTTGGCGCCTGCCTTTGGCCCAGGGCACGATCCTGGAGACCTGGGATCAAATCCCACCGTCGGGCTCCCAGTGCATGGAGCCTGCTTCTCCCTCTGCCTATGTCTCTGCCTCTCTCTCTCTCTCTCTCTCTCTGTGTGTGACTATCATAAATAAATAAAAATTAAAAAAAAAAAGAAAATATCCTTCCTCAGGGCACCTGGGTGGCTCAGTCAGTTAAGTGTCAGACTCTAGATTTGGCTCAGATCATGATCTCAGGATCGTGAGATTGAGCCCCCTGTGGGCTCCACACTTGGGAGGGGGGAGTGTCTGCTTGACATTCTCTTCCCCTCCCCTCTGTCCTTCACCCCACTCACATGCTCTCGAAAATAAATAAATCAAAAAAAAAAAAGAGAGAGAGAGAGAGAGAGAGGCTGAGACACAGGCAGAGGGAGAAGCAGGCTCCATGCAGGGAGCCTGATGTGGGACTCAACCCCAGGACTCTAGGATCACACCCTGGGCTGAAGGCAGCGCTAAACCAACTGAGCCACCCGGGCTGCCCTAAATATATTTTTTTTAAGATTTTATTTATTCACAAGAGACATACAGAAAGAGAGGCAGAGACATAGGCAGAGGGAGGAGAAGCAGACTCCTTGCAGAGGGAGCCTGATGTGGGACTCGATCCTGGGACTCCAGGATCACGACCTGAGCTTAAGGCCTGATGCTCAACCACTAACCCATCCAGGCATTCCAAGTTAAAATATTTTAAGTAGAACCATTATTAAGTCAGAGACCATCTGTATATACTTCTTTAGATTACTAAAATTTGCAAATATCAGAAAATAATAGCTATCTGTGAAGGACTATATATGCCATTTTTTTATTCCATGTTTTAATACATACCACTTGCAATCCTTGCAAAATGAAAAAAAATGAGGATCAGATAATTTAGGTAATTTGTGCAGTATGTGAATAAAATTAGGTTTCCTTGACACCAGTGACATCACACCTGGCCCATTAATCACAAACTAGTTCATGCGGACTTCCTGAAAAGGTCTTGTATCTAACCATTTTACCCAAAAATATAAACTACATGGAGCTAAAAACATCAATGTAAAATACAAGAATTGGGAGGAACTGCAAGATGAGTTTGTATAGCTCCATTCAGGTTATGGTATCTGGTTGAGGTTTCATTGTCTAAGAAAAGTACGAGAAAATTAAAAGATGCATAAAGGAAAAAATGATTAAAGGAGATTAAAAACAAATCGTGATATAGAAACATTTAATTTGAGTGGTTTTTTTTTTTTTTTTAAGATTTATTTATTTGAAAGAGAGAATGCACATATGTGCAGGGAAGAGGGAGAGAGAAAGTTTAGTAGAATCCAAGCTGAGCTCAGAGCCCACTTGGGGCTTGATCTCATGCCCCTAAAATCATGATCTGAGCCAAAACCCAGAGATGGACGCTTAACTGACTGGGCCACCCAGGGGCCCTGCTTTTAAACTAATAAGACATTCTATACTTTCTATACAAAAGTTTCTTTGAGTCTAAGTTCAATTCTAGATTGAAGTCTGGCTATTCAGGTTAAATCTGACATGGTGCTTAATAGTAATTTTAATTTTAATAGTAGCCTTCTTTCCTGCTGATCAAACAGCTTCTACTGGCCTTAAGACAGACAAGGGCAACTTGGTTAAGTTTTCCCACCTACAGATTTCAATATTTATATATGTAATGTACAGCAACAAACAGTTTCACTTTCCACTAATTCAAAATACTATTTCCAAAGTTTTTTAAATAGATATTTTCCTCCCCTCACCCCTTTTGTTGGTGGTGGTGGGGGAGATGCAGAGGGAAAGGAGAGAATCTTTTTTTAAAAAAAGGACTTATCTTAAAAAAAAAAAAAAAGGACTTATCTAAATAAATAAATAAATAAGGCTTATCTATTTGAGAAAGAGGGGGAGTTGGAGAAAGGGGAAGGGGGGAAAGAATCTCAAGCAGACTCCCTGTTGGGCAAGGAGCTTGACTCAGGCCTTGATCCCAGGACCTAGAGATCCATGACCTGCACCAAAATCAAGAGTCAGACAGTCAACCAACTGAGCCACCCAGGTACCTCGAGAGAATCTGAAGCAGGCTCCACACTCAGTTGGAGCCCAACACAGGGCTTGATCTCACCACCCTGAGATCATGACCTGAGCGGAAACAAAGAGCTGGATGCTCAACCAATCGAGCCATCCAAGCATCCTTTAAACAGAATTTTTAAAACTCAACTATTTCATTTGTTCTCATTTGTTTTCCCACCTGGAGAGACACTTAACATGTTAGGTATTTTTGCAGTAAAAGTTAACTGACACAAAATTAACTGAGAGACCACCACTGAAACAGAGAAAAATAATCTGGCCTACTCTCACTAGATTATATAATTGAAACTATTGTTCCTGGGGATTGTTTAAAGAATAAGAGTGACAAACTGCAAATTATAAAGTGCCTTCATAATAACATGTATTCAAATTGAACCCTCACCAGTTAAATGACAAAATGCAGGCACTTCAATTCATTTCAGTTCTTGGGATATCATGTTCAGGTCTTGAAAAGCTTAAAGAATTCTGACAAACTGGACGGTGTCTAGAAGACAGGAGCCAAGATGGTAAGAAACTGAAAACCTGTCATATTAGAAACAGTTGAATGACATAAGTATGTTTATAATCTGTAGAAAAATCGGTTAAGGAAGAGAAAGACACAGGCCATAAATAACTGTCAAACTATCTGAAGATGACTAGGAGGAGGTATTACTCTTATTTTGCATGTCCCCAAATAGGAAGGCAGGGCCAGTGGACAGAATGTACAGTTAAGACAAATTTCTAACAATTATGACTACAGAATAACATGGCCTGTCTCTCAAAGTAGATTCCTCCAATGGAGATTCAAAGAGTGGCAAGCTGAACCCCTAACAAGAAAGGATAAAGTGAACTAAAGCATAGGAGTAAAGACAGATCCAGATTTGTGGGGCCAAAACATCTTAAATGTTTTGGAATCTTTTCAAATGTGTATATATGTGTGTATGTTTATTTATAAATTAAATGTACGAATTGTTAATCTGTATATTAAATATTAGTAAAGTTTATCTTTTCCTTTTACATAAAAAAATAAATGTATAAAGAAGTTCTAAATTGTTTCCTGTATTCCAATGGATCGCGTTCTGCAATCCCTAGGGAGTGCACATACTCTACTTTCAAGACCAATGGTCTATTTAAGCTATAAAATCTTTCTAAATCTAGGATTCAATTTACTAACATGGATTTCCAGAGTTCCTCCAACAAGTAAACAACTGTTGTAAAATAATAATCGCAATTAAGATTTATTAAGAACTCACTATTTATAAGACACTGTTGTAGGAGCTCTGAGATTTAAGAAACCTGCTTCATGATAGGAAGAGCTGGAATTGGAACTCAGGGTGATATACCTCCAAAGCCTACTATTTTTTTTTTTTAAAATTTTTTAAAATTTTTATTTATTTATGATAGTCACAGAGAGAGAGAGAGAGAGAGAGAGGCAGAGACACAGGCAGAGGGAGAAGCAGGCTCCATGCACCGGGAGCCCGATGTGGGATTCGATCCCGGGTCTCCAGGATCGCGCCCTGGGCCAAAGGCAGGCACCAAACCGCTGCGCCACCCAGGGATCCCCAAAGCCTACTATTTTTGAGTAAAGAACGTTAGGCTCCGTATAGAAAAGACATGATAAATTCTCATTTACTAATTCGATTCACTTATGAACCCTATTATTACTAACAAATTTATTATTTTTATTATTTTTTTTTTAAGATTTTATTTATTCATGAGACACACACAGAAAGAGGCAGAGACTCAGGCAGAGAGACAGAAGCAGGTTCCATGCAGGGAGCCCGATGCGGGACTCGATCCTGGGATCCCAGGACCACACCTTGAGCCGAAGGCAGGCGCCAAACCGCTAAGCCACCCAGGGATCCCCACTACTAACAAATTTAATGGCATCCTGATGCTCTGAGCAAAATACTGTCATCTTGGTACTTTCCTCTTGGGCAAAATGAAATAGGGATTGAGAAATCGAGGGGAAAGATGTTGCTTATCTGAGGAGGCTATCAGGCAGGTAGAATTGAGTAAAGATAGTAAAATATTCCCAATTAGCTCGTCTTTTTTTCCCCCTTTAACTATGAATACAAGGTCATCCTTCCTCTTCTGAAAGGGCAGAGTAAGCAAAAATTTGTTTCTTTGTGCCTTCAGACACTTGGATTTTGTATTGTTTTGCCAAATCAAATTCTCCCAATACAAAGTAGCTTTCAGTTTTACTGATGCCTATGGCTTGATAACATCCTGAAAGAGCAGGTAAAGAAAAACTGAGCCACAAACCCATGCAATCTCCTAAGAATGAGGCTAGAAATGTACACTCTAGGGGACTATGCATTTAGAAGATCCAAACAATTTGGAATTCAAATAAAATAAGCTGTTGTATTTTTTTTAAGACTTATTTATTCATGAAAGACACAGAGAGAAGCAGGCTCCCTGTTGGAAACCTGATGCAGGACTCAATCCCAGGACCCCAGGATCATGACCTGAGCCAAAGGCAGACACTCAACCACTAAGCCACCCAGGTGCCCCAACTGTTGTATTCTTTAAAAGAGAAATGAGGAATGAATTAGGAGCTATCCAAAGTACAGTCTGTGATAGGACACAAAAACCTGAATGATTTTGGGTTTCCTGCCTCAGGAGGAGTATTTGGAATAGTGAAGCTGTAAAAACAGTAACACAATTAAAAAAGTACGAGCAGGGAGGTGGATTCTGACTCCCCTCTCACCTTCTTGATTCATAATTTTCCCTCTGAGGCGGTGGATTATTATAAGTCACTAATTTCTGATCACAAACAGCAGGTTCAGTTAGAGAAACCAAGCAGAATAAAGGTCTGAAGAACAGAACTTTTGTTAATTTACCAGGAGAGACTCTATTCCAAGGAATCTGATTGTCCGTTAAAAAATGTAAATTCTTTGGAAGAATGAGGAGTAAGCAACTTGCACAGCATTTCCCAATTTTCCTGCATTTTCCATCTTCTTTCTACCTTAACTTGAACCGTGACAGTGAACACCAGAATCTCTAGATACTTACACCAGTATGTGGTGTAGCTGGTGTAGCGTGTTTAATCAGAAGCCAGTTCCAACAACAAAGAAATATAAATTCTCAGGCTCAGCAGGATCTTTAGTTTAAGCAGGAAACAGAGGGAGGAGAAAAGTTGCGCCAAGAATTAAAAGGTTGAGAGTGTGTCCACTCTGACCTAAGACTCTTCATTTTGTTTCAGAGGGAGTGGACAGGGTTATACTGAAAGGGAAGGAAAGCCTCATCCAGAACACCCTGCCTCAGTGGGCTGGCGGGTGGGTCCCGGGGATCCAGCACATCCATAATTTATTATCAAACGCCCGCCCAAGCCAACAAATTAAAGCACAATGATTTCCTACTCCTCCCCTGCTCCCCCACAAGGAGGCAATCTTTACATCAGAACAATGTGCCCAAGAGAATCTAAAGACACAAGGCTTATCTGAGGCGAAGCCGAATTCAAATACCCAGGAGAGACCATCCTCTGTATTCTTCCCTTCCTCTTTCTCGACACCTTTATCCTCAGCCCTCGATTTTAAAACTGCATAAAATGAGATCCCAGAGTGGGTGCAGATGGTCTCCCCTTTCTCTGCGGATACGCTCTGAAAAAGAGGCCAAAGCTTCAAGGGTTTGCTTTTCTTAAGGTCTGAACGTAAATCATGAAAAGCAACGCTGGCTTGCGAGCTGGTGGGAAGCAGAGCAGCAGTGACCACGCAACGGGTCCAGCACAAACCTGTAGGCCGAGGAGGTCTCCACCTGGTCCACGGGCACGGGTGGACCAGGCGACGACCCCCGAGGAAACCGGAGAAAACCTGCCCACGGGCCCTTTCCAGGCAGCTGGTTGACCTTGCGCGAATAACCAACCTCGCTGGGCCTCATTTCTAAACTGAGGTGCCGGGGCTGCAAGGCCGTGTAAGCAAGAATCCCTCCGGAGCCGTGACAGTCTGCGGGTTTTTGAGTACATTCAGGGGGAAACGGATAAGTTTCTAAAGAGTTGGAATTTTTCGACAAAAAGCGGGGGGGGGGGGGGTGGCGAGGAAGAAGCGCTCGGCCAACGGGCCACCGACTAACGGGTCTGGGCCCCGTTCAAGGCCTCGCCGACAGCGGAGGGAGGGTCGGCGGTTCCGGCGCGGGGATGGAGGGAAGAGGCAACAGCTGAGACGGAGGCACAAGAGTTGCTACGAAGGCGGCGGGCGGCGCCGACCGCGGCGAGCGGGGGAGCGGGGAGCGGGGAGCGGGAGGCCCGCTGCAGGGGGCGGGCGGGGAGGGGCCGCCGCCTGCCGCCCGCCGCCCCGGTGCCCCCCCGCCCCTCCCCCGGGAGAGGCGGCGGCCGAGCCCAGGCGGCAGGTGGGGGGGGTGCCGCCCGGAGGCTCTAAGGCGGCGGCGGGCGGTCCGGGGGTGCGGGGGTGCGGGGGCCGCGGGGAAGGCGCGCGCGAGGCCCCCGAGGGTCCGGGCGGGGGGAGGGGCCGGCGGTGGGGGAGGGGAGGGGAGGTCGCGGGCCTCTCACAATAACAAATCGCAGGCCTTCCCGACCCCCGCCGCTACGCCGCCGGTTCCCCGCGACCCCGGCTGCACTCACTCAGGCAGAGGGTCCGTGCGGGCCCCAAGCGGCTGCGGCGTCGGCGGGTGGCGCGTCTGTCGCTCGCTCAGTCCCGGCGGCCCCGCTCCGGCGCGTCCCTCCTCGGGCCCCAGCACCAGCAGCAGCGGCAGCAGCAGCGCCCCCACTTCCGGTTCCCCTGCCACTCAAGCCAATGGCTTCCGGAAGTCCCGCCCCATCCTGCGCGGCCTCCGCGTGGCTGGCGGCTGCCCGCGTTCCCCCGCCCGCGGGGCGCTGGCTGCTGGCGCTCAGGTGCCCCGCCACGCCCCGCGGCGGTCCCCGCATCGTTCTGCGTCCTGCCCTCTCTTGGCGCGTGGTCTGCGCAAGGGGCACACGATCTTTCCTCCAGCCGCATCCTCGACCCCGCGTTACTGTCGCCGCGGAGGGGAGATGCCATTCGGGACAATGTGGCGTGACCTCACACTGACGCCATTCCTCCCACCCCGCCAACCTGGCTTCTTTCTCCACCCCGTGGAATAAACCAGATTGCTGCAGCTGGGAGGGAAACGGGGCCTCAAGGTTAATGAGACGGGCTGCTACATAAGGAGACTTTCTGGGATGAATGGGGGGGGCACGGGGGTGGGGGGAACCGCCTCTTAAGGTGATACCGTAGGGGGCTGGCGGGTCCGTCTTTTCCTTAACACTCCGTCCAGATTAGGGGAAGGTGCACCCATATACAAAGTCAACGCAGAAAAGAGCAGAGGCTAAATGCTATTTTAAGCGCGGGATCTATGAGAGTAGAGAGGAAGGGAGAAAGATGTAGGCGGGCTTGCGGCCGCGAAAGCATTGGTAGCGCACAGCCGTGAGCTGGCCCTTTAAGGATGGAACCTTCGGCAGGTCGCCCGCAGAGCCTTCCAGCGCTCAGAAATGATGGGGGGCAGGGGCACGGCCCCGTGATTTCGCTGACAAAAACCTGCTCAGAGTACTATGAAAAAAATCAAGATGATGAAATAGTTTTCCAGCTCACCTGTGCTGTCAAGGGATACTACATTTATCAGGCATGTGTAATCCAAAAATAATTGTGTCCTTGGAATAGGATGGTTTTTACATCGCTAATTTACCGTGGAATTTTCTTGCAGATGTTCGCACACTGTATGGGAGCACCCGTCCACGCGCTCAGTGAATGCGTGTTACGTGTTTTATTGAAAAGAATTCATGTTTGGGGAACTCAAGAGGCAGCCGGGAAATATGTTGATAACAGAAGAGGAACAGCTTGAAATTATTCTCCAGGGATAAATCCATAGAATCTGGCGTTTCCCCAATTGCAACACTCAACACACTTTAATGTAATTAGTACTTTAATACTGTCCCTGCCATAGTGTAAGCTCTGAGGGAGCAGGGACTGTGTTCTGTGGATTCCCAGCACCTGGCACGGTGCCTCATTCACGGTAGGCGTTAGGTATTGCTGAATGAGGAATGAATGATCAAGGGTTGAATTTGTGCCTGTGTGGAACCCATGGCCTATCTTTCTACTTTTTTGTTTTCAACTTGTTAATTAAAAAGCACAAACAAGGGAGGTGTACCCCTAGGAAATACTAGACCCAGTTAAACTAGTTTGTGCAAATATTTAAATACCTTTCAGCTCAGGCAGTTTTTAGTGGTGGGACAAAGCCTCAGTGTTACTGAACCCTGAAATCTATGAAGAGCTTGTTTCCTGAGTTTGTCAGTTTTAGCTTTCTAAAGAGATCTTTCTTTCTTTCTTTCTTTCTTTCTTTCTTTCTTTCTTTCTTTCTTTCTTTCTTTCTTTCTTCTTCCTTCCTTCCTTCCTTCCTTCCTTCCTTCCTTCTTCTTCCTTCCTTCCTTCCTTCCTTCCTTCCTTCCTTCCTTCCTTCCTTCCTTCCTTCCTTCCTTCCTTCCTTCCTTCCTTCCTTTTGATTTTATGTATTTATTTGAGAGAGAGAGAACAGTGGAGGGGAGAGGCAGGGGGAGAGGGAGAAGCAGACTCCTGCTCAGCAGGGAGCCCAGGTGGAGCTTGATCCCAGGACCCTGAGGTCATGACCCCAGCCAAAGGCAGACAGACCCTCAATGGACTGAGCCACCCAGGTGCACCCATTGTCTTTTCTTTCTTCTTCTTCTTCTTTTTTTTTTTTAGATTTAGATTTTATTTGTTTCAGAGAGCCAGCCCAAGGACAAGTTCGAGCAGGGGGAGGAGCCAAGGGGGAGGGGAGTAAGAGAAGAGGGAGGGGCAGGGGCAGAAGGAGAGGGAGAAGCAGACTCCTAGAACTAGGGGAGCCTGACTCCAGTCAAGATTCTAGGATCCCAGGACTCTGGGATCATGACCTGAGATGAAGGCAGTCCCTGAACTGAGCCACCCAGGGGCCCCAAAATAGATCATTTTCAGAAATAGGCAGGTGGTACAGTGCAAAGGGCCCTGAAGTAGGCTTCAGGGTGCCCTGGGTTCTTGTCTGCCAGCTACTGCTATTTTACTTCTTCAAGCCTTTGTTTCTTAGTCTGTAAGACAAAAAGAATGGACTAGATGATTGCTAAGGTCCTTTCTAGCTCTAAATTTCCACCTTCCAGTTATATTCAGAAACATAATTCTGGTAGCAGCTACATCCTATCTCACTCCTCCTCGCTTCCCACACACAACATCCCCTTTCCCCCCTGGGTCCCATTCAGAATCTGTGTTTTCCGTTCAGTCCCAGTTGGTGGTAGGGAAAAACAACTTTTCTGATTATGAGACAAATTGATTGAAAACTATCAGGAGAAAAAAAAAATTGTAATAGAATAAAAAGAAAAAAGAAAACTATCAGGAGAGCTTGTGCTTCAAGTTGTTTTTCCACTAATAATGATGGGTTATATGAATCCATCCAGATTCTTTAGTCTGGTTTCCCTATTGATTAAATGCCACCCTAAAGGGAGGATATATATAAATCCTGACAAAATGTCTGTGGCCTGATTGGAGTCCTCAAATGGGCAAAAGTAAAAGTGATCTAATGTAGATCTAGGACTTTTGAGAATGAGAAGTGTCAAAATACTACCCAAGTGGCCTGGAATTTAGAAGACTGCTTGGCATTTCATTACTAATAGTAATGAAACAGAGGTTTCAGAGGACCTGGCATTTCTTTTTTTCTTTGTTTCTTTTTTTTTTTTTTTTGGACCTGGCATTTCTAACATGAAAAGAGGGAGGCAAATCTATGTGGACTGACAATGAACACATGGTGTGAATTCAGGGAATTTCTGTGGGTAGAACCCAAGATCAGATGGTTCATAAAGAGTTTCAGGGGATCCCTGCGTGGCTCAGTGGTTTAGCGCCTGCCTTTGGCCCAGGGTGCGATCCTGGAGTCCTGGGATCGAGTCCCATGTTGGGATCTCAGCATGGAGCCTGCTTCTCCCTCCTCCTGTGTCTCTGCCTCTGTATCTCTCTGTCTATCATGAATAAATAAATAAATAAATCTTTAAAAAAAATAAAGAGTTTCAATGTGTTGTGTATTGTTAAAACAACATTAAAAAATGTTTTGATGGGCGCCTGGGTGGCTCAGTGGTTAAGTGTCTGCCTTCAGCTCAGGTCATAATTCTGGGGTCCTGGGATCGAGCCCCATGTTGGGCTGCCTGCTCAGCTGGGAGCCTGCTTCTCCCTCTCCCTCTGCCACTCCCCTTGCTCATACTCTCTCTCCTTTCCTCTCTCTGTCAAAGAAATAAATAAAATCTAAAAAAGGTTTTGAGAGAAGAAAACAAGTTTGTTTACATCCTCACAAACACATTTTCATTTGTCTCAATAACCATATATTCAATATTTCCTTTAAAAAAAAAAAGATTTATTTATGTGGGGATCACCCCAGGACCCTGAGATTATGACCTGAGCTGAAACTAAGACTTGGACACTTACCCGACTGAGCCACCTAGGTGCCCCTCAATAAATATTTCTTAATTTTAAGATCTCTGAGGTCAGGCCAAATGTTATTAGAAATATAGTAAAAAAATATACAGTATTATGACAACATTTTTGTTTCTACCACTGACAATTGTTAATTTGTCACAGCCTTATTTTTGTAAACAACATGTGTGTATGTTTTAGTATCGTTACAAGCTCATGGATTGAAATTGAAACAAATTTGAGTGTTTTATTCCATTGTAATTATAAGCTTATTGATAATCATATTGTCCTAACTTTAGGAAGTGGGGTCCTATTCAAGTTGCCTGAGTCATTCTGACATAACCAACATTGATTTGCTTTCTGCCACTTTAGTTTTTGTCTTTTCTACAATTTTGTAGAAATGGAATCATTCAGTAGGTACTCTTTGGTTTCTGGCTTCTTCTGTTTAACATTTTTGAGATTTATCTGTGTTGTTTTATATATATATTAGTAGTTCATTCATTTTTATTGCCAAATAATATTTATGGCTAGTCTACAATTTTTTTATCCAATCAACTGTTAACATTTGGTTTGTTTCTAGTTTTTTTTTTTTTCAAGATTTTATTTATTTACTCATAGAGACACAGAGAGAGAGAGAGGCAGAGTCACAGCAGAGGGGGAAGCAGGCTCCATGCAGAGAGCCCGACGTGGGACTCGATCCAGGGTCTCCAGGATCACACCCTGGGCTGCAGGTGGCGCTAAACCGCTGTGCCACGTTTTACTAATTATTTTTTTTTTAAATAATTTATTCATGAGAGACACAGAGAGAGAGAGAGAGGCAGAGACACAGGCAGAGGGAGAAGCAGGCTCCATGTAGGGAACCTGATGTGGGACTCGATCCCAGGGCCCCAGGATCACACCCTGAGCCAAAGGCAGATGCTTAACCGCTGAGCCACCCAGGCGTCCCTGTTTTGCTAATTATGAATAAAACTAAGATGAAAGTTCCTATAGAAGTCTTTGGGCAAATATGTATTTTCACATTTTTTGACAAACATCTAGGAACAGAATTGCTAGGCATATTACAAGTGCATGTTTCCCATGATAATAAACTGCCCAATTGCTTTTCAAAGTGGTTTATCATTTTATACCCCCACAAGAAGTGTGTGAGAGTTCTAGTTGTTCTGCATCCTTGACAACACACGATATTGTCAATCTTTTTAATGTTAGCCATTCTAGTGGGTATGTAGTAATGCCTCATTGTGATTTTTAATTTGTATTTCCCTGATTATTAATAATATTAAGCATCAGGCAGCCCGGGTGGCTCAGCGGTTTAGCGCCACCTTCGGCCTTGGGTGTGATCCTGGAGACCCAGGATAGAGTCCCAAGTAGAGCTCCCTGCATGGGGCCTGCTTCTCTCTCTGCCTGTGTCTCTGCCTCTCTCTCTCTCTCTCTGTGTGTCTCTCATGAATAAATAAATCTTAAAAAAATAATATTAAGCATCTTTTCATATTCTTTTTGTCCATTTACATACATATATATGGCAAAGTGCTTGTTCAACTCTTTCACTCATTAAAAAAATAACCTAGTTATATACATATATATGTAGCCTAGTCTTATTACTGAGTTGTAAAAGTTCTTTTATATTCTGACTATAAGCCCTTTGTCAAATATATGTATTTCAAACCTTTTTCTCCCAATCCTTAGCTTGAGTTTTCTTTTTTATTATTATTACTTTATTTTAATTCCAGTATAGTTAACATACAGTGCTATATTCCTTTCAGGCGTACAATATAGTGATTCAGCAATTTCACGTATAATTCAGTGCTCATCAAGACAAGGGTAGAGTTTTCATTTTCTTACTTTTTTTTTAAGATTTTATTTATTT
Organism: Canis lupus familiaris; assembly: GCF_011100685.1. NCBI lineage: Eukaryota > Metazoa > Chordata > Mammalia > Carnivora > Canidae > Canis > Canis lupus. Next base: position 16,480,851 of record NC_049226.1, read on the forward strand.
GAGAGAGAGAGCATGCACACAAGCAGGAAGGAGGGGTGAGGTAGAAGAGAAGCAGACTCCCTGCTGAGCAGGGAGCAGGACCCTGGACTCAATCCCAGGACCCTGAGATCATGACCTGAATCAAAGGCAGACACTTAACCCACTGAGCCACCCAGGCGCCCCTTAAAGATTTTATTTTTAAGTAATCTCTACACCCTACGTGGGACTGAAACTCACAACCCTGAGATCGAGAATCGAATGCTCCACTGACTGAGCCAGCCAGGCACCCCTGACTGATGATTACTGTTTACTGTGCCATTGTTTTAGATCTTCTTAAATTTCTCTCAGCAATATTTTGTAGCTTGTAGGGTGTAGGTTTATATATTTGATAAGTTTATCCTTAGGTATATATATTCTTGACATTTATGAGAAAATCTTGGTCTTTAAGAACTCTTCATTTTTGAGAACCACATAATAGCATATAATTTTCTGATGAAATGTTCTTGAAATTTTTAAGCAATCACTTGATCTCTGTTGTGACTGTAACACTATGCTTGAGGAGGAGTAAAAAACCCCAATGCCAGGCTGAAATGTACACCCTATCTAGGCATCTGGGTCTTGATTTCTGGCTAAGTGCTTTGTTTTCATTGCCCACCAACCTTGAAGAGTGTTTCATTCAAATTTCCACCTTATTAAAATGACAAATCCTTGTATCATGGATTTTTAGGCTCTCTCTCGAGATAAAACCCTGAATTCTGAAGCCGAGAGAACATGGATGTTTCTACTGTAGTGTGCATCTCCCCCTTTGAACCCTTTGTTTACAAGTCTCTTTCCGTATTTCACTATGAGTTCTAGGGCAAGAGCCTTGTCTCATTTCTCCTTGTAACTCCAGTGCCAGGAAGTGTGTGGCACAATGAATATTTTTTGGTAAATGATGGATAAATAAAGTCATGCTCGATTTTCAGGCCTCAGGAAAGGAGATCGTAAAAGCTTAGAGGAACAGATGCTGGAAGTAAAGTCAGGAATAGGATTCAAGAACAGGAATCCTAAAAGACTGGCAATGCAGTGGGAAGTTGAAACTCAGGAGTTAACCTGGCATAGTCTAACTTAATGCTGGCAAACAGTTATGCTTTAAAAGCTGGATATTCTTCCAAAGATACAAATGTAGTGATCTGAAGGGGCACTTGCACCCCAATGTTCACAGCAGCAATGTCCATATTAGCCAAACTATGGAAAGAGCCCAGGCGTCCATCAACAGACGAATGGACAAAGAAGACGTGGGAATATACGCAATGGAATATTACTCAGCCATCAAAAAATGAAATCTTGCCATTTGCCATGACATGTATGGAGCTACATGGTATTTTGCTGAGCGAATTAAGTTATTCAGAGAAAAGCAATTATATGATTTCACTCATGTGGTATTTAAGAAACAAAACAGAGGATCATAGGAGAAGAGACGAAAAAGTAAAAATGAAATCAGAAAGGGAGACAAACCATAAGACACTCTTAATCATAGGAAACAAACAGGTCACTGGAGGGGAGGCAGGTGAGTGGACAGGGTAACTGGGTGATGGGCATTAAGGAGAGCACATGATGTATTGAACCCTGGGTGTTATATAAGAACACTGAATCTATCTCTGAAACTAATAATTCATTATAGGTTAATTGAATTTAAATAAAAATCTAAAAATTAGATTTAAAAATAGGGGATCCCTGGGTGGCTCAGCGGTTTAACGCTTGCTTTTGGCCCAGGGCACAATCCTGGAGTCCCGGGATCGAGTCCCGCATCGGACTCCCAGCATGGAGCCTGCTTCTCCCTCCTCCTGTGTCTCTGCCTCTCTCTCTCTCTCTCTCTCTAGGTCTATCATCAATCAACCAATCTTTAAATTTAAAAATAAATAAAAAATAAAAAAGCTGGATATTCTTAAAGGCAATGCCCAAATCATTGACATTACATTTCTTTCACTTCAGTAGATACTTACTGAATTCTTACTATGTCCCAGGCATACTACTAAACCGTGGGGAGAAAAGATGATTAAGGTAACATCCTGCCCCATAAGGAACTCACGGTCTAGTCATAGATACAGACGGATATAAAGACAAATGATTTTCATATAATATGCAATGATAGAGGAGACCATTGAATACTCTGAGATATGAAAAAGGCAAGTATTTAGCCCTACCTGGAGGTGGGGTGATCAGAAAAGGCTTCTGGGAGAAAATGATGCCTGAACTGAATCTTTTTTTTTTTTTAAAGATTATTATTTAAAGAGTAGTTTTAGGTTCACAGCAAAATTGAAATAGGGTAAAGTACAGACATTTCCCATATACCTTCTGCCCTGTACAGCCTCCCCCATTCTCAACATTCCCCATCAGAGTTGTACATTTGTGACAATTGATAAACCTACACTGATACATCATTATCATTCAAAGTACATGGTTTATTTACTTTAAGGTTCACTGTTGAACATTGACAAATGTGTAATGATATGTATCTACCATTTCAGTATCTCAGAGTATTTTCACTGGCCTCAAAATTCTCTGTGCTCCTCCTATTCATCCCTCCTTCCAACCCCAAACCCTGGCGACCACTGATTTTTTTTTTTTAATGCCTCCATAGGTATGCATTTTCTAAATGTCATATAGTTGGAATCATAGAGTATGTGGCCTTTTCAGATTAACTTGCTTCACTTAGTAATATGCATCTAGGTTTCCACTCATGGCTTGATGGCTAATTTCTTTTTAGCCCTGAATAATATTTCATTGTCTCGATGTACCATAGCTTGTTCATTTACCTACCAAAGGAGTTCTTGGTTGCTTCCAAGTTTTAGCAATTATGAACAACGCTGCTATAAACATCCATGTGCAGGTTTTCATGCGGTTGTTTTCAACTTATTTGGGTAAATGTTAAAAATGCAATGTATGGTAAGAGTATGTTTGGTTTTGTAAAAACGAGACAAACCCCCAAACCAAAAAGACATAAAAAACCAACCAAACTGTCTTACGACGTGGTCGTACCATTTTGTGTTTTCACCAGCAATGGATGAGAGTTCCTGCTGCTCCGCATCTTCACCAGCATTTGGCATTTGGTGATGTCTATGTTCTGGATTTTTATTCTAATAGATGTGTGGCAAAATATCATTGCTTTAATTTGCACTTCTCTGATGGCATACAGTGGAGCATTTTTCTTTTTCTTTTTTTTTTCTTTTTTTTTTCAGTGGAGCATTTTTCATATGCATGTTTGCAATCTGTTTTATGCCTCTGGTTTTGTATCTAATAAATCATCAACATACTCAAGGTCATCTGGGTTTCCTCTTATGTTACCTTCTAGCTTCTAGCTTTGCATTTTTCTTTATCTTCGATTTTCTATAGTTTGAAAATAATATGCCTACATGTAGTTTTTTTGGCACTTATCCTGCTTGCTGTTCTCGGAGTTTCCTGGATCTGTAGTTTGGTGGCTGACACTAATTTGGAGAAGTTCTCAGTAATTATGGTTTCAAACATTTCTTCTATTCCTTTCTTTCTTTCTTCTCCTTCTGATACTCCCATTATGCATATATTATATCTTTGGTAGTTGTCCCACAGTACTGGGGTGTTCTGTGTTTGTTTTTTTTTTTATCCTTTGTTCTCTTGCTTTTTAGTTTTTTTTTTTTTTTTTTTTTTTATGATAGTCACACACACAGAGAGAGAGAGGCAGAGACATAGGCAGAGGGAGAAGCAGGCTCCATGCACCGGGAGCCTGATGTGGGATTTGATCCCAGGTCTCCAGGATCGCGCCCTGGGCCAAAGGCAGGCGCCAAACCGCTGCGCCACCCAGGGATCCCTAGTTTTTTTTTTTTAAGAGATAAAAGTTTATTGTGCACAGTGCAAGGGAGCAGTGGGCAGGACAGCAGAGGAGAGACTATCTGCCCTTGGTGGTATCAATAAAAAAATCCTCAAGCTCAGAGATTCTTTTATCCGCTGTATCCAGTCTACTAATAAGCCCATAAAAAGCAGTCTTCATTTTTGTTTTTGACTTCTAGTATTTCTTTTTGGTTCTTTCTTAGGATTACCATCTCTCTGCTCATATTACCTACCTGTTCTTGCACACTGTTTACTTTCTCTTTTTGAGCCTTTAGGGCATTAAGAATAGTCATTTAAGGGCAACCCAGGTGGCTCAGCAGTTTAGCACCGCCTTCAGCCCAGAGCATGATCCTGGAGATGGAGTCCCACGTCCGGCTCCCTGTATGGAGCCTGCTTCTCCCTCTGCCTCTCTCTCTCTCTCTCTTTCTCCTCTCTGTGTATTCTCATGAATAAATAAATAAAAAAAAATCTTTAAAAGAATAGTCATTTAAAATTCCTGGTCTGATAATGACACCGTGCAATGTCAGGATGGATGCTTGCTCTGTCTCTTCAAACTGTGTTTTTTGCTTTTCAGTATGCCCTTGTATTTCTTGATAGCTGAACATCATGTTCTTGGTAAAAGGACTAGTATAAATAGGCCTTTAGTTATTTGATGGTAAGGTGGGGAGTGGGGGCTGGGGAAGCATTCTGTACCTGAGCTGAATCTTAAAGAATGAATAGAGGTTGCCAGGTCTGAAGCAGGGAGGATAAAGGGAAGAAGCAGAGGATGCACTATAATTAAAGGCTTGAAGCAGAAGAGGCAGCACTAGCAAAATCTACCCCCCCTTTTAAAAAAGTCTCCCCTTCTTAAGATCTCTCAAGACTAAAATATTTTGGCAATGACCTCATATTAGCTGACTCTCTGGCCAGATGGGCCTCATGCCCAAATCAGCTTTACTTTCTTCACACTGTCTAACCTAGAGCATGAGTTCTGTACACAAGTGTTGTAAAACAAATAAGTAATAATTTACCAGTGACAGGAGCCCTCTCTGCCATCAGAGAGAATCATCCTAAACAAACATAAGTTGGTCCCTAGGTCACATTAGACCAGCCTCACCCTTACATTACTGAATAAATTAGAATTGCCTCAAATAATAGATGGTCTATTACCACTACCTCTCCTACCAGTACTTCTAATACTATCACAAAAATACACATACTATAGTGTGTGTGTGTGTGTGGATATATATATATATATGGATATATATATATATATATATAGTTTGTATATATGTATAGTTTGTATATATATGTAGTGTGTATATATATATATATACACACACACATATGGAGAGAGAATTCAATTATAACCTCAAATTTTAAAAATACATTTTAAAAAAGATTTTATTTTTATGTAATCTCCACACTCAATGCGGAGCTCGAACTCACCACCCCAAGATCAAGAGTTGCATGCTTTACCGACTGAGCCTGTCAGGCGCCCCTAAAAAAATACTTTCATATATACATAATCATAGTTGATCTTTATAAAATACTATTATATTGTTTATGGCTACTGCAAATAGAGAATAGCAAAAGAATAATGAAGAGATTTCAGTTATTCAGTTAACAGATAGTTGTTAAACACCAAAATGTAGTCAGACTGTTAGCTGCCTCAGGGATGCAAACGGCATATTGAAACAATAGTATTCGTAACTAAAAGGATTATTTGGTCCAGCTCTCTCATTTGATAGGTGAGAACTACAGGGGAGAGAGTTTAAGCTTTTGAACTTGCCTGGAGAGCCCACAATTCTGTAATAATCTAGCAGGGAAAATAAAATGAAACAGGTGAAACAATTCAAAAGCAACCAGGTACTGAATAGTATGGCCCTGGCAGAAGAGAGAGACCCACACAGAAGGAAGGTAACAGCACTGAGTAGCACAGTCCTGGGAACTTCCACATGATACTAATCCTCAAAACACACGTCCTCATCACTATCTTCTTTATTTTATGATAAACACCGAAGCTGAAAGAAGTCAGATCAGTTACCAAAAGCCACACCACAAGTGGTGGGCCTGGAATTCAGAGGCAGTTCTGTCTGAATTTGAAGTGTATGGTATTTAAACTTCAAACTACCGAAGGATAGGCACAGCCTCTGTGTGGGATGAGAAAAGCTTCTCAAAGTACTGAAAAAAAAAGAATGAAATGCAACTCAGCAGAGGCTTGAAACTAGGAAAGTGGATTACTTAGGTAGGCATGAGAAGCTTCTGTTGGTTTTTAAGTAGAAGCAGTAACACAGCCACTATCAGGGAACTTTATAATTTTTTAAAAATTAACATATAGTGTATTAATGGTTTCAGAGGTAGAGGTTACTGATTCATCAGTCTTTTTTTTTTTTTAAGATTTTATTTATTTATTCATGAGAGACACACAGGAGAGAGGCAGAGACATAGGCAGAAGGAGAAGCAGGCTCCATGCAGGGAGCCCGACGTGGGACTCAATCCTGGGTCTCCAGGATCACACCCTGAGCTGAAGGCAGACACCCAACCGCTGAGCCACCCAGGCATCCCGATTCATCAGTCTTGTATAACACCTAGTGCTCATCACAACACATGCCCTCCTTAATACCCATCACCCAGTTACCCTGTCTCTCCACTCCCCTGCCCTCCAGCGACCCTGTCTGTTTCCTATGACTGAGAGTCTCTTATGGTTTGTCCCACTCTCTGATTCCATCTTGTTTTATTTTTTCTTCTCTTCCCCTATGATCCTCTATTTTGTTTCTTAAATTTCACATATGAGTGAGGATCATACGATAATTGTCTCTCTCTGACTTGGCTTATTTCGCCTAGCAGACTATCTTCTAGTTCCATCCACGTCATTGCAAATGGCAAGATTTCATTTTTTAATGGCTGAGTAGTATTCCATTGTAACATCTTCTTTATTCACTCATCTGTCATTGGACATCTGGGCTCTTTCCATAGTTTGGCTATTGTGGACATTGCTGCTATAAACATTGGGGTGCAGGTGCCCCTTTGGATCACTACACTTGTGTCTTTGGGGGTAAATACCCAGTAGTGCAATTGCTGAGTCATGGGGTAGCTCTATTTTCAACTTTTTGAGGAACCTCCATACTGTTTTCCAGAGTGGCTGCCCCAGCTTGCATTCCCAACAACAGTCTAAAAGGGTTCCCCTTTCTCTGCATCCTCGCCAACTTCTGCCATTTCCTGACTTGTTCATTTTAGCTATTCTGACTGGTATGAGGTGTATCTCATTGTGGTTTTGATTTGTATTTATCAGGGAACTTTAGAGTTGCAGGGACTCTCAGGTTAGAAGTGACGTAGACATCTATTTTATAGCACTGCTTACAGATATTTACTCAAATTCTGATTTAGGTGACCACTTGACAGGGAGCTCACTTTTTAGGTAGTACATTCCATTATTAGCTAGCCCTGGTTACTAATAGCTCTTTGGCAAGCATACTTTGTATTTCTTCAACCAAAAGAATAAAACAGCTCAGGGACCAAGATCAGAGCTTTGTATGTCACTCCTAGAGATCTTTCTAGGTGATCACAGAGCCAAAAATCCATACCTTCTCATCTGCTCCATTCTTTTTTTTTTCATCTGCTCCATTCTTTCACAAAAGCCTAGGGAAAGCTCCCATGTGCCAGTCCACTTTCTAGGGCTTTGGGCTACAAAGGATCCCTGCCCTCTCAAAGCTTACATTCTAGCGGGAGAAGTACCAAACTTTATACATCGTCATAATCAAAACTAAGTCAAGGACCTAGTATGTTCAGAGATGTGTACTACAGAAATACAGGAGAGCCATAAAGTGGTAGGGAGGGCTGGGGGTGGTAGGATGGTGGAGGTGGTAAGACTTCCATTTGCTCAAGGAAAGCGTCATTTGAGAAGGCAACATTGGGAAAAGAAGTGAGTTATCTGTGCAGATCTCTGGTGGAAGAACATTCCAGGCAGAGGGAATAGCAACTGACAAGGCTCTGAGGAGAGTGCAGGCCTGCATATCTGAGGAGCAACAAGGTGGCCAGCGTGGCCAGGGTAGAGTGAGAATGGGAGGCATGGTTGGAAACAGGAAGGAGAAGTGATGGAGCCAGAAAATGAAGGGCTTTGCAGATCTAGGGGCAGGACTTTGACTGATATCCTGAGGACAATGGGGAACCACTGTAGGGTTTTGAGGAGGAGCATGAGCCATCTTTAATTTTAAAAGGATTCCTCAAGCTTCTGGGCTAAGAGTTGACAGCACAGGGAGAGAAAGGGCAGGAGCAGAGAGACCAGTTGTGGGTTATGGCAGTGGCCCACATAAGTTGATGGTGGCTCAGGTCAGGCTGGTGGCAACTTGAGGTTGTTTGTTTTGTTGCAATCTGCACCTCCTTGCATCAACCCAAAGCAGATGCTTTCTAAAATGTGTTTTTGTGGGGTGTCTGGAAGTCTCCATTGGTTAAACAACCAGCCCTTGATTTGACTCAGGTCATGATCTCAGGGTCATAAAATTGAGCCCTATGTCAGGCGCCAAGCTCAGCAGGGAGTTTGAGATTTTCTCCTTCTGTTCCCTCCCCGCCACTCTCTCTCTCTCAAATAAATAAATCTTTTTTTAAAATGAGCTTTTGCTTGTGGAACTTACCCCACTACCAGTCCCCCTCTCCTTGGGTTTATTTCCTCTCCCCTGACTCTGAAGGTGGACATAGTCAAACCAACTTCCCTTCCCACTCACTTCCCAAGACATGCCACAAGACCTTTCCACCGTGCAGATTTTCCTGCAAAACCACTAAAAGAAAGCTGACAAGAGATGAGGCAACTAACACAGATGAGAAAGTTACAAAGGTGAACTTTATAGTTTGTATAGTAGCAGTGCCTTGTTGGTGGTTTCTTGCTGCCTCTACGATGGTTTCCGGGAACCTCAAAGACTTTTGTCTTTGCTTTTATTCTTGAATAATGGGCCTCCCTAACATTGGCTCCAGCTTCCACAATCCCTGCCCCCCACTACTTTTTTTTCATTAAGGTCTCTCGATTCCGCATCTGAGCTACACTCCTTACAGTTCACTGAACTCTATTAGTTACTTAACGCCCACCTCTGCCCCCTGCCCTTAATTTCCCTGAGTATAGTACAGGAAAAGACCTCTCTACTTCTCACATTTCTCTCTTCACTTCCCTGAGCCCCCAAATGCTCTGGTGCTGGGTATTCAGCTCATGATCATGGTCCTTTCCCTCTACTGTAAACTCTTGGGGTTCCTGAGCTCCAGGTCTGCACTGCAGGGACTTGCTCTTTTTCTCTTAAAGTCCAGTTTCCTTAGTGTGGCTTTTTAAAAAGATTTTATGTATGTATGTATGTATGTATGTATGTATGTATGAGAGACAGAGACCAAGCAAGGGGAAAAGCAGACAGAGAGGGACAAGCAGTCTCCATGGCCAGTACCACCCTGATGCAGGACTCAATCTCAGGACCCTGAGAGCATGACCTGAGCCCAAATCAAGAATTGGATGCTTAACTGACTGAGCCATCCAGGTGTCCCTTATTGTGGCTTTTGTTTTCTGCTCCCTTTTAGGTCTCAAACTGCCTCTTCAGTGTCATGTCCTCCCCACCCCCCCACCACAAATTTCATAGCTTACCTGCTCTGGCCACTCCATAGACCTGCCATGCCTCCAGCAGACCCCACCACTCATTTTCCCATGCCTTTGCTCTGGCTGTCTTCTACCATGAAAGTCCCCCATCCCCCATCCTTTAGCCTTGGAAATCCTACTGCTCCTTAAAGTTTTGCTTAGTTGTGACAGCCCTTCCTCTGTAAAGCTTTCCCTGCTTCCCCCGCTGGAAAGAATGAGAGATGGTGACAGCCTCCTACCCTGCTTTGCTGGCAGTAATCCCTGCTTGGGATCTCTTTCTTCATGAAAAGGCTATCATGCTATGTAGGTAAGGACCCAATTCTCAGCAAGATGTCACATTGGATAGCTTCTGCCTAAAATATTTTTTCTAAGGTGTTAATTAGCTGATAAAGTTTAGCTTACAAATATGTGATACAGGCAATTATAGTAGACAGATTATATCATTGAGAGTCAGGAGACCTGGATTTGAATCTCAGCTCTGATCTATCCCTCCCTTGCTACCTCCTTCCTTCCTTCCTTCCACCCACTCTCCCTCCCTTCCTCCTTTCCTTCCTTCCCAAAATGAGGTTGGCAAAATGAAGTTGGCCAGGTAATACAGGGCCTTTACAATTCATGCTAAGTGCATGTGGAAATCATTAAAGAACCTTAAGGAAAAGTGTAAGAAGAAGATCCAATTTCTCTTTTGGGAATGTGTGTGTGTGTGTGTGTGTGTGTGTGTGTTTGTAAAATATACTTACTATTTCCATTTTAACCATTTTTAGGTATACAGTTTCATGGCTTGAAGTACATTCATATTGTTGTGAAATCATCACCACCATCCATCTCCAGAACTTTTTCATTTTCCCAAACTGATATTCTATTATATAATAACTCCTTACTCCACCAACCACCCACTCCCAGCCACCATCAACCACCATTCTATTCTCTATCTCTCTAAATTTGATGATGCTAGGTGCCTCCTACATAAATGGAATCATACACTATTTATCATTTTGTGTCTGGCTTTTTCACTCAGTGTATCTCTGAGGTTCATCTATGTTGTAGCCTGTGCAGAATTTCCTTCCTTTTAAAGGCTGAGTAATACTCTGTTGCATATATATATACAACACTCCTCCCCCATATTTTGTCCATTCATTCATTTATTCATGGATAGTTGGGTTGTTTCCATCTTTTGGCTATTGTGACGAGTGCTGCTATGAATGTACAAATATCCGTTCAAGTCCTTTCAATTCTTTGGAATATATACCCAGATGTGGAATTGCTAGATCACATGGCAATTCTTTCCTCTGGGGGAAACTGCCATACTGTTTTGCACAGTGGCTGCATCACTTTACATTCCCACCTGCAATGGATGAGGGTTCCAATTTCTCGACATCTTTGCCAACATTTATTATTTTCTGTTTCCTTCCTCCCTCTCTCCCTCCCTCCTTTCTTTCTTTCTTTCTTTCTTTCTTTCTTTCTTTCTTTCTTTCTTTCTTTTCTTCTTCTTCTTCTTCTTCTTCTTCTTCTTCTTCTTCTTCTTCTTCTTCTTCTTCTTCTCCTTCTCCTTCTCCTTCTCCTTCTTCTTCTTCTTCTTCCTATTCTAATATATGTGAAGTGGTATCTCATAGAGGATGGCAGGCACAGTGAAACAGGATGATTGAATAACTATTTATATCCCAAATGCTAAATGCACAGACTGTCTAACCCTTTTTCCCACTTGGCTCCCTTTACTGTCAAGGCAGGCAACTGAAAGAGATTTCTCTGGGGAATCTTGTTCCCAGCAAGTGACCAATGCAGATCATCCCTTCTGAGAAACCCAAAATCAACAAGCCCCACAGATGTCCTCAGAGATTTCAACAGCTCTTTAGTCCCTCACTTTTTACCAAGAACATAGTGAATAGTCAATATTGCCAGATATTTAAGAAAATCCTCTAATCCTGAAGACAGAGAACAAAACAAGGAAACATGTTTTTCATGGAAAAATGTGAATTTTATAATACTTGAAAGATAATATTGTGAAGGGAAGAGAATATAAAAGATGAGCAAGTGCTGGGTGTCCTCATGGCTGCTAATGAGTGTCCCTGCCTGTAGGCTTCTCAAAGAACAGAGCTAGGAAATAACCATACCTGTACTACATGTGTACACACACAGTATCTATTGGTATCTATGTTGAGCTAAATGTGAATCCACAGGGGTATCTCCCACTATAGCCCAGCGCCATATGGTTCATTCTAGTTTGCTCTCCTTTCTTCTCCATAACCTCTCACTCCAACAGTGAGAAACCTGGCTTTCACCATCTGCCATCCACATACATATTTGTTCATTCCCACTATTCTTGTATAGTAGTTTTAGAATTGTTAACCCATATCTCTAAGGTAAACAACTTTACTAACTAGAGGACAAAGCTTATGCATAGTTCTTTTGTCTTATGGTCTAGAGTCTCCAAAGTTTCTGAAGTCAACACGTCTTTTCCCCCTACCCCCTCCAGTGAGAGCATGTCATTTATAATAATGTTAGATTCTTTTATCACAATGTGCATCCATCCTAGGATCTTCTGTCCTCCTCGTTGACTTTTTTAAGTTTGCATACATTAAGATGCACTGTTGGTGTGATGAAGTCCTATTGGTTTTGACAAATGGATAGTGTAATGAGCGATATATTTTTTTTACGTATAAACAATGAGAGAAAAAAGTAAGATGAAAGTGAGCAATGGAAGAGAAGAAGCAGATAGATGTAAACTATTGGCAAAACTCCCACTTTTTAAGTTAGGCAGTACAGTCATTATATAAATAATAAGTAAACAAATAAGCAATAGATAAGACCATCCATGGACCAATGTCAGCAGGTACATATGTACCAATGGTTCTGAGTTATGGTCATGATAAAATTATATAGCCTTTCTATCCCCATCAAGGTGGAAAAGGGGCCATCTGGTGTCCACAGAATTTTTAATAGAAAAAGTCAAAAACTACCCATGCATTCCTTGAAGGATGAGTGGATAAACAAAATGTGGCATGTATACACAATGGAGTATTACTCAGTCTTAAAAGGAAGGAGATTCTGTTACATGCTGTAACAGATATAGAACTTGAGGACATCATGCTAAGTGAAATAAGCTAGGTCACAAAAGGACAAATATCATATGATCCGCTTCTATGAGATGCCTTGTGTAAATTGGCAGAGATGGAAAGTAGAACAGTAGTTGCCAGGGCTGGGTAGGGGGTAGAATGAGGAGTTAGTGTCTAATGGGTACAGAATTTCAGCTGAGGAAGATGAGAAAGTTCTGGAGATGGATGGTGGTGATGGTGTACAATGTGTGATGTACTTAATGCCACAGAACCATGAGCTTAAAAATGGCTACAATGGTACATTTTATGTTATATATACTCTATCACAGTGAAAAAGAAAAGGCAAACACAGAAGAAACAGGTTTGCCCTTCCCTAACAGGAGTCAGAGTGAACTGTGCATAGGGATTAAGATGTCTCAGGATGCCTGGGTGGCTCAATGGTTGAGCATTTGCCTTTGGCTCAGGTCATGATCCCGGGGTCCTGGGATTGAGTCCCACTTGGGGCTCCTCTGCAGGGAACCTACTTCTTCTGCCTGTGTCTCTGCCTCTCTCTCTGTGTGTGTCTCTCATGAATAAATAAATAAAATCTTTTTAAAAAAGGAATTAGGACGTCTCCTTGAGTTCTTTCTTTTCTTTTAGAAAAAGAAGTTTATTATTTTAAAAAATATTTTATTTATTTATTTGCATGGAGAGCACAAGCAGGGGGAGCAGCAGGCAGAGGGAGGAGAAGCAGACATTTGATGCGGGGCTTGATCCCGGAACCCCAGGATCATAACCTGAGCCGAAGGCAGATGCTTAACCACCTGAGCCACCCAGGTGCCCTCTTTGAGTTCTTTTACCCCACCATCAGAGTGAAGAGGGGCCCCATCTCTCCGGCCTTCTGTTCCATCAGCTGTCAAAGAGGGAGTCTGTATCTCCAGACTAACCCCTGGTTTCCTGAGAAAGCTCAACTCCTTGGGCAGGCATCAAAGTGGAGTCTGCATCTGGTATAAACTTGCCCCTCCCCTAACAGGGCCAAGAGTGAAACTGAATCTTTGAGAATCTGGCTGTGACCTTTCCTCTCCCTCAGGCCTTCTACCTACATCATCAGAAGACAAGAGGAGACACGAAGGAGACTGAACACTCAGCATCCCTGGACTCCCTTGCCTCTGTTACCAGGGGTGAAAAAAACGCTGCCCAGATTTCCACCACTCCCTATTCCCCAATGACATTCAACTGACTTGAATCCATCAGAACTAATCTCATTATGTTCTTTACCTCTGCTTATGTCTCAGAAGGCCCATGTAATCCCTCCTGTTGGGAGAGGCAGTCCACTCTGGGCTCTGAATGTCCCTGCGGAGGGAACCAAACAGTAAGACTTAATATCCCGTGATGCTGGGCGGCTTCAATAGTCAGTCACTTGAGCAACTAAGCAGGTGAGGGTAAAGAGGGTGTGACTACTGTCTGTTCAACTGCCTGCCTCAGCCCAGCAATCATGGTTCAGTATATACATGGTACATGTTCGTTCACGCATCTACTCTCCTGGATGGGAATTGCATAGCGTCTCTCTCCTCAAAACATCCTAACTCCTGCCTAGATCATGACCTTGGCTCCTACTTTCCTGAAAAAGTTGAAGCAAACAGAAGACTTTCACAGACTTCCAACACACATTAACCCATCTTCCTAGGATCATAGGTAAATCTTCTGTGCTCCTGCTTTAAGCCAACCCATCCACCTGCATCCTAGAGTCCATCCTTGTCATGTAATGAAGGACATCAGTGCTTGCTGACCACCCACCCATTCCCCACACCACTGAATCCTTTATCCTGTTGTCTTCTTACTTTTTATCCATCATATTTGTTTCCTTCTACTGTATTTTATAGCTTATTTTAAAATAATTTTTATGGTTTATTGTTTGATTCCCCTCACTAGTATTAAGCTTGATAAAGACAAGGATCTTTGTTCACTGGAGGATCCTGAGTCTCTAGAACAGTACCTGCCCTAGTAAGAGCCTCAGCAGATATTTGTGGGACCTGTGACCTAGGAGAAATCTCACCAAAGGACAAAACTAAACTGGAGTAAGGGGAAAGATCTACCATACTCTTGAATGGGAAGACTCAAAACAATTGAGATATCATCAACTGATGACAAAAATTAAAAGAAATTCTGCTTAACATCCCACTTCAATTTGTAACAAGAATTTTAACTTCTTCTGTATTTGAATAATACACAAAACAGGGGCACCTGAGTGGCTCAGTTGATTAAATGTCTGCCTCTGGCTCAGGTCATGATCCCAGGGTCCTAGGGTTGAGCCTCACATCGCATCAGACTCCCTGCTCAGCGGGGAGCCTGCTTCTCCCTCTGCCTTCTCACACTGCTCATGATCTCTCTCTCACTCTTTCTCAAATAAATAAATAAAATCTTTAAAAAAGTAATACACAAAACAGAGAATAATATAGTAGACCTCTATGTTCCCATCACTCAGCTTAAATAATTATCAACTTAGAGCTATTTTTAATTTGCCTTACTCCCCCCATCTACACTCCCAGATGATTTATTGCTTTTATTTCTCCCAAATTGTTTATTTTGAAGAACTTTAACTTACAGAAGAGTTGTGAGAATCCTTCAAGCAAACGAATGAATACCCCAGATTCACTAATTGTTAATATCTTGTCATATTTCCATATTAACATAAACATAATCTATCCTCTTCTAACTCTCAGAAAAAATAAAACTACTAGTGTATTAAAATACGCAAACAAGGAGGGGCATGGCATGTGGTGCGATGAAAAAACATGTGTCAGTGCGTCCCTTTAGAAGATTGTACATATCTATGAATATATATGTGTATTTTGTTATAGATAGTTGTGAACTTTGTGACATTTCATAACAGGGTTTTAAATTTTGATAAGATTATCTTAATGTTTATTTGGGAGAAAAAATATTCAAGAATAGACAAGAAAATTATTAAAAAGGGCAATAATGATAAACGAGCCTTAACAGGTATTATATCATTAAGCTTCTCTAATAAAAATATATGAGAATAAAAAGAGAATCCAGAAATAGATTCAAATATGTATGATAATTTTATATATTAAAAACGTGATTTGAATTTATTGGAGCAAGGTGGTTTATTTAATATATGGTGCTGGAACAACTGACTGTGGGGGCACCTGGGTGGCTCAGTCAGTTAAGTATATGTCTTTGGCTCAGGTCATGATCCCAGGGTCCTGCTCAGTAGGAAGTCTGCTTCTCCCTCTCCGTCTGCCCTCTCCTCCCCCTTCTGCTCTCTCGCACACTCTCTGTCTCTGTCTCAAATAAACAAATAAATAAATAAAATCTTTTTTAAAAGAACAATTGACTATCCATCTTGAGAGAAAAGATTTAGTATGTCACATCATATGCAAAAATTCATTTTAAGTGATTAAAAACTTCAATGTAAATAATACAAATTATAGAAGAGAATTGAGGCACCTATATATACAAGTTCCATGTTATGCGACCTTTAAATCAAGACAGGAGACTTTGGAATTATGAAAGAACAGAGTTAACAGTACTTAAAAAACGCTTTTGTGTAAAAAGATTCCATAAACAATGCCAAAGACTATTAATATATTGAGAAAATTTTTACAATACAAAGGATGTATAAGGACTAAGAATGATAAAATATAAAGAGCTTTTAAAATTTTGTAACAAAAAGACAAGCAACAAAGAGAAAAGCGGACAAAAGATGTGAATGGACAATTCACAGAGGAGCAAACACAAATGCAAGAAAGAATATGAACAGATGCTTATCTTCCCAGCAGTCGGAGAAAGGCAAGTTCAAGTACAATGCCGTCATTTATGCCTATTAAATGGGCAAGAATGAAAAAGAATAACCATGCATACTGCTGACAGTGACATAGAAAGGAAAGGCTCTCATGCTGGTGGAAATATGAACCTTGTTGATCTTTTGGAGAGCAATCTAGGAACATCTGTTCAAGATGTTGATGTTCAAGATGTCAGATCAACATCTGTTAAGATGCAGAGACCCTTCACCTAGGCAATCCTACTTCTGTGAATCTGTCTCATGATAATAAAGGGTGACAGGGGCACCTGGATGGCTCAGTTGTTTAAGCGGCTGCCTTCAGTACAGGTCATGATCACAGGGTCCTGGGATAGAGCCCCACATCAAGCTCCCTGCACTGCAGGGAGCTGCTTCTCCCTTTCTCTCTGCCCCTCCCCCTGGCTCCTGCTCTCTCTAGTGCACTTCCTCAAATAAATAAAATCTTTAAAAAATAATAACAATCGAAAAAATAAATAAAATTAAAAAAAGAAAAAAATAAATAGATACCACTACACACCTATTAAAATGGTCAAAATCCAGAACACAAACAACACCAAATGCCGACAAGAATGCACAGCAACAGGAACTCTCATTCATTGCTGGTAGAAATGTAAAACTATACAGACATTTTGGAAGATAGCTTGGCGGCTTCTTACAAAATGAAACATACTCTTAAAAAAAAAACCCAAATGAAACATTCATTTTCCAGCAATCAGCAATGGTTTTTGCCCAATGAGTTGAAAACATGTCCACATGAAAACCTGCACATGTTTTTAGCAGCTTTACTGATAGTTGCCAAAGTTTGGAAGCAACCAAAATGTCCTTCAGGAGGTGAGTGGATAAATAAAGTGTCATATATCCAAACAATGGAATATTATTCAGCACTAAAAAGAATGAGCTATCAATCCATGAAAAGACATGGAAAAACCTTAAATGCATATTGACTGCTAAGTAAATGAAGAGAATCTAAAAAGACTACATACTGTATGATTCCAACTATATGACATTTGGAAAAGGCATAACTATGGAGACAGTAAAAAGATCGGTGGTTGAATAAAAAAAATCCATTTTAAAAATGGGGGTGCTTGGGTTGCTCAGTCAGTTCAGTATCTGACTCTTGATTTTGGTTTGAGTCACAATCTCAGGGTTGTGAGACCAAGCCCCAAGTGGGGCTCGAGGCTCAGCATGGAGTCCACTTGGGATTCCCTCTCCTTCTTCCTCTCCTCCTCCTTCCACCCCCTCATGAGCGTTCTCTCTCTCTCTCTCTCTCTCTCTCTCTCTCTCATACATACATACATAAAATCTTGAAAGGGAAAAAAAAATCAGTGGTTGGAGTGTAGAGGGAAGGATGAATAGTTAGACCTCAGCAAATTTGGGGGGCAGTGAACTATTCTGTATGACACTCTAACAGTGGTACATGTCATTACACATATGTCCAAATCCATAGAATTTACAGTATCAAGAGTGAACCCTAGGGATCCCTAGGTGGCGCAGCGGTTTGGCGCCTGCCTTCGGCCTAGGGCGCGATCCTGGAGACCCGGGATCGAATCCCACATCGGGCTCCCGGTGCATGGAGCCTGCTTCTCCCTCTGCCTGTGTCTCTGCCTCTCTCTCTCTCTCTCTCTCTCTGTGACTATCATAAATAAATAAAAAAATTAAAAAAAAAAAAAGAGTGAACCCTAATATAAATTATGGGCCATACACACATGGACTTTAGTTAATAATGTGTCAATATTGGCTCATCTATTGCAACAAATGTATGGTAATGCAAGATGTTAATAATAGGGGAAATGTGGGGGTAAGAGTGATATGGGGTATGTGGGAACTCTGTACTTTCTGCTCACCTTTTCTGTAAACCTGATGGCTCGGGGATCCCTGGGTGGCTCAGCGGTTTGGCGCCTGCCTTCGGCTCAGGCATGATCCTGGAGACCCAGGGTCGAGTCCCACATCAGGCCCCCTGCATGGAGCCTGCTTCTCCCTCTGCCATGACTCTGCCTCTCTCTCTTTCTCTGTGTCTCTATGAATAAATAAATAAAATCTTTTTAAAAACCTGACTGCTCAAAAATGTAAAGTCTATTTAGTAGAAACAGATTCCCCAATATATGGCTTTCTGTCTGATTATGTATAATCTTATGGGCATTCTCTTAGAAAGCTAAGAAAGACAACATAGCCAGGTTTGGGTGATGGGATGATGGTGGGAATAGGAGGGAAGGGGTGAATACAGACTGAGCAAAATGCACAAACATAATATTCAGGATCCTGAGCCAAGAAAACATCCCAGCCAAACAGGGTGGAAACAAGCCCAGAGTGGGCACGCAGAAGATCTGGCGCTGTATCCAAACCAGTTCCTTAGCCATACTGGTTAAGAGTTATTACCATTTTCTAAACTTGTAAATGATATGGAGTTTGTATTAAAAACAAGGCACCAAACAAACAAACAAAAGGACAACCTTTGAGAAATGTCCTGTTCTGATTTCCCATATGTGTCCATGTTCTGCCCATATTTCAAGACCCAGTTGAAATGCCCATTTCCACAAAGCTTCCCTGATTCTATCAGCTGAAAGAAAACAGTCTCCTTCCTTTGAACTTCCATAATATGTCACCCATATCTTCTATGGGCACCTTATATTGTGTATAGATGTCTTAATACTATGTTGTTCACACCCTAATCAAAATTAGCCTCCTAATGGCATACTTAGTAGGGATTTATTGAGAATGAACTGACATCATGGAATAAAATATACAATTTACCACAGAGTTAAAATAGTTTTCAACATATTAAAAGCTAGTTTAAAGTAGATTCTTTTTTGATTATTTATTTATTTATTTATTCATGAGAGACAGAGAGAGGCAGAGACACAGGCAGAGGGAGAAACAGGCTCCCCACAGGGAGCCCAATGTGGGACTCGATCCCAAGACCCCAGGATCATGACCTGAGCTGAAGGCAGATGCTCAACCACGAGCCACCCAGGCATCCCTAAAGTAGGTTCTTATAGTAATTTGTAATTTTTTTTCTTAGTGGCTTAAAGTCTTCTGGTCTCCTCTATCTCTTCTTCCTGGTTCTACTGCTTCACTTCCTCTCTGCCTCTGCCTATCACTATCCCAACCAGTCTTACTATTACTGAGTCCTTTTTATTACTGGGCATTTCTTCAGATCCCCATCTGTAATTGCTCAACATTCCTTTTAAATACCCAATTGCCTGTCACCTTCTATCAGAAGAGCTTTGCACACACTGTCATTTCTCATGAAACACCTATTTTTCAGGGAATGGGTTCTCCTTTCATTTATCTGACCCTGCAGCTTTCTGTTCTTATCTCTTACCTGAGCCACCTTATGGCTCAGATGGAAATGAGGAGAAAGAGTTTTTTCTTGGGTAGAAGAGTGACTCCTTGATGAAAGTCTGGTTGTGTTCCATTACCTAGAGACTTCCTGTGTAAGAGTAGTCAGCATACCTCTGACTTGGCAGGTGTTTCTTGACCACCGTGAGGCGAGCTATATTAGCTCTGCTCTGGATTCTAAGCTCTCCGGGGGCAGGAGCTAGGCCTCATTTATCTTGGTGTCTCCTGCAACATCTACCATGGTAGTATACTGCCATCCTCATGCTGGATTAATTCAGCAATAATTTATTTTTTTAAAGATTTAATTAATTTATTTATTTGACACAGAGAGACAGACAGAAAGAGCACAAGTCTGCAGGGTGGCAGGCAGAGGGAGAAGCAGACTCCCCACTGAGCAGGGAACCTGACCCGGGGCTCAATCCCAGGACTTTGGGATCATGACCTGAGAAGAAGGCAGATACTTCAACTGAGCCACCCAGGTGCACTAATTCAGCAATAATTTATTAAATGCCCATGAGCCAGGCATTTTTACCTGGTTCTAGGGAAACTAAACAAATACAATTTCTACCTTCACAGAAACTACTTGTCTTGTGTTAGAGGTTGGAATCCATGAAAAAAGAGTGATGAGGTGCCTGGGTGGCTGGGTGGTTGGGTATCTGCCTTTGCCTGGAATTGTGATCCTGGGGTCCTGGGATCGAATCCCGCATCAGGCTCCCTGCAGAGAGCCTGCTTCTCCTTCTGCCTATGTCTCTGCCTCTCTCTATGTGTCTCTCATGAGTAGATAATGGAATCTTAAAAAAAAAAAAAAAGAGTGGCAGAGGGTTGATAATCGAGTTGAGTGATAGGCAAATAGAAGGTCATTGTACTATGTTTTCTTCGTATTATCATGTTTGAAATTTTTCATGATAAAATGTTTAAAAAGCTATAGAATGGGAAAAATGTCCGGGGTCAAAAGCGACTCTGAGAATTAAAAAAACCAAATAAAGCAATCAGCCCATATTATGGACTGAATGTTTGTATCTTCTCAATATTCCTATGTAGACACCTTAAGCCCCAAATGTGATAGTCTTTGGAGATTGGACCTTTGGGAAGTAATTAGATTTATTTACATATTTTAAAGATTTTGTTTACTTATTTATGAGAGACACACAGAGAGAGGCAGAGACATAGGCAGAAGGAGAAGGAGACTCCCTGGGGGAGCCTGATGTGGGACTTGATCCCAGGACCCTGAGATCATGATCTGAGCCAAAGGCAGACACTCAACCACTGAGCCATCCAGGTGCCCAGGCTAATTAGGTTTAGATGAGGTCATTAGGGAGGGGCCGGTGACTGGAATAATGTCCTTAAAAGAAGTGGAAGAGACTGGCATTTGCTCTCTGTGCCATGTTGAGGACACAGGCAGAGGGCAGCCGTCTGCAAACTAGGAAGAAAGCTCTCACTAGAATCTGACCATGCTAGCACCCTGATCTTGGGCTTGCAACCTCATGAATTATGAGAAATAAATTGCTGTTATTTAAGTCACCCGATCTGTAGGGTTTGGTTATGGCACTCTGAGCTAAAACAATGAGTAGCCAGAACTAAGAAGAGGATGTGGTCAAAATTGACCTTATCATTAGACCAAAGCCTTTGTGATTTGAAGACCTTCGGGGCAGTATCTACAGCCGCTAGATGCTTGAAATTTTCTTTATAGGCTTAGAAGAGGATTGGTAGTTGAAGCCTAGATGGGATGCTGTTTTTCTCCTCTTCACTATTTCTAGCATCTCTAGCTCAAAGTGTAGCTATACTGCAATAATATGAAGAATACACTGGTAAGATCCTGCCCAGAGATACTTCATCCCTCTTGCTCTAGATATATTCAAGACTTGCTGCAATCTCAGAAGTGGTGGATGGGGATGGCATCTTTTTTTATTAATATTTTATTTATTCATAAGAGAGAGAGAGAGAGAAAGTAGGCTCCACGCAAAGAGTCTGATGTGGGACTCGATCCCTGGACTCCGGGATCACGCCCACTCAACCGCTGAGCTACCCAGGCATCCCTGGGATGACGTCTTGAGATGGGGAAGGTGTTTATAAGCAAAAAGATCATAGTCCAAGGAAGAGATCAAGTCTTCAGGCTTCTTTTATGATTTTTCTAGCTTTTTCTGAATCATTTCAGCAAGTCTGACGTAGGCTCTGAAGTTTTAGTTGAATAAGTTGCTTGCAGACTCTTGACAGTGGTAGAAAAAAAAGAAAGTTGCTATTGTCTATGCCACAACTCATACTTAATGAACTAGAATTTACTGGGGCAAATCCCCAGGTGATTATTATAGACACTAAATATTAAGAACCACTGATTTATAGACTTTTCTCTGGTTATAGGCAGCAAGCTTAAAGACCCAGAAACTTTTATCTTCATTATATTTCATTTGATTTACTTGTCACTTAGCTGGATTGCTAGTTACCATCCCTCCCCTCAGAGGACTGAAATCCTTTCCACCTTAGGAAATCCTACAGGAGACTCAGCTTCCAATTCATTGAATAATCAGTCATCTTTAAAATGAATTCAGTATTAAAACCAATAAATTTTTCTCCCTTACCCCCATAACTTCATCCCCAATGTATGAAAGATGCAAAGAGAGCACCTGTCTCTTGTTTTCAGGGAAGATAGAGTGTTGCCTATGGCAACTACCAGACCACTTGAGATTTACTGCTGCAGGTTCCCTAAGCAACCCTGGTAACCATCTTTGCAAGGACTCTTAAGTGGGCAAGGGCTCTGGATAATCTCAATCTATTGCATCCCCAGCTACCACCTATTTCTGACTTTTCTTGGGAGGCATACGGGATTCTGAACAACCTATTCCCCTGAGAAAGAGCTAAGGATTTTCTGTCTCCTTTGGGTCCCTGGAGCAGGGCAGAAGGCAGAGAAGGCTTTCCTTGGAAAAAGCAAGAGGCAGCAGCTGCTCTGAGTATAGGTGAATGGCAATAATTACCTCCTAGGGAGACTTACTTCCCAGCTCTTAGTCTGGCACTGTGGCATTAAAAAAAAGTCTCAAAAAAAAAAAAGTCTCTTTTCAAACTCTATTGGCACTTTGGGGTGTTGGAGAATTAATGGTTGAGTGTTCGTTCTCCAACATGTAGATTAAAAGACACCTTTCAATATATATTTTTAAAATATTTAAGTTTTGGGGGGCTCCTGGGTGGCTCAGTCATTTAAGCGTCTGTTTTTGGCTCAGGTAAGGATCCCAGGGTCCTGGGATGGAGTTCTGCATCAGGCTCCCTGCTCAAGTGGGGAGCCCGCTTTTCCCTCTCTCTTTGCTCCTCCCTCCGACTTGTGCACTCTCTCTTTCTCCCTCTCCCTGTTCCCCCTCTCAAATACACAAATAAACATCTTTAAAAGATTTAATTTCTTAAAAGTGACCTCTACACCCATCGTGGGGCTCAGACTCACAACCCCAAGATCAAGAGCCATGTGGTCTACCAACTGAGCCAGCCAGGCACCCCACCTTTCAGTATTTAAACATGCATAGTGAACGACTTCAAGGTCCAGTGGACACTTCCTCTGGGACGTTAGTGATTCTAGTCTGCTAACTTTTTTATTGTCTGAAATGACTCTGTGTTACATGAACCTTTGCTGGCTTTTAGGGCTCACCTCCTAATGTAGGGGCCCCAGTTTTCTGCAGATCCGCAGATCTCCTCAATGTTCCTGGTAGCTCCGTTGACTATCTAAATCCTTCATTTCTAAAATATCCACAGTACTCTATCAGGAGCTGCTGCCGCTCTGAGCTGCTCCACTAACACTGCCTCCCACTATGCTGCCTGGCATGGCAGTTTCTGCTAAGGACCATCCCTGCTCTGTGGGAAACAATGCACACTGCTGCATTCAGTAATTGTGCTGTGGTCCTTGCTGGAAATTGACACCTCTGCAGGCTGGCACTGCCATGACTCTGCTCTTTCTCCTGGGTGCCCTGGGTCTTTCCCACTGGGTTCCTACTGGGTATCAAGGGAGCACCTGCTGGTCAGTAACAGAGTAGGGAATACTTTCTCTCTCTTATGTGTTATACACTATGGTGGTGGTGGTGGGAATGTCCCCAAACAAGTTGTTTGAGCTCCAATGTGTTATGGAGATAGGAAAATAGTTCTTTCAATGTCTATATAAGACCTGTCTTTACTTTGAGGGCTGGACTTTAGCTCAGGAGTTATGGCAGAGGAACAAAGACCACACACCATTCTGACGAACAAGGCACTTACTTAACTCTTGGTGAGCCTATTGTGCTTGGCTCCATATTCCCCTAGGAGGAGATCTCTCAGATGAGGATCCGAAGGCTTCTTGCAAATAAACACCCTTAAAGCCACCCTCCCGGCTAGCCAGACATACCCAGCCATCCCAGAGCCATCTGCAGTGGGGAAGATGAGATCCCTGACCACCCCTTTGCAGCCATGTGATATCCTAAAGGTTTTTCATGTTTGCAAGCCTTGTTTATACTTATAGGATCTCAAGAAACTTGAGGTCAGGGACTACGTTTCACACTTCTTGTGTTTGTAACACTAGCATAGCCCCAGAACAACAGACAGTAAAGAAAACAAACCTACATAACCCTTTATAATTTCCAAAGTGCTTTTGTAAACATTATCTCCTTTAGTTTTTACAGCAACCCTGTAGTGAGGCTATTACTATCTTCGTTGTGCAGATGAGATATCCCAAGCAGTCCAGGGGCACCAAGATACTCAGTGGTGGAGCTGAACCTTGAACTGCTAATAGCCTCAAGCATAGGTCACTTTTAATTTTTAAAAGGAAAAGTCTTTTGTGCTTTTTCTTTCTTTTTTCAATTTTCCCTCCTATATTTGGGGTCTTTCCTTGCTTGGACCTCTGAGATCTCATTATGGCCTGAATGTGTCTCTCCCCTTCCCATTCAGATGTCTAAGTCCCAACCCCTACCATGATGGTATTTGGAGGTGAGGCCTTTGGGAGGTAATAAGGTTCTGATGAATCAGAAGAGTGGGCCCCCATGATGGGACTGGTGCCCTTAAAAAGAGAAAGACAGACTAGGGCTCTCCTACTCTCTTTCCTTCTGAGAGGTGAGGATGCTGCGAGATGGCAGTATGTCTGCAAGCCACGAAGAACCTCTCTTCCTGGAATCAAATCAGCTGACACCTTGATCTCGCATTTCTCAGCCTCCAGAGCTGCAGGAAATAAATTCCTGTTGTTTAAGCCACCCAGTGTATGTATTTTGTCAAGGCAGCCTGAGCTGCCTAATGCAGACCTTATTGCCTATTTTTTCTTTGTCTTTGTCTTCCAAATCTCTGGCCTATCATACTCATGGAAAGGAGAATGTTCTTTGCTGCTGCTTTGATCTTTTGGTTTCTTGACTTTTCTTCATTTGTTCCTGGGAGGAGAGAGTATGAAGGCAAGAGTGCTGGCTTCATAAGGAAAGAATCAGAAGATACAGCTTTAGATTCTAAGTCCGCTGCTACCTGTATGAGCTCCGACAAGTACTCTAACATCTCCAGGTGCTTGGATAGGTGGTGCATCTGTTTGAGACTCAGTTTTCTCATCTGTACCATAAGAAGATTAAAAAAAAGGATCCAGGACCCTTTCTGGCATAAAATGTTCTGATTTGGGGGGCACCTAGGTAGTTCAGCAGGTCTGCCTTTGGCTCAGGTCATGATCCCTCTCCCTCTGCCTCCCCCTGCTTGTGTGTGCTGTCTCTCCATCTGGGATAAATAAATAAATAAATAAATAAATAAATAAATAAATAAAATCTTAAAAAAAAACAAAAACAAAAATAATGGGATGCTTGGGTGGTTCAGTGGTTGAGTGCCTGCCTTCGGCTCAGGGCGTGATCCTGGTCCCAGGATTGAGTCCCACATCAGGCTCCCTGCACAGAGCCTACTTCTCCCTCTGCCTATGTCTCTATCTCTCTCTGTGTCTCTCATGAATAAATAAATAAAATCTTTTTTAAAAATTAAAAAAAATAAAATGTTCTGATTTTATCAATCTGAATTAACATCTTAGGTTCCTTCTCTGATAGTTTCAATCCTTTGACAACCTACCATTCTTTTTATCAGTCCACCAATTTGGACATTCAATCTGTCCCTCTTCCTAAGTCCTAATCACGTATTTCATATTATCAGATGTAATGCTAGGCCACCTAACATACACTCAGGCTATTTCCCTGGGGAAAGGATTCTTTGCTACAGAATCAACTACAGCATAGTATCATCTTTGTAAGTTGTTTATTTTCTAAGATCAGCTTCTTAAAAACAAGGAGTGTATTTCAGTGAATCTAGTTCACATGCACAATGTAGGAGGTGTCTGTGGCTTGTTGGTTTATGTAACTTATGGTCAAGTGGTGGCCGCTTTGTTTTGGGTCATTCCTTTATCCCACTTTTGGTGCTCTGTGCTTAGCCATGCTGTACTGTCTTCTATAGAAACCACGCCAACTTCTTCCCATTACCTTTCAGCTTGGCCCCACTAGAGGTGAAGAAGTGAGCCAGAGAATATCATTATATTTCTTTCCCCAACTCCTACATCAAACCCCATTCTGGAGGAGATGCAATTCATCATCTCCCCTTAGATCTGTTAGATATTCTGAACAGCTGATCTCATAGCTTCATCTCAGATGCTGTGAAACAGCAGCTTTAGCCTTATACACATTCAGCTCTTCCAAGTCAATAGTGTTGGCTCACAAATGGGCCCCCTTTACATGGAAGGCAAAGAAAGATCAAAATAAGAGGTAGGCCACTCCAGATTGGTGAGCTGGGGGACTTATTTATGAGGCTGGTCCTGAGAGGCCACATGATGAGCAGATTACCCACACTCATCTCTCAGAATCTAAAAAGTTTACATAGAGGCCTTAACTGGGTTCAGTAACATATACCATCCAGATGGTCTCAACAAAACCTTACTCTCTCAAGACTATGTCCTTGGAACAGCTCCCACTGTGGAACAGTGGAACAGTAGGCATACATTCCAAGGACAGGGAAAGGGATGAGGAGCCTCTGATTGCCAGGGTCCAGCTTGACTGTCAACTGGTGGTCATATCCTTTTGATTAATTTCTCCAACAAACAGGGTACTAAGTAAACACATAAGAGCTGAAAATAATTCAGCCCATGAGACAACCTCCAAAATGAAACTGTAATTGATGACCCTTGAGGTCTATTAACAAGGGATAGACAAGAAATAAGCAGACATTGCTACTGCCACAGAACCAGCTGAGCTTTTTAAAACCATGAGGGATTCTTCAGGGACTCTTGGTTTTCCCAGGTATCAGTGGGATTTACTATTTACATCATTGCATGCAAAGTGGGGTTTGTCCCTTGTTCAGTAAAATTGATGAATGTAAATGGGGAGAATTTTAGTTCTTCCTCTTGTGAAATTCTCCCTCCCAGAGGTGTTTCTCATACACTCTGCCTTCCCTGCAGTATGTATTCTTTTTTTATTTTTAATTTTACTTTATTTTTATTTTTTATTTATTTATTTATTTATTCATGACAGACACACAGAGAGGCAGAGACATAGACAGAGGGAGAAGCTATGGGACTCAATCCCAGGACCCCAGGATCATGATCTGAGCCAAAGGCAGACACTCAACCACTGAGCCACCCAGGCACTCCTGTATTCTTTTTTTTTTTTTTTTTTAATATTTATTTATTTGAGAGAGGGGGAGAGCAGACTTGTAAGCAAGCGCACAAGTTGGGGGAGGGGCAGAGGGAAAGCATCTTCAAGTGGACTCCCCACTGAGCAGGGAGCCTGAGGTGGGGCTTGATCCCACCACCTATGAGATCATGACCTGAGCTGAAACCGAGAGTCAGATGTTTAATTGACTGAGCCACCGAGGTGTCCCATGCAGCATATACTCTTTATAAAGAGAAAACGGATTCTAATTCTGGATTCTACAAGTCAAAAGTAATGCAGACTAACCCTTCCCACTGTCTTCCGTGAAAGTGTCTCTTCTTACAAAGACCTTTGGTGCTTGAATGAAACACTTGATAATATATATTTTTTGCACCCTCTTTACTGAATTCCCTTCAGCTGAGTCTCCATTAGTAGAAAATTTCTTCCTCATGAGTTTTTCTTTAATGAAAAAAAAGTTTAGGGGCACCTGGGTGGGTCAGTCGGTTTAGCATCTGCCTTCAGCCCAGGTCATGATCGCAGGGTCCTGGGATCAAGCCCCACATTGGGCTCCCAGCTCAGTGGGGAGATTGTTCTCCCTTTCCCTCTGTCTCTCTCCTAGCCTGTGCTCTCTCTCTCTCACTCACTCTCTCTCAAATAAACAAATAAAATCTTAAAAAAAACTTTAACATCTTTATCCAGATATAATTCACATACCAAAAAAAATCAACCCATTTAAAGTATACAATACAATGATTTTAGTATATTACCAAACTTGTACAATCATTATTATGATCTAAGTTTCAAATACTTTCATTATCCTAAAAGGAAATGCTTTATCCATTAGTAATCACACCTCATTCTTTCCTACTGCCCAACCCTAACGCTTAGCAACTACTAATCTCGTTTCTGTTTCTTGCCTATTCTGGACATTTCATATGTATGGAATCAGGCAATATGTGACTTTTATATCTGGCTTCTTTCATGCAGGTACTATTTTGAAGGCTCATCTATGTTGTAGCATGTATCGGTATCCTATTTATTTATTTGTATATTTTTTATTGGAGTTCGATTTGCCAACATATAGCATAACACCCAGTGCTCATCCTGTCAAGTGCCCCCCTCAGTGAATATCTCATTTATTTTTATTGCTGCATAGTAATCCAGTGTATGGATATACCACATTTTATTTATCCATTTATCAGTTGAATCACATTTGGGTTATTTCTGCTTTTTGGCTATTATGAATAATATTGCTGTGAACATTACTATACAAATTCTTGTATAAACATGTTTTCAATTCTCTTGGGTATACCTAAAAGTGGAATTACTGGATTATATAGTAACTTTATGTCTGATATTTTGAGAAGTCGCTAAACCATTTTCCCAAGGTGACTGTACCATTTTACATTTCCATCAGCAATGTACGAAGTTTCCAATTCCTCCACATCCTCTTTAAAAAATATTTAATTATTTATTATTTGAGAGAGAGAGAGAAAGAGAGAGAGAGCTCATGTTAGCAAGTTGGGGGAGGGGTAGAGGGAGAGAGAGAGAATCCCAAGCAGATTCCCAGCTGAACACAGAGCCCCATGCAGAGCTTGATCTTACAACCTGAGAACACAACCTGGGCCAAGCCAAGAGTCACATGCTCAACTGACTGAGCAACCCAGGCACCCCCCATGTCCCCTTGCCTTTGTCCATCTTCTCTATTACAGCCAGCCTAGTGGGTGTGAGGTAGTGTCTCACCATGGTTTTGATTTGCATTTCCCTAATAACTAAGGGTGTTGCGTATATTTTCATGTGTTAATTGGTCATTTTTATATCTTCTTTGATGAAATATCAATCAAATCCTTTGCCTACTTGTAACTGGGCTGTTTATTACTGAGTTATAAGAGTTCTTTATATATTCTGGATACATCTTTATCAGATATATGATTTGCAAATATTTTTTTCTCATTCAGTAAGTTATTTTTTACTTTCTTGATGGTACCATTTGCAGCACAAAATTATTTATCATTTCTCTTTTTTTAAGATTTATTTATTTATCATAGACATAGAGAGAAAGAGAGAGGCAGAGACACAGGCGGAGGGAGAAGCAAGCTCCATGCCAGGAGCCTGACGTGGGGCTCGATCCCGGGACTCCAGGATCGCGCCCTGGGCCAAAGGCAGGCGCCAAACCGCTGAGCCACCCAGGGATCCCCTATTATTTCTAATTTTATTTGTATGTAGTCCAATTTATCTATTATTCATCTTGTCTGTTGTGTTTTTGGTATTGTAGCTATGAGCCCATTGCCCAAGTCAAAGTCTTGAAGATTTGCTCCCACATTGTCTTTTAAAAGTTTTCTAGTTTTAGCCTTTACATTTATGCCTATAATCCATTTTGATTTAATTTTTGTGTATAGTGTGAGGTAGGAGCCCAACTTTATTCTTTTGTACATGGATATCCAGTCTTCTCAGTACCATTTGTTGAAAAGACTATTATTACCCCACTGAATTGTCTTGGTATCTTTCTCAAAAATCAATTCATACACCCCATTAATTAAAGAAAGGTTAAAAACCATGTGATCCTGTCAATAGATGCAGAAAAACCATTTGACAAAATACAGCATTCATTCTTGATAAGAACCCTAAGCGAAGTAGGGATAGATGGAACATACCTCAACATCATAAAGGCCGTATATGAAAGACCCACAGCTAATATCATCCTCAGTGGGGAAAAATAGAGAGCCTTTCCCCTATGGTCAGGAACAAGACAAGAATGCCCACTTTCACCGTTACTATATAACACAGTACTGGAAGCCTTAGCTTCAGCAATCAGAAAACAAAAAGAAATAAAAAGCATCCAAATCAACAGAGAAGAAGTTAAACTTTCACTATTTGCAGATGACATGATATTCTATGTAGAAAATCCAAATGACTTTACCAAAAAATTGCTAGAACTAATACATGAATTCAGCAAGGTTGCAGGGTATAAAATCAATGTGCAAAAATTTTGTTGCATTTCTATACACCAATAACAAAGCAGCAGCAGCAGAAGAAATCCAGGAATTGATTCCATTTGCATTTGCACCAAAAACAATAAGATACCTAGGAATAAACTTAGCTAAAGAGGTAAAAGATCTAAACTCTGAAAGCTATAGAACACTTATGAAAGAAATTGAAGAGGATACAAAGAAGTGGAAAAGCATTCCATAGTTATGGATTGGAAGAATAAACATCGTTAAAATGTCTATACTACTCCAAGCAATCTAGCCATTTAATGGCATCTCTATCAAAATACCACCAGCAAGATGCCTGGGTAGCTCAGCGGTTAAGCGCCTGCCTTCAGCTCGGGGCATGATCCTGGAGTCCCAGGATGGAGTCCCACTTCGGGCTCCCTGCATGGAGCCTGCTTCTCCTTCTGCCTGTGTCTTTGCCTCTCTCTCTTTCTCTCTCTCTCTCTCTTTCTGTGTGCCTCTCATGAAAAAATAAATAAAATCTTAAAAAATAATACCACCAGCATTTTCACAAAGCTAGAACAAACATTCCTAAAATTTGTATGGAACTACAAAAGACCCCAAATAGCCAAACCAATCCTGAAAAGGAAAAACAAAACTAGAGGCACCATGATTCCTGACTTCAAGCTATATTACAAAGCAGTAGTCATCAAGACAGTATGGTACTGGCACAAAAACAGACACATAGATCAGGATCTCTGATGTCTATCATAGAACGATTTCTATTCTGAGAAAACCCAGAAACAGACTCACAACTCCATGGTCAATTAATCATTAGCATAGCAGGAAAGAAAATCCAAAGGAAAAAAGACAGTCTCTTTAACAAATGGTGTTGAGAAAACTGGAAAGCAACATGCAGAAGAATGAAACTGGACCACTTTCTTACACCATACAAAAAAATGAATTAAAAAATGGATGAAAGACCTAAATGTAAGACAGGAAACCACCAAAACCCTAGAAGAGAACAGGAGCAACAACCTCTTTGACCCTGGCCACAGCAACTTCTTACTAGTCACATCTCTGGAGGCACGGGAAACAAAAGCAAACATGAACCATTGTGACTTCATCAAGATAAAGAGCTTCTGCAGAGTGAAGGAAACAATCAACAAAACTAAAAGTCAGCCTACAGAATGGGAGAAGATATTTGCAAACAGCATATTGATAAAGGGTTAGTATCCAAAATCTATAAAGAATTCATTAAACTCAACAACCAAAAAATAAATAACCCAGTTAAAAAATAGGCAGAAGACATGAATAGACACTTTTCCAAAGAAGGCATCCAAATGGCCAACAGACACATGAAAAGGAACTCAACATTACTCATCATCAGGGAAATATAAATCAAAACCACGATGAGATACCACCTCACACCTGTCAGAATAGCTAACATCTTTTCCCCTGTATATGCAAAAGCCAATTCTTTTTCTTTTTAATTCAGAATGGCTAAAATTAAAAACACAAGAAACAACAGGTGTTGGCAAGGATGCAGAGAAAGGGGAACCCTCTTACGTTTTGGTGGGAATGCAACTGGTGCCACCAGTCTGGAAAACAGTATGGAGTTTCCTCAAAAAGTTAAAAATAGGGGCGCCTGAGTGGCCTTGAAGTGACTGACTTTTGTTTTTGGTTCAGGTCATGATCTCTGGGTCTGGAGATTGAGCCCCACATCAGGCTCCCTGCTCAGTGGGGAGTCTGCTTCTCCCTCTCTCTCTCTTTGCATCTCTCCCAGCTTCCTCATTGCCTCTCTCTCTCTCTCTCAAATTAATTTTTAAAAATATTTTTATTTATTTTGCAGAGATTGAGAGAGAGAGAGAGAGAGAGCACAAGCAGGGGGAATAGGAGAGGGAGAAAGAGGCTCCCTGCTGAGCAGGGCACAGGATATGGGACTTGATCCCAGGACCTTGCGATCATGACCTGAGCTGAAGGTAGATGCCCAACTGACTGGGCCACCCAGGTGCCTCTAAGTAAATGAATCTTAAAAAGTTAAGAATAGGATTACCCTATGATCCAGCAATTGCACTACTAGGTACTTACACAAAGGATATAAAAATACAGATTCAAAGGGTCCATGCAGCCCATTGTTTATAGCAGCATTATCAACAACAGCCAAACTATGGAGAGAGTTCAAATGCCCATCGACTGATAAATGTATAAAGAAGATGTGGTATATATATATATACACATACACCATAGAATATTTCTTAGCCATAAAAAAATGAAAAATTGCCATTTGTAACAATGCGGATGGAGCTAAGTGAAATGTCAGTCAGAGAAAGACAAATACCATATGATCTTGCTCATATGTGGAATTTAAGAAAGAAAACACATGAACATATGGGAAGGGAGGGAAAAGGAGAGATGGAAATAAACCATAAGAGACTTTTTAAAAGATTTTTAAAATTTATTCATGAGAGACATACAGAGAGAGGCAGAGACATAGGCAGAGGGTGAAGCAGGCTCCTTATGGGGAGCCCAATGTAGGACTTGATCCCTGGACCCAGGTTCACGCCCTGAGCTAATGGCAGATGCTCAACCGCTGAGCCATCCAGGTGTCCCTAAACTACCTGTTTGGAGAAACTATTCTTAGCTTTTCTGCAGCCCTGGGGGCACAGTTTTGTAATTTTTAAATTTTTAAAAATGTTTACTTTTTAATTTAAATTTAATTAATTAACATATAATGTATTATTGATTTCAGAGATGGAGGTCAGCGATTCATCACTTATATGATACCCAGTGCTCATTACATCACATGCCCTCCTTAAAGCCCATCACCCAGTTACCCCATTGGGGGGCATGTTTTAACTGTAGCTAGGACTCTTCCATCTTTCCCTTGTAGCAAAGTCAGAATTGGATCTTTGCCAACTATCCCTTCTCTTGCCCTTATTCTAGCTCTCTGTTTCTTGGCAGGGATAGAATCCTGGGCAGTACGATGGTCTCCATTTTCTGGAGGGTGCTTGATTGCTCAGCAAACCCCTTTGCTTTTCTCTTGGCTTCTCCATAAGTGCCTTGGGGGACTCCACTTTACTATAAGATAAAGCGGTCAGACCTAAGTTAGATTTTGGACGGCAGCTCTAGTGTGCTAGTCATGTCTCCATAAACTCTCAAAAAAGAGAATATATGGTTTGGGATAAAACCTCTCTTTCTCTTGCTTTATTTTTGCCAATATACACTGAGTGCTGCCAAGGTGCCAGTATTGTGTTAGGTTCTGGGCGTAGAGAAACGAAGTAATGAAGAAATGCTCTGAGCATATGAGTCCTTGGTGTCAAGGAAATCACAATTTAATGGGGAGACATTCATTTATCTAAGAAATATTTGCTATGTCCCAGACACAGTGTTAAGTGCTAGATAAAGAATAATGAATTAAACAGATATGGTTTCTGTCCTTTAGGAATTATAATCTAATTAGACAGAGAGCCATAAATGTAATGTAAGTTAGGCTGTTAAAAATGCTACAACAGACTCACAATAATAATAATTTTAATAATCATTTGTAGAGCACCAATTATGTGCCAGGCACTATTGTTAGTACTTTATACATAGTAATTTATTCATTCTTCCTGACACTTCCATGAAATAGGTGTTATTATTAACCCTACTTTACAGCTGAAGAACTGAGGCCTAGAGATGCTCGTTAATTTCTTTAAGACCACATCGCTAATGAGTTGTGTGTGAAGTCAGCATTTGAACCCAGTCGGTCTGGCTCCCAAGCCTGTGCTCTGAAGAGACAAAAGCTCTGGAGACCCAGAAGAAAACTATGACTGATTTTTACAAGGATTATGAAGATCTTGAGCTGAGCTGTACAGTTGGGTGAGCTTCAAGGGTATTCCAAGCACACGGACAAGCAGGTGCAAAGGTTACAGAGAAAGTGCAGAACGTGTTTTGATCCTAAGGGAGTTGGCTTTGGTCCTGGGTGGGGAAGGGTGGAGAGTGGCAAAATCCTTGAAATTTGAAATGCTGACAGAGATTGGGGCCAGGTTGTAAAGGTGTTTGAGTCCTCTGCTCTGAGAGTTTGAACTTCCCAAACAATGCATCCGTAAATACTTGATGCTTGGAAGTCACTGGAAAAAAAAACTCTAGAGAAATCAAAGCTTCTAACAGAGTTGGTATGACATGTAGGGGTAGGGTATTTGATACCTACTTAGGTTTCCACATCCAGCTTTTATTGGAACGTGGCTCAATGTGGAGTTTGGAGTTGGGGTTAGGATTGTCAGAGCTCAGATCCTGATACCTACCTACATCATACCCTGCCCCTATTTTTACCTTAAAATTGAACTCAATAATCTTAATTAAGAGTGAAAAGAAATGAGGGCCTTTTAATTTTATTTTGAAAGATAGAGTTAAAAATCACCCATGGGTGCTTGGAGTAAAATCTTAAAAGTAGATTATTGCAGAAAAGGAAGGCATTGGTATAAATAGTAATTTTTTACGTATATGATTTTAAATGAGTTTTAAAAGGAAGACATGCTACCAGGATTGAGTTTTTTTTTTTCCCCATAGAGCTCCTATAGAATTCTCACAGCGCACTTGCAGAAAGTTTGGGAATGCACGCAATTTCTTAAGCAGATTGTTGCATAGCAGTGATAGAAATATTTTAGTATTTTTCTTACACATCTACTTTAAATAAATTTGTGAAGAAAAAAAAATCCTTGGCATTTTTTTTTAACAGACCACAGACACTGGTATACTCTAAAGTTCGGAAAGACAACAAGATTTGGCGATGAAAAGCCTGGATTTGCTTCTCAGACTCATCACTTCCCGGCTGTGAGTCAGTCATCAGATGGGTCAAGTAACCTGACCATCTGTAAGTGGAGATAATAACTACTTTATGGGGCGCCTGTGTGGCTCAGTCGGTTAAGCATTTGCCTCAAGCTCAGGCATGATCTCAGGGTCCTGGGATCAAGCCCCTGCATTGGGCTCTGCTCAGCGTGGAGCCTGCTTCTCCCTCTCCCTGTGACCCTCCCACTTGCTCTCTCTCTAATAAATATAGCCTTAAAAAAATCTCATTTAAGGAAATAACTACTTTATGAAGTTGTGAGATTGGGAAGGTTTTTACGTGACATCTCTGGTTGTATCATGAATACAACTTCCAAAGACTGAACGATATGTGCTGAGTAAACCTAACTAAAACACTTAAAACTATCATTTTCTCCCTGTGACTCCAAAGTTAATTTTTTTAAAGATTTATTTATTTGGGGGAGAGAGAGAGAGAGAGAGAGAGAGCGCAAGCACAGGGGAAGGGGCAAATCCTGAAGCAGACTCCTCACTGAGCAGGGAGCCAGACACCATCCCACCCAGGACCCTGAGATCATGATGGGCCAAAATCAAGAATCCTCTGCTTAACCAGCTGAACCACCCAGGTGCCTCAGAAGTTAATTTATTTTCATAGCCCTAATCCTATTCTCCATCATCCCTCATCTTTTCAAGGTGATTTGGAAAGCAGCCTGTCCTTGTATCCTTGCTTTTAGAGGAAGGAAATGAATACTCAAGTGTATACTATGTGCCAGAGTTTAATCTAGGTCCCTGTGCATATTTATAACAATTAATTCTCCTAACAAGCCTGTGAGGTAGGAGTGATTCTCCAGAAAAAGAAACTGAGGCTCAAGATGACCCTATAAATGGAAAAGCCGACCACAAAGTCTAGGCCTAACTGTAAAACCCTTGCCTCTTTTTCTCTGTTCCACCAGGCTGCTCTTTAAACATACCAGAGGAAATTATTTTTTAAATAAAAATAAATAATAAATAATAAAAACCTAAGAATTCTTTTTAAAATGCCTTGAGAACCCTGGGGCTAACTGGAGACATCCCTGGGTGGCACAAAACCATGGTTGCAGACTGTTACCTAAGTCCAAGGCACCGTTGTAACTTCAGCCCTCTGTGCTTTCTGTTTGGCCGTACAGACATCCAGCTTCCTGGAGCCGGCTTCCATTTGGATTCCAGCTTTCTGGCTCCTGATGTGGGTTTGTGGTTTTCAACTGCCTGTAGTTTAAATAGAAAGGACTAGAAGGCCTTCAGTGTAAAGGAAAAGGAAGCGCAGCTAGGCATCCTGTAGTTTAGAACTTTGACCAGCAGGTGTCTCTGCAGGCAAGGGAGAGGGTTCCTCTCTGGCAGTACCGTCTTAGGGGTGCAAGATGGGTTTTCTAGTTTCACTAAGGAAAACTGTGGTAGAAATGAAGCAAACAAAGGTAGGTTGGCCACCTTTGAATGTGTGAATTGAGTGACCAATTCACTCAATTGGTCAGTCCCAATTGAGTGAATTTTTCTTAACCAATAGCTTAAGAGGCTGGTAGAAGAACTAAGCAAACCCAATCTTTTTTTTTTTTTCCTTAAGATTTTATGTATTTATTCATGAGACAGAGAGAAGGAGCAGAGATATAGGCAGAGGGAGAAGCAAGTTACCTGTGTGGAGCCTGATGCAGAACTCGATCCCAGGATCCTGGGGGTCCTGGACCCTGGGATCATGACCTGAGAAGAAGGCAAACGCCCAAACCACTGAGCCACCCAGGTGCCCCTGAACTGTGTATCCTTATCTTCCATGAAATGTTGTGAATTCTCAGAATTTTAGAGACACTTCTATATAAGGGAAAGAAAAGGATCCAAATATGCCAAAATTTTAATTAATATTTGTTGAGTTCTACTCTTCATTTAGCAGAAAGCAGCACATTATTAAAAAAATTTTTTATTGGCATAGATATTAAGGAGTTGACCACAGGGTAACTAAGTGTACCTTTCCCTAAGGAGCATGTCCTTTTGTGAAACAAAGTTACCTGAATAAATTTTTTTTTTTTCTGTACCCAGTGTATTTTCCCCTATAAAACCAAAGGCCTATCTACCCGGGGAAAACATTTATCCTAAAAGATGATTACAGTCACATCGAAGAGTGCAGAAAACCTTGAAAAGAAATCATACTTAAAGATCTTTTGGATGATCTAAAGGGTGATTAATAATACTCTAAAATTGCTTCCACATCCTAGAACATATGGCAAGTAGTATGGATAATTTTTTAAGTTTGGTGTAATAGCTCGAATGGCTCCAGTTAAAAGAAAAATGTGGGCAAGCTGAACAGAAAATCCTTGAGTGAAAGTTTATTTAGCTTCTCTTAAGCCCCTTCCCCAAGATCTTTTATAACAGGAGACTATGTACTTTACTTTGGCTGCCTAGACACCCAGGGGGAGCATTTGGACACGACTGGGTTGATCTGGGATAGAAGGAGGAAAGGCAACCGCCTCATAGCTGAAGTGGTAATGCAGAACACAGCCCTCACAAAGAAAAGGCACACATTCGACTCCTCCAGAGAACCAGGGAACATTGAGTGTTTGGACAATGTGATCAGTGTCCTGATTACTATGTGATGGCAGGATTTATAACTGGGTAATAATTTCCTTGTTTGGCAATATGTGGCATATAAATATGGTATTGCTTTTTGACATACAGCATTTCTGAATGATGCCCTTCTATCAACTGACTGCTCATATAACATTAGCTTTTTTTTTTTTTTTTTCAGAGTAGTAATAAATTGGGCCAACGTAAAGTGAGGGTTGGACTTTCTTCAAGGCTCTGAGAATCTTTGGAGCTGTGTTGTGAGGTTGCAGTTTTCTTCCAGGTCACTGGTAAACTGCTCTGCAGATAAGCTAAGAGCACCTTTAAAGTCATGAAAGAGTTAATGAATTACCTCCTACTGCTTATATTTCTTTCTGGGCAGACCTTAGGTCCTCAGAGGTTCTCCATCATTTCTAGGGTCTGTGGGCCTACAGTATCCATCAAGCCATGCCTTGGCTTGCCCTTTTCAAATTCTAGAAACAAGACCCAATGACATTACATAGGAAGATATCTCATTTTCATCTCTGAATCGATCTTTTGCCTATTAAAAAAAAAGTCTCTTGTTTTTCTAGAAAAGAGTGAGCTGGTTATGGAGCTGGGTGAGGGCTGGGTGGGGGCTAGTTTTCTGCCTCCATGTGTGATGGCAGGGACTCTGGGAACTTAGCCCCCTTCCCCCCAGGGGAGTTTGCAGGGACACACCTTCCAACCTGTTTTCTAAAGGCAGCAGAAGGACACACTAACCAGCAAGTCTCATTCCGGTGCTACTTACAGGTGAAGCTTCCCGGGTACTTCAGTCTGTTTTGTAGTTTGCTGTTTGTTATGCTTCCGTGCCAACTCCATCCTGCTCTCAAGAATTCCTGGAGTCCTCTTCGTCCCTGGGTCTAAACTGAGTTCAGTCACCCTGGGCTTCTGGAGAAACCATTTTTTTTTTTTTTTTTTTTTACCAGCTCCTCCCTTGCCAGATGTATAATCCAGTCCAGGAGGGCTCTTGGGCTCCAGAGAACACCACCTGAGTTTGAATTCTAGTTCTACCACTTTCGAGTGTATGACCATGGCCAATTGCCTCAA
The DNA here is from genome assembly GCF_011100685.1 of Canis lupus familiaris. Taxonomy (NCBI): domain Eukaryota; kingdom Metazoa; phylum Chordata; class Mammalia; order Carnivora; family Canidae; genus Canis; species Canis lupus. The sequence continues at coordinate 16,519,430 of NC_049226.1, forward strand.
TCCTGCGGTGCCTCATTTTCCTTATAGGCGAAATGGGGAGAATAGTATAATGTGTTTCGCAGGGTTGTTGTGGATTAAGTGAGTTCACTTACGTAAACTGCTTAGCGTCCCGACACGTTATTACTGACTGCCAGTTCCTCCCCAAGCCTACCTCAGTCTTAGCACTCAAGAAATCCTTTCTAAATGCATACATCTAAACTATTTTCCTTGTTCCCTGATGATTTTTGCTGCTCTGTGCCCTCCCCAGTTTTCCATGTTCTTTTTACCAAGGAGAACCCTTCAGGGAGCTTTCGAGCAAGTCTTTGTCCAACTCTCAATGGGACACACTATCTACTGGCCTCAATCCCTATAAGCAGGGAGCATAAATAATCTAACACACAGCATACATATTCTGGTCATTATTAGGGACCAGCATGATCTGCCTTTCCTCTTTGGAAGTGAGACTGACCCATGCTCCATTTCCCAGTTTCTCCTCAGAAGCTTCTTGCTTTTGACACCCTCCAGAGAGTGCCAGAAATTGTGGTACTGGATGTTCAATGATATCTGTGAGCGGAGGAGAGGCTGTGAAGACCCTGGTGAGAATGGTTTTGGTTCTGTTCCTCCCCAGTAAAAGATTCTTTTCCCCTTGCCTTACTAGCCAGCTAAGATCTCTGTTGAGGCCCCCCACCCCAGGGAGATGGCAAAACTGTGACTCTGGAGTGCAGCGCTAAAGCTAATGCACAGGCAGGTGAGTGAGGTCATGAAGTGCTAAGAGAGGTTGGGCACACCCCATCATTTATTTGGGATTGAATGAGCTCAACCAAGGCAAGGGCTTAACCAACACAAGAAGCTGAGGACCATTGCATCCTTATCCTTACGTGCTAGTCAAGCAGCCAATTACTGTTAATTGTGTTGGCAGTTTGGAACAGCAACCAGGGAACTGATGCAAGACAATTGTGGGATGACCTCTCTGTCCCGTCCTAGTGCCAGCCATTACTCATAGTCAGATGGGGAGCCAGGACGCGCTCGTAAACATTTTTGGGTCAGAGAGAGTCAATAGGCTCCCTCCTCCTCACACACTCACGGTGCCCTGGGTGTCAGTTTTGGTATGGTACATGCGGTCACCTGACGACACAGTTCCGCCGCACAGACAGGCAGACGTCCAGGTGGATGGATCCGGACCGGACTGAGCACATCTTAACACTGGAGCGTTCAGTCCTCTCCCTGTCTCTAGCACCCCCCAGGCTGCCAAAGGCCACCTTGCCATTGCCAGCCCCATCGCCTATCCCTCTTATCCCCCCCCCCAAAGCAATTAAATCAATCTAGTTAATAGAAGCAGTGGGACGAAGTGGAAGGGAAAGCGCGGAGCTAGTGAGGAGGGGCCCTGGGGGATCCGGATGGCAGAGGAAGGAGAGAGAGAGAGAGAGTGTGAGATTCACTGTTGGAAGCGTCACTTTGGTCACCTTCGATGTCTTTGGAGGGTCCCCGTGGGGAGGGAATCATGATGCCAGAACCTGCTTCTTCATTTTGCCTAACAGACGGTTTCGTCCCTGAGCACGACGTGGCCCTGCTGGACGACGCGCAGCTGCTTCGTCGGGTCACGGCAGCGACACGAGCAGGACGCGGCGCCGGGACCGCCGGGACCGCCCCCCGCTGCAGGGTCGCCGGAGGCCGGGCGGAGGGAGACCCCCGGCGGAGCGCATCCCCGCGCGGCCCCGCCCCCGCGCCCCCCACCCCGCGGGCCGTGACGGGGCGCCCGGTGGCCGCGGGGCAGTTGCGCTGCTGGAAGGAATCTTGCTGAAGAACTGCCCTGCCCGGCCACCGGCCTGCTGACGGTTTCCTCGGCGCGGCGGCTGCTCCTGCCTGGGGGGCCTCGAGGGCTAAAGGGGGACGAGGCCGCGGTTTCCGGGGACGGGGCAGTACTTTGGTTCACGGGAGGCCGGGCGACTGCTGAAGGGGGCGGGTGGCCTGGAGCGCCGTGGCCTGCACCTCCCGCGGCCCCCCCCGCCCCCGCCCCCGCCCGCGAGCGCGAGCGCGGCGGCCGTCCCGGAGCGGCGGGCGGGCGGGCGGCGCGCACCGTCCCGTCCCCGGAGGGGGGCGCCCGGGAGCCAGCGCCCGGGCCGCCGTCCCACGCGGGGAGGGCGGGCGGGCGGGCGGGCCGGTGACGTCACGGTTGCCATGGCCGCGGGCAGTGACGCGCGTCGGCACGTGACGCGCCGTTGCCATGGCGCCGGGCCCCGGCGGCGCGGGCGCCCCGCCTCCCGGAGTGACGTGGGCCGGCCCCCCCGCTTTTCCCGCCCCCCGCCCCCTCCCCCCCGCCGGCTCCCCGCGGCCCGGGAGGTTTCACTGCACAACAAGATGGCGGCGGCGGCGGCGAGCGGAGCTGGCGGGGCTGCCGGGGCCGGGGCGGGGGGAGCCGGGCCGGCGGGCCGCCTGCTGCCTCCGCCCGCCCCGGGGCCGCCGGCCGCCCCCGCTGCCGTGCCCCCGGCGGCCGGCCCGCCGCGTCCCCCCGCCCCGGCCTCCCGCGGGCCGGTGCCTGCGCGCATCGGCTACTACGAGATCGACCGCACCATCGGCAAGGGCAACTTCGCGGTGGTCAAGCGGGCCACGCACCTCGTCACCAAGGCCAAGGTAGCGGCGCGGCGGCAGCGCGGCCCGGGGCGGGGGCGGGGGCGGGGGCGCGGGGCCGGGGCCGGGGCCGGGGCGAGCGCGGGGCGCGGGGCGCGGGGCCGGGCGGCCGGGGCCGGGGACCGACGCTGCGGAGCCGGGGCTGCGGGGGGCGGCGGGGGAGCTCTGGGACTCCTGGCGGAGCCGCACCCCGAAGCCGGGGGCCCCGGGAGCCCGCAGTTGGAGCCCCCGGGGGACGGGGGCAGGGGCTAGGAGGTGCGGACCGCGGGGTGGCCGCGGGGGGGCTTCGGAGAGGACCAAGGACGGCCGGGGCATGCCGGGGCGCGGGGCTGCGGGGCTGCGGGGGTGCGCGGTCCTGGCGCCCCGTGACACACGCCGGGCAGCGCTTGGTCGCCCGGGACTGATGGGAGGTCGCGGCGGGGAGCGGGAGCCCGGGGACGGCCCCGAGATCGTTGGAGGAGGCGACGGAGAAAACGGGGAAACGAGGGGGAGGCAGATCGCGTGGCTCCTCCGCGGGAAGGGGCTCAGGGAGCAGAGGCCCAGGGCGCCCGGGGTCGTGACGGCACTAGGGAGTCAGGGGGTAAGCGGTTCGGGAGAGCTGGGTTGCTGCTTTATTTTTAGTTGTTGCAGGGTCTGGAATCGTGGGCTTTCAGAGAGCCCCGGGGTGGGCTCTCGGCGGTGGTGGGGGAAGCCCGGTGGGTGACGGAGGAGGTGTTGGAGGAACCCAGACCCTGGAGGATCAGTACACTCCTTGGGCCCTTTGGTTCTCCAGGGATTTGCGGAGCTGTTACTAGTGAAATGGGCCAAGGTCAGTTAGGAAGGCACATAAGTACACATGTACGGTTTGACATGTAAAATTCCTTTTTTTTTTTTGAGGAAATGTGGGGTAGCCTTCTTCACTGGAAGTATTGGAACCAGAGTCCTCAGGAGGAATCTTTTGGTCTTGAGAGGACCCACAAAGCCCATTTGTACTCCAGATCTCTTGCTTTGCTCAATCTCTCACTTGAATGAATACTTTCAGTGTAGTCATTCATTATATCTAAAACTGCAGTTTGTGTTTTCCTTCAACCTGATGAAGCACCCTTAGAGCTGCTGCTCCTGCTTCCTACCAAAGCCACATCAATTCCTCACCTCCTCAGTCTGGCCCTTATCATCGCCTGCCTTGTTTTTTGCTTTTATGGCAATTGCTTATTTTCAGAAGCCAGTAACTTATCTAGGCCTTCTCTCCTGCTCACTCACAACCTGAAGTTCCTTTTTTCCCTCCTTTCTGTCAGAGCCTACAAGGGGCCCTTTCCACCAGGGTAGCAGGGTAGGTGGCTGTGGAAAATTGATTGGTCAGTTTCACTTCCTCTGGGGGGCCCCCTTCAGCCTTTTTGTCAGTTTTTATGGGAGGGCCTCAAGTCTGCAGGTCTGAGCTGAATGAGATACCAAAGTCCAGGATTCTCTGATGTCACCCTCAGACCCTGAGGGGGACTAGACTGAGCCAAGACTTTGGTGCGTCTCTGCCTGTCCCCCCCCCCCCCCCCCCATGCACACCCAGGTGTTTACAGTTCTATTTACTGTTAGCTAAGCCAAAGTTATGTTTATAAACAATACTAGTTGTTCGAGAGCTTTGTTCCTTGTTTCAGTATTTCCTTTTTTTTTTTTTTTTTTAAACCTCCCCCTCTCTTCTAAGTAATCACATTGAGCTCCTGTGATTATTTTGCTCTGACCTCTGGGGGATGGACTCCATGAACTTAATTGGTTTCCTGGTTTATGGTATCTATGATTTAAAGAACTTTGTGTCTTACAGCCCTTGGATACACCAAAATATTGATAAAAAAAAAAATCTGTGACAGACAGGGTTGTATGTTTTTGTAAATGTAATTGCAAACAGTTGATTCTTGGCTTTATATATAAAAGAGACATTTTTATCTTCAGTAGTCAGCAAAGCCAGTGGCTAATTATGGCTGATCTGCTTGCTTTCTAATTTCCCTATGTGTGTGTGTGTGTTTCTTGGTTTTTCTCCGAGGCCTTGGTGTCCTTTAGGATAGCAGCATTTTAAACATTAGCTTGTTTATACACGGGTGTCACTGTTTATGTTGGTTTTTATCTTTGATCATTTGTGGTGTGCAGTTATGTAATGCGTATGTATGGAAATATTTGAAATCCTGAACGATACCGAATGAAATGGCTTGGACAATGAGTTGCATGTGTGCGAGGACCACACCAGCGCTCATTTGTGTTTCTGTAGCAGTGTGCAATTTCCTAGTTACAGTTACAAGTGCCCTATCTTTTGCTGCTTAAATTACTCTGACGACATGAGTGAAGCTTAATTCACAAGGAGTTGTCATGTGCTCTGGGTGAACGATGAGCATATTTTGGCCTGCTCCATGGTTGTCTGAATCCACTTTGGAAGGGATTCTTAAATGCTGACAGCTTAGATGTGCCTAACAGCTGTTGACATACAGTGTGATGGCCTATTAAGGCCATGGTTTGGTTATATAATGGCAAAGAAGGTGCCTAGCTAGGTACTAGTAGATGCAGAAGCTGCTGTTTCAATTGCTCAGGGAGATAGATTTTTCTCTCCGTGCACTGCAGTGTTTATTTTACTTCTGCAGTCAGGTCACTTGGAACCAAGAGAGCTATTTTTTCCCCCCACCTCTTTCTAGAATCTATAATTTTTTGTTTCATCTTTTAGAGGTCTGTGATTTTTTTTTTTTTTCTCCTCTTCCCCTGTAAGCCACTGAATGGTCTGGGTTTTTCTTAAAACCGTGTCTAACAGGGGGATCCCTGGGTGGCTCAGCGGTTTAGCGCCTGCCTTCGGCCCAGGACATGACCCCGGAGTCCTGGGATCGAGTCCCACGTCGGGCTTCCTGCATGGAGCCTGCTTCTCCCTCTGCCTGTGTCTCTGCCTCTCTCTGTGTCTCTCATGAATAAATAAATCTTAAAACAAAAACAAAAACGTGTCTAACAATTAGATTCCGGTAATTCAGAAGATACTTGCATTGGTTGAAGGAGGGTAGGTTATCAGAGCTTTCTGAACATCAGAGAAGTATTTAGGATCACCTTTTCTCACACACACTATCCATTCCAAGGACTAAGAGGCTAAAGTAAACTTCATTTATTAAGCTACTGCCCTCTGTCCAACCATAAGCGGTGAGGGTAGCTCTTTTCCAAATTCTGTTAACTCTCAAACCTCCTCTAGTAGGACCCTGGGCTGAAGAGAATCAGTAGAGAAGAGGAAATAGTTTCCTGTTAGGATGCTGGTGACTTTTACAGCACGGCCTTCATGGGCTCAGACTTAATATTGGCAGTTCTGCATTGCTTAGAGCATCATTGCAGAACAAACAGGTAACAGGAGAGAAGATTCATTGGTGACACACTTTGGTCAGCAGCTCACCCTGGTTGTCTTTGTCCTACCTTCTGTGATTTCCTTTTTTTTTTTTTTAAAGAAATCTTAGTCTGAGATTCTCAGTGTGCTTTCTCAGTAGGACACTGTAAAGTTTAAAGAGATTGAAAAAAAGATTTTGTGCTTTCAGATTGCTTATAGTCTGTCTCCTTTGCCTACTTATACTTCTACTGATTGGATTAATGGGAACAAAGGGCAGATATATGTTGTATGCAGTTTTTCAGCATATTTCTGACTATAAGAGCCATTGGTCAAATACTTATAAAGCGTTATTTCAACACATACGTATCACTTGCCTGCTATTGGATTGTGGTAAGAGCTTGAGCTTTTGGTAAAGCTGCCTTGGGGTTGAATCCTCTTCTGCTTAATAGTTGGATGATCTTTGATCAATTATTTACCTTCTCTGTGCTTGGATGTGGTCATCTGTAAAATGAGATGGCAGTGGTACTTACAAGTTTGGGTGTTATAAAGATTAAATAAGATAACATATGGGAAGCTACTGGAACAGTGCCTAGCACATAGTAGGCATGTGGTGAATAGCAGCGGCAGCAGCTGCTGTAGTAAGAAAGATGAATAGGACAGAGCTCCCCTCTTTTTGTTTTTCATCTGTTTGGAACAGTTCATGAATACATAATGCCATTTGTTTTGGGTAGGAAGATGTCATCTTCATGATACGCTTTCAGGATAAAAAATTAGCTATTATTTCAGTTGCCACTTTGAGATATTTGGGTTGAACTCCTGTGGACTATGGGCTAATTTAATGAAATTGACATTTTAAAACATAATTTTCCATTAGTTAAGGTTTTTTTTTTTTTTTTTTTAAGTAAGCCTATGCCCAATATGGAGCTTGAACTCGTGACCCGGAGATCAACAGTCACACGCTCTACTGACTGAGCCAGCCAGGTGCCCCTAAACCTTTTTTTTTTTAAAAGCAATTGTGAGACTTGTCTAATGAAAATGGACTAATAGTGGCTTTTGCTTTGGGCCACCCCAAATTCTTAGTGTGTTTGTGTAACTACTCTTTGTTATATTGGTGATGGAACAGAGTTTATCGGAGTGTACTTCCCCCTCCAGAGATTCACTTAAGTCTGGTGGAGAATATGAAGAAATATTCCTGCAAACTTAAGAATACATTTTGCATTTGGGTGCACAGTGTGCTACTTAGAAGGCCAAGGTCAGGATTCTTAACTTTAGATATTACACAGAGAAAACATCTTGCCCCATGACCCCATTCCAAATGTGGACCAGCCATAACATATGTGTGTGCTGTGTGGTTTACTGCAAACTCATTTTCATGAAAGGGAACGACTCAGAGTGGGCAAGGGCTAGTATTTTCACTTCTAAGGAAGAGTTTAATGGAACAGAATAGATGATGCTTATGCTCATGAGAAGGCTGAAAGCAAGATTCATTGGTAAATAGAAAAGAGAATTGTATCAAAAAGAAAATGAAAGGAAGATTATACTAGATGCATTTGAGGAGGATAGTTCCATCTTTGATAATCTAAAAATGACTATTGAAAGACTTCATTTTGATACAGTTGTGATGGGGTTACTAACTTTGTTGAGATTTTGTGAAGAGCTAAGATTGATTTGGACTGGTTTATCCAGAATCAAAATACCAGTATTCCACTTTCAACATCAAAGCTGTTTATTTTAACATTCTGACTTTGGTGCCAGCTCCCTAGAAAGTCATAGATCTGGCTCAAGCCAGAGGTGCCCAGACTAGTTATTTCTGTGCCAGAAGTGCTGTTTTCATTTTCCAAGCATCAATCTGGCGAATGTTTTCTAGTTCACGGCATAAAAGAGAACAAAATGGATGCTTTGAAGGGAAAAAGAAATGCTCTCTACTTACCAGAACCTCTATAGTTCTAATAAACATCAAAAACACCTTTGCACAGGGATGGAACCTTTTCCTTATTCATCCATTCATTCAGCATGTATATGCTGAATCCAAATTTTGGGTCAGGTTCTATCCTGGGCTCTTGAATTTACCAAGAACAACAGGGACAAAAGCTCTTGCCTTCTTGGAGCTTACTTTCTAATGCAGGGAGACAGACAAGAAACATGTAAACAAATAGCTTCATATAGTATGAATACCATGAAGAAAATAAATGGGCTAGAGAGTAGGGAAGAGTGCTGCTTTAGGTAGAATTGTCAGGGAATGCCTTTCCATAGTGATGAGATATATGTATATATGTATTTTATAAGATAATGGCCATTTTATTATTATGTTTTAGACAGAAGGGAGAGGGAGAGAGAATCTTAAGCAGGCTCCACATCCAGCACAGAGCCTGACAGACTCAGTCTCACAATCCTGAGAGCATGACCTGAGCCAAAATCAAGAATTGGATGCTTAACTGAGCCACCCAGGTGCCCCACAAGGTGATAATATTTGAGCTAATACTTGAAGGATGAGAAAAAGCCAGCCTGAGAAGATTTGGGAGAATTTTTAATGCAGAAGGAATGGCAGGTACAGTGGTGTTGGGATAGAAATGAGCTTGGTTTATCCAAAGATTAGACTCAAGGTCATGGTGCCTAGAGCTTCGTCAATAAGGAGGAGGATATTAAGGGGTGAGGTCAGAAAGTTAGGGGCCAAAACATGTAGGTCCAATAGCCATTTGATGGAATTGAGTATGAAATGGGAGCAGCATCAGTGGATATCACAGCAGAGCTCTGGTATCATCTGATTATGATTTTAAAAATTCATGCTGTTTATTTTATGGTTAAGGGTAAAAATGCTTTTTCTAGTGCATTTCTTCAGATAAGAGAGGTGTTCAATTTTAACAGCTTACATTCTTTCAGAGACTTCGTGTCACTGGGACGGCAACCACCCCAGCATCTTGGGGTCAGCCTGGAGGACTTGGCTCTCTTCCCCAAGACTGGCCATGGGAAACTGAGCGGCCCCTTTACCCCTTGCCTCTTCTTGCACCCAACTCCCCTGCGGGCCCCCAACTCCCCTGTGGACCCCCACCCCCATCCCCCGTACACCTCTGTTGGAAGTTGGATGGTTGGATGTTGCACACGGCTCTCGGTTCCATTTTTTTTTGTCGGGGATCTGCTTTAGCACAGGCCGGTGTCTCTCCAGGTGCTCACCCAGGTTCTCCTTTGTTGCCCACACCCACGCATACCCCTGGGGAGCACTAGATGGCATGGGCCCTCGGGGCTACTGGCCTAAATCCACAATAAAGCCGTTCTAATGCCCCTCAAAAAAAAAAAAAAAAGTGAATGACATACATTTCCCACATTAATTGAACGTGATCAGCCAACAATATTTGCTGATGTGGTTGCGGCGGGGAGACACAGAAAAGATCTTAGACATGTTCTATTCCAGCTTTTTCTTTCCCAGAGTCTAGAAATATGGACTTCATGGAATTTAGGATATTAGGCTTTTAGGTGCTAATTAAAGGAGTTTGGACCAATTATCCATTGGAGTTTGTCTCTTTGGTTTCTGCTCCCGCCCCCATTTTGGCCAGAAACCTACAGTTAGTTAATGGGGGAGTTGGAATTTGAAACAGGCATTCCTACTTAACTCTACCCTGACTCTACCAGTCATTGAAAACCTTGTCCTCGCTGTCTTGATCTTTTATTGAAGAAACAAGATTTATCTACTAATTAAAGTCTAAGAGATTTATCATTTCTGGTAAAACAGACTCCGAAAGTGAGATGCCATTAGAGGAAAAATTCCCAAGTAGGGAGGAAGAGTAAATATACCAACACTGTATTTCACTTGTCCTTTTGGCATTATTGCACTCTGTCACTTACCAGCAGCCCTCCATGGACTTTAAAACTTACCAAATACCCCTTTATGCCCCCTTGACTTGACTGAGGGATCAGAAAAGCCTTTTGTAAGGTGCCTGGGTGACACAGTTGGTTAAGCATCTAACTCTTGTTTTTTTTGCTCAGGTCATGATCTCAGGGTTGTGAGATCGATCCCTGCGTCTGGCTCTGCACTCAGTGAAGAGTCTGCTTGAGATTCTTCTCTCTCCCTTTCCCTCTGCCCCTCCTGCTCGTGCTTTCTCTCTCTCTCTCTAAATAAATAAATAAATCTGTAAAAAAAAAAAAAAAAGCCTTTCAAAATACTAAGGAAGTAAAAAAGGAAAGCAATGAACACAGAAAAGGCAATGACCATAAACACAGTCTGCCTTATATAGTTTTCTTTTACCACTATATCTAGCTTACTCCCAGGGAATATGAGTAATTATACTTTTGCTCTGTTGGGCTAGTCTGGTCTGTCTTTGAAAGTACCTTTCTGACATGGACTCGTGACTTACCAGATCACTACCAATTTCTAGGGCATGGTGCTATCTTTTAACTCATTAAGAGAACTATTCACGAAGATATATACCCTATTGACACAGGTCAAGAGAACCAGTTGTCTAGGGCTCCTCTTACATGGTTCTACTTTCTGGTCTAAGAGTTACACCCAGGGGCACCTGCCCGGCTTAGTCGGTAGAGCATGCAACTCTTGATTTCGGGGTTGTGAGTTCAAGCCCTACACTGGGTGTAGAGATTACTAAGAGCTATGCCTGTTCCCCAAGTGAATGACCTCACTCATCAGGTGAGTCCCTGCCCCCTTCAAATAGTGAGAAGCTTGGTTCCGTTTGGCCTAATAGGATAGACAGACTGTCACGTAGATAACTGATAACATCCAGAGAATGAAAATTATATACATTCTCATAGGCTTTTGTCCTAATGTAATAAATAATTGTTAAATAACTGGCCTAGGCAATGTCTTCTAGAAGCCTCAACAGCCTTGGTTGTATTACCTTGAAAGGGCTTGTTTTGGATCTGTTCAAAATAAAATTCTTTCAGCTACTACACACCTGTTGGATGAGCCATGGTGAAGTTATGTTTAGGAATGTATTTCTCTTTAGGAGATGTGTGATCCACTGAAGACAAGGAGTCTCTGGCTGCTTCTTACTTAATGTCAGAAATCAGTTTGTCAGAAAGGTAAGAATCAGATTGTGAATACTTAGCCTCATTTCCTAGAAACTGAAAAGGAAGGAGAAATACACCCCATGGCCTGTTTAAGCTTGTCTGTGTGGGCTGCGCTCACTCAGTTGGATACTTTTGGCCAGTTGTCTTAGACTATATTTAGGTTTTGATTAGGAAGTTCTGAGAATTTTCAAATTTCTGCCTAGTTTCAGCTCTAGTATGTACATGCTTACCAGCAGCGTGCTTTACTTCCCATTGCTCCCTTCCAAAGAACTAAATGTGAAGATTCAGGTTAACTAATCTCATTTCCTGGGACTAAAATTTTTTGTAAAGAAACTTTTCATTCACTTGTTCCAGCCATCCATTCATCCACCTACCCATCCATCCAGTAAACTTTTGAAAAATTATTTATCAAAAACCAGGAATAGATGCTATCTGCATTGAAATACAGAAAATATAAATTTATACATAGTGAAGTTGAGTCTGCCTTCCACCCCAGTACCCAGCCACATGGTTCTTTTTAGTCTTGTTTCAAAAATATTTATTAACCTCTACTCTGGATCAGTCCAAATGCTAGATGCTGTTTGTGGCATGCATGTAATTTCTAGAAACAATTTTTTTTTAAGTTAAAAAAAAGAGAGAAAATAATCTAGGTTTTAATGCTTGTTAGGAGGCACAGTGTGATAATTTAATGTAAGCTCCATGAGGGCAGGGATTTTATTTTATTTCATTTTTAAAAAGATTTTATTTCTTTGACAGAGAGAGTGAGCAAGCCCAAGCAGGGGGAACAGCAGAGGGAGAGGGAGAAACAGACTCCCTACTGAGCAGGGAGCCAGACACCTGGCTCCATCCCAGGACCCTGAGACAAGGCAGATGCTTAACCGACTGAGCCACCCGGGCGCCTTGAGGGCAGGGATTTTAATCTGTTGTCTGCTGCTGTATTCTCCATGGCTACTAAGAGGCATTTACAGTGCCTGTAAATTCTCATTTAGTGAATGAATATCAGGATTAATAAAAATGGGAGCTGAGCTGGTTTTTATACTCTTAATATATCTTAGAATTTTACGACTAAAATTTTCTATCTCCAGTTAAGACGTTAAAGACAAGTAATTTTCTATTTTATTCTCGCAAGTCTCTGGGTAAGGAGATTTCACAAGCTTTCTGGGCAAGTAATTTATTTTTGGCATATCTGCAACTTTTCATTATTAGGAAGTTCAGTATATCTAAAGTAAATCCTGCAATTGAAATTCTAGTGCCTTACTTTAAAGGGACGGTTCTCTCGGATGCAGGCTCCCTGTGGGTGATTTCCTGGAGAAGGCCCCACAGTATATTCAGCATGGTCAGCTGGTGCCCTGCCTCTTTTTGCCTTGGAGCTTCTCTTCCTTTGCAGACTCACCAGTGTGTCTTGGGCTGCTAGCACTTCCTGAAATAACATCAAATTCTGTGTTGTTACCTCTGGTTCTTTTTGTGATACTAAGCGATCTGATTTATTTTATTTAAAAAAAATTTTTTTTTTATTATTTATTCATGATAGTCATAGAGAGAAGAGAGAGAGGCAGAGACACAGGCAGAGGGAGAAGTGGGCTCCATGCCAGGAGCCCGACGTGGGACTCGATCCCAGGACTCCGGGATCGTGCCCTGGGCCAAAGGCAGGCGCCAAACCGCTGAGTCACCCAGGGATCCCCGCGATCTGATTTAAAAACAAAACAAAATGACTTCTTGGTCACTGGCCCTTAACTTTAATGGGTTAAATTCAGTGGTCCTTATTTTTAATGGATTAATTCAGCCAGTATTTGTGTGTCCATCTGTACAGAAAACGTAACAACTACTGGTCCTAGAGGACGAGAAGAGAAATTTTATTCTTGTCAGGGCAGATTTAGGTTAAGTTAAAGGAGCAGTTGAATGCTTACAGCTTGAACCTGATAGAGGAGGAAGACAAGAGGTGTCTAGGATAAACTCTCTTACTCCAGCCCAACTGCTTCTTACTGAGCTTTCTTCTACCCCCTTGTTTTTGTCTTCCTGATTATAAAAGTAATTTTTGCTCATGGAAGAAATTTGGGGAAAACTCAGGAAATTTTAAAGCAAAGGGGGGAAAATCACCTTAGTCCTGTCACCTAGAGGCAACAGTTATTTTATTTTAAAAGATTTTATTTATTTATTCATGAGAGACACATAGAGAGGCAGAGACACAGGCAGAGGGAGAAGCAGGCTCCATGCAGGGAGCCCCACATGGGACTCGATCCTGGGACTCCAGGATCACACCCCGGGCTGAAGGCAGGCGCTAAACCACTGAGCCACCGGGGCAAGGCAACGGTTATTAATATTACAAAATACATAACTGGAATCATATTGTTAGGCTATTTTATTCCTTTTCTCTTTTATCATTATAAGCATTTTCCCATCACTAGAAGCTCTTTAGAAACATCAGTTTATTTATTTATTTTTAAAGATTTTATTTATTTATTCATGAGACACACACACACACACACACACACAGACACACACAGAGGAAGAGACACGGGCAGAAGGAGAAGCAGGCTCCATGCAGGGAGCCTGACATGGGACTCGATCCTGGGTCTCCAGCATCACACCCTGGGCTGAAGGCAGCGCTAAACTGCTGAGCCACCCGGGCTGCCCAGAAACATCAGTTTTAATGGGTGTATACTCTTCCACTATCAGACTACTGTCATTTTTTGAAACTTTTTATTTTTATTTTTTAAAAGTTTTTTTTTTTTTTTAAAGAGATCTTATTTATTTGTTCATGATAGACACACAGAGAGAGAGAGGTAGAGACACAGGCAGAGGGAGAAGCAGGCTCCATACCGGGAGCCCGATGTGGGACTCGATCCCGGGACTCCAGGATCACGCCCTGAGCTGAAGGCAGACACTAAACCACTGAGCCACCCAGGGATCCCATGAAACTTTTTTCATGATCGAAGTTTCTTCGCAGTTTTCACTCTTGAGTTCTCTGGTATGCCCATTTTGTCCACATGAGTTTTGATGCATTTCTGATTTTTTTACTCAGGATAGATTGTTGGAAGTGAAATTACTGGGTCAGAGGGTACACGTGTTTTTGAGACACTTGATACTTGTGTTGCCACACTGCTTTCCAGAAAGGTCGTGCCAGGGTTAGCCTCCTGGCATGTGTGAGGAGGCCTTCTTTCTTCATCTTTATCCCCTTTGCCTTCTGAATCCCTACTGTGCCTCCGAGCCTGGGCTGGCAGCTGGGCTTTTGGACAGGTCAAACGAGCTGCCTCTTCCTTCTTTCCCTGAGCCCAACCTGGACAAGGAAGAACAGAATGAGTAAGACTCTCACCTTTTAGTTGTTGGTGAATCACCATTCTCCCTTGATTTTTCACAACCAGATGCAAACTTAAATTGGAGAGCCTTACCCAAACCCTGGCTTTTCAAAGAACTTGTCTTGGGTGAACCCGAGTGACAATTTGAGAGATTAACGAAGGCTGTAATTTACTCCTCCCTCTTTTTAAAGGTAAAAAGATGGTGAAGGGAATTGTAAGGGAGATAATTTTGTGAATAAATACGGTGATGCAGCAGCCCTATGATGTTTGAATTTGCTTATGTACTCTACGTGTTAGCTAAGAGGTTTTCAAGGGTAATTGGGCTGTATGGGATATTGTTCTTAGAATGTTTTAGGGTTACCACTGCTGTATTTGCAGCATCCAACAATATGCTCTTTTATCTCCTATAGAATACCTCTTATGCAGTCAGTTTGGATTATGACTTCCTTGGTTAATTGGGGCTGAACAAATGAAGCAGAGAAATCAGAAATAATGATGTATATGTACTTGTAATATTTTAACTGAAAATATACATAGGCATTTGTTCACTAATCTTTTTAAAAGTGTTTATTATGGAAAATTTCAGATGTAAACGAAAGTAGAGAGACTTAGGATAATGAACTCATCACCCAGCTTATGTTGTCACCACCTCATGGCCAGTCTTTCATCTGTACCTCTTCCCAATTCTTTCTGTCTAGTTTACTTTGAAGCAGATTACAGAATCCTGGAATTTTATCCATAAATATTTTGGCATGTATCTCTAAATACGGATTCTTTTTCAAAAAACATGACACCGGGACCTTTATCCTACCTAAAATTACAATTCCTTACTGTCAGTAAGTATCAAATCAGTGTTAAAATTTCCCCAACTGTCATATATACATACATATATATATATTTTTTAACCACTTATTTTTTTTTAAAGATTTTATTTATTTATTCATGAGAGACACAGAGAGAGAGGCAGAGACATAGGCAGAAGGAGAACAGGCTCCCTGTGGGGAGCCTGATGCGGGACTTGATCCTAGGACCCCAGGATCACGACCTGAGCCGAAGGCAGACGCTTAACCACTAAGCCACCCAGGCACACCTTAACCACTTATGTGTTTGAATCAGGGTCTAGTTATAATTGATTGATGTCCCTTAAGGTTTTTTGTTTTGTTTTGTTTTCCTCTGTAGGTTTCTTCTCTCTTTGCAATTTAAGAAACACATTCACTAATCTTTTGATGTAGGGCCAAGGCCTTTCTTTGTGTATTGATGTCGTTTTTTTTTTTTTAAGATTTATTTATTCATGATAGACATAGAGAAAGAGAGAGAGAGAGGCAGAGACACAGGAGAAGGGACAAACAGGCTCCACACCGCGAGCCCGAGCCCGATGCGGGACCCGATCCCGGGACTCCAGGATCGCGCCCCAGGCCAAAATCAGGCGCTAAACCGCTGAGCCACTCAGAGATCCCTGTATTGATGTCTTGATTGGAGTTCCTTCATCTTGTTTGCATTAAAGATACCCATAGTTTATCATCTATGGTTTCCAGTTTGTTTTGCTTTTAAAAGCTGAGCATGAATTTAAAGGCATTTGTGAAGCAGTATGAGTACAGAATCCCTCGAGTTTTATGATCTACCCTCCCCTACCCCCAATCCTTTACATCTGTCTCATCTACATCTAATTTGACTTTACCAAGTCTCTGTAAGCATTCAGCTTGGTTTTCATAGAAACAGGCCTTTCCTTTTTTCCCTGATTTCAAATAACTAATAACAAGAGCACCTGGTATAAATAGGTTTGGGGAAAAAACAATTCTTGGTAAGCATGCATCTCAGTGGGTGGGAGCAGAAATGTCTAGGAGTAAGAGTGGCTGTTCATTGGGGACAGGTCACATGCTGGGGCACCAGTTGTTTCACAGAGGGAAGGGGAAGCATTGGTCATTTAGGCAGCTTGGTTGAGTGGAGGTGGGCTAAGAGATCTTCTGCATGAACAGAAAGCTATAAGCGAGAGTTGTTAGAAATTTGGGGAGAAGCTATTTTACAGAATCTGTTATTGACAGGGTATACTTCAAGGTGGTATTTTTGTTGACTTCGGTTAGAGTTTGCCTGAACCGAACTGAATTTGATAATGGGCCAGTGATGTTAAAAATTTGGTGAGGAAACAGCCAGTCTCTCTAGTTTAAAAGGTTTATATCTGTTCACTGCCAGCATAGTGTTCCATGGAACAAGTTGACATTTTCATGTAGTAAGTTGTTTTCTGTTCCTGGCAAAAGAAATTTTGGTTCATATGCCACAAGAAACAGAATTGTTTTTATTGTGGAAGGCAGGAGCAGAGCTTTGTGTTTCTTATTTGGATTAGTTGGGCACCTGCAGAATTTCTGACTTCTTTCTTTCGCTTCCTGCCTCCTGTCTGTCGTCCTTTCTTCTGTCAAAATGTTCATTACAGTGTTGCATAAAAGCAGCATTCGGACAATAGCTGAGTTTTTTTAGTGGCTCATTTTTCCAGACCCTCAAAATAATGTTTTTAGTGATTGCGTGTTCTTGGCTTACTTTCCATTTCGCCATCAACAGTGATATTGTTATTCCTGTCAAATGGAACAGTTGTTATTCCAGCAATGACCTCTGTGTCTCAATCAGCTGCAGAGACCCCATATTCCTATGTCATACCTAACTACCTTCCATGTGTACTGTCACCCTGGGACATAATTAAATTTTGGGGCAATACTTTTGGAGCTCTGTAAAGGATTTTACACTCCTTGTGAATAAAATCACTTGTTTGAAGCACGTTGCTCATTGGCCTCTTTGACACATGCACAAGCGTGGCCAGTGATTTCAGTCTGCTGTCTCTTCTGATCTCATTTCTCTTCTTCCTTTTCAGTCAGCAGCTGCATCCAGTGCCCTGCTCTCATTGAGCTCTTAGTAAAAGGGGTACTGTTTTACTGAGTCACAGCCTCTTATATCAGTGGTGGTTAGAGGGTTTTTTTTTTTTTTTTTTTAGGTCAAGTCTCCATTTCGGAGTCACATTAAATTTTAAAATGGCATTTCAGTTGTGTTACTACCTAAATTTCTCTTTTTCTTATGCAAGTTACCAGTGTTTTCTGCTTTTCCAGCTCTTTGGGGAACCTTATTGGCCCATCCAAAATGCCCGAGGCGGTCTATAACAAGGAGTTGAGCGTTGGTGTGGGAGTCAGGGCACATGTTTGTGGATTTAATTTTTGATAGCTGCCAGTTTTCTTTGGCCAAATCACGGAACCTCATGGAGCTTCCAGTTTCTTGTTTTGCTTATGTGTGTATATATATTTTTTAAGAGCTTTATTGAGATGTAACATATATGCAATTCACTCAATTCATTGTTTTTAGTATATTCACAGGGTTGTGCAAATGTTAGCACAATCAATTTTAGAACATTTTTATTCCTTTTTAAAGAAATGGTGTATACCTATTAGTGGTCATTACCCATTTCCTAAGCCTCCTTTCCCCAGCCCTGAGCAACCACTAATCAATTTCTATAGATTTGTCTGTTCTGGACGTTTCATATAAATAGAATCATACAAAGTACAGCTTTTTGTGTCTGGCTTCTTTCACTTAGAATAATGTCTTCAGGGATCCCTGGGTGGCGCAGCGGTTTGGTGCCTGCCTTTGGCCCAGGGCGCGATCCTGGAGACCCGGGATCGAATCCCACATTGGGCTCCTGGTGCATGGAGCCTGCTTCTCCCTCTGCCTGTGTCTCTGCCTCTCTCTCTCTCTCTCTCTGTGACTATCATAAATAAATAAAAATTAAAAAAAAAAAAGAATAATGTCTTCAAGGTTCATCCATATGGTAGCATATGTTGGAATGTCATTACTCTTCATGGCCAAATAATATTACACTATATGGCTAGGCTGCATTTTGTTTATCCATTTGTGAATTGATGGACATTTGCCTTATTTCTGCCCTTTGCCTATTATGATCAATACTGTCATGAACATTCATATGCAAGTTTTTGTGTGGACATATGTTTTCATTTCTCTTGGGTATATATATCAAAGAGGGAAATTACTAGATCATATAGCTCCACGTTTAACTTTGTGAGGAGTTGCCAAACTGTCTTCCAAAATGGCTGGACCATTTTCCATTACCACTAGTAGTGTATGAGTAATGTTTTTCTATATCCTCCCCAAAACTTGTTGTGTTCTTTCTTTTTGATCAAGCTATCCTAGTGGATGTGAAGTGGTATTTCATTGTGGTTTTGATTTGCATTTCCCTAATGATTAATGGTTTTGAGCATCTTTTCATGTGCTAAATGTTGACTTGTAGATCTTTGGAGAAGTGTCTATTTAGATTTTTGCCTGTATTTTAGCTGGGTTATTTGTCTTTTTGTTGAGTTATAAGAATTCTTTACATATTCTAGGTACAATTTCTTGATCAGATATATGATTTACAGGTATTTCCTCCCATTCTGTCTCTTCACCTTGATGGTTTTGTTTACAGCACAAAAGTTTTTAATTTTGATGCACTAGTTTTTTAATTTGTCACATTATTCTAACTCTGAAATTATATGCTCTGGTGTCAATATTTTCTTCTATTTTTACTCATTCTCTTCCTTTCTCTTGCTTTTAAACAGTTCTCCCTTTTACAGGGCATTTTATAGCCTCAAAGTCTCTTTAGAAACATCTGTGTAGGGGCTCCTGGGTGGCTTAGTTGTTAAGCATTTGCTTTGGGCTCAGGTCATGATCTCAGGGTTCTGGGATCCAGCCTGCGTTGGGCTCATCTGCTCAGCGGGGAGCCTGCTTCTCCCCCTGCCTCTCTTTCCTGCTTGTATGCATGTGTGCTCTCTCTCTTTCTCAAATAAATAAAATTAAAAAATCTATGTATTTATTTATCTGATACATGTGTCTTTGAAGTAATCAAGCTTTACAAATTACATGGGAAGTAGTTGTTTCCTTTCTCCAGAGAAAACATTAACATTTTATAACCAGATTTTCCTATTCATGTGTTAACATTTTATGTTTTTTGTTAAAAAGGGATCATACCACATATTCAGTTTGCTACTTATTTTTTTTTTTTAATTTTTATTTATTTATGATAGTCACAGAGAGAGAGAGAGAGGCAGAGACACATGCGGAGGGAGAAGCAGGCTCCATGCATGGGGAGCCTGATGTGGGATTCGATCCCGGGTCTCCGGGATCGCACCCTGGGCCAAATGCAGGTGCCAAACCGCTGCGCCACCCAGGGATCCCAGTTTGCTACTTATTTTTTGATGTAAATTGTAGATCTCTGATATTCTTCCGTGTTAGTACATTTTGCCCTCATCTCAATCTTTTTAATGGCTGCAGAGTATTCCATTTTAGGGGAATACTATAATTTATTTAAGTTGTACCCTATTGATAGGGTTAGGGTTGTTCTCAGCTTTTATTTATTGATTTCTATCATGAATTACATCTGTTACTGTGCCTGCACATTTACATTTGCACACTTGTGCTAGTGGTTTTTTCTATTCCATTTATTTGCTCTTGCATTATTTACTATTCAAAAGACTCAGACTTTTTAAAATTAAAAAAAAATTTCAAATGCAAGAGTTTGATTAGGTCCAACTTCAAGTAAATGTCCCAAAAGTTATGTATTTTTTTCTGTGAGGTTATGTACAATGTTAGGATCTTCTTTTGAAATTAGGTTCTTCATTTTCTCAGTAATTTAATAGAATAATACACTAAGAGAGGAATGCCTAAGTATGAATGGTTCAAGTTTTATAAATGTTGCCAAATTGCCCTCCAAGAAAGGCCAAGCTAATTCACTCAATTCAGGAGTGTATCACAATGCTCTCTCTGTTCTCTTTAACACTGGCAACCAGCCACCTTTTTAGAGAGTCAATCTGACAGGTAAAAAATGTCATTTTAGTTTCTAGTTATTTAATAGTGAATTATCACTTAAATTGTCGATTGGCTATTTGTATTTCTTCTTGGAATTGTCTGTGTTGTTTACTTTTCTGTTGGGCTTTTGGCCTTTTCTCATTATTGTGCATAGCTTTCTGAATATTAGGGAAATTTAGTTACATCTAAAAATACGACAGATATGTTTCTGTGTTTGTCTTTTGACTTTATGTGTTATGTGTATTTTGTTAAAAATACAAAATGTAAACATTTCTATGTAGTCAGGTTTTTCTCTTTTTTATTTAATGGCTTCTCATGTGGTTTCCATCCTCATTCCAATCTTATAAAAATATTTACCCATGTTTTTGTCAAGTACTTTTATGGTTTTGTTTTTAAATATAGATCTTTGCTTCATGTGGAATGCATTTTGGTTTAAACCAAAGAAGGGATCAGTTGTGGAATTTGTTGGAGTTGTAACTTTACATTTATTTTTGTGGTTATTAATAGCTTTCTTCTCTTAACTGGACTGTAAGCTCCATGAGGGCAATAGATTATATACTTTTTATCCTCCTGTTCTTTTTTTTTTTTTTTTTTAATTTTTATTTATTTATGATAGTCACAGAGAGAGAGAGAGAGGTGCAGAGACACAGGCAGAGGGAGAAGCAGGCTCCATGCACTGGGAGCCTGACGTGGGATTCGATCCCGGGTCTCCAGGATCACGCCCTGGGCCAAAGGCAGGCGCCAAACCGCTGCGCCACCCAGGGATCCCTATCCTCCTGTTCTTATTTTCAGTATTGAGCACAGTGCCTACCTCATGCTATGCCCTCCATTTATGGAGGATTTATGAATGAATCTCTTTCTCTTTGTCTCAACACAGTATCTTGAATAATTATTTCTTTCTTGATTTTGAAAAGCAACTATTCTACAAAATCTCCAGATGCTTGGATACATTTCCAAGCTCTTTTAATCCATTGATTGTACTACCTTTACTTGGTACTATGTAGCTTTAATTATTATACCTTTCTTCTGCTTAAAGCATATTTGAAAGGCTAGCCTCAAATGTTCTTAAGTATACCAGTTTGGGAAGCACTGTGATCTCCTTTAAAAACTTCTTGCTATACCCCTTAGAAAAGATTGATTTAACTTACTGATTAAACATTTGATCTATTTTGAGAGTCAGCCTGCAAAGTGGAAATGATTTGGGGGTGTTATTGCCAGAGTTTTTCTAGGATATGACATCCTTAGTTCTGGCTTGACATCCTAAATGTCTTTAAAAACTCTCATTTTGTAAACTTGGGCATCTCTAGAAAAACATAACATTTTTCTCAGAGTCTTTTAATGCAGAATACACAGAGGGTAGGTGGGAGAAAAGGCATCGAGACATTGTGTTGGCACCCAGTTGACAGCAGAGCAGATAGTGAAAAAGTCATTACTTAAAAGTGGTCTACAGGGGTGCCTGGGTGGCTCAGTTGGTTAAGCATCGGACTTGGGCTCAGGTCATGATCTCAGTGTCCTGCAGTTGAGCCCGCATCAGTGGGAAGTCTGCTTCTCCCTCTGCCTCTCACCTGCCTTGTGTTTTTGCACATTCTGTGCGGGCTAGCTCTCTCGCTTTCTCTCTCAAATAAATAAATTAAAAATCTTAAAAAAAAAGTGGTATAGAGAATTCACTTCAGCGACTTTTTGATTTCTCACCTCAAGCACGGCATGTTTCTTTCCTATGGCATGCAGTATTAGATGGACTCATTGACTGTGACTTGGGTGAAGTTCAGGTAACGTTGCTAACTAATCACTTTGTTTCTTCAGTGTACCCTCTGCTCTGTAAAACATTAGAAAATCTAATAGTCTGAACTAGAGTATTCTCTTGGGATTTTCTGCCTTGTCCTTATGCGGGAACCAGCATTAGGGTTTTAGGAGTGTTAGAGAAGTTTAACGTGTGGGGAACGAAGCTCATGGAACCTATTGTGGAAGATTCCTTGCTTTCTTCTCTGTTGGAACATTATTCTAGAGTACCTTCATGAAACTCTTAATTCTAAATAACTGCTAATTTACAAGTATTTTCAGACGAGTGCCCGTTTTCTTTGAAAAAAAAAAATAGCAGTGGTTTTGTTAAGCTCTTTCAGACTTTTCCTTAAAAAACCTAACCATGGATTCTAGAAGTATTAAAGCAGAAAAATACTCAAGTTAGGTGTGTTTGGGACCCTTGGTCTCCACCCTGGAATTAAATACCACTGAAAAGAACCCTGGAGTGAAGGAGTTTTGTGTGGCAGGACTAGCTGACTTACATAATTCTTCCTTTTGCAAGTTTCTGTTGATGGAAAATGGGCTGACTTTTAGTTGTGTCCTTGACTTCTCAATGCTAGTCTTAACTGTGAGATTTTTTGATAGTTGGATTTTTTGATAGTTGATAGTTGGAGCACACCAGTGAGCAGCTTGTTAGATGTTATCTCACATTGATTAGGTACTCTTGAGATTTACTGTGCTTGCAAAACACCTGTCTGTATTTGAGCTTTGGTAGGTGGTTGGCTTTTGTGTTTGGAGGTTTGCTCCAAAGAAAGCAAATAGCAATTGGAAAAAGGGAGAAGGGAAAAAAAGGAGTCAGCACTTTTCTATATGCTTTCATTGAAGAGGTTTCCCAATTAGAAAGCTTTTGTAGGCTTGACCTTTTTGCACTGGAGTAACCCAGCATTTCATTATGTATTCCATTGAGGTTTTGGAGCTCTGTGCCAGAAAGCGAGAACCAAGGTTGGATGTGAAAGGAATATTCAGAGAGTGAAGCTCATAGTCAACAAAGTGCTACTTCATAGGCTGGCTCCAAAAATAACCTGCCTGCTATAGGAGAGCAAGCATGGAGGTAGTGCCTGCTGCTGTTTGGAGCAGTGTTTTAGGTCCTGTTATGTCATCCCAGGGTGATTAAAGTCAAATTTAAGGCAATATCAGTTAAAATTTAGGTGGTAGAATGTTGCCTGGGTCATTCTTACCCCGTTATTTTGAAGAGTTATTTTGCAAGGTTTGGAAGGAGTACTTTTCTGCCAGGTTGGAGGATATTAACATAATATCTTCTCTAAATAGGGGGATAGACTGCATCATAGCCTTCTAGTCGTTTAGTCTCAGATTAATGATTTGCATGGATCCTGTGGTCGATCTTGAATAATTAAGAGACAGAACTTATCTTTGGTTCAGAAAAGTTAGCTTTGGAATGGATCCCTGAACCAGCCTTGAAAGTAGTAAATGTTATGGTCCAGAGGTCCTTCGTAGAGCATGCAGTAGAACTTCTAAAGACAATAAGTTTTAGGAGTTTATAAATAACGTTGAGTGTGGAAATGCATAGCACACAGACATAAAATTAGCAAATCAGGGAGTTTGACTACAAGGAATAAATTAACTCTAGTCACTTGATGGAATGAGATCATGGAAGGGAACATAGTTTGTGTTAGGCGTTGGTAATTGTGATGTTGATGCTGGCCCAGGAAATGAGTTGTCAGGTATGCCGTCATCCTCATTAATGGTTGATATTATTTCTCAGGTTGATAGTTGTATGAAGAGATGATTTTCCAACTCCCATCTAGGGCTTCAAAAATTTAAAAGCTACAAAAAAAGAGTGAAATACAGAGGAAAGTTTGCTGCCCACGCATACCCTGTAACCATCCAGATCCCTTTCCCATAGGCAATTGGTGTTATCAGTGTCTTATATATATTCTGAGATATTTTATGTGTATATAAGTAAATGTGTATATCTATTTACTGTATCCTTCTTTTAAAACAAATTATAGTAAATTCTGCACACTAGTCTCTGCCTTTTTTCACTATTTCATCTTGAGGATTATTACATGCAACTGTATAAGAAGTTTTCTAATTAAAAAGAAATGCTTTACAGTATTCCCATGAAAGAATGTATTTTTTTTTTTTTTAGTCCCCTTGTGGATGACTGTTTGAGTTACTTTGAATCTTGCTAATATAAATAATACTAGAGGGTTTTAAGAAATATGTTAGGGTTTTATATTCAAAGGTAAATGTTTTATAAATGCTTTAAGTCATGGTAGAAACTTGTTATAGTTTCAGTAGCATCTCAGATCTGTGTAACATGTTCATAAATGTCATATTTGAGTCTTACTGCAATCCTGTGAGGTAAGTCCAGCGTTTTGCCCAGAAGGCAGTAGATATCCCTTCAGAACTAGCTTGAGTGACAGAGGTAGAGGTAGAAGAACCAAGGGCTTCTGAGTCCCATTGAGTATCTTTTCACTTTACTCAAAATGGGGATGTTCCTGCCAGGGTGTAGAGAAGTTCGTGGTGGGAGAATAATATGAAATAAAACTGGATGAAACAAATGTGAGAGAGAAAGAGAGAGAGAGAGAGAGAGAGAGAGGATCCTGTTTGCCAGGGCAGAGAGGGGCTGGGTATCGGCCTGTGACAGAGGCATAAAGGTGTTTAGGCACTAACAGAACATCATAAATGAACTACCATGTTGGAATATGGTGGCAAGGTGAGCCAAAACATGGTGGTTCTTAGAGAAACTGGCGACTTTCAGAGTTCCCTAGCGTAGATTAGCAAAAAAAGAATACTTAAGATCTGCTAAGATAATGCATTTGGCATAGGTCATAAAACAGAAACAGGCAATAATAAAAACATAGGATTTTCTAAAGTCCCCAGAGTCAGGGAGGGGATGTAGCAATCTAATGGCAAGGGAATGCTTGTAGTGTTGGTCATTTTTGGCCTCAAGACCGTGTACTGGGGGAGGGCCTTCTATAGAGTCCAGATGAAAATAAAAGAGGGTCGGTTAAGTCAGCCGACAACTGGACTAGGGAGAGTGAGAATTGTGGAGGACAAAATCAGTATGACTCATACTTTCGTCACATGGTCAATACTGTTTGGAAATCTGAGTATAGGCCGGGTTATTAGCCTTCCATCATAATTACCATATGCTAAGTGCTTGCCGTGTTCTGGATACTTAGAACAGTATGCAGGCTAACCTCTCAACAACTCTGCAAAGAATCTGTTGTTACACCTAGTTGAGGAAGCTGAGGTTCGGTTAGGTAACTTGTCCCAGGCCACATATATCTTCAGTGGTAGAGTTGAAATTTATAAGTAGGTCAGCATGATTCCAAGGCTTTTTGTTCTTTCCATGATACCAGGCATTAGGCACCAAAAGTGAACAACGGAATTCCAAATAACCAGAATTCTGTCACTGTCATTGGAACTGTTAATATGTAACCAGACACTTTGCTTGTTACAGATGATTTAGGCTGAAAGAGTGAAAGGAATGCTAAGGAAAAGCGACCATTGGAGATGCTAAGATCTGGGCAGACTCACTCCAATAACTGTATAATTTAAGTTAAAGTCATGCTCTTGCCATGTATGTGTAGCTTTATGTAAGATTCTCTAGTGTCCCCTTCCCCCATTAGATTGCGCTTTCTGAAGTCCTTCTCTGTAGAGATTATATAGCAGCCAGAAGACTGTAGCTGATGGTAGCCAGGACCTAGAACTTACTTTGTGTAGAATGTCTGGGGAATCCATATACAATAAGACCACTCACTGTAATTATGAATTCTTCTATTGTGAAGTTTGAGGGAGTAAGAATCTTCTTGACTTAACAGATTTTGGCTTATAAACGTTAGCATCAATTGGATTTTATTCCCTTCAATCCTTTTACATTATCCTCAAAATATTGGAGAATACTTAATGGATAATTCTTTTGATTTATTTTAACGACCATCATAAGGAGTGTTAATATGGGAGGTTGACAATTTGGTGAAATAACCACCTGGAAGCCATGATTCAGCATTAGTCACTGGCTTTTCTGCTAGGTTACACTCCCCCATCCCTCGCCTTAATGTGGTGAGTCTCAGGCATTTGATTACCCAACTATCAAAGAAACTGACCTTAGTGATAACCCAGGCACATTTCCAGATAGTAAAAATACTCAGGGAAGGAAATTCATCTGCGTTAGCTAGTGGTATTACTTCTCTAGAGAAATGTTAGTACACTTTCCAGATTATATCCTAGAATATTACAAAGATGAATGACCATTTTAGGAAAAATGGTCATTTGCACTGTTAGTATTCTTAAAAAGTGGAAGCACAACAGAATGTACTTTCTGGACATGTTCATTTTAGTGCTTAATAATATGGGATCAGTTTTATATCTCTCTTGACTGACTTTGAAAACCATGGATGATTTGGGTTCACTCTACGTGTTTACCTGATTTCTCACCTTTCTGTGTTTCTTCACTGTCTCATGAAATTGCCATGTTTAATCTTTCATTAAATTTTTTTTTCCTAGAATGCCTATTCTTTGTTTCTTCCCTTTTTTCTTTTCTTCTATTTATCCTTGTAGTAATCTACCAATATTTGACTGTCTGCTGTGTTCCAGGCACTGTAGTAGGCATTGGGATAGAGAGGTGAACAAGAGAAGGACATGGTATGGTCTCTGCCCACAGGAGCTTACATTCTATGCTGGTGTTACTGGTTCCTCACCTGACCTGCCTTCAAGGTTTAGGTCTTCTTCTTCCCTTTGTATAGTCATCTTGGACTTTATCCCTCACTAACCCATCTTTTCTATGAGCTACATTACTTTAAATTTGAATCACACAGTTTAGTGCATGGTGACAGCTCATACTGTGGGCCGATTGTTGAAGTGTCTTAGTCTCATCTTACCAGCTAGAGTGTAAGTTCCTTATAGGCAGAAGCTGTCACAGTCTTTTTTGTCCTCTACAATGCTGAGCCCAAGTAAGTGGGTGATAAAAATGTTTTATTTCACCTTGCCGGGCTGAATGTCCCAAGTAACACTAGAAGCCATTTTGAAGATTATGCTAAAATTAAAAAAAAAATATTTATTTATTTGAAAGAGTGAGAGAGAGAGATTGAATGAACAAGCAGGGAGACAGAGGAAGGAGAGAGAATCTCAAGCAGAGTGCAGAGCCTGATGTGGGTCTTAATCTCACAACCTGAGACCATTATTGGACACTAAACCAACTGAGCCACCCAGGTGCTCCTATGCTTTTTTTTTTTTTTAAAGAAATTTGAATTCTTCCTATTGTTTGCCTAACATTTGCTGCTTCTCTTAATCTGTGCTGAAGATGAATGAAAATGACCCCACTGATTCACTATCTGCATTTGTATTATTTTCTAGTGGAGAGTTTGTATTTGAGCTGATTATTGCACACCTTCTTATCTAGTTCCCCTTGTGACTAATGAGGAATGAAGTTCATGGCTAAGGAATGGAGCTGACCTAATGCTGATCTCTTAGTACTGTGCCTGTAATCTTTAAGGCTTAAAGTTCTCACCAACTATTAATTCACTTAAAATTGGAAGCAGACACTGTAGTAATTTAAAATGTAAAATTGAGCTCCTCAAAAAGATTAATAGAAATGGGAAATAATCTTTTAATGGGATCTACATTATTTATATTTATGTGGTGTTAGAACTCAAAACTCTTCCTGAATACTAAGTGAAATATGGCAACCTAACTGTGAAGGAAGGAGGCTGGATCACTGAATTAAATGTTTTTCTGAATGTGCTAAAAGCTCTGAGGTAATGGCACTGGTGTTGGGTATAAGAAGGAAAATTTTCTTTGAAGAGGAGAGCAGAGGGTACTGGGAAGAGGAAATGCTTGCCTGCCTACACCTAAAAATTGCGACGATGAGTGTATTGAATTGAAGACCATAGAGCAGGAGAAAAGGAAACCGTTTTTCCTCTTGAGGTAATCCTAGTTCCTGACTTGAACAAACTGTCTGTTAAGAAGAATTATATGACAATATGGAGATTTGAACATTGATATTTGATGTCAAGCAATTACTGTCTTTTTAGGTGAAATGATAATATCACAGTTATATTCAAAAGAAAAAGTACTCACCTTTTAGAAATATATGCTGAAGTGCAGAGGGATACCATAATATGGTATTGGGGTCTGCTGGGGAGAGGAAGAGATGGTCAAGAGTCTAGAGTCCACTGGCCATTTATTTATAATTTTGGTGGCCGGCTGATGGAATAAGGCTAAGCAGGGTTTTTTGTTGTTGTTTGCTTGCTTCTTTTCTAAGGATAAGCAGTTTTTATTAGGCCAATGGACTTTGGCATCACCTTTAAACAAAGTATAGGAGTTGGATTGCTGACAGTAGTGTGTGGGGACAACATCCAGGGAAGGACAATATTATGTTTGGGGGAGAGTGGATGAATTTGAAGTAGTAAGTTAATTAATCAATTATAAAAAATATTTAATTTCCACCTTTGATGTGGGGTTTGAACTCATGACCCGAGATTAAGAGTTTTATGCTCTTCTGATTGAGCCAGCCAAGCACCCCTAGATTGGTATATGTTAGATAAATGGGATGGAGTGGATTCATAAAGGAAATTATTTTTTAGCTGAGGCATTTGGACTTGATCTTATAGGCTGTAGAGAGCCATTTTTGATTCTTAAGGTACCTAATTATTAATTTGATTTGATGATAATGTAGTGTATTATTAGTTATGTGCTTTTGCACAGAGAATAGAACTTGACTATACTTTTTAAGTTATTTTTCACATAAATTGTTTCTGGAGTGCCCCAAAGGGCTGTTCAGGGACCAGAATTAATATTTCTATTTTTAAAAAGGGAGGGATGGGCTTAGTGGTTGAGCATCTGCCTTTGGCTCAGGGTGTGATCCCAGGTTCCAGGATTGAGTCCTACATTGAGCTCCCCACAGGAAGCCTGCTTCTCCCTCTGCCTGTTGTCTCTGCCTCTCTCTGTATGTCTCTCATGAATAAATAAATAAAATCTTTTTTTAAAAAAAGAGAAACACTGGATTCAGATCTGACATACTGAGTTCTGAGCTCCTTCTACACATTTTACTTATATTAAAAGTAATTGTTTCCTGTATGACTGATTTTCTTTTTTATTTGAGGTGTGTGGTATGTATAGGTGATGTTGACTTTAGGCATTTACTGCCTTTTCTTACCTGTCTGCTTCCTCGGAAGATACATACTTTTTGGTTCTTTATTTTTTTTGTGTGGTCCTAGCCAATTTTCCCCCAGCAATTCAAGACCCAGCACTTCATTTATCCCGTCCTGCCAGTTTGGTTGCCGTGACACATCTGCCCAGTGTAATGTAACGCCGTGAACCCATGCTTCTAATTCTACGCTATGTATCCTACTTTCCTGCCACCCCTGAAATTTATAAAATGAGATAATACAGCTTTTTCTGAGATTCTTTGTGTCAAAGATTTGAAAGTAATCTAATGGAAGGTACTATAAACATCTTAAGAAATACTATAATTTCATAGATTCCCCCCCAAAATAACATTTTAGTCCACTTCATTAAGACCTTATTTGTATTCAATAAAATGGAACCATTTTAAGTATACAGTTTGCATTTTGACAGATATATACAGCCTTGTAATGACTGCACCATCAACATGTAGAACTTTGCTATTATCCCAGAAAATTCCTTTAGTGCCCTTTGTATTCCTTCCCACCCTTCTAGCCCCAGAAAACCCCTAGTTTGCTGTCACTGTAGGTTATCTTTGCCTATTCTGGAATTTCATGTAAATGACCTTAACTAGGTGGTATCAGCATCCCATGTTTAAGATTCATTCACTGGGGGCAGCCCCAGTGGCTCAGCGGTTTAGCGCCACCTTCAGCCCAGGGCGTGATCCTGGAGACCTGGTATCGAGTCCCAGGTCAGGCTCCCTGCATAGAGCCTGCTTCTCCCTCTGCCTGTGTCTCTGCCTCTCTCTCTCCCCCCCTCTCTGTGTTTCACATGAATAAATAAATAACATCTTAAAAAAAAAAAAAGAAAAAAAGATTCATTCACTGGAGCGCCTTGGTGGCTCACTCAGTTAAGCTTCTGCCTTCAGCTCAGGTCATGATCTCAGGGTCCTGGGATTATGCCCTGTGTTGGGCTCCGTGCTCAGCAGGGAGTCTGCTTCTCCCTCTTCCTCTGCCTCTCCTTGTGCTCATGCACATGCAGGCTCTCTTTCTCAAGTAAATAAAATCTTAAAAAAAAAAAATTCAATCTTTGTTATGGTCTGTATCAGTAGTTTGTTACTTTTTATTGCTGAGTGGTAAATCTGAGTAGTGTTACATTGTATGGCTATAACAGGATTTGTTTATCCATTTTTTTTATTGATGAACATGTGAATTGTTTCTAGTTTTTGGCTATTGTGAATAAAGCTGCTAGGAACTTGATGTGGAACTTTGGGTGGACTTATGTTTTCATTTCTCTTGGATAAACACCTTGGAGTGGGAGGACTGGGTCATATGGCTGGTAGGTGTGTGTTTAGCTTTTTAAGAAACTGCCAAATTGTCTTCCAAAGTGGCTTTATAATTTTACATTCTGTCTAGCAGTATGAGGGTTCTAGTTGCTCCATATCCTCACCAACGCTAGGATGAGAAAATTTTAGCCATTCTGATAGTTGTATACACTATCTTTTGCTTTAACTTTACATTTTCCTCATGACTAATGATATTGACATCTTTTCATGTACATACTTGCCAACTGTACATCTTTGGTGAAATACTTGTTCAGATCTTTTGCCTGTTTTTAAAAATTGGGTTATTTTTTTAATGTTGAGTTTTGAGAATTCTTTGCATATTCTGGACACAAGTCATTTATCAGATAATGCTTTGCAGAGATTTTTCTTCCATTCTGTGGCTTATATTTCATCCCCTTGGTAGTGTCTTTTAGGAACAAGAATTTTTATTTTGAATTCCAGTTTATTCATTTGCTCTTTTACGAATTGTGCTGTTGGCATTTACTCTTCATCCTGTCTTTTCATTTTTTAAAGTAATAAAGTAGTTTGGGATTTATCAGAGCATGGCTAGAAGTCAAAGAGTATTTCATTTTTATGTTGGGTAAGAATCACTACAGACAAAATATTTTCTATGGGATCAATTCTTGAATTTTCTCTGGCACAATGTTTCTAGCAATTAGAAGTCAAATGCAGTGCAGAATATTTTGAGTGTTTCTAGAGAACTTAATTTGTAAGCTGTTTAGTTACTAATTACCTGTCCTTTTCTATAGAAAGAACTTAACTATTTTAAGGCGCCTTTTTTAAAGGAGGCTGTTATAGGTATAAGAGTCCACAAATCAAGATCTGAGTAGTAGCTAATAGTCAAAAAGTATTAAATTTGATAAGAGAACATGCTCAATCATATCGTTAATCCTAATTTGTGGTAGTGCTTTTCAGTTGAAAAGAAATGTAAGCTATTGTTAGGTATTAACCTACTACCGGGTAAAATGCCTTGTAGCTGAATTGGAGGAGTTTTGAACCAGTCTTTATTACTCAGTTTTGAGTGTCCGTAATTTCCAAGAATGAAGAAAAAGGAGTTAAGATTGGGAGGCAGTAATTAGTATGCTGTTTCTATTTAAAATACTTTAGGAGATAATGACAAAAGCATAGGGTTATATAATTTTTGGTGTCTCTGAAATGATAATGAAGTATGTTACAAATTGGATAAAGCGAGCACTCTCAGTTTAAAAAAATTTCTTGATGGTTATGGATAGATTATACAGAGGTGATTTCAGTATTAGGAATACTGAAGGACTTTGACCTTAGTTTTGAGCCT
This sequence comes from Canis lupus familiaris, assembly GCF_011100685.1. Taxonomy (NCBI): domain Eukaryota; kingdom Metazoa; phylum Chordata; class Mammalia; order Carnivora; family Canidae; genus Canis; species Canis lupus. The sequence continues at coordinate 16,551,028 of NC_049226.1, forward strand.
GCTTTCTTTTAACTGGTCTATGAATTCTTAACGCTGCACTCTTTGCACACTTTTCCTAGACCTTGATGCCATGCTCGTTGACATGTGATAAAGTTTTCTGTGTACCTGAAGAGGTTTTTTTGACTGAATACAGGACATGGAGTGTGCAATTTCTAACATTACTGACAAGGTCTGTCTTTCTCTTAAAAGATGAGGAATCTTAGGAGTCTTAGCTAAAAATTTAAAGCCTGAGTGTGCTGCCCTCCTGATCATTTCTTTCTGCTCACATCTTTTTTGGTAAATCAGGCCAGAGGGATTGTTTACCTTTTGAATAAAAAACAAGTAGATCCTGCAGTTTGTTTTGGTTGCAAATATCCAGGCAGCTGAATTTAGATGGAGCCGAAGATGCTGCCTTGCTTTAGTGGATGTTCTAGAAACCAAGAGACAATGCCTGTTACTTACATGGTGAAAGGTAATGAATCTAACGAATCTCTTCTTTCCTTTGTGAGGAGAAAGAATGCCACCCTCATCAATTTATGACTTCATTGTAGTTATGTTTGTATCTTTTGAGATATGGCTCCTAATTGTTTTAGCTTTAGCGGGTTTGAGTGATAGTTTTAGGACAAAGGGGGAGGGAATCTAGTTACAAGAACTGGCAGTTTTTATCACTTTTATCAATTCAAGTCTAATGACGTGAAGAATAGTTAGTATTGGGCAGATCCATATGTAATGTATTTTGTTAAGCGTCAGTAGTTTAAAAAAAAAAAAAAAAGTCCAAGTAGTCATATAATTCGTTATAGCAGCTGAAAATTTTGTGATGCAAGAAACCAGTGAAGCTAATTCCTGATTCACCCAGAGCAAAGGAATTTAATATTCTAACTTCAGCAAAAGGCAACTAAAAAGCAAACATGAACCACTTTATGTGGCTTTCAATATGTAGGAATATTTTGTTCATCTTTCCTCATATGTTTTACTTCTTAGTCATTTGCTTCCAGTAGTTTCCAAATTGGTTGAGGGAATTAAGGTGGTAAGTGAGTTCCCTGTAGTACAAGATTTTCCTGCTGTGAATATGAACCACTCTTTCTGGAAAAACCCTTCCATTGGCAGTCTTCTTGAGGCCATGTACTTCTCTGCACTTAGTGATTTGGGGGCTGAAGCCTGTGTTTAGTCAGAGATGACAAATGGTTCAAATTTTTTTTTTTTTCCAGTTTAGTGACTGAGAAATGATTCAGAATTGAAACTAAAGTGAGTATGGAGTTACTTGCAGTTACTCTTCAACCGTTACTGTCTGCTACTATTAGGCACATTTTGGACATGTGGTTTCCATTTCGATATTCTGTGTTACGTTGCTAAATTTCTTGTCTGGTTTAGACACTTTGCCTTTGGAAATTAGGTTGGAACTAGCTTTGAACAGGACCACTAGAAATTGAACACTGTGGTCCATTTGGGAGGAGAACTTGGCATATTTTTACTTAAAGGATTCTTAGGAAAATTTTGATAACAAAAATATATTTTCCAGATGTTACAAGCTTTGGAGGTTAAGTATTTGTTGAGAAAACCAGGAAGCTTCTGATTCCTACTGAAAATATTAGCCTTTTAAGCTAAAGCTATCACTCAGTCCTTTTTTCTTTTATAATTAAACAAAGGTAAGTTTTAAAAAACCATGTTCATTGTAAATACAGAGTTCAGTTTATAGAAGTTTATAATGAAAAAAGCAAAGTGCCTCCTTCCTCCATTCCTGATTTTTTTTTTTTTTTTTTCCCATTCCTGATTTTACTCTCAAGAGGTAACTACTATTAACATTTTGGTGTGTGTCCTTCCGTAGCTTTTCCAGGCACATGCAAATATTTGTAGGTAGATTTGGAGGGTTTATTTTCTCCTTACATATATAAAATCTACTTTATTTCCCCACCCCCCCCACCCCCATTTTTCTGTTAGCTTTTTGGAAGGTTGCTATTAATTTTCCTTTTTTTTTTTTTTTTGCTAGTAATTTTCTTAACTTTTGTGGTATCTTTTGTTATTTAAAAGGTTTTATTTTGCTTATTTTTTTTACATATCTTTATAAAAAATATGGAACATTTCACGAATTTTCTTCTCATCCTTGTGCAGAGGCCATGCTAATTCTCTCTGTATCGTTCTAGTTTTAGTATGTGTGCTTCCAAAGTGAGCACAAAAAAGTTGTTTTTTTTTTTTTTTTTTTTTTTAAGTATAGTTTCAGTATGACTTCTGGGTTTTATGGTATCCTTAGGAGTGTAGGTACCCATCCGAGCATTAAAAGTATTCTATGTTTTCTTCTAGTGCTTTGTAAATTTATTTTTGATGTTTAGGTTTTACATCTACTTAGAATATAGTTTCAGAATAATGTGAGATAAGGATCTGGATTCCCCCCCCCCCCCCAAAAAAAATACTGATAGCCAGTTGTTCTAATAGTTTATCATTTACATACTTATTTGAAATGGTTTTGTTAATATAGTCTTATTTACTTATTTAAGATTTTATTTTTAAGTAATCTCTGCACCTGTGGGGCTTGAACTTGCAACCCCGAGATGAAGAGTTGCAAGCCCTACTTGCAGAGCCAGCCAGGTGACCCTTAACATACACTCTTGACAAAGGGTGCTTGTTTGTGTACCTGTACTACATGTTTTAATTACAGTCACTTTAGAGAATGTTTCGAAATTTCTTTAACTATTACAGTTGATTTTCCCTCTCTTTTTAAAGTAGACTAATCATAATCATGAGCAAATAATAATTTGGACTCTCCCAATGTTTATGCTCCTTTTTTAGTGACAATGTGGAAGAATAGTTACAGTGATAATAGTACCACCTAATATAGTGGTTCTCAACTTTATGCGCACAGAACTTACCTGAAGGATCTTATTAAAATGCAGATTCAAGTAATTGCACTAGTAGGTATTTACCCAAAGAATGTAAAAATACTAATTCAAAGGGATAATGCACCCTGATGTTTATAGCAGCATTATCTACGATAGCTAAATTTTGCAAACAGCCCAAGTATCCATTGACTGATGAATAAAGATGATATTGTATATATATGTATATATATATATATATGGACATACAACAGAATATTAGCCATCAAAAAGAATGAAATCTTGCCATTTGCAATGACATGGATGGAGTTAGAGAGTATAATGCTAAGTGAAGGGATTCCCTGGGTGCCTGCCTTCGGCCCAGGGTATGATCTTGGAGTCCCAGGATCGAGTCCCGCATCGGGCTCCCTGCATTGGGCTCCCTGCAGGAAGCCTGCTTCTCCCTCTGCCTGTGTCTCTGCCTCTCTCTCTGTGTCTCTCATGAGTATAATGCTAAGTGAAATAAATCAGAGAAAGACAAACACCATACGGTTTCACTCATGTGGAATTTAAGAAACAAAATAAGCGAGCAAAGGGGAAAAAAGAGAGAAGGAAATAAACAGACTCTTTAACTGTAGTAAACAAATTGCTCATTGCCCGAGGCAGGGGATGGATGAAATAGGTGAAGAGGATTAAGGAGTGCACTTGTTGTGAAGAACGCTGGCTCTTGTGTGTAATTGTCGGATCACTATGTTGTACACCTGAAACCAATATTATGCAGTTATGTTAACTAACTGGAATTTTTTTTTATTTTTTGTTTTTTATTTATTTATTTATTTAACTAACTGGAGTTTAAATAAAACAAACAAAAAAAGATGGCATATAAAAAAATGCAGACTCAGTAGGTCTGGGGTGGGCCTGCGTTTCTGACAAGCCCCTATGTAATGTTGATTTATAGGTTCATAGACCTTACTTTGAGTAACAGGGGGCTAATGTTTGTTAAACATTTCATTCTAGTCCCTGTTCTTAGTGCTTTCTGTGTATGAACTCAGTTAATCATCTTAACTCCACGAGGATTATTATCTACTACTTTACCAACAGAGAAACGGAGACTTGGAGAAATCTGTAACTTGTGCACAGCGACACTACCAGTAAGTGGAAGAGCTAGACCCAGCCCAGGCAGCGTTGGCACCTTCAATCTCTCAAATAGATTTCCTCACCAATACTGGATATTATTTTCTCCTACATGACTCAAATGGTAATACCTTTAGTTTTTGTTTTAAATTAATAGACTTTATTTTTTGAGCAGTTTTATATTTACAAAACTTGAGCAGAAAGTACAGAGAATTCCAGATATCCCCTTACTTCCCCATTCCCCATGACCCCCATTTTCCCTAATATTAATGGCTTGTGTTAGTGGGGGTATATTTATTACAGTTGATGAGCCAATATTGATATGTTATTGATTAAAGTCTGTAGTTTACATTAGGGCCCACATTTATTTTGTATAGTTCTGTGGGTTTGGACAAATGCATAATGTCATGTATCTACCATTATAATATCACACAGAATAGTTTCACTGCCTTAAGGATTTTGCTTGCTCCACCTATTCATTTCCTTTTCTCCGTCACCTCCAGCTCCTGCAAACACTTATCTTTTCACCAGCTCCATAATTTTGCCTTTTCCAGAATATGGTATGGTTGGAATTGGACATTAGGCACCTCTTCAGATTGGCTTCCTTCACTTAACAATGGCCGTGTAAGGTTCCTTCCTGTCTTTCTGTAGCTTGGTAGGTCTGTTCTTTTAATCACTAGGTAAATTCTGTTGTCTGGATGTACCTTAGTTTATCCATTTACCTGCAGAAGAACATCTGGGTTGCTTCCAAGTTTTGGCAGTTATGAATAAAGCTGCTGTAAAATCCACCTGCGGGTTTTCCTATAACCTAAGTGTTCTTTTCTTTCTTCTTCTTCTTCTTTTTTTTTTTTTTTTTTAAGATTTTGTTTATTCAAAAAAAAAAAAAGATTTTGTTTATTCATTTATGAGAGACACACACAGAGAGAGGCAGAGACACACAGGCAGAGGGAGAAGCAGGCTCCATGCAGGGAGCCGGATGCGGGACTCTATCCTGGGACTCTAGGATCACGCCCTGGGCCTAAGGCAGGCGTTAAACCACTGAGCCACCCAGGGATACCCAAGTAGCCTGAGTTTTGAACTCTTTGGGTAAATACAAAGGAGCATGATTGTTGGATCATATGATGTGTATGTTTAGTTTTGCAAGAAACTGCCAAACTGTCTTCCTAAGTGGCTGTTTGGTTCTGCATTCTTACCAGCAATGACTGAGAGCTCCTGTTGCTCCACATCCTTACTAGCATTGAGTGATGTTGGTGCTTTGGATTTTTGCCATTCTAATAGGGGTATAGTGGTATCTCATTGTTGTTTCAATTTGCAATTCCCCAGTGACATAGGACGTTGAGCATCTTTTCATATGCTTATTTGTTCTCTGTCTATATCTTCATTGGGAGGGTCAGATTCTTTCGCCCACTTTAAAAATTTTTCTGTTTTTTTTTTTTTTTTTTTATTGTTGCATTTTACAAGTTCTTGGTGTATTTTGGATACCTGTCCTTAAATCAGATATATGGGTGTTTTGTTTGTTTTATCAAATATATGTTTTGCAAAGATTTTCTCCCAGGTTTCGGCTTGTCTGTGCCTTTAGTTTTTACCATTATGATGATGCTTGCCCTTGAATTGTGACAAATAATGATTAAGAAAGTTTCCTTCTCTTTTTGTCTTTTTCAGAGCGTTTTTCAGGCATGGTATTCAGGGAATCTTTGAAAATTATTTGGCTAAATAAATAGACTAAGCAAGGCATGTCTGTTTTGTTCTGGATACTTAAGAACACATTCCTTATGGTGCTGTATTTAAGAATGTAATTGAAAATTTAATTCCCAATCCTTGTGAATAGTTTACTCTTCCTCCTTCCATGATCTCTTGTCTCTTTAATGTTTATGTTGATTGCTTGTCCAGCATCCTAATCTCATTCTGGCTTGATCTTTACTTTAGTGACTGTCTCTCCACTTGTCTGTAGCAGTCTATTCTTGGGGCTGGACAGACCGCCACCTCTGGAATCATAAATGTGGAAATTTTGCTCTCTGAACACAATTTCCTGTCTTTTTAGTTGTGCCATTTGCTGAACTTAAGTGTCTGATTTCACTGAGGCCTCCAGCCCCTGAAATCTTGCCTGTCTCCAAATGTGTGACACTCTTCCTGGCATCACTTTCGTCCACGTGGACATAGTTGGTCACTTTCAATGAGTCAGAAGTATCCTCAGTTCTCCTGCAGCTTTGTTCTGCTGTCCCACATGCCGTGCACATCTCCAGCTGAGGATTAACAATACTGCCCATTTTCCGTGTTCCTGCTTTAGGGCCTGAAGAAATGATGGAATTGTGTTTATTTGTCCAGTTGCCAATGCGTGAGTTCTGCCCTCATCTGTGCCTCTTATTGTTAGTAGCCCTCGTACCCGTGTGGAGCTGATTTCTTTTCTCCTTTGCCAGAATGACTGTCCTTTCCAAATCTTTACCCCTTTTTGGTGAGCTCACGTTCACCTTCCTCTATCACAAGATTCCATACTGAAACAAGCCTAAAAAAAAAAAAAAAAGAAAAAAAGAAAACCAAAGAAATCTGTTATTTCTTGTATCATACCTTCTGTTACTCAGATAAAGAGAACATTCCTAAGTTTCACATGCCATTTCTAGTTGTCCAGTCTCCTCTCTCCTCTCTGAGCCCCATCTCCATTGGCCTTTTGTCAAATTCTTCACATGCCATACATACTCTTTCTTAGCATTGAGTCTTTCTGTCCATCCTTCCCTCTGCCAGACAGATTTTCTCTTTCACTGTTTAATTCACATTCATCTTTGGCACTTAATTTATATGTCACTTCCTCAAAGAGGCTTTTCCTGACCTTCTATTTGCCTGAAGACAGATTAGACTCCCCCCTGAAATAATAGTAATGAGACCAACAAGAATAATAGCAGCGGGATCCCTGGGTGGCGCAGCGGTTTGGCGCCTGCCTTTGGCCCAGGGCGCGATCCTGGAGACCCGGGATCGAATCCCACGTCGGGCTCCCTGCATGGAGCCTGCTTCTCCCTCTGCCTATGTCTCTGCCTCTCTCTCTCTCTCTGTGTGACTATCATGAATAAATAAATAAAATCTTTAAAAAAAAAAAAAAAAGAATAATAGCAGCAAACATGGTATTTATTCTATGCTGGTACTGTTCTAAGCACTTTATATATATGGGCTTTTAAATTTTTAAAAAAATCTTCACATCAACCCTATGAGTTAGATAGATGGGTAAATAAATAGGACCTAAAATTATCCCCATTTTACAGAGGAGGAAACCAAAGTACAGAGTGTTGTCACTTGACCCAAGTCACACAACCATTTGGCAGCAGAGCTGGGATTTTCACGCAGCCATCAGGCCTCAGAGCCCGTGTTCTAAACCGCTGTGCTGTAATATAATGCTAATTATGATGGTGTAATTTTGGTTAATGTCCACCTTTCTTGGTAGGCTGTTAGTTCCTGGAGTTCAGAGATTGCACCTATGTGGTTAATTTTTGATTGTCCAGTGCCTTGAACAGAACCCAGCAGCAAGTAGGCTGTGACAGATCCAATCAGCTAGCCATTCTGCTTAAGTGAGTGAGTAAAAAGAAGCTTTTGGTGTGAGCATCTTCAGATTCTGTACCTTCTGCTTCCACATACTCAGCACCCTGGATCGAAAAAATAGGTGCTTGCATTTATTTATTTATTTATTTATTTATTTATTTATTTATGAATGATTTTATTCATGAGAGACACAGAGAGAGAGGCAGAGAGACAGGCAGAGGGAAAAGCAGGCTCCATGCAGGAAGCCTGATGTGGGACTCGATCTCTGGTCTCCAGGATCAGGCCCCGGGCCGAAGGCAGGCGCCAAACCTCTGAGCCACCCAGGGATCCCAAGGTGCTCACATTTATTTCAAAAGTAATCCCTGGGCAGCCCCAGTGGCTTAGCGGTTTAGCGCTGCCTTCGGCTGGGGTGTGAATCCTGGAGTCCTAGGATCGAATCCCACGTCGGGCTCCCTGTGGGGAGCCTGTTTCTCCCTCTGCCTGTGTCTCTGCCTCTGTCTCTCTCTCTCTCTGTGTCTCTTATGAATAAATAAATAAAAATCTTTTAAAAAACAACAACAAAAGTTAATCCCTCTATCTGTTGACTTTCTCTATCCTCGGGGTAATATCTGTACTTTGTGGCTAAGGAGAACTAGTGTCAATGTCCATAAACTGAGTGTCCTTCATCTTCTCTGTCCCTTAACGTTTCTCACCTTTCCAGAGGTGTTGGCTACGAGCCAGCAAAGTGTGTATCTTCTGAGCAGGCACAGACTGTGTGGTCGCTTAAATACACAAAAGGGAGTGTATGTAATATGCACAGTAGTTTAAGTTTGCTTTTATATTAAAAATTAACTTCCAGTATTGAATTATAGTTTTGCAAGCTGTCACCATTGAGGGCAGCTAGGTAAAGGGTACATGGGATCTCTATTACTTTTTAAAGTTACATGTGACTCCAATTATTTCAAAATAAAAAGTTTAAATAAGATATTAAATTATGGAGACCTCTCCACGTCAGCATATAACGTGCTGACTTCTAACTAACTACACAAGACTCCATTGTATAGATGAGCATTTCTTTATTTTACCTTTCCCCTACTGATGGACTGGTAAGCTATTTTTTTTTTTTTTTTTTCATTTTTACCAACTGCTACAGGGGGAACAGCCTTGCGTTCATAGCTTTTTCCTTGCTTGGGGATATACGCACGGACAAATTTTAGAAAAGGAGAGGGGATCAAAAGATAGATGCATTTGGAATTTTGATGAAAGCTGACAGGCTGCTCTCCAAACCAGTTTATACTTTCATCAGCAGTTAGGATAGAGCCTGTTCTTCTGCATTTACCTGCACTATCCTGATCCTGTTCCTCTATCTTTTCTTTGGGATTTGAAAAAATTAATTAGTCCTCTTCCATTGAATATTTCTCCTTCTCTGTTGGCTCTTTGCTGTCTGCTCATCCTCTGTCAAATCCTCCTCATTGATAAGACTTTCCTTTAATACCTAAGTGCTTGACTTGTATTTATTTCTTATATGACAACCCTAAGAGGTAGTTCCTGTTGTTATTCCCATTTTACAGGTAAGGAAGCTGAGAGATAGAGAAGTTAAGTGACTTGCCCAAGGTCACCCAGATAGTGAGGAGCTGGAAAATGATATAGTTGGTCTGACAGCAGAGCCTGTGCCCTAACCACCACACTCTAAGAAGGGGTCGAGAAACTTTATTGCCAGCTGCTCAAATCTATCCTGCGGCCTGTTTTTCATATAACCCAGCCAATATGCTTTTTACATTTTTAAAGGTTTTTTTTTTTTTTTTTTTAAAGGGACAGTGTGTGACCCACAAAGCCTAGAGAAAAATTTACTTATTAAATGAGATTGTTTTTGTGAAATTATTTAGCATAGCACGGGGTCTTAATAATAGCTTTGGAAAGGGGGCATTATTGGCATTATCATCACCCGGTTTCTATGCCACCTCTTTCTGCTCCTGTAAGCTTAGGGCGGTCTGGGTGCCTTCATTGAACTGCTCTGGGAGGGGTTTTTAGTGCTGTGTAGCCAATACTCTTATCCAATTGAAACTTTGGTTCTGAGTTCTTGTATCATTTGATGCTAACTACCCTTTTCTTTTGCAAATTGTTTTTACTTTACCTTTTAAAACCGGAGTGCCTTCTGTGTTTGCTTTTTCTCCACCAGTACACTACTACTTCATAAGGTCCTTTGGTACTCTTTCTCTACCAGCTTTATAAGGGATGGTATTCTTCTGGATTCAGTCCTTGGTGCCCCCTCCCTGCCTTCTGCCCCACTTCCTCTTCCTTTCCCTCCTCTGAATCATGGAGCCCTGCATTTGGATGTGATTCCATCCTTCTCTGTCTGAGCAGCCTCTCTTGGTTTCTTTCTCTTTAAGAATCGAGAATAGTAGTGCCCACCTCACGATTGTGTTGATTAAATGAAACCATGAATGTAAAACCCTCAAACCGTGTCTCATTGGCAGCAAGTGCTTAATAAATAATAGCAATAGGAATAGTAATAATTGTATAGCTGTGTTGCTGTTCTAACTCAGTACCTCTAGCACTTCCACCGTTCCTCACGTCCACATAGAGATACTTAGTCACCTGCTAGAGACCCACACTGAGACACTTCCCTAGATGCTCTCAACTCTTTCTCTGGCTTCAGTGTTGAGTGGCCATGGCCTTAATTAAATCACTTATTTTCTGCCAGTCTTAGTTTCTCCATTTTTGAAATGGCAATGATAATAGGAACTCACCTTATTAACATTGAATGAGATCGTTCTTTTTTTTTTTTTTTTTGAGATCGTTCTTCTAAAAGTATTGAGCATAGCACTGGCGTGCTCTAACTAACAGCTTCAGAAATATTAGAAGGGTGCCTGGCTGGCTCAGTTGGTAGCGCATGCAACTCTTGATCTCGGAGTCATAAGTGCAAGCCCCACATCATGGGGTAGAGTTTACCTTAAAAAAAAAAAAGAAATATTAGAGCCATCATGACCATTAGTATCAGTGTTATTATTATCATTCATTCATTCATTCAATCATTCATTCATTCATTTATAATTCCTGAGAAACACAGAGAGAGACAGAGGCAGAGGGAGAAGCAAGGCTCCATGCAGGGAGCCTGATGTGGAACTTGATCCCTGGACTGTGTGCAGGATCATGCCCTGAGCCAAAGGCAGATGCTCAACTGCTGAGCCACCCAGGTATCCCATTATTACTCCTCTTAAAATTTGATCTTCCTTTTGCCCTGTTCTGCTCAGAACAGGAGCCTCAGCTTTTTCCATCTGTCTTCTCTTCCTGATCCTTTACAGGCAATTAGTCACCAAGTACTGTTGATTCTACCTCAGAAGCATTTGCTCACATTCATCCACTCCTTATCATTTCTTGACAGAGTTATTGTGTAACCTTCTAATTGGTCTCCTGGCCTCTGGGCCACCTTCCACCTTTCATCCAGATTTATCTTTATTGAAGACAGATCTGCTCACATCACTCAGGAGTAAAGGCTTCAGATGAGCCCCTCTTACCTGAAATATAAAGCCTGCAAGGCCCATAACACCTCAGTCTTTTATGGCCCCCTCTCTTGTCCCTGGAACCTAGGAGTCCTCCATGAGAAGATGATGCTTCTGACTATTCCTTGACTGTACCAGGCACTCTAAAATCTTATCTGGTACCAGGAGGGATTGCTCCTCCTTCATTCTTATTGCTTAGAGTGCAGTCCCTCCACCCACTCCCGGCAAATAAGCAACCCTCCAATCCAGATACCTTAATCTGTCTTGGGAATGCTTGGTGGCCCTTCTGTGATGAGCCTCAAAAGATGCCATGCTCTCTTTGGTCTGGACTGTCCTTCATTAATAATTCAGTAATGCCCAACATTAATTGGTCCTTCATTAATGGTCAGTATGGTGGGCCGTTCAGTCCCACCTGAGTTAGGAGCCAGACTGGCTTGGTTAATCATGTGCCTGTAGAACTGGGGTAAAAGTGTTCAACCTATCTGTGCTTCAGTTTTCCAATCTATAAAAAGTGGATATTAGTCTTGTTGTGAGAATAGTGAATTAATATAGGGAAAATGCTCTGAATAGGCCCTGTGCAGACTAAGTACTTCATCAGTATTGGCTGTTGTTATCATTATCACCATTGCCGTCGTCATTGTCATCATGATCATGATGCTTTTTGATTTCTTAATAAGCATCTCTTACATACCTCTGTAATGACATTAACTGCTTTGTATTACATTCACTTTTTTTTGTATGTTTCCCAGTAGACTATGGCTTCTTTGAGGGTAGGACTGTTGCAACCATCTGTGTCATCAGTATCCAGTACACAGTGGACCCTGAGTAAACATTCAATCAGTTTTGCTGTTTGCTCAGCCTATAATAAAGTCCTGGATCCTCCTGCATTTCAACAGTCAGTATCTCACATCTTCTGGAAATGATTACTTTCTGAAAGTATGGCATTAGAGACACAAAACTGTTTTAGGACCTCAATAGGCTCTTCTACCAGAAATTTACTATAACAAATGAAGCTTCCATTTGAAGTGGACAGAGTGCAGCTGATAGTGTTGCAGTCTTTGGGCGGAAGTTTCTCCCAAAGTGGAAGAGAGCTTCTAATGTTGTTTGTTAAAGGGACACAGTCCAAAGCTAGAAAGTCTACTTGTTATCAGATCGTTTTTTTTTTTTTTTTGATATAAGTAGAATTGTTTTTGCCTTTTTAACTTTATTTTATTTTATTTTTTTAAGATTTTACTTATTTATTCCTGAGAGACACCCACACACAGAGGCAGAGACACAGGCAGAGAGAGAAGCAGGCTCCATGCAGGGAGCCCTATGCGGGACTCGATCCCGGGACTCGATCCCGGGACTCGATCCTGGGACTCGATCCCGGGACTCCAGGATCATGCCCTGGGCTGAAGGCAGGCGCTATACCGCTGAACCACCCAGGCATCCCCAACTTTATTCTTATAAGCCTGTTGAAGATCAAAATGTTAAAACTTCACCCTTTTAGTGATTCAGAGAAGAGATTTCTTTATTGTAAACATGATCTGGAGCTCAGAATGAAGCCAGATATGGGATCTTTATAGACAAGTCCAGAGCATTAAGTCATTAAGCTCCATATAGTCTGGTTACACTGCCAACCCCAACACCTCCCCAGGCCTGGGCTATTGTAATGGTAACTGATCTTTCTGCCTTTAGGCTCTTCCCTCCAGTCTGTCCTCTCTGCTGCTGCCATATTAATCTCTCAAAAGCCTTGCTTTATTTTTCTCATGTATTATAAAAAAAAAATCTTCCAAGGGTCTCTCATTGCAGACAAGGTGAGTTCAAAACCATAGCTTGACATTCAGGATGCTCTACAGTCTGACTCGTGTTCTACCTTCTTTTCCACTGTACCCTGGAATGAACTTTGTGGCTTATCTGGGCCAGTAGTGATTCCTGTGATGTGAATTGCATTTTTATTTTTTGACCTACTCAGAGTAGTTTCCATGCTTTTTCCATTTTCCTTTTGAAATTCTGCCTCTCTTTTAAGAGCTGTATTTGAAAACCTTTTTATTTTTAAATAATTATAGATAGACTCACAGGAAATTGCAGAATAGTACATAGTATCCTGTGTTCTTTCCCCCAGCTTGCCCCAATGATGATATATTGTATGATTGTAGTATAAGATCCACTTTAAAACTCCACTTTGAATAATAATCTAGGAGAAAAAAAAACCTGTTCCTTCATTCTTAGTTAGGTGGGTGATCAAGCTGAATAGTACGGTGTCTGGTCCTTGAATGGAAAAGGGTATGGCCATGTGGTATCAGAAGACTGATTTTATCTGCCTTTATGAACTGGCCTTGAGGATAATTCCAAAACAGAAATTTCCAAAAGTGGAATGGGTTTATAACCTCCTTACGTAATTAAGTGGGGGTATGGTACTCATTTATGAGATGCAAATATTCTAGTCTGTTGGTTAAGCTAGTTTCAATATTTGATAGCCATACCATTTATATTCTCTTTTAATACTTCTGTTCTTCCTAGAGATTATGTATTTGTAAAATAAACTAGTTGTTGAAACACATTGGATCCGTGAAATAAAAAAGTTTATTTTCCTCATGCTCATTTTTTTAAAGGAAGGCAAAAAGATTTGTAAAGGAAAAGATTTCAGGAAATAAAGCTTATTTTCCAAACTGGAACCCTCATACGTTGCTAGTGGGAATATAAAATGGTATAGCCACTTTGGAAAAACAGGTTGGCAGTTCCTCAAAAAGTTAAACATAGACCATATGACCCAGCTATTCTACTGCTAGGTATATACCCAAGAAATTAAAAGCATATGTTAACACAAAACATGTACACAAATGTTCATAGCAACATTATTCACAATAACCAAAAAGTGGAAACAACATGAATACCTATCAACTGATGAATGGATAAACAAAATGTGATCTTTCCATACAGTGGAATATATATCAGCCATAAAAAGGAGTGAGGCAATGATGATACAGCAATGTGAATGAACCTGAAAACACTGGGCTCAGTGAAAGAAGCGAGGCACAAAGGGCCACATAGTGTATGATTCTAATGTCTACAATAGGCAACTCCATAGAGATAGAAAGTAGATGAGTGGTTGCTAGGAGCTACAGGAGGAGGATTGACAGAGAAAGGAGGAGAGTGACTGCTAATGGATGTAGAATTTCCTTTTGGGGTGATGAAAATATTCTGGGATTAGACAGTGGTGATGATTGCGCACAGTCTTCTGAATATACTAAAAACCATTGAATTGTATATTTTAAAAGGGTGAATTTTATAGTATATGAATTATATTCAAAAAAATTATTCTTCATTTGCCAGTATCCAATTTTGTTGTAGTTTGGAGCAATACTTGTTTGCTTGGTGTGGCGGTACATGTATATGAGGTTTCCTACATTTTGAGCCCAAGTGAGGCAAGAGATTTTTGGGAAAAGGGAGTAACTTTGCCAGCCGTAAGCCTGATAACTGCTCATTGCCCTGTGACCCACCCTAGTGGGCAGAGTAGAGGTAGAAGCAGATCAGTCAGATAAGGTTGGAATTAACGTCTTTTCAGTTCTACGCAAATTTGTTAGCACATAGAGGGATCAAGAAGTATTTTAAACAAAGCAGGTTCTGACCTGTTAAATTTGTTAGGTTGAAGTTCCTGCCATTCTGTATTGGATGTGAACCTCACAGATCTTTTTTAGTAGATACTGGGAGATAGAAGTCTTGCCTCATTAAAGAATTAGAGGGAAAGTTTTAATAGTTTTTTTTTTTTTTTACCTGTACAGTTACATGCATTTTAATTAATTTTTAAAAGGTGAATCAATCTGGTTTTTTGTCTAGGTGTTGAAAACAGGATTTTCACCAATGCCATACTTATTTTTTCCATATTTGCATAGAAAGCCTTTTTGTTTTTCTCAAATTAATCTGTTTGTTTGTGGTGTAAAAGTCATAGTATATATAGGAATGGTACCAAGATGGTAGCTGTCCTGAACCAGTACGCTTTGGCAGACTGAGCTATATGTAGGTTATAAAAAATAAATCGTATTGCCATATCTGAATAAGGCTTTAATCTTACTTAAATAAATGTATGACAGATGGGGAAAAAGTAGTATGATCTGCCTAATGGTAGGTAACAGCCACTGAGTCTTACTATCTGCCAGGCAGTGTTGTCAGTGTTTTATATTCATCATCTCACCGAATCCTCACAGCTGACTTAATCATTTGATTTAAAAAAAGTAAGAAAGAAAAAAAAAAAAGTAAGAAAGAAAACAAATCAGTACAACATAGATGTTCTTAGTGACTGACATTTTTTCTTAAACTGTTTTAACGCAACAAAGACTTACTGAGTTCTAATAAATGAACCTAGCTGTGTGTGTTGGAGGACCGGTCTTCAAACCGTGGTACGTGTCTAGAGGTATCTAGGCTGGGTGGTTTTAAGAAAATCAATTTCCTGGGTCTCAACATTCATTTACGCTCTTTCCTGAAATTGATTTGTCTGAAGACAATATCCACCTGATCTTCCTTCTTTCCTACCCTCCCTTTAGCCCTGGTCCTTCTTACAGTTGACAAAAGAAAAAGCCTTATTTTCTTTCATCCTGAGTCTCACCATTGTGTGTTTCTTTGAGGTATAAAATCCTCCAGGGTTCCAACAAAGAGATAGTGAAAACATTGGCATCAAGCGTGAAGCTTCCTTTTGTCAAGGTGTAGATCATCTTTCGTACATTTTATTAAGAACTGCAACTCCAAAAAAGGAAGTTCCTTTTTATGTTTACTTATCAAAATCTGTAATATATTTGCATTGTTTTCATCAGTTATATACTACTAATAATACTAACAGGAACTCAATCTAAAGGAGATACTTTAAGGAAATAAAAAATAATTCACATGCATATTTTTGTTACAGGATTCCTAAGTATGATAAAATAAATTATGCTAAAATAAGATACTGTGGAGGAAAAGGAGAAATCTAATTCAAGGAGAAAAAGAAATAATATTTTATATAAGAAAGGAAAATGCTACTCTTATAGTTTTAAAATGGAGGATGGTGGGTATCCAGTTGCTCAAGTGTTTAGATTTCATTGGCTGCATTTAAATTAGTGATATAATTGTATTATTACTTAGATGTCAGTTTCATATTGGCATATAGTACTCTATAAAGGAAAGTTCAGCCTCTGTAATGATTGAAAGTTTTAATGAAAAGTTTTATATATCATCTTAAACATATTCAGTATATTCTTATTTTTCCCCTCTTGGTTTGATTTTTGGGGGTGTTTGAGCAAAACTTTTTGAAGGATAGTATTCTACAAGATATAGAGATCCAGAGGAAACAATCTCTTTCACCCCCGCCCCCCCGGCAGGGGAAACAATTTCTGCCCTCAAGTAGCACCATAGTTGAATGATGGAGTGGGGATATATATATACATAATTTGGCTTAAATAAAGCCTTTATGGGGCATATTTTGCTGCTTATTGACATGGGCATTGTGCCTTGGTATTGCATCATGCTTATTAAAATGACCTTTGAATAGTGATTTAGCTCATATGTACTCTGTTTCCACATAGGCTATTGTGTAGAACAGAGAGGAATTGTTTCTTTCAAAAGACAGAAGGATAGGAAAAGTGCCCACTGCACTTGCCACCGATGAATAGAAGGTCTCTCTGTTGTTGTTGAGTTCCTGTGGTCATGAAGGGCACGAGACAGGGAATCAGGAGACCCTAGTTGTCCTGACTCGAGCACGGGCCATGTGACCTTGACCAAATCACTTCACACATTTGAACTCCAATTTCTTCGCAGGAAAAAAAATTTTAACTGGGTGATCTTATAGCTCCCCAAATTTAGAATCCATCAGTTGATTTTATACATTTTTACACAGTGCATTAGTTGTAGAAGTGGTAGCTGTAGCAAGCGTTAAGAAAGAGATGCCAAAATAGTGTGGCGGATTACTTGCTCATTGTAAGTGATGTTGTGGAGAAGGATAGTTAACTACTCGTTAGTTATCTGACGTGTGACTGAGACCATCTGTTATAATGGCCTGTCAGAAGTGTAGTGAGACTCACCACAGCCCTTTTTTACTTAAAATTTTAAAAAGGGAGAATTTTCCTACATGTTTGAGAATTAGAACAAATGCTACACAGGATTAGTAACTGAGAATCCCTATTTTAGCTTCATACCAGTGCCTTTAGTGAAAGCCACGTATTTGTACTGTGTTGGCAGAATATTAAACTGGATTATGGATTACAGACAGCTCCAGGCCTTGCTCTTTATAGGTCAGAGGCGTAAACCAATAGAGCAATTACTGTTCACCCTTGTCGTGGATGGGGCCTCCTAGCTTCTTTATGGAGCTAAAGTGAGACTCTCTGGAGTAGTTCCACCCGAATGGCTTTGCTGGGGGCTTATGAGGCTTACATTCTGAAACCGATACTCTTGTAGTACAAGAATAACTACAAACTGATGTGGAATTAGGAGGCCATGAGGGGAGAAGCCATATGCAGCTCTCATTCTCGAAAGTCCCTTGGCTGATGAACAGAAATTTTTCCCGTCAGTAAGCAGTATTCGGTTATATATTGACAGAGCCTCTCTAAACAACTTTTAGAATAGAAGACTCTCTCTGTCTTGTGCCTTTGGAAGCTAAGAAGAATCTTGAAGTGTGCAGAATTAGCTAGTTGAACATACACATGGATGTTATCTGTTGAATCTATAGTCTTCATTTGTTATGTTTGTTCTTGAACATGATCTCCATTGTTTGCGGCCAAGAGAGAGAACTGAATCAGTGCTTAAAGACTGATTTGCAGGTGTTATTGTCTTTTAGTTATGATCCTCAGTAGTGGAGAGTTTGGTTTGCTTTATTTAAGTAGAGACTTAGATTGGACCCCCAATTTTTTACTCTTTTTTTTTTTTTGACAGTACAAAATGTGGGGGTGAAGAGGTCCATCTTGAAAGTGACCAGGCTTGTACCTTTTGATGCTGAGGAGGGAAAAATGTTTCCTGGTAGTTTATTGCATTTCTATCATTGAATCTCAAAGTCAGCAGTTTACTTTTTATTTAGTAGTATGCCTTGGCTTGTCTGAATGAGTCATAATTAAACTCTAGTCCCTGGGACTCATGATCTTGTCTAAACAGGAATTATACTACAGAGATACTTGCCGTTGTAGAACTAGGGTGGTACAGGTCTGCTCTGATCCCTGTGATAGGTTTGTTTTTGTTTTTAACCTGTGATAGGTTTTTGTAAATACTCAACTCCTTTGGAAGAACTTTAATAGTTTTCTATATCACCTTCTCCCACTCCCCCAGAGTAGAAAGTGAAAGTGAACAGAAAAATAAGTAAAAATAATGGTTATTAGATTTGAGTTCTGAAGACCCTTTCATCCCCTTTAAGTTCTTTGTATGATGTAAAAATGAAATGATTATTTTGTTCTCCTTGAAAAGATTCAAGGAACAGCACAGTTTTAAAATCAGTTTTGGCATTCCTTTATTTGGTGACAGAGACATTGTCAAGGAGTACCAGCTCAGGGCATGTGGCTTCTGAACCATATCAATCATTAATATTGCTAAGTCTTGCTGTGGTCATTTGACATCAGTATTTCATTGAGCTACAGTTGCACTAGGGCAATAGCCTTAAAGTCAGTAAACATAAATTAAGAATTTGGGTTGCCAGGCACTAAATACTAAGAATGCAAATGTGAATAAAACATTATTTATACCGTGTTTTGTTCCACAAAGGATTTGAAGTGGCTGACAGGAAGTAAATGTAATCATATTGTAAAATACAACAAATTTTCAAAACTAGGGAAAAATAGAAATTAGATTCGGAGGCCAAGATATGGTCAAATAATAAGACACGGACCCTGTGGCCCAGAAGCTCAGTTTAACGTTCATCCCAGAATGACATGATGCAGAAGCTGAGCTTTGTGATGTTCAAGCTATGTTCCGGTGTGGTTAATAGATTTAGCAGGATTATGAAGAGTGCAGGCATTTTTTGGGAACTCCCACAAAAATGTCATCTGGAATTGGTTTTGTAAGTGGTAGTACTTTTGATGTTCAGTGTTATATGAGTTGAATATCACATGGATTTCAGTGTTAGTTTTTAATCTTACTTAAACCTCATTGTGTGTGTGTAGAGGGAGGGGGAGACAGTCTAAGTATCCAGGCTGAGGAGCAGAGGACCGAGTTTCACTTTATATGGTAATGGTTTTTGTTTACATGATAAATATGGATTTAATGTTGAGATGGAAAAAGTAGAAGTGAATTGAAGTGTAAAAATTGTTCTGTTTCCCTTTCTATTTTTCTTGTAGTTATTAAATTTTCTCTTTCCTTGGTTTCTAGAGTTCTTTCATGGCATCTTGGGGTGTGATGCTTTTTGCTGTATCAATAACTACTGTTCCCTCCAATTTCCCAGGTTAGGGAAACTGATCAAATAAATAATTTGTAATTTGAACATAGAGGCTGTTTTGAGGACTCTTGTGGGCATATCGTGGTTTTAAAAGGAAAAAGAAAATGTACTGTTCTAAAGGGATATAAAAACACAACTTTATGACAGTAGCTTTAGATTTTATTGGTTCAACAAATATCATTGTTGCACAATACATAATCTTCCAGTGTGGTAGCTAATAAGATACAAAACTGCATAATTACACCAACAGTTATTTTCCTTATAGAATTTGGCGGCTACTAAGTAAACAATTTTTTTACTTATCTTAATTAGCTTAGTTATATGCCATCACTGAAGGAGTCATATTTTCCTTCATGTTGTTGCATTCCACATTTTAGGTGAACAGAGAAAGATATTAATTATTTTTAAAGAGGGCTTGCTCTTACAGCATTTTAGCCAATTGGCTATCCTGAATTAGGATGGTTACTCATATTTAGAGGAAATCCAACTCAGAAAGAAATCCAACTTAGCTGAAAGCATTCAGGTAGCTAGTATGGAGGAAAGCCTAGAATGTAAAATATTTCAAAGCTGTTTTGTTTGTTTGTTTGTTTGTTTATTTATTTATTTATTTATTTATTTATTTATTTATTTATTTTTAAAGATTTTATTTATTTATTCATGAGAGACAGAGAGGTGCAGAGACATAGGCAGAGAGAGGAGCAGGCTCCATGCAGGGAGCCCGACAACTTGGGACTCAATCCGCTGTGGGAGTCTATCCCGGGTCTCCAGAATCATGCCCTGGGCTGCGCTAAACCGCTGAGCCACCAGGGCTGCCCTCAAGGCTGTTTTAAAGTTTATCCTCATTGTTTTTATTCAGCCTTACATATGTTAATTGCCCAAAGGTTCCTGGTTGTGGGACTGATATTTTGGCAAAGGTCTATGTTTTGTCTCAAGTGCTTCAAATGCAGGTTCTGACTTAAAAACCAGACACATGTAGATGTGCAACAAGACACCACTCCAGCCTTCTGTGTTCTTTTTTAACTTGTAACTTAACAAACCATCTGTGTTTCTTTTTTAACTTGTAAGTTGTGTTTGCTAGTGTATTTCACATTTCAACCAATAGAATCTCAAGAATGCAAATGGGAACATATAGAACCTGTCTGTAAATAGGTTTTATTTTCAAGAGTTGGGAGTAACTGTTGAGAGCCCTGTGGGTTTGGTGGGAAGGAGTGCTTTGGTGGTTGGGTGGTATCTGCTCCGGGTCAGAATGGGGGGGGGGGGGGGGGACGGGGGACTGCAGCATGTGCTCTTTCTCACCTCCCTGCTGTCACTGACTAGCAGTTGAGCATGTTCTCTGGTCATCGTGAAAGTCCAAAGGCACAAAATAATAATTAAAACAGGGAGTTGGGAGAAATTAAGAGGGCAGAGGCATATAGGACGAAAGTGGGCCAGTAAAGGGAAAAGCACATATGGATGGAAGAGTAGAGAATGGTAAATTGGAAAAAAATTGAAAAAACTTGAAAAAAATAATAAGAATAGACAGGCTCTACCAGTTTCATTTTTTGGAGTAGGAAAGGAAAATACATCTGAGATTTTTAGGCCATTTTGGGCAAGGAAATTAAACATTAATTCAAGGTGTATTGTCAGAGTACATACAGTCTTAAAATTTTTGTTGTTCTCAAGGTACAAAACAGAGTATGATATTCACTCATGGTACTCCTCATGAGTATTTTTTTTTTTTCTTTTTGTCACTTTGGACAGAATAAAAGAGACTTCCAGAGTAGCATGGGTTCTTGGAAAAGTCTTTCTAAAAATAATCATGAGATATCTCTTCCTCTCTCTTCTCATGTGAGATCACATCCCATCTTTTCAGATATTTTATTTTTTTAAAGATTTTATTTTATTTTTTTAAATTATTTATTCATGAGAGAGTGAAGAGAGGCAGAGACATAGGCAGAGGGAGAAGCAGGCTCTCTGTGGGGAACCTGATACAGGACTCAATCCCAGGATCCAAGGATCATGACCTGAGCTGAAGGCAGATGCTCAATCACTGAGCCATCCAGGGGCCCCTCAGATATCTTAGTATCAGAGTTTCCCAAACTGAGTTCTGTAGAACACTAGTGTCCCTCCCATGTTTACATACATGTTCTAGGAGGAAAAGGACCATCAAGGAGGTTTGGGAACAAAATAACAAAATGGTAAACAAAATTAATTTCTTTAGATATCTATAGGACATCTGAGCTCTTAAAATACCAGTATGCCTTGTGGATCCCTGAAAAAATAATAAATGGAGTGGAGCATGTAGCTTTTTTTTTCTAATGTATTTATTTATTTATTCAGAGAGAGAGAGAGAGAGAGAGAGAGAGGCAGAGACACAGAGGGAGAAGCAGGCTCCATGCAGGGAGCCTGACGTGGGACTTGATCCTGGGTCTCCAGGATCATACCTTGGGCTGCAGGCGGCGCTAAACCGCTGTGCCACCGGGGCTGCCCAGCTCTTTCCAAATTTAGTTGACCACCATACAGTTTGAGAAAAGCTGGTATATATAATTGAGTTAACCAGTAAGCCTGGCTTTGTATAGTAGCTTTGCTTTATTTTTTTCTTTCTTACTTTACTTCCCTACCCCCTCGCAAATTGGGGGGATTCTCTGCCGTCTCATTTCCATATGTGTATTTCACTTGGGGAGAATATTAATACTAGTTTACATTTATCTACCTATGTACTGAGTTCTGTCTAAGACTAGTCAGCACTGGTTCAGGTGGATCGTGGGAATGGTAGAGAGGAGTATGCGGAGAGATGGTAGGATGTGTGTAGTCGCAAAGGTACATTGCTGTGCTGGAAACCATAGAGGCCTTGGAGTCTAAAGACCTGGCTAGGAGTTCTAGCTTCCTCACTTATTAGCAATTCAGGCAAGTTTCTTAACTCTTCCACACCTCTGTTTACCCTTTTTTTTTTTTTTTTTTTATTTATGATAGAGAGAGAGGCAGAGACACAGGCAGAGGGAGAAGCAGGCTCCATGCACCAGGAGCCCGACGTGGGATTCGATCCCGGGTCTCTGGATCGCGCCCTGGGCCAAAGGCAGGCGCCAAACCGCTGCGCCACCCAGGGATCCCTCTGTTTACCCTTCTATAAAACAACTGTAGCTACTTCAGTAGTGTCTTTCTGAGGATTAAGTCAGATAATCACAGGAAGCACTTAGCTTAGCGTCTCATACATAGTAAGTACTCAACAAAAGTTATAGTACAGCAGGTTTTATCTAATGTAAGATTACTAGTCCAACATTCAGTTTCTTCTCCATTTCATGGCAGCTACGTGAGCACTAGATTAGGAGCTCAAAGCACTAGGTTCTAACATTCTCATTCAGTCTGTTCACTTTCTGTAGGTGATGTTGGCTGTGTTACTCAGCCTGGGGCTCTAGTCACTGATGAGAGATATTTGGTGCATTCATTGCCTCTTTTGATAAATGGAAAAATCTCATGCCTTATTGCCTTTTGTCATTTTGAAATAATTACAGAATTGCTTTCTTCTTTTAAAGTAAAAATATCTTTAAATAAAAAGTGACCTGAATAAAACTGTTATCTGAGGAGAAAAGAAAACTTTTCTTTTTATGGTAAGCTGTAAGAATTCTGGTGTGTATAGCACCATCTAGGCACCACAAACATTGTACATTAATAGGGCTGTCATAAACTGAGTTTGTTCTGAATATTTTCTCATCGTTGAGCTTTATTTTTGGTGTCGTAATACAAAGACAGTGGGTATCTTTTTATTTATAAGTAAAGTTTATTTTATAAATTATGCTTTTTCCTTTGACCTGCACCTTCAAGAGGCATATTGCTACCTTCCTGTATTGAGAATTGCTGTAGTCTCCATGAAGAGAGCTGAGGTGATTCTGATTTGGGAGGACCTATGTGAATGTGGTATATTTTCCAAGAATTTCAGCCTTGATTCATCATGGGGAAGAACTATGAGATTATTAGCAAAGAGAAAAGGGGTGGAGAATCACTGCAAATAAATAATTTTGTAGTCATTTATTCTAGACTAGAGCCAGGGTGTAGTTGATTTGGGTATAAATTACTAAAGTTGGTATTCTGTGAAGTTTTCTTTGAGTGCTTCTTCGTTTGGTTGCACAGGTTCAGATGAGGTTGAGAAAACAGGAACAGCGTGCTTGGAAGGGGAGAAAGTTTTCTTTAGGCCAAGACAGGTCAGTAATCTTATAAGAAGCATCCCCAGACATGATGTTTCTGCTTTTAAAAATATTGTCTGATATGTAAATGCACATATCTGGTGCAGATTTTTCTGGCTAAGGTTTCTGTTTTCTTTTGATTCAGAAATAAGACAGAATAGACCTCTCCCTCAGAACACACAACAAAAAAGAGACATTATGAAACTTTCCAGAACTTCTGAAGTGGTATGACTTCTGGATGCATTCAGCATTCAAAAAACCACGGGAGAACAGAGGAAAGGTGTTTGGCACAGAAATTAATTTGTTTTTTTGGCAAGGAGACAGAGCAGCATTTGAATCTCTGGCTCAGTGGTGGTTGTGTTGTTTTTCATGCAAGTGTTTTTTCTTTTTTTAATACCTTCTGCTTGATTGTCATCTCTTTTACAATTTTTGCTTTGGAAGAGATGTCTCTTTATCTGTGGCAATTACCTACTTACACAGGAGGCAGATTCAAAGCAACCAGTTGTTTTCCT